>NC_138865.1:121468735-122877432 GCF_965194805.1 Balaenoptera borealis
GCTCACTTCACGTGATAACGAGCTCAGTGAACTACAGCGCGAAAGCTACAAAACAGCAAGAACACACAGATACAGACAAATAACAAAAATCAACATGCATGTCACTGCTCCAAGCTGGCAGTTTAATTCCAAAGAGCTTTATGACGCTGTTAGAATCAGTACAGCTCGATAGGAAAAAAAGCCAGAGTTAGCCTGAAACTCCTATTTTCATGTACAGTTTTTACTGGAAACGACCCCTGGTTGCGGGGAGGGAGGTGTGCCCAGGCCTGGGCCCCCCGAGGGACCGAGGACAGCAGAGCCCGGGAGAGGGGCGAGCCCGGCTGACGAACACACACGCTACCCCTCACTCTAGCCAGAGCTCCCAGACAACCCTGCGGAAGCAAGCGTGACTTTTTTAAGGAACACAACGCTTTCTGAGTTCTAGAAAGTTTCTAAGCTGCCCTTTTCCGACCCATTAACTTCGTTTTAAAGGAAGAAGCCATCTGGACGATAAAACGAGCTTCCTCAGCCCAGACCTTCAGCAGACGCGCTCATCGGGCGCCGTTTACCTCTCCTCCCTGGGAACCGTCTGCTCCGGAGGGTGGGCGCTCAGGTCCAGGGAGCGACGCTGCAGAACTGAGCACCTGCCGGGACAGCAGGGAGGCCAGCTGCTGCAAAGCCCGTGCGTCGGAGGCACCCAGCGAGGCAGGACCACCCGGGACGGCCCGCTCCACCCCACGGGGCGCTCCTGCTGAGGGGTCGTGAAAGGGCTCCGCGTGGACCTGCTATTCCAACACCCGCGGCGCATCCTTACTGAGCGCCTGCCGCGAGCCCCACCGCGGCCCTGCGATCCGCGCTCTCGTCGGCCCGTCCACAGGGCAGGACGCTGAGGCTCAGAGGCGCTGAGCGACCCCCCGCCTTTAAAAAGCTAATTACTGGAGAACCAGGGCTGAAATCCAGGTCCATCCAACCTCAGAGATCAAACTCTGAACGACTGCGTTGCACATACACATTATAATCATTCAAAAAAAACCCTCTTGACCGTAAAAAGTTCAGCAAGACAAAATTACTAGGTAACGCGCGTGTGACCCACACCGTAAGCTCTGTGTACACAAGACTCTGGAGAAGGTCAGGCCCGCCTCTCGGGTCGGGGCAGGAGGCAAATTCCCACTGCCTGACCCCCGGCCTGGGCCCACGGCACCGCTCACCTTGGGCTCCAAGGTGGGCTCTGGCTTGGCTGGCCCCCCCGTCGGTGCCTGCCCTTCCCTGCCAGCCCCCTCGGCGGGCGGTGCTTCCTCTGCATCTGTGAAGGGGACAGTGGGGGAGGTGGTCACTCGTGCCCCCGTCTCAGGGGCCCAGAGGGAAGAGTCCCAGGGGAGAGCTGCACCCGGTCCTCAGGCAGGCCGAGGGAAACAAGTCCGCAGACACGCACAGGGGAACCTCGGCCCTCTGCGCTCTGCGTGTGGGTGAGTAGTTAGTTCTTCTTACAAGAGGATTAAGGCCAGAGGCTCTCAGAGAGGCCAAGGCCAGAAGCTGCACACACACAGCTGCTCCCGTGCTGCCTACCTGGGTTTGGTCCGAACAGGTGTGTGGGAATCGGAAGTGGGGCCAGTGGCGCAAAGAAGTCCGCGGGAGCAAGGGCTGGCTCGCTCCGCTGGGGGCCCCCCGGGTTCAAGACGTCCACGTAGCGCGCTCGGGCTCGGGCTGCCACGGGGACAGGGAGCAAGGTCACCCCGCCGTCCTCCTGGTGGCCGGAGTGCACCGGGCCAGGCTTCCGCTCCCGGGGGCGGCCGGGCCCGGAAGGGGGCCCCTCCTGGGGCACACTTGCTGGGCTTCTGCCCGGGGGAGGGGTCCCACTTCACACCACGGCGCGGCCGATCGCATCCGCTCCGCCCTTAGCTCCCCAGTGATACGACGGTCCGCCCAGGAACGCTGAGCTCTCTAGAGAGCTGGGCCCCCACCCGCCGGGGACTCATCCTCAGAAAACCAGTCCTCCTCCTGGTGGGAAACAAACTACCACCTCACGGGCACGTTATCATCGCTGAACTCTGGCCCGTCCGTGGGACAAATAAATTACCCAAGCGAACTCTCATTTCTGGTTGGCCGTCGTTACCTGCTTTTCTAGAATACATGTTCACAGCGGGTCTGGGGGGCCCTCCAGGGCCAGGCTGGGCGGCTTGCAGAGCCTTGGGAAGGGATGTTGGAGGTGGGGGCGGAGCCTTCTTCTGCAGAGGGAAAGACCACTGCGGGGTCTGCGCGCCGAGCCAGAGCCCACGGGGACCCCTGCAGGCGGAGGCCCCTGCCCACGGCGGGGCTCCCCGCCCGGCCACCGCGAGCGCCTGGACCCCGGCTCACCTCCTCCTCCGGCTCGTTCGTGTCCACCCAGCGGTTCTTCTTTTCATCCCAGACGATCTGCCACGATCGTGAAAGGTAAAAAGAGAACTCAGTGGCAAGAGCCAGACAGCATCAGAAATCAGGATCTGACTGCTTCCGAGGCGCCGGCTCAGGTCCGCTCCGGAGCCGAGTCACTCCTCGCAGACAGGCGGGCGGGCGGACACGCCACTGTGGGACCCACCGGCCCCCCCGGGCCCACCCGGCAGGACGCACCGATTTGTTCTTGTCGTCTGGCAAGTAAGCTTCTGTCCTCTTCTTCACAGGCAGCCAACGAGAGAACCAGGACTCGCTGCTCTGAACACAAAAACCACCAGAACCACCCTGAGGACGTGGCGCTGAGCGCCACAAGCCCAACACACAGGGGCCGCCAAGCCTGTGCGACCCGCGCGCCTGCAGGCGGCAGAGCCACAGAGCCGGGAAGCGGGTGTCGGGCCGGGTGGGCGGCAGCGCTTCAGTCTGGGAAGCTGAGACATCCCGGGACGGGTGCACGACAGTGTGCTGGAGGCCCCAGAGCCAGGCACTGACAACAGTTAAAGTGGTAAGTTTTCTGTATACTTTACCACACTTAAAAAAAAATTAGAACAACAGCTTGCCTCTTGGAGCTTTTCATGTCTGAATGCCAACAAAGGAGCAGCCTGAGACATCCCCCCGCAGGAGTGGCGACGGCTGGGGAGTCCGTGTGGGCTCCAAGAAGAGGCCCTCGTGCTCCGAGGCTGGCAGAGGTTAGGCTTCAGGGACATTTACTCTATTCTTCATACGCTGCACTTGACGTCTACCACAAAAGGCAGCAGCAACTCCACACCCCCTCACCCGTTTCTCTGAATCTGCGGCAGAGTGGATGGCCCTGTGCTGGGTGGGGAGCAGTCCCCTGCACGTCACACCCCGTCTGAAGGTCCTGCTCTACCTCATGGCTCGTGCATGTTTTGAATCACACTTGTGTTTACATAAGACAGTAGCCGTTAAAAGCCACCCACAGGCTGGAGAAGGTGTGCACACACGCGCATCCGGCAGAACCTGCGTCCACAACATGCAACGACGCCTGCCGACCTCTGAGGACCCCACGAAGGACGGGAGGAGACCTGAGCCAGCCCCACACAGATGAGGACGGGGAGGGAGAAGAAGCACACGAACCCACAACAAAGTGTCACTAAAGCCCAGCGGAATGGCTGACAACGCAGCCCCCGGGGCGAGGACGGGGCTGCTGGAAGGGCCGCCTGGTGAACCACTGAGGAGGACAGGCTGGCGGGACGTGCTAAAGCCACACGCACAGCTGTCCTGTGACCTCGGGACACACCCAAGGGAAACAAGTGCACCTGCCACCCAAAGACACAGACGAGAACGCTCACGTGGCTTTATTCCTAATAATCCCAAACTAAAAAAACCCACAAATGTCCTGCACTGGGAGAAAGGACACATAAAACCACGGCGTACGCGCACCATCGACATCACTACACAACGATGACAAGAAGGCACCTCCTTCACGTGAAGTTCGGGAACAGCCGAACCCGAGCAGTGGTGACAGAGGTCAGCGCAGAGGCCACCCTCTGGGGCGGGTGTGGACGGGCCCTGGACCCACGGGCGTCCGGGAGGCAGGCACGGCTCCAGCTCTGAGCTGGCGGGCTTACACGTGGACATGGACACAGAAACACTCGCGCTTCACCACACGCTTACTGCCCCTCAAGAACACGCTTGGCTTGATTTAAACAGAGACACATTCCTTCTCCTCGCCTCAGCCTGAGGACAGCGGAGCCGAGCCCCTGCCCAGCCCCCGGCCCCGCCCAGCTGGGGGCTGTGAGTCACCTTCTTAGGCTCCTTGGTCTCCTTGGCTGCCTGGACAGGTCTCTTCACGTCGGGCGCGGGCGTCAGAGGCAGAGGCGGAGGCGGCTGCAGGGCCCCTGAGCCAGCGCTCCCCCAGCCCGGAGATGACTCGGAGCCCTGTGACGTCCTTGAGGAGCCCTGTCCCAAGGTAACACGGAGCAGGCTCACCGGGGGCGCCTCCCCAGGAGCCCTTAAGACTTTACCGAGAGGCTACGTCACTACGGTGAGCAGAGCCAGGCAAGGAGGGGCTGGTGAGAGCGGCCCCCCGCTTCCCCGGGGCCGACTGGGCTTAAGGGCAACGTTTTCTAGGAGCGTCACAGCACTCACGATGCGGATTCGGGCTGGAGCAGATGGGATACGTATGAGCACCGAGGAGAAGACTGGTTAGGGGGGGTGGCAGTGGGCATTTTAAAAGATAGAAACATTTTAAAAAACATTTATCCCTGGGTTGAGACTCTGTTTTCAATACAGTTAAACTCTCATTTTTACTTTCACAGGGACAGAATATTTTAACGGTGGAACACATAAGGAGAGTTTAAACTACAGCAATCGCCTGCTGATGGGATGCCCAAAAAGAGCAGGGTATCTGTAAAGAAGCTTCCAGAATGCAGTTTATATAAAAGCGTTTATCCTCCTACCCCCCATCACTGGGATCACAGCACACCGAGGTGGTATTTATATTGAGCATGTCTGATAAAATGAATCTTGATTTTAAGAAAACCACTGAAAATTTTACGATTCCTATTGTAGAAAGAGATGCAGAAATCAGGGAAGTTTTCCATTTTAGAAAAGTTAAAATTGACAAGGTAGTTTCATTGTAGATGAGCATTTCTTCTCCTTAAAATACCGACTTTTACACTATTAAATTATCTTTTCCCCTATTAATGTTTTCACCAGCTCTTCACATTTTAAGGATTCAAGTTTTCTCTTTAAGAAATGATTCAAAAGATAATCTGATAATTTTAAGTATTATCTTACAACTTAAGAACAAAGAGTTTGAGTACTTATTCAGTGGAGTTCATGAAAAATAGCTTAAAAAACAAAAAAGAAGTGGGAAAGTACCACATTAGCAAATCTTCCACCAAAATCCTCTTCTCCTAGCTCCGACAGCGCGTTTCTGCCGGGTGCCTCTTGTGGCATCATTCCTGTCAAGGGAAATGAGAGCTCCCGTGACCCCGGCGTCACTAAGGCCACAGCAGAGGGAGTGGGCGTGGCCAAGAGACGCGGTGGGGACACCCCAGCTCCTCCTGCCGTGCCTCCCCATGTGGGCGTCACAAACCACGAATGGAATGCTCCTAAACATGTGAAAATAGCTTCTCTTTTCAAGCCAGGCCGTCCAAGGAGACAGATGGTCAGGGACAAGACCACCCTCCAGAAGGAGGGTCACGGCCTCCCCAGTGCGTTCACAAAGGCTGCAGGCGGGCACCCCCCGGCCACGCCCTGGACACCCACTCCCACCTCACGTCCCAACAAGAGGTCAAGTCACTGATCTTCAATCAGCTTCTAGAACTTTTGGTATACACTAAGGAACGTACTTTGCTCCAAGTTTGAATGACTTAAGTCTCTCCTACCAGTGAGCTCCTTCAACGCCAAAGCCAATTTAGCTCTGCTCTCCAGACGGCACCTCGCAGACCCACCTGCGTCCTGGCTCCTGGCCTCCGGGAGCAGATGTTCAGTCTCTTGGAGGGATGGTGCGCCAGACGGCAGGCCAGGCCCTGGGTACGGAGCCACAGGATCAGGCCCAGAGGGCTCTTGAAAGCCAAGTGCAGCCCCTGGGGGTCCACAGCCAGGTCCCGGCTCGACAGGGCCCGCCGGCGGTGGCGCTGGGAACACCAGCACCCTGGCGGGGAAGGCCGGCTGACCATCGGGGAGCGTCAGTGGAGCTGCAGGGAGACGGCGGAGAAGAGAAAGCCTGAGGTTATGTGCTCACTCCAGTGACTTCCGCCGGGCACGTTTCCTTCATCGAGGGCCAAGGAACCAACCGTCCAAGCACAAAGGCTGAAGCTGCCGGGCTGCCACTGGTTTAGGGAAGCGGGACACACACTTTTCAGGGCCGAGGGCAGGACCTCACTCGGCACAGCACGGGGCGCGGGCTCTAAGCCGCAGCGCGACCCCGACACAGCCCAGCGAGCAGCCGCCTGGCCCAGGGCCGCCTCTGCCTTCACTGAGTCCCCCCCACCCTCCTGCACTGCCCTCCCACTCAGCCAGACCTTTAAAGCCGCGAGACCCAGTGGGCTCACCAAGGGAGGGGGGACAAAGAGGAAGCAGAGGGCCGAGGCAGTGGGACAGACGGCCCCGACTCTCTGGGCAGCAAGACAGGGGCGCTCCACGTTCAGAAGCAGGTGCCCAGGGTGGCGCGGGCTCACCTGAGGGCAGCAGCTGCACGTCCTGGCCCACGTGGTCAGCGCCGGGCACAGGCGGCGCCAGCAGCGGGTTGTCGGTGCCCAGGCTCGCCAGCTGGGCGGGCGCTGGGCCGTCACACGGCCCCATCTCGGAGCGCGGCGAGCTGGGACAGCGCTGGGGGAAGGCTCTGTCCAGACTCCACGCTGCGGTGCCCTCCTGAGGGAGAAGGACCTCAGGCGTCTGCACGCCGGCCGCCGACGCCGCGGACCCGCTCTGCTCCAGGGGCACCTTCCCCTCCCGGGCACTGGGCGCCGCGAGAGCTGAGCTGCTCACGCCCGCCACCTCCGGCGCGCACGTGGCTCCCCGTCGGGCCCCACGCCCGGAGCCCAGCGCACCTTGACCCGCTGCTCGACGAGCCGCAGCTGGACCAGCCAGGCAGGCTCCGCGGCGGCCTCCTCCTCCGGCTTCTCCTTCAGCTGAGGGTCAAAGAGGCGCAACTGGGAGGCGACCTGGAAACACACGAAGATGAAGACCCCGCTCCCACAGGCGACAGCGGCCAAACCGTGTCTTCAAAACCCACTGGGACGTGGAGCAAGCGCACCTGCAGCATCCGAGACGCAGCCCTCCTCGCTGCAGGGACCTTCCTGAGGCGGCTCACGTGGCCCGTCCCTGACCGCCGGGAGCGCGAGCGCCCACCACGCCCACCGCGCCGGCCCGCCGAGCCCGCGGCATCCAGACCCGCGGGGGCTGAGCCTGCCTCTGCTGGGCTCCACTCCCCGAGATGCCAACCGCCCCGGCCACGCTCACGCTCTGGGGGGCGGCAGGCGGGCACGCGCCAAACAAGCCTGACCTCGCGCTAACTGCTGAAGCTGCCAGGTGGAAACAGGTTCTTGAATTACCCTGTTTCTGCACGTGTCCAGAAGTTCCCGTAATAAAAACATTTTTGGTACCACATGAACGCATTCCAAAAACGAAGCTCCGGCAGGAGAGGAGCGTACTGGCGCGGCCCCCCTGGTGCCAGGCGCCGGTGGGAGGGCAGTCACACGGTCTCCGTCTTCCGGAGCGAGAACCTGGGGCCGCGGGGCCGCAGCCGGGACCCACCCCAGGCTGCGGCTCCCGGAACCTCACAGCGCTAAGCGCGAGGCGAGGACGCCTCGAGACACGGGCCTCCTGCAGGCGAGGTCCTTCTCACGCCCAGGCTCACCTCCAAGTCTCTGCACGAGACGCCCCAAGGGCCCCTGTGCTGGACTGCAAAACACCAACTACCTGCCCGAGAACACGCAGGATCTTAACTCGGCCGAGCAGGCAGTCCCGAGCGCCCTCTGGTCACGAGCACCGCGTGACCACGTGGCCCCACGTGGTCCCACGTGCCGCGCGGGGGCAGCGGCATCGAGGAAGACGTTACCTGAAGCAGCTGGCTGAGCAGCACCGGCGAGTGTCTGTGGGGCTGCGCCAGGACGCTCCTGGCGATCACCTCGCAGTAGTGGAAGGCCTGCGTGGCAAGCCCCATCTCAGCCAGGCGGCAGCAGTAGATGAACTTAAACACCTGAGACAGACAGACGGGCGAGCTGAGCGGTGCTACAGGCCCCCTCCCGGTCCCTAGCGTCACCCGGGCCCTCCACAGGCTGACGCTACCCTGGACGTTCGCAGCCCTCCTGTGCGCCCCCAGCACCTGCCCACAGCCGAGCCAGGCCCGTTCCCTGCGCTACTTCACATCAGAGTAAACTACTGTAAGCTTCTGAGAAACTCACTTTCTCTCTTCAACACCCTTAACACAGCCGTCAGGGCTCTCGACCACCAAGTGACCACGGAGTGACCACGAGGCGCCACCACGCGCACGCACCCCGTGAAGACCGCCTCTCGGGAGCCGCCAGCGCAGTCACCGTGCTCTGTTGGCACCGATGCTCTGCCCCGTTTCAGACACACACGCACAGTCCCGGTCGGATACCACCCTCCCAAAACATGGTCCACAGCTGATAGAGAAGTACTTGAAACCAAACACTAACTAAAAGCTTTTAATACTTAAAACATTAAGAACCAAAATACTAACAAGATTCTCAATTCAGCAAGCTTTAATTCTCCAACATTACAGATGAAACATCTCCTCGAGATTTCCAAAAACACTTCATTGCTCTTTACGTTTTTTGAATAAAACCCCTAAACGACTGCGGTCTTGTCAGCACCCACTCCCCCCAGACCCCGTCAGAGCTGGAGCCGTGGGGCCCCACCCACCTGGAAGCTGGGTAAGGAGCAGGTCTGCGCCCCCAGGGACTGAGCGTACTCATAGGCTTCTGTCCTCTGAATAGCTTCGTTGGTCGCGAACTTCAAAAACGGCAAACTGTGGAGGACATGAGCGGCTGTCACCTTTGAGCGGGTCACCGAAGCGCCAGCGCTCCACGCGCCGGTCTGGGTTAGCCATGGGAGGGGCTTTCCTTTCTAAGGGAAACGGATGCCACTATACCTATGCAATTCCTCACCTGTGGTTTGATCCAATTAAAACAAGCTTTGTGGTTTTCTTGGTATAAACCCCAAATCCAACCTGGGCCACGAGGTAGCAGAAGTGTGCAGCATCAAGGAGTCCTCTCGAGGCTGAAGGTACATAAAGCAGGCAGGCCTCGGTCACAGGGTCTCCCGGAGATCAGAGCGCTCAGAGACACCAGAGAGACCCCAGACGGAGGGACAGTCTCGGGGTCCCGAGCATCTGACGGCAGCCCCAGGCCCGCCTTCTGTGTCGGCGTCTGACCTACCCAGAGTGTCCCCCATCGTGGCCATCGTCCGGGCTTCCACGTCCACGTTGTTGTTCAGGTTGGACAAAACCATGGCCAGGTGTGGCCGCCAGTCTCCCCACTTCTCATCTCCACAACACTGAAACCAGAGACAAGCAGAAAACCCTCATCCTTGGAACACACTGCCGTCTTAACTCCGCAGTGCTCAAGCCCCAGGAGCAGGACGGAAACGCTGGCCTCGTGGCCTGGGAGGTGAGCCCTCCCGGGAGCGGGCTCTGAACAGACGGCTGAGCCGCGGCGGCTGCCGTGAGGACCCCCATACTGACCGTGGACGCGGCTGGCATCCGCCCGGACATCAGCTGGTAGACCGTCTGCAGAGGGTCGTTGATCGGAAGGCTGTTGGCGAACCTGGGCAGACGCGAACAGAGAAAGCCTTAACTCAGCCTGGTTCAATAAACAGGACACGAAAAACTAGTCTGGTCTCATCTCAGACGCTTTGGTGACTGGCTTGACGCTTGACCTGAGCCAAGTGTACACACTGCAATGTTTTTAAAAGGCTATAAGGATGCAGATTTTTTTTTTTTTTTTTTTTGGGTCACACTGCGCGGCATGTGGGGTCTTAGTTCCCGGACCAGGGATTGAACCGGGGCCCCTGGCAGTGGAAGCGCACAGCCCTAACCACTGGACTGCCAGGGAATTCCCCGCTGAGATTTTATAGAATTAAAAAGCCTGAAGTTGGGCTTCCCTGGTGGTGCAGTGGTTAAGAATCCGCCTGCCAATGCAGGGGACACGGGTTCGAGCCCTGGTCTGGGAAGATCCCACGTGCCGCGGAGCAACTAAGCCCGTGTTCCACAGCTACTGAGCCTGCACTCTAGAGCCTGTGAGCCACAACTACTGAGCCCACGTGCCACAACTACTGAAGCCCATGCACCTAGAGCCCGTGCTCCACAACAAGAGAAGCCACCGCAATGAGAAGCCCGCGCATTGCAACGAAGAGTAGTCCCGCTTGCCGCAACTAGAGAAAGCCCACGTGCAGCAACGAAGACCCAATGCAACCAAAATAAATTAATTAATTTAAAAAAAAAAAAAAAAAAAAAAAGCCTGAAGTTAACAAAAAAAATTTAAATCCTTTAGCAACACAGCCCGAGGAAGAGGGCCCAGCAAGCCCACAACCATGGGTGGCCGACGGGACTCCCCAGCTTCCTGTGACAAGAGCATGGGGACCGGGGGCTTCCCAAAGCTGACGAGGCCCGGAGCCCCGCCTGCAGGCACGCCCGGACTCCTCACCTGGTCATGACTCTGGCGTGTGTCCGGCTGTCCATCTTGCTGGCAAGTAACAGGGCGTGACCCCACAAGCCGTTCTTCATCGCGGACTCTAAAGCATCCTGCAAAGCATCGAGAGGTTCTCTGACCTCTGAGAACAACAGGAGCAGCGGAGCGTGTGTCGTCACGCACGGCCAGGAAGGAGGAGAGGGCTCAACCGCAGATGAGAAAGCAAACGGCCCAAAGGCTCCAACACACACGTTCCCAGTTCAGAAACAGAAGAGCGGGCGAGCTCCACCGTTCGCGCTCGCCGCGGAGTCCCTGCGGGGGGCGGTCTCCGTGCAGGTGCCCCGCTTTCCTCAGCAGCACGGAGGACAAGCGCACCGTCAGAGCCAGGCGCAGCGGAGAGGCAGCACCGCCTTCTCCCACCTATCGTCTCCGCCACGAGAAAGGCCAGGGGGACCCCTGGGCCCCGAGGGCCTGTGCTCAGCACCAACAGGGCCTTAATTACTTCAGCCTCCCTGTATCCAAAATGATCTGGGCCACAACTTAGAAAACTTCTGACCAGGAAGCAGACATATTGCAACAGAGAAATGGTAATTAAATGTAACAGATCAGACGATTTCAATTAGCTGTAAAATGACCACATTAAGATCATTTACTCACCAAATACGAGTTTTCTGAGTCTATCATGACATAAAAGTGCCAAAAACTCTGGGCCCGCCAGACTCCCGCTGCCAGAGCCCAGCAGGCGCTCCAACTGTGCACGCCCCGCGCCCGGCTGCACCACCAGGTGCCCCACGGAGCAAACCCCGGGCGTGTCCCCAGGGCGCTCCCCACCCGGGCCCGGGCTGTGCCCAGCACCCACTCGCGGTGGCGCGGTGAGCTCACCCTAACTGCGTGAGGACGCGCTGCCTCTGTGTCGCGCACGTGTTTACCCCGAGACACACTGCACACAGCAGGGGTGCAGCCTGAGCTCAGTCCGCGTGTCTGTCAGATGCCTGAAAACGGAACCTGCACGTCTCTGACACCAGCAGCGCTGGAGAAGCCACTGTTCACACCTTCAGAGACGCGACACACGAGGTGCCAGACAGTCTTTGCAGAACAAGACCCCGGCAGCGCGTGCCGCTCTAGACGCTGGCGCCCCGAGAGCGGGCCCTGCCCCCCGCCCCGCGCCCGAGCTCGGGCCGCTCACCTTCTTCCGGCCGTAGAGCAGCAGCTCTCGGAACCGCTCCGTGTCTTTTTCAAGGGTGGTGGCGGCCTGACTGTCGGTGAGAAACGAGAGCTGGGCCTCCCCGGACTCCTCCTCCACTTGCGCCGCAGGCTCGTGAGTGAAATCAATCAGGTTGGCCTCACTGGGTGACTTCCCAGGAAGCCACACGGTTCGGTGGTCTCGTAACAAGAGTTCCGCGATGTCTGTGCCCACCACGGTCTGCGAGGGGCAGCAGGGGCAGGAAGGGAGACAGGCTTAACCACAAACAGCACCCTCCTGCGGGAGCGACAGGACAGCCCCGGTCCTGGTCGGGGGAGGCCCAGAAAGGGCCTCCGCAGGTGAGCGACTTCGACCACCTCGGCACAGAGCCGCTCCCGACTCGGCCGCGAGCGAGGCGGGCAGACCGCACGCACTGGACAGGCCGCCGACGGGGAGCCGAAACCTCCCTTCACCCCAAACCACGCACCCTGCTTGGCTCCCGCGTCCCCAAATCACGGCCGAGACACTCGTCCTGGGGGAGCCCCTGGACGGTACAGCCTGGTACAGAGATCCTGCCTAACCCTCCTCGGGGTGCTGAGGGCTCCCGGGACTAGAGGCCTACGAGAAGAGCAGCTCTACAAGGAAGGAGACACATACCCCGTTCTGTCTGCATAACAGAACAATAAAGCTCCAAAGAAGACTCGCGGACTCTTTGTCAATTAAATTTTCATCCTGTAAACAGTTTGTAGCTTTGCTCTGTGCAAAATTAATAACATCCACTTTATGGGTGTCATCTCTGCAAAAAGAACACACACTCGGTGAACAGCAGCCACTGCATCTGCGAGGCCGCGCTCGGCACCGCCGGCGGACAGGCACCGCGGCCGCTTTCGTGGGGCACGTACTTGCCAAGAGGCCCCGGGAACGCCCGCATCTCCTCCTGCTCCGGCGTGTGCTGCAGCAAGGTCTGAGGTGGGGACAGAGAGAGCGCTGTTCACGGGGGCAGGCAGGTCAACGCCCCGCTTGGCTACATCAGCAGACAGAGTAACGGACGCCATCCTCAGGACGGCCTGTCCCTCCAAGTGGGGAGGCAAAGCCTCCATCACGGAGTAGGGGCGTCTAGTTTCACAACAGTGACTTTCAAACTTTGTTTAAGCAGTGAGACCCACCCCCCCAACTCTGAGGCAGGGCCTGGGTACACGCAATGGAAGAGGCCTGCCAGGGCACGGAGCAGGGCGCCCTGCACCAGCCCCCCGAGATCAGGAGGCACCTCTGCCCACTCTCCAGAATCACCAGTAAAATGAGCACGGACAGCGTCCTCACTCCAAAATCAGAGATTCAAATAAAGATAGAAAAGGAACGTACAATAAAACCAAGTCTAACACAACACCCAGAGCAGATTCTTAAAATGCTGACTTCCGAGAGGAAAAAGATGATCAAGCAGAATTGAAACAATCTACGAATTGAAGATTCACGGAAATAAACATTTCCCAAGCTTGTTTTTTCAGACAAGGGCACACAAGTTGAAGATGACAAACTGCAAAGCTCGTGTGACCTAAAGGGCGACGTGCAACTTCTCCCTGTGGAATTACCTCCATGCTGTGAATTTCAACCAACGCAGGCTGTCCTTCTGAAGGCAGATTTGGAATCACTTTGATGAGCTGACCCCCAGGACCAAACCTGGCACAGATATGAGGCACTGAGAATTTCTCAGGAGAAGTTGGTCTCGATGGAGCTACATTTAAATAAAATGAGAAAGAAACAACCAGTATATCACTTTTTAATGCTTCTGAACTAAATCAACAGCTGAGCTTTTCAAGATGCCCATGCAGCTGGAATCACAGATTATCAAGACGAACTGACTTTCAACTGTAGTTAATAATTGTTAAATATCCTATTAAAAAATAGAACCTAAACATACATCAGAAAAACGTTCTAATCGTTAAAAGTGAGAATACTCTCCTCTAAAATGAAAAGGCTCCTTTAAAAACCACCAGGACGCACTGTTTACAGAAAGCAGCGCTCGTGTTTCCTGCCGCTCAGGTGGCCCCTCAGCGCCCCTGCACCCTGAGCGCTCCTCACGGCCTCGGCCTCAGACCATGGGCATCGGAGGGAGCAGCAAGGAAAATGACCAAGAGTGAAACACCTCAAGCCAAACGGGAGGTGAAATTTTTAATCAAATAACGCTTTAAGAAAGTCCATTATTTTATATTTTATACTGTCACGTTCTAAAACTTCACATACTTGCAGTTTTCCAAGAAACAGCATTTGACCAAATATCTCAAAGGCAAATCGAGAATGTGGTCTGTGTGATAAGCGTACGAACTGGAGTTTTTCAGGTTTCCCTCCAAGATCCATGTCCCCGTATGGTCGGCACCAGGGCTACACTGAGGCCCTGCCCAAGGGGACATGGCAGGGGAGCCTGAGGTCAGAGCCACACTGAAGCGGACACGATCGACAGGCCGGGCAGCTCCCAGGCCTGTGAGCCAAACTGCAGCCCAAGGGGCACCAGCAGCCCAGCATGGCAAGCGCTGCCCCTCAGGACGGGCACGCGGCGGCAGAGTGCCCTTGCTCGGCAGGGATGCCCAGGCCAGGCCATCGCCAATTCCCACCCTGGTGACGACTCAGTCCCTCCCTCTTTCCCATCCCAGGCTCGGGACGCCGCCCCGGGTGTGCCCCTGGGGGCACGCAGGGCCTCGCCACACACACACCTTGCTCCACGGAGGGCCAGCCGGCCTCAGAAGGGTAGCCGTACTCCGGGAAGCCTGGGGTGCCGTGGAAATCGCCGCCGTAGGGTCCGTAGGCGTAATCGCCGTGGAAGGAGCCCGGTGGAGGGGGCGCCTCGTAGGGCCCAGCAGTCACGTTGTGACCTCTGTACACCTGACTCTTAGAAAGCACAGAGCAAACAGGTGAAGCCTCTTTGCCATGCCTGCGGCGGGACCCCGGGCGGCCCCCAGAACCCAGGGCCCGGCCGGCCGCCCACCTGGCGGGAGCGGGACCCTGGGCCCGGCCCCCCGCCCCCCGCCCGGCCGGCCGCCCACCTGGCGGGAGCGGGACCCGGGGCCCGGCCGGCCACCCACCTGGCGGGAGCGGGAGCTGAAGCTGCTGCGCAGGCTCTGCACTGAGCGCTCGCTGTGCTCGCTCCGCCGGTCCGCCTCCTCCCCGTAAGGGTCCCCGTGGGGCTCAGGCTCGTCGTCAAAACTCCCGGTGAAGCGGGGGTCGTACCGCCAGTGGTCATCGTATTTCTCAGGCCTGGGGAGGCAGCGGGGCAGAGGCCGGGCTCGGGGAGAGGGCCTCCGGGGCCCAGGCTCACGTGCCACACGGTGGTGAGCCCCTCCAGTTCCCCGCTGCCCCGCGTCCTGACCCTAAGGACGGCGCTCGTCAGAGCCCACCCTCAAGTGGAGTCGCTGCATCCCCAGGCCAAGTTCAGGCCCCGCCTGAGGTTAGAGAGGCAGGCTGGGGGTCCGTCTGAGGTGGTCACCCCTCGCCCGGACCCGAGGAGGATGAACTGACTTGCGGCGCTGGTTCTGAGGCCGGTTCTCCTCCACGAGCCCAAAGAGAGAACCACCGGGAGGGTCAGTTCACCCTCCTCCTCCCAGCAGTGACCGCTCCCCGGGAAGCCAGACACAACCGTAGCTCTCGAGTGCATTACAAAGACCCGAGGGCACAGACACGGAAGCAAGGCTGACTCACGACCCGCCCTCCTCATCAAAATCTCCTCTACCGACCTGTCCCCATAAGCGTAGCTTTCCTTCCTGTACGGATCGTACTCAGCATCGTACCAGCACCTCCGGTCGTAGGTGCGGGGGTCCCTGGACCGAGAACCATACTGGTACCGATCCCAGTGACCTGGATCTGCAGGCGAGAGATTAATGCGTCAGTACAATGTGCAAAAGACACCCCTCTGGCCGTCACAAAACCAGGCCACCCCAGGACTGAAGAATGCTTTCAGCCTCAGAGAGCAACCAAACTTTCCTCCCGAAAATCAGCACGACCCCAGGGAACGTTAACTGTTCCAGAGGACCCGGCCGTGTCTTGCCTGTACTGTGATACCTAACAGCCACTGACAGTTTTTCTCTCAACACACGTGATTAAAAAGAAAAAAAAAAATTTTTTTTTTATTCATATCTCTTTTCTCTAATGTGATCCAAAGAGCTTTAGGAAATACTCTCAACGGATAAACAACAAGGTCCTACTGTAGAGCACAGGGAACCATATCCAATCTCCTGGGATAAACCATAATGGAAAAGAGTATGAAAACAGAATGTATATGTGTGCATAACTGAGTCACTTTGCTGTACAGCAGAGATTAGCACAACCTTGTAAAACAACTGTACTTGAATAAAAAATAAACAAAAATTTAAAAATATTCTCAAAACTAGATTACTTTAAAAAAGCACATTCAGGGACTTCCCTGGTGGCACAATGGTTAAGAATCCACCCGCCAATGCAGGGGACAAATCCGCCTGCCAATGCAGGGGACACGGGTTCGAGCCCTGGTCCGGGAAGATCCTACATGCCGCGGAGCAACTAAGCCCGTGCACCACAACTACTGAGGCTGTGCTCTAGAGCCCGCGAGCCACAACTACTGAAGCCTGCGTGCCACAACTACTGAGCCCACACATCGCAACTAATGAAGCCCACGCGCCTAGAGCCCATGCTCTGCAACAAGAGAAGCCACCACAATGAGAAGCCCGCGCACCGCAACGAGGAGTAGCGTCTGCTCGCCACAACGAAGAGTAGCCCCTGCTCACCGCAACTAGAGAAAGCCCGCGGGCAACAACAAAGACCCAACGCAGCCAAACATAAATAAATAAATAAATAAATAAAGCAAACGCAGGGGAAAAAAAAGCATGTTAACGTTATAAGCAAACCAGATACACCACTTTGAGCAAGCACGTGCAGAATTATGCATGAAGCAGTGCAAATACAAAAGTGGAGGAAGAGCCCGGTGGACGCAGAAGTTGGTAGCCATGTTGGGACAGCGAGGGCCACAGCCAGGCAGGGGACACATGCCAAGACGCAAACACTGCCAGACAGCGGTGGCACCCGGCGCGTCCTGCGCCTGCCCTGTGTGATGCGGGGGCTCTGGCCACACGTGGAGCACATCACACCTGGCCACTGCAGTGAGCAGCCGGTCCCTCATTTTACTGATTTTAATCAATTTAAACAGCCACATATGGACAAGTCACACACTCTAGAACTACTGATAATTATGCTTTGCTGGAAAATCAAAGAAAACTACTAATACGATACAGACACAATGTTACAATTAAGATGTAATTTCTTAATGAAAAATAGCAATATAATTATTCCTAGACACAGACTACTTTCAATTACTTTGGCTCTGAGCTAAGATCATAAGACTACTAAAAGGGAAGGTTTCCTAAGAAATCCCACAGTGCGCCACTCTGCACCCGGCTGCACGAACGGTCTGAACACGCATCTGCTGGCCATCGACCGATGAAAACGCCTGAACATACCTCCATAATCGTACTGGCTGGAATAATAATTTGCATAGTAGTCACTCTGACTGCTCCATCCACTTTTGGAATTATAGTAACCTTCAGGATACCCTTGCCTAAAAAAAAACACACAGTGCTGTTAAAAAACAAATTACCTGCTTCTTAAAGTGGGACACAAATTACACCCAGAGCAACAGGCATTCATCAGAGCACCTCGGTTGTGAAAAAATTCTGATCAGGAGATCCGAACCAGTAACAACGATAAGATTACAGGATTCCCTACCATACAGCAAATTAAAATTTATCTGTTGAAATAACTATTTAAGTGCTGTTCAGCATAAAAGAACTAGCTCTTCTCGCATGCTCAGTGCTGCATGCTATAAAGCCAATGCTTAAAAGCAGGGTCTCACGTTTTGGATATCATGCTTAGCAGAAGCAAAAAGCACTGAGCTATCAAAACCAAGCTAGCGCCGACTGCAACACCCTCTACACAGACCGCGCCCCGTGTGTCCTGAGTGGGGAGAAGGGCCCTCGGCCCCTTCCAGCGGACTGCCCGGGACTCACGACACGGGCCCGACCAAGGCTGGCTTCACAGGCCCAGCCGTGCTGCCGACCCTGAGCAGGACAGGCAGGTATCAGGCCTTCCGAGGCAGGAAGATCCTTGGGAGGACTTGACGGCACTTCTGATTTCTAAACTGTGACTCCGTGTACCCCTGGGGAATGGCTCACTCCTGGGGGTGCAGCTGCCCCTGAGAAGTGTCCGGCCCCCCCCACCACCACAGGGGCAGCACCCGCTGGGCGGGGGCCCTCGGGGGAGCGCTCCAGTGCACCGCCTGCACCCACCACCGGGGGCTCCAGAAAAGTGACCTGACCAAGGGCATAGCCAGAGCACGCCCACCCCGCTGCCCTCTCCAGCCCCGGTCACCCGTCAGGAGAGACGCCACCGCAGAAACCCAAGGCTCGTTCTCCCCTCCTGCCGGGATGTGACCACACCAGGCACAAGCACAACATGCTGATGCTCAGCACGGCCACGCAGGCCTGCACACACGTGTGCACACACGCACAGGGCAGGAGAGGGGAGGGGCTGCTCTCCCTCCACGAGTGAGCGGTGAGTGGTGAGGACACGGCGACAAACCCCTGCCAGGTAACCCGACCTGGCCTGCAGGCGACAAGCGGCAGAGCAAGGTGTGCCCCGGCCCCTGCCTCCATCCTCCCTCACCTCTCAGGGCTTCTAGAAAACACCTGCCCGCTGCTCTCCCCGAATCAGAACGCCCACTGGGACTCCAGTCTCACCTCCCAGAGCGCCGGGCCCAGCGGCTCAGCGCATCCCTCCCAGCGACGGAGGGGGGCCAGCTGGACGGGCCGGCTCACAGAGGCAGGGCCTCGTCTCCAGGCGAGCTACTGAAGACGCGGGAAGCAGCAAAAGCAGCCCCGATTTTGAAAGGTGGTGCGTGGACGCAGTCTTCACTCGCGCCCAGACTCTATTACAAGCCGAAGGAGCCTTGCACCCTCATGGCAAACCCGGCCCGGTGAGACGAGGGCCCGGGGCGTGGGAGGAGCCACGGCGGGCGGGCTCTGCAGCCCCGCGCTTCCTTCTGAGCCCCCGATGCCCCTTGGGGGGAGGACTGTGGCCTGCCTAAGCTTTTACTCAGCTGAAGGCACGATGCCAAGGCTCTTTCGAAATGCCTCATCTGTGATCGCAAAACTGAGAGGAGCTCTGTCAGGGGAGAGAGAAGCGGGAGGGAGCGGCTGGGGGCCTTGCGGCCCGGGGGGCAGTGCCAGGGAGGGAGCCCGGGCTTACGGCGGCTGCTGCCAACGGGCCACTCCGTGTTCCAGCCCGCGCCTGCCTGGCCCAGGAGTCAGGGCCCCCCGTCACCAGAGGCGGCAAAGGACCTGCATGGGGGAAAAGCTGCCTCGGCACCCACGGAGCCGTGTGCGTCCCTCGGCGACGGGACCACTGCCCGGGCCGGGAGGAACCCCGCACGAGGGCGGGGTGGCTTCCTGGTGGCCCTGCACAGGGTCGGGTCTGACCAAAGGCCATCTGACGACACGTCCGTAACCGCGCAGCAGCACACTTAGTTCGATTTAAAGATGCATCCTATAATCTGTCCACACCCACAAAACGTAAACACACGTTAAACAGGTCTGTATAATTCTTTACAAACACGGTCTTTTTCAAATCACTAAGTTACTACCACGGCCGGCAACACAAACGTCAGTCACCTGGCAGCCGGCCGGTCCGAGCAGTGACTCGCCCGGGAGCTGGGCCGCTCGAGCTCGGGGTAGCGGTAGCTCTCTGCGGAGGCGGCGGCTGCACTGTCGTAGGGCCTGTATCTGGGCTCATAGAGGCCGTAGACGTCCTGTTGAAAGAAGGACACCTCCATCAGATGCCAAGAGCCAACTCATCAAGCAACCGGCACAAGTTCTCACGGTACAGACGCTGCTCTCCAGATGAGCCCCAGACGCGGGGCTTCCTTCATGCGAAACAATAAAAAACAAATGAAATCCACAGCCATGTCCCTAAGACAGACTGCCCTGGCCCGGCTCAGGAGATGGCCCGCCATCCGCGGGCCACGCCCGGGTCCTGCGGTGACCCGTGAGGACTCCTGTTACCTGCTCCCCGAGGTCTCACTTGCGCAGGTGCCACGACCCCACAAGCTCGGGTCCCGTTTCAGACACCATCTCAGGGAAGCAAAGGAACGAGGGTCCACTGGAACGGGTCCTGAAGCTACAGGCAGCCTCAAAAGGAGTATCATATTCTATTCTTATGAGGCTTTCAGCCCCATTACAGACCGATAAACCCCCATGGCTCTAAGGCCACATCGGGACTTGAAGTAGAGACGAGGTGACCCAGGCACGAGCCAGAATCAGTCCTTCCTGACTCAGCCTGACGCTCCACCATCACCCAGCAGAGGACGAGAAATCACGTAAAATGGACTTGTTCTTAACCACTACTGGAATCCGCAGCGACACAGAGACAAGGCAGAAGGAAGTGGGCTCCCACAGAAGTGATGCTGGGTGCCGGCTGGGACTCCGGGATGCAGACGCAGCTGCTGGACAAGGGCCCAGAGCAGGTACGCGGCCCCTCCATGCACTGCCGGGCCTTCCTGGGCTCTGGGCACCGCGTAATTTCCTTCTATGGGGTTCCTTCTGGATCTAGGAGTCCCAGACCTCAGGGGTTAGGTGTGTACCTGTTCCCACATGTGCAAAGATGCCCAAAGCCCACGAGGCAGCCCCATCACCGGGGCAGCCCCGCTCCCTCAGCCTCTTCTGACTGCAGGGCCTCCAGCACGGCGCCTGCCCCCATGTCAGACAGTGGACTTCAAACTTCTGGTCCACAGTCCTTCTGCCTCCGCTGTCCGTGGTGATGCTGGCCAGCACGAGAGATGGTGAGAAGCGGACAGGAATCAAACGTGTGTCCACCTGGATCACTTTTTCACACTAAGGCAGGATTAAACAGAACTTAAACGACATTCGTGGGCCTGCATCAGTGTGAAAAGAGGCAAGAATCTTCTGGGTAGCACAGTGGGGTCCCTTGCTCTGCTGCTGCTATCACAACGTACCTGAAAGAAGCTTATGGAATTACACCACTCTTAGCTGTTTCATTTGGATTACATTCCAAACCTAACTTTTTTCCCTAAATAATTTCATTCTGAAGGAGGCATTTGAAAGACTAGAGTTTTCCTGTTGCTTCTTAGGTAGGTTTTGAGGTCAAAACCACAAAGAAGCTTCAAGAAGCTATTCCAGTTTCCCAAACTGTGCAACCAAGAACCCTGGGTCTGCGGAAAGCCAATAGGCAGGACAGGAAACAAAGGTCCTTTCTGTCACGTAAGCTGGGATATGCTGTGTTAAACAAAAATTAGGCAGGCATTCTACCCAACTCAATGTGCTAGTGCACGGTGTGGACGTCCGAGAGAAAGGCCGTGCTCAGCAGAACAAGCTGTGAGCAGGCAGCGCTCCTCCCGTGAAGCAGCGCGTGACAGCTGACCACGGGCCACCTCGGAACTGACCAACAGAACCCCGCCAAGGCACACGGCGCGAGGAAGAAGCCACTGATCAGGGGCTCAACAGTCCACAAGCTCGACCCTACCTGGTAATAGTGGGGGGCGGTGCCAGGATCCAGCGGGTACGGTGAGGGGTACGGGGGCTGGTAGCCATCGTACAGGGACCTGTAATAGTAGTAGGACGCCAAGTCTGGAGGCGGCGGCTGCTGCAGCCACTGCTGGTCAGACCGCGCGGCCGCCTGGCTTGAGCTGGTAGACGTGACGGACACGCTGGAGGACCGAGGTGGTCGAGGCGGCAGCTGCTGGCCCATGTCAGCTGGAGCCGGACTTGCAGACGGCTGGGTTGGGTTTGGGGGCTGTCCTTGCGCTGGTGGACCTGCTGGGTTTGAAGGCTCTGGAAGGGCTGCTCTGGGCCCCTGGGGAGGGGGAGGGGGAGGGGGAGGCGCCGGCTCCTGCTGGGCTCTCTCTGGGCCGTGCTGGTCCTGAGCATCTGTCGTCACCTGTTGGTAGAAACGGTCTGGGCTATGCACCCCAGGCCCACGCGGTCTGTGACTGGAGACGGTTTGCTGACAAGAAGCTAGGCTCTCAGCCTGGGCCGGGCTATACATCCCTACAGGATTTTCCAGACTCCGACTGAATGTAAAGTCGAGGGCTCCCGAAGCTTCACCCCGACTGCTGGAGTGATTTGCCGTATTACTATCAGGTACTGATGTACTGTTCACAGGTGGAACTAACATCACGCCTGTGCTTCCACCAGGGCTGGTAACTAACTCGGGAAGAATGCTCTCTGCGTTATGAATCTTTTGACTTTCCGGAATTAAGTTCTTCGGAACTGGATGAGACGGTGGTTGAACCAGCAAATTAGCAGGTTGACTAGAAACCATTTCAGAGGCACCACAAACTTGTGGGAAATTACTCTGGGCAAGACGGTTAGGCAGAGGCGAGCAGATGAGAGCGCCAGCTGGAGTCCCAGACAAAGGAGCGTTTTCTCCAGAATCACCCCCAGCAGCCTGGCTGCTTACTGTGGGCTTATCTCCCACCAAAGAATCTCTCCAGGACTGATTCTTCTCATTAGGATTCAACGAGGACACAGAAAAATTAACCGGCTGAACCAAATTATAGCTTTGATCAGGCTGGGCGACCAAGACCGGCTGATTCTGCAAAGGCTCGGTGGGTGGGGAGGACAGCAGAGTGGCATAACCGGGACCCGCCTGGGACGGGAGGGCCTCCTCTTCGCCCATTTGGGGAGGATTCTCGAGATTCTCGGAAGCACCAATGCCGTCCCCGCTCTGCACGGCGGGGCCGGGGCCCGGCTGCCGGGACTGCTGGCCACACACCCCCTCATCTGGAGGCTGGATCACTTCAGATGGCTGAGGTTTCGCGGGCACGTGAAGTGCGGGAGCAGCTGGGGCTAGGAGGACATTGCCTCCAAAATCTGGCAGCTCGTTCTGCGCCCACAAAGTCGTGGCTGGGCTCTCACACTTCACAGCCCCCTGCGCCCTGGTCAAGGGCCTCTTCTCAGGCGCGGGGAGCACAGCTTCCAAGGGCGGCCCCGTGGCGTGCAGAAGCCCGGAACTGGCCTCTGTGGGTGTGGTGAGAGGTGGAACACAGACCCGGGGCAGGAAGAGGGTCTCCATGTTGTCGGGGGGCTGCTCCAGGTTGCCAGGGGAGGCGTCGGGCACAGCAGCGGCTGCTCTGCGCTGCTTCTGGTGGGCGCTGGGCCCCCTCACCTCGCCCACCACGTTGGCGCGGTCTGCCTCGACTGGCTTTACTCCAGTGAAGTGCGATTTCACTGGTTCAAAAGAACTATTTGCACTCGTCTGAAATATTCCTGTAGGTTTTGGGGGGCTCGGGGCCAAGGGCTGGGGCAGGCTGCCACGGTAGTTCTGGCTCACGGTGCTCTCGTCTGTCTCACCTCCCACAGGAGAGGAATCGACCTGCTTAAAAAACCTCCCCGGAGCCTCATCTTCAGGTTTTCCAACTTCCTGCTGAATGAACGTGCCCCCCGAGTCGTGGGGCCTGGCTGCGCTGGGAAGACCCCGGTGGCTCTGGCTGCTGTAACTGGAAGACACGCTCTCGGACCGCGCAGGGTGCGCCGTCGCATCTGGGGCCTCGAGATTAGGGCCCCCGCCTCCAGCGTGGCCCACGGCACTGAGCCTGGGGACAGCTGGCCCGGGAAGGGGCCCGTATCTGAGCTGAGCACTTGGGGAGGAAGGGTCTGCGCTTAGGGGCTCACTTGGCAGAACTTCCTGGTTCTGAATGAACTCTAAGTTCTCGACGTTCTCATACTGCGGGCCCCCAGCACCGTGAGTCCCCGCACGTGCTGTGTCACCCCACATGTCAACAGCGGCAGCGTTAGTGGTTGCTTTGTCGTGTCGGATGCCTGCAGACTGAGAAAAATAAGGCTGTGGGTCTCCTCCCTGCTGCGTGGGCTCACTGCTGGAACCTTTGAGAAAGGCCTGATAAACGCCTCCTGCCCCCATGTGTGCAGGAGGCTGGCCGAGGCCCGGGCCGGGGGAGAAACCATCAAAGTCAGACTGACCGGCAGAGACCGCTTTTTCAGATGTGAGGTTCTCTTCGTTCTCTGTCTCTCCTCCTTTGAAAAACATGGAGAGCGCTCCCGAGCCCGCTTCCGGCAGGGTCCAGCTGCTCCCGGCACCCAGGGAGTTGTGCGAGTGGCTTTCTGGGCTGTTTCCCTGAGCGAAGGGGTTAATGAGAGCCAGGTCTGACAACTGCTCTCTATTCACTCCTGGACTCAACCTGAACTCCTGGCCCGCCTGAGCGTTCCCAACTCTGGAATTCTGCCTGAATGCATTTTCTGGATCAAAGCTATTTGCTGAGTGGTTTCCACTTTGCAGGTAGACTGCCTCATTTCTCCCGTCACTGGCCGAGGGTCCCGGTAAAGACACCAGGGGGCCGTGTTGCTCGTGGCCAGGACCCTGACGCGGGTTGGACGGAGCGGGAAAGTGGGCAGCGTTGGAGGCGTGGCACACCGTGTTCTGCACAGGTCCCTCTGGGCAGGGCCGGTAATGCTGCCCCGAGGGCTGCGGGCCTCCCTGCACCGGCCCCCACTGCCCGGGCGTTTGCTGACGAGGCTGAGGAAGGAAAGGGGGCGCTGCTGGTGCCGCGGTGCTGTCGTGCGGGCTCGGCCGGCTCAGGGGTCTGTCGGGCCGTGGCGTGTTCGCCTGTGGATGGCCGACACGACAGCTGTCAGGACCCACTCCTGGAATGTACTGAGGAGGATACGGCGGCGTCTGAACTTCAGGCTCCGGGCCGGGAGCGACCTCGACTCTCCTGTTCACCTCGGGCCCAGGTGGTGCCGAGGGGCTCAGCACGCCGGGAAACGGGCTGGCATCTGACCTGGGCTGCAACGGAGGGCCCGGCAGAGGCTCGCAGGGTCCTTGGGAGCTATCCCCAGCATTTGTGTGTGGCCCAGGCAGACCAGCACGCTGAAGAGACAACGGTGGGGCTGGGCCTTGCACAACGGGTGGGCTGCTTTTAGACGAACTGCCCAGTGATGTATTTTGGAGCGCCTGTCTACTAAAAGCAAACGGGTCCGTCACCGGCTGCAGTGGGCAGGCGATCGGGGCCACCGGTGCATTACTGTTGGCCTGTCTTCTGTACGGGCTGTTGGACCAGAACGTGCTCTGAGGACTCCCGGACGGGGGCGGCCGTACCACGCCCGACGGGACAGCCTGGGGTGGAGGCTGCATGATCGAGCTCCTGCACAATGAGGTGCTGTGTACAGAAGAAGCAGGATAGAGGTGCTCCTTACTCTGAACTGAAAAAGAAAAAGAATCAATACATAAAATCCATGTATTCAAAGTCCTGGCTGCAATCAGGAAAACTAAGAAAGAAGAAAAAGGCTGAAAACGATTTTGCATCACGCAGTCCTGAGGGATACACCTCTCCAGCCTCCACTCCCGTGAGGACCGCTGTCCCGGGCAGCTCGGGAGGGAGGACCCGGGGTGACAGCACGGGCCAGGACGCAGAAGTTGGCTGTGCCTGGGCCAGCCGAGTGCCTTGAGATGACTCGCTGCCCTTCGCTGAGATTCAGTTACGTACCCCTGCTACATACCCAGGGGCGACGCCCACCGCCCCCACGATGCCCTCAGCAAGCTGGCAGGGACCAAGCAGAAGCTAACGTCAGTCACCAGGTACGCAGTCCCTCCACATTTTCCTGTAAACTATCGCAGACTGAGAAAAAGCCAACTCCTCTATTAAGACTGCATATCATACTTTTCATACAGGTTAATTCTAAATCTTGAAAGGAAAACAAAAGTTAAAAATTTGCTCCTCTGTTTTCTTTAATTAAAGAGCCTTACAGAGTAGTATAAGCTGCAAAATGTATTCACCTAAAACGCCTTTTATCCCACCCTGTAAAATGTCCATTTTCTGCACCATGACTGGTTGCACACCACTAGCAAAACAAGCTGCCTCTGATAACCGGAGTTGTAACAACTACACCTGGAGTGAAAACCCCAAGTAATCTTAACGCTGCTTTAAAACTGACTAACTGACTTATTCAAAACTTGTCAATAATAGGCAGAGGGCCCGTAAACCCTTTATAGAAAACAAGGGGGCAGAAATCCTCTTTACAGCGTTTTTTGTTGTTGTTTGTTTTTTACTAAAACACACTAAGTATATTCTTGAATAGTTAACCTGCACTTTTGAGACAAAAATCCAAGCATGGTCTCTTTACAAAGTCCTCCTCTGCATGTCAGTCCTTCTCCCCAGAAAAACCTTCACAAACAGATTAAGTGGAGCCCATCACAGAAAAATGTCAACAACAAAGGAAGAAATGATAGAAGGACTCCTGAGTTTAACCCACACATTTCTGCAGGTATACAATGTCTCTGTCCTTGGGAATCTTTCTGATACTCAGACAAAAGAAAAAGTGCATAAACGTATATTGAGTAAAGTTATTTACAAAGGAAAGTTCCTATTTCCATCTGAAAACGAGTCCTATGAATCTATGAATCCGTTACTATTACTGCCCACACACACTCTTGTCCCAGGCCAGCAGGGAACCCTTTCTGACAGACAAGCACTTTGAAACCCACTCAAATGTAATGGAGTTAAATATATGAAGAACAGCATCAGAGACTTCATTCGGTTCTAAGCTGTCATTTTAAAACACAGGACGTTTACAGCTGAGCTTTACATGGAGCAAGGGGAGGACAGGCAGAGCCTCGTCCTCTTCTCTGCGAAATCAGAGGCATCTTACAGGACATGACGTCCTCCTTGTAAGGCTTCAACAGGAGACCCGCAACCACACTAACCAGCATACATTAAAAAAATAAAAATAAACACACACACACACAGAGACACACACACACACAGAGAACAGGTCCAGAGGATTTATTCCCCGGGTGTCACTGTGAGAGCCAGACTGGGCGCCAGCTGAGTGGCTCAGCCACAACCACTGCTCCTTCTGTGACCCAATTTCTTCACCTATAAAGTGAGAACTGAAATGATGGTTTCAAAGTCCCTTCTGGGTTTAATCTTATGAAATTCTATTCACAGTGGATTCTGGGAGGCCCAAATCCCTATGACTGTTTAATAGGGAAATCTTATCAGAATCTAAATTTCACATAACATTTATACTTAAGATGTTTTCCTTGCAGAAACTTCCTTAAAATTATTTTCTCAACTACTGAACTAAGAACCGTTTTATAAGCAAACACTATCACTTCCCTACAAAGTAGCTTCCCCTTCTCTCCCTGACACCTGAGAGCTTTTTAGCAATATACCAATTTCATTTGGAACCATCTTCTGACTTGAACATTATTCTTTTGATCTTTTTTTATATTCACCAGCAAAAAACAATGCAAGGGCATATCATTTATCTTTTGACTACAGAGAATTTTATTCTGTCTAGTAAGTCATTCTGTAGACTCAAGTCACCTAACTTTAAAAAAGGCAGACTGCTTCAAAGAAACCAGCTGATCTTCCTAAAGATGCATTATTCATGACCCCAGCTCTTCAACTAAGCTGCCTTGGATGTATGTGAAATAAACACAACCTGTTTCAAAATAAATTCCTGGCTACTGAACTGAGATACTGAAAGCACACCCCTCTCCTGCCAGGGCCGTCGCCTCAAGCATAAGTGTGTAAACCAACCGGAGTGTCAGGAAGCACCTGGGAGTCTATGCTCTGCCCACAGTCTCCCTCACGGCAACTGCTAAGCGACGTACCTATCAGACTAGGGGACACCGGACACAAAGACAGCACAGACTCCAACTTTTCTAAGTACAGAATCATACACATTTAGATGTTAAAGAAGGGAGTGTCTAAACACTGCGAAAAATGACAAAGAGCAAAAAGGACACTCGGAAAAGATGTTTACAGAAGCAAGAAGGAACCACATTAAAATCTGCACACCTACCCCGGAGAAAACTTTCCATACAATTCTGAGACTTACTGCAGTAAATGCTATTAAGGGTGTATGAGTCACAAAGAACAAGAAAGAATTGATTTTTTTTGGCTCTTGCTGTATCTTTCTAAGATAACAGCACCTGGAACCCTAAGAAAGGGCACAGGGGAAAAAAACTGCAGGGAGGCAGGCTGTGCTGAAACTTGCAAAAGTATCAACCTAGGAACAATCGTCTGTGACTCAGTTTGCTTCCTGCCATATCCGGGGATGGGAAATACCTCTCTGGTTAACATCTGCATCATATGTATTTAAAACAAAACCTTAATAAGCAACTCACTATCTCCAAACCATTTAAAACTTTTCAGGTAAAGCAGCAACAACTGATTTTAAATGGCTGTGTCATGTCCAGACGCTCTACTGTAACACTTTCTTCACAAAAAGGGCAGGCTGGTTTACACATCCCTCTGCCCCTTGACATAAGACACAGCGCTCGACCTCGGTTGCAACATCTTGGTCACCTCGCCCCATTACCAATAGACGCAACAAGGCTGTTCCTTGGTTCAAATGTCAACCTACCTCATCGCCCGCACGGCTCAGTAGAAACCTTTCAACCAATGAACACAAAACTTCAGAACCTTCGAAGCAAAGGGCAAGCTAAACTGTTAAAAAAATTTCTTAAATGCTTCTACTCCTTAAAAAGTTGCAGGTCTGGCTTTTCTTCCAGCCTTTCCAACACAACCCCACACTGAAGCCACCAGGGCTAGGGGCCACTCAGCTGACCCGACAGCCCGTGCAGGTGGAGGCCACGTCGGCCTGAGCGGGCAGGTAACCAAGGGGTCTGCCCAACCCTCCCAGCCCGCAGGCCCCCGCCCGACCCCCTGGCGGCTCCCAGGAGACGCGCCGTCCGTTCGGGGCAGGGCCCGGCCCGGCCGCCTCCCTCCGCCCAGACCCCGGCCCTCACCGGCGCGCCGCAGGGCGGCCCAGGCCCACTCCGGCTACCGCCCGGCCCCTCCGCGACCCCCGGCTCCCGCCCCTCAGGAGCCGCGAGCGGAGCACGGCACGGCGGTCGCGACAAGCGCAGACACGGCAGCCGCAGCAGCCATCTTGGCACATCCGGCTCCGGTCCCCACGGCCACCGCGCCGCCGACGTGTCCGGCAGCGACGTCAGCGCGCGCCACGCCCCTCGCCGGGGCCCTCGTGACACTCCGCCCCGCCCCTGGCCCCGCCCCCGCCCGCATCCCGTCTTTCACCGCCCATCCATGGACCCCGCCCCTTGCCCACCTGCCCGGTCGGGCGCGCAAGGACCGCACTGGGACGTCGTTCGGGTTATTCCGGCTCTTTCTCCCTGTCTCTTCTGGCTTAGGATGTGAGAAGAGTCGGGATTCTTCAAGAAGACCCAAGGGAAGAATCAGTCTTGAACGACTGATGCCAGCAGGTGCACCGACCGAGAACGGCTACCCGGCTGAGCCGAGAACCCGAGCAGCACCCTGGCGCAGGCGCGTTCCTCCCATTCTGCCGTTGGACTCTCGAAGCCTGGGAAACGGGCGGAAGACGACCGCGCATGCGCCGGTCGCCCCTGCGGACTGCGCGTGCGCGCCTCGCGGTGGCCCGCGAGTTACCTAGTTACGGCCGCTCACGGCTGCGGGTTCCAGGTCTGCCCGGGAAGTTCGTCTCCCTCCACGTCTAGCTCTCGGAAAGCAGTGCCCGTGTGCTCCGCACAGAACCCTGGAAGGAACAGACGCCGCCGGCCCCCAGTCCACAGGCCCCCGTCGAAGCCCCACTTGCCGCCCAGGCTCCCGCTTCGGGGGTCGTCCTGTCCGCCTGCAGCGCCCAGCCGCACCGTCCCGCCTCGCATCGCCCAGGCCCGGCCTCCTCCCCGGCTCGGCCGTCGCCTTCCCCGGGCATATACTTCGTCCGGTCCTTTCCCTCCCCCCTCCCACCCCGCTTCGCCACCGGCGCTGGCCGCGCAGTCCCCGGCCCCTCTTTTGTCTGCCCTAAGCCCCCTCGAGGCCCCTGACTCTTCTTCCAGTGAGCAGCGGTTCCCTCTGTGCCCAGTGATGCCCCGTGGACGGAAGCCGGTATCTCTATGTGGTTTTCCCTAACCGTTGTTGAGTGAATATTTGTGTTGAATGAGGGCGACCCCCGAGGTACCGAGTGACAGTCTAGGCTGCTGGGCCTCAGCTTCCTGTTCCTCCCTGAGGTTGCTCCCCCGTCCTGGCGCCCACCGGGAGGCAACATCTGAGCCCACCACCCATAGAGGATCTTAGGGAAGAGGGGTGCTGCCCTTTGTACCCTCATTCTGCCAATGAGAAAAGGCAGGTGAAAAAGCAGCCAGCCTGGCCCGGCCCACTCACCTGCCACCTGCCTGGCAAGGATAGGGAAGAGCAGCAGCCTGCCCCGCTTGCCCCAGCGCCTTCCAGAGGGCGGGAAGGGTGGCGAGTGTGCCTGTGCAATCACACATTGCCCAGCAGCTGAGCTCCTAGCAGCGGCTGCTGCTATGCTTTGGCCTGGCGGGGGTAGGAGGACGGTCACTGATGGGACCCAGGAGCTTGGGAAGAAGGAAGGAGTGTGGTTCTTCTGTTTGTTTGCCGTGATGCTGGCAAGGGAGCAGCCACGCTGTCAGAGCCCCGGGGGTGTGCAGGGAGAGTTTCAGCCCATCTGACGTGGCCACTCTGCTAAGCTAACATTTGCCTTGCAGAAATCAAGTTCCCAGCCTGTGTCAACACAGAGTTAGGGAACATGCAGTAGAACGCACCCTGGGCCCCACCACTCGGTCCCCTTCTTCCTGGTGGTCACTGTGTTCTGCAGTCACTTTGTCCCAACAAATCATCCTGCAGAGAGATGTGTCGCTGGTACCCACCCCCACCCCCCAGCCCGGGAGGGAAAGCACTGACACTCCCAGGCTCAGGGCTGTCAAGTTAGCTTCAAAGAGCCCAAGAGCTCGAGCCCAGACTTTCCTCTCTGGTGACCTGAGGAGCCCTGTGGTCAGCCCCAGTGGGCTCTAACCTGAAGACACCAGAAGCAGCAGAAAGCAACCTGCCCAGGGCAAATTGGAGACCTCCGGGCCCTGGGTTGGATGTTAAAGAGGCAGCACAGTGTTGAGTCCTACAGGGTGACTTTAAGGAAAGCCGTGATTAGCAAAGGTGACCTGCAAGCGCCTTGGGGCTTTTTTTCCCCTGCCCTCCTCCCTCCCGCTAAGCTGTGTGTGGAGACCCTCTCAGGTTCTGTCTGTAGGCTGGTGTGCAGGAGAGGGTTCCTGGGCCCACAGCTGAGCCATCAAGCCTCTGGGCCACGGAGACAGGGCTCTGAGTCGAAGACCATCTGCTTTAAGACCCAGCCTGCTGCCTAGATGCTGTGTGCCCTTTGTCACCTTCCTTAACCTCGTCAACCTGGGGTTTAAGCAGGGTGAGCACCTGGGCAGTTTGGGGACTGAAGGAGGGCGCTGTTGACACATGTGCCGGACCAACAGGTGTGAACTGGGGCTGTCGGGGCAAATGGGGACACGGGGGCTGTGCCGAGGAGGTGCACCGCCACGACAGCCATCGCTGGTCTTGATTAGGCGCCCTTCCTTTTGCCTGCAATGTCCACTCCTCTCTCCTTTCTCCCAGCCTCTCCCCTGGCTCATACTTGGAGGCTGGATACAAATGTCACCACCTCCCTGAAGCCCCCACTGGGTGGGCTAGAGTCGGTCGCTCTTTCCTGGGGGAAATGTTGTAGCTCCTCATGCCAAGCTCCGTAGTCACATGAGCTGCAGGCACGTTACCCAGAACACACGGGACACAGAACGGCTGTGGGCAGAGGGACAACGGGCAGAGGCGGTGCCAGAGGACCGGGCTGTCCCGTCATCGTTACGGCACTTTGTCGCATTGTGTTCAGTATTGTGACAGTCGGCCTCTCCCACTAGCCTGTACCTTCCAGGGTGCTGGTCCAAAGCAAGATGCGCGCTGAGTGCAGAGTCCACGCCACAGTGCCGAGGCTGTGAAGTAGCTCAGTGAGGGCCTTACCTGTTGAAATGATATTTTGGATCTATTGGGTTAAATAAAATATACTATAAAAATTTATTTCATCTGTTTCCTTTTTTTAACGTAGCTGCCAGGAAGTGTAAAATTCCGTACGTGGCTGGCATTAGTTCCCATTGGACGACGCTGGTCTGATGTGAGCGCCTTGCTGGGGAGAGGTCGGGCGTCCCCACTCAGCATCCCTGTGACCGACCTGCCAGGCAGTCCTCCCAGGGGCCCTTGGGGCGGGCAGCAGTCTCAGCGTAGGCGAAGGCCCGGTGGCCCGTGGCCGTGAGCCTGTGCCCCTCACTCCCCCGCAGGGCATGAAGTGTGGTCTGTGGGTGTTTGTAGGGCAGGCCTGTTCCAGGCCATGTGCTCTGCTCAGCCCCTGACGCACACCCTCAGTCCTGGGTGCTGAGGCTGGGGGCGTGGGAATGGGCCCGCCCAGCTCGTCCTGGAGAGAAGGGGCAGCCTCCGTGAGACGGGGCTGGCTGAGTGGTCCAGGCAAAAATCATGTCAGGGCCTCAGAGGTGGGAAGAGCCGGCAGGGAGGGCTTCCGGAGGATGGAATGGCTGGAGAGGAAGGAGTGGGGGTCAGTTCCTTCAGGAGAAAGCAGGTCCCGAGGCGCAGATAGCTGTGCCTTAGAGTTTCTTCTGTGGCACCTGGGCATCGGGCCCCTGTGTGTGGGGGCACCTGTCGGGGTGCATCGAGGTGGGTTGCTGGTGTGTGGCCAGGCTGAAGGTGAGGAGAGGGAGGCACCTCAATGAGGGTGCAGACCAGGGGCATAAGGCCAACACCGTTAGAGCCATCCTGGACCCCCGAAGGGCCTTGCCGGAGGACGTCCATATCCAGGCCAAGCCCTGAGCCAGCCAGGCTTGGTAGATGTCATCACCATCAGTGTCACTGTAGCCTGAGCATGGCACTGTCATCTCCAGCGTCTGGAAACATGCCTGGCACCTAGGAGGTCTCAGAGAACTTTCTTTTTTAAATCACTGAGCCAAGTACTGAGCATATAAGGCGGTAAGCAAGAGGGGTGAAGTAGAAAACACAGGAAGATGCCGATTCCATTCAAGCCACAGGAAAAGGTGCGCTGTGTCCTCCTTAGCTGCAACGAGGCCCCCGAAAACCTGGGAGCCGTCCTTCCTAGAGCAGCACACAGCCGTTTGCTGGGCCCCCATCATGCACCAGGCACCGCGAGGAGGCGAGGCTGTGGCCATGGAACAGACAGGCACGGCTTCTACCCCTGGGGGAGCTGGACACTGGGCAGCCGCGAATGTGCCCAGTGCGGGTGGGGACACCTGGCAAGGCCTGGATCCCACCTGCTGGGGGGCGGGGAGAGGCAGGGATGGGAAAGGAGGAGCATTTGTGGCTGAAGCGAAGACCAACTTCTGGAGTGACAAGGGGTAGACTCCAGAAAGCAGGCAGCGGCCTGGGAGGCGGTGGGCGTGCATCCGTCGCGTGGGGCTCTGTGGGCCCTGAGAGGGGACTTCCACTTGACTTCTGGGAGCAAGGGAAGCTCTCAGGGGCTTTTCAGCAGCCAGGAGTGATGTCATCGGTTTAGCCTCCCCCGGGCTGTCCGGCAGGGCACTAGCCAGAGTCAGGAGCCCAGGAGGTGGCCCTGGGTCCCCCAGGGGAGTGGCAAGGCTGCTGGAGCCAGATTGATGGGGAGAGCCAAACCCCGGATGACCCCCGAGGGCAGGACGCGGCTCTCTGGCTGCCAGCTGCATCCGCAGCCCCTGGCACGGCACACGCTCCACACACATCAGCCCAGGGAACAAACAAGGCGGGAGTCCTGAGCATCGGTGGTGACTTAAGTTACAGGTGTGGACTTGGAGGCCTGGTGGGACCGTGGATCGGGAATTGGAAAGGGCCTAGGGTTTAGCCTGGAAGAACTCCTACACCTGCAGATTGCCAAGCGGCAGGCTGGCTGCAGCATTAACTCCTGGCAAGGTGACTTTGGCACGTCCCTCCCTGAGCGTGGGTTTCCCTGTCTGAACGGTGAGGGGCTGAGCAAGGTAGGGTCTCCAGGCCCTCCGAGTCCTCCCAGGGGAGGTGACCCCTGAGGTGGCTGTGAGGACACTGACTGGGGAGTCGCACGGCTCTGGCTCAAGTGGGTGAACTCAGGGAAGTCATCTACCTCTTTGAGCCTCAGCTTCCTCATCTGTAAAAAGGGACAACAACACTGTCACAGGCGATGGACCCGAGCGTTAGGTGAGGTGCAGACGTAAACTATAAACAGCGGAGCCTCACCTGGCCTCACCTGGCCTCACCTGGCCCGCTGGAAGTCCCCACGCGGACTACCCGCTGTCCAAAGGGGAGACTGGTGGGACGCTGCCAGCAGGGGGAGGCAGAGAGCCGCCTCCGTGTAGACAGGCTGGTCCCAGCAAGCCTCTGCCCTGCTGGCGGCTCCTCCCAGGACCTCTGCGTCTCTGGGCATCAGTGCAGCCAGAGGAAAACGTTTGGCTCCCTGCAGCACCCCCAGACTGCAGCCCTCTCTGGGGGATTGTTCACCTCTGGACCCCAGAGGGTGGTGGGGTCTGCGGAGCACAATAGGTTCTCCGTAAATCCTCCCAGAGTCGAGCTTAATGGAACAACGGAAGATGTGGGTTTCTCGAGCGCTGTGCTCAGTGATTTAACCCTCACAGCCTCGGCGTCATCCCTCACCCACTAGGTCGCTGGCCGCTGGGGAGGCCCTGAGCCAGGGGTGGCCAGGGTGCGGGGGTGGGGGAATGTCGCTTCAGGGCAGTGTCCTTCTCTTTCTTTCATTTTACAGGTAAGGAAATGGCTGGTGAGGAATAAGTAACCTACTTACAGTCACACATTTTTCTTTTTCTTTTTTGTGAACTTTATTTATTTACTTATTTATTTATTTTTGGCTGCGTTGGGTCTTCGTTGCTGCACGCGGGCTTTCTCTAGTTGCGGCGAGCGGGGGCTACTCTTTTGCGGTGCGTGGGCTTCTCACTGCGGTGGCTTCTCTTGTAGCGGAGCACGGGCTCTAGGTGCGCGGGCTTCAGTAGCTGTGGTACGTGGGCTCAGTAGTTGTGGCTCGCGGGCTCTAGAGCTCAGGCTCAGTAGTTGTGGTGCACGGGCTTCGTTGCTCCGTGGCATGTGGGATCTTCCCGGACCAGGGCTTGAACCCGTGTCCCCTGCATTGGCAGGCGGATTCTCAACCACTGCGCCAGCAGGGAAGTCCCAACGTCACACACTTTTCTAAGGCTCGTTTTGGTTTTGTTTGTCTGTCTTGTTTTTGGTGCAGCTTGCGGGATCTTAGTTCCCCAACCAGGTGCGGGATCTTAGTTCACCGACCGAGGACTGAACCCACGCCCTTGGCAGTGAAAGCACGAAGTCCTAAGCACTGGACCACCAGGGAAGTCCCAAGACTTGTTTTTTAAATTGAAGAGATGCCAAAACAGGGTGGCAAAAGTTCTGGTACAGGCACACCTCACTTTATTGTGCTTCACAGATACTGCATATTTTTACAGATCGAAGGTTTGTGGCAACCCTGCGTCAAGCACGTCTATGGGCACCATTTTTCCAATAGCGTTTGCTCGCTTCCTGTCTCTGTGTCACATTTTGGTAATTCTCGCAATATTTCAAACTTTTTCTTTATTATTATATTTGTTACAGTGTCTGTGGTCAGTAATCTTTGATGTTATTACTATGACTCACTGAAAGCTCAGAGGATGCTTAGCGTTTTTTAGCAATAAAGTATTTTTTAATTAAGGTATGTACATTGTTTTTTAGACATAATGCTATTGCACACCTAATAGACTACAGTCTAGTGTAAACATAACTTTTACATGCACCGGGAAACCAAAATATTCATGTGACTTCCTTTAGTGTGATATTCATTTTATTGCAGGAGTCTGGAACTGAACCCGCAATATCTCTGAGGTGTGCCTGTACAGAGATTTGCAGTGAATATCGTGAATCTATACACAACTACAGCTTCATAATAAGTATTGATAACGCATCACACACTGTGTGATTCAGGAAGGGCCACACATTCGAGGGTGTGTGAAAAAGTAAAAAATGTAACTCTGAGGCCCTTCGCACGCAGCATGTGTTGTGTTACACAGAAATAACGTTTCTGGAGCTCAGACTGCCACCTCGTCGAGCCTGGGTTTTTCCGTCCTGAACGGGGATGGTCACATGTCCTGAAAGGGGCCTGCTGCCTGGCTTGAGCGAACACACGCTTCCCCGGGGCGGCACAGGGAACGCAGCTGTAGAACTCGGTGCCATTTCTGAGTCCTTACCTAGTGCCAGGAGGTTTACGTCGGCGACCTGACAGGTCCTGGCCCCACCGCAAGCCCAGGAGGCTGGCTCAGAGCAGTTCCCATGTTACCCCTGAGACACAGTCTCGGAGACAACAGGTCACCTGCCTGCGGTGCAACAGCTGCGACCGGGAAGGTGGAGACACAAGGGACACAGATCGGGAAGCCCGGCGGCAACCAGTGTGGCTTCTTGAATCGTCCTGAAGATGGGGTCACTAGGAGCGGCATCTCCTGACCCGTGTCCAGCCAATGCCGCACCTTCATCTGTGATGGGTGAGCCCGTTTGGGAACCAGTGCGCGTGCGCTCCCTCCTGGCGATGCACGCTCCACACCATCATTTCAAAGCCTAAGAGGTCCTGCAGGAAAGGATCCTCTGACCCAAAACCCTTCAAACACCCTTCGGGACACAGTGCTTCTGGGTCTCCATTTGCCCTGGGGTCAATCTGGACCACATTGTTTAGGTTTCTGAATGAAATACTTTAACAGAATAATCCTTTGCTGTCATGCCCGGGGCCCCATCGCAAGAAGTGACTGTAGGAAGCTCTCCATTGTCTGTCCGATGACAGCTCTGCCCCACTCCAGCAGGGCTCCTGGGTGTGGTTTCTGGATCGGGCTGACCCACAAAGGATTTGTCATTGGCCCGTGACGGGATACGAGGCCGCCGCAGAGTGGACCTCAGCTCCGCGGCTAAGCGTGGTCTCACTGCGGACATTCCCTGGAAGCGACCTTTTCTCAGCGAAGAGAGCCAGTGCGGCCCATGGCCCCCAAGCAGCGCGGAGGCCGGAGGCGCTCTGCTCGCTTCTTGGTGTGGAGTAGCCCTGCCAGTCTGTTTATCTGTGGGCCCTAATGCTGTCCCTCCTCGCCCACGGGTCCCGTCTCTGCTCTGGCCAGAGGGGTGCAGAGCCTCCTTTGGGGCTCACTCGGGGACAAGGTGGAGGAGACCCCACGCCAGTGATGGGCCTCGGGCTTTCCTGCGGGGCTGAGAGGTGCCGAGAGGCCACTGTGACGGTCTATATCTGTGCCGTCCGACGTGGTGTCTGTGCGCACGTGTGCTGGTTAAGCACCTGGGGCTGTGACCAGTCCAAACTGAGGTGTGCTGTAAGCCTGGGACGCACAGGGGCTTTCAAAGACACGGTCTCCCTCCTACCCCCCCGCAAAAGGCATGTAAAATGTCCCATTAACTGTTTATGTCGATTACAGGCTGAGGTGATAATATTTTGGATCTATTGTATTAACTAAATTGTATTATTAAAATAAACTTCACCTGTTTCTTTTTATGTTTAATGTGGCTGCTAAAGTCTTTGAAATTGCACGTGTGGCTTGCATTACCTTCCTGTTGGACGGTGCTGCTCTAAACCACCCTGGATGCTTTGAGGAAGGTCCCGCCCCCGCACCGGCCCCTGACCACGAGCAGTCAGGAGGGAAGGAAGCATCAGGAGGGTGGAGGGATTGGCAGCTCTGTGTCAACCTCATGTGTTTTGCATGTTGAAAAGTGCACGTCTCCAGATCCCTGGAGTGACATGCTGAGGAGGGGGAGGGAACCAGGGCAGCACCAGGGCCAGCTGGCTGGAACTGCTGGGGACGTGGACATGCATGCGGCACTTGAGAGGTATGCTCTGTTAGTCAGCTAGGGCTGCCAGAACAAGTACCGCAGGGGACTCCCTGGCGGTCCAGGGCTTAGGACTCAGCCCTTTCACTGCCGGGACCAAGGTTCGATCCCTGGTCGGGGAACTAAGATCCCACAAGCGCACAACGTGGTCCAAAAAAAAAAAAAAAAGGTACCACAGGCCAGTGGCTTAACAGAAATTCGTTTCTCACAGTTCTGGGGGCTGAAGGCCGAGATCAAGGTGTTGGCGAGGTTGACTTCCTGAGGCCTCTTTCCTGGGCTGGGAGGCGGTCGCCCTCCCCCTGGGTCTTCACTTCTCCCTCTGTGCATGTCTGTGTCTCGACCGCCTCTTCGTACAACGACACCAGTCACATTGGCTTAGGGCCACCCTAACGACCTCACTTTGCCTTAATTACCTCTTTAAAGACCCATCTCCAAACACAGCTACATTCTGAGGTCCGGGGAGCTAGGCCTTCAACATGTGACTTTTGGGAGGACACAATTCAGCCCAGGACAGACCCCCAAGCCAGGGGTGTCTTAGGTGAGCTTAGCCCCGAGGGAGGGGCTGTGTCCTCCCTGGGAGGTGCATGGTGGCCAGGCGGGGATCCTTCCGAAGGCGAGGCCGGAGGAGCAGGCCGAGTCGGGCTGTACGTCCAGGATGAGAATGGCGAGTTGGAGGGAGCCGGGGCAGCGGGAGCAGGTTCAGGTCCCAGTGGGATAAACGGGTGGGTCGCACACTCCCTCTCGGCATCCGGTGGGCACCCTGGGGCCTGCAGAACCTCCGCCAATGCTTCCGAGCCTGGGGGCGGCTGGGGGTTGAGTCCCTGAGGGTCAGGGGAGGTTCGGGCAGGGGAGGGCAGAGCCCTTGCTCTGTGGCCGCAGCTGCCCCTCCACCCAGGACCTTGCCAGCAAAGCGATGGACAGGGCCAGGGTCCAGGCCTGCCCCGTTTAAACGTGGGATGGCATCCTTCTCCTTGCTGCTGAGGGCCCCAAAGATTTGGGTAGCAGAGAGGTGTCCCTCATCACCCATGGGTCCCCTGAGGCCTGTCCTGCTGCGTCTGTGGGGATCCCACAACCCCAGTGAACTTCTTGGGAGTTCAAACACTGCTAGGAGTTCTTTCTTTTAAAAAAATAGTTGATTGAGGTAAAATTCATAGAACATAAAATTAATCATTTTACAGCAAATTCAATGGCGTTTAATACATTCAAAATGTGCAACCACCACCTCTATCAAGTTCCAAAGCGTTTCATCACCCAGCGTAACACCCCAGCCCCACTGGGCAGTCGTTTCCCATCCCCCACTGCCCTCAGCCCTGGGAACCACTCATCTGCGTGCTGCCTCTATGGGTTTACCTAGTCTGCGCGTTTCATACAAATGCAGCCATACGGTGTGTGGCCTCTAGCGTCTGGCTTCTTTCGCTCAGCCTGATGTTTCTGAGTTTCAGCTGTGCTGTAGCAGGTGTCGGTAGCTTAACTCTTTTTCATGGCTGAATAATATTCCATCATATGTGTATTTAGTCCGGGTTCTCCAGAGAAACAGAGCCAACAGGATGTATCAAGACATAAAGAAATTGATTACAAAGAATTGACTCACGCGATTATGGGGGCTCCAAAGTCCCCAGATCTGTGGTCAGCAGCTCAAGACCAGGGGTGCTGATGCTTCGGTGCAAATCCGAAGGCAGGAAAAGACTGATGTCCCAGCTCAAGTGGTCAGCAGGAGGACGTCCCTCTTACTCAACCTTTTCATTCTATTCAAGTCTTCACCTGATTGGGTGAGACCCACCCGCATTGGGGGGGGGGGTGTCTGCTTTACTCAGCCCACAGATTCCAATGCTAATCTCATCCAGAAACACCCTCACGTTTGGCCAAATGGCCCCCCAGCCAAGTTGACACATAAAATTAAGCGTCACAGTGTGGGCCTACTACATTTGGTTGATCCATTTGGCAGCTGATGGGCATTTGGGTTGTTCCTACCTCTTGGTTGCTGTGAGCACGTGTGTAGATGCACTTGTGTGAGTCTGTTTTCACTTCTCTCAAGTGTACACCTAGGAGTGTAATTTTGCCGTGTGGGTGTTCTTTGGGCAGAATTCAGGCTGAGTACTGCCCCCCGAAGATGAAAACTCAGCCATTTGCCATATTCCACTTCCCAGAACCTCCTGTCCCAGGAACGAAGCATCCGAACTCAGTGAGGAAATCTTGGGTTCACCTTTGTGCCTGGATAGGCCAGGCCCAGGGGCAGGCGGCACTTTGCAGTGGAAGGGGGTCACCGGACTCTCTGTTAATCTGGTTTGGGGACTTCCCTGGTGGCAGAGTGGTTAAGAATCCTCCTGCCAATACAGGGGACACGGGTTCGATCCCTGGTCCAGGAAGATCCCACATGCCGCGGAGCAACTCAGCCCGTGCGCCACAACTACTGAGCCTGTGCTCTAGAGCCTGCGAGCCACAACTACTGAAGCCCGCGCGCCTAGAGCCCGTGCTCCGCAGCAAGAGAAGCCACCGTGATGAAAAGCCTACGCACCACAACAAAGAGTAGCCCCCGCTCGCCGCAACTAGAGAAAGCCCGTGTGCAGCAACAAAGACCCAACACAGCCAAAAAATAAATAAAGTTTAAAAAAATTTTTTTTTAATTAAAAAAACAAAATCTGGTTTGAAGCCACTGGCCTGCGGGCGGGGCCGGGTAGAGAAGGGGTGGGCTCAGGTAGAGAAGAGGCGGGGCCAGGTGAGAGGAGGGCCCAGGCCAGGTGGGGGGGAGGGACAAGGAGAGGCCCACATGGGCGTCTGATGGCCCAACTCAGGATTCCTGAGCCAATGGTTCTGCCCAGCCTGCACCCCTTGGGGTCACCCCCATGGTGCCCCTGCTCAGATGTTCCCGTGGCTCCCTCTGACCTCACACTAGGGTCTGGACTCCTCCCCGTGGCCTCCCGGCCCCTCGCTGTGCCCCTCTTTCCTGCAGTGGCCCCCGGGCCGTGGTCCCCACGCTAGTCAGTGGTGCCTCGCCCTCCGTGGCCCAGACAGATGGGAGAGCCCGGAGCCTGGTGTCGGGCTGTATGTGCCCGGGTGTCTGCCTGTGGGGTGTCTGCCTCCCCGTGGTAGACAGGGACACTGGACACCTTCCGAGCGGACAGAGTGATGCCGGCGCCCACGGGCCAGGGCTGGGCGGTCTCACCACCGCTCTCCCATCAGGAGGTACTTCGGAGCAGATTGCCCTGCTCTTCCTCCCTCTCAGAAAGCAAGCCAGCACCACAACCGAGGTTAGCAAAATCTGGATGACCATCAGAATCATTTTTATTGCAAATCAGCTAACAAAAAAGATGAAAAAAAAATACATCATTTTCATCACCTGCAGTTTTGCATGTAGATAACTTTTTTAAAAAGTTTCCTTTTCATGTAAACTACACTCTATTTTATAAAACACAGTTAAGAAGCAACATCTTAGGAAGTGTCTGGTCATGCCCGCTAGGGGTGGCCCAACATTGTGCCTGGCGAGGCGCGAGCAGCCGCCGGAGCACAGTGGGTGGCAGGACCCTCCCTGGCTTTGCTCTCAGGAGCTACGGTCCGGCAGCTGCAGGTCAGGTCGTGGGGCCTGCGTTCTGACATCCCTTACCAACATGACCCCTGACAGATTTGTTCAATCAGACTTCTTAAACAAAATCCCCCTTTAGAAATGTATTTACAGACATTTACTCTGCCACAGGCTTATACTTGATAATGTAAGAATCTGCTCCCTCCCCCGGGCGCACGCCCCCCCTGAACCGGGAGGGGTGGCCCGAGAGCAGGCTCCCGGCGCCCCAAGCGCCCCACTGAGCCGCGCCGGGCCCTGGCACGAGGGTCTCTGAGCAGTGAGGCTGCACACCATGTTTCTCCAAGTCTCCTGTAACGACAGGGCCCATCAGCGCTCGGGCCCCAGGAGCACCAGTCCGTCTTCCGCTGAACCTGGGAGACGCGGTTCAAGTCGAGACGCCTCCAACAGGGTGGCCCAGGCAGTGTCTTTCCCCAGAAAGGGGTAGGCCTCCCCGACGTGGGGTCCAAGGTGGGTACCACGCCTCTGACTTCTCACTCCACACGATGCTTAAATATCAGCGGGGGCTGGGGGGGGGGGACCTGGGAGCCTCCAGAAAGAACAAGAACTCACAAGACCAATGAACAACTACGTAATACTGAACCCGAAACAAAGATTCATGATTGGTACCATGAAATGTACCCTTGGTATACCCCAAGAACACATTTTTAAAAGCATGTTTTAAAAAAGTCATTTAAAAGAACACCAAAACGCATAAACCATATCATTTCACGTTACTTTCCTATTTTAGATGCAAATTAACCCATGTGCCTAAGGAGTAAAGGGTCTGCTTTTCTATCTCTAGCTGCATCTTCTCGCAAAACGCAGGTGCTCCTGGGAGCGGGGGTCGGGGGAGCGCTCCGGCTTTGGAGGAGGGGTGAGGGGGCTGTCTGGGGAAACGGCAGCAGGCCCGGGCACCCCGGGAGCTTTTTGAACAATGCTGACTCAAAAACCTCCCTTCTCTGACATTTCTTTTCAGATTAAAAAAAAAAAAAAAAAGGAAATCAATAAATAAATGGCATTTGGAAATCATGAATCTTTGTTTATATTTTACAAACACCTAGGAATCTTTATCCTAAGCAGGGAAATCATGATTGAGAACTAGTTTATTTTCTTGGAGCAGATAAAAGTTGCTACCTGGTGATATACAAAACAGTACATATAAATAAAAAGACAGTGTTTCCAGGTAAAATAAAAGTACATAAATAAATACTAAAAAAAAAAAAAAAAATTAAAAATCCTTGTCCTCTTATTTTGTATAAAGACGTATTTTTTGAAAAAAGCTCCTTTGGTCGGCCCCGACATCCACGGAGCGCACGCGAACGTCCAGCAGGGCTTGGGAAAGGAAGCGCAGGGTCCTTGGGGGCAGCCGGCTGTTTACTTAAAGGCCTCAGGAACGTGGGCGATCTGGGACGGCATGCTGGTGGGCGGGCTGGAGATGCCCTCGGACCAGTCGGAGATGTTGGAGTGTGGCGATGAGCTGGACCACTGGTCGGGGGACTCCGGGGACGGGGTGAGGAAGGGGTGCTCGGGCACCTGCAGCTGGTGGCTGGGGGTGTTGTCCACGGGGGAGGAGTAGCTGTGCTGGGAGGGGGGCGTCAGGAACTGGGCGGTGGTCATGGGCGGGGCCAGCGCGGCCGGCAGCGACGTGGGCAGGACCTGGCTGTCCTGCGGCAGGACGGTGTGCGCCGCCAGGCTGCCGGGACCCAGGGGCTGCACGTCCGCCTGGCTCAGCTCCCCCGCCAGGAAGCTCCGGCCCACGTGGCCGCTGGTGGCCGAGCCCACGCCGAGGTGCGGCTGCGGTGCCTGCGGCTGCATGTTCGGTGGCTGCATCTGCAAGTTCTGCTGTTGCTGCTGCGGCTGCACCAGGTGAGGCTGGGCGGCCAGCCGCGTGTTGGGCAGGGCCTGGTAGCTCATCATCTGGGACAGGGCGGTGGCAGACAGGCCGCCGTGCAGCGGGCCCACCATGCCGTGCTGGAGGGCGGGGGCCTGCGTGCTCAGGGTGCCCGGCGCCACGCTCCCTCGCAGCGGGTTGTACTGGTTCGGCACCAGGCCATTCTGCAGCCGGGACAGCCACTCGCACTGGCCGTTCAAGCCTGCGGCCCCACCCACGGTGAAATTCACGGCCCCACCGCAGCTCCCGCTGCCGCCAGCACCCAGGACCGTGCTGGTGCCGGAAGCCACGGGCAGGTGGGAGAGGCGTGGCGGCCCCGCCTCGAAGGCCAGCCGGCCGCCCCCACTCAGCGCTGCCATCTCGGGCTTGGCCGCCACGCTCAGGTGGCTGACGCCCAGGTGGGCATCGGGCATCCCGGGCAGGTGGTTGAGGGGCATAGAGGGAGACTGCTGGAAAGGGGAGGGCAGGAGGGGAGGGGAGGCCACATCCGACAGGTAGCCGTGGGGGGACTCCAGGGAGTCCACAGGCGACAGCACGCTCGAGCTGTCCAGCAAGCAGCCCTTGCCGTCCTGGGACTTCTTCCTCCGCGCCTTGAGGTCCTTGGGCTCCTTGCCGCCGCAGGCCAGGCCCTTGGTGCTGGGCTTGCGGGCCTTCTTGCCCTGCACGGCGGGCTTGAGGTTGCCCAGGTAGCCGCCGGGAGAGCAGAGCGGGGGCGACAGGGTGGGCGCGCCGTGCAGCGGGGGGCTGCGCACCAGGCTGTACTCGTCCAGCAGCCGCACGATGTCGTGGTGCATGCGCTCCTGCGCGATGTCGCGGGGCAGGCGGTCCATGTGGTCCGTGATGTCCCGGTTGGCGAAATGGTCCAGCAGCACCTTGGCCGTCTCGTAGCTGCCCTCCCGGGCGGCCAGGAACAAGGGCGTCTCCTCCTGTGGGAATGGACGAGGGCAGGTGAGGAGGTCACCTGTCACCAGAGGGACCGGCGGTCTGCCCCCCTCCTCCTGGCCACGGCCGGGGCGGGGGCAGCTCACCTCGACCCTCCCCAGCATGCTACCTTTACCTGGCCTGTTAAGTCTTAACAAAAACGGCCTTAAATACATCTTCTGAGACCCACCCAGAGACGGTCTGTGGGATCCTAAATTCTAAATCAGTAAACCTTCACCTTTCCGGGGGTCATAGGCCCCACAGGAAATCTAACAGACTGTGGCCCCTCTTCCCTCCCTCCAAACCTGCACAGACGCAAACCCTGCCACAATTTCAGGGGCTTGGGGATGCCTAAGGTGCATCCGTGGGCACCACACGGTCCCCCAGGGACCCTGACATCTTAGCTCTGTCCCTGGGTCTTGGTTTTCTCATCTGTACAGTGGACATGCCGCATATGCCCCCGAGGCTGCTGTGTGTGTGTGTGGGGTGAGGCCTGATGGTGCCTGCCTGGTACACACAAGGCCTCGGCCACGGCCGCTGCCACACCACGGCAGTCCCTTCGGCCAGCCCCTCCGTCTCCGAGGCCGAGTCTCCCCAGCGGGAGGTGGGATCACGTCTCTGCCCCACCGCGGACTCAGGAGCTCCTGGGCCCTACACTGCCCCCTGCGCCCCTCCCCCGGGACAGTCTGAAACGCAACCAGGAGTCAGTGAAGTATGGGGTGGGGCTGAACACACAGAGGAGCCCAGCGACAAGTTCAGGAGACGTGGGGTCAGACCGGGTTGGGGAGGAAGGAAAGCGCCTCCTTAGCCTCAGGGCACAGACTGTGGCAACGCTGAGGGAGACCGGGGGGCGGTCCAGGCGCAGAAGGTGGCCACTCGCGTTTACACCTGGGGGCCTCCCAGCACAGGGCCCCCCACGCCCACCAGCCTCTTGACTCAACGTGCACCATCTGGGTCACTCCACCCCACCCAGGGACAGCCAGGGACAGGGGTGAGGTCCAGGTCACAGTGACAGAGAGCGGACAGCTGCAGCCGCTCACTCGCTACGCTGGGATGCACGCCCTGCGCTCGAGGGGGGACCCGTAAATACGGCAGGAGGGAGGGAGGGAGAGCCAACGACACCCAGGCACTCGCTGAGGGGTCCCCATCTGTGTGCCGGGGGGTCCTCCGGGGACTTTACAGGTTAGGGAGCTGAGGCCCAGGAGCTGAAGTCACTGGCTTGGGGGTCCCCCAGTCGGAAAAGAGCGGCGTTAGGGGACGTGACTTGCCAGCCCGGCCCACCTTGTTGTTCTGCATGTCCTTGTTGGCCCCGTTCTTCAGGAGCACGACGGCGGCCTCCACGTTGTTCACCGCGGCGGCCCAGTGCAGGGCGGACTTGCCTGCGAGGGGAAGCAGAGGGCGGGTTAGGGAGGAACAGGTGCCCGCAGGCACCCCCGCGGGCTGGGCTGGGCGCAGCCTGGCTCACCCAGGTCGTCCACAGCGTTGACGTCGGCGTGGGAGTTGATGAGGTCCTCCAGCATGCCCTCGACGGCCAGGCGGGCGGCCAGGATCAGTGGAGTTGTGCCGTCGTGCATGCGGGCGTCCAGGTCCGTGGCTCGGTTCCGGATCAGGATCTAGGCGACAGGGAAGGTCTCAGGTTCGGCCAGTGGGAGCGCGAGGCCCCCACCTGGGACAAATGCTTGGGATCCGATCCCTGACATGGAAGCAGCCCCTCCTGGGGTCTAAGTGGCCCCAGCGAGACTGGACGGCCATGGGGTTGGGGCGGGGGGTGGGCGGGGAACCACTGGCCGCCGCTAGAGGGGCCGGGGCCAGAGCACCCGTGAGAAGGACGGTCACTGCTTGCTGGTGGGTGAAAGGAGCTGGGGACCAAGCCGTGTGCGGGACGGGCCTAACTCTTGTGAAGCAAGCGCCCGTGGGAATTTGTCTCTAAGCGCCAGAGAGGCTGCCAGAGCAAACTCGCCAGGGCCTGCCTCCAGGGGCTCATTTAAATCGTCCTTGATCTCTTACTTCCATAGAAAGACAACACGTCAAAAATTACTAAATTAAAACCCCCGTCTGTGCCCCAGAGCAGCACTGCCCAGAGCCTGGTTGGTCGGAGGCAGGGGGACCGGCCGGCGGCTTTCACAGCACCTCTGCCAGGGACATGCCCCAGAGGCCCGGCATCCAAGTCCCTAATCCGCCCTGGTCCTGAGACCCCCAGCAAGGCCAGAGCCCCCGGTTTGCAGGCAGCAAACAGCAGCCTCCAGCCCTTCTCCCCACCGCCAGAGGCGACGCCTCCAGCCAAAGCAGGGAGGGAGGGGCAAGGCGGGAGGGGCAGACGCAGGGGACGGAGCCTGGCTCCTCCTCGAGGACGACACGGGGCTTTGATGCCCTCCCCGGCCTCAGGCCCGCTTCAGGGTGCAGAGGCTCGAGATGGGGAAGAGGGGGAGACGCCAGCTGCCCCGGCTCTGGCCACGCTTGCAATGAGGGCCCCGGGGCCGGCCACGAGGAGGGAAGGCGGGCGCGAGCTGGCAGAAGGGCGCGGGCAGGGCTGCCCACCTGAAAGACACCCTGCGCGTCGGCAGCCACGGCCGCGTGCAGCGGGGTGCGGCCCATGTTGTCCTGGATGTTGGCGTCAGCGCTGGCCTCCAGCAGCCGCTTGGCCGCGTCGGAGCGCGAGTAGCGGGCCGCCAGGTGCAGGGCGGTCTCGCCGGTGCGGTCCGTCTGGTTGTGCAGGCTGGCGCCCTGGTAGATGAAGTCCGAGATGACCGCGGGTGCGTCCTCCTCCTCCTCGCTGTTGCCCGTCTCCAGGCCCCCTCCACTGCAGGAGGCTATCATGAGGGGCGTGTAGCCGTCTGCAGGGGCGGGACAGGGGCGGGGCCTGGTCAGGAAGGCCAGCCCCCAGCAGCTGCTCTGGGACTGTGACACCCGTCCGCAGCGGCGGGCAGCCCTGTGGACACGTGGCGCACGGAGGCCACCCTGCCTGGGGCCAACGTGGTCCATCCAAGCGCCCCGAGGGCAGAGCCAAGTCCAGCTCCAACGGGCTGGTGGGCGGCAGAGACGCCCGCTGCTCTGCTTCCTGACCTGCCCGAGACCTTCACCAACAGCCCAGCCAGGAGAGAGACCACGTAAGAAATGGGTGGTTAGGAAACCAACACCTCGGGTGTCTCAGAAGAAGCGTTTCGGATCAAGAAATTAACTCGGAGGGCAGAGTGAGTTTTGAGACCGTCACCCCGAGGGGGGAGCCAGCGAGGAGGCTGAGCGACTCCCCGGGGTCCCCACGCCCTCCAAGGTCTCATCCCCCCGAAGCTGAGCTTCCAGCTACTGAGCCCGAGGGCTCAGGGGAGGGGGGCAGGCGGGTCACGAGGTCAGGGAAGAGCAGGCTGCCCGAAGCGGCTAGGTGCCCCGGGGTGGAGCGGGGGGCCGGCGGCACCTACCCGGCCCGCGGACGTTGACGTCCATGCAGTCGGTGTCGGCCTCGCCCTGGGGCGGCGTGGGGGCCATGGCGGACACGCGGAGGTCAGCGGCGTCCAGGTGCTGCTGGGTCCACTGCCGGTGGTCTGTCTGGTCATCCAGGTCGGGGAGGACCACGGGCTCCTCGAACTAAGGAAGAGGGTCGAGCAGAGGGCCACGTCCTAAGGGGCCGGGAGGGGTGAGGGGCTGGGGCGGGGGCGGGGGCCCTGGAGCCCCAACTCACCCGGAACTTCTTGGCTTCCAGGCCCTCGTCGCCCCACTCGTTCTGGCTGTCGTCCATGAGGGCGCCGTCCGAGGCGTTCTTCAGGGGCCTGGGGGTGAGGGGGTGGGGAGGCGGGACTGAGCGGGGCTCCCGGGAGACCCCCGGGGCCCTGCCCGCGCCTGGCGCCTGAGGTGGGGCCCGTGGGTCCACAGGGGGCAGCCCCGCCTCCCGCAAGTCCCCCAGATGCCGCGGCCACATCCACTAACTTGAGGCCCACGGAGTCCTCGCCGAGGGGCTCCCGCCGCTTCTTCTTGCTGGCCTCCGACACCTTGAAGCCCTCGGGGAACCAGAGCTGGCCATGCTGCCGCCGGCGCTTCCGCGACAGCAGCACCCCGCAGCCCACGAAGAAGAGCAGCACGAAGGCCACCACGGCCACGTACATGAAGTGCAGCGGCGGGGGCGGGGGCGGCTCCACCGTCTCACCTGCGGGCACAGGGGCCGCGGGCGGGCGCCCGGACATCAGGCCGAGCTACCAGGCAGGCTGGCGGCCGGGGGCAGCGCACTGGCTCCACGGCCGGGCGCCTCCTCGCCCACTCTCCTCCATCCCGCCCCCCAAAATAAGGTCATTTTCTACGCGATTAATCAGAATTGCAAACTATCGCTAAATTCTCTCCTGCACCAGCCGGCTATCTGGAGACGGCTTTTACTTTTTTCTCCTTTAAGGGAGAAGGATTAGCCAACTTCAAATCACTGCACTTGCATTGAGCTGTTAAGACAAAGGATTTAGGGGGATTTTCGAGATACAAACTTCAACACTTCACATGACACCGATCAATTCTTTTCTCTCTCTCTCCTTTTTTTTTTAAAAAAAAAGCTGTAATGATTTTGAAATAATACCCAACAAAGAAAAATCAGGAGGAAGGGGTGGGGCGAGAAAAAGGCTCCCACTTTCTGGTGGATGTGCTGGTTCCCCTGGGCCAGCCTTGCTGACAGCTGTCACTGTGGGAGGGAGAGAGTGCGGGGCGGAAAACGCCAGCAAAGCACTCCCGAAACTCTGGATGCCGTGACACCCCCGTGGGTGGCGAATGGCACGGAGAACGTGAGCGTCTTGGAGGGGAGCTGGGAGACAGCCCCTCCCAGGCGGACCCCTCCCAGTGCACGCAACAGCTCCCGAGGGAGTGCGGCTGGGCGAGCAGGGCGGGCCACTCACTCTGCACGGCCTCGATCTTGTAGGGGATGTTGAGGCTGCCCAGCGAGGCGAGCGCGCCCAGGAAGGCGGCCACGTCCGTGGCGCTCTGGAAGCACTGGGAGGACGACTGCACGCACTGCCGGTTGTCGATCTCCAGGTAGACGATGGACCTGGGGGCGCACCGGGGTCAGGGGGCTCGGGCCCCAGCCTCCCCCGTGCCCACCCGGCCCGCTGCCCCCAGGGACCAGCTCTGGGCCCTGTGGCATCACCCTGATGGGCGCGGGCAGAGGCACTCCCAGAACCCGAGGGGGCAGCCTGGGGCGGCGGGGAGCTGGGTCAGGACAGGAACGACCCTGGAGGTGGACACCACGTGCGCCCCAGCAGGGCACATGTGGCTGCCCATCCCAGACACCCCTCAGAGTGCGCCCGCCCCACCCCCGGCCCCGGGGCTCCCTCGAGGGCCACGGGCGCCCCTGTTCCTCGTCTCGGAAGGAAAGCCATGTCGAGAGCCTGACCCTCCCCCGAGCGCCGACCCCAGGCTCCAGGGCGCGGGCCATGGGGTGAAGAGTCCCGGGGGAATGCCATTTCTGCCCCTCACCCCTCCCAGGACCCGTAAGTCCTGGGTCTCCTTCGCCACGTAGTGGGAAGAGCGCTGACGCTCGGGGGCGGCCCTGACGGCCAGGGAGGGCCTGGCCCGCGCGGGTGGGAGGGGCCCCGTGGGAGCGCACCCACCCGCGGATGTCCATGGGGTCCAGCTCCCTGCGCCGGCGCCCGCCCCCGCTGCCCGGGAGCAGCGAGGCCCCGCCGGCCACAGAGCGCCTGATGGGGTGCTTGTGCAGCTCCTCCTCGCGGCCGTAGTAGGGGAAGATCATCTGCTGGCCGCTGGCGTCGCGCTTGAAGACCACGTTCGTGTGCAGCAGGCGGCTGAGCTCGCGCAGGAAGTGCAGGGAGTGGTTGCGCAGCTGCTCGGGCGGCATCAGCACCACCAGCACCAGCGTGCCGGCCGCCAGCCGCTCGGGCACGTGCCCCGCGCAGTCCAGCCCGTCCCACTCGCACTCGGCGCTGTTGCAGCCCTGGTCGCAGTGCCCGTCCCTGAAGTGGTCCTTGCAGTACTGGTCGTACAGGGGGCTGTGGGCACAGGGCGCGCTCAGGGCTCCCTCCACGCCGGGCCCCCGGGGGACCCTCGGCCAGCACCTGCCCCCCCCCCCCGCCGCCCCGCCCGCGAGCTCGGGGCCCTTCCTCCGCCCGCGCCCCTTGCCCTCCCCCTGCCCGTGAGCGGACGGCTCCCTCGTGCTGCCCCGCGAGCCCCGGGGCCCCCGCGGCGCAGAGCGGCCGTCCCCGCGGGCCTTACTTGCACTGGCCTTCTGCGCGCTGGCAGTCGAAGCCGTCGAAGAGGCAGCCGGCCGAGTTGCACTGGCTGTCGCAGCGGCCGTTGCTGAAGTACTTCCAGCACCGCAGGGCCTGCGTGCAGTTCTGCCAGGGGTCGTTGAAGTTGAGGGAGCAGTCGCCGCCGTCCCAGCCGCAGGCGTGGTTGTTGCACTGAAGGCTGCAGACCTTGTTGCCGGCCTCCTCGCGGCAGCCGGGGAGCTCGCAGGCCTCCTCGATCTGCGGCGGGGGGATGTCGAGGCCCACGCCTCCGCCGAAGCTGTAGTCCAGGATATGGCACAGGAGCCCGTTGAACTTGGCGGGGCACAGGCAGCGGTAGAAGGGGCTCTCGGACGTGGGCTCGCAGCTGCCCTGGTTGTAGCAGGGGTTGCCACCCAGGCAGGGGCTGCTGACAGGGAACTGGCACTCGGGGCCGGTGAAGGGGCCCAGGCACAGGCAGGCGGGGCTGCGCGGGCCCGAGATGCAGGTGCCGCCGTTGAGGCATCGCAGGCTGCCGCAGCTGCGTGCGTCGTTCTCACACGTGGCACCCTCGAAGCCCTGCCGGGAAGGGGCCGCACAGGGGGTGTCGGGGTGGGCCGGCTCCCCAGACGCCCGGGGACCCGCCCAGGCCTGGCCGTGCCTCTGCATCCCCCAATCCCCTTTCCCCAGGCAGCCGGACCCTTTAGAGAAAGTCAACATAAAACGCTCGGGGGTTCCCAGGGGCTGCGAGTGAGGGAAGAGGGAGCACAGCGGGGAGCGTGGGGCGGTTTTAGGGCACCGACAAACCCACGTGATCCTGCAACAGTGCACATGTGACACTACACGTGTGTCAGACCCAAACACCACAGGAGAGCAGACTTGACTTAACAGTGTATCAGTGTTGATCATTTAACAATGTATTAATGCCCGTGGTAAGTGGTAACAATGTTCCACGTGAGGGCAAGTTGCTAACAACTGGGAAACTAGGTGTGTAGAGGGAGGGGGTACGTGGGAACCCTCCTTCTGCACGATTTTTCTATAAAAGTGCTCTAAACATAAAGTTTATTGACACAAAACACACGGTCTCGAGGGGAACGAGGAGGCTGAAGTCCAGACACTCAAGCCACCCTTTGTCCTCCGGCACGTGTGTGGGCTGGGGGGAGGCGGGGTTCTCTGGCCACCTCAGTACCCCAGGTGCCCCAAGCGGGCGCATCCTCCTGTCACCTTCAGGCCAGCGAGCCCTCCTGGCCGCACAGGGCCCTTCCCACCGCCCGCCCGGCTGTACCTACCGCTGGGCATTTGCAGATGAACCCGCGGGCGGTGTTGGAGGCCACGGCACAGCTGCCCCCGTTCTTGCAGGGCCTGTCCTTGCAGCCGTTGATGACCGACTCACAGCGGCGCCCTGGGGACGAGAGCAGGTGTGAGGGGCTGACCCCGACCCCGGCACCGCTCCCTGCCCCCGGCCGGCGGCACCCACCGGTGTGGCCGGCGCGGCACTCGCAGTGGAAGGCGTTGACGCGCTGCACGCAGTTCTGGGTGCCGCGGGCGTCGCACGGGTTGGACAGGCACTCGTTGACATCCCCCTCACAGCGCTCGCCCACGAAGCCGGGCGGGCAGGTGCAGCTGTAGCCGCCCACCTGGTCCACGCAGGTGCCGTTGTTAAAGCACTTGGGGCCCCGGGACACGGGGTCGACGGGGGGGTTGCAGTCGTCCACGTTGACCTCGCAGTGCACGCCTGCAGGCCCAGGCGCCGTCAGAGCCCGTGCGGCGGCTCGCTGGCCCTGCTCCTCCCCCGGGTGCGCCCCTCAGCCAGCGGTCAGGACCAGGGAGCCCGACGCCCAGGAAATGGACGCCGGCCACGGGCCCGCACGCTCCCTCCCCGGGTGTGGCCTTGCCTACCCTGTGTGCCCCGGGGGCAGGAGCACTTGTAGGTGTTGGTGAGGTCGATGCAGGTGCCCCCGTTCCGGCACGGCTGGGACAGACACTCGTTGACCTCCTCGGAGCAGTTCACCCCGTGGTAGCCAGCCACGCACTGCAGGGGGACAGCGAGGGGCGGGCCTGAGGCTCTGTGGGCAGCCGGGGTGTGGCCCCCTCACCCCCTGTGCAGGCTGATGGGGCCCATGAGCTGCCCTCTTGCCCAGCGAAGCTGGGGGTTCCTCCCACTTGGCGGACCCAGATGGAGACCCCGGGAAGGGCCCCAGTAAGCTGCAGTTTACTGCCCAAGGTGGGTGTTAGACCCGGTTCCCTAGCATAGAGGTGGGGGCCTTGGGGCAAATCTGGGGGAGGGGAAACCCCGTCCCATTTCCTCTTCCAGGTGCCCCCCCCCAGAGGACAACTCCTCCAGGCAGTCTTTCCTGATTACTGAGCCCTCCCTTAATAAGACGGAAAGTTGTACACGTCTATGGGCTTGGTCTTCCCTGCTGCACCGGCTCCCAGCCCAGGGCCCAGCCCTCGACGACACTCATACCAGACACGCGCACCCTCACCAGGGACGGGTCCCCACCTCGCAGGAGTAGCCACCAGGGTAGTCGGTGCAAGTGGCCCCGTTCTGGCAGGGGCTGGGCGAGCACTCGTCTACCTGGTCCTCGCAGTAGCTGCCCGTGTAGCCCGCTTGGCAGTGGCAGTGGTGCGTGTTGCCCACATTCATGCAGAGCCCTCCGTTCCGGCACAGGTGGGTAACGTTGATGCCTGCAGGGGACAAGGTGGACGGAGCGTGAGGCCTGGGCTCCCCTCCTGACCGCAAACCTCCTGACCTCAGAGGACAGACGCCGGTGGCTGTGGGGAAGCCCGGGCCAGGCCGGGACGCGGCCGGTTACCTTGCTGCCACGCGGCCACCTCACAGGAGACGCTGGGCACGTCGCAGTAGAGGCCAGTCCAGCCACTGTGGCACTCGCAGCGGTACAAGGCGTTGGTCTGCCAGCACCTGCCGCCATTCTTGCAGGGCGAGGAGTCACACCAGCGCACGAGGCTCTGGGGGCGGCAGGGAGCGGCCTCGCTCACAGCGCCCCACCCGCCACCCCCAAGGGGCCCAGCCCACCCGGCAGGGGAACACACACGCGCCAGAGAACCTCTCACCCAAGGTGGCTCGTGACCCCATCCTACAGAAATGGACCCCGAGGCCCATGGGCCCCCCTGCTCAGGAACCGCCAGGGGCTGGGGTGGGGGTCTCTCTCTTGCTCTGGGCCCTCGGTGAATCCGGACCACCAGCTGCCTTTCCTTTTTTTTGGGGGGGGGGAGGGGGCACACCACGCACCTTACGGGATCTTAGTTCCCCGACTGGCAATTGAACTCGCGCCCCTGGCAGTGAAAGTGTGGAGTCCTAACCACTGGACAGCCAGGGAATTCCCAGCTGCCTTTCCTTGAAGGAAGATTTTTCTTAAGAAGTAAACAGCTCTTTTGTAACTGATGTTTTATGTGAAAATCTTCGATGAATATAAATCTTTAATACCTTTACATATTTCCTATGAAAACACTGGCTTTTAGCTGTCTTCCCCCAGATCAGGTGGTCCTCATTCGCGCTCCATAAACCTCTGCTACCTGAGTTCAAGTTCGCCTCTGACTCCTTATCTAGCAGCTCAGTCCACGGCTGGGCCCCAGGCTGGCAGCCCAGATCTCCAGGAGCCACCCCCGCCCTCTGAGCCTGGCCCTCTCACCCGTACCCCAGGGTGGTGAAGCCAGCTGGAGCTGAGGCGAGGGGGACCCAGTGGTGTGGCTGTGACGCTGAGTGGTGGGCACCCCTGCGGCCCTGACTCACCTGGCAGTTGAGGCCAGTGTAGCCCTGCGGGCAGGTGCACTTGTAGGTGCCATAGCTGTCGTGGCAGGTGCCACCGTGCAGGCAGGGCCGAGAGTCGCACTCATTGACGTCGTGCTGGCAGTAGCTGCCCGTGAAGCCTGGCGGACACAGGCAGGTAAAGGAGTTGATGCCATCCACGCAGGTACCGCCGTTGAAGCAGGAGCTGGAGGTGGGTGGGCAGCAGGGAGGGCGGTGGTGAGCGGGGGTGGGGGCAGCAGGACCCTGCCGAAGCAGGTACCTCCACGCTGGCGTCTCCCCCTCGAATCAGTGTGGCCAAAGGGGCTGAGTGCCAGGACAGGCCAGGAACAGCCTCCCTGAGGTCAGCCAACAGGAGTCCCAGGAGGTCACCAACACAGGACCAGGGACCTCAGATTCTCACACCATGTCATACTCCCTTCCTTTGCCTTCTTTATAACTCACGCTGAGAGGAGCTTCATTACACACATGGTATACAGCGGTTAAGATAAAAATAGGCAGAAACCAGAACTGCACAGACAACACGGGAGATAGTGATGTCAGAAACCAGGGATGAGAATAACGTTCAACACTGAGCTTCCTGGCAGCCAAGGCAAATAAGGAAACAAGATGGGTTACAAGGTCCTTGGTCTGATAGAAGGAGGAACACCAGTTCTTCAGGATAAACCACCAGGGTTCCTGCTTCTAAGTCACACGGGTCAATGGACAACAGCTCTTTTAGGAGGAACAGCATCTGAGTCAACCCGACTGGCACCGTGTGCCCACCAGGCCGACACCTGCTCGGTGCGCAGGTTGCCAGACACTGCGTGGCCCTGCGGCCCATCTGCCTCCCCACGTCAGCCTAAGGCCCGGGACCGCCCTGCACGGCGCCCATACCGGTGGCCGTGGCCCCCACGCACCTCTCCGTGCAGTCAGGCGTGTTGTTCTCACAGTGGATCCCACTGAAGCCCGCGGGGCAGGTGCAGGTGTAGCTGTCCACGCAGTCGGTGCAGTTGGCGCCATTGCGGCAGGGGTTGCTGGCGCACTCGTTGATGTCCTCCTCGCAGAAGGCGCCCTGGAAGCCGGGCAGGCAGTCGCAGAAGGCCGTGTTGATGCCGTCTGTGCAGGAGCCCCCGTTGTGGCATGGGTCTGGGAGGGGAAGGGAGGGCAGGCCTGATGGGCGGGCACCACCCCCGCTGCCAGGGCAACGGAAGCTGCGGGGACCCCGGCACTGCCCCCACGGTGTCCGGCCAGGAGCCCCGGCCCAGCAGGCTGCATCACGGGCTTGGGGTCTACACCCCTCCACGTGTTCCCGGTCCCCAGGCCACAAGGGCGGGGAGAACGCCCGGGCTTAACAGTGAGACCAAGCAAGGCTGCAGTCAGTCTTCCCTGCTCGCCAGTGAGGCCAGATGAGCTACTCGGCTTCTCTGGACGCCAAGGTCATGTGAACCAGGGGTCTGAGAGCCCCGCTCCTCACGACAGCGGTCACGACAAGAATAAGAGCCACGCCGGACCGGGGCAGGCAAGGCCGTCGGGGAGGAGCCCTGGAGTCTGGTGGGGAGATGCGAGGATGGGCTTGAAGCCTGGCAACCTGGCGCCAGAGCCTCCAGAACCACGTGGGACCACCTCGCTGGTCAACAGCGCTCCGTCAACAGCAGCCACCCCCCCAGCACTCCTCCGGCCCCCGATCGGGCGCCCTCCTGGCGGGTCCAGCTGGACCAAGGGGGCTGCCAGCGCCAACCCTGCACCCGGGTGCTGCCCCGTCCACTCTCCCATCCGACCCCGACGAGCTCCCTGCCCTGAGCATCTCAGAGGTGGACGGGGCTGGCCGGCCACTCACTGGGCCGGCAGTCATCGACGTCCGTCTCGCAGTTACGCCCCGTGTAGCCGGCCTGGCAGTGGCAGAGGTAGCCACCATTGGTGTTCTGGCAGGAGGCTCCCGCGCGGCACGGGCTCTTCACGCACTCGTTGATGTCAATCTCGCAGGTCTGCCCTGGGGGAGGCGGAGAGGGATCTGTCAGCTCAGCCCCCGCCCCACAGGACTCTCCCCTGCCCCCCAGGAGCGGGGCCTCCGCAGCCGCGGGATGGCCCTCTGGGGGCGTGCCGGGAAGGAGGGGCTCTCCGACTTGCTGTCCCCCAGCGTGGGGCCGAGCAGGATGCAGACGTCCAAGGCCGGGAGGGCTCTGCAGCCCGCTGGCTCATCTCCAAGGACGGGGAGCTCACGACCTCTCGCTCTACAGACGCCCCAGCTCCCCGGGACGCCCAGCCTCCCTGCCCCAGCGCCTCCTGGGCTCGTGGCTCTCACCCTGCCAGCCCACGGGGCAGGCGCAGGAGAAGCTCTCGTAGTCCTTGGACTCCTTGCACTCGCCGCCGTTTCTGCAGGGGCCGGGGGCACATGGGGCCAGCACCACCTCGCACGTGGCTCCTGAGGGGAAGAGGCACAGGCGGGGAGCCCCGGCCCGGAGGGTCAACGCCCCGTGGCACCACCTGACAGAGACCACTGCGGCCACCGCCTGCGGCTGGTCCTACCACCAAAGCACATTTGGTTGCCCCGCCGGGGGGCATACGGCGTGGCACTGGAACCCCCGTGAGCGCCTGGCTGAGTCGGGACCCGAACACAAACCAGATGATCCCCTGCCCCCCAGTGGGCTGCGGGGCACGGCCTGGGCCTCACCCCACCGAAAGCGCCAGCAGCAAGGGCTGGGCTGGGACTGACGCCCCCCACAACGTCACAGGGGCCTTGGACCTGCTCCCAGCCTCACGCCCCCTCCTCACCTCCTGGTAGCAGAGGGCCCTGCACTGAGCCGGCGGCCTGGAAGCTAATCCAGGGGCTCTGTGTCAAGGGCAGCAAGTGCCCAACGCAGGAGGCCACTGAACAAAGGCTGCGACAGCAGGGGACGAGCCCTCGCTGCCGGAGACGTGCCAGCCTCAGCCCCGAGCACGGGCTACTTATCAGGGCAGCAGCGGGTGAGGTGTCAGGACCCCCAGGACGGGGACGGGAGTCTGGCTAGACCCCCGGGCACACTGGGGGACTTTTCCTCCCTGAAAGCCCTATGCAGGGCTTCCTGTTTACAGCCCGCGGGACTGAGTCCTGAGGCCGCGAGGAAGCGTTATCTTCCCTGTGGTCCATTATCTCCCCGGCCCTCGGGTGTGATTGTCCAGGGCCTTTCTTTCTATCGGTTTCCACAGCGACCCGGGCAGGCAGGAAATTCGCTAGAGTTTCCGACAATTGTGCAGAGGGAAGCAGGAAGCGGGCAGACGGGAAGCAGGTCAGCACAGGCCGGCTCCTCCCCGCCGGCCCTCCGGCCCCCGATGTCAACGTGTCCGAAAGGGACTCGGGTGCGCCCTGGGTGCGGAAGCCCCTGGGCGGCCACCAGGGGAGAGTTTCCTCACCGGTACAAGAGAGAAAGTCCAGCTCCCCAGCTTTGGTCAAAGAAAACACTGCTCTGGCCATGGGCCGCCCGATGTCATGAGAACCACAGTCATGGGCCCCACCCCGCCCGCCGGGGCCCTCTCAGGACCGCTGGGGGCCACAACTGTCCCCAGTGGCAGCACCCTCTGCCCACTCCCCGTGGGGCTGGTGGCCCTAGTCGTTGTGGACTTTTATTTTTTAACACTTGGCAAATCTCTTCTAAGGAGGGGACCATATCTCGCGATCCCCTTGGCCAGGCCAGTGGCAGAGGCTGAGACGCCCGGGGACAAGTCTCCCGCCGCTCTCAGCGGGAACAGAGGGCTCCTTGTTTCCCCACACAAAGAGGGCCCGCCATCAAAGGAATCCCTCAGGCCCGGCCAGCGGATGGGGAGGGCGGCCTGGCCCCCGGGGGCCCAAGGCAGCATGGACGTTGGGCCGTGGAGGCCAACAGCCCAGGCCCAGCTCCCAGCTCTGCCACCAACGGGGGCCACCTCACCAGATAAAATACTTGGGACCTACTTATACTAAAACTTCCTCCCAGGCAGCCGGTATTTTGTGGGCTCATCTGGCAATGACACCTGCAGGGCGAGGCCCTAATGTGGCCAGGCCCAAGGCTCCGAGTACAGAGCAGAGCCTTCGGGATGCCCGCCGAGCAATGCAGACAAGGCCAGCCCCTGAAAGCCGCCGCGTACCCCTCAGGCACCACTCCCATGGGCGGCCCAGGCCCCGCCCCCCGCCTCCAGGCCCCGCCCCCACCTCCAGGCCCCGCCCTCACCTGTGTAGGGCAGGAGGCAGTTGCACTTGTACCCAGCCACATCATCGATACACGTGCCCTGGTTCAGACACGGGTTGGACGCACACTCGTTGATGTTGGTCTGGCAGTTGGGGCCTGGAGAGGGAGGGACAGCAGTCAGTGTGGCCGTCACCCTTGGTGCCGTGGCCAGGTCCCACCTGGTGTGGAGGAAGGGCCCTGCGCTGAGCCTGGGGCCTGGAGTCGACCCCAGCAGGTCCGCACCCCCCCAGGGAGGGAGCCGCCACGGGTCGCGGTGGCTGGACCTGTGTCCTGGCTCCGCGCTGCCGCCCTGGGGGGCCCGCTCTGCACCAGGAGCCCCGCCCCACTCACCACTGAAGCCTTCCCGGCACGCGCACACGTAGCCGCTGGTCATGTCCTTGCAGGTGCCCCCGTTGACACAGGGGTTCGACTCACACTCGTTGTTGTTGATGTCACAGTTTGCCCCACTCCACCCGGGGTCACAGTCACACTTGTACCTGCAGAAGTGACCACACGGCATCTCAGGTGTGGCCCAAGAGGGGAGGGCCTAGGCTGGGGGCACTCCCCGCTCTGCCACCTTCCTATGATCTGATTGGACGGAGGCGCCGGTCCGCTCTGACCCTCGGAGTCCTTTAAACACCTTTAAATAGCCCACCTTGCCCAAGAAGGTGGTGAGGGTTTGTTAAACTAGATTGGGGACAGTGCCCAGTTCAGGGCAGTGGTCAGAAGGCCCTCCACCGTTCACTCGCTGTGTGGCCCTGAACAGTGTGCTTACCCTCTCTGTGCCAAACGGGGGCATGGGGTCCCTGCCCATGTCAATGGCCCCATCTAGACAGAGCAGTGCCAGGCACGTAATGGGTGTCAGAAACTAAAAGTAAGCTTCTCTACACTCTAACATTGACGCCACACATGTAGGGGGTTTCGCACACCACGCAATCCTCCAGCTCCGGGGACACCAGCTGAGTATCCCACAATTCATTTCTGGCACTAACTACCTGGAGTCAGCGCAGACCCCACACCTAGGGCTCGGTCCCACAAGACCGGCCCCAAGTCAGACACTAACCTGAAGCCCCAGGTTGTCACCTGTACTTCTGAGCGAACAGCTATGAATCAGACGCCTTCCTTGTTGCTAGAATGGCTCACAAACTCAGGAAAACAGTTTACTTACAAGGTTAGTGGTCTATTATAAAAGGTGAAACTCAGGAACAGCCCGATGGAAGAGATGCTCAGGGCCAGGTACGGGGAAGGGCTCAGAGCTGCTCCCGCCACCCCAGCACCTGTTCGCCGACACGGAAGCTCTCTGAACTCCTGCGCTTTGCATTTTTATGGAGGGTTCCTCACACAGGCGTGACCAATTTCGATCACCGGCTGTTGGTGATTAACTCACCCTGCAGCCCCCCTCCCCTCCTTGGAGGTCAGGGTGGGGCTCAGAGATCCAACCCCCTCCTCACACGGTTCCCCGGCACCCAGCCTCATCCTCAGGTGTGCTCGAAAGGGGCTTCGACAAATAACAAAAGATACTCCTTCCACTTCTATAGATCTGAGTGATTGCAGGAACCAGGACAAAGACCAGAACAATCATCTCATCGCGCCGCGGTGTCACAGAAACCCTGCCTGCGGCCACGGCACCAATGTGTGTCCCGAGCGCACACTGTGGCCCGTGAGCACACAGAGCCCAGGGCAGCGCTGGGCACAGACCAGGAGCGGAGCGAGCGCCCGACGGCACATTTCAGGGCACCAACGGCAGATCCGTCCTTGAGGGGCACCCACCCACTCAGCCCGGGGCCCACCGCTGGCCAGTCCGGGGCTTCGCGACTGCCCCGCCCCAGCCCGCCAGCCGCCAGCCCCCGAGCAGGCCGCCTCCCTGGGGCAGGGCTCCCGAGGACGCAGGGTGCGGGGCGGCCCCGTACCCGTTGAGGCTGTCCCGGCAGGCCCCATGGATGCAGGGGTTGCTGCTGCACTCGTTGACCTCGGACAGGCAGGTGGGGTCGTGGTAGCCCTCGGGGCAGCGGCAGGTGAAGCCGTTGACGCCGTCCTCGCAGGTGCCGCCGTTGTGACAGGGGTTGTCCGCGCACTCGTCGATGTTGATGTGGCACATGCTCCCTGCGGGCGGTGGCACGGGGTGGCGGCTCAGACACCCACGCCCACCCCCCCAGGAGGGAGAGTGGGAGGGGTCCCAGCCCTCGGGGCCTCAGTCTCCCCCTCCGTGGAACCCCCTCCCCAGGTCCTTCCGAGGCGCAGACTCCCACCGACACAAACTCCCCTCCTGGGGCCCAGGGGCCGAGCTGGCCGGTGAGGGCTGAGGCTCAGGAGGCCCCGGACACGCTCAGGGCAGAGGGCCGTGCGGGGCAGCACGTGTGCCGGGAGCCTGGCTCTGCTCTGGGCCTGCTGGGCCGGCTTTGACCAGGAACGAGAGCCTCAGGGATGCCCGTCCGGTGCCGGCCGGAGCCCCGATCCTTCCGTGGTCTCGGCCACCGTTGCCAAAGCTGGCGGTCTGACAGCTGGGCCCTGGGCGGTGGGCGGCCTGCACCATCCTGCCCCATCCCGGAGACCCTGACGTGTGAGCACAGCCCGGGCCCGAGGCAAGGCCGTGACGAGGGCGGGGGGACAGAGCCCTGCGGGTCCCCGAGCCCTGGGCGGCTCACCCGTGTAGCCCGGCGCACACACACACTCGTAGCCGTCAATCTTGTCCAGACACGTGCCCGAGTCACAGGGGTTGCTGGCACAGTCGTCCAGGTTGATCTCACAGTTGGGTCCTGGCGGTGGGAGACCAGAGGCGGTCGGTTCCCGCTCCCGCCCCCAGCCCCCCAGTCACAGCCCCGGCCAGGCACCTGTGGTCCCCTTGAGGCAGAAGCAGAGGTAGGCATTGTCGCGGTCCTGGCAGGTGCCCCCATGGCGGCAGGGCTGGCTGTGGCATTCGTTGATGTTGGTCTCGCAGTGGTGGCCCGTGTAGCCCGGCCGGCACAGGCAGGTGAAGGTGGCAACGCCGTCCTTGCAGGACCCGTAGTGGCAGGGGTCGGGGTCGCACTCGTCAACGTCCACCTCACAGTGGGGCCCTGTGTAGCCTGCAGGGCGGGGGCTGAGAGGCTCAGTGGGGCTGCTCCCCGGGCACGCGGCCGTCCCATCCCAGGACGCCACCAACCAACCCAGGGTCACTTGCGCTCCCGCCGGGGGAGACTGGGGAGGGATGTCTGGGGACGTCCCCCACTGCCCGGGTCAAAGCCTCACCTTGCTCTTGGCCCCTGGACCAGAGGCCCCAGAATGAGGGGTCACCTTCCCAGCCTCAGCTCCCGGCTATTCCCCTTCCCTGGACCCTACACGCCTGCTTTTCCTCCCCCCGCTCAGCCTGGCAGTCGGGCGGCCCCGCACCTTCCGTGCACACGCAGGTGTAGGTGTTGGGCCCGTCCAGGCACTTGGCGCCATTCCTGCAGGGCGTGCTTGCACACTCGTCCACGTCGTACTGGCACAGGTGCCCAGTGAAGCCTGTAGCCGGGGAGAGGGACGGCGGTCAGACACAATGGGCGCAGTGGCCCCACAGCCAGCCAAGGGCAGGGAGAGCCTGGGGGGGCCCCTTGAGAGTGCTTTGGCCGGGGCTGGGCAAACCCCCCATTCTCTTCTCGTCCCCTTTCAGCTCCCGCCTTTCGGGTCACACGCCTCCCGCTCCCTCACACAGGGGCCTCTGCCCCAGACTGACTCCGGTTGCTATGGCTACAGCCTCGTCGGGCTGAGAATCGGGTTCCCGGCTCGGTGTCTGGAACAGCTGATTTGCATCTCGGGAGAGCCAAGGCTCTGACCCACAACACCTCCCCGGGCCCGGCGTCCCCCAGACCCCAGCCCTCCCCTGGGACAGACTCAGGCGCCCAAAGGCTCCTTAGGCCCTCCTGGGCATCGTGTGCACTGCAGGCTGGCGGAGACGGGAGGCCAGGGCAGGCTAGACCTCCTCCCGTCGAGGTCCCTCCGGGCTTGGCGAACACACCGCTGCTCCCAGGGACCCGCCAGCAGGAGGAGGGTCTCTGGGTCCCGGGCTCCCCAGCAAGGTTGGGGGCCAGGACCCCCTGCCCAACGCAGCCTTGCCCACTGGCGGAAGCCTGAAAACACCCCGCCCACTCCCGAGGTGAAAGTCGGCAGTCTCCCACCCAGCCCCTGGGGGACCCAACCCGGCAGCCCGCAGGGACAGCGGGGCGCTCCCGCGGGGGGCGCAGCTGGGGCCAGGCCTCACCTGTGGGACACTCGCACACGAACTCGTTGATCTTGTCCAGGCAGCGGCCATTCTGGAGGCACGGGCTGCTGGCACACTCGTCCGTGTTCACCTCGCAGTGCACGCCCTCGTAGCCTACGGGGAGGGGGCGGTCAAGGGGGGCAGGACCCCATGACCCACCTCGGCGGCCCTCACCACAGCCGAGGGCTGCCCCCTCCACACCTGCTCCCCGGGGTGACCCAGCTGCCCAGCTCTGGCCTGCTCTCTGCTGTGCCCCACGGGCCTGGCTCGGTCTCCCCAGATACCCGCTGGGGCCGCGGCCTGGGTGGGCACAGAGGCCGGGGGCAGAGGAGGTGCGGCCGGGGTGCTCCCCGGGGTCTGTCGGCCTTGACGCGGCTTCCCTACCCCCGCTTGCCCGGAGGTGCCCCTGACGGTCGGGCGGGAGGCTGGCCACGTACCGGGCATGCAGATGCACTGGAACTCCCCAATCTGGTCCAGGCAGGTGGCGTCGTTCTGACACGGGTTCGACACACACTCGTTGACGTCGATCTCGCAGCGCGGGCCGGTGTAGCCCTGCAGACACCGGCACTCGAAGGAGCCCAGCGTGTTGATGCACTTGCCCGCGTGCTCACAGGGGTTGGCGCCTGCGGGTGGGCGGGCACGGCACGGTGAGGGGCGGCTCCGGGAACCCTGGCCTCCAGAACCCTCTGGGGTGTGCCCGCCTCCCCCATCAGACTATTTCCACCAGGTTCCCAGCGCCCTGGCTGCCCGTACCCAGCGAGCACTCGTCCACATCCTGGCTGCAGGCCGGCCCCGTGTAGCCCGAGGGGCAGGTGCAGATGGCCTTGCCGTTGACGGGGTTGGTGTCGCAGTTGGAGCCCTCATTGCAGGGGTTGCTGATACAGGCGTCATTGAGGTGGCACAGCAGACCTGGATGGCGTGGTGGTGGTCAGCCGAGGCACTGCCCCCGGGCCTGGGAACGCGGGCTGCCCGCGGCCGGGGTCCACCCCCGCCCGGCTACCCAGGGAGGGACAACCCCCCCCACCCACTGTGCCACTGCTAGTGACCCCGTGGAGCGTCCCACGACGCCCGAGTCACTCCGGGAGGTTCACTGCCAGCGGCCCTGACGGCAGGCAACGCCCCAGCCCCGCCAGCCCCTTCACTCCAGAGAGGCTCCTTTTGGGGTCACCCTCACAGGCCCCGCAAAGCTGCAGTCCGTGTGTCTGCGCAAGGGCACGCACGCGAGCCCTGACCCGAGGGGGCCCACCGCCGGGCGAGGGCAGCGAGAACCCGCCTCGTCGGCGCTCACCTGTGCGGCCGTGGGGACACTCGCAGTAGAAGGAGGCCACGCGGTCGTGGCAGGTGGCGCCGTGGAAGCAGGAGGCACTGGCGCAGTCGTCGATGTTCTCGCTGCAGTCCTCGCCCGTCCAGCCGTTGACGCACACGCAGTTGTAGCCGCCGTGGGCATTGTGGCAGGTCCCGCCGTTCTGGCAGGCGTTAGGCATGAGCTGGCACTCGTCCACGTCCTCGGTGCAGTGCTGACCTGCGGGGGCCGGGACCGTCGGGCCGGGCGGCGCCTCCAGACCCTCAACCACAGCCGAGACCCTCCCCCTCGGGGCGCAGGGCCCCCTCCACCAGGAAGCCTTCCCTCATGACTCCTCCGCCTGCCGCCAGCCTGAATCACTCCTTCCCCTGCACCCCTGGCGCCAGAGGGGGCTCTCATCTGGCTGCTGTGCAGGCACAGGTGCCCTGGGGTCCACGCTCGTCTGTGGGCGGGGCCGGCGTCCTACCGGCCAGCGTCCCCGGGTCCTGCCCAGCAGCCGGCCTCAAACTGGGGACCTGATTCTGGCTCAGGGCTGCCCAGGGCCAGGCTGCAAATGGCCCGCACAGACCAGCTGATGCCACATCTGTGCTGACTGCTGGGGCGGAGGCCTCAGAGCCCGGCGGCGGGGCAGCCCCAGGTCACTCCGGAATCCCTCCCGGCCTGGACCAGGTTCTCGCCCCCCCTGGCCCGCCCCGTGCGTGTGCTCCAGCAGCGGCGGTGCCCACCCAGGCCTCTCCGTGCACGCACCTGTCCACTCCGGGGGGCAGCGGCAGTTGTAAGTGTTCACGCCGTCCACGCAGGCGCCTCCGTTCTTGCAGTTGTTTCCTGGACAGTCGTCAATGTTTGCCTCGCAGTTCTGGCCGGTGAAGCCTGTGTGGCAGGGGGGAACCAGGGGCCCGGTCAAGCCTCCCTACAGGGCTGGGCAGCACGCGTCGCTGCCCTCACCTTCCCTGCCACGCTCAGTCTGGGCTCTGGCATCTTCCTGGCTGCACCCACGACACCCTACTCTGGACAGAGAGCTGTCCCTCCATGGCCTACCCCGTGATGCCCGCTGCCTCACAGCCCTCGGGGTCCACGCCCCACCCTTCCCACTCCTGTGACCAGGACGGGCGACACATTCCCCTCTAAGGAATCATTTTGTAAAGAGCCAGCTGATCAGACAGGAACTCAGGATTACAGGTCCTAGAGGCTCTGCTGTAGAAGACCTTCTGTGCGGTGGCTCCAGGGACTGGACGCTGCCTGCCGGCTCGCCCCACGCTGGGGGTTCTCTGTAACACCCCTGTGTGCGGCCACAGGTACCCCGCCCTGCAGGGGCTGCACTGGGCCCGGGGGCCCCCCAAGCGGGGAACCGGAGCGGGGAGACAGTGGGACCCAGGTGGGCAGTGCTGGGGGGATTGCAGGTGTGGCCCTTGGCTTCCCAGGAACAGAGGCGCGGGCAGGGCCCACCTCCTCCCCCAGGCCGGGCCCACCTCTGCAGCACCAACTCCGCGGCCAGCCAGTTAGCTATTAATCCATTCAACTCCCGCTGGTTCAATAATCAACCCAGAAAGGTGCGTCTGGCGATAGCCAAACCTGCAGCCAGTTACTGATTAATGCTCCTCCCGGGGTGCCTTTGGACTCCCTCCCGCCCCTCCCTCTGAGGCCCCCGCACGGGAGGCTGGCGCCCTCACTCCAGACCCACTTGTATGCGGTGGGCCGCAAGTGCTGCTTCTCCCTGGCTTTGGAGGGTGAGCTGTAAAGCAGGAAGGGTCTCACCTCACCCACCCCAGGCGTGCAGCATCCTCTGGCTGGCCCCCCACTCCGCCCACCTCCACGGCCCCACTTGACCCACGTGGCCAGACACAAGGTCCCAGGCCTGGGGTCCCACAACCACCAAGAAGGCATTTGAACCCAGAACCGGGGGGCACGCCTGGCCCAGCCCCCTGTAGACAGCTGAGCAGCCCAGCTGGGCGGCCAGCAGCGCCGCGGCAGGCAGGCGGCGAGGGGAGCGCCAGTGACATGCAGGAAATGCATGCGCCCGGCGTCTGCACGCAGAGACGGCCGCTGCAGTGACAAGGCCCGGGGCTCATGGACAGTGGGCGGGCAGAGCACTTCCTCTTTGTAGGGGCCGAGCTGGGCCGCGGCAGCATGGGGGCTGGGGCGACCCTCGGCTCACCCCTGGGTCAGCCAGACCCTGGGCTCCCCTCCAGCACCCAAACCCCAGCCCCACCTCCTCATCCCGCCCCCTCCTGAAACACCCTTCCCTTCCTCGTTCCTGCCTAACCGCCTAACCGCCAGTGCGCAGCTGACAGACGCGAGATCTTCAAACCTCTTTGTCGTTACTAGTATTTTTAGATCACCAGCAGCAAAACTGACTCAAATGAAAACTACAGTGGCAAGTCTGGGACACACAACAGGGAGAGTGGAGCTGCTGGGGGGGGCCGTGCCCGTCACTGTCGCCCCACCGGTGGGAGACCAGCGGGGCCAGGAGGAAGGGCCACCACTGGGGCAAGTGACGCATAAGCCCCAGCCTCACTGTCCCCACCTCGGGGAAACAGGGGAAGCCCGGGGGCCGCACGAGCGAGGATACTCCCTGCTGCCGTGGAGAGCTCTGTAACGTGCACGTGGGCCCAGGGAGCTCAAGATTCGGGGGTTCCTGAGTGGCCTGGAGAAGGCTGGCGGCAGGGGAGGAGCATCAGGGGTCACGGGCCCAGCTGTCTGGTCACAACGGACCCGTCCCCGGGCAGAAGTGGGTGGGCGGGTGCCTAATGGGTGGCCGCCATTCCAGACCCGCCCCTACACCACACCCAAGGCTGCCTTCCAATCGCCCGCGCTCAGTGGACGGCCACCCCCAGGCCCAGCATGCCCTGCTCCAGCCCCGTGCTCCCTCTGCCCTGGGCACCCCCAGCAGGGGCCGGCGAGCGGTACCTGGCAGGCAGGCGCACTCGTGGGCGGTGTCCCCCGTGGGGCGGCAGGTGCCCCCGTTCTGGCAGGGGGAAGGGCTACAGGGCACGTAGGGCAGCTCGCAGCGGGGGCCGGTGTGGCTGGCGCGGCAGGCGCAGCGGTAGGAGCCGACCTCATTGTGGCAGGTGCCACCGTGGTGGCAGAGCCCGGGGTTCTGGCTGCACTCGTTGACGTCCTGCCTGCAGGTGGGGCCGTGGAAGCCGGGTGGGCAGCCGCAGATGTACGAGGCCTCGAAGGGCAGGCACTGGCCACCGTTGGCGCAGGGGTTGGAGGCGCAGGGGTCGGCCTGCTGGCATGTCTTCCCTGGGGGGGCAGGAGCGAAGGGGGTCAGCCGGCCTCCCTGCTCCCCGCGCCGGGCCGCCCCAAGAGCCGGGGGCAGCCTCCAGGCACCACGGAGGAGGTGCCAGCCGGGGATGGACCCCACGGTGTCGGCTCCTGACACCTCAGGACCCCGACAGCTTAGGGGCTGAAGGCGCCCCTCCAGAGCCCGTGTTCTTAAACTCTGGTGCCCGCAGTGACACCACGGCTCCTGCAGGGGGGCCTGCACTCCTGGCAGGAGGGAGGTGGGAGTCTCCCCTTTGCTCACAGAGGCGGGCAGGGGTGGGGCCCTCCAGGGCTGGAGAGGGGCGTGGGGACCCTCCGGGGGGGTGCTCTGCGCCACTTCTGGATCACGGACCCCAACAGCCGAGCAAAGCCCTCCCCAGCCACACAGACGGGGCCGGCATCTGCTGTGTGGGCAGCTGCGGGAAGGCCGGGGCCTGCCCACCCCTCTCGAGCGCCACAGCCCCGTCCCCCGCCGGGGTCCTCACCTGACCAGCCCGGGGGGCAGAGGCACTTGTACTCGGTGAGAGTGAGCAGGTCACAGGTGCCGCCGTTGAGGCAGGGGCTGGCGAGGCAGGCGTGGTCGCGGGGCGTCAGGCACAGCGGCCCCGAGAAGCCCAGGCGGCAGCGGCAGGCGTAGTCCACCAGGCCGTCGCGCTCCACCGTGTGGCACGTCCCGCCGTTCTTGCAGGGGGCGCTGAGGCAGGGGTTGGGCGCCTGGCATCGCTGGCCCGCAAAGGCCCCGCTGCAGCTGCGGGAGACAGACCGGGGCGGTGAGTGCCCGCCCCCCAGCCAGCCACCCGCCACCAACCCCGGCGTCGGTGGGGCCCCACCCCAGGCAGCGGGCACGGCCGGGAGCGGCCCCTCGAGGAGTGAGGGGAAGTTCTGGGACCAGAGAGGGTGGTGGTTGCCCAATATCACTAGTGTGCCAAACGCCACTGAACTGTACGCTTTTAAGTGGTTAATTTTATATTAAGTGAATTTCACCTCCGTAAAGAAAAGCGATTATGTTAATTGGAGAAACTAGAGACCAGAGTGTTCGGTGGGCCCCGGCGTAGGTTTCAGAACTCACGGAGGCATCTGTCTGCACCCTGGCAAGCCACCGAGAAGGGCACCGACCACGCGGGCAGACACGGCCGTTCTCTGCCGAGGGGAACGGTGCTCTGTAAAATCTTTAGTTTCGGGGGCCTGCCTGCTTTTTCTCCTCTTTAGCTTTTCGGTAATGAATGTGCGGTATTTGGTTAGTAAAAGAGTTCACAGCTTTTTTTCTTTCAACATCGATAGGATAGCAAACGTGGGAAGGACTGCCAACACGACGTGGCCTGGCTTCCCATTTTCTTCGCGACGTGGAGTTCTTTGTCAGGGGTCTGATGCGCTGGGGACCGTGCTGGTCGGCACCCATCCCCACCCACACGTGGCACCCAGACACGGCTTTTCCGTTGTGCGGTCAAGGCTTCACGACAGATGTCCACACGACGTCAGCCAGGAGCAGAAACACCCGCTGCCCAGCTGGAGAAGCCGGGGTCCAGGAGGACCGCCGCTCTGGCAGGCCGGCACACTCACCCAGGTACTCACTGCCCAGGCTGCGACTGGAGCAGGTGAGCCAGGAGGGCGGCGACCTGCCTCCCCTGCCCCCAGGCCTGGTGCCACGCGTTCCCTGCAGGGAAGGGCTCAGCGCCTGCCATCCCCACCCCAGGGCCCCCCTTAGCCACCTGTCGCCTCGGCTTCTGGGGGCTGGGCCATAAACTGCCCCCGCGAGGTCACCTCGCGGCCTTGCACTCGAGGAAAAATCTCAGGAAAAGCTCTGGGACCAGCCAGGCATCACTCTTCCCAGCGGCAAAGTCTCTGAGGTGGAACGCTCCTGGCCTGGCCCCCAGCCTGCAGCAGCCTGAGAAGGCGGCCCCAACGCTGGGCCCACAGCTCTGGGCCCTGTGGGCGGGGCCTCCTCCTACCTGGCGGGGCAGCAGGGGGCGCTGCCAGGAGCCTGGGGTCCCCTGGATGAAGAGAGGGCCCTCCTGAGCCCGGACCATCCCACCTCCCAGAGCCCACCAGAACCCCTGCCCCCAACAAATGCCAGCCCCCCACCCCCTCCCCTCCTGCCTGCCCTGGGGGCTAAAATCAAAGCTGCACAGGGAAGAAGGGGAGGGGCGGCCCCTGGAGAGGCCCTTCGCCAGTGTTGGCGGTGGCAGTGTGGGGGGGCCGGGGTCTGCGTTTCTCAGCAGCTGGGCTGCCCCCCGGCCCCGTGGCCTGGGAGGCATCTATCTCCCTGAAGCCTTTTATCTGGGGCTGGGGCTTGGGTAGGGCAGGCGGGGAGGACGCAAAATGGCCACTCCGGCCCACCATCTGTTGCCAGAAGCCAAAAGTCCCAAACCAACTGGCTTAAAGAAAACCAGCTGCCCTCTGGGAGGGGTCCAGGGGAGGTAACTCAGGCCTGAGCCAGCCCGCTCAGGGAGTGGGGGCTGGCTGGCTCCTCGCGAGGGGCACAGACCCCAGCACGCGGCCCCCGTGCCGCTGGCGTCCTGGCACCTTGGCTCCTGCAAGGCCACACCCCGGAGCCTGGGGAAGGCGGTGTGACCCCCACTGTGCGTGGATCCAGTTACAGGCCGCCTGGTCCCGGCCCGAGTGGCACTGGGAGCCCAGAGCCCTGGGGGTGGGAGGGGGGAGACCCAAGAGGCAGCACCTCCGCCACCTCTCAATGCCCTCCATTGTCAGGCAGGAGCTGGCCGCGGCTCCCACTTGGAGAAAAGGCTCTTTTTTCTTCCCCAGCTACTGACGGAGCAGGCAGGCGGTGGGTGCTGGACAGAGGGTGCTTGGTCATCAAAGCGGGATGGGAGCCAGTCCTGTCCACGCCTCCCTCTCGCCTCTGGGCCCTGCCCCCATCCCGCCAGCTCCAAGGGGAGGGAAGCCCACCCGCATGGGCAAGATGAGGCGGGCCTGCCCCACGGCTTCGAGGGGAATCCACACAAGGCCGCCCGGCGCCGTCCTTCTTGTAGGCTAGGCCTCCACCGTTGGTCCCGGGGGTGGCGGGTGGGGGGCCTGCCGCCACTAGAGCAGCCCCCTGCTCAGCCGTGCTCCCAAGTGGACCAGAAGGGCCCACTCGGACGCACAACCCTAGACCCTCCAGCCATGGGGCGGTGTGCCCCTGAACCAACCCCCCTCCGTCCCATCCTGAATGGGAGCCTCACGTGGACGACTGTGGGAGAATCCGCCTGGACCGGGAGCGTCCCGGCCAAGGAGGCTGTATCACGCTGGGCCGGCAAGAGGGAAAACGCACCCAGTAAATCAGGCGTCGGCAGCGCGGACAAAGGGCGGCTGGGGAGCAGGTGTGCCTGTGGCTGGGTACGCGGGCAGCAGCTGCTGCCGGCCCGGGCGCGGCGGCCGCCAACCCCAGTGGGCGGGGCAGGAGCCAGGGAGGCCCCTCTGTGGGGGAAGGCGGCAGCTGAGGGGGTCCATTGTCCTCCCCACTCCCGCCCAGGCCTGGTGGACCCTGCCGTGAAGGCACGCTGCCCATCCGGGCCGGCTCCGGGGCTGGGCCTGGGCCTGGCCGCCGTCCACCAGCACCCCAGCCAGGGGATGGGCAGGGCCGGAGGGAGGGGCAGCCTCCGGGGGTGGGAGTGCCGAGGCAGGTGCTTCGTGGGGTGTGAGGTACGACCAGGGTCTGGCCAGGAGCCTCAGCTGGGAGGGAGGAAGCCCTGAGCCAGGCGGGCAGGGTCTGGGCCTGGGCGGGTGGGGGGCGGCGGAGCAGCTTTCAGCCAGTCCCGGAGGCCACTCCCCAGCGCCTCCCACCCCCGAGTTCTGTCCCTGCTCTGGCCAGCCTCCAGCCATGCCCCCTCTGTCCCCTGGACCTGTCTGCACCTCTCTCCTACCCTGGCAGTAGTGCTGGGCTTCCTGGGGAGGCACCCACGGCACCCGCCCTTCCCTAAGAAGGCGGAGGGCCCGTGAGGCTGCTCAGACATGGCCAGGGCCACCAGCACCCGTGAGCGAGCCCCTCACGGCCATTCTGTCCTCGACACCTGTCCTGGCAGGTCAGTGTAAGTGCCCGGCGGGGACGCGTGCCCGGGCTTGAAGAGGGAAGTCACACCCAGTACCTGCCACGCGATTCCAGGCCAGGGGCCGTCGGGGACCGTGTGGAGAACCCAAGATGGGAGGCACGAGCCTACTGAAGGCTGGATGAGAACCACCCCACCCACCACGCGGCCCAGCCCCTGGAATCCCGGGGCCCATGATGGCTCCCCGTTCCTTGCTCCCCTCCTGAGGGAGGTCACCCCAGCACCTGCTCCTCCACTGGCCTTCTCTCCCAGCCACACACGGCCTGGCCGCCTGGGCGGGGTGACCTGTCCTGGCCCACCCTGGCCAGCGGCAGGTGAGTGACAGGTGGGGCTGAAGGCCCCAGGAGAAGGGCCGCAGAGGGGCCGGCTCCCCCGCCCCCCAGAGGAGGAGCACCTAATGGCTGCGGCCCGCCCTGCCTGGAGCTTTGTTCCCACCTCAAAGTTTCCACCGTGCCGCTCGGCCCTCCCTGCCACACCCCCCCAGCGCTGCTCCATAGAAATGCAACCCCAGAAAGAAGCATCCGGAGGCAGATGTTGCCTCGACCTTTCACCCTTTCACCCGGGACTAATTCTAAATTGTGCTGTTTTCCTTTCTAAGTTAAGCAGGCCATCTGCTGCCCCCAGGGGACAGATGACAGCTCCCTCCTCCCCTCAGTTCCAAGGGGGAGGGACTCAGTACTGAGGAGGGATTTACTCAGTTCTGCCCTCAAGGAGTTTACGGTCCAGTGGGGCAGAGCCAGGGGTGAGCACGGGCCCTGCACCCTGGCCGGGAGCGGTGGAGTGGGGGTCCAGGGGATCCGTGATGTGCTGCTGCCCTCCTTCCTTCTGCAGGAGGGACAGAGGTGCCCCAGGGAGGGGCGTCCTGGGGGCTCCCCCAATGGATGGGTGAGACACAGTTCGGTCAAAGGGACTTTGGGGGGCGAGGGGGGCCTCCTCCCGCTCTGCCAGCCCCGGCTCTGCGGTGTGCCCCGCCTGCCTGGGCCTCGGTTTCCTGTGCGGGGAGGGGGTCGAGGGGACTGCGTGGGCTCATAGAAGGCCCCACGCAGAGGCAACCTGGCCACGTGGGCAGAGGAGACTCTCGCTCTAGCCAGCGCTGCTGGATTTGATCTGCACGCAATTCACCGATGTGTCCCTGGGAACATGTTTGCTGCACCAGGGGAGGTGTGCCTGTTTAAGGAAAGCCGTGAGGGACACAAGGGCTCCCCAGGCACAGAGGGCCCCGCCCCACCCCACGCTGCCTGGGGGCCAGGACGTGCAGGACGAGCTTGTAACCCCGGCCGGAGGCCACATCTGCAGGGCCCGGAGCCTGCACCCCAAAGGTGGGCAGGGGCCGCGCCACCCAACCCAGAAAGGGGCAGCTCTGCAGGTCCCTGGGCCCTGGCCGGCCCCCCCCGCCCCAGGCAGCCTGCGTCCCGAGCCCCAGGGGGAAGCAGCCCCCGGCTGACTGCAGCCGTCCTGTTCTCACCTGGCTCCACCTGGCCCCGGAGTAGCAGGGAAGGCAGACTCCCCCCACCTGCCCCTGGGACAGCCCCTCCACCAGCGTCCGTTCCAGCCCATCTTCCCGCCACCTCTGAAGTCCAAAGTCTCCTCTGGCCGCGGAGCGCAGCATGGTTACTCACAAGCAACAAAGCGGGTGGGTGGGGGGGTTACCCTTCCCAAACACCCGCCCCCAAGCTGGGGGCCACCAAGCCGCCTGCTCCCAGGGAGGCCGAGTCAGGGCCTGGGGTCCCGCCCCCAAGTTGGGGGTCCTACAGCCAAAGGCCCCTCCCACCGCAAAGCTTGGCCCAGCTCCGCCTGCAGCGGGTTCCGGTGAGAAAGCCCTTTCCCCACACCAGCACAGCCTCCTCTCACAGGCTTTCCGCCCAGGACCCTCCAACACACAGTGTCACCAGGGCCCCTGATGACGGGGGCCAGGGAGCATGGCTGGCTCACCTTGGTACCTGCGCTCCTCCCCAGAGGTGGTCCCTGGTGCTGAACAAAGAACACTGAGGCCCGCCGCCAGGCAGGCAGGCCCGCCCACCCCTGGGCAGCTTGGCCGGGCGGTTCTGAGACCCCTGTCCCAGCCCAGGCGACTGGGGCCACCTGCAGACTGAACAGGGAGACTGAGGCCAGGAGAGAGCAGGACAGGGGGCGCCAGACTCTGGGTCCCCAGCTCCTCCCCCAGAGGGGGCGGGGTCAAGGAGCCCAACTGTGTTCTTGGCCAAGGCGTGGGGGGGCGGTCCTGGGCTCCTCTGGGCAGAGGCCAGTCCAAGGCCCCCCAGATCCCAGTTGAGGGGTCACACCTTCCAGGAGGCACCAGCTGCTAATGGATGATGTGCTCACGGCAGGTGTGGGCGCGCGCTCGGTGACATCTGCTGGCCGCCCCCCACTGCGCCCACCCAGGGTCCTGGGGTCCTTCCTCACTGGGAACAGCCAGGACAGCTCAGCTCTGGGGAACAGAGCCCCCCAGGGAGACATGAGCGCCAGGGTGAGAGGGCGCCCGGTGCCTCCGACGGCCCCTTGTCCTCACCTCCCCAAAGCCCCCAGGACGAAGAGCCACGGCAGGCCAAGTCCCCAGGTTTCTTTCAAGCCTGCAGGATCCTTTGTCCAGATACCTGTCTGAGGGACAGGCTGGGTCCCAGCTGTGACGCTGCTGTGCCCGAGGGGCACCTGGAAGACGGCCCTCTGCACTCCCCTCATCTCTGCCACTTTCTGCTTCAGGGGGTACCCACCCACCCAGGGCATGGGTCAGGTGGGGGTGTGCCTGGGTCAGCCCGGAGCGTGGTCGGTCCTCCATGGGTCTGGAGGCTACAGTGTGGGACTGCTGCCCCCTTGCCCGACCTGCCGCCCCACTGCCCCAGGAAGTGACTGCAGGGGGCCGGCCAGCACCTGGCTGAGCTGTGGTCTCCCTCCAGCCTGTGCAGCCGCCGGGCTGGGGCAGCTCAGAGCCGCGTGGGGTGGGGGTCCCTGCCCTGGCTCCCAGGGCCTCAGGAAGGAGGAAAAGGGCAGTCAAGGCTGCAGAGGGACGGGGGACCCTGGAAAGGGACCAGCCAGGTCTGATGCAGACAGACCCCAACCCCGAACAACAGTGATCCTCAGCCCAGAATGGCAGCAGCGGGCAGAGGAGGCAACCTGGTCCCCGGCGGGGTGGGGGCGGGGTGGGATGTGGAGCCGCTCGGCCCCAGCAGCTGCTCCCAGCACTCTCCGCTCTTTGTCTTGAATCTTTCTCCCAAGTTGCATCTTTGGATGGTTTAAAATATGCTGGAAATAGGAAGTGCCGGAGCACGGGGAAACCCTTTGTGTGTGGGACGGAAGCCGTCCTCCCGGGAAGCCACCTTTCCCACTGCAGGGAAAACAATGCCCACCCGCGGCTCACGGCCCCCCGCGGCGCTCAGAGCTGCCCCACCCTTGACGTGGGAAGTGGCTTGCCCGTCTGAAGGGACGGAAGGGCCGGTGCAGAGGTCAAGCGGCTTCCCGGAGATGGCCTAGCTGCAGCGGGCAGAGGCAACCCAGACCCACCCATGGGGCAGGGACGGCCGCTGCTTGGCCAGCCCACCCCCATCCCCCGGACACTGCAACACTGCAAAAGGCACAGCCAACGGGGCCAGGGTGTCCTGGGAACGGGCTGTCCCGAGAGAGCCCCTGGGGGCTGTTGGGCGTGTGAGAAGAGCCTGCTGCCCCCCCCACGCCCCCACTCTGCTGGGGGAATTTACCAACCACCCCCAAAAGATGGAGCCTGAAGCTGGAGAAAGGCTGGAACGGGCGTCCTTCCCTGGGCTCACCCCAACGGCCCCCCGAGACCCACGTGGACGAGCCTGCTGACCCCTACCGCCAGGGGTCCCCACAGCTGCCGGGGCCTCTGCTCCCAAGCAGGACGGAGCCAGACCTGCATCCCCAGACGCTCGGACGCAGTGAAGGGATGGATGCGTGCGCAGCCTGGTGCCACGGGGCGGGCTTAATCCAAAACTCGATTAATGAAGTCCGCGACTGCAGACCGAGCTCCGCACCAAAGCCAGAAACCATTCTGCAACTCCCCGCCTCTGCTCTCAGGAGCAGATGCCATCCCGGGGGTTCGGGAAGAAGGAAGGGTGGCCCGGCGGCGCCCCTGTCCTCTCCCGCTGACCAGGGCAGACGCTGGGGGCAGCCCCGCTTGTGTCCAGAGTCTGGTCAAGAATGCAGGGGGAGGACACCAAGGACCCCGTGACATGGGTCCCAGAATGAAGAAACTGTGGACGCCCCTCCCCAACTCCCGGACCTACTTGGACTCTGCCAGCTGTATCTCGTCTTACTCTTGAAACGGTCCTGCAAGGACACACTGGGCCCATTTTACAGATGAGAAAACCAGGGCTCAGCCAGGTTATGCCCACGGCACCACCTGGATTTGAATGCAGCTCTTAACCTCTCCTGCCCCCAATGGTGGCCTGGCCGGCCACCAGGGCGCAGTCAGAGCACGGCCGTCCCCCTAGAGGCAGTTAAAGGGCCAGAAGGCGCTCCCTGGGTAGAGAAGGAATGTGTGGGTCCCCTGCACCCCAGCTGTCCCCCGCCCCCTGCCCCTAGCAGCCTGGATTTCTTGCCTGACCGTCGCCTGCTCTCCCCAGACCGGGAGGGCCGGAGCAGACAATGCATTCTTACAACCCCACAAATCAGCTGAAACTCAAAACCCCAGATTGGGGGGGTGGTGTCTGGGTGAGATGCCTGGGAATTGGGGAGCTCCCAGCCGGTGGGTGGGACTGCTCTGGGCCCCGGCTTCCCCGCACCCCTTCCGGGCAGCAGGAGGGTCCCACCAGTGCCGGACACCTGTCACCACCCTCACCCACAGTGCCTGCGTGGCCTTCCTTCCTGTCTTGTCTGGCTCTGGGGACGGAGGGAACGGAGGCCACAGCCAGCCATCCCCAGGCCAGGCCAAAGGAGAGCCGGCCCCTGACTAAGCCACAGCACAGGGCGCAGGCTTCCGGGGGATCCCAGGGCCCACCACCAGCGCCCCTCTCTCTGGACCCTTCTCCCAGCTCAGGCAGGCCACCTGCCCACTGCCACCCACCCCACCCAAGGCAGACCACCAGGCTCCCGTGCCCCCGCAGGACCTCGTGCCCCCCCAGGCTTGCACACGGGCCCATGGTACCTCTGGCCATCCACTTATAGCCCTTGCTCTCACCCCAGGCCCAGCACAGTCCCCAAGGCACCGGGGGGCACAGCAAACACCAGGAGACAGAATCCTGCCAGCTGCACCCAGGCCTGCGTGGGACAGGCCTGCACTGTCACACCCTGGGGCCACCCGGGCATCCTGGGCCAGTTGGTGTGGGTCTAGGGCCATCTGGGGGTCTCTTCCCTGTGGGGAAAGCAGTAGGTTCTTGGGTGGGGCATGACCTTCTGCCCTTGCGTGACCTCGCCCAAATCCTGAGCTCGGCTGGTCTCTGGGAGAGCTTTCTGGACGAGGCCTTGGAGTATTAGGAACAAGCTCCAGTGTGGAGTAAAGCTAAGCCGACACGTCCCATCGGGATCAATCCACGGGACCACCACGTGGGACCGATCTGTGATACTTCTCATAGGGGAGCTCAGAGAGGTGAGTGAGCAGCCCAAGGTCACACAGCCCAGCGCGGCCGGGCGGGAGCAGCGTGCTGGAACGGGGGAAGCCCAGCGCCGGGCAACCGGCTCAGACCAAGCCTCCCTGTGTCCTGCAAGCCGGGCCTTCCCGAAACCTGCATCTGCCCACCTGCCTCCACTTCCTGCTCCGTGCCCACGGCTCCAGCCCCCAACCAGGCGCGCACGCCACATACCTGCCGAGGGCCTATGCTGTGCCGGCCCCGGACCCTGGACCACCCGGGAGGACGCCACCATGGTCTGGGCCCCTGCCATGGTGGATGCCGGGACACACAGCCCTGCCCGGCCTCCCCCATCTGGCTCTCAACCAGACAGGCCTGGGGCCACCCTCATCCTGACCCCAGAGGAGGAAGTGAGGGGAGCCCCGCCCTGTGGGGCCGCCCCCTAGGAGCCGGTCCCAGCCTGGGGAGCGGGGTAATGAGACCCTCGGCTGACCCAGAAGGCCCAGAGGTAGTCACCTCCCCCAGCCCTCTGGACGGACGGGAGACGGAGGCCCCAAGGGGCGGAAGTGTGGCCAGGCCCCCGCCTGTCCCCGCCTTAGCCCGGCCTTTAGCTCAGCATCGCTCTTACTGAAAAGCTCTCAGGGAAAAACACACACACTCAAAACTCTGGCTTCTCCCCCAAACCTCTCATTTCCAGTAACTGTGCAGTTTCCGCTTATCAACAACCGAAACAGAGAGGAAATGGTGGGAGGCAGGTCCCCGTGCCCCAGGCCCTGCTGCTGGGGTGCTGACAGATCTTCCCAGAGGCTGCCGCCCACCTCCTCACACACGCGTCCCCCCGCGGGCCCTCGACGATCTGCCGGGGCGGCCAGGGTCCAGGGCAGCGCCGCAACCTCCCGGCAGCTTCTGGGGCCCAGCATCGGCTGGCCGATGCTGAAACGGGGCAGGGGGCCTCCCCGGGGCCCGGCAGAGGGGCCGCCGCTCGGCTGTGACGCATGCTGACCCACGATCGTGGGGTGAAGGAGGCGGGAGGCCGGGAGGGATCCCCGGAGAAGGGGACGGCCCTGGGCCCGAGCGGCACCTTGGCACCAGGCCCAGAGCCGGGGCTCTTCCCAGCCTCCAGCTGCCTGTCCCCCATCCAGCGTGTCTCAGACCCTCAGCCCCTCTCCTAGGCCCACCGCCCTCACACTAAGGCCCATGTGACGACGCGGGACCTGCCTGCACGAGGCCTCGGCTGGGCTGGGTGAGGCTGGCCTTTCGTGCCACCTGTGCGGCGAGAGTTTGTTCAGCAAATCACAGTGTCAACAGAGGGACAAGGGACCGTTTACCCAGCTGAGAAGAGCAACCAATTCAAGCCCTTCAGAGACACATGACTGACACCCAGCCTGGTGACAGACGGAGCAGGAGGGACAGGCGGGGACGAGGCTCCCACACTCACGGAGCCAGGCCAGACTGCGTGCGGCAGGGTCGCAACGCGGCCGTTTCTTTGGCGAAAATCCCGACAACAGAGCTGGCCCTGGGCCTGGCCTACTGCCGGTGAGAGCGGCTCCCACCCGGCGCCCACCTGTCTCCGGGCAGCCGTGGGGGTGGGGGTGAGCTCTGTGAGTGCAGGTTCTGGAGCAGCGTTTAGGCCTGGCACCTGCCCCACGAGGACTCCCAGATCGAGGCTGGCGGGGGCTGGGGGCCTGCCCGAGCCACTCGCAGGTTTGGGAACCACCGTGTAGGCGTTGGAGGTGAGGCCGCCCCCATCAAGGCCCGCTGGGAGCCAGGACCCCGGGCACTCCTTCCAGGAAACCGTGAGGGCCCCAGAGGGCTGCCGCCATCGCTCAGGCGGAGAGAGGCTCCAGGTCAGACCTCCAAAGACGGCCCCCAGCCCCAGCCCGGGAGAGCCCAGGGCGCCACAGTGCAGCACGTGGCAGGGGGCCCCGGGAGGCCTGAGCCGCAGGAGAGGCCGGACCCTCTGGAGGTGTCCACACCCCACCTGATGGGTGCCCACTCAAGGCAACAGCTTGGTGTCAGGAAGGGAGCGGGGAGCAGGCAATGCTTAACCTAATACACTCCAAAGTGTGGACGACAGGATGATGACCCCTGCCCCCAAGCCCTGGGGAGTGGACGGTGAGGTCGAGGGCCCCCTTTCCCAGAATGCTTCCATCGCAGGGGCAGAGGGTGCGGGTGGGGAGGAGACCCTCAGCAAGAAGGGACCACTCAGTGGTGAAACCCTGGGAAGGGGTTCTGTTCCCGTAGTTCCATGCGTCCCAGAGTTGCACAGAGAGCTACCCCCACCTGTGATGCGGGGACCAGCTCGACCCTCCCCACTGGGGCCGAGCAGGTATCCAGATGCTAACACCGTAGGCGGGCCACTTTCTCAAGGGCCCGCGGGCCCCTCTGGTGCCCTGTAGGAAACACGGAGCCTCCCTGAGCCCCGAGGGCCACTTGGAGGGGACCCATCTGTGGCTCAGAGCGAAGGGCCAGGCCCCTGGCCTTCTCTCCTCTCACACAAGGCTGAGTGCCTCCTGCCAGGGGTACACCCAGTAACTCTGAGCTGACCCTGAGGGTCCAGGAAAGGATGTGCTCCCACCCCAGGGAAAGGCCGGGAAGCGGGCAGATGACGTGGGCAGGGGCCGAGGGTCTCAGCCTTGCTCCCCAACACGTCCAAAGCCTTACCGCCCACCGCTGCCCCTAGCTGCTCCTCCTGCCTGCGGCTGCACTGCCTGCTGACCTGTCCCAGCCCCTCTGCCCGCTGCCTCCACGGTGGACTCACTCCAAGGTCGCGGCAGGCCTGGGGCACCCGGGCGAGGGGTGCCCACAGCACCGGCCTCGCACCGCAGGCGGTGAAGGCGTCTGCCCTGAAGTCTGGCTCTGAAACAACGAGCCCCCTTCTCCTGCACAGGCCGGGCCTGTGTCTGCCTTGCCCGCCCAGACCCAGCCCCGGCACCTAGTAAGTGCTCAATAAAAGTCCGCTTTCCCCTCGCATTCCTGATGCCGGGCAGGTGGGGCGCTGGCCCTGGAGCCCCGTGTGCCCCTCCTCTGGGCCCGTTGGCGCTCGGCCGGTGCCGGCCAAGGCCCAGGGGCAGGAGCCGAGGCCGCAAGCTGACGTGGAGCCCTGAGCAGGCTGGGACCGCGGGCACGCTGGGCCATCCTAACGAATACACCCAATATGTGCCAGGCCCCACTCGAGGGGGCTCCGTGGCTGCCAGGCGGACGGCCACACAGGCACAGAAATGAGCACCAACTCCTCCAGGAAGCCTTCCACACATCTACCACCCCCAACACCCACCTCCTCTGGACTTCTGTCCAAGACCGCATAAGGACTAGGAAGCTGGTGCCACCGCCAGCCAATCCCTGACAGTCTCAGGCAGGTCAAGTCCAGCGCCCAGAGGAGCGAGGCACAGACATGCGCACTGAGTGAAAGAAGCCGGGTAAGAGAGAGGAGAGGCATGATTCCACGCGTGTGAAACGTCCAGGACAGGGAACGCCAGAGACAGACAGTAGATGAGTGCTCGCCAGGGGCTGGCGGGGAGGAGAAAGGGGAGTGCCTGTTTAATGGGTATGGGATTTTGTTCCGGGTGATGAAAAAGCTCTGGAACTAGGTAGAGGCGACGGTTCCACAACCTTGTGAATGTACTAAATGCCACTGAATGTACACTTTAAACGGCTAAAATCATAAAACTTAGGATATGTGCAAACTGACCACCAAAAAGCAAATATCGATCCCCCCCCAGTCTAGTCGTCAGCTTCCTGGGTTCTCAACGAGCAGAGTCGGGGAGGGTGGCAAGGCCTCGAGAAAGGAGATGCCAGGGGAGAAGCCAACAGAAGCCACTCTGGCAAAGGGCCTTCCTCTGCCTGCCAGCCCCTCCTCTGCAGTACCTGTCAATCACTGCTCCCTCTCTAGTGGGTGTGTCCCCAGCCCAGCGGGCCAGGCGGTTAAGGACACCAGAGCCCAGAGCTGGCCCCAGACCGGCAGAAGCTGCCCTGCTGCACAGCCAGGTCTGACTCCTGGGCACCTCTCCACTCCACCTCTCCACCTCTCTCCCACCACGCTGCTGCCCACTGCCACCATCCGGGCATCTACAGGCCCATCCCAGGGTCCTGCTGGGATGCAGTTGGAAGGGAGCTCCAGGGGCCACCTAACCCCACACCCTCACATACAGAGGAGGAACCTGGGGCCCAGAAAGGAGACACGAGTCTCAGGGGGCACAGCAAACCAGAGCCAGCTGGCTCTGTATCTGCTAGATTGCCTGCGGCGGGGCATGAGGTGGGGCCCACCAGAGACAGCCCCGCTGGGAGCTTCAGGACCGTCAAACACATCCTGACCCACAGTCGTGATGCCCCGAAGCCAGCCACTCATTAAAGCCTCTGGAAAGAGTCTGAAAAGTTCTGGATATGCCCATACATGAAGGCAAAAGCTGATGCAAGCTGGCCTCAGATCCCCACCCCCTTTCCCAGCCTCTTCATCTCTCAGCCTCAGTTTTCCCCACCTGAGGAAACTGGGGGTTTAGAAAAAAGCAGAGCTGGCCACCACCCCAAGGGGGTATGAGCCTGGTGAAGAAAAGTCTGCCAGGGGTTTTATGAGGCCGGATAAAAGCAGCTGTCTGTGTGTGGAGGCATTATCGTTACATTATTGAGGAAAGCAATCAGGATACTCAATCAACTCTGCAAAGCCACAACTTTCACTATTTATAGACAAGACACGAAGCAGGAAAGGTGCCCTCCCCACCCCAGGAGGGCGCAACCCCTCAGCCCAGCCCGGCACTGCCCAGTGGGCCCCACCTGCCAGCAACAGCCATGGCCACCCCTCAGAGTCACAGTCAATGAGGAACAGAGACAGTCCCAGCTCTCATGGGACCTTCAGACTGCCACCCAGCACTCGGGGAGGGGAGCCGTGACGCCCTCTGGACCTGCCCCCCACCCCTCCACTCCGGCTTCCTGGGGTCCCAGCACCCAGCCCACGCCCCCCGCCACCCAGACCCCGCTCAGCTGTCCTGATGAAGAGCTTCTCCTCCATCAGCTGTTTGCCCTGCCCCACTCTCTTCCAGCTAAGGGCACAGTTTTCTTTTTTTCTCTTTGTTAAAACACGTCACTATTATTTTCTCAATGGAAAAAACGTTGGCTGCTGTACAGAGGCAGGGCCAGGCCCCAGAAGGCACCTTCCTGCAGAGATCGCGTGTTCCTTGATGTCCCTCTGCAGTCAGAGGCAGGAGGTGAAGCTTTCTAGCTGACGCTGTGCGTTTACCGTGTGTTTTTCTAACCCTACGTCCTTGGAGCCCGGGCGCTGCATAAACAGAGGAAGTCCTGTACAGACCTTGTCCGCTCTCAGCCTAGGAGTGAGGATGAGAATTAACCTGTTCCTCCCCCCCCCCCACCCCACGCCTCGCCCAAGGCTCGCAGGTGACTCACTGGAAACAGACAGACCAGGTGACAGAGACGCAAAACGTTCCATCATCCCTCTGCAGCCGAGTCACTTCCACCCGACCCTCTGAACCGCCTCTTTTAAGGAAGTTGTCGTCCCCGCCCTGCTTCCTCACAGAATGGCCAGCGAGGGCCCGGGGCAGCGCAGGCAGGATGCGGCAGTGGTTAGGAACACACGCGCTCTGGAGAAAGAGTTAGGGCTGGGCTCTACTCTGCGCTGTGAGATGCTGGGGCCAAGTGCCAACTTCTCTGTGCTCCGTTACATGCCTGATTCCCGTGGTTACGGGGTTGCTCCGAGCCCCACCCACCGTGCTCACCTCCACCTGACACGTCACGTGTTCATGCTGCCTCTCCTGCCCCCACAGCGGAAAGTGGACTCCATGAGGGCAGGGACTGTGTCTGCCCTGAGCCCACGGTGCCCAAGTCCAGAGCAGAGCCCAGCACACGACAGGCGCGCAGAACCGCAGAAGCAAACAAGGAAGGCACCGATGGGAGCCATCGTGGGCGATGAAGTCCTCCAAATTGGCCAGCCCCTCCCAGGCAGCACGCCGGCTGGGACCCAGCAGGCTGCACCTTTCGGGTTCTCTGAATTAACTCATTAGCCAACGAAACACTCTCAAATGAGGATCCTGAAACCAGCGGCATCAAGTCAAAAGGAGAAGACAGGGAGGAAATGGGCCCTTGCCCTGTGCCTGCTGCGCGCCCCTCTTACGCAACCTTACACATCACCGAGAGATCAACCGTGGGTCAGCCCCGAAGGACAGACTGGGGGAGGGAGGGGTCTGGATTCAGGTGACCCGATGACCTGAGGTCACGAAGCCACTGGGTGGCAGAGCCAGGCCTCAAATACAGGATCGTCCAAAGCTGAGGGCCACCACACGCTGGCTGGCCGGACTTCCCTCCCAGGTACTCTGGGTGCGACGACGGTGCACCCCACTTCTGCGATCACCTGGAAGACGTCCTGGTAAAATTCTGACTTTCTCGCAGGCAGGGGGAGCGTCTGAGCCATCCTGGGGCCTCAGCTCCCAGTCCAGCACCGGGCAGCACCCCCCCACCAACAAGCCTTTCAGACGGAAAACACACGCTCACTCCACAGATGGCAGCCCCCAGAGGCCTTCCCACACCGCCACCCCAATCAAAAGGAAAGAGGGGGCGCCCACTTCGGTATCTCCTCAGCACTGATGGGGCGGAACGGAGGCTGGAGACACGCAGAGGGTCGCGAAGACCCGCCTTAGCCTGCCCCCCCGGGCCACCACACGCAGCCACTGTCCAGAGACAGCGCTCCGCCCCTGGGGACACGCAGCCTTCCCGCCGCGGCCACTGGCCAGCCGGGCACTGGCTCTCCGTGACTTCCCGGGGGGGCCTTCGCACCAACACGAACCTCTTTTTCCCAGCCTGAGCCCTGTAGACACCTGACTGGCAGCTTCTGGGGAAGGCTCCTTCTCTTTCGGGTGGAAACAGATGAGTCACCTGCTATTAACGCGCCTGGCACAACGACACCACCGTTTCCCACGCCCTGGCCATGCGGGAGCCAGCACATCGACAAGAAAGTCAAGGAACTTTCTGAGGGTCCTGGTTGGATGCTGCCGAGCTGGGACGCACAGCCAGGTCAGCAGGGCTCCGGAAGCCCGCACCCTGACACCTCTGAGGCAAGAAAGTGGCTCCCCGTCAGCTGGGAGAGCAGGGCCTCCCCCACGAGCAGACCGCCCGGGGCCTCCGCGCAACGGTGGGTGATGGGCGAGAGCGGGCAGGCACAGGCCCCGGGGTGGCCGCAGCGCCCCCCGAACTGCCCGGTGAGCCTGGACCCCTGCCTCTCCAGAGCCGGGACCGGCCTGCTGGTCGCGGCTCTGATACCCTTGCCTCCCACCCGGGGTGCCCAGTGGTGCGGCCTCTGAGGACGGCGCTTCCGTTCATCTTCCAAGTGGCTCTGTGGGGTGTGCACAATGGGGTCTCTGTGTGCCGAGCCCGGCCGGGTGCCAGGCCAGACAGGCGGGCTTCCCGCCAAGGCGGGGGCGGGGTGCCGGGCCCAAGGGAGGAGAAAGGCCGGCACCACAGCCCTGATCCCTGGCCGTCTTGGGGGGCAGGACTCCCAAAGTGCCCAGGCTTGGAGAGCGGGAGAGCACGCCCCCGTCCCCCTGAAGTGCCTCACTCTGAGGCCAGCGAGTACGCTGCAGCAGCCTGTACCCCAAGGCACCCCCTTCCCCGCCCAGGCAACACTCGGCTGGAGCTTTGGCCCCGGGAGGCCCCGGGCTGTCCCGGCTCCCCGTTCACACAAGTAGAGACTGCTCCCACTTTCCCCAGCACAGCACTCCCCCCCACCCTCCCAAAGCCCTCTGCAGAAACGCGGAGGCTGCCCCCCGCCCCTACACGTAGACACACACACACCCCAGTGAGCTGAGCGGCCAAGCTGTAGCAGGAGCTCGAGGGGCGGCAGGGAAGGAGTCTGCATTCTGGGAAGCCACGCATAATTAATCACCCAGCATTAATCCACCTCCCCAACAATAGCCACTGCACTTCCACTGAATCCCAGCTGTCGGTCTCTGAATGAAAGGAAACAAGATTTAGGGCATCAAGCGTCGGTGAGGCTTCTGCAGGAGAAAAAGGCCCCCAAAAAGCAAAAAAAAAAAAAAAGTAGTGCGCATTCATTAGTGTCTGACAAAGACACAATGCGCTTTGTCCATTAAACTGCTCACAGACCTGCTTAATTGGCTTCAGTCTGGGGAGGGTGGGAGGCAGTGGAAGGAGGGGGCTGCTTGCCCACTGGCTGGGCAGGCAGTGAGCCCGGGCTGGGGGTTGTCAAGGGAATGGGTCCTCAGCAGTTGGAATGAGGGCGCGCCAACTCGGCAGCCACTTGGGCAGCCTGGGGAGGGGGGCGTTTCTCCAGCCACCAAGCACCTCCTCATTATTCCCATCAGGGACGAACTCAAGTTGAAGGGCGTCAGCCACAGCAGAAAAACTTCCCTCAGGCTGACTGGTAACTCAGAGGCAGGCGGCCAGACAGTAGATTCTAACCAGATTACCCGACCACAGACCTCAGTTCACAGCTGAGGACCCAAGGCTGGGAAGGTGAAGGGCCAGCCGGTTAGGAGGCCAGAGCTGCAGATGCCAGGACAGAAACCAAGTTTCTAGCAGGCACTCCCAGCCCCACACCCAACGGAGGTGGGCACAGCCAACAAGACGAGTTCCAACTTCCCTTCCCCAACCTCACCTGAGGCCAGAGAGAAGTAGGCGGGGAGGGCAGAGGGCTGGGAAGGGTGGGTTTGGCTTTGAAATAGTCAGTTTCTTGCTGTGAGGCATCACCTGCCCAGGAGGCGCTCACCTGCCCCGAAGAGGTACTCCCTGGTTGGCAGGGCGGTGAGGGCCGGGCGTCTCTACAGATGCTCCAGGGCCTCCCTGGCAGGTCAAATTGTTTCTCAGGGACTTCGGAAAGAAATGGGGTACCAGCGATTCCCACCTAGCTCCCCGGGAGCCTGAGGTGGCCCACAAAGGAGCGCTCCAACCTCCATGGGCCAGGCCAGCTCCACACGCAGCATAATTGCTGGTGATTAAGTAATTGCCAGACTTTGTCCAATAAAACTAGCACGTGACCGCGCCCAGCCTTCTGGGCCATCTCCAGAAGACAATGGCCTAGTGTTCTGTCCCTGCTGGCCCGCTGCAGAAGGCAGGGGCTCTGCTCCCGACAAAGCAACAGGTCCCTGCAGGGGCGCATACTCACACACAGGCCTCAGTGCCGTTGGGGAACACTTCACACTTCCCGCCATTCAAGCAGGTCTCGCTGGGCTGGGAACATCGCAGGCCTGGGGAGAGGCAAAGGGAGACGTCAGCCTGGCCAGCACCCCAAGGGGCACTGCCCACCCCTCACCTCCTGTCATGGGGTTGCTGGGGGCCGGGGGCCCCAGGAAGCTTGGCATGAACCCCAAGGGGATTCAACATTCCGCCCAGAGTTCTGGGGTCAGCAATGGAGGGAGGGGGTGTGGTGGGTGGCGGGTGCTAGGTCACGCTCAAAGTGGAGGCGGGGTGGCCTGAGACGCCTCGGGGACAGCAGTGGAGGAAAGCTGGGATGACCCCGGGCCACGCTCCCAAAGTTCTCACTCCCCGCCCCGTCTTCACTGCGGACCCTGGCTGGGCTGGGGCCCCTATCCAACCACCAGAATTGTCTTGCTGTTCAAACAAGTTCTTCGAGGGGGCGGCGCTGAGTGGGGGGTGGGCAGCCCTGGCCACACTCAGCTCCTCCGCTCGTGGGAAAATGCGACAGCTGCAAGGCCCGCTGCCCCTCCCGCCAACAAAGCGCCGACCGGAGGAATCAGAGCGGCCCATTGTCGCGCCAGGGCCGCCTCCTGGGGCACCGGGACTGCACCCCAGGGACCGGGCCGCGCCTCCACGCCCCCACCGACACCCAATACCAGCTCCCCAGGGCGGGCATCTTCAGTGGCAGCCCCCCCCCACACACACACACCCAGGGGAGGGGGATGAAGACACTTCATTTGGAAGGAATTCGACCCCATTCCCTGGAAGGGGTCAACTAATCAAGCCCCTCCCTCTCCCTCTTACCAGGGCTATGTAAATTAAGCCCCCCATGGGGGCCGGGGCGGGGTGTGACACGGAACCCTATCTTCAGGAACCTAGGAGCTAATACTCCCTCCAACTTTTAGGAGAAGAGAAAAATTAATCACCATCCGATTCCTCGGAGATCCTCTTGATGTGAAGAGGAGAGAGGAATGTCCGACACCCCCCCCGCCGCCCCCCGCAAGGTTTCCAAACTTGAACTCCACAAAGTGAAAGTCCCACAAGTAGCAGCTGTCTTCCGCACACACACACCCACCCCCCAAATTGTGAGCCGGGATGGGGGCAGCGACCCGGCGTGGGGAGGGGACACCGCGGGCGGGGCGGCCAGGAGCCCGGGGACGCCTGGGTCCGCGTCCCTCGCCCCGGCCCTGCGCAAACTCTCTTACTCGGGAAGGAGGCCGGGCCCGCCAGGCCCGCCCAACTCCCCTCTGCCCACCACGCCCGGCGGCCGGATCCGGCAGTGCGGCTCCGTAAAGACCAGCGCGGCGCCCCGGACCCCACGCTCCACGCTCCACGCCCCAACATCCGCCCCCAGCGCGGGCAAGAGGCGAAGAAAAAAGATAAATGGCCCCAAAGCAACAGGAAACCAAAACCGACTCGATTCAAATCGAAAAGTAGTAGGCAGCTCGTCCGTCCGCCCCGGCGGCGAGCCCCACGCGCGGCTGGCGAAGGGCGAGCCCAGGACAGGGTCTCCCGGGCCCCCAGAGGCCCACGCCCGGCTTCAAACCCGACTTCAAACCCGGCCCCAAACTCGGTTCCAGGCGCGAGCCGCCTGAGTCCGCCCCGATGGGGCAGGCGGAGCGGGGGAGGGTCAGTCCTTCTTCCCGAGCCCGGGACTCCGGCCCCTACCCTGTCCCAGGTCGCCCGGTCCCCCTCCACACCCTGGCCGCCCGCTCCCAGGCACCCGGGGCGCGCACCTAGGGCGCCGCCAAAAGTTTCCGAAGGCGCGGAAAGTTGCGGGCTCGCGGCGGGCGGTCGCCTACCTCGTGCGGCGAGCGCGGGCAGCAGCGCCAGGCAGAGCAGGGGCGCCAGGAGACGCGGCATGCCTGCCCGCCGGCTGCCCGCCGCGTCCGGTGGCGGCCTCCTGCGCCCGGCCGGCGGGGCTCGGGCGCACACGCGCGCGCCGGACTGTCCCACGGGCGGTGGCGGCCCGCTACTGCCCTCTCCTTCCTGGCTGGAGGGCGACGCTGCGCTCTCGCGACCTCGCCGGCCCGTCTCCGCGCCCACGATCGTTCCTCCGCTGCGCCCGCGCCCCGCGCCCCGCACCCCTGCGCTCCCTCCCACGGCCGAGGCACTAGTGAGGCGCTGGGCCGCCGTGCGCTCCGCCCCCGCCCCGCCGGCCCCGCCCCCGGGTCCCGCCCCCGCCGATCCCTCCGCAGCCGTCGCCCCCTCGCTGGCCGCGCCCCTCCGCGCGCCTGGACCAGCCCTGCGCCTCCTTGGTGTGGGGCGCGCGTCCCGAACCCGGGTCCTCCGGGGATGGGGGCCGCGGCGGTGCGGAGCGGGGTCGGGGCCCGGCCCTAGGGACTACTTCTCGTTCGAAAGTTTTCGGAAGCCAAAAGTTTGGTCCGTGACTGCGGAAGGATCCGGCTCTGTCCTCAGCCGCGCTTGGCGACAATTGACAACGATTTGCATCTCAATAGCGGAGGAGGCGCGGGGCGAGTGGGGAAAGGGGAACCTGCGGGAGGCCGTGTCCCGCGAGGAGCTGGGCCCCGGCAGGTGGGGAGGAGCTGCCGAAGCCCCGTTTGGGGGACCCTGGGAGGCGGGCTCTGGGCGAAGTCGCGCCCTGGGCGAAGTCGCGCCCTCGGCAGTTCTGGGTGCACCCCTGGCCCGGGGCTCCAATCTCAGGAGCCCGTGGTCGCAACTTTAAGCCTCTGAGAGATCGAGCCCAGGCACCCGTGGCTGTGAAGTTCGGGGCACTTGACCCTGAGGGATGGTGGCACCAGGGCCGCAGCCTCTGCAAAGGGGGCTCTGGGTGCCCCAAGGAAGCATCCTGGGGCCAATGCCTGGCCAGGCGGACTGCGCACCAGCTCCCCCGGGGGGGACCCGCCTCTAGACGCCCCTTGGTCACTGTTCTACCCCTTCTCGGGCGCCTCCAGCCTAAGGAGCCCGGCAAAGCACCCGTGGGCCGAGCAGACCTAGTGTTAGCACTCACGCAGCCCTGGGCCCCTCCCACGTGCTCCTGCCGGATGATTTATTTCTCCACCACGATGCCAGATTTGGACATCCTGTGCCAGCCCGGGTTAAGTGCTGGGCGTCCAAAATGCCTGCCATAGACTCTACTAAACCAAAGTTTACAGCCTCGCACTGGGTACAGACTCGGCCCTGCGTTGGGGGTGGGGGTTTCCTGGAGTAGGTGATACCAGAGGGGAGCCTTAAAGGCTGAGAGGGACCTAGCAGGGTAAAGGGTCCGGGGCAGGAGAACCCTCAGGAATGCAGAAATCCCAGAGGCTGTCTGAGAAGCAGCCCTTGCCAGGGAGGCCCAGAGAGGTGGGCAGAGTGGGGTTGCCTGGTGGTGGGCACATCGCACACCTGACCCCAGCCCGCCCTTCTTGGCACACCTGTTGCGGGGCACTGGTGGCAGCTGGGCTGCTGCTGGGAGCACAGGAGGGACAGCTGCCGCTGGAGCCACCCCGGCCTGCAGCCTCCCAGAAGCTGGCGGCGCTTCTCAGAGCCCGGGGTAACTTCTCTTGGGGTCGGTGCCCAGGAGAGAAGGCGTCTGGAGACAGCAGAGATGTTTACAGAACGGCAGCCTGGAGGAGCAGATTTTCCGTAGAAGGAAGAGGGGGGTTGCGAAGTTCCTCCCATGCCTCCCTCCAGCTCACAGTCTCAGGGCTGTGCACACCACAGGCCCCTCGTCTCCCGGGGATGGACTGAGGACCTCAGGCCAGGCGCTCCTCCGGGGCCGTTGCCTGTGTGCCCTCCATCAGAGCTAGCATCTCTGCCAATAGGCCCCAGGCCGAAAGTGAAGGCCCACCCAGCCCTGGCTTGGGGGCAAGTTCTCACCCTTCTGTCAAGGGACAGCCCTGGCGGAGGGCGCTCGGGGGAAGGGAGTCTTACCTGGGAGGGCGCTCGGGGGGAAGGGAGTCTTACCTGGGTCTGCCCGGCTGTGCCCAGTACCCAGGAGCTGGGCGCTCTCTTTAGCCCGTGGTACAGACAGCGCAGCTAGGCCTCCCAAGCTTCTAAGCCCTGTGCCACCTGCTTCCTTAGATATCTCATGGGCAGCTGGGGCCCCCGAGGAGACCCTGGGAAAGCCAGAAGTGCCTGGGGCTGGGGAGGGGCTTGTGTGAGGCCAAGGACAGGGCCTGGGCTGGGCCTCCCTCCCCTCCAGGCCCTGGCAAGTGGGCACGGAGCTTTTTTGTTCACAAATTAGGCCGGGGATTTCTGGCCTCCCCTTCTCCTCTCTTTATCAAGTTTCCCAGGCCAGGGGGTTTGAGGGAGGAGAGGACTGGGGGTCCCCATGGCCTAGATCCTGGAGACCTTCCCTTACAGGATGGGCAGCCTAGGGGCAGCCCTGGTTGGGGGATGTTGGGGAAGATAAGGAGAAACAGGGAGGGGAGGGAAATTTGGGGTGCTGGCCGCTTCCAAAGCCCAATGGGAGGGTGGGGCCTGGGATGGCCAGAAGTTGAATCAGGGTACAGCAATGGGACACCACTTTGGGCTTCCTGCCTGGCTTACGTTGGGCGCTGGGGCCAGGTTCGCAGGGAAGTCCCCTGCACAGGCCGCTGAATGAAGAGCCCCCAAGCTGTCTGAAGAACCTGGGACCAGGGAGGGTGAGGCCGCAGGCCCGGCTCCCAGAGGTGAGTGTCCAGCGGCCACTTTCTTCTCCAGGGTCCAGCTTGCCGGGCCCCGAGGGGGAGAAGGCCCTCACGCTCCACACCCCAGGCTGAGCTGGGTCAGTTCCCCTGTCTCTTGCCTCCAGAGATACAGGGATGCCATCGTCAGGATGGGCTGAGCTGACGTTGGCCCATTCCTGCCCCGCAAAGAAAACCCACCCGAGCCCCCTCCTGCAGGGGGTCCAGCATGACTTGGCCTGCTTGGTGGGTGGGGGAGCATGTTTAAAGCTCCCCCCGATTCTAAGGTGCAGCCAGGCTGAGACTCCTGGTCCTGGGCCCCCAGCTCCTCTCTTTCCTGCAACGGTTGTTCTTGGCACTTCAGACGCGCCCCTGTGACCCCCGCAGCCCGGGGGGGGCGGGGTAGCGTGATGCGCATGACTTTTCCGAGACGCTGTGACAAGACTGGTTCTGGGTCACCCAGGTCCCCGCCTGGCTCTTCAGCAGGCAGATGGGCTCCGGGAGCCCGTGGCAGGCTGTCTGTGACCACGAAAGGGCTGTTCCCGCCCTGCCCTCGTGGGCTGCTCGCAGGTTGGTGTGGGTGACGGTGGCCCTGAGGCAGAGGATACGGGGTGTCGGGAGGAGGGGTGAGGGCTCGGGGGCGGGCCTGAGAGTGGGGGCCCTGTGATGGGCACACCAGCCTGACCGGGTTGGGGGCATACCAGCCAGGGCAGCTGTGGGGCGATTCCAGAACACCACGGGAAGGGCTCGTCCACCTTTGGAAGTTAATTGTCAAACGTATCTGAACTGCTTGCAGAGAGAGCCCAGGGGCCCGAGACGTGTCCAGCCTCCTACCGCACCACAGCCAGGCCCAGGCCCAGCGCCAGACCCTGACCAGCAGGCCCACTGAGGGACCATCACTGTTCCCTGAGCTCAGTCTTCTCCACTATCAAGAGATTTCCAAAGTCCTGTCTACCTTTTTCTACTTGAAACCAAGCCAGAACATTTCCAGAGGTTTGAGCGTTTTTCCCGGACGTGGTTTCAGTGGCTGTGTGGCGTGGCTTCAGGTGGACGGGCCAGGGCTGGCTCCTCAGCCCCCTGTGCTGGACCCCGGGCTGGGCGTCCCTGTGCGTTCGCGTGTGGAAGCTCCGCTAGTTCCTCGATGTTCTTTCCCAAGGTTGGATTCAGGCCGACGTTGGAGGGCTTCCCCTCATCCTGAGAAGGGAAGGGGCAGGCTGGGGTCTAGAGTTTGCTTTCCTGCCCGCCCTCGCCCCCAAGCAGGGATCCACTGTCGCCCAGGCCCGAATGTGCTGGGAGTGGGCTGGTTGGGGCCGCCCGCAGGTGCCGGCATTTCCCCTGGGCCAGCTTTGCCAGGCCTGATGGGGGAGGCCACCTGCAGTGGGTCAGTTCCCCGCTCTGCTGTCTGCGTGTCGTGTCCTCTGCTGAAATGACCCCACCCTCATCGGCCTTCACCTCCTCCGGGAAGCTGTCACAGAGCCCCCGGGCTTCCCAACTCCTGCACCATCATACAGTATTCCTTGGGGGGTGCACGGTCCCGGATGTAGGAACCTGTCACTGTGTGTCCTGCCCCCTCCAACAGACGCAGACTGACCCACGGCTACCGGACGGCTCCATAATGCGGGACCCTGCACCAGGCCCTGCCCTGCTGAGGGTCCTGCCCACCCGTCACCCACAGTGGTCACTCCTTGCAAGGCCCCAGGCCTCTTGGCAGCTCAGGGCCAGGACGCAGGTTGGCTGTGAGCCCCCCTGCTGCCCACGAAGCCCAGGAAGGAAGGTCAGCATCCCAGAGGCGGGCACAGAGCCTGGGGAGCGTGTTGCCCGGGCAAGTCCCCGACAGGTAGCTGCCGCCCTGAGCAGGTGAGCCGATGCGGCCGGCTGCTGTGGGCTCCGAGGGCCGCAGGACTGGCCCTGGTCCTTGTCATTTGAGGGGTGGGCTGCGGGGCGGCCAGAGGAGCACAGGCCCCGGCGGAGACCACCTGCTCCTCCCCGGGAGCCCCTGGACTAACTGCTCAGGGCGCTGACCCCAGCGGCAGGGGGCCCTGGGCCTGGTGTCCCAGCTCTGAGAAGGAGGGGCCCTGCCTCCGCCTCTCCAGGCCCCGCGACCCCGTCAGCTGCCCACAGAGCCTGGGCGGAACTGGGCCTGGGGTTGGATCACTCAGGGCTCGGTGGCCCACCTCTGGGTGCCCCTGGGGGACAGCCGGCCTCGGAGGAGCCTGCCCAGACTCTGGGACATTGTGTGGAGCGGGCTGGGCCTGCTGAAATCGCGGAGGGACACCGGCGGGGCGGGGCTGGGCTCCGAGCTGACCTCTCCTGGCAGGGGCTGGCAGAGGGGCTGCAGCAGGGACGCCGTCACCGTGCCCGCTTTACGCACACTGATGCTCTGAGAGGGCTGTGGGGCCCAGCCCGGGTCTAGGTCTCCCCCTCCCACCCCCGGGGATCCTGGGACCCCTGCAGAGGCGGCTGGGAGAGTGGCTGGCTCTGGGGAGCTTCCACCCGGCCTGGCCCTGCTGGCTGCAGCTCAGAACTTTCTCCAAAGAGAAAGGGCCCCGAGGAGGGGGGGGGGGGCGGGAACTGCTTGGCCCCATCCGTCAGGCTTCAGTAGGAGCCTCTGCAGACCTGAGTCACTCACCCAGGGAAGAGCCGGCCAGGCTCCCTCCTCCCCCGTCTCCTCCCTCTCCCCTTCCTTCCTTCTTTCGTTCCTTCCTTCCTTCTGTCCTCCCTCCCTCCCTCCTTCCCTCCTTCCCTTTCTTCCTTTCCGGGGTTAAAAATAGCTGGAAATTACCTTCTAAAAAAAGTCCATTTTTATTTTTACAGGGAAGGTATAGGCTTCTCACAGCAAACTCTTTCTGCCCCAGCGGGAATTGCTGGAGGGAAGCCAGGAGTCCCCGCAGACTGTCCCCCGCACTCTCCACACCACACCCGCATCCCCACCCACCGGCTGCCCTGTCCCCCAGGCGGGCCTTCGCGGGGAACCTCAGCCCCTCAGCAAGTTTCTCAGGGCCGCCTGGGCTTCTTCCCATTTGCTCCAGACACATTTAAACATGTCTAGGGCTTCCCCCTCCCCCAAACTCCCCCCCAACGGCCCCCTGTTACAGAGAAAATGGGCCTGGAAATCAGGGTTTGGGTTACAGGGAACACAGGGAATCGCGTTCCCGAGGTAAACGGAGCGCAGGCATTAGCAGGTACGGCACATCTGTGAGTTATTTTCGTGTCTCCAGGGGGAAGGGAAAAACCCCCAACAATCCTTAAGTAAGACCAGAATTCTTCTATATTTCTGCCTTGACAGCTAAGGAAAAAATTTGCCAAAAACCAGAGGCGCTGCTGAGTGTTGGCGTGGGAATGTTAGTTTAGTCAGAGACTTGCTCTGGGCCATTTAAATAAAAACAGGCACTTTGGTGGCAAATGCCAGTGGGCCGAGCCTGCGACTGGAGCTTCTGCGATCCAGGGGGGGTTTTGCAATCTCCCTCTCGCGTCCCTTTTGCTCCAGCCTCCTTATCGTCACAATCAGCATCTCGTGGGTAAACATTCGTTGCAATAATTCTCAAAAATCAGCAAGGAAAGCCGTCTTTCACGTGGCCCCAGCTGGAGAGAGGACCGTTCAGCCGTCGGAGCCCGCCCCGGGGGCCTGCAGCCGCTGGAGGGTCTCTGCACGGCATAAATCAGACCGACTATCACTCAGGCACAGAGAGGATAAACATGTTTCAGCATTGTGGGAACCAGCAGGCCGCGATGGGATTAGCTTGCAGGTTCCCAGGGGCGCGCGGCCTTTGGGGGGGGCCGCCGCCCCTCCTCACCTCCGTGCGGGACCTGCCGGGGTGTCTACTGTGTGCTGAGCATCTGCGTGGGCACCCGTGAGGCTGGGGTGAAGGGCCTCATGGGTTTTTTCCCTCTTTGGTTCCCACGCATCACGTCTCGTGGAAGGAAAGCTGGTTCCCATGCCTGTGGGCAGGGCCGAGAAGGGGCGACAGGGGCCCAGGGCTCTGCTAGTGCCGGGGGAGTGTGGGGGAAGTTCTCCCTTGGCCACCCACCCGCTGTGCAGGGCGCTGGGGGAGGGGGGCGCCTCACCCCCTCCCTGGGGGCCCTGACTCGCGGGCGTGTCCGTCCTCCCTTCCCCAGAGCTGGGGGTCCTGAGTATGCTTGGACTAACGTCTGCTCCTCACTTAGAACAGCAAGGCTTGGGGTTAATTCAAGGGGAGAAACGTGACGCAAAGCAGACGCCACCTGCGTGGAGACCCCCGTGCTCTGCCCCCGCAGTCTGGGAGCTCGGCAAAGCTGGGGGCAGGGAGAGGCCTTATCACTCCGACGCCTGACCCCGGCGGCTGCAGGGGGCCGGCGGGTCCCAGAGGACCTGAGGCGGTGTGCCGAGCCACCGGCCCCAGCGGCCTGCCGTCCATCCATCCGTCCATCTGTCTGTCCCTGGGCCTGGGCCCCTCACCGGGCCGGGGCTGCGACCCCCAGGCAGCAGTTACGCACTGGGTGTCAGTGCTATGAGGCCACCTGGGCTCCGACCTCTTCCACCGGCTGAGCCTGGCCCGCGGCCCAGCTGACCCCCAGCTGAGAAATGGACCGGCGCCCGGAGCACAGGGGTGCCATGGCAGGGGGTTAAGGCGGGATTTGAGAAAATCTCGGGCTCTGCGTCGAGCAGGACGGGTGCCCTGGCCGGGGAGGTGACAGGGCCTTTCGTTGGCTCAGAGGACATCGCTCCTTCCCGGTTGTGTGACGGGACTGGCGGGAGGTGAGCGCTGGGTCCTGCTGGGCGAGGTCAGCTCAGGAGGCCTCTCTGAGGAGGCGACGGGGTGGGGGGGGGGCGGGTAGAGACCCCAGGAAGTGAGGGACATCTGGGCAGAGTGGCCCCAGCACACCCCGCTCTGCTCCCACGGGGACCGGCCACGGGTGCCAAGGGCTCGCTTGTGCCTTTAGCCTGGCAGCCCACGGTGGGCCTTTGGAATAAGATCGGATAAGTCCGGCATCGTCCACCGGCCCAGTCTCCCTCATTGTGCCCGGCTCTGCCCGCCGGGAAAAGCTCCTCGTTTGTCACTTGCCACTCGTGGGTGTTATGAGCTGAATTGTGTCCCCCAAAGATGCATCGGGTAGTTTCCTCCTGGAACCCATGGATGTGACCTTACTTGGAAATAGGGTTTTTGCAGATGTGATCAAGTTAAAATGAGGTCAGACTGGAGTATGGTGGGCTCCCATCCAGTGACTGGTGTCCCGAGAAGAGGGAATTTTGGACCTGGGAGCAGGCCCCGTGAAGACAGACGCAGAGATCAGGGTGATGCAGCCACAAGCCCAGGAACACCGAGGACTGCCAGCCACCGGCAGGAGCTGGGAGAGGCAGGAAGGACCCTCTTCTAGAGCCTCCGACACCTCGATCTCGGACTTCTGGCCAGGAGACTAACACAAGGGGTTTTAACGCAGAGAAAAATGGTTTTTGAACTTCACAAGCTTTGCGCAAGGTTGTGTGAAGTTGGCAAAAGGGGGGATGGCGGCGAGGTGAGTGGGGGCATCTCGGGGTCCCGCTCCCTCGGGAAGGAGAGAGCGAGGTGTGCCGCACCTGCCTCCGCGCCCACTGGCGGGCACGTGGCTACAGCAGGTCCCTCCTTAGATGAAACAACATGATGAGAGGCCTTGCTGTCTGTTAGACTGTGGGCTGGGACTCGGCTCGTCACAGCTGGCGGGGAGAGCACCGCTCTGGTCCCCCCCGGCTCTCTGGTGGCTAAGGGACTCTGCCCTGTGTCCGCTGGTCCATGGCGTGGGGCCGATCCCTCCTCAGGCCGGGAGGTGACCCGCCGCCTCCACAGGGTGCGAACACTCTGCTAAAATGCGACAACGACGCTGAAACTTGAACTTGCTCTGTCCCCAGACGCAGACTCCGACTGGCAAACTGTGCTGTGTTTGCACCACTGCGTACGTCCAAGCCCGTGGGCTCAGCGTTTCCAAGGAAAGGACAAAACAACCCAGAGGGATTAGTGTGGGTTACAAACATCCCAAGTTGGCTTTAAAGTGGAAACTAAATCAGGGTGGGTTCAAGTTCCCTGTGACTCAGGTGAAAAGTGAGGACGGAGCATTTCTCCAGGCTCCTCTGAGTCCTTTCTTCTGGGCGTTTCTTCCCAAGGGAGACGGCTGAGGGGTCCTCAAAGGAGCCGCGCTTCCTGTTTCTGCAGGAGGAAAACGGTTGCTTCTCGAATCTTCTGGGCCTTGCTCGGGTCCCCAGGCGGCTGACATCGGTCCTTGCGTGCGACTCCTCCAATTAACTGAACGTGCGGTAAGGGAGCTGGGTGCGCGTGGCACACAGCCTGCTCTTCTGAGACGCAGTGTCCCAGCCCAACGAGCGGGGACTGAGACCACATCTTGGCCTTTTCTCAGTCAGTTCATCTTCTCGTGCAAAGGTGGGCGATTTTGGTTCCAAAGGAGACTCTGGACTACAGGGAGGCGGCCCCCGTGGGGTGGCCCAGCCCCTGCTCGCAGACCCCGCAGGGGGGCAGGAGTGGCCTGTCTGGGAGGTTCTGGAAGAAGGGGCCCTCCTCCCCTGCCACACACGGCCCAGAAAGGCACCAGCTCCAAGGACATGCGCGGGACCCCGGGAGACAGAGGGACAGGCCTGAGATTTGGACCAGCTTCCCACTGGGAGGTGGTAGGGACCAGCACCCATCTCGTCTCCCTGAGGCCCTTGTCAACGCCCCACACCACTGATTTCTGCCCTCCACCCCCTCACGTGCTGCTCAGTCCTGAGCTGGGCCCTGGGGTGACGGACACCCCTGGCCTGTGTCCCGAGAGGCCCCCCAAGAAGGGAGGTGCTGTGAGATTTGGGGAGGCCGGTCTCTGCTGGAGCTGCACCCGGGGAGGCGGGGGCAACCTTCCCACCCCACGCCCAGCGGGAGGCCCCATTTCCTTGGAGCCCAGAGCCAGGAAACGGCTTCGCTCCACGGACCCCTTCCAACGGGACCGACCCAGCCCCCTGGGGACCCTCGTCCAGACACGGCAGGGGCGGGAGGGCAGTGATCCTGAGAGCCACACAGGCCGGGGCTGGGGACCCAGGGACCTGGAGGGGCACAGCCGGGGAGAGGCCCAGGGAGGGCCAGGTCTTCTGACCCGGCATCCTCCTCTTGGTCACAGCTGAGCCAGCGGCCTCTGAGCTTCCCAAGAGGGGAAACCAAGGCAGAGAAGCCGGAGGCTGGGGCCACTCTTGTAGGCAGGTCGCGGGTGGCCTGGGCCTCTCTCCCTCCGTGGCAAAGCAACATTTTTTTTTCACTTCGAGGCCAATGGAGGAAAAACAAAATGTTTGTGTTTACTGGTTACATCTTTTCACACAAGTGAAAATGCCTCATCCCCCACCCCGTCACAAAAATTCAGACAAAACCAACAAGCGTAGCAAAGGAAATTACATTGCGGGCAACCCCAGCAGAGGCCGCGGGTTTTTTTGTTTTTGTTTTTTGTTTGTTTAATTTTTACTGAAGTATAGTTGGTCTATGATGTTGGAAGCCGAGTTTTAAATGCATCTGGGGGCTTCTTTCCACCTCTGTTAGAATCCACAGCGTGGACTGTTTTGGGGTGGAGGCCCCTCCACTCTCGGGGTTCCCCTCCTGGGAACCTCCGCAACCCCGCACCCCGACCTCTGGGCCCACCTTTATGGTTAGACGTCGTAGTTATTTTCGTGAGTCTTCACCCACTGGATCAGGACTCGCTCCTGAGGACAGGGCCTGGGTGGGACCGTTTGCCTGGGGTCTACAGGGCCTGACGCAGTGTAGACGCTCAATCCCGGAGCGCCAGTCCTATGAGCGAGTATAAACTGGGGACTTTCTGAGCCAGCGCACGGCGGCCCCCACCTCCCACCCCGTGGTCCGCTCTCCGGCACCTTACCTGTGGTCACACCCCTGTAGCCCAGGTCCTCTGCATCTCGAGGTCAGGAAAGCTCTGGGTTCTGGGCGGGCTGGATGGAACAGGGAACTAAAAACCACGATGACCTGTGTCCCAGAGTCCTTGAGCCTCTTGGGGACATCCTGTGACCCAGCTGTGGGGGAGGGCCCTGTGGCCGGGCTGTGGCCACGGTCAGAGTCTCCATGGCCAGGGTGAGTGAGGGCGCACGTTGGGGAGCGGTGCTATTTTCCTTGGACGGTGGAGCTCATCTGGGATGCCATGCCCTCGGGGGCTGGCCCAAGACACGTTGCTTCCTCAGTGGAGGCTGTCGTGGGCTGGAGGGGACCCCGAGGCCCATGTTCCCCATGCCCTTCCCTGGACCTTGGGTGTTCTCTTCCAGCATCTCCCGGGCAACCTGGCATCCCAGGAGCTGAGGGAAGACTCCTGAGAGCCTCACCCGAGGTGCCGTGGGGTGCCGGGAGCAGAGGCAGTGGGGCATTCTCCAGGCCAAAGCCCACTGTAGCTGTCCTGTTGCACGAGTGTGTGTGTTCATATTTAAAAACTGAGTTTAGGGGCTTCCCTGGTGGCGCAGTGCAACTAAGCCCGTGCGCCGCAACTACTGAGCCTGCGCTCTAGAGCCCGCGAGCCACAGCTACTGAAGCCTGCCCGCCTAGAGCCCGTGCTCCACAGCAAGAGAAGCCACCGCGATGAGAAGCCCACGCACCGCAATGAAGAGTAGCCCCCGCTCGCCGCAACTAGAGAAAGCCCATGTGCAACAACAAAGACCCAACGCAGCCAAAATTAATAAATAAATTTTTAAAATAATAATAATAATTGAGTTTACATTTGTTTTAGAATTCAGGCACACCTCGTTTTATTGCACTTCTCAGATATTACGTTTTTTACAAGTTGAATGTTTGTGGCAACCCTGCGTTGAGCGGGTCTATCTGAGCCATTTTTCCGACAGCATTTGCTCACTTCCTGTGTCTGTGTCACATATTGGTAATTCTCGAAATATTTCAAACTTTTTCTTTTTTTTAATTTTTAAAAAAGTTTTCTTTTATTTATTTATTTAGGCTGTGTTTGGTCTTTGTTGCTGTGCGCAGACTTTCTCTAGTTGCAGCAACTCTTGGTTGAGGTGCGCAGGTTTCTCATTGCGGTGGCTTCTCTTGTTGCGAAGCACGGGCTCTAGGCGCGCGTGCTCCGTAGTTGTGGCTCTAGAGTGCAAGCTCAGTAGTTGTGGCGCACGGGCTTAGTTGCTCTGCGGCATGTGGGATCTTCCCGGACCAGGGCTCGAACCCATGTCCCCTGCATTGGCAGGCGGATTCTTAACCACTGTACCACCAGGGAAGCCCTCAAACTTTTTCATCAGTATTACATTTGTTATAGTGACTGTGGTCAGTGATCTCTGATGTTACTTCTACAACTTCTGCATTTTTTAGCAATAAAGTATTTTTTAATTAAGTTCTGTACATTGTTTATTTTTAGGCATAATGCTATTACGCACTTAATAGACTACATTATAGCGTAAACATGACTTTTAGTTGCACCGGGACCAAAAAATTCGTGTGACTGGCTTTACTGCAGTACTTGTTTTATTGTGATACTCGCTTTATTGCAGGGTCTGGAACTGAACCCACAGCATCCCCAATATCTTCCAGTTGCCCCTAAGTAAGACCCTGCTCAGAATAAAAAGGCTCTGCTTTGTCCCATGGGTCTTGGCTCTTCTTGTGCCCCACAAGTGCCCCAGTTCGAGGAGCTTTACCTCAAACGTCAACCCCAAATAGGAGGAGCACCGGGTGGGCAGGCCCTGGCACTAGGGTGATGACTGACTTCTGTACTACCGAGGTTTCCAGGATCGCTCCCAAAGCCCGCGGGAGAGCTTGGGGGTTGCATCCTAGACTTTGGGGCCAGGACCCCCTGATCCGCATCTCTTGGCCACAGTCTGGAAGCTGGGTTAGGCTTACGCAGGTGGCTTTCCTGCTGTGAACCTCTGGCTCCTTATCTGTAGGATGGACTCACTTCTGGCCTTGTTAGGGCATGAAATGGGCTAAGTGGACACTCAGTGCTTCTGAGTCCGGCTCATGGTCAGCACTTTCGGTGGACAGCTGTGGTTTGGAAACCTACTGTTCCCCTAACCATCTGCCTGTGTGTTTGGACTTCTGGGTCCACGGGTGGGCACATGCAGAGTCCCTCTTCCACAGGAGTTGCTGAGCAGGGGGCACCTGAGCCATCTCTGCCACTCTGTGGGGAGTGGGACCCCAGGAGCCCAGAGACAGACAGAAAGTCTAGATGGCATTGCTGGAGCCCCGGGATCCAGCCATACCTGAAGCTGTTGGGGTTTTTTGTTTGTGTTTTCTGGCCATGCTGTGCGGCTTGTGGGATCTTACTTCCCTGACCAGGGATTGAACCTGGGCCCATGGCAGTGAAAAGGCAGAGTCCTAACCACTGGACTATGAGGGAATTCCCTACCTGAAGCTGTTCTTAATAACCCCATTTACCCTTCCAGGGCTTTACTGTCTACAAAGCAACTAAATATTCATCTTCGCCTTTTACCTTCAGCGACCCTGCTGGAGGCTGGGCAAGGCTATCCTGCCTGCAAGACCGTTGGGACACTGAGGTCTGAGAGAAAAGGACAGCATTCAGGATGGCACAAGGCTTTGGAAGCAGAACCAGGATGAGAGTCCAGGCCTGTCTCCCTCCTCAGACCCCTCCAGAAGCCCCCTGGCTGGGCAAGCTCTGCCTGCCTGTTGGGCTGGTGTGAGAATGACCACTCAGGGCTTCCTGAGCGGACCTGGTACCCGGCCAGAGCTGGGAGGCCCGGCTGTCCAACGGCAGCCAGAAACCCTCCCAAGGCCCACCCAGCGCCCCCCCCCCCCCCACCGCCCGCCCTCTCTGGTCTCTGTACCACTGCCAAGTCAGCCTGAGAGGCCCCTGTGGTCAGCGACCTCAGGGCTTGGAGCAGACCCCTTGGCTCAACGCCTGTCACAGCAGACACTGAATCCACCCACTTCCTTCCCAGGTCGCCCGGCCCGGCCGGGGGCTGCACCGCTAGCCACCTGGGTGCCAGGGCCCCTTCCCATCCGGGCCCAGCAATGGGCACCCTCCCTTCAGCCTCGGGCCCTTCATCCGCCCCTGTGCCCACTTCCTTCTTCAACCCTGGCCAGGCAGCTTGTCGAGGGGAGGGTGTTGGCTCCGCTCAGGAAGCGTCCTGACCCTGATGTTTTCCCTCATGCTGAGCTGTGCCCTCTGCCGCCTTCATCCCAGGGGCGAGCAGGTGTTTCCGCACCCAGGCGCCCAGAGAACCTCCAAGCCTCACAGTGGGAATCAGAGGCCCCCAGAGGCCCCACAGCTTGGCCACGGTTTCTGTTGACTCTTAGGAGAAGTTCCCATCCACCTCGGCAGGAGCTGGTCCCCCAGCAACCAGCCAGCCCAGCCTGGCCCTCTCTGGGCGAGTCTCATTTCTGTCCTAGGATCACGAGGGGCCCGTGTCCGGGTGGGAGCCGTGGGGCTGGGTTCTCCCCTGGCTCATGGGTCCTCACTCTTCCTCAGGCAGGTCCAGCTCTCCTGCATCAACTTTCCCATCTGTAAAATGGGGCCAACAACCCCCCCCCAGAGACAGCCGCAGTGAGACACGGGGAGGGGGGTGTAGAGGGGTGGCCAGAGGCTCAGACGCAGTGCCAAAGAGGAGCAGACTCGTGTTACAGTGGGAGGTACCGAGGTTGATGCCAGACCAAGGAGGTGGGGCATCTTCTGGGCCTCACCTGGGAGGGGTGCCCTGCTCCTGGGCCCCGGCCCCACCTGGCACTCGGGTCTTCAGCCAGCTGTCCACAGGGCGTCTTTTGGGCCCCTGACCCCAGCGTCCTGGCCTGCCCCAGGAAGGCCAGACCACCGGGGACAGGAAATGTTCCCCTGGGGACTGTCCCCTCCCTCACCTGATGGTAGCAGGCCAGCTTTGTGACCACAGACAAGTCACCTCACTTTTCTGAGCCTTACTTTTCTCCTCTAGAAAATGGGAATATTTCTTCCTACCCTATTCACCCCATGGGATTGGCCAAAGATTGGAAAAGGTAAAACGGGGGGGGGGGGCGAAAATGCTGGAAGAATTAGGAAGAGTTTGGACTCCTCCAGCCAGGCCACCTGCCTGGCCCTGGACCACATGCCACCTTGGGAGGCATCAGCCCGAAAGTGTGTTGGGCGTTTGACCATCCACAAAGCAAGGCTGACACTTCACAGTTTGTCTACACTATTGCATGGGACCCTTCCCCGTGGCACCCTGGTCTCTCCGACACTAGGACCCCCTCCCCCCAACACCATCCCCCAGGCTGGGCTCTTCCTGGAGTTTGGAAGATGGGGGTCACCACCCTGCCCCCAACCAAACCGACCACTTGGAAATGTGTTTGTTGGGATGGGGTGGGCCTGAGGCTCTGAGGCTCCGGGTTGGGGGTCACACTTGGAGAACCTACTTCAGTAAGCCCCCCACGGCCCCGGCACTGCGTTTGGGCCTTCAGGGGTCACAGCCTCGCAGGCCATGGGCAGCCGGACAGCCCGTCACAGCTCCGGGGCCCTGAGCCCGCAGCAGGGCCCTCCTCTGCTGTGTGAGACAGTGTGGCCTGGTGTCAGCCTGGCTGCGGGGTGCCAACCCCCAGACCAGCCCGGCTGTCCAGGACCTGGGGGCCTGAGGCCGAAAATGGAATTGAGCAGTCCTTTCGGGGACCAGCCCCGAGCAGAGGGGCCGGGTCAAGGACAGCCTCTGGGGTGCAGGAAACAGCAATATCCAGGGGAGCTGGAAGCCCGGCGAGAAAGGGAAGGGCTGGGTCATAGGGCTTCACAAAATATTTGAAATAGGCAGGAAGTGATGACTTCTTAATGTCTACTACACCCCTCACTCCCGCCGCCCGCTGCTGCGCCAGCTCTGAGGCCACCAGGGTCCCAAGTCGGAATTTCAGGGAGCCCACAGCGTGGGCTGAGGTTGGTGCCCGCCCGGCGCCCATGAGGAAGCCCAGGCTCCTCTCCCAGCCCTCCGGGATGTGCAGCCAAGCGGACGGTTCCGGGGGCGACCCGGCCCCAGAGGGTGGCTCAGCACAGGGTCCCGTCTCAGTGCCAGACGGAGTCCCAGATTTATTCTGACGTCAGTGTGTAGCGACAGGCGTAAAATGTTCATATTTTTGACCCAGTAATTCTACTTCTGGGAATTTAACCTGAGGAAATAATGTGAAACCCAGAAAACCGGCCGCTTGGAGACTTCTCTGGCTGCAGCCAGAACCTGGAAGCAACCCAGATGTACGGAGAGGCTGGCTAAGAAAACCATCCGTGTCTGTCTAATTGAATAATGTGCAGTTGTTAGAAGGCATGCCTGTGGAAAGTTCCAACAACGTGGGAAATGGTTCCTATGTGATGGGGGGTGGAAGAGGTGGCAGACAGCATCTCCGGGCCACGCGGAACAAAGCCTTGAATTTCATGTGTCCTCCCTATCCGCCCTGGTTCCGGGTGGTGGGAAACAGTGGTTTATGTTCCTGCCTAAATGTTCTGCTCTGGTCCGTGGTCCACGGTGGGGACCTTCTTACAAGACCCTGGACTCAGAGACCTTCCACCTGGGCCCCCAGGGGCTGGAATCCCAGGGTCTGCCTTCAGCTCAGCAGGTGCAGGGGGTCTCCAGAGGGGAGTTGGGAGGGAGGGTGCACGTGGCCTCCTTATGGGGGGTGGGGCGACAAGGACGTGCGCCCTTGAGGGTTAGTGGGTCCCAGGGAGCACAGGACCCCGCGGCTGGGCCTGCCAGGGTCAGGAGGCGGCCCTCGGCAGCTCTGGCCTTGGTACGGTGAGCACCAGTCTCCTCTAACCTCCGCAGGCGGCAGGCACGGGCCCAGGCGCTGGGCTCTGCGGCTGGCCGGGGTTAGGCTGGGGGCTCTTGCTTGGGAGAGCACGGACAGCAGTAGCCACGTTCATCCCAGCGGGCACCACTTTTACTCTCTCTACTGTGTTACCCGACCGTCCTTTGAGGAAGGCCCATGTAAAAGTGGGGAAACTGAGTCACATGGTGTGTGGGGGGGGGAAGGCAGGGCAGGATTGGGTCCGATCACCCTAGCAGTGGCCGCAGCGTTTCTCCACAGTTCCCAGGACACCCTGGAGTCTGATGCATGACTTTGAGCTTCTGGTTTTCCTGGGGGAGGGGGTCTGAGCCTTCACCAGGCTCCCCAAGCCCCCCATGCCATGCAGAGGGGAAAAGCCAGGGAGCTGGCCCGGGCTGGCCAGGGAGGAGCCTCCCACAGCCATCTGGCTGGCGCTGGGCCGCACACATCTCCCCAGAATACTTTCCGTTCTTTCTACTTAAGACCTAATTTCAGGGGTGACCCAGGAGCAAAACGGGGAGGCCAGCAGGCTGGGAAAGGCCACGCACCCGTGGTGACCGATGCACCCCTGCGTGGCACGGCAGCTTTCTCACCGTTAATCATCTCGATGCTCACACAAGACACAAGTAATTACCAGGCTGAGTGAGGGTGTTGATCTGCTCTCGCTGCCGCTGCTGGGAGCGCGGGGCTGGGTTGGGCCCAGGCTGGTCTCCCGTGGGCACCTGGGGCTCCCTCATTCCCTCCACCCCACCAATGGGGAGCCCGCCCTAGGGGCGTGCAGGGAAGCCCCGGTCTGACTTCAGACCGTCCTGCTCTCGCCTCCTGGCCTTTGGCCCCAGCTCCCTCTGCCAGGCGCACCCCCCCACCCCCTCCCTGTTCCTAAAAGCACAGCCCAGGGCCTAGTCTCTGGGAGCAACGCCAGCCCCGCTAACCTCCCCGGGCTCAGTCTTCTCACCTGGAAATAGGGGCAGCGCTACCTTCCTCATGGGCCGTGAGGTGACAGGGGCGGCTACGTGAGATTTCTGGGGACCTCGTGGGGACAGGCTGAGCTTTGCCCTCGGCATGAATGAAGGAAGGAAGGAAGGAGGGGAATGCAGTCCTGACACGTCTACACACGATGTGCTCAGTGAGGAAAACAAGACAGGAAGAGCACGTGCTACAGGCCACCGTTGATACGAGGTGCCCACGAGAGGTAAACCCAGCAGGTAGAGCAGTGGCCGCCAGGGCTGCAGGCCGGCCTGGGAGTGACTGCTGACGGGGAGGGCTCTCCTCTGGGGGTGACAAGGAGGTTCTGGAACTGGACAGTGGTGATGGTGGCCCACCACAGAAGATGTATGAGATGCCACTGAACGGGGCATCTTAAAGTGGCTACGTCTACGTTATGTGAATTTCATCTCAAGTGAAAAAACCAAAGCATGAACGGGTGGAGGTGCCCCACCCAGGTAGCCGCCTACCCCCCGGCACGACTCTGGCCCCAGAGGTGAGCGCTGGCACTGTCCCCTCCCAGGTGAGGAAGCTCAGCCCAAGGAGGGAGGTGACTTGGTCAAGGGCACACGTGGTGGGTGGGGTTGAACCCAGGTCCCTAGCTGCAGAGTGGACACACAGGAGGCCCTCCGACCCGGTTTCCCCCTCTTAAGCCCAGGCCTCGGGCGTGGGGCAAGGTGAGGTCCGTTCTGGGGGCCGAGAGTCTGTATTCCCCGAGGGCATCCTTGGAGGCAGGAAAAGGCTGGACCAGGCCTGGGGGGCAGGCGGGCGGGGTGGGACGGGGGGCGGCCCTTTTGTGGGTCACACTCTCGACTCTGTCTGGTCCGCCCTCCCGCCCACATCCGGGGCCGCCGATGGCCGGAGTCTGGGCCTGACCCTGTGTGTAAACAGCTCCCGCCCCTGCCCTTCCTGTCCCTTCGGCCCCTCACCCCAAGCCAGGCCTCCCCTTCAGCCAGAGCCCAGGGGCTGAACCAGGGCCCCATGCCAGGGCCCAGAGCCGGGATCGCTGCCTGGCAGGCCCGCCTGGCACTCGAACCCTACCTGAAACGAGGTGACAGGCCCCCAGCACCGCTGCCCAGGGTGGGGCCAACCTTAGCCCCTGCGAGGGTGCGGTGCCCTCTCCCTGCCCTGACCCGGTGTCCTGGCCACTCGCTGGAGGCCGGGTGGATCTGAGGCTAGGAGCCAGCCCAGTTGCTTACAACCCCTGAGATGCAGGCCGGGGGGCCCTTCCCTCCTCCCCGTGCACCCCCACCCCAACTCTGCCTCTCACAGACTGTCCTCAAGGCTCCCGCTCAAGCTCCGGGCCACCTCTTCAAGGGACCCCCGCCCAACCCGCGGCCCTTCCTCCCCTGCAAGGCGCATCTGCCTCCTCCCACCGGTCAGGGCAGCCCCACGCCACTGCGTCCTCTGGGCTCCCACTTCATGGGCGGGGGCTCCTAGGGCAGGGAGGAGTTGACTTGCACTCTCCGGGCACCCAGCTAGGTCTCCGTGACTGTCCCAAGCTCTACGTGTGTGTGTTTGCACACGAGTGTGCGCATGCGTGCACGGGTGTGTATGCGTGTGTGCGCGCACGTGTCGGGGTGGGGCACGCTACGCGCTCTCGGGCTCGCTGGGCCGCTGACGTCTGCTGCTGCGGAGATCCCCGGGCCGGGAAGGAGGAGAGGCCTTTCTCCCGCGGCGAGGCCCGGCTTCCCGAGTGTTGGCAGCGGGCACGCAGGCTCAGCTGGGCCCCTGGCCGGGGTCAGGCCCCCTATATGGCCGGGAGAGGCTCTTCCGATGGGGCGGCTTCTCGGGTCTGCAGGTGGAAAGGCTCCTTGCTGCCGGCCGTCAGCCCAGCTCGCTGATGCCTGCCCCAGGTTTGGCCCGTGCCGCGAGCCCCCCAGATGCCCCTAGACTGCCCAGACCTTCAGGCCCCCGTTTCCATTCCTGTCCTCGTTGTCCCTCGTCTTCTGTGTCCTCTGTCCTCCCCCAGAGGTTCCTGAGCCCGCCCTGTCCATCGCTCCCTCCCTCCATCCGCGTCCCTGGCAAGCCCCTGCCACTCCCAGAGCCTTTTCCTCAGCCTCACAGTGAGAACTTGGCCCTCCCAGCACTGGGGACCCCAGCCCACTTGCCTTTGGCCATGTTCCCACTCCCAGTGTTGCCTCCGCCAGGGAGCCCTCCTGGCTTGTTCCAATGCCAACAGGAACCCCCTCGGCCAACTCCATGGAGCCAGTCAGAGCCTCAGTGAGCCCTGGCCGGTGAGGTCAGTGGCCATCCCCATTTGACAGACAGGAAACTGCGGCTGGGAGCAGAGAGCCGCTGGCCAAAGACCACACAGATGTGTGGTCAGATGTGTGGCTGAGCGGGGCCACGTCCCCTTGGAACAGGTGAGAATGTCCTTCCCTCCCTGTCTAATCCCCAGGGGAGCCATCGGACGGCAGTGCCTCCCACTGAAAAGGGACGGAGGGGCTGCCCTTCCCCAAGCTTTGGCCTCCCAGGAGCCCAGCCTGATCCGTCTCCTGGCCCCAGCTGGCCTGCTGCCTGTCGGCGTCCCTTGCCACGGCCGTGGATGCCAGGACAGGGCTGGTCAGGGCCCTGCCACACCCCAGGCTCTCTATGGCATCCACTGACCACCTGTTTCCGGGATGGCATGTCCCTTGGCTGGGGCAGAGAGGGGACAGACCGCCGCACCCTGGGCCTCCCGGCTGCCCCTCTGGCCTCATTTCCCCTCAAGGCAGCCCCCCTTCCCTCGTCCTCCTCAGCTCCCCCGCCCCCCGTGACCCACCTGATCACCGATGTCACCGACAGCCCTCCCTGCACCTGGTCACACCCCAGGCCTGTTCCCACCTTCTGGCCTTTGCCCTTGGCTCCCTTTGCCAGGTGCACCCTCCCCCGTCCACCCCCCACCCCTTCTCCAGAGAGCACAGCACAGGACCTCTGTCTCTGGGAATGATGCCAATCAGACCAGCCGTGATTTCTGGGGAGCTGATACTGGGCAGCCTCTCTGATACTTACCAACCCCCTTACCTCCTGCTCCCTGGGAGACACCATCCCTACTGCCTCCCCCATTTCACAGACAGAGGGCAGGGGTAACTTCTGAGCTGCTGACCATCACCCCAGATCTGCAGGGGGCACTTCACCACAGCGTCCGGGGCCCCACACGGCCCACAGCAGCCCCTCATGCTCCTGCATGGCCCACAGCCTGTCAGACAAGGGCCCTCTCCCTTCTCACAGACTCAGCAGATTTCCTTCCCTCTTCCCTTCCCTTCTGCCTCATCTCCCCTTCCCACCTTGGGCTGAGACCATTTTACTGCTGAGATCACTAAGGTCAACAGGGAGGCTGCAGGGTTGCTGGTAGTTGTGGCTGCCCAGGTGAATGGCGTACCCTGGTGTTGTGCAGTGCACAACCTGAACCACTGTGCTTGGCAGCCCGTGGTCACTCCCACTTGGTGCCTAAACCTGGCCAGTCTCTCCCTGTCCACCCTCTGCCTGACAGGTGTGAGTGACGGGAAGACTCAGAAGCTTGACAAGGATGTGCCTGGCTGGCCAAGTGCTGGGACCGTGGCCTCTTGGTGGCTCAGGCAGCATTCCTGGGATGCTTGTGCCCCATTCAGCAGCCAAGGCACTTGCTATGCAAACACTCAGGGCCCCACACACAATGGTTCCCGCCAGCCTGGCTGGCCAGCCAGACCCCCTCCTCTACCTCCTCCCTACACCATTGTCCTTCCCTCTGGAGAGGGGCAGTGTGGGGAGCACTGGGAGGGGGACCCAGGCCCGGTCCCTTTCTCCAAGGCAGGAAGGGGCTTCTGGGGTGTCTGGGAATGCAGGGGAGGATGAATGGCCATGCAAATGAGATGCTGATGAACCTGGGCCAGGATTCCCCAGCAATTGAGTCCTGGGAGCTGCCCCACCCCAGCCCAAGGGAAGGGCTCACCCACCCCGCCCCTGCCCCATCTGTGGGCTCAACTTCCAGCCCCTCCACTGGAAATTCCTTGGGTGGAGAGGGCGGCTCATCGGCCTCCCACCTTGGCCTCACACATTCTCTTCCTTCTGTCTGGGACCCCAGCCTGGTGGGCGCCCCTCCTCGGGGTCTGGCCCTCCACAGCGCGGCCCATGCCACAGGGGATTGTCATTGCCCACCTGCAATGGTGCTCCGTCACCCCGGCTGAGGTCTGAGTTGGAGAGGAAAGGGCCTACTTGGTCGGGACTGAGTTCTGGGGCCAGCAGCCACGTTTGATGAATGAATGGGCAACCTAGTCAGCCTTCCACACCTACTCCCACACACCCAGAGTCCCGACCCAGGCCTGGAACAGGGGGCTTTGACAGGACCCCGGCCCCTCCTTCGCTCCTCCTCCCCTGCTGTTGCCGACCCTTCCCTCCGCACTCGCGTTCCCAATGGGAACGCATTCGCCTGGTTCTGAAATCAACAAGGATCCAAAGAGCGTACTGAGGAAAGCTTTCCACACCCATCCCGGCTCTCCGCCCGTCCTGAGGGCCAGCAGGTGTCGTGTCTGTGGGTCCTTCCTTAGACCAGATTCTGCAGGCACGTCGAGCGCACATCTCTCTGCCAGCCTGCTCTGTTCCTTGACACGGTCGGGAACCCATTCTGCACACCGCTGGGCATCACTCTTTTCACGTACGACGCGCAGAAATGGCCCCTTATTAAAACTTGAAGGCCTTCTTCTGTACTCTTTTCTTTGTCCATCGAATATTCTGCCATATGGTTTCTACAGTCCACTGATGGGCATTTAGGGTTTTCTTCTGGACAGCTCAGGAACCATGACCTTGTACCTGAGATCACTGTGGGCAGGATGCCTTCCTAGAGGTGGGACCACTGGGTCAAAGGATGTGCATTCGTAGTTCTGAGACAGTTTGCCAAATGGCCCCCTGCTGTGATTGTACCCATTTCCAATAATTTACAGTAATATGTGCGAGTCCCTGTATCCTCACTGCACTGCCAACAGTTTGTCATCAGAGGCTCTGCCAATCTGATAGGTACACATGCCATGGGTGCATCTGTAATTTGCATTTCTCTCACCAAGAGTGAGGCCAAGTATCTTTCATCTGTTCATGAGCCATTTGCTTTTCCTTTCATGTGAACTCTCTGTTCATATCCTTTGCTTTTTCATTTTTTCCCATACTGCATTGGTTACCGTTTTATTGATTTGTTGGAGAACTTTACATATAAGATAAATGATCCCTTTGTGTGATAGAGCTTGCAAATATTTTCCCCATGTTGCTCTGGGTGGTTTTTGCTAAGTAGAAATTTTATTTTGTGTATTTGAATTGGTCAAAACACTTCTTTGTGTAAATTTGGTTTTTGTATTTTATGTCATGCTTAGGAAGTTCTCACCTCAAATTTATAAAGAAATTTCTACTGTTTCTTTCTAGGCCTTTGTGGTTTTATTTTTCACCTTGAAATCTCTGACCCATCTGGAATTTATTTTGGTATGAGGTGTGAGATATAGCTCCAATCTTATTCTCTCTTTATTCTTTCCAGATGGCTTCCCAGGTATGGGTGGGTCTTTGAACCATCCATCTTTTCTCACTGATTTGAAATTCTATCTTTGTCACATGCTAAATTCTTTTACGTGTTTGAACCTGCTTTGGGGCTCTATTCTGTTCCATTAATCTACCTGTTTATTCTTGCACTAGTATCACACTGTTTTAATTATTGTAGCTTTAGAATCGTTTTGATACTTGGTGGGGCGAGTCTCCTCTTCTTACACTGACAGAGATTACAGGAGCCCACCCCAACATCCATGACCTTCTCCCTTCCTCCTTTGTAACCTGGTTTTATTTGAGGCAGAAAAGCACTAAGAACCTGCGTCTCCCAGCTTCAATGCAGAGAAGTGTGGCTACATGACTAGGTTCTAGACAGTGAGAGAGAAGTAGAAGTGAGGTTTAGTGCTTCCAAGGACTTTCCCTGTAAAGGAGGGCGTGAATGCTTCTCCTCCCTTTCTCCTCCCAGCTGCCTGGAATATGAGGTGATGGCTGGAACTCCAGCAGTCATCTTGCACCACTGGGCAAACTTGGAAAGGAAATCACACAACAGAAGGGCAGGGTGGAGAGATGGAAGGCTCCTGAGTCCTGAATACCACGTAGCCACTGCAGCCCTGTACTGCCTGCCTCACTCAAGGCTCCTTTTGCAGGAGAGAGAAATAAACACTCATCAGAATAAACCTCTGAATATGGGTCTCTGTTATAGTAACCAAACCTAATTCTTATTGAAACATATTTGTTCTTTTTCAGAATTTTCTTGGCTGTTTTTGCTTGTTTAGTTTTCTACATGAACCTTAGAATTCGTTTGTTTAATTTAAAAGTAAATCTTATTGGTTTTTAAAAAGTGAAACATCATTATATTTATGGATTTATTAAGGAGAATTGATGTCTTTATGGTATTTTTATATTTTAAAAGTTAGGCCTTTCCATTTGTTTAAATATTCCTTTACATCCCTCAGTTGCATTTAAAATCTTTCTTAATATGGATCTGGAATATTTCTTATTGATTTCCAAATACTTTATAATTTTACAACAATCATATAGGGGATCCTCCTTTCATATATTGCCCAATGGGTTAGTATTTCTACATATGAAGGGTATTGAGAGTCCTGTATTTATTTTGCTCCCAGCCACCATAAGGAATTCTTTTATTGTTTGAAACCTTTCAGTTTTTTAGATATTTAATAAAATTTTCTGCAAACAATGATACTTTTATTTCCTCTTTTTCCTGCAGTTAAAACTTTATTTCTTTCTCTTATCTAACTGCATTGGCCAGTACCTCCAGAACAGTGTTAGATACTGGTGGACCCCATTGTCCTATTCCTGACTTTAATAGATATGCTTCTAGAATTTTCACATTAAGCAAGATGTTGGTTTGGGGTTAAGACAGATATTTTATCAAGTTAAGAAAATATTTATCTAGTCATATTTTATTATGATTGTTTAAAAATCTAGATATTGTTGAATTTTGTCAAATGCCTTTTTGGACATCAGTGGAGATGAATTTTTTTTTTCTTTTGAGCTATTCAAAGGTAAAGTATAATCATATAATTCGGAGTGCAAAAAGTAAACAGATGGTGTGCTCAAATGAGGTAATTTCAGGAGATTTAGTAAAGGGACTATTTACAGAGGTGGGGGCAATGATTAGGGAAACAGCAAGGGGTCCTGCAGCCTGAGGGCCATATGAGCTCCAGCTTTTAGGGCAGGGACAGGTGAGTACGGGAACCTGCAGAGAGGTTGCCTGGCAGGTCCCGTGACCCTCGTGACCCTCGGTGGAGAGATGAGCCAGCGCAGAGGGGGAGGCAGCAAAGCCGAGATCCTCACCCACCCTCGTCCCTCCCCCAGGCCCGCCTGTGGCCTCAGTGGGCGATTCCTGCAGGGGTGCCGGCCAGAGTCTTGCATCCCAGGGCCCAGCCAGGGGTGGAGGAGCGGGGGCTTCACCTTTTTAGGACTGCTGGGTTCTGCCAGCTGATAGCTGCCTAGGAGTTTCGCACTGATTTCCAAAGGTGAAATTTGTCTACAGTTTTTCATATATTTTAGTGCAATTTTAGCTGGGTTTGATATTAATATTATACTGGTTCCATAAAATAAAATTGGAAGCTTTCTCTTTTCCCTCTTTTTTTTTTTTTCCTTCTCTGTGTGCTGAAGGAACTTAAACAGCATCAGAACCGTCTCCTTCCTGACGGTTTGCCGGAATCCTGCTCGCAACCGGTGCTTTGGTGGGAAGCGGGTGGGTCACGCTAATTGCTTTCTTTTCTGGCACTGGTGTGTTTACATTTTCTATATATTCTAGTGTAAGGTTTGGTTAAAACTACCCACTTCTGGACTTCCCTGGTGGCTCAGCAGTTAAGAATCTGCCTGCCAACACAGGGGACACGGGTTTGATCCCTGGTCCAGGAAGATCCCACATGCCGCGGAGCAACTAAGCCTGTGTGCTACAACTACTGAGCCTGCACTCTAGAGCCCGCGAGCCACAACTACTGAGCCCACGTGCCACAACTACTGAAGCCCGTGCGCCTAGAGCTGGTGCACCACAACGAAGAGTAGCCCCCGCTCACCGCAACTAGAGAAAGCCTGCGCGCAGCAATGAAGACCCAACGCAGCCAAAAATTAAAATAATAAAATTGCCCATTTCATCCAAGTTTTAAAAATCCATTTGCATATTATTGAGCAAAGTGGACATTTAAGGGCCCCTCAGCGTTAGTGCTTGGTCCCCACATCTCACTGTTTATTTGGGGTAGTTCCACCTTCACCCTTTTAAAAAAAACCCCAGTTAACGAGTATGCTGTGCTTTGCAGGAGGACGTCAAGATCAGGATGCTACACCTCAGCATCTTGTACAAAACCTCATACACCTTTGCTGCTCCAGAAAGATCTTCTTTGCTGCTCCAGAAAGATCTTAGCAATATTTGGTCCAGCCTCCCAGCGGTGCAGATGGGGAACCAAGGCCCAGAGGGACCTGTCAGCCACAGAGAGACAGGAGAGTTGGGGCACAGCCACCATCAGCACCAGCATTTACTGGGTGCTTACTGGGTGCCAGGTGTGGGCGGGGGACTTTCCACCCACCGCGTCATCTCACCTCCGGCTGTGAAGCTGGGTGAGGCCCCCAGTCCTGGCGAGGGCAGCGAGGCTCAAGAGGTGCTCCTGCAGGAGGGGGATGGCGACCAGCTGAGGAGCAAGGTGGGCTGCGCCTCCTGAGCCTGCGGACACCAAGGCCGGGCCCTGCCAGTCAGCGGCATTTCCTGGGCAGGAGTGGCCTGGCAGAGGCAGGCGAGCCCCGAGGGGAGGAGGAGGGAGACGCAGAGGCCCAGGTGCCGCCCTTCTGGAGAGCTCTGCCCTCAGTCTTCGGAGAGTCGGTGGAGGCCAGGGCGGGGCCCCAGACCCACCTGAGCAACTGTCCAGGCCCCTGGTAGGGGGCCCTTTGTCTGCACAGCCCTGTGGAGCCCGTCTGGGCCTGGCCCACGTGGCCGGGGTCATCCCAACACGACGTGTGCCTAGAGGCTGCACCCACCCCTCCCCACCCTGGAGGGCTTTCTGTATTTTTACCCATCACGTGTATTTTGTTTGTTTGTTTGTTTTGTTTTGTTTTTCTCTCTCTCAATTTTAATTCCCTGCACTTTTTTAATTTATTTTTTTAAATTTTTTAAATTTTTTTATTTTTTTTATTTTTTATTTTTTTAATGCTATTCTTGTCTGCTTACATTCTTTTTATTTATGTATGTATGTATGTATGTATGGCTGTGTTGGGTCTTCGTTTCTGTGCGAGGGCTTTCTCTAGTTGTGGCAAGCGGGGGCCACTCTTCATCGCGGTGCGCGGGCCTCTTACTATCGCGGCCTCTCTTGTTGTGGAGCACAGGCTCCAGACGCGCAGGCTCAGTAGTTGTGGCACACGGGCCCAGTTGCTCCGTGGCATGTGGGATCTTCCCAGACCAGGGCTCGAACCCGCGTCCCCTGCATTGGCAGGCAGATTCTCAACCACTGCGCCACCAGGGAAGCCCTCCCTGCACTTTTTTCTTAAATTTTATTTATTTATTTTTTGGCTGCATTGGGTCTTCGTTGCTGCGCACGGGCTTTCTCTAGTTGCAGCGAGCGGGGGGCTACTCTTCGTTGCGGTGAGCGGGCTTCTCCTTGCGGTGGCTTCTCTTGTTGTGGAGCGCGGGCTCTAGACGCGCGGGCTTCAGGAGTTGTGGTGCGTGGGCTTCAGTAGTTGTGGCTCACGGGCTCTAGAGCACAGGCTCAGTAGTTGTGGCGCACGGGCTTAGTTGCTCCGCGGCATGTGGGATCTTCCCGGACCGGGGCTCGAACCTGTGTCCCCTGCATTGGCCGGCGGATTCTTAACCTCTGCGCCACCAGGGAAGCCCCCTTCCCTGGACTTTACACGGTAGCTCTTCCACAGCAGGAGCCATGCCAGGCAGGGGCTCACAGCGGGAGGTCAGTCACATTTGGGGAAGAATTTGGGGGTGGAATCAAAGAGGAGGGGGCCTGGTGGGGCTGCCTGGACAGGTCACGACCTTCGTCCTTTCCTCAGTGCCCCGTCGCCCACTCTGAGGGACACAGCGATCCTCGCCTCTGGCCTTCCTGCCTTCAGGTGGCAGGGTTCCCCTGGGGCTCGCCTCTGCTCCCGAGGAGTTGAGGGAACCTTCGTTCACTGGTGCAGTGAACTGAATGGTGGCCAACACAGGCCCACCTCCTGATGCATGTAACCTGAGAATGGAACTTTATTCGGAAAAAGGATCTTTGCAGATGTATTGGGTTGGCCAAAAAGTTCGTTCAGGGTTTTTCTGTACCATCTTATGGAGAAACCCGAACGAACTTCGGGCCAACCCACTAATTAGTTAAGGATCTTGAGATGAGGTCCTCCTGGATGAGGGTGGCCCTAAATCCAATGACTGCTGTCCTTATAGAAGAGGAGAGACAGACACAGAGGAGAAGCCGCGTGAAGACGGAGCAGAGACTGGGGTGACGCGGCCACAAGCCGGGGACGCCTGGGCCCCCAGCAGCTGGAAGAGGCAGGAAGGACCCTCCCTGGAGGCTCGGGAGGGAGCGCGGCCCTGCCGCACCTGGATTTTGGACTCTGGCTTTGTCCGGCTGCCCTGGGACATTCCTGCTCCAGCCTCCAGGACGCTGCCGCCTCTGTGCCCCCTTCCGCCTCCCTGGTGGGGCCTCTTCTCCTGCCGCTCCTCTCTCCCTGCTTCCTCGGTCAAGACCCGACCTCGGGCTCCACAGGTCACATGGCGGCCAGGCTTCTCCAGCGGAATTCCCTGTCGTAGCGAGGGCCGGGCCAGCGTCGCCCCCGTGGCAGGTGAGCGCCTGGACCCCACAGCTCCGAGACTGAGCCCCGTCTCCCCCCGACCCAGGACGCCGGCCGTTTTCTGTGTCCTCGGCTAGTGGCAGCTCTGGCCTCCCAGGTCCTGGAAACTTTGACCCCCTCCTTCCCCACACCGCACTGTGAGTTTGTTAGCAAATCCCATCAACTGGGGCCTCAGAAGGAAGCCAGGACGCACCCACTCCCCGCCCCTCCCCCTGGATTACCCCGGGGACCTCTTACTGGACCCTCCCAGCCCTCGCCCTGCAGGCTATTTTCAACGCTTCCAACTAGAGCAGACTTTCAGAACGCAGGTGGGAACAAGTCACCCCTCTGTCTCAAACCCGTGGGCGGCCTCGTTGCAGCCTGAAGAGCCGCCGAGTGACCTCCGAGGCTGGCAGACCGCTCCCACCGGCCCTCACCCTCACTCCACTGCCGACCTGCCTCCACACCTTCGCTGGCTGTTCCCTCTGCCCGGAACACCCCTTCCCGCCCGCCCGCCCGCTGGCCCCTCGTGGCCTTCACCTGCCGAGGACATCACAAGCCCCCTGCTTTACTACGAGCACCCCCTGCCCACACTGCCTGCACCCACCCGCCCTGCCCGCCCCCTCAAGGCGGGCTCCGCGCAGGCAGAGATTTTGTCCTCTTTCTCTCGCACTGCGACACCCCCGGCACCCCGATGGGGCCTGTCGAGCTGTGGGCTCTCTCCTCACAGATATCTGCAGGACGATGAACGCACGGAGGGGTGAGATTAAAACACAGAAACTGAGTGAGCAAAACCCGGGTGGAGGGCTGCCGACCGCCGGTGGTGAGGCTGCAGAAAGCCGGGGGCGCGCTGGTGGCATCAGCAACGGGTCCGTTAGGTTACAAGACCCATAAAACTGTCCACGGTCTTCCAGAGACAGCTGGCCCTGTTCAGCGCACACCTAGAGAAACAATCCCAGACCCTGAGGGGAACCTCGTAGGAACAAAGGGCCTCTGCGAGGGGGTCGAGGAGAGCACGACAGCCTGCCCCTCAGGTGGCAACACTGAGCGGGGCTGAGGGCACCAGGTGTCCCAGGGGGTGTCAGTGCAGGAAGGAATCCCTTCTCCCTCCGTGTGATGGTACGAGTTATGCTGTGTGTTAGCACAGTGGCCCAGTACCAAGCGCCTTCCGCTGGGATCCCTGCTGACCTGGGGACACTGAACCTCAGAGGGTGGCCCCGGGGGCCACAGGGCACTGTGTCAGGCTCCTAGCCCTTGGCCAGCCCCACCTCCGGGGCCGGCTGGCTCTGTCCTTAGGTGATGCGGTGAGGATATTCTCTGAAAAGCCACCTCCACGGAGGCCACAGCCCAGGCACCCACAGCTGCCGAGGCCCGGCCCCGTGGGAACCGTTATTTCCTAGGGGGCGGGGGCTAGGTTTTGCATGAAGACTGTTTTCCCAACCAATAAAATAAAGATTCTAAATGGCTTGGCAAATGGCCTAAACGACAAAACTCATTTTCCCTGGTAGAAGCGGACAGCATCAAAGGATAAAATGTAACAAAGCTGCCCGCTCTGCCCCAGAGGCTCCTGGCATCAACCCCACTTTTACACCCCCAGACACAGGCTGCTTATAAATAAACCCAGCCTGGGTATTTTTGTTAGAGAAAGATTCTCCAAATACAGCTGCCAAAGGCCCGATATTCAGAGACCCGTCCTGGGCCGGAGCTTGTGTGTGAGGTCCCCTCGGGCGGGGGGCTCAGAAGGAGGCATCCAGTGACTGTCATTCCCAATGAAGTTATTTTTATGCTCAGAAATGTTTGTGGGAAAGTCAGGGAGAGGTGGGAGGAAAGGAAACAGAAAGACCCCGATCACAGGCGGGAAGGGGACCGTTCACTCCAGCAAGGCTGCATCCTGCCCCCTAGGCCTTGGCGGGGGACGTGGGGGGCCAGAGGAGACCAGGCTGGACTTCCCTCGGCCTGGCCAAGCTCCAGGGGCTCGGGCCAGGGGGCAGAGGGCCGGGGGCTCTGTACAGCTGACTCTGGTCCTTCCAGGGCCCACCTCCAACTAGGGGCTAATTACAGCTGCTGAGGGTGCGGGGGCCCTGCACCCCCACCCCGGGCACTGAAATAAGCCTGTCCAGACAGGGCCCGCTGGTGGTCTAGCCCGTTCCCAGCCCAACTGAGCTGCCAGGACGACTTTCTGTGGCCAGGCAGCCCCGCAAGGTGTCTGGGGGTGTGCGGGGAGGGCGTCTGCCCAGGACCCACCCTCACCAGGCAAGGAAACTCCCCCACCCCCAGCCTCAAACCCGCCGTCAGAAGGGATGTGTTCCTGCTGGGAGCGCCCTCTCCCTTCCCCCATCCTGCAGCCCCGAGGGGGCGGCCAGCCTGAGCTCCCCCCTTGGTCTTCCGGAAAGGCCGGGCAGCTTCTGGGCCTGATGAGAGAACTTCCTGCTGGATACACCCAGGGTTCCTGGGCTGGTGGGCCTGCCTGTTTCCTCTTATTTTCTCTCTGTCTCTCACTCACTCACTAATTCACTCATTCATTCATTCAATAGATGTTTTCTGAGCCCCAGACACAGAGATGAGGGAGAGAGGGCGCAGGCCGGGAGGGGCCGAATGCCCGCGTCCGCGTCCAGTGCCCCGCAGGCTGTGCGGGCACAGGCCACCGAGATGTCTCCCGCCTATCAGGGTATGGGCAGCAGGCCGGCTTCCATCCCCATCTTTCTCCACTGGGGTCTCTCCTGGTGGCCCCACCCCCAAGGAGGCCTGAGGTGGGTCCTGAGCCAGCAGGGCAGGGTGGCTGAGGCTCCCTGGAGCCCTCTGGGTCACTGGACACACACATGGGGAAATGGACAAGCAAGCAACGCAACAGCAAGTCCCAAGTTGGCCAGAGACGCGAGGCAGAGACACGAGGCAGAATGAGGTGACCTGACCTCATGACTCCTCCAGGCCACACTCCGGCTGGCCTCTGAGCTTCCTGGGACACTGGGGTGCTGGCTTGGCCAGGTGCAGGGGACCCCTGAAGGACACACTTCCTGGCTCTGCCCTGGAGGCACCCAGGGTCGGGGTTTTGTCTTCAGAGGGACCCAGGCATGGGCCAGGGAGCAGCCCCTGACCCACTGGCACCTGCCACATAGGGAGGCACCCCACCCTCATCCCAGACCAGCCTGCGCTCACCTGTGCCCACCTGTGTATGTCTGCCTGCTGTGCCTGCCTGTCTACCTGGGTCTTATCTGATGGGCCGGCCATGCCCCTCGTGAGCCTGTGCAGGCCCCTGGTAGCAGGAGGCAGTCCCAGCTCACCTCCTATCCCCCAGACCCTTCCGGCAGCCCTGCCCTGCCCCTCCTGGTTGGGGCCCCATCCAGGCTGGCCGGCTGGGTGTCCCATCTCACCGCACCTGAGATAAGGGCCCGGCTCAAAGCTGCTTTGTTCGGCCAACAAAGGACATTTCTGCAGCGCCCTGGGAGCCGGGCCACAGGCTGGCCCGTGCTGGGGAGGCCCCGGCCCAGCCTCGGCACCAGCTCGGGAAACCTTAGCCCGGCCCGGCTGGGCCTCGGGGGCTGGGGACGCACCTGCCGCAGGCTTCCCAGGCCCTCGGGCCCACAGGAGGTGTCCCATTTCTGCTCCCCGGCCTGGCCCAGCTCCCGGCTGCAGGGCCCACGGCCTCGCAGCTCCACAGCCAGGAGAGCAGGCACCGGCGGGCAGAGGGGCAGATGCGCTGCCAGGAAGCCGAGCCCAGCGGACAGTCACCAGAGGGCAGGGAGAGCCCCCTGCTCCCGGGCCTGGGCCCCAGCACCCCAGTCCTGCGTCCTGGCCTTTGCCCACGCTGCTCCCTCCGCCGGGAGCACTGTCCCCGGCCCTCCCCCAGCTAACTCTGACTCGAGGGCACTGGGACTGAAGATTGCATCTGGGGAGGGACTGCTTGGATGGCCGGTGCTGGACTGAGGGTCCACGGTGTTTGCAGTGGGCAGAATTGCGGCCCCCAAAGGATATGTCCGCTTGGAACCTCCGGAGGTGAATTTATTGGGACTCGGGGTCTGTGCCGATGTAATGCAGTAAAGAGCTCGAGATGAGACCCTCCTGGGTTAGGGTCGCCCCACAGCCAATGACAGGCATTCTCATAAGAGAAGAAAAGAGACACAGACACGCAGAGGGAAAGGCCATGTGAAGAGAGAGGCAGGGGTCAGAGTGATGGGCCCACAAGCCCAGGAGCCCCAAGGGTCACCAGCAGATCGCCAGCCCCTGGGAAAGGCAGGGAGCGGACCCTCCCCGAGAGCCTCTGAGAAAGCGCGGCCCTGCAACGCTGTGATTTCAGACTCTGGCCTCCGGAACTGGGAGAAAATAAATTTCTGTTGTTTTAAGCTGCCCAACTTGTGGTCCTTTGTTATGGCCACCCAGGGACACTAATAGTGTCACCAGACGCCCCACCCCCAGGCACGGCCGGCTGGAGCCTCCTGCGCCCCCGACATCTTCAGGGCACCCCGCGCCCCCGGTTTGTAGGGTTCCCAGCTGGGCGTCTCCTGCAGCGGGACGGGTGTGTCCCCTCCTCTCTGACTGCAGTGACTGCCTCCCAGCCGGGCGGACGGCAGGGACTCAGCCGCTGCCACTGTCCCCGGGCTGCAGCCGGGGAGGTGCTAGTCTCCAGGGGGCGGCCTGGGTGGCTGGAGAGCCTGGCATTGGCCCCACCAGCTCCCGCCCCTCCCTCTCCCTGCTTGGGGTTTGCGGGGCCCCCCCAACTTCCTCCCTCCTTCCCCCACAGCCCTGGTCACAATGAGCGGCTCCCTAGGCGTCCCTGCTTTCTCCCTCCCCCCAGGCTGGCTGGAGCCGGCCTTCCTTCCACCTCACCCCGCTGCTTCCCACAGGCAGGCGGGCAGGCGAGCTGCTCACCGGGCCCAACCTGCATGCTCTGGGTCCCAGGGTCCCGGGCAAGTGCTGCAGGGACAGCCCAGGAGCCAGGGCCCCCTCACCTACTCACAGCCTGATGGGGCTGACGCTCAGCCGGTTAGAGGCGGGAAAAGTGAGGCAGGCCCAGAGAGGGCGAGCAACCTGCTAAAGGTCACACAGCCAGTGAGTGACAGGCTGGGCCTGGACACCGGGGGTCTGACTCACTTCCCTGTGACTCAGTCCCTGCCCCTTCCCCGCAGTCCCTCCTGGGACCAGCGAACGCGACGCGAGTGCCGCATGAGGGGACACCCCACTGCCCCCACCCTAGTAGTTAAAGATTTGGGCTCGAGTGACTTTGGCTGAGTACCTCCAATTCTCTGAGCCTTGGTCTTTGCGTCTGCAGGGTGGGGAGACAGGCCAACCACAGGACAGGGCGGCACTTGGACATGGTGCGGAGGAAGGCCTTTCTGGGCGGGGCGGGGAGAGAGGCTGGGCAGGGCCCCTCCTGGGCCCCTGACTGTCTTCCCTGCTTCCTCAGGCTCATCCCAGACAAGCAGAGATTCGTTCATTCATCCATCCATCCACCCCTCCATCCCTGGCGTATCTGCGGAGCACTCACGGTCAGTCGGGCCTGTGGGGCCTCTGGGAGCTCAGCCTCAGGAGGGGCCGCCCTGTGGGCTGCCGGGGGTCCACAGAGACGCCGGGGGTGGGGGGTGGGGCCAGGAGGATGAGCGGGGTCACATAAGCTAACGGAGGGCACAGGTGGTACTCCCGGGGACAAACACAGGCAAAGATCCAGAGGCGAGGCCCAGGGCGCTTCGGGCAGGGGCAGACCCCGAGTGGCAGAGCCCAGGCGCCAGGAGGACGAGGGGGAGCAGGGCAGGGCCGCAAGGCCCGAGCCCCACGCCCGAGGGGGCGGCCAGGGCCTGCCCCCACGCAGACCAGGACGGGGGGCCAGTGCAGGCCAGCGGCTCCCTCCATGGCCATAGGGGCCAGCTCCCCAGCACAGGTGCACACGCACGCCGCCACACACACTCTCCCACGCGGCCTGGCCTGCACGCACTCACCACCCCCCTTACACTGATGGCGGAGTCACGCACTTAGGCCTGGGGCCGGGCAGGAAATATCCAATAAATGTTTATCCGGTGACACATGGGGCTGAGTCAAGAGCCTGGGGTGGGCTGAGTGCCGGGACGTGAGGGTCCTGTTCTCGGGGCTCCAGATGGCGGGAGGTCCCCAAGGTGGCGGGTCTGGCGCCCTGTGCAGGGAGCCGTCCTGGTTCTGCCCGCTCAGGGGCCCTCCGGGCAGGTGCCCTGTCCTCCCGGAGAGCGTCCCACCGCTTCCCCACGGGGCGTCACACAGCTGCGTTGTCGCCCTCGGCCCGACCCCGCCTGCTCGGCCCCGATCCCTCCTGCTCCTCCCCCCGGGGGCCCAGAGCCTAGCAGACGCGGGCTTGGGCGAGGCCAGGTGATGCCTGGGCACCAAGAGGGGGAGCCAGCTGTACCCGGTGTGCGCATGCACGTGTGAGTGTGCACGCAGATGTGCCCCGTCCACGTGCAAGTGTGTTACCACGTGCACGAGGACACGTCACGAGCGCATGCTGTGTGTGTTCTGCATGTGCATGTTTGTGTACACAGGTGCGTGCAAGTGTGAGCCTGAGCTTGTTCGCCTGGGCGACCCACTTACATGTGGGCACATGTGAGCGTGTGCTTGTCTTCAGGCGTGCGTGCTGTGCGGGCGCCCTTGAGTGTACAAGTGCATGTGCGCACACACGTGTGTGTGTGGACGAACGTGTGCACGTAAATGTTTGGATGTGCGTATGCGCACGTGTGTGCACGGTGTGGCCCAGAGTGGGCAGCACTCTGCCAGGCGGGGCCTCCGAAGGCACGGGGAGGTGGACAGCAGCAGGGGAGGTGCTAGGCTGCTGGTGGCCCAGGGCGGAGGCGAGGGCACCCACGTGGGTCCCGGGGGCCTGCGGGCACGGAGCCTCCGCAGCCCCTGCTCTCCAGTGCCCGCGGGGCCCGCCCACGGTGAGGCTCAGGGCGGCTGAGGCACAGCAAGGCAGAGACCCCGAAGGAGGCCTGAGTCCCCCGGCCCGGGCGGGTCAGCCCCGGGGCCTCCCGGTCCTCAGTATCCCCATCTGATTAATGGGGGCAGTGTGGGCCCTTGCCCCTGTCTCTCTGACGGCGCCGGCCTGTGTCCCCAAGCCCCAGCACAGGCCTGAGTCCCGCCAGGCCCTGCTTGCACTCCAGGCCGACACCCCCAACCACTTCCTCTCCCCGCCCCCCGCCCCCTGGGCCACAGTCCCAACATCTGGTCAGCGTTTCCAGCGAGCTGGGGGGCGGGGGCTGGGAGCCAGGAGGGGCCCGTCTGCGGGACGGTGTGGGAGCGTCACCACTGGGGCTGTGACAACTAGCGTGTCCGGGGGCGGAGCCTAGCCTGGCTGGTGGCGGGGGGAACAGAAAGGGGAGGCCGTCAGGCCAGAGGCAGGTGGGTGGGAGACCCCCTCTGCAGGCTCTCCCAAGGAGGGGTCCTGGACTGCAAAATCCCCCCTCAAGACAGTGTGAGGTGAGGGGCAAGGTCCATCCCAGGCCTGCCCCAGGGGCTGGCCCCGCTCCCTGTGGAGCTTCCCACAGCCTCAGTTTCCTCTTCTGTAGGGTGGGCATGACCCTGCTGGTGCGGCCTCCAGGCTGTAGACGAGGCTGGGAGGTCAGGCGGCCGCTGCCTGGCCCAGAGTGGCCTTCCTTGCAGCGGGGCCACCTGCGTCCCGGGCGTGGATCCCATCCCTGCCTGTGGGTTTATCCCTCGGCCTTTATCAGTTTCTGCATCCGAGGCTGCAGGGTGAACTGTGTAGGGGAGGGAGGAAGTGGGTCTGGTGCCCCCCTGCAGGGTCTCCCCCAAAGCTGGCCTGCTGCCTGGCAGGTGGGTGCCAGGGCAGTGGGGGGCAGGGACCCCAGGCACACTGCGTCTGCTTCTACCCCAGGCTCAACGCCACCCTGGCCAAAGAAGACGCCAGCGCATCCGTGTGGAGGGCCGGCCTGACAGCGGCTCCAGGGGGGCGGCTCACCCCCCTCCGGCTCAGCCCTTCCGGGTGAGGTAATGGGAAAAACTTGCCGCAGAGGGGCCCCCAGCTCAGGATCCCCAAAGACGCCCACAGGTTTAGCGTGGCTCCTCCCAGCTGTAGGGAGGGTTCCCCAACTCCAGGGCCGGCCCAGCCCCGGGCTCCTGGTCAGGTGCCCCAGGTCCCCAGGCCCCAAAGCCCCGGTTATGGGGGCCGACCTGGGGGCGTTTCCGGGTTCTCAGACTCCACAGGCCAGGGGTTTATTTATTGCTGAGGCTTTGATTTGTGTGTGTTTTTTCAGTCCCTCCCCTCCCCCTTGGAGTCGGCTTCAGGAAAGCGGTTCCCCAGGCTGTGGGAGCCTCGGAGGAGGCCAGGCCGGAAGGGGGGACAATTAAATCCAGAGGAGAAAGAGTTAATCCCAGCACCCGCCCCCAGCCCGCTTGCCTGCTCACAATTCACCAGGAAATAAACAAGAAGCGGTTTGTTTCCATTTGTCCTCAAAAAATACAAGGATTTCCTCTCAGGCTGGTCTGGTCTGCCCCCCAAGGCCCCTCTGAACCCCAGGGCGGGCAGGGCAAGAAGGGGGTCCTGCCATGGGGAGCCCCTCATCAGGCCCCCGGCCACCCTGTCCCCCTCAGAACTTGCAGTCCGGCAGGGGTGTCCCAGGACCCCTGGGTGGATGGAACACCCGTCCTGGGCCGTGGCGGGTGAGCCAGCGCCTCCCCGAGGGTGGGGCCCGTGGGTCGTGCGCTCTCTCCCTGCCTTGCTCACTCATAGGTCACTTGTAGAGGACCTACTGTGTGAGGGCACAGCTTTGCTCTCAGGAGCTCACCGCACAGGCTGGAGAGCAGCCTTGTGTGTCCTCGTGTGTCAGGCCCCTCTAGAGAAGAGCGAGGGCCAAGCGGCCTGGCCAGGTAGCAGCTTGTGCAAAGGCCCTGTGGTAGGCAGGCACTTGGCACCTCCAAGAAACAGGAAGGAGGGGACCGAGGCTGCAGGGAGCGGGGGCAGGAAAGGCATCAGGGCAGCGACAAGGCCCCTCCCGCAGGATCTCCCAGGCCACAGGGAGGCATTTGGAGCTCGATCTGGCTACAGTAGGGAGTCCGGAGGGGACTAGTCTGGGGATGCTGTGGTTCACGATTACTTTTTAGAAGCTCACGCTGGTGGACGGTGACGTGGGGCGGGAGAGGGGCCAGCAGGACCTGCAGTTTCTGGGGCACCACTGAAGGGAAGGGGCAGGTGTGGGCGTCCAGTGTGAGAGGCCTGCTTTCTCCCCGGTGGAAAGGCGGAGGGAGGTGGGCGGAAGCGCAGCTCTGGGACTTGGGGTACAGGTGTCCTTCAAAGCCGGGGACCTGGCATGGCCTCCCGGGAGCTTGTACTGGAGGAGGGTTCCGTCTGAGCACTGGGCCCTGCAGCCAGTCCTCCAGGAGAGGGGACCCTGTGGGCACGGGGAAGTCGCTGCCTGGGAGGCTGGAGGAGGGGAAGGAGGAGGCTGTGGGCAGCGCCTGTGGTGCCCCCGGCCACCCTGGGCTAGGTTTCCTCACCCAGAGAGTGGGGGTGGTGATAGCACCTCCCCCACGAGGTTGTGCCCTTGAATGAGGTAACAACAGGCTCATTCAATGGGAGCTGGGCCCCAAAGGCCCTGTGGCCTCTTCAGTAGAGGAGCTGCCTGGGTGAAGCCTGTGTTGGCCACCCCCAGGAAGCCCTCCTAGATTGCCTCACCTACTGACTCACCACTGGTCCCCTACACTGGCTGTTCACTCTGCCTGTCACTCCCTTCCTCTCCCACCTCAATCCATGGGTGCTCCGCCCGTGTCCCCTCACTTCCAGTGGCTGGCGCCTGTATCCTTATCCACTTTCCCCAGGGGTGACAGCACTGGGGGGCTGGGAGTCCTGGGGCGTGTTTTGTTTTGTTTGTTTGTTTGTTTAATTTATTTTATTTATTCTTATTTTTGGCTGTGTTGGGTCTTCATTTTTGCACGCAGGCTTTCTCTAGTTGCAGCGAGCGGGGGCTACTCTTTGTTGCCGTGCGCGGGCCTCTCCTTGCAGTGGCTTCTCTTGTTGCGGAGCAGGGCTCTAGGCACGCAGGCTTCAGTAGTTGTGGCACGCGGGCTCAGTAGTTGTGGCTCGCAGACTCTAGAGCACAGGCTCAGTAGGTGTGGCGCACGGGCTTAGTTGCTCCGCGGCATGTGGGATCTTCCCGGACCAGGGCTCGAACCCGTGTCCCCTGCATTGGCAGGCGGATTCTTAACCACTGAGCCACCAGGGAAGCCCCCTGGGGCATGTTTTGTGTGGTCCCCCAGCTCCCCTGCAGGTTGAGCTGGCCTGGTCGTCAGGTCTGTTCCTGGGAGAGCCACACTAGGTCCGTTGGGACCGGAGAGGCCCCAGGTGGGGGATGCTCAGGTTGGGATTCTGGAACCCGAGTGCCGTCCAGCCGGGTGGCTGAAGAGCCCTGTTCTAGCGGCGAGGGTAGCAGACCCAGAACGCCGCAGGTGTGCAGACCCTCCCAGCCATGGCCATCTTGGAGGGGATGCTGGCCACGCAGTCTCCCCAGACCCCAGGGGCTGGGGGGCGATCATGTCACAGTTGGGTCTGGCCTGGTTTTCAGCCTGAGCTCCCCTCCGCCCATGGGAGGGGAGGGTCATACAGACTGCTGGTTTTACATGGCGGCCAGAGCTGGGGTGGGCTATTCTGGGCGCCAGGACCTCAGTGGACTCACAGCATTGTGGGGAAGGCAGAGCAAGTCCCCTGGGGAAGGGTCAGGGCTCTGACCCGGAAGAAGGGGACCCTGTGACCGGGAGTGGGGCTAAGGGGTGGGGGTGTCCGAGGAGAGGACTCCCCCTGCTAGGGGTCCACAGCCCCCCGTGTCCCATGGGACTTGCCCCCTCCCTTCGAGGCCACTCCCAAGGCCAGGCTGCAGTAACCAGCTGGGCAGTGGGGGGGGGACTGGTCAGGGAGGGGCTGCAGGACCCACTGGTACCTCCCCCACACCTGGGGGTCTTGAGGATGCCGGGTCAGGGCGGGGGCTGTGGACATAGCTGGATGGGGAGAGTCTGCTGAGACGCAGTTCTGTGTCCTGAGTCAGGATTTGACCCTGGAGCTGGCTCTGGGACGCAGCTCGCATTAGCCGAGGGGCGGGGCGGTGCAAGGTGAGCGCTGGACGGGACCAGAGAACCCTCTGTCCATCTGTGCCTCCCCCGAGGGCCCAAAGGACACCCTGGCTAACGTGAGCGGGACGCTCAGCGGATTGGGCACTGCACAGCTGAGGCCCAGTGGTGGCCGTCCCCTGGAGGCCGAGGTGAACAGGAGGGGACGCTGCCAGGAGCCGGCCTCCCAGCACCCCAAGCCCCCGTGATGGGGCATGTCAGAGGGCAGAGGCCAGGTGTGCAGAATCGTCCTCAGGGGCAGCAGAGCCAGGACGGCAGCCAGGGTGTCCTGCCCCGGGGACCTGCGGCACGGGTATAGGCCGCGCTGGTCTCTGGTCAGTTAGCCACAGGGCGGGGCTGATGGGGCACATGGGCGGGCAGCTGGCCAGGGAATTACCCCACTTATGCAGCGAAACATGGCAAGGACAGGTGAGCCAGAGCTGGCGCCAGCTGCTGCCATAGAAGCATTTCTCACCCATGTTCTGGGCCCAAGCCGGCTTTGAGACCCGGAGCCCAGCGCTTGAAGTGGAGGCCAGGTCCCTTAAGGAAAGACCCTGTGATGCCAAAGCAAGGTGTGCAGTGGCGGTTCTGCCCGCGCCTCCTTGAGGGGCCTGTGGCTGCTTCCCAGAGCACCTGGGCACCCAGGGGAGGACATTGGGAGACCCCAGTGGCTCGTGGCCCAACCCGTCCAGCGGGACATGGGGATGAGGTCATAAACAGAGCCTCTCCACGGAGCGTCCTGCGAGGTCAACGTGTTGACGACATCGAGGGAATCTGACTGGGGACCAGGAAGTGCCAGGTGGCTGATAAGCCTGCAGAGATTCAGGGGCTCCTCCACCAGAAACATTTTAGAGGTTTGGTGGGCTGGACCCGACGGCAGAGGCCACGTCGCCCTCCGAGACTGGAAGGGACCACTGGTCTCCGAGGGCGGGGCCGACGGTGCCCTTGCCCCTGCTGTGCAGGAGACAGCATGGCCCCAGCTGCCTCTGTGGATCCGAGAGGCACTCCAGGGGCCCCTGGGCACTGCCCCACCTGCCTTGGTTGGGGGACGCAGAACACAGTCAGTTTTGAGTGGGGTCCAGAACAAGAGAGTGTCTGCAGCCAGTTTGAGCTATGAGGCAGGCCTCCCTGCCCCATGGGCCAGGACCGGGAGACCCCAGGAAGCCAGAGGCATCGCATATAAAAGGACTCGGTAAGCCCGGCCGGAGGGCTACGGCCAGACATCTGCTAGCAGCGGGCCTCACCGCTGCGGGAGGAGCAGTCCCTGGTGTGCCGGGCCTGGCAGAAGCTGAGAGCCTGCAGGGGCCAAGTAGCCCCCCCGCCTACACAAATCCATGTCCACCAGGAACCTCAGAAAGTGACCTTATTTGGAAATAGGGTCTTTGCAGATGTAATTAGTGAAGGATCTTGAGATGAAATCATCCTGGATTGGGGAGAGCCCTAAATCCACTGACAAGTGCCCTTAAAAGAGAAAAGGAAACAGGCATAGACACAGAGGACGCCACGGGAAGCTGAGGCAGAGATTGGAGCAAGGCGGCCATAAGCCAAGGAACCCCGGAGCCACCAGCAGCTGGACGAGGCAGGAAGGACCCTCAATTTCTATTGTTTGTAGCCCCCCGGTTTGTGGTCCTTTGTTACGGCGGCTCCAGGAGACTCACACAGCGCTGGCCACGAGACAAGAAGTGCCTGTGATCAGGGCTACCCATCCTGGCCAACAAGTCCTAAGTTTGGGCAATAATGTGCCAGGGTGTCAACGGCCCTGGGGCAGCCCCTGGCCAATGACTGACCGGAAGCCAGCCTCCCGCCCGCTTCGGTTTCCTCGTCTGTAATGGGAGGTCTTGGGAGGAAGCATGTGGCTGGGCCCCTGCCAGTGGGCACCCAGCTGGGGGCCTGTGCTGCCCCGGTGCTTCGCTTCCCCTCCGTGAGTTTCCCTGGGGGTGACACCCCCGTCCCGGGGTGGGGGGGCGGATTAATAGTGCACCCTCAGCGGTCACCCGCCTCTAGTTGCATCTCTCCCCTGCCCAGCACTGTCTCCTGTGCCTCACCCGGAGCTGCTTTCTCTGTCTCGGGTGTGCCCCGGGGAGAACCTCACGGAAGGACCACCCACCCCAGGAGGTCCCGGGAGAATGCCGTTTCCAGTTGTCTTTGGATAAAGAAGCTGCACAGAGGGATCGGATGCATCAGAATGAAACAAACATCTGCGCTTTGAAAGGCACTATCAAGGCAGTGGAAAGGCAGCCCATGCGATCATATATGTGGTAACGAGTTAATATCCAGAATTCACAAAGAACACCTACAACTCAACAACAACAACAAACAACCCAGTTCCAAAATGGGCAAAGAACGCGAATAGACATTTCTCCAAAGAAAATATATGGTTTGCCAACAAGCACACGAAAAGATGCGAAACATCACTGATCATTAGGGAAATGCAAATCGATACCACAATGAGGTACCACCTCACATCCATTTATCACGGTATTATAAAAACAAAACCACCAGCAGATAAGTGTTGGTGAGCATGTGGGAAAATTGGAAACTGTGCACTGCTGGTGGAATGCAAACAGTGTGACGGTTCCTCAAAGAATTAAACATAAGAGTTACCATGAGGGGACTTCCCTGGCGGTCCAGTGCTTAGGACTCGGTGCTTTCACTGCCGGGGCCCGGGTTCCATCCCTGGTCGGGGAACTAAGATGCCGCAAGCCGCATGGTGCGGCCATAAATAAATAAATGAACAAATAAAAATAAAATTTTAAAAAATTACCATACAATCCAGCAATCCCACTTCTGGGTGTTTACTTAAAAGAACTGAAAACAGGGACTTGAACAGGTATTTGCTCACCCATGTTCACAGCTGCATTAGTCACCATAGCTAAAATGTGGAAGCAACCCAAGTGTGCCCTAACAGAGGAAGAGATAAACCAAACATGGGCAATGCAAACCTTGGAATACCACTGGGCCCTAAAAAGGAAGGGAATCCTGACACAGGCGGTAACATGCATGAACCACGAGGACCTTGTGCTGAGTGAAATAAGCCGGTCACAGGAGGGCGAATACTGTATGATTCCCGTTCGATGAGGTCCCAGTGGTCATGTTCACGGAAACAGTCCAAAAACGACTCAGACTCATCTGCCAGGAGATCCCGGCAGTGGGAACAAGGAGCGGACAGTTCAGCCCGGTGCTTCTTTTAGGGGAGCCAGGACCCCCCGCTCCGTGAGGGCAAGGGTGCTGCCAGACCCAGCCGGGCCACCTGAGCTAGGGTTTCCTCCTCTATCTGATGGTCGATGGTCGATGGTCGCGGCGAGCCCTCCTGGGTGTGGGCGTCTCCTGAGATGATGCGATGGTGGCGGAGAAAGTGCCCTGCCTGGTCCCACGGTCTCACTGCCACAGCACCTGCTTAGGCCGCCAAGAGCCTGGTGGGGGAGAGGTGTCCCAGACAAGGCTGATTCTGCCCAGGGACAGAGAGGTCCCCCCACGGGAGGCTGGGAGGGAGTGCTGGCTGCCAAGTCAAACAGACCCCGTGCTCTCATTGGTGGGCACAGCAGGGTGTCTCTCTGGCCCTCAGTCTCTTCATCTGCACGGCAGGGTTCATAATAGCACCTGATCCGCGGGGCCTCTGAAACCATACTCACCAAGCGCCTGGCACACAAACAGCAGCTTTAAAATTAAGCTGCCCTGAAAGCATGTTTGATAAACCGTGGAAAAATGCCTTCCATGAGACCCGGTGCCGCTATTAAAAAGGGAGTTGCAGAAACATGTCTAATGGTCCGGGCGAGTGCTCACGATCTATTGTCAGATGAGAAAGAGTGATTAGATGACGATCCAGTGTGTTTGCCTGATGACTGTCCCACCTTCTGGAGCGTAAGGTAGGGCCCCCGTGTTGCTCATTTGCAACAGCACTTCTGTTTGGGGGAAGCTCTGGGCCCTGGGCTTTTGGATAATTACTTGTGGAATGAATGAATGGATGGATGAATGAGTGAATGGATGGATGGATGGATGGATGGATGGATGGATGGATGAATGGATGGATGGATGGATGAATGAATGGATGGATGGATGGATGGATGGATGGATGGATGGACGGATGGATGAATGGATGGATGAATGGATGAATGAAGAGTGCCTCCATTTTGTGAAGCAAGGCACATGTTATAAATGTGTAGAGAAAACCTGGAAGGATATGCCCCAGATACTGATAAGCTGCCCCTGCCAGGAGGAATAACTGCTGATTTTTTATCTTCTTTTTTTGTGCAATCCCCCCTCACCCCGTTTTTTTTGGTTGTTTGTCTTTTTTTTTTTTTTTTGCATTCCCAAAGAGCTGCAGTGAATGTGTGGGAGAAAAGGTCAGAGCTGATGGACGGTTGTGCGGGGTTGCAGGAGGGGAGTCGTGCGGGAGTCACAGCTCTGTGCCCTCTGGCCCTTCTGCCAGGCAGGATGGATGGATGGATGGATGGATAGATCATAAGGAGGGACAGTCCCAACCCCAGGGACAGTGCGGTGGGTGCTGGAAGCCTGTGGGCTTCAGGCACAGAGGAATGTGTTTATTTCAACCCCTCCCCACCCAGGGGAGGACCAAGGGGAAGGGGCACGCTGCAGCTCCTCTCCCCTCCCCTCCCCTCCCCTCCCCTGTTCCTCCTCTCCCCTCCCCTCCCCTCCCCTCCCCTGTTCCGGGCCCCTTGCTCTAGCTCAGGATGCAGGGCGTTTCGCAAGGGATGAGAAGGAAAAACCAGGGCCCTCCCTGCTGCCATGTGCTGGCCCTCTGCAACAAAAGTGATTCTGTACTTGAGAAAAGGAGAGGGTTATGAGAAAAACTTCCCGTTACAGGGTTTTACATTCGGAGGGAAAATGCTGGGCCTTGCTGGGTCGTACCAGGGGGGCCTTCACAAAAGCCCCTTTGTTCCCCCCCCCCCTCAGTGCCCGACAATGGTACAGAAAGAAATTATCTTTTCAGCAAAAGATTAAGCGGGAGTCCGAGCCCAGACTGGCTTGTTTCCATGTGGCTGGGAGGGGTGGGGGCGGGGGGTGGACTCCTCTCCAGACCCAGGTCCTGGTGGGCCTCTTGGAGGAGGCAGCAGCCTTCCCAGGAGCTGACAGTTTAGCTGGGAGAGAGGAGGGGAGACCATCAACAGCCTCACTGGATCAGACGCTGTTGCCCCGAGTTACAGATAAGGAAGCTGAGGCGGACGGGCAGCTGCTCCACCCCTGCTGAATCTCACTCTCTCAGGGTCCCAGGCGGGCCTTCCCTGCCCTGGGAAAGGGATGACATCAGAGAAAGGGGGCTCGGGCCACCCAGGCCGGCATCAGGGGATAAACCTCGAGGGGGAATTAGGAAACCAGTCTGCAGCACTCACCTGCCCGCCTGGCTCGTCTGCCCACCTGGCCCTCCCCCAGCCTCGTACCTGAAACTCCCAGTTTCAGTCTTCACTTTGTCCAAGACTGTGGCCCCTCCCAGCCTCAGCCTCCCCTCCCCCATCGCTCCTGCGAAAGCTCCCAGGGAAGGGGGTGCTGGGGACTCGTGCATTTCCAGGAACGGAGGCAAGTCTGGACGGGCCTGGACCACATTCAGCCCAAAGCCCTCAGTCCAGACGGGGCCCAGGGAGGCAGGGGGCATCTGCGGGGGAGGGGCCACCTCGGGCCGGTAGTGCCGGTGAAAGTGAGAAGCAGGTCTAGGTGTGGAGGAACCCGCTCGCCTCAACCCCTCTCTGCCAGAGGGATCTCTATCCAGGCTGGGAACCCGGGGCCGTCTGAGGGTCTTCGTGGGCGCAGGGTGGCCCCAAGCTGGGACGGTGGGCCTCTGAGGGCACCACTCCTGCCCTGCCCCCCGGCAGGCACCACTTGCTGTCCCCTCCTGCCCTGGGAAGGGAAGGGGTGGAGGCCCAGGTGGCAGGAGATTGGGGCCCTAAAGGCTCCCGGTTGTGGAGGTGAGCCCAGAGGGGAGGGCTGGGGCTGGCGGGAGAGCGTGAACCCTCCGCTGGGCCTGAGGCTGCCCACCTGGACTTTCCTGGGCCACCGCCTGCCCTCCCCTGCCGTCCGGGCCTCACTTCTAGGCCCAGAAACTCCCAAGCAGAATCTCAGGCTGTTTGAGCTGGAGGCAGCCTGGGCGCTGAGACCCCGCTGCTGCCTCATTACAGATGCCGAGGCCGGAGCGGAGCTGGCCCAGTGGGGTGGGCGGTGAGGGAGGGTTCCCACCGCCAGCCCCCAGCGCGGCCACAGCGGCCGGCGGGCCGGCGGGGCGAGGAGCAGCCCCAAGCTGCCCATCTTCTTCCTGCTCATAACTCGGACCAAGCCTGTCTCTAGGGCGTTTTCACAGCTTTGGTTTCACGCTGTTGGTCAGCGTGGCTCCTGGCAGCTGTGCAGGGCCTGTCTGTCCGCTGCCCTGAGCGCCCAGGGCAGGGCCTGCGGGTGCCCTCACCTGGTGCTCACACCCCAACATGTTTTGGGCGCATGGATGGACCCCACCATTGTCCCAAGTGCTCAGAGCAGAGACAGCGCGTGTGTGCGTGTGCGTGTGTGTGGGTGCAAAGGCCTGTGGGCCTGGGGCAGGGATGTGGGATGGGTAGGTGCCACACAGGCAAGCAGGGCCCCCTGGGCAGGAGGGGCTGTCCCTGGGGTGCGGACAAGCTGGAGGCTTCCTGGGCCTGGTAGGTTCTCCAGATCCCCTGTCCTGCCCTCCCCTTTTCTCACCAGGTGCTGGACAGCTGTGGGCGGGGCCTGAGGGGAGGAGACCCCGTGACCCTCAGGAATCTGGGTCAGGCCTCCTGGCAGGATGAGGTGATAAAGGACTGAGGCCGAAGCTGTCACCTCATCCCCATCCTGGACCCCCAGACCCCCGGCCGTGTTGTGAGTCTCTTCCTGGGGATGCAAAGCTCCCAGCTTGGCCCTGACCCTGTTCAGTGGCCCTTGTCTAATAGCTGGACTCACAGGGCTTGAGGGCCCTGCAGTGGCCACAACACTGGTGGGTCGGGGCCCAACCGGGCTGCAGGGGGTCTCCACTGACCACCGACCTTCGGGGCCTGCTGGTGTCCCTGCTGCGCTCCGCCACTCGGGGTCCCCCCACCCTGCTCGGGCCTGGGAACGGGGGTGGGCGAGTCTCCTCCCTCACCGTGGAGCACTGCGCTGAGTCTTCATGACCCTGGGGCTCCTCGTGAGGCCCCGGGGGCTGGAGGACGCCTGCCTTGAAGGCCTCTGGAGGTCTCTGAGGGGCAGCCCCAGCCCCTGCTCTCTTGCCTCCGGGGCCGGGACCGTCTCCCCACTCTCCTGCATGGCTCTGAGCGGCCGGGGACCTCCAGGCTGGGTTGAAACTGGGCAGAGGGGACAGAGGACAAGTTCCTCCCGCTGCCTTCAGTTGCTCACCTGCAGCCTCCCTCCCGCCCGGCCCTGCTCTGCTCAGCTTTACTCTCCACACCCGCTTCAGTGTACACGTCCAGAGTCCTGGCCGGGCAGCCCTCGCTGGTCCCTTGGAGGGGCGCCTGTCTCAGTGACCAGGCAGGACGCAGAGTGTCCTTGATGAGTCCTTGCTGTGCCTGGGGGCAGTGACATCGTTACCCCACTGAGCAGAGAGGGGCCCCGGGCCCCAACACGGTGCGATTTGGACCCCGAGTAAGAGGCGGGCTGGGGATCCAGGTGCCCACGCCAGAGGTGCCTGAGGTGCATGGGGACCACGGGATGAGCCCTGACGGACAGGCCGGGCCTGGGTGCTGACCACAGAGTGACTGCTCCCCAGAACATTCCCCTCCAGGCAGCTCCCGGCTCCCTGTTGACCCCCCAGATGCAGCCTGCCCCATCCTGGTCCTTAGGGGTCAGCCGTAGGGGTCCAGCAGGCTGCGGCAGCCTGGCCCTGCCGCCTCCAGGCAAGAAGCCAAGAAGCGGGCAGGGGCAAGGGGAGGGGAGTAATGGAGGACAGACCACGGGGTGTCTCACACCCACTCCCCTCGCCTCGCCCAGCCTAGAAGGTCACCGCAGGGGGACCGGGGTGAGCCTGGGAGACAGGGCCTCCCCAACGCCCCACAATTTCTCTCCCCCCCTTCCCCTGCCTCCCCCGTGCAAGCCCACTGCTGCGGGGGAAGCCTGCCCATCTCAGCAGGGGCCCAGCAAGACCCCTCGGGGGAGGTGGCCTGACCTCTGGGCAGTCCTCCAGCTGCAGGTCCCAGAACAGAATCCCATGGGACTGCCGGCTTCCCAGTGTCCCTGGTCCAGCCTCTGGCCCCAGAGACCTGACCTCCTGGGACCCCTGGGCTCTGGCACTGGTTCTACTGGTTGGGGTCTGTGCGCTGGTGGCGGGGGGGGGGGGGAGTCAGGAGAGGTGAGAGCCCAGCGTGGCTTGGGGGCCTTGGCTGCGAGGCTTCAGGGCCTGGCACCTCCCGCCATTGCCAGCCGCCTTTCAGGCTCAGGGTGGCCGGGGGGTGGGGGGCATGGTAATGGCCATTGAACCCTCGCTCTGTGCCTTGGCACGCAGAGGGGTGGGGGGCTGCCTCCAGGGGGCTCGCTCGGCTACCTTAGCCCTGGCAGGGGACAGGCAGTGGGGACACAGAGGGCCCTTTGCCCGGCCACCAAGCCTCTGTCCCTGTCCAGGGCCCACACTTGCTCTCCTCTCACAGGCTTGCCCTCCACACCCCGTGTCCTGCCAGCTCAGGGGCCTGGTGGAGGCCACACCCCGCGGGCCTCAGTTTCCTCCTCCGGAACACAGCCCCTCAAAGCCCTCTCAGGGCAGTGCCCAGACCCCGGGGCTCAGAGCCACAGCCCAGGGAGCCCCAGGCCTCTGGCTAAGGGGTCAGGCCAGAGCCCAGGGCGGGCAGGGACTCTGCGTGTGCGTGTGCGTGTCCGGAATGTGCCTGATGCTCCGCGTGGAGACACCTGCCCGGGCGCCCCTCCCCCGCGCCCCTCCCCCATGCTCCGCAGCGGGCCCCTCCTGTCGTGGAGTCCTGCGTTGGTTCCAGCGCTTCCCGGGCACATTCCCTCCTCTCCCACCCTGGACCTCGAGCCCCTTGGGGTGCCCTGGTCAGTAGGGAGCCTCAGCTGCAGCTTGGCCCCCCCTAGGGACTCCCGAGCCCCTCAGGCCTCCCCCAGCTGAGGACCAGGGCGCGCTGCCAGGCGGGGGGCTGCAGGACATCTCGCCTAGGGTTGACCCTAGGATGGGCACCGGGGGAGTGGGGACAGAGCCTCTCCCGGAAGCCGGCATGAGGATGGACCCAAAGGGCCCAGGAGTCGCCTTGGACGGGGAGGCCCCAGGAACCCCCCAGCAGTCCTCCCAGGCGCCCCTGGGCTCAGGTGGACTTTAGTGGCTGGTGACCCGGGCCAGGGGCGCTGGAAGGCCCTCTCATCCTCTGTCCACTCACTCTGAGTGCTGGCAGCAGTGGCAGTGCACCGGCGCCGGGCCTGCAGTGGCTTGTGTCTCTGGGCAGTGATTTTTGGGGTGTGGGTGGGACGGGGAGGGGGGCTGTCCCCAGGGTCCTGGGGGAGGCGGGCAGGGAGGGGCGGTGCAGGTGGAAGGGAACACCTGCCACTGAAGCCTGGGAATGTGGGAACCGAGCTCGCCTGGGCCTCTGATCCTGCAGGAGGAGGTGGGGGCAGGGCAGCGGGGGGGGGGGGGTGGAGGGAGGGAGGGAGCATCTGCGGTCAGGGGTCCCTCAGGCCTCCAGGTGGGCTTGCTACCTCCTGAGCTCCAGCCTGTGGCCCTCTCAGCTGAACCCCCAGCCCCGCCCCTGAATCTGTCCTGGGGAAAGGGTGGTGGCCATAGACTCAGCCCCTTCGCAGACCCCGGAGGACCAGGGGGTCGGGGCGCAGCCCTGCCCGCAGTTTCCCGCCACCCCTCCCCAAGGCTCTGCCTGCACGCTTACTGCACTCCCACTTCAGCAAAAATGTTCCGCTTGCTTCCACCCCTGCCAGGGGCCTGATACACCCCCACTGCCCCCCCCCCAAATTCCTGGCACACTCAAAGTGCCCAGAACCACTCATCTGTGGCCCCCTTCCCATCAGTGACCCCCTCACCCAGCAAGCCCTTGGGCCTTCTGGCTGAGGGTCACAGGCCATGGAGAGCGTGGGAAAGGGGATTCGGGGACGGCCGGCTGCCCCCTTTACAGAGCGCTGACCACTTTGTATACAGCAGTCCCTCCAGCCCTCGCGAGCTTGAAAAGCCTGCGTTCTATCCCCACGTTATAGCGGGACACTGAGGCTTGGGCGGTTCAGCCAGCTCCTGAGGGCAGTCACCTGACAAGAGGCAGAGGTGGGCTTTGCACCAGTGGGCCGGGCTCCAGGGTGTGTGCTTGGGGCTGTCACTCACTGTCCCCGGTAAAATCGTCTGGAACCAGAGCTCCGGCAGGTACTTGGGGTTGGGTCTTGTGAGTCGGGGGAACTGAGGCCAAGGGACACCACACATGACCCCAGTCTCTTCTGACAACTGGGGATCACAGCTGGGATTTGAGTCCCAGAGCCAGGCTCTTACCCATGCTGGGCACGCTGGCACGGGCCAGGCAGGGCTGGGGAAGCCTGAGCTCCAGCTTGTTGGGCTCTGGAAGGCCCGCCAGCTGGAGGCTGCCCTCTGGCCGGGCGTCTCCAGGCCCAGTGGTGTGGTTGTACAAGTCCAGCCTCTGAGCAGCCTGGGGGCCCCACCTGGCTGGCCGGGGGGTAGCCGTGGGGAACATCTGTGCTTCCAGCCCCTCTAGAAGGCTCTCCCTCTGCCAGCAGGCTGCGGCCCAGCCAGCCCAGCTCTGCACACCCCTGGGACACCCTTCATGTCTCCATCCCTCCCCGCCCCCCAGCCTCAGTTTCCCCACCTGTCAGGTGGGAGGGACACCTCCTCCCCTGACGAGGGCTTAGCCTGAGGCCCACGGACTCCTCAGGTCTGAGCTTGAGCTTCCCGGGGTCTGTAATCCTCTGACTCTGAAAACTGGGCATGAAATTCTGTGCAGTTGTGCATTCCCCCAGGGAGGGGCTCTGTGATGCGTATCAGATTCTCAGGTGTCTCAGGCCCCTGAGCAGCAGGGAGCAGCGCAGCTGGGGCAGTTGCCCCAGAGGCAGCACAGAGGTGTGGGCAGGGGGCGTGGCTCGGGGGCCCTTGGGGGGACCTCAAGGCGGGAGTCGCTCCGTGGTGGGGGGCATATGGTGCAGATGAGAGGCAACTGCAGCGAGGATGGAGGGTCAGGAGGACGGTGGGCAGATGGGGGTCATGCGGTGTGGGGGGCAGGGGAGCTGTGGTGCGCTGGATGGAGGACCACTGGACGTTTCCCCACAGGGGCATCCCTCGGGGCTCCGACCTCCCTGAGCTGGGGCCGCCCCGGAGCCAGGATTTCCTGAGGGAGTGTGTGTCAGAGCCAGGGCCTGGCTGGGGCCCTCGACAGGGTGGCTCCTGGACAGGAAATCTGCGTCCCTGCGGCCCCTATCCCATCACTTAGGACTCTCCTGAGCCCCCGGATCAGCTGCTGGGCGGGTCCTGGGAAGAGAGAGAGCAAGCCGTGCTCATAGGGTCTTATCAGCCTCAAACCCCAGGCCCTCCCTGCTTAGGAGCCGTCCATGTCTCCCCCATGTCTCCCTCATGAGATCCAGGCACCCCTGCCTGAAAGTCAGCCCGCTCCTCAAGTCTGGCCTCCCCCAACTCCACACCTAGAATCTCCACCTCCGTCATCCTAAAGGGCCAGGGAAATGCCTCCCCCTGCAGGAAGACCGCGCTGATTGACCATCCACCCGTGGGCGTGGCCAGGCCCTTCTTCCCATTTTAGCTTCCGAGGGTCTCCCAGCAAGTCAGACCCCAGACCGAGCTCCTGGACTGAGCCTGGCACACTCCGCTGCCCCAGACAGGCTCAGAGAGGGCCCCGGGGCTGGAGGGACCTGGGCGTCCGACACTCTTGGGAAGCTCCGCCTGCCCTGCCCTCCCCTCCCCGGGTCCCCCCAGGCTCCATCTCTAGGTTCTGGCTGCCCTGACCCCGGGCCACACTTACAAGTTCCTTCCGCTGCCTGCCGCCTGCCTGGGGACCTTCCCAGGCCCAGGGACCTGCCCTTCAGGCGCAGCCCCATCCCATGGATTACACGGCTCAGGCTGGAGGGCTCGGCAGGGCGCATGAGTTCCAGGGATACCCAGTGCTTTGCTGTCCCTGCTGACCCAGGGCGTGGGGTGGGGGCTGGTGGCTGCAGCATCCACAGGCAAAGTGCCAGGTCCCCAGTGTGAAGTGGGCTCAGGGCCCCCCCGCCTCCAGGCTGCTCTGAGACCCCCCAACCCCCCTCAGTTAACGGTGACTGCGGCCCTGGCTTCGAGTGCCTCTGGGGCTGGCCGGCTGCCCTGGGGGCCTGAGAGGGCATCAGGGTCGGGGAGTGGCTGCAGCAACCTGGTCAGACCAGGGTCAGCAGGGCCACAGCCCTCGGCCCCCAAGGGCCCCGAGGTGTCCCATACCTTACGCAGATGTGAACCAGGGCACCCAGCAAGCTTGTGGCTCCCAGCGGCCCCTGGCCCCGGGCGCCCGCCTGCTGAGTGGCTCCAGCGGGATTGACCCCAGGCCGTCTCAGCCCAAAATGTTCACGTCTATCTCCACGTCTCGGTTCTGCATTCATTCGTTCAACAAATATTTCTTTTTTTTTTTTCTTTATTAAGCTCTACTGTATGCAGGTGCTGACCCCTGCCAGCATCGGCCCCCGTGGGGACCCCCCGCAGGGCGATCTCAGGGATGCGAGTCTGGGGGGTGGGAGTATCTGCCCACAGACCAGTGTGGCTGGAGTCATGGCGTCGGGGCCCGTGGGGGAGCCGAGGTCAGCGAGGGGGATCACACTGCACGCCCCTCGCCTGCACATCTGATCTTGGAAGTCAGAGCCGGGCCCCAGGCAGGACCTCTGGCTGTTGCTGGCTGCCCAGAGGCACAGAGGGGCCTTGGTGGCCGGCTGCACGGGTGGCTGATGCAGACACTTCAGGGGCCAGGCCCGGGGACAGCGTGCTGCCCCAGCCTCCGGGGACCCAGCTCTCCCAGTCGCCCACAGCGGGCCTCGGTGCCCCCGTCCACCCGCCCGGGGCGAGGCCCTCACGCTGAGCTGCCCTGTCCCCTTCCGCCCCCTGTCCCTGCCCCAGCTCACCTGACAAATTCCTGTCCCTCTTTAGACCTCAGCTGAGACAGGCCCCGCCAAAGCCTTCCGGACACCTCCTCCACCCCCTTCCCAGGGAGGCCACTAAGTGGGGGCCCCGTGTTGCCCACCCCTCTGTCCGGCCCTGCTCCACCTGTGCTCTTCCGGTCCTCGCTGGACCCTGATCCTGGGGGCCATCACTGCCGTCCAGCGAGCCCCCGGCCCCCGGCCTGCGAGATGAGCTGATTAACACCGGGCTGATGTCCTAGTGCAGGGCTGTAGAAGCTACACAGGTCCTGGGTGGGGTCCCTTCGCCTCCCCTGCCCCCTAGGGGCCCGAGGCTGGAGGGCTGCTGCGGGAGCTGTGGGCAAGGGGTTTCTGGATGCCCGACGTGCCCGTGCTCTGGCCAGCGCAGTGCCCGCTACCCCTGGCAGCCCTGCTGGGACAGGCCGGAAGGGCCAGGAAGGAAGGTAGTGTCAGCGGAAGGGGACCGCCTGGTGACTTGCCCCTCGCAGCCATCGGGGGGAGTTGGGGCTTCCTCAAGGGAACAGGAGCCCCAGCCCTGGCCCTCACCCTGCCACTACGCTGATCTGAAGGGCCCAGTCACCAGCTGCATGGTGAGACCCCTGCCCAAAGCTCCGGACACTCAGTTCTGGGTGCTGGGCTTGGGTCTGGGAGGGAGGAGGTGCAAGAAATTAGGAGTGTGTGTGCGTGTGTGCGTGCTTCCCCTCCCACGCCCATAACTAGGTCATTCCCTGAAATGATGTACTGCAGGTGACCTCACACTCTGGGCTGGCAGGCCCCGTTGTCCCTGGAACAATGGCCCAGGCCCGGCATTCCAGACCGTGGCCGCTGGGACAGGCGGGAGCCTCACCCCAGCCCTTTCTCCAGCCCCAGCCTCTGCATCCCCTGCAGAGGCCCAGCTAAGATGGCCCTTCCAGGAAGGGCTGCCGCCGGAGGCCCCTGAGAGCATCTCTCCCACAGCGCTGTCTCTGTTCTCTCCTCTGTGTCTCTTCCCCGGAGCGGAGCCTGGCCAAGAGTCGATGCCCCGTAAACCTGTGCTGAGTGCGCGGAAGAGTGGATGAGTGTGAACGGATGGATGGATGGATGGATGGATGGATGGATGAATGGATGGACGGATGGATGGACGGATGGATGGACGGATGGATGGACGGATGGACGGATGGATGGATGGATGGATGGATGGATGGATGGATGGACGGATGGATGGACGGATGGATGGATGGACGGATGGATGAATGGATGGATGGATGAATGGATGGATGGATGGATGGACGGATGGATGGATGGATGGACGGATGCATGGAAGGTCCCAGGGGGTCCCCCCACCAAGCTTTCTTCTAGAAACAGGATCCGGGCCCCCAGGTGGTAGGACGCTGAGAGATGGAGGAAGCCCCCCGCCGCTGACCCCAGCAGCAGGGAAAGAAGCGCTGCGGGGAGCCACCCCTCCCCCTCTGCCTGGTCCCTTCCTGCTCAGTGATGGGACAGGTAGGCGGTCCTCAGGGGAGCAGGTCCAACCACCTGCCCTCTTGGGGATGGAAGCCAGGTGGCCATGGAGCCAGGAGACCCTGCCCAGGGTCCTGTCTGGGCAACCAGGCTCCATCCTGGGAATCGGCGGCTGGTTTTCCTCCGCGTGTGGGAGAGTGAAACCTCCGTCTCTAATTATACACTGGCCCTTCTCCTCCTCCCTGCCCAAACCTTCCCACTTCAAAGGCCGCTGGCCCCTAGGCAGGGAGGGAAAGCTTCTGGGTGTCCTCACAGCCTCCCCTCCTCCTGGGGCTGGCGTCCCGCAGGAGCGTCAGTCCCAGGGTGGAGGTCGGGGTGCAGCCAGGGAGCCTCATCCTTCTGTGAGCCCCGGGGGCTCTGACCCAGAACCCAGCTCACTGGGCTGCCGGGCCCTGCTGATGGGGTGGGCGCTCACCCCAGGACCCCAGCCCAGCCCGTCTGCCCAGCTCCTCTGGCCCTAGCGGGGTGGGGTGGGATGCTCCAGCCCAGACAGGTGAGGGTGGGAGCCTGGCCTGCTCCCCACACCCGCTCCTGCTGTTTTTCCAGCAGCGCCCACCTCCAAGCAGCCCCACCCGACGCACAGGCCCTAGAAGCTCTGCTCTCGGGAGTCTGCCCCCCAGCCCCATGCAGCGGGCCCCCCACTGCCTGTGGCTCTTCCAAGTTTCGGTCCATCCTGAGTTTGCTTTTGGCGCTGCCCTGGGCTGCCCCTTACCCAGGCTCTGCCCTCAGGGCCCTCTTGCTGCAGACACACAGAGCCGGCGCCCCCGAGACCATGCAGCCACCTTGAGCTGGTGGCAGGGAGTTGGAGGGGGGGAAGTGCTGCCCCAGGCCAGAGCCATGCCAGAGAGCTCAGGATGCCCAGAGCTGCCCAGGGGTGTGGGGAAGGCAGAGCCCGCGTTCCCAGGCGAGGGATCAAGGCAGGTGGGACGGGGGGCCGAGGAGAGAGGAAGCCAGTGTGTGCCCAGGGAGGCAATGTGGGCAGGGCTGGGACGTTGACGTCACCACCCTGGGAGCGGCTGGCCAGTCCCCCATGGACCACGCAGCTGGATGGTTCCCAGGGGGCCAGAAGGGAGAGATGCCAGTGCTGGCCCAGGAGCCAGAGGTGGCTGTGGGCCGGGAGTGCCAGGGAGGCAGGGCCTGCCCTGAGCGTTCAGAACGAGGGAAGTGATTTCCTCTCTGCATTGCACTGATCGGGGCCCCCAGGCCAAGCCCCACCTGTGCTCCCGGCTCCGTCCTGACCCGGGAGCCCTCCCCCAAGCCCTGCGCCATCACCCCACGTGCAGTTTCCGAGTCGCTGCTCCCAACACCTTTCTGCCCATCAGAGAGTTGCCTGCTGGCCTCGCCCTGTGTGTGGAGGCACCAGCTCCCTCCAGCCTGGTGGCCCCCCGGGGCCAGGGACGGGGCTGCCAGAGAAGTGCGTGGCCAGCATTGGCTCAGTTAAGACAAGAAGCCCCTCCCTTGAGGCCTCCTCCCCAGGAAGGAAGGAAGCAAGGGAAGGAGGAAGGAAGTCCTCCCAGGATCCTTCAGGCCTCTGAAGTGGACCTCCAGAGGCAGTTCCAGCCTCACCTGTACCCCCGCCATTATACAGTGAGGCCCGAAACCGCTGCCTCTCCCAGGAGCTCAAATAAAACTCTGAGCATTTGATCTCGATTTCAAAGGGGTCTTTGTCCCTTGCCCGCTGGCAAGTAGGCCTGGCCGCTCCTGACTCACCTGTCCCTCCCCCAGCCAGGAAGGGCAGGCCCGGGAGCAGGTGTGGCCTGGCCCTGGCCCCTCCCCTGGGCGGGCAGCCTTGTCCTGGGTTGGGGGGTGGGGTGCGGCTGGCCGGCCCCTCTCCTGTTCCACTCTCTCTCTCCCCCAGCCTCTCTCTCATCCACCCTCTCCCAGCACGGCCCGCTCCCTGGGAAACCAGAAGCCGCGGGGTCTCTTCGGTCGGTCGGGGGCACAAATGCCAAATGGGCCAAGGCTGTCTTCTCGGCGGGGGGGCGGGGGGGGTGAGGCCCGACAGCTGGGCAGCAGCCTCAGCAAATGGTGTGCGAGGTTAGGCCTCCCCGCCCCCCGCCCCACACAAGCTGCTCCTGGGGGGCCGGAAAGGCATGCCGCCGGCTTCCCCTTGGGCGGCAGCGGGCTGTGGGCACGGAGATGGAGTCAGGCCCTGTGCCAGGCAGGCCCGATGGTGCCTCCGCCCTGAGGAGGGGGTCCTGCGGATGGGCGGGGTCGCCACGCCTGGATGGAGCCCATTGCCTGCCCCACTGTGGGAAGCCCAAGGCCTCCCGGGCAGGGCCAGGCCCCTTCCTGCAGCTGCCCTCTCCCCCCCCAACCCGGGCTGGCCTCGCCCCAGCCCCGCTCCCAGCTCCCCTTCCTCTCGGGCAGTGGCCCCAAACGCACACGGCCATCCCTTCTTGGAGCCTTCTCCCCTCTGAGGGGCCTTTCTTCGCGGGGCCTCTCGCCACCAACCGCCCGGGGCGCCTGAACCGTGTGCTGGCCCTGGGCTTGGGGGTGACGGCACGGGGACCAGCTCCGCCCCAGGGGAGCCACCCTCGGGGACACGGCGGGGCTCTGGGGCCCGGGCACCAGGAGGTGCCCTTCACTCAGCAAGTCTCTTCTGAGCGTCCGCTCTGTCGGGCCTCTCGTGAGGCGCGGGCAAGCCAAGGCGACTGGGCACTCTGTCCCCACGGGGCTCTGAGTTGGGGTGGTGGCCACCCTGACAGGCCTGGAAGCGCACAGGGTGCAGGGGGTGACGAACAGCGGTCGGAACCACCAGAAGTCTGCTGTCCCCGCGCACGGGGTCCCGGGGGTCTCCGGTCTCTGCCTTGGGAGGAACAGATGGCATTTGGGGTTTGCACCTCTCCCCCGCAACCCGAGCTGTGGCCTCAGCTGCGCATGCCTCCTCACAAGGCTTCACCCGGGGAACTGTGGAAACCTGACCCCACGGACAGCTGAGGGGCAGGGTGCCATCCCGCCCCGAGCCCGCCAGAAGGCTCAGCTGGTGTGGGCCACTCCACCAGCCCTCGGAGGTTTCCGGGGACCCAGAGGCCAGGGTGGCTGGCATGTCCCTCTGGCCGTTTACCACCTCCCTGGAGACCACCTGGGGCAGGGACGGCGGTTTCTAGGAAGCGAGTGGGCAGACGGTGCTGCCCAAAGGGTCACCGGCGCTTCCTGCGGGGGCGGGGCCACAGCTCAGCCCAGCCAGGGCAGGGCGGCGAGGGTCCCTCCCCGTGAGCGCGGCGTCCGGGCCTGGGCACCCCCATCCCGGCGTCCCCGGCGCCCGCCAGCGTCATCCAGGGGGCAGCAAGCGGACCGAGTGTGGGCCACCGGGGGCCAGGGCGGGCAGGGGGCTCCCGCAGGACCAGGGAGGCCAGGCAGAAAGGAAGCGGCAGCGGGGAAGGGGCCTCACCCTGTGCGTGTCCACCGGAGCCTGGGGGGGAAGGGGAGAGCCCAGGGGGCCGTGGACCACAGCCGGGCGGCCACTCACGGGCTGGCCACGGTGACGCAGGGAGCCCTGGGGGCCACGAGGGCCCTCCAGTACCTCGTGCCTGAGTGTGCTTTGGTCCTGGGCTCTCTGGCTTCGGGCCCAATGGCCGGCTCGAGCCCGGGCCAGGTGAAGCGTGGGGCTCGGGTACGGGGTGAGTGGTGGGGGAACCAGTGCTCCCCGAACTCCTGCCTCGCCCAGAGGCCTGGAGAACGCTGCCCAGCGAGGGGCGGGCCAGGCGGCCTGTGCCCCCATGCCTGGGGCCCCCACTCGAGGAGGGCCATCTTTCCCAGCCCGTGCGCTCCTGCGAAATGGGGACCCGGCCTTCCTGCCTGCCAGGGCTGACCCTCCTCAGACCAGTCTCACGGGCGTCTAGTGACCGCCGGTGCGTGTGCGTGTCGGGCCCTCCTCGCGCTCACACCAGCCACCAGCTGGGCCGCCCGCGGGAGGAGAGGAGCCCAGATTGTCCAGGGAAGGCTGGCGAGCGGGTGGAGAAATCAGAACCACAGGCACCAGTGCTGGGAATGTGACATGGGGCAGCTGCTCGGAAATCAGGTGGCAGCTCCTCGGGGGATTAAACACAGAGCTGCCAGCTGGCCTGGCAGGTCCACTCCTGGGTGGATACATACCCAGGAGAAATGACAGCGTGTCCACACAACACCTGGACACATACGTTCACAGCAGCCAGAAGCCAAGTGTCCGTCAACAGATAAACATGTGGTCCATCCAGACGGTGGAACATCACTCAGCCACGAAGAGGAGTGAGTACAGACACGGGCTCAACCTGGATGAGGCTGGAGACGTCATGCTGAGTGAGAGGCCAGCCTCAAAGACCACGTCGCGTACGATTCCACTCACGGGAAACACCCAGAACTGAGGAGTCCACGGAAGCAGAAAGAGGCTTCCTTAGGGTGGAGGGGGACTTGGCGGGGGGGGGGAGGAACACGTAAACGATGAGGGGTTTCTCCTGAAGGTGATGAAAATGTTCTAAAATTGATTGTGGTGATGGCCGCCCGTATTTGTGAATGCACTGAAAACCGTTGAATTATACACTTTAAATGGGTAGAGTGGATGGCACGTGAATTCTACCCCAAGCACGCCGTTAAAACAAAGACTTGCCCAGGGTCCCCAGCCGGGCAGGGTGCCAGCCTGGACTCCACACAAAGGAGCAGTGGCTGTGCCTTCTGCCACTGCTGTGTCCCCTGCCGCGGATGAGGGCGGGTAGCCACGGGGGCCAAATGGGATTGGGAAGCGGAGGCCCAGGCCTGGCTCCGGGCTGCCGTGGGTCTAGAGCTGTTTGTTCAGGAGGCCTGGGCCCTGCTCCTGACCTGCCCAGAGCCCTCCTCCCCTCCCGCCCCTGTCGGACCTTCCCAGAAGGATGTTTTTCCAGGGACCTGCTGAGCAAATGGCATTTAGTCTCAGGCCTGGAAGCCTCATGGGGACGGATCTCATATCCCACCCCCGTTCAGCAGCCGCCTGTTTCCTCCGGACAACCCAGACCTGGCCAGAGCCTGCTCTGCCGCTTCTCAGCCTCTCTGAGCCGGGGGATCCGGGGGTGCTAGGCTCATCGGCTCTCCAGGGCCTGACGTCCCCCACCCCAAGTGTGTGTGGTCTTTTTTTTTTTTTTTTTTATCATTAGGATAAAAATGGCTGCAGAGGCCCGGGCAGCTCAGCCTCAGCCTGGCAGCTCGGGGAGCACAGCCCAGTTGCCTAGGAGGGTGGGAGGCATCCCAACAAGCATCTCATCCCTGTCCCGGGCCCAGTTCCCTTCCCCCAGACCCCGGCCCCTAATCACAACCACATTTCCCACAGCTGGCCCCCGCGCGGCCAAGCCCTGCGCCATCAGATCTGGTGGGGGGGGGCAGTTTTCCCAGAAACGGCACCGTGAGTCACCAGCCAGCCCAGGAAGTGGTTGCCTCCTGTCCAGCACCACCAGCTGACCACTGGGCCTCAGTTTGAACCACAGAGCAAGCCGTTCACGCATGACCTCAGCGTTGACCGAGTGCCTCCTGCGCCCTGACCTGAGAGGCTCGGGGCTCGGTGGGCGGGGCTCGGTGGGCAGGTCCCCCATCAGCAGCCAACAGAACCCTCACTGAACTGGAGGGGTGACAGGAGCTCTGGGGAGGCGGGGGTCGCTGGGCCTGGGGCAGGAGGAGGGAGGCCCCTCGGGGACCTGTGTGGCAGGAAGGGCCTTCCCAGAGGGAGCAGCTGGTGGGGAGCCCTGAGGTCAGAGCAGACAGACAAGCCTGGAAAGGAGGCTGGGCGGCTGAGCTAGCAGAAGGGGCCAGGCTGGGCCTCGGAGCTCAAAGTGGCCACAGGACTGAGAGCAGGGGCTTCCCAGGTGCCAAGGGTGCACCCCAGGAAGCCAAGAGGAGGCAGGGGAGAAGCAGCTTGTAATCCCCTAACCACCCAACTGGCCCCCCACTACGGCCTTGGACGTGAGTGCCGAAGGGACCAGAGAGGGGAAGCAGGTGGCTCAAGGCCACACAGCAACCTAGGATCAGGCCCCATGAATCTAAATCCCATCCAGCAGCTTCCAGACCCCTCTCCTGCCAGCGTGCTGGAATCTTCCGGGGAGCAGAAGATGCCAGCTGAGGGGTATTTTCAGGAGAGGCAAGCAGGAAAACCCAGGTCCTCAAAAAATGAGGCTTCTCCGCCTTCTGGGGGTCGGCCCAGGCTGTGAGCAGGGCCCGAACACCGCGCTCAGCAGGCCGGATGACACTGGCCCTGCTGATCCCTGTAACGGCTGGGGGTCTGGGGAAGGGGCCTTGGGGACAAGGCTGGGCCTGGCAGGCTTTGTCCTGAGTGGGGAGGGGTGTACCCTGGGTCCAGCATTCTCACCCTCTGGCACCAGCTGCCCAGCCTGAGATGCAGGGGCCACCAGGGCGGAGCCTGGCACCCCTCCCCTGCCAACAGCTGCTCTTGGCAGACGCAGGGTGTGAGGGGAGTTGAGGGCGCTTCGTCAGCTCAGGAGAGTCGAGCAGCGCACAGGCCTGCCTTCCCGGCATTCCCTCCACTCGGGCCGTCTGGCTGAGCTTCCCCAGACCTTCTTCACCCAGTCCCACCTCTGAGCCTTTGTCCCGCCACCCCTCCCTGGGAACACATCCGCCCTGCAGGCCAGCGCCCACCGGCTCCACCTCAGCCCTGGCTTTGTTCTACCTCTCTGTGTCCGCCTCCGCTCTGGGATCCGGGACCGTCTGGGAAGTCGGCCACTGCGGGCTGTGGGACCTTGGAGAAGTTACCCAACCTCTCTGAGCTGAGACGTCCTGGGGTAGGATGGAGCTGTTTGCCTCGAAATGCCACTTAGAGGATGAACAGGGCACGGGCAGCGCCTGCCGTGGTGGGAGCATTATGGTCACCCACCAACTCCTCCCTGCCCGGCCACAGCAGGTGCTCAGGAAATGCAGCCCCTGGGCTGTCAGAGCCGGAGGGACCTCAGAGGCTCTTGGAACAAAGCTCCCGTTGAGCCAGGAGAGGCTGGGGCCAGCGGGGGCCGGGGTGCCAGCCTGGCTACCTCCCTCACCTGCCCCTGCGGACGCCCCCCCTGGCAGAGACCCCGCCTCCTCAGCCTACTCCGATCCCACCCACCCCCACCTCCTCCGGGGGCCTGTCCTGCCCCTGCTCAGCCCAGGGACCCCGGTCACCACCACGGCCCCTGCCTCCTCTTGGGAAGGGACATCAAGTCACCCGTCAGCCCTGCCGTGAGCCCGTATCAGGACTGTCCCTGCCCTGAGAAGACAGCGGCTGCTTGGGCTGTGTCTTGTCCGGGGCAGCAGGGGATGCCAGCTTCGGGGTCGCCCCCAGTCAGGGCAGAAGGCATGCCTGGCCTGCATCATACCCGAGGGTGGGCTGCGTGGGCCTTGTCACCAGACCAGGAGACAGAGGTCACACTGCTTACCGTCTCCCCACAGGGACCTGGCCCCACTGGGGCAAGGTGAGCCCTGAGCGCCCACAGAGGTCTCGAGCCTGCAGGGAACTCTGTGTGCCCAGGGGAAACCGAGGCACAGCAGGTCAGAGTGGCTGTCACACGGTGAACGCCCTCCAGCCCTATCGGACTGGCCTCTGCCCGCCTCCCCAGTGCAGGCACAGGCGGGTGCTGGGTCCCGGCCGGGGGGGGAGTGCAGGGTCATTCACATCTTCCCCTGAGCAGCCCTACTCCCTGCTGCTTTCCAGAGCCCCGGCCTTGGGAAGCGGGGGGCCCAGGAGCCCCTCTGTCTGCCCACACCCCGGGGCCAAGAGCAGAAGTTTCCCAGCCACACAGCTGTTGACATGTGTCCGTCCCGGCTCTCCTGCCGGGGGGAGGGCGGTGAGGAAGATGCGGGGCGGGGAGCGTTCGTTCTTGGGTCACAGAAACGTTGCCTCCTGCCAGCATCTTCCTGAGGAGGGAGTGCTCCTGGATCCTGGCTGACAGCCAACTCCAGAGCCCCGTCCTTCCCCCCAACCCCACCGCGGCCCCGGGGGTGCTCCTCCACCTCCAGCTGAGTGATTCTTCCCTGACGGAGGTGACTTCCTCTGCTCGGCCTCCTCCCATGTTCGCTTCCAAAAAGACTAATTAAAAATGAAATGGGGCCAGGCCGCGGGCTGGCTCTGGCCCTCCCAGCTGTCTAAACACCCCGTGCCTGCAGGGTGACCTGGACGGGGGAGGCTGCTTGACCCAGCTCCCAAACCGGGGGCTCAGGGATCCATCCTGCCCGGGAGCCCCCCGCCAGTCCTGTTGTTTCAGGGGTTTGTCACCGCTGTTGGACTTTAAGAGGTAGCCGGAGAGGGTGGTCTGGGGAGACCCTCAGGGTTGCCAGGGATGGCGGACTCTGAGAGACGTCAGCGAGCCGTGGGCCACCACAGGGGTGCGGGGGAAGGGGAAAGATGGGAGGGTTTGGGAGTGAGTCTCAGCCTTGAGGTCCAACAGGCTCTGAGGGTGGGGACCTAGCCAAGCCCTGGGTCTGGGCCCAGACAGGTCCAGGAGACACAACTGCCAGAGCGGGGAGGCCAGAAGTGGTGGGGGGGGGGTGGCTCTGAGCTCAGGATGGTCCCTGAGGCGGAGAGTACACGTGGCCCGGGGCTGTGGATCTGGGTGGGGAATGGAGTCCTCACCAAGGCGAGTTGGTGCACAAGTACGTCAGCAGGCACCTGGGCCAGAGGGCTTGTCCTGTCTGGGAGGGGTAGGCTTGGGGCAAGGAGTGGGGGAACCCAAGGTGCCAGGACAGGAGGTTCCTGAGCCAAAGGCCAGGGAGGGGACAGGGCAGCTGGGACGTTCGGGGGTGGGGTGGCAGGGAGAGGTCGCCCCAGGGCAGCCTAGCTGGCCAGGTTCCCAGCCTGTGGCATCGGGGGCCCCGCTGCAGGCCTGCTGTGGGATGGCCCTGCGCCCGACGGCCCAGCTGCAAGGGGCGAGCCCAAGGGCCCAGTGCGTCTGTCAAGGTGCTTTTCGGGGAGGTGGGGCCCCCGCTGGACCGTAGGGCTTTGGTGTGAGTCTCAGTGCAGAGGCGCCGGTGGGGAGGGCTCCCGAGAGGAGGCAGCCCCGCCCAGCCAGGGGATCTCAGGCAAATCTCTGCCTCGCTGGTGCTGAGAGCCTCGCCTGGGAGCTGGAAAGGAAAGGAGACTGTGGATGAGAAGAGGCACCTTGGGAGCAGCTGCGAGGGAGTTGCCAGATTTGGGGCGATCAGGAGCCTGGGCCCCGGCACTCACCTGCTCCGGGGGTGCCTTGGGTGGGGAGGGCGGCAGAGGCCTCCTGGACAGCTGCAGAGACAGGCAGGCCAGGGCTAGAACCTGTACTTCAGGGCAATAAACTCCCCACCAGCCGAAACCAGGAGAGAGGGATGAGAGAGAGGAGATGCGACGCCCAGGCCTGCTCGGCCCCGAGCGATGCCATTATGGGGCAGCCCCGCCCACCCTGGAGCCCACAGGCTGCGTGCGGAGAAGCTGCGGGGTGGGGGGGGGGGGGTTGCTGTCGGGGCCCCCAGGTAGGACAGGGCAGGCGGGAGGGCAGAGAGCATGGGGGCACTGGCGCTGCCTGGCCAATTACTCCGGGGAGAAGCCTGAGTAGGGCCTGGTTTGAACGAGGATTCAACCTTCTAAAGGACAAGATGATGTGAACCCAGTTTTATTGTCAGGCAAGATGTGCAGGACCTGCCGTAGGTTGGGGAAAAGGCAGTGGGCTGTGAAGTGTCCCTTCCAGGGTGGCTCCGGCTCTGTGAGAACCGTCTGGGTTGGGGGGAGGAGGGGGCCCGAGCGGCCATCAGTGCCCACAGCACGGAGCTCCAGGACCGCCCGCCCAACCACGTTTCTTCCTTTCTTGCCTACCGTGCATCTGCCAGTCTGTCTGCATTGAGCAGTACGGCCTGCCTGTTTTGTAAACAAGGCACCCTTTGCTGGAGGGCAGGCCGAGCCCCACCCAGAGCTACCTGTCCTGCTTCAGCCGCAGGCCGCAGGCCGGCGCCAGCCACCCCTCCCCTTGAGGGCTCAGGGCTCAACAAGGCTTGGCTCCTGGACCAGAGCCTTCCCCCTGCACCCCAGCCTGGCTGGGGCCTGGCCTCAGTGGGCGCCCATGGCTCACAGACGGGCATAGCCCTTGAGGGAAGCCATCACCCCTTCCACAGGTAAAGAAACTGAGGCAATCAGCAAACATTTAGGGACCACTTAATGTGTGCTGAGTCCAGTGGAGGAAAAAGAGAAAGAGCTGGACGAACACACTGTCCCTGAGCAGCCCGAAAGGGGCCACTGCTGGACACGGGAGGGCCCAGGGGTGGCTGTGAGTTGGGTGGGGGGGTAGCAGCAGGTAGGGCAGGACTCCCTGTTGCCTAAGGAGGCTGAGACCCCTTCTAGGTGGAGTAGTCCAGGAAGATTTCCTGGAGGAGGAGGAAGAATTTCAGGGGCCCTTGGAGGCTAGGCACTTCTCTTGACATCAGTTTCCCCCGCTCGGTGAAATGGAGAGAAGATGCTTGTCTTGTTGACTGAACAGATTTTTGTTTGGTTTTTTTTCTCAGAAAAGAGCAGATGAGCTCACGGACAAGAAGATATTAGGGCTTCTGCTCCCTCTGTGTGCCTCTGTTTCCTGTTTGCACAATGGGCCCAAGAGTCATCGTGTTCCCGGGTTCACTGGTAAGCCCTGGTGACCTGGAGGCTGAGCCCTGGGTGGACCGAGGCCGGTCCGTGCTCTGCACGCTCCCCCCACTCCCGTCTCAGGAGCCCAGGAAGCAGCTTCTGGGACCTGCCAAGGGCTCGGAGGTCCACACCCTCCCGGCCGGGAGAGCCGCTGACCCTCTGGGTGGCTGTCAGCAGAGCAAAGAGGAAGCCAGGCTGGGAACCTAGTGGTGCAACCAGTCCGTGGTGCCGACGACCTCGTGAGCTTGTGCAATGGACCTGGGGTCCGGAAAGCTGGCTGCCTGTGGCCGCACGCAACGGTAGGCCAAGGGGTCACCCAGGAGGCGGCCCTCTAGCCCAGGTGGCCTGGGCAAGCCGCGACCACAGGTCACCCCCGCCTGAGCCGGCCAATGGGACCCCAGCCGCCACTGCCCTTCCGGACACTGAGGCCCACACTTAACATCCCCCCCCCAACCCAGCTCCAGTGCCTTCTCCCTGGGGGCTCCCAGGGGCAAGGCCACCCTCCCCCCCCACGCATACGTGGCCACTGTCCTCCCTCCAAGGGTGCCTGTCCAAGCCCAGTCCCTATCCTGTTGCCCTTTGGGCCCTCGATCCCCCGGGACAGAGCAGGAGGCCTGGCCCTCAGTCGGAGCCAGGCTCTGGTCTCCGAGCGGCCCTGGGTTGGAGTCCTGCAGCCCCGGGACTGCCCTAGGGGCTGCGTCCGGAGAGGAGGGCTGGGAGGGGGTCAGGCGTGTCTCTGGGTGGACCGGGCATGGGAGGAGCCACAGAGGCCACTGCAGGCCAAGGGGGGCCACGGGCAAAGGCCAGGGCAGCAGGAGATGGGCCCAGGTGAGGAATCGGCCTGCCTCGGCCCAGCGTGTGCCGGGGAAGGCCGGGCTGCGGGAGGCCCAGGGGTGGCGATGTGGGGATAACAGGACGGCTCTTCCCACAGCTCCTGGCGGCAGCCCACCCCCCAGCACACCCAGGCCCAGGCCGGCTCGGATCTGGGGTTGGGAGGGCTGGTCGGACCCTGGTTATCTCGGCTCCCCTGACAGGGCGCTGGATACAGAGCCCAGAGCCCCCAGCCAGGCCGGTTATCAGGGGCCACTGAGCCCTGACCTCACCAGGCCCAGGCTGGGCACAGGGGCGGGGGTGCCTGAGGCGTTCCCAGCCCGCCCCCGTACCCACTATCTGGAGCAGCCTCGCCCGGCCTGAGATAATTGCCCAGAGAGGAGACAGATGCTGGGAACGACGCCACAGGGCCGGCTCCCAGTGGCCACGGAGAAGGGAGTGGGGAGGTGGCCCCGGACCCGGTGGATCGGCTCAGCGCAGCGAGCGCTGTTGGGGCGAGCCTGAGGGTCCCGCTGGAGAGGAAACTGAGGGCGCGAACTGCCTGGCGCCCACGTGTGTCTGAGCAGAGCCTAGACTGGGGCTCGGGCTCCGGCCTCCCGCCCACAGTGCCCTCCTCCCGGGACCCTCAGATGGCCTCTGCCGTGCAGGCCACGCGGTCTGCAGGCCTGGCTGCGTGCTCTCCACTCGGGAGGGAGCTGAAGGACCGAGGGGATGCGCTCGCCGCCACGGGCGCGCCCTGCACAGGGCTCCCAGGGCCGCACGGCCCTGCCAGGGACCTGCCGGCCCGAGCCCGTGCCCCAGGCAGGGGCTACCCTGTGCGAGGCCCAGCGCGTGGCTTGTGGCCTGGGGCGGGGGGCGGAAGGAGACACCTGTTCACGCCCACCCAGGGCCCTGGGGCCCGGCCTGGGCCTCGTGAGGGCAGAGGGGTTCCTGGGAGAACGGGATCCCAGAAAGCCCCTCTTCCCACACGAAGGGCCTTCCAGGGCCACCCAGCGCCCGCGGCCAGCCTTCCTGCCAGCTCTTGCAACACTGCGTGAGGGCTGCGCAGAAACCCGATCTCGGGCTCAGGCCCTGACGTGCCCCCGCCGCCCGTCCCACTGAGCTCTTCTCCGTGGCGGGGCCGCCGGTCCCAGACCCCGTGGAGACCCATGGCTCGTGCCTGCAGGTTCTCAGGAGGGCAGCGGTGGGCACTGTCCCGGCCCTGCCTCCCAGGTAAGGGGACTCCGAGACGGGACCCCCTGCACGGAGCCGTCCAGCAAAGGCCTCTGTCCCACCAGCCGGCCAGGGCTGTGGAAGAAACCAGCCCCTGACCCTCTGGCAGCTGGGCAAGTCCGCCCACTCCCCGCACCTCAGTTTCCCCATCCGGGAATGGGACGCCTGCCCAAGACCCTCGTCAGATGCACCCCCAGCCCGGCCTCCTGCAGGAGAATGGGTGCCACGCTGCTCTCCAGGCGAGAGGGGCGAGCTCTCCTGATTCTGCCAGGAGCCCAGGGCTGCCCCGGGGCCGGGCGGGTGTTCGGGTCCTGCCTTCTCCAGCGCTGGCCCCACTCTTGTCTCCTGGGAGGAGGGGTTCCGTGAGGTCTGTGGGAAGGGAACCCTGGGTGCCACGGGGAGATGGTGGGTCCTGCTCAGGCACGCCCAGGCCTCAGGAAGCTTCTCCAGGACTGGCGTGGTCAGAGCTGGGAAGAAGCAGCAGGTCTGGGTGGGTGAGTGAGCACTGGGGGCCCCTAGATTCTAGCTGGACACCCCCAGGACTCGTCCAGCCTCAGGCCCAGCCTTCTTCCCCCCCTGCTCCTCTTGGGTGGTGGAGGGGTAGGCAGGCCGAGGGCAGGTGGGCAGGTGGCCTGATAGCCTTGGCTTCCTGTTCCCAGCACTGGCCACCGCAGTTGGGGCCTTCCTTCCTCTGCAGCAGATGGTGAAGGAGCAGTGGTGACGGGGGATAAACAAGCCATGGGCCTCCTCCCTGTGGGGAGCTGCCAGAGCAGGGTCCTCACAGGTGGGCTCAGTGGAGGAGGGGGCTGGCCCTGTGGCCAGAAACCTCCTAGAGGCAGGCAATCTCCTCTCTGCACCAGGACCAGGCCCCTCTGGCTGCTCTCTACTCTGAAGCTGGCAGGGCTGCCCTGCCTGGGTGTGCAGGTTGGGCACTGCTCAAGGGGCTGTGAATCGTCAGGGCAGTGGTCCTGCTACACGAGGCATCTTCCTAAAGCTCGAATCGGAGCCCCTCCTCAAGTGCTGGCTTCAACCTGGAGCAACGCACCCTCTCATGCCCCCCCCCACCCCAAGGGATGAAGCTTGACTCCTCTGCCCCCGGTGCCACCATGGCTCTCAGCTTGGGTCTCACTTTCCCTGCGAGCTCTGTGCTCCTGCTGCCTCCGCCCCCCCACTGGCACCCTGGTCACACCATGCTGACACTTCCTGGTCTCTGGGGCACCTTTGCCTCCGCCATCCCGGCCCGTTGGTCTGTGCGTTCTGCCAGGGCCGGAATCAAACCACTTTGGAATCCCACCGAGATCTGTAGAAGGCAGGGGGGCGGGAGGGGCCTGGGGCCGTGGGAGATAGGCTTTCCTGGTAAGGCAACCCAGGACTGGGGCAGAGAGTACGCTGGCGGTAGGGAGCAGGTGGGTGCAGGGGAGCCTCTGGTCAGGGGCACGGTGCCAGGGCCAGCGAACTGAGGGAACCGTGTCCCTCTGTCAGCCCCCAGGACCCTTGCAGCCCCCAGTTGCCCCGCAGCCCTGAACCCCCTCCTTCCTGCCTCACACAAAGCCCAGGCTTTCCGGGCCTTACCCCTCCCTCTGTACAGGAGCCCAAGCCCCTCCACATCTCCCCGCCCGGGTAGCACCCCCAGCCGCTGGTGCAGCCGTGCCCCGTCCCTCAGGTGCGTCTCTGCTCCCGCGGCAGCTCAGCCCCCTTTGAAAGTCATGCTGGCATTCAAGGGCCAACCCCAGAGGTCCTGGGAAGATGGGAAGAGCCCGCATCTCCCCCTGCCTTGAGGGAGCCCTGAGGGGCCTCTGTGGGGCCCGGCTGGACCCTCGGGACATTTGAAACCCGGGACACTCAGGAGGCCTGTTAGGGGGGCCCACGCTCGCTGACCCCGCTGGGCATTTGGGTCTCCCCCATCCTGTTCCCACCAGGCAGCCCAAGGTGCTGAGAACCGGCACATGCCCGGGCAGGGCCCACTGCAGTTGGCGGCTCAGAGGATGGCACTCCTGCCCCGCCGCTGGCTCATGCCCCCTTGGGAGTCAGGGTCAGGGAGGTGCCCATCCACAGGTCACACCCTCCTGGCTCTGGGCCCCCGCTTCCTTCCTCCCTCCTTTCTCTCCGGCAAACTAGAGACCCAGAAACCAGACCTCCATGAGCCCAGTGGACTGCTGGGAGCCTGGTGACTCTGTCCTCCCCCATGCTGGGGAGCAATAGTCTCTCGAAGGGCCTCTGGGCGTCTCTCAGGCCTGTCCCCAAGGGCCGGCGCGGCTCGGGCTTCAGTGACCCTGAAGCAAGTGTTCCGGCAGCTCTCCTCTCTGCAGACCCCCACTGGCCACATGGCCAAGCTGCCCAGCTGAGGCTCCTGCTAGAGACAACCGATGGGGCGGGAGGGAGCGGCAGCCAGGGGTCAGCCCTGGAGGGGCCAGCGGTGGGTGTGGTCTCCAGGCCAGTCCCGGGAAGGGCCAGGGAAGGGGCCAGAGGTGGCCTGGCCTCCTCTCGGGCAGCAGAAGGGTGGACACCAGCTGACACCCACACCCCGCTGCCTGCCACACCTTCCTCCTCGGCCCAGCGTTTTCTCACGCTCGGAGCTGGCATGGCGAACCCTGCCGTGCTGGGACTTGTCACCCCATCCCGGGAAGGTGGGCGAGGCTTTTCCTCTGGGCCTGGGGGCAGGGGCCACCGCAAGTCAAGACATGGCCTGGAGTGGCGGAGCCGGGTTGCGACACCGGCTGAGCAGCTGCAGGGGGCCCGGCCCACACCTGGCCCGTGTCCCAGTCCGTCCGCCTACCGTGGCACCTACCCTCCACTGGGGAGGGCAGAGAGCATGGGTGGGCTTGGGGAGGCAGGTTCCCATCCTTCCTAGAGGTGGACCCAGGGGCTTGGGCCAAGGCCCTGCCCCGCTCTGGTCCCCAGTTGGAAACTGAGGAAACTGAGGATCATAACGGTCCGTCGGGACACCTATGTGCACCCACACGCTCGGCACCTTGTCGGAGCCTGGGGGTGTGGTCAGCAGTGTGACCTCAGTTTTCCCCTCTGGAGAGTGGGATGACAGGACAGCTACCTCAGGGCTGCTGGGAGGCTCCAATAGGAAATGCACACTTTGGGAGTCTTGGGTCTTGCAGCATCACGGCTGTGACTTCGGGACAGAAGGCCAGGAATTCCTAAGGGCCCCTGAGGCTGGTGCACTGCGGGGTCAGGGGCCTGATGGCCCCCGACTCCCAGGCGTCGCTCAGTCCCCGGACAAGACCTCGGATCTCTCTGGCCAGAGCTGGTGGGGCTCACTCTCCTGCTGAGAGCTGGGTGGAGGCCCCCCTCCAGCCGGGGCCCCACCTCCAGCTGGGCCCCCACCTCCAGCCAGTTCCTTCAGGGGCTAAGCCTCTGGTGACAGACTCTGGCCCCTGAGCAAATCTATGTCATCTGAGGTCAGGCCGGCCTGTGGATCTCCTCAACCCACCAGGCCCTGGAGTGGGCGTCTGGTTGTAAAGAAAAAACCAGATCTTCTCTGGGCACCACCCCTGTAGGGCTAGTGGGGACCCAGGCTGAGGGTGGTCCCCAGGAGGGTGGCATGAGTACCTGGCCTGTCCCATTTGCTTCAGCGAAATGGGGGGCGGGGGGTAGAGTGGGACATGGGACAGGCTGGAATGGCGCCCTGGACAGACCCTCCTCAGTTCTGTTGTCACATGGAGAAACTGAGGCCCAGGGAGGTGCAAGCCCACGGCTGGGTCCGTGAGCCAAGCTGGGCCCCCGGAGGCCCTGGGCCTTCCTGGCCTTGATGTGCAGGCCTTTCACTGGGCAGGAAGGAGGGCATGGGGCGCGGGGCTCTGGGGAAAGGGCCCCACAGCTTAAGAGCTCCTTCTGCAAGAGTCACCAGCTGCCGTCGGAGGCTGGGGAGATGGAGAGGCAGGCCCCCTGGGAGGCAGCCCCTTGACACCCTGGCAACCCCCCAGGCAGGCGTGGGAATGGGACTGGCGGGAACAGGGCCTCTCCCCCAGGAATCAGCAGCTGGGTGCCGGCCAAGGCCGGCCTGATCCAAAGAGGAAGCGAAGTTCAGCTGCTGCGGAGCAGATGAGCTGCTGGGGGCAGGCACAGGCTGTATGGATGGGGCTCCAGCCCCGGCACTGGCTGAGCCCTGATCCCAGGTGCAGATGCCCCAGACTGAGCCCTGACCCCAGGCCAAGCTGAGTCCTGAGCCCTGACACAGGCGTGAACTGAGCACGCACCCCAGCCTTGGACCAACCCCCGACCCCAACCAGACCGGCCCCTGATCCAGGCACAGACCACCCCAGCTCCAAACAGACCAGCCTCATCTCTGCTGACCTCAAACTCCAGCTTTGTCCACCTCTGGCTCTTTGCTTCCTCAGCCCCCAGACCGAGAGCATCCTGGGTTGCATTAGCAGAGGCCAACCGCCGGGATCGGGAAGGTGACGGTCCACTCTGCTGGATGCTGTGTCCCTTCCTGGTCCTGCACTTTCAAAGGTCCACAGACCAGCTGGAGGGGATGCAGGAGGGAGACCAGAGTGCAGGCCTGGGGGCGCCGAGGGGGCCAAGGCTGGCTGGTGTGGAGGCAGGAGGCCTGGTCAGCCTGGTGGGACCCATGTCACCTCCGGCATGTGAGCCAGCGTGTCACCTCCACCACCTTGTCTTCCAGCCAGCCCTGAAAGGTGGAGCGCGCCCGCCCTGCTTTGTGGACAAGGAACCGGGCCGGACAGGGTCAGTGATACCCAAACGTACACAGCACGATCCGAGTCAGTCTGACCCGAAGCCCAGTCAGCTGTGCTGGGGACAGACCTCAGCCTGATCCCAACACCACCAGCCTATGGGGCGGGGGCTGCCTTGAGTGGATGGGGCAGCTTCACGGGGGCAGAGGGAGACGTCGGGGGAGACGCAGGGGACCACCGAGCTGGGGTGTCGGAGCCGGATCTGGGCCCCCAGGTGGGAGGGGGGCCAGCCTGGGCTCTTGGGCCCCTGCAGCCACCAACTCGGGCTCCCTGAGCCTCCCAGGAGCTGAGGCTGGGCATCCCGAGCTTGGGGGAAAAGAAGCTGTGTTTATTCGGAGCTCTAATCTCTGGGCCTTATCGCCGCCTGTTTGCCCATTGAGAGTTCAAACATGGCTGGAGGTCACAACGGGGTGGGGAGGGGCTGACAATATTTGCCCGCTTCTCCCGGTGGTGTTATAAATAGTACGGAGCCTCTCAGCTCGGAGGGGTCTCCCGCGGGCACCAGATGCCAGGTGGTGCGCCTGCAGTGTTGACATTCCCCAGCTCCGAGTTTGGCTTCCGATAGCGGCGCACGAGGGCGTGGCCGGAGAAGCCCTTTCTCATAGGAAAGCCCGAGAAACAGCTGCGCAGCCCCCCGCGGGGCTTGGTTGCCCCCATGCTGTCCCAGCCCACACCTGGGACGTGGGAAAGTCCACCTGGAGTGTCCAGGGGCCGTGCTGGGGCTGGGGACAGCAAAGCCCCGCAGGAGGCCGGGCCCAGCCCCACGTCAGGGCCCACGGCGTGGTGCCCAGACCCTGCCCGAAGGAGGCAGTGTGGCCTGGTGGTTAAGGCACACGAAGGTTCCGTGCACTTGGGCAGTGTGTGACTTGGGGAGCCCCAGTTTCCAGCTATTAAACGGGGTGCTCGTGAGTCCCACACCATAGAGTTGTGGGGAGACGGATGAGATGCTCAGCCCCACACACACACCACCGCCCGCCTCCGCACTGGGCCCAGTAGGGCCATCGCCCCCCCCCTCACCCCACAGGCTGACCAGGCCCCAGGGGAGGCGGGCTTGGGCATGCCCTCCCACCCAGGTACCAGGCCGTGAGCCTGGGGGACTGCTGGCCAGCAGGAGCCTCCCCAGCTCCCTCAGCCGCTCCCCGGTTGCTTCCAATGAGGGCCCGTTTCCTTTCTGGGTTTATTGGGGTCTAATCATCCTCATCACCCAGTTTACGGGACCTCTGGTTGCTTCAAAGCCCGCCTGGTACCAGCAGCCTGGAGAATCCTCCAGCCCAGCCCCTGAGGATGGGAACCCACCTGCTGCTCCTGGGGGCCCTCGCGGGCTTTAGGGGGACGGGCCAGGAGGTGGCTGGTAGCCTTGGCCGCCTCGAGGGCCTCAGCGGGACAGCGGCACCCGGACGGTGCCGTCACCGCGTCCAGCCCAGGGGAGCCCGGGTCTAGGCAGGCAGGCTGGTCCCAGGCAAGGGTGCCAGCATGGCCGGCCCGGGGTCAGGTGGCTCCGGGACCAGGTTGCGGTGTGACCTGGGTGAGCCCAGGCCCTTTGTCTTCCCAAGTCCCTTCCTCCGTAAAAAACAAGAAGAGTGAAAATTAGATCTTATGGCTGTGTTGGTCTAAAGACAAATACATTAATATTATATATGAAAGCATTTTCTTGTTCTTAAAAATTCAGTTTTTTCTCCTGATTTTAAAAGACATTAAAATACTTCCCTGAGCCTCTGAAAGTCTCCTGGTTCCTGGTCTCTGGGCCTGAAAGGGGAGTCGGTCTCTGGGGATTCAGGAGCCCAGAGAAGGGGCCTGACCTGGGCTGGGGGTCGGGGATGCGACTCAGAAAATGTGACACCAGAGCCCAGAACAGGACACAGGAGGAGCCAGCCAGAGAGGAGGGGCGGGGGAAGAGGCAGGAAGAGTCTGGGGCTCCTGGAGGTTGCTGGAGCCAGGGTTCCAGCAGCCTCCAAGCGTGGAGGCGGGGCCTCGTGGAGGCGGGTGGGCAGGGCCTCTGGTGGGCAAGGGCTTGTCCTGAGCACCAAGAGGAACCACAGGAGGTTTACGCAGGAGTGGGGGGTGGGGGTAAGGTGTGGGGGGAGGGGCTGGAGCTGCAGCCCGGAATGTGGGGGAGACGCTGCTGCAGGTGTGGGGGGAGTCCCAGCAGGGAGCGATCCCAGCCTGGAGAGGTCCCAGCAGGGAGCGATCAGGAGGCTGGTTGGCCCTGGGCCTCCTTTCCCCACGTGCACAATGAAGGGTTGGGCTAAATGGTCTCCAGGGAAGTTCCTGAAGGCCAACGGAAGGCTTGGGGGGAAGGGGGCGTTCTACGGGTTGAGGGGTCCTCACCCAGCGCTCCAGGAGGGGAATAGGGTGGGGTGGGGCCGGGGCAGCTCCCTCTGCCGCCCTGCACTGCGGCCCCCCAGCTACAGAGCTCTGCCCATTGTCTGCCCCCCACTTCCCTCCTGGGACCACCTGCCTGGGGACCAGCAGCCCTTGCGGTCCCCCACCTGCGTGCAAGCGCCTCCCCTGCCCTCCGTCCGTCCCTCCATTGGTGGCTAAACTGCCATCAATCAGGGCAGCCACACCTGCTGCTTTCGAGTTCCCTCCTCCCTCCGCTGGCCCTGACAGCCCCTGCCACCCTCCTCTGGGCTCAGGGGGGCCCAGGCACCCAGCGGCCCCTCAAGGACCCCGAGGCAGGACTGCTCAGACCTGAAGGCTGCAGCCCTCTGTCCTGTGAACTCCAAGAGAGCCCCCGACCAGAATACCTGCCAGGAGGGGCAAGGCCCTGCACAGCCTTCTCACCATCCAACAGGTGAGAAAACCGGGGCCCCCTCCCCTTAGCTTTGCACCGGAGAGGGGAGAGGGGCACAGGCGGGGACGGGGAGGGGGAACCAGGAACGGAGCCCCTCAGCTGCCTCCCCCATCACTCAGAAGACCCCCTCCCCCCGTCATCTGTGTCAGGGATAGAGACCAGGGTCCTCCCCTGGCACTGCCCTGACCAGCGTCCTGCCCTGCAGCTCAGGCTCCCCAGGAGCACTTGGACCTGTGGCTCTGCACCAGGGATGGGACAGGCGCTGGGATGGGACAGGCGCTGGGGTGGGACAGGCGCTGGGATGGGACAGGCGCTGGGGTGGGACAGGCGCTGGGGTGGGACAGGCCCTGGGGTGGGACAGGCGCTGGGATGGGACAGGCGCTGGGATGGGACAGGCCCTGGGGTGGGACAGGCGCTGGGATGGGACAGGCGCTGGGATGGGACAGGCGCTGGGATGGGACAGGCCCTGGGATGGGACAGGCCCTGGGATGGGACAGGCGCTGGGATGGGACAGGCCCTGGGATGGGACAGGCGCTGGGGTGGGACAGGCCCTGGGGTGGGACAGGCGCTGGGATGGGACAGGCCCTGGGATGGGACAGGCGCTGGGGTGGGACCTCCACAGCATCCCAGCCCTTTCTTGGCAAACAAAGGCCCTGCTGACCATATGCTGCTGCTCTGATTTGTCTGGGCTGGGGGGGGGCTGGGGGGCCTGGGGGGCCTGGCACACCCCACCCAGCCACCTTGGCACCACAGAAATGCCTCTTAGCCTGCCGGGCCCCTCCCTAATCAGGGGTCCCCCAGCCCCCCAACGCCCCCTCCCCCAACTCCGTCCCCACAGCTCTGGGACCGATGCCTCCGCTGCCCTAGCTGGGCAGGCTGCCCATGTGTGGCGGTCCGCACGGGGCACCACAGCTCAGTCCCCAGAGGGCGGGAGAGGACTGGGGAGTCGCTGGGACAGACCAGAGGCTTGAGGGGATCCTACCCAGCTCCATACCAGGAGGTAGGGGGGAAGGGTCACCTCCTCCCCAGTGCCAAAGCCCCAGGCCCGTCCTGCTGCCCAACAGGGGCTGGCAGAGTGGGGTCCCGCCTGCTGTGCCCTGCCTCTCCTGAGCCTGAAGCCCCAGACTCCTCCCAGTTCCCCTCCCCCATGCCTCCCGCCACCCCCCCCCACCCCCCGTTGGGCGGGATCCCACCGCTTCCCTCTGCGGGACCTCCGGCAAGGCCCGGTGCTCTGCCCCCACCTGCGGGACCACGCAGCTCACGGGGCTCAGCCCAGCATCCCCACCCCCAGGCCCCGCCCCTCCCAGCCTCCCCTAGCCCCAGCGGCGATTAATAAATGAGGTGAACACTGAGCTCGGTGAGGCCTGGCAGTGCCCCCGCACTCCAGTGCAGCGCTTGGGGCTCAGCCGCAGCCCCGCGAGCCAGTCCACCCTCACCCAGCAGAGCCCTCCCCCCTCCCCCCACCCCCCACCCCGCCTGCCCGGGTCAGTTCCCCAAGCTCCTGGCGCCACCTGCTGGGCCGAGTGGACGCTTGCGGTGCTCGACCGGCTCAACCACAGAGGCCCAGGTGGGAACTCAGACGGGGAGTGGCTCAGATGGGGAGGGGGCTCAGATAGGGAGGGTCAGAGAAGTCCTGTGAGACCTTGGGTGGCTTGAGGAGGGTTGGCGCGGGCACACACTCACATTCTCTCTCTCTCTCTCTCTTTCTGTCGTTCACACTGGCCGTTCCTGGGGCCGCACTGCCCCCCTGTGGCAGCAGGAGGCGCTGCATGGAGCCCAGTCTCTGAGACCCTGGCAGGAATGCTGGTCCCTCAGCCACGTGTTGTACAGGGACCCTGAGGCCTGGGTGAGGGCAGAACCTGGCGAGCCATGGACCCCTTGCTCTGCCCCCCAAGTCTCCGGGGACAGTCTGAGTCTGGTACTTGGAGCCCTGGGTTCCAGACCTAACAATCACCCACCCCTTCCCTAGTGCAGGAGGAAGGGGCTCCAAGACCGTTCTCCCTAGAGAACCGGGTCCAAAGTTAGGACACATGTCCCAGCACAGCCCTGCCCTTCCTGGAGACCCAGACTGCCTGGGCAGCCAAGCAGAGCTGCCAGACGCTGCCAAGGACTGCGGAAGAGGAAATTAAACCCCAAAGAAGTAGAAGAAATAATAAAGATAAGAGTAGATATAGATGAAATAGAAAATGTACAAATAATGGAGAAAATCAGTGAAACCCAAAGCTGTTTATTTGAAAAGATCAATCAAATGGATAAATTTCCAGTTGGTGTGATCAAGAAAAATAAAAGGAAGAGACAAATGACCAATATCAGGAGTGAAAGAGAAGGTATCACTTCGTACCCTAAAGACATTACAAGAATAATATTTCAGTATTATCAATTGATGACCAAAAATTGGACAATTTAGGGCTTCCCTGGTGGCGCAGTGGTTAAGAATCCACCTGCCAACGCAGGGGACATGGGTTCAAGCCCTGGTCGGGGAAGATCCCACTTGCCGCAGGATAACTAAGCCCGTGTGCCACAACTACTGAGCCCACGTGCCACAACTACTGAAGCCCGCACACCTAGAGCCCGTGCTCTGCAACAAGAGAAGCCACCGCAATAAGCCTGTGCACCACAACAAAGAGTAGCCCCCTCTCACCACAACTAGAGAAAGCCTGCGTGCAACAATGAAGACCCAATGCAGCCAAAAATAAATTAATTAATTTTAAAAAAATTGGACAATTTAGATGAAATAGAAAAATTCCTTGAAAGACACAAATGATCAAAATAGGCACAAGAAGAAGTATGTAATCAGAATATTAAAGAAATTCCATTTATAATTTAAATTTTGCCACAAAGAAAGTTCCTGGCCCACACAGTTTCACTGGCAAATGCAACCAAACATTCAGGGAAGAAATGTCAATTCTACACAGACTCTTCCATAAAATAAGATTTTATGAGGCCACCATTATCTTGAGACCAAAATCAGACAAGATATCACAAAAGAAAATTATAGATCAATATCCCTCATAAACAAGGACACAAAAATCTTTTAACAAAATATTAGTAAATCCGGGCTTCCCTGGTGGCGCAGTGGTTGAGAATCTGCCTGCCAATGCAGGGGACACGGATTCGAGCCCTGGTCTGGGAAGATCCCACATGCTGCGGAGCAACTAGGCCCGTGAGCCACAATCACTGAGCCTGCGCGTCTGGAGCCTATGCTCCGCAATGGGAGAGGCCGCAATAGTGAGAGGCCCGCGCACCGCGATGAAGAGTGGCCCCCGCTTGCGGCAACTAGAGAAAGCCCTCGCATAGAAACGAAGACCCAACACAGCCAAAAATAAATATATAAATATATAAATAAATAAATAAATAAATAAATAAAAGATTATTATTAAAAAATATATATATATTAGTAAATCCAATTGAGCAAAATGTAAGAGGAGACTACACCATGACCACGGGGAGTTTATCCCAGGAATGCAAGGCTGGTTTAACATTCTAAAATCAGTCAACATAACACACCATATTAGCAGAGTGAACAAGAAAATCCACGTGATGACCTCAATAGAAGAAGCAAGGGGACCTCCCTGGTGATCCAGTGGGTAAGACTCCACGCTCCCAATGCAGGGGGCCGGGGTTCAATCCCTGGTTGGGGGACTAGATACTGCATGCATGCCGCAACAAAGAGTTCACGTGCCACAACTAAGAAGCCTGCATGCCGCAACTGAGACACAGCCAAAATCAATAAATAAATAAATATTTTTCGAAAAAATAGATGAGGCAAAAGCATTTGACAAAATTCAACCGCACTCATGATAAGAATGCTCAGCAAAGTGGGGAAGGGATGGGGCTCAACTTGACGTGAGCGTCTATACACAAAACCTACAGCTGAAGTCACGCATAATGCGGAAAAACTGAATGCTGCCCCCGATGGCAGGAGCAAGGCCAGGATGCCCAGTCTTGCTGCCTCCATTTAACCTTGTCCTGTAGGTCCTAGCCAGAGCAGGAAGGCAAGAAATAGAAATAGAAGACATACAGATTTAAAAGGGCAACATGGTCCTATGGTAGAGAATCCTTTTAAAATTTCAAAAGTAACTTCTAGAACTAATAAGTAAATTTAGCAAAGTTGAGGGATAAAGGGTAAATTTAGAAAAATCAACTATATTTCTATATGCTAGTATTGAAGCATTGGAGAAAAAAAACATTTTTTTTGGCCACACTGCACGGCTTGCGGGATCTTAGTTCCCCAACTAGGGATTGAATCCAGCCCATGCCAGAGTCCTAACCACTAGACCACCAAGGAATTCCCAGAAAATAAAATTCTTAAAAATTTACAATAGCATTAAAAACATCAAATAATCAAAATAATGAATAAAATATTAAGGAATCAAAATAATGAAAAAAACACAGAAGACTTTCAAAAAAAAGACTAGAAAACTTTGCTGAGAGTAACTAGGGAAGGCCTAAATAACGGGAGAGATATACTGTATTTGTAGACTAGAAAACTCAATATTTCTAAGGCACTCATTCTCTCCAAAATAATGTAGAGGTTCATTGCAAATTCTATCAAAATTCCACGAGGCTTTTTAAAAGGTTTTGACAAGATGATTCTAATTTGAGGGACTTCCCTGGTGGTCCAGTGATTAGGACTCCGCGCTTCCACTGCAGGGGGCTCAGGTTCGATCTCTGATAGAGGAACTAAGATCCTGCATGCTGCACAGCAAGGCCAAAAAAAAAAGGATGATTTTAATTTGAAATTGAATTGCAAAGGATCTAAAATAGCCAAGAGAATTTTGGAAAAGTTGAAGGGCCTACACTCTAAAGACTTACTATGAAGCTGTAGTAATTAAGACAGCATGGTACTGGCAGAAGGATAGACAAATGGGTTAATGGAAAACAGAACAGGGAATCCAAGAATAGACTCCCAAACATATGGTCAATTGATTTTCAACTAAGATGCCAAATCAATTCAATAGGGAAAAAAATCTTTAATAGATGGTGCTGAAACAACTGGATACGCATAGAGAAAAAAATTGAACCTCAACATTTATTTCACTCTCTCCACAAAAATGAAATCTGAATGGATCAGAGGCCTAAACATAAAACCCAGAACTGGGCTTCCCTGGTGGCGTAGTGGTTAAGAATCCGCCTGACAATGCAGGGAACACAGGTTCGAGCCCTGCTCGGGGAAGATCCCACATGCCGTGGAGCAACTAAGCCCGTGTGCCGCAACTACTGAGCCTGCGCTCTAGAGCCCGCGAGCCACAACCACTGAGCCCTGGCGCCACAACTACTGAAGCCTGCGTGCCTAGAGCCCGTGCTTTTCAAGAAGACAAGCCACCGCAATGAGAAGCCCGCGCACCACAATGAAGAATAGTCCCCTCTCTCAGCAACTAGAGAAAGCCCGCGTGCAGCAACGAAGACCCAATGCAGCCAAAAAAAAGAAGAAAAAAAACAAACAAACCCAGAACCTTCTGGAAGCAAACATAAGACAAAATCTTCATGACCTTGGAGTAGGCAAAGATTTCTTTCAGGTCACAAAAGCACCAGCCATACAAGAAAAAAATTGCCAAATTAGCTTTCATCAAAATCAAAATTTTCTTCTCATGAAAAGACACCATTAACATAACTGAATCACTTTGCTGTACACCTGAAACTAACACAACATTGTAAATCAACTATACTTCAGTTTTTTAAAATAAATTTATTTATTTATTTTTGGCTGTGTTGGGTCTTTGTTGCTGCGTGCAGGCTTTCTCTAGTTGCAGCAAGTGGGGGCTACTCTTCGTTGCGGCGCACGGGCTTCTCATTGTGGTGGCTTCTCTTGTTGCAGAGCATGGACTCTAGGTGCGCAGGCTTCAGTAGTTGTGGCTTGCGGGCTCTAGAGCGCAGGCTCAATAGTTGTGGTGCATGGGCTTAGTGGTTCCAAGGCATGTGGGATCTTCCGTGACCAGGGCTCGAACCTGTGTCCCCTGCATTGTCAAGTGGATTCTTAACCACTGCGCCACCAAGGAAGTCCTACTTCAATTTTCTTAAGAAGACACCATTAAGAAAATGAATAGGCAATCCACAAGCTGGAGAAAAAATTCGCAGTACAATCTCTGATGAAGGATTTGTGTTCAGAATATGTAAAGAGCACCAATAAACAAACAATGAAAATACAGACAACTCAATTTTTAAAATGGGCAAAATATTTGGATAGGCATTTCACAAAAGAAGATGGACAAATGACCAATAACCCTGGAGAGGTACCCAACATCTGCAGACATCAGGGAAATGCAAGTTAAAATCACAGTGAGATACCAGTGCACACCCATTGGAATGGCTACAATCCAAAGACTGATGACACCAAGTGTTATTAAGAACATTTAGCAACTGAAACTCTCCTACTTTGCCAGTGGGAATGTAAAACGATATAACCATTCAGAGAACTCTTGGGGAGTTTCTTATTAAGTTAAATATGCATCTGCCCTAAACCCCAGCAATTTGACTCTCAGGGATTTACCTGAAGGAAATGAAAACACATCACTGTATCAGTCATCTGTGGCTGTGTAACAAATCCCCACAAGCCTGGTGGCTTAAGAGAACACCCAAAAAAAAAAAAAAAAAAGAGAACACCCACTGATTAAATCATGGGTCCATAGGTCAGAAGTCTCTTGTGGCGTGGGTCTCATGATGCTGAGATCAAAGGTCAGTCAGACTGGGCTTGTCTGGAGGCTCAGGGACAAATCCAGTTCTTCATGTTGTAAGATCTGGTCCCCACTTCCTGATGGCTGTCCCTCTGCTCCTAAAGGTCACCCTCATGCCCCCTCCATCTTTAAAGCAATAGCACAGTGTTCTTCTCCGACTCCCTCCCCACCTCCACTGGGGAAAACCCTCGCTTTTATTTTATTTTACTTTATTTTTATTTTTTAAATATGTATTTATTTATTTATTTGGCTGTGCCGGGTCTTAGTTGCGGCTCGCGAGATCTTAGTTGCGGCATACGGGATCTAGTTCCCTGACCAGGGATCAAACCCGGGCCCCCTGCATTGGGAGCTTGGAGTCTTAACCACTGGACCACCAAGGAAGTCCCCCAAACCCTCTGTTTTTAAAGGATCATGTGATTAGGTCCTTCTCACCTCATGGTCTCCTGTTGCCAGACAACGTAACTTGATCTCAGGAGTAATAGCTGGCCATATTCACAGGTCCCACTTGCTCGAAATGGAAGGGTAAAGTCATTAAGGGCAGTCTTAGAATCTGCCTACCTCATTCACCAAAAAACCTGTATAGGGATGTTCCAGGTAGCCTCATTTGTAAGAGCCAAAACGCAGAAGCCAATCAGATGTCCATCAGCAGGTGAGTGGATCAGCCTCTTGTGCTGTAGCCATATGGTGGACATACTCTGCACTGAAAAGGAGCTACAGATGCACATAACATGGATGATATCAAAACAGTACAGTGGTAAGATTGTTTCCCACAGGAGTGCAGGGTAGCAGTTCTGAACCCACTGTGCATGCATCTTGGAATGGCACATTTAAGTGAACGGATGGTGGGAACCAGTGTGTCACTGTTGGAGTGGGCATTGCAGGTAAGCAGGGGAGGTGCTAGAATGGTCCTTGTGGTGGTGGATTCGAGTTGGAGGCATCAGTATGAACCCGTGATTAGCTTCATATAAATACAGATGCTACATAGAGAAATATTTACGGATATGTGTGCATACATAGGTTCCAATATGCACATATGTTTCCTTGCTCTGACTGTGAGAGGGCTTAGACGCTATGACACCCCAAGGGCAATGAGCACCCCAGCACCCAGATCTTGGTTTCTAACACCACCCTCCAATGAAAGGATCCAGGGCTCTTTGGAGAAATAGCTGATTCTAGGGCTGGGGCAGGAAATACAGATGATGAGCCTGGAGCGTCTTGTGGTGCCAGAAAGTAAGGAACTGTTCAACCCCCTTCCCAGAAATAAACAAACCCACAATGGTGGGGTGTATATCAAAGGGACACAAAAGCCAACCCCAAAAAACCCCCAATGGGCCAAAGCTGGAGAAATTTAAGCAACAAAATAATTTCTTATCGCATTCTAACCCACGGTGTAAAATAAATATCCTGGAGTCCATAGTGATACAAATAAATGATTGGCTCAGTAAGTGGAGATAGTAGACAAACCTCTCATGCAGAAGAACTCCAAATGGTTTATGTAGATACCCCCTGGAGGGGGAGCATTATCCCCTCTCCTCAGGTGTACATGGGGATGTCCTTCCAGAGGACAGCAGGGAAGGTGTGGGGAGTAGCTTTACCGAGAACACCTGGAAACACACCTCAGCCAGGTGGTCAAGGTCCGCATCCTCGGTGATAAGTCATGTTGACAGCAAATGCCCCTGATACGGTGTGATGAGAAGGGCACCTCGCCTCTGTGGTCTTCCCCCAAAACCCATCACTCCAGTCCTGAGGAAAACATCAGACAAATCCCAGTAGAGGGACATTCTATGAAATCCCTGGCCAGTCCTCCTTAAAACCATCAAGGTGATCAAAAACCAGGAAAGTCTGAGAAACTGTCACCGCCCAGAGGAGCCCCAGGAGACACGGCGACCAACTGTCTTGTGGGTCCTGGGACAGGAAAGGGACTTAGGGAAAAGCTAAGGAAATCTGAATAAGGTTCGGACCTCTGGTTAATGATAAATATTGTATCAATGTTGGGTCATTAGTTGTGGCTCTCCTGAAGTAAGATGTTACTAATGCGGAAATGGGTGTGGGGTGTACGGCTACTTTCTGTACTATCTTTGATGTTTTGTGTAAGTCTGAATCTATCCTACAATTAAAAGTTTACTTAAAAACCCTTAAAATGTGGGCTGCAGACACATGGCAGGCAGAGAAGGGGGCAGATTGGTAAAATCCAAACTCCATTCCTGGTAACTCAAAGCATATGCTATGGATAGAAACATCGAAATGAAACACAGTGGATGCCAAGGCCTGGTCTCACTTTCTAAAAATGCCCAGGACAGGATTCCAATCTGTTTTTAAAAACTGACCTTGTGCATCTGATCCCTGCTGGGGCCCCGAGAAGCTGTCGGGTGTGTGGACATGGTCATCTGGTCCAGGAGGAGCCCACCTCCTCCCACGAACCTACCCTGCTGTCAGATCTCTGTCCCAATTCTTTCTTTCCCTCTACTAATTTATCTAAGTTTATCGGCTTAATCAAGTATAACTACCTCTTAATTGTATAAAACCCCTTTTTCAAAGTTTGAAATGGAACACCTGAGAATAGTCCAGACGTCCATGTATTTTAAACAAGCTGTGATAGTAAAATTCAATATGTGATTTTCAATTTAAAAAAATTATGCTAAGCTAAAGAAGTCAGATAAGGACAAGAACGGGCTGTCTGATTCCATTTACATGATGTCCAAAGTCCAAGCGCTGTCACAGCTGGTCTGTGGCGACAGGAATCAGATAGTGATTGTGGGGCAGAGGTGGGGGGAGGGAGGGGATGTGGGAAGGGGCCTGAGGGAACTTGTTAGTGTAATGCCTTCCTGGTCTCTACTTTTTAAAAAATTATTATTTTTAATTGTAAAATACACATAAAATAAATCTACTATCTTAACCATTTTTTTTTTTCCTTTGGCCGTGCCCCACGGCTTGTGGGATCTTAGTTTCCCGACTAGGGATGGAACCTGTGCCCCCTGCAGTGGAAGCGTGGAGTCTTAACCACTGGACCACCAGGGAAGTCCCTTAACAATTTTTAAGTGTAAATTTCAGGGGCATTAAGTACATTCACACTGTTGTGCAACTATCATCATCATGCATCCCCAGAACTTTTCATCTGGCAAGTAGAAAATTCTACAACCATTAAACACTAACTCCCCTTTCTGTTTCTGTGGATTTGACTACTCTAGGTCCCTTATGTAAATGGAATCATACAATATTTGTCCTTTTGTGTCTGGCTTATTTCACTCAACATAATGCCCTCAAGGTTCACCCATGTTGTAGCATGTGGCAGGATTCCTTCCTTTTTGAGGCTGAATAATATTCAAGTGTGTGGATAGAGGACATTTTCTTTATCCATTCATCCATCAGTGGACATCTGAGGTGCTTCTACCTCTTGGCTGCTGTGAAAGATGTTGGAGTAAATGTGGATGTGCAAATATCTCTTCTAAACCCTGCTTTCAGTTCTTTTGGGTATACAACTAGGAGTGAGATTGCTGGATCATACGGTAATTCTATTTTTTTAAATTTATTTAATATTTATGTATTTACTTATCTGGCTGCGCAGGGTCTTAGTTGTGGCACTCAGGACCTTTTGTTGTGATGCTCAGGCCCTTCATTGGGGCGCACGGGCTTCTCTAGTTGTAGCTCGCAGGCTTAGCTGCCCCGCGGCATGTGGGATCTTAGCTCCCCGACCAGGGATCAAACCCGCGTCCCCTGCATTCGAAGGCAGATTCTTAACCACTGGACCACCAGGGAAGCCCCTATTTTTAATTTTTTGAGAAAACTTCATACTATTTTCCACAGCAGCTGCACCATTTTACATTCCCACCAACAATGCACAAGGGTTGCAATTTCTCCACATCCTCACCAACACTTATTTTCTGTTTTTCTGATAGTGGTACCTCATCATGGTTCTACTTAACTTTTGAACATACAGAATTCAGCTATAATAACTGTTTCAATGTCTTCCTCTGCTGATTTGTGATAACATCTCTATCAACACTGGGGAGGTTTGGGGGGATTGGTTACTCTCATCATAGGTCACGTTTCCGTGCTTCCTTGCATGTCTGGTAATTTCTGCTAGTATGCCAGTCATTGTGAGTTTTACCTCATTGAGTGCTGGATATTTTATATTCCTGCAAATCCTCTTGAACTTTGTTCTAGAATGCAGTTACATTACTTGGGAACAGTGTGATCCTTTTGATCCTCGACTTTATGATTTGTTAAGTGGGTCCAGAACAGGGCTCAGTCTAGGACTAATTATTCTCCATCACAGAGGCAAGTCTGTCCAGAGGTCTGGCTGATGAGAGCAGCAGTCCCATGGGGCACTGTAGCTTCTAATCTTTCCAGATGACTCTTCACATGCCCCTTCCAAGGTAGGCATGGGCCAATCCTCCACTGGAAACTCCAGGGACCCTCTCAGCTCACCTGGGTTCCCTGGGCAGCTCCCCCCTCTCTGACACTCTGTGTCATGTTGCTCGCGGCCTGACCTCCCCAGACTCTCACCCAGGGGATCCACTGGGACCATCTCGTCCCACTTCTCATGTCACAACCTGGAAACTCCCTCAAGGCAGTGAGCTGGGGCAGGTCTAGGGCTCGCCTCACTTGCCCCCATCTCTCAGGGATCATTGTCCCATTTTGCCTCGTATCCGGTGCCTTCAGAGCCATTGTTTCACACATTTTGTCTGTTTTTTTTTTTTTTAACGAAGCATTTTTATTTTATTTTATTTTTTTTTTGGCTGTGTTGGGTCTTCATTTCTGTGCAAGGGCTTTCTCTAGTTGCGGCAAGCGGGGGCCACTCTTCATCGCGGTGCACGGGCCTTTCACTGTCGTGGCCTCTCTTGTTGCGGGGCACAGGCTCCAGACGCGCAGGCTCAGTAGTTGTGGCTCACGGGCCTAGTTGCTCCACGGCATGTGGGATCTTCCCAGACCAGGGTTCGAACCCGTGTCCCCTGCATTGGTAGGCAGATTCTCAACCACTGCGCCACCAGGGAAGCCCTTGTCTGGTTTTGTGTTGTTTTTTGGTTGTTTCAAGTGGGAGGGTAAGTTCTCCATCACATCTGGAAGGAGAAGTTTTTCCTACTGGAAATGTCCTAAGTCTGGTTTTGGATGGTGGCCACATAGGTGTATCCAGTGGACAAAACTTATTGAACTCACTTGATCCGGCAGGTCCCCCTCTGAGCATAACGCTGGAAAACTGAAAGTAGGAACACAGAGATTTGCTCAGAGGTGTTCACAGCTGCATCGTTCATGGTAGCCAAAGGTGGAAACAGCCCAAGTGTCCACGGACCAATGAAGGGTAAACAAGATGTGCTGTATCCATTCAACAGAATATTATTCAGCCTTAAAAAGGAAGGAAATGATGACACAGGCTACAACATGGATGAATCTTGAGGACATCATACTGAGTGAAATATGCCAGGTACCAAAGGACAAATCCTGTAGGATTCCACTTATATAAGTGTGATGGTTAATTTTATGTGTCCCCTTCACTGGGGCAAGGAGTACCCAATATTTGGTCAAACATTATTCTGCATGTTTCTGTGAGGGTTTTTTTTTTTTTTTTTTTTGTCTGAGATTAACATTTAAATCAGTAGACTGAGTAATGCAGATTTCCCTCCCTAATGTGGACGGGCCTCATCCAATCAGTTGATGACCTGAAAAGAACAAAAGGCTGATCCCCCCCACCCCCCCAATAAGAGAGACTTCTTCCTGCCTGAGGGCCTTCAAACTGAGACATTGATCTTTTTCTACCTTCAGACTCCAAATAAAGCCTTGGTTCCCCCGCATGTCGTGCCTGTGGACTCATCCTGCCAACCTTGGGGCTTGTCAGCCTCCATAATCGCATGAGTCAATTCCTTGTAATAAATCTCTCTAAGATACACACACACACACCCTACTGGTTCTGTTTGTCTGGAGAACCCTGACTAATACAATGAGGGCCCTAGAGGAGTCAAATCCATAGAGACAGAAAGTAGATGGCGGGGGCCTGGGGCTGGGGGAGGGGAGAAGGAGTGCGTGTCTAGTGGGAACAGCCATTCAGTTTGGGACAAGGCAGGAGTTCTGTGGGTGATGGTGGTGATTGCGGCACAACAATGGAATGTGCTTAATGCCACTGAGCTGTGCACTTAAACATAAGGTTAGGATGGCAAATTTTATGTCATGTATATTTTACGACAAACATTGAACTGAACACCTCAGCTCTGTGCAGAGAGGGATGTCACCCAGAGCCGCAGCCACACACCAGGGACCCGGAAGTCACTGCCACCGCAGCCACAGCGCCGGTTGACCCGACTGAAACCAGCAGCCGAGATAAGAGAGCCTCCGTGACCTTCCCCGCCAGCAGCAGCCGTGACATGGCCTGGCCTCCTGAAGCTTGAACAAGATTTGCGAGCTGCGTCCAACAGAGTCTTTCAGTGTGGTTATAAAGATGGGGTTTGGGCTTCCCTGGTGGCACAGTGGTTAAGAATCCACCTGCCAATGCAGCGGACACGGGTTCGAGCCCTGGTCTGGGAAGAGCCCATGTGCCACAGAGCAAATAAGCCCATGCGCCAGAGCTACTGAGCCTACGCTCTAGAGCCCGTGCTCTGAAACAAGAGAAGCCACTGCGATGAGAAGCCCACGCACTGCAATGAAGAGTAGCCCCCGCTCGCTGCGACTAGAGAAAAGCCCGCGCGCAGCAACAAAGACCCAATGCAACAGAAAATAAATAAATAAAGTTTAAAAAACAAACAAAACATGGGGTTTGCTCGAGTCCACCTTTTTCTCAAATGCCTGCCTCCTCGAGCCCCCTGTGCCCTGGAGCCCTCTGTGCCCCGTCCGCTGTGCCCCGTCCGCTCTCCACCGGCCACTCCTTAAGCCTGCGGCTCAGCTGTGATCCTGGTACCTCATCGTCACAAGAATGCCCCTGCGGGTCCCAGAGACTCCGGAGCCAGTCTGCCCCTACAAGGCTGTGCGCATCTGTCGCCCGTGAGGAATCTCCTCTCCAGCGGCAGAGCCAGGAGGCCGGGAGACCAGCTGCGTCACCAAGCGTTCAGCCCACAGGGCACCAGGCACCTCGGGGGAGCCCAGAAAAACACAAGCATCCAGGTGCCCGTCCAGCTCCTGCCCCTCCTGTTCCTACTGTGCCCCAAGGCCAGGCCAGGCACAGATCCAGCGGGATTCACCGCCCTGAGCGCTGCCACAGAGTGAGCGGACTGAAGGATGTGAGGAGCTCTGAGGGGCCAGCGCCAAGGGGCCCGGGGCGCGAGCCGGCGGCCCTGGCACCGCCCCCTCCCCCCACCTCCCACGCTGGGCTCCGGCTCCCGGCCCCGCTGGCCTCTTGCAGGCGGTGGAACCCTGGGCAGAGACACCTAGAGCGGGTCGGGGTCTGGCACGGGCTCGGGGGTGAAGCCTCTGCGTCGAAGCCTGGGGGCCGGAAGTTTCTCGCGGACGGAAGGAACGGCTTCATCACAGCTTGGTCTACTGACCCCTGTGCACCTGAAGCACCTTCGGGAGGAAACTATGCGCGGGTCGCCCTGGACATCTACCCACGTGGTCCGGGGAGTGTGCCCGCCCAAGCGGTCCACTCAGGGCCCCGCTGCCCAAAGCCCCGCCCAGGGTTTCCCCGGCGACTGGGGCCGGGCCACGCGGTGAACACTGCCGCCCGGTGGCCAGTGGGTGAACTGAACGGGGCCGGTGCCCTGCTCCTCTCCAAGCCAGTCTGCTGCCCGGAGGGAGGGGCGGTGGAACTGCTGGGTCTGAGGACCCTCGGCCGGCCCCGGGGCTCCCCCGTCCTGAGAGGCTTCCCCAGGCCTCCCTGCCCCACCCCTTCCTCCGGGCCTGGAGGGGACAGGGATGGGCGACAGATGTGCTGACCTCTCGCCAAGTAGGCCTTGGTGCCCCCCCCAGTGCTAGGCCCTGTGTCTGGGGTGTGGGACACAGAGATGACCCCTGCCCCCAGGGAGCCCCCCAACCTGGAGGTGGGAGCCAGGTGTCACGGAGAGCAAGGCGTCGGGGGCCAGGCCTCAGAGGTGACAGGCAGCAGGGGGCTGGCTGCAGGGCCCCAGTGCACCCCGGTGCTCCTGAAGCAGCCCAGGTGGGTGGGTCAGCGAGGAAAGAGGCCACCAGGGACTTCCTCCGTCCTCTCTGGTCAGCAGAGGCAGGGCCTCCGGCCAGGCTGGGCCAGGGCCGAGTGTGGACGTGCTCTGGACACGACTGCTGACCCTCCTGTGGCCCCGAGCACGTCCCGTCCTGCAGCTCGGCAGGGCTGCCTCCAGGGCTGGGTCAGGCACTGCTCACGCTCCAAGCCTGGCCCCCTGTGACAGGGGCAACTGAGGCACGGCCAAGCCCAGCGTGACGATGGAGCTGGCAGCAGGATCCTGGCTGGGGCCTCGCCCTCTCGTCCTGTGAACCACAGGCCCAGCCAGGACCCATGGGAAGGACTCTCACAGCCAGACGCTGTGCCAGCACTGCCCACGGGGCACGGCCGTCACCCGCTCTCAGGCGAGGACGCGGAGGCCACGTCCCACGGCAGACTCAGGACCTGAACCCTGGGCTGGGAGACTGGGCTCCCCATGTTTCCCCGAGATGCAAACAGGAACATCTGACCAGCCCCCCCCAACCCGCCTGCCCAACCACCCAGAGGAGAGCCCTTGGGTTATAGGGGTGAAGCATCTGGGGGCCTCTTCCATGGCCTTTCCTGCTCTCTGCAGAAACGGGGGCCCTGCGGAGGGCCCTGGGTGCCTTCCTGCACCCGGTGTCATCAAGGTAGACTGCATGACCACAGATGCCCCGTGGGGGGGGGCGCGGGCACCAGGACACCGCTGCCCCCGTCTGTGTCCTGCAGTTTGTCAGGGTCTCCCCCAGCCCCAGTGCCCTGTTCCACCCAAGAAAGGGTGGAACCCTGACCTCACACCAGCATCCCCGGGGGACGCTCTCAAAGTCTCCACTGTCCGGGCCCTGACCCCAGGGTCGAGAGGGGCCCACACAGGGGACTTGTAAGGGTTCCCCAGGTACCAGGACTGAGAACCATTCCCCTTCTCTGTGCCTCGTTCTCTTCATTTGGGAAATGGGAATAATCAAGCCAATGGCAGTGGAGGTGGAGGCCATAAGCACCTGAGGGCCCTTTCAGATCAGGCCTCAGCCCGGGCAGCAGGGGGCATCCGGGAGAGACCCCTGCCCATTTTACAGAGGGGAAGCCTGAGGCTCAAGAGAGACCTGTCCAAAGTCTGTAGGGCAGAGCCCGGGACCTGGGGCCACTGTGGCCCAGGCTGGTGTGCTGGGGGGAGGGGCAGAGTGGTCATCACCCCCAACCCTGGGCTTAGTGCTGGGGTAAATAGTCACCCCAACTTTGGGTTTCATATGCTGGGGGGACAGTTGTACCCCCAGTACTGACAACCCCCAGAGGGCTGGCTGTGTTCCCCAGTGTCCCCACCTGCTCCCGTGTCCTCCCAGGGCTGGGAGGGAACAAATGTTGGAGCCCTGCTGGGAAAGCTGCCCGGCCAGGTCGCCCGCACGGGGCCCACGCTGAGGCCAATCCGCTCATGTGGCCTGGGGCTGGAGGTGCCCCTGGCCGCCCCTCCTCATAGCGGGGCAGCCCTCAGGCGGACCTCATGCCACAACCGATGGGCAGAAGGTGAGCACGAAGGGCCGCTGACCTGGCTGCTCTGGGTCCGCCGCCCCCACCAGCCCTGTCCTGCGAGTCTGCGCCTGCAGCCCCGCCCCGCCCGCCCCGCCCACCAGAGGGCGGGGCCTTGGGGCGGGGCCTGCAGGGGCCGGGTGGTGGGAGGGGACAGGACCCCCACCGCCACGACCGACCGTTCCCTTGTAGGAAACCCACGGAGCCCCCCGCACCCACTGCCTGCGGCCACCTCCTCGTGTCTGTCCATCGAGACGCACTTTCTGTACACGGAATAACACGAGCGGCTCCTAAGTGTACAGTGTGGTTGTGACACGTGTGCTCCCCCGGGTCGTCCCCTCCCCTTCCAGCGTACTCCCAGCGGGCCCTGCAGAGCTCCGGGCGCCTGCCCCCCCCCTCCCGGCGCTGCTGCTCTGGGCCTCAGTTTCCTCATCTGACAGATGGGGGAGAATTTTAGCTTCCACTTCCCAGCAGCAGAGTGAATAATGCTAATGCGTTACTCGAATTACAGCCCCAAACCCAGGCCAGGTGCCCCCCCACCGCTGCCCCTCCCCCCGGCTCCCCTGCCCTGCACAGGTGCGGCCCGGCAATGGGCAGGAAGGCGGGCGGAGAGGAGTGTTTCCGCCGAGGCCCCGGGCCCAGTGAGTGCAGACCCTGATAAGGGCGCACATGGCCAGCCGCACGTCCGCCTTTTGTCCCCAGCTCCGGTCATTCTTTCCTGCCAGGACAGAAGGACTGAGCGCCTGGCGGTGGCCTTCCTCCCCTCCGCCTCCTCTCTGCCCCGGGCTCTGAGGTCCAGGGTCTGGGGGAGTTTGAGGCCCCAGGTGGCAGGGGCCCCAGGACCAGGCAGGAATCTGGACCGAGCTGACCAGGCTTCCTTCCTGCTGGGTCCCCTCCAGGGCCAGCACTCTGCTGGCTCAGTTCAGGGCAGTGGGGAAGCGGGGAGCGTTTGGCCAGGGAGACTCCAGGGGCTCAGGCCCGGCTCAGGCTCCCTCGGGAGCAGACACTGCCCCCTTCCCTGCCTGAGGTCCCAGGGAAGCACGGGCCTAGCTCAGCCGGACTCAGAACCCACCTCCTAGGCGGCTCATCTGTCCTAAAACGACCCGGTCCGCGTGAGCCCGACATCAAGCAGAGAGAGGGCTGTCCCCCCACCCCCACTGCCGACGTGCCCACAGGGATCTCTCCCACCCAGTGAACTCCAGGAGCTGCCCTTGGCTGAGGAAAGCGTGCCTAGCTCTAAGGGTGGGCGGTGGGCTGCAGCCAGAGCCCAGGAAGGCTGGGCTGGGTGTCTGTTTCCGGAACTCCCAAGAGAGTGGGAGAGAGGGCCTGGGACCCCTGGGGTGCTGCCTCCCCACTGGCTCCCTGGTCCCCCAAAAACATGTCCCCATACCTTGTGGGGTTGGTAGCAGGGCCTGGTGGGCAGACACTCGGGCTACCTGCTCGGGAAGCACTCTGGGGCATTTCTTTTTCTTTTACAACAGCTTCTTGAGGTGTAGTTCACATACCATGCAATTCACCCATTCAAAGTGTACAATTCAGTGAGTTTGGATATATTACACTATTAATTCTTTTACGTTGTGGTAACATATATCAATATATGACATAAAATTTGCCATTTTGACCGTTTTCAAGTGTACCATTCAGTGGAATTAATCACATCCACATTTGTACAACCACCACTGCTGTCTCTTCCCAGAACTTTTTCATTTTCCCAAACTGAAATTCTACATCCGTTAAACAGTAACTCCCCATTCCCTGCCCCCATCAGTCTAGTTTCTGTCTGTCTGGATTTGTCCATGCGGGACATTTCATACACATGAAATCATATGACATTTGCCTTTTTGAGCCTGGCCTCCTTCACTCAGCTTCACGTTTCCAAGGTTCATCCATGTTGTAACATGTGTCAGTGCTTCATTCCTTTTTATGGCTGGATACTGTTCCGTTGCCTGGCTGGACCACATGTGTCCTTCATCCATCATTCATCGGTGAATGGACATTCGGGTTGGTCCCCTCTTTTGGTTATCGTGAGTAATAATAGTCACGGGCTGTGGTGTCCCTGCTTTCAGGTCCTTTGTGTGCACACCTAGGAGCGGAATGGCTGGAGGTAGTTCTATGTTTACTTTTTGAGAAATGACGGGCCCCTTCATTTAAAATGTATTTGCGGGGCTTCCCTGGTGGCACAGTGGTTAAGAATCCACCTGCCAATGCAGGGGACACAGGTTCGAGCCCTGGTCCGGGAAGATCCCACATGCCACGGAGCAACTAAGCCCATGTGCCACAACTACTGAGCCCGCGAGCCACAACTACTGAAGCCCGTGCGCCTAGAGCCTGTGCTCCACAACAAGAGAAGCCACCGCAATGAGAAGCCCATGCGCCGCAACGAAGAGTAGCCCCCGCTCGCTGCAACTAGAGAAAGCCCACACGCAGCAACAAAGACCCAACGCAGCCAAAAATAAATTAAAATAAAATAGATTTTTAAAAGTAAATAAATAAAATAAAATGTATTTGCTATGAACTGTGGTCCACCCACACCGAGGGGTCCCGCTCAGCCACGGGCAGGGACATCATGGACCCACTCACAGCCAAGACCGTCTCTGAGGCCCGGAGCTGAGCGCAGGGCACTGCTGTGTGGTTCCAGGATGGCAGGGGCCAGCCGAGGGCATAGTCACCACAGGGGGGTGTGGGTGCGTCGGGGGATGGGTGGCCCCTCGGTCGATTGTGGTGGGGATTACAGGGGGATTACCTCTACCAAAATCATGAAACCATCCACGTAGAATGCGTGCATCTCAGAGGGTGTTTAGGGCAGTGAGGCTGCCCACATGAGCCCATATGGTGGGCACGCATCTTTACACCCCTGTCCAAACCCAGGGGATGCACCATGCCAAGAGTGACCCCGGGCCGCACGATGGACTCTGCGTGGTCAGTGTGGCTTCGCCCCTGTAACAAGCGCACGGCTGGGAGGCATGTGGACGGCAGGGGCGGCTGCACGTTGGGGCGGGGGTCTGCGGGAACTCTCCCTACCTTCCTCTCAATATTGCCATGAACCCAAAGCTGTGCTAAAAATAGTCTATCTTTTATCCTGGCGCCCTCCGCCTGTAAGTGGCGGGCGGGGTGTTGCGGGAACACAGGGGCCCCCAGGACCCCAGGCGATGTGACGGAGGCATGGCGGTTTCTCTTTTATGCTTTTGGGCATCAAGTCCAACTGGCTCTTTCAAAACGAGCACTTGTTACTTCGTGGGCTGGACAACACACACAAAAAGTGATTTTCATTTTGGAATCGTAAACTACAATATAAATAAGCAAACTTGGGCCCAGAGGGCCCTTCCTGTCCTGCCCCAGACACAGGCCCCTGGCGTCCCTGCCCCTGGAGGACTCGTGTCCTATCTGGCTCTGGGGTTGGTGGGGGGAGCGGGGGTACTCCTCCCCTTGCCCGTGTCCCTCTGTCCCTCCACAGCACAGCCCACAAGTTCCAGGGAACCAGCCCAGCGAGGGGAGGCGGCTCTTTCCCTTCTGAATGTTGTTCCTTCAAATGGTGGGGGAGCCGAATGGGGTGAGGGCTGGGGCACCCCTGTGCCTCCCGAGTCAGACCCAATAAAACAGTCATGGTCGTCCCGGATCGCATTCCTGAGCCCTCGAGCCGCTTTGCCCCATTAACCCAGCGGAGCCTGGAGCTGGGACTCGGTGGTGGTGGAGGTGAGCATCCTTCTCTGAAGCCTGGGGCGGGCGGGGGGGCCCGGGTACGACAGCCACCTGTACCCGCCTCCTGAGCCCTCCACCAGCCCGGGGCTCCGTGGGCAGCTGTCCACAGTCGGCCCCGAGACGACGGGCCCTCGGGGCTCCCAGTTCCACCTAGGGGGCCTGGGGCTGGTGCAGAGCAGCCTTCCGCCTGTCCCAGGGCCGCTGGTGGCCTGCCTGGCCCGCAGCCTGAGCCTGGGGTTTCCGGCCATTGTCGGGGGTGGGGTGGGGGAGGGGTTTGGCTCAGGAAGCTGTGATCCCCAGGCGGGCCTGGCGGTGCTGGGCGGGAGGGGGAGGGGACATCCTGGCTGAGAGTCCAGCTGGCGTCCTCTGGGCCGGGAGGGCAGCCCGTGGCAGCAGCACCAATACCCTAGATGTGGGGGTGATTCTCACACCTGGGTGCCTGCCGGGCCTGGGGAGGGGCCTGACCCGCATCCCCTCCCACCCCGGGAAAGGACGCAGGGCCCCCTTCACAGGTCACACTCTGGCGCAAGTGGGGAATGCAGAGCCGTTCCCCAGAGCAGGATGTTTGGTGGAGAACTCACAGGGAGTCAGGAGACTCCAAGCACCGCTCACCTGGGACGTCTGGAATCCTAGACACAGGGCGGGGGAGGACGGGGGCAGGAAGGGGCAGCGAGAAAGCACTGGGTGGCCCGGATTCTAATCCTGGCTCTGCCACATGCCAGGTGGCCTGGAGGGGCGGTCGGCCTCTCTGAGCCTCAGTTCACTCCTGGTGCAGTGGGGGCCGAGGAGGAAACCCAAGATTTAGCCAAGGGGTCCTGAGTAATCGTTGCCACGGAGGACACTGGGGCCCAGAGAAGATGGGGCTTGCCCAGGATCGCCCTGGACCCCGGGGGTCCTGAACACACAGCCCAGATCAGACCCCAGACTGCTGCTCTCCCCAAGCTGCTGGGGGCCCAGCCTTCCTGATCCTGGTCCCACATCCCTGGATTGGGGGCCAGGGAGGCGAGAACGGGGTCGGGCTGGGCCTGTAGGTGCTTCCCAGGCATCAGGGTGAGTGCCAGGGACCCCCTGCAACTCCCAGGGGCTCCAGTGGCTGAGTCCAGCACATCCAGGGGAGGGACAGGCTCCTGAGGGGTCCAATGTGACCCCTGGCTCACAGTTTGCAAGGAGGGGATGGCTCACGGGCCACGTGACATCCCGTGAGCTTCAAGGGGCCTTGGTTCAGCTCCGAGCCCGGCCCAGAAAAGGCCACAAACTCTGGGTCCCACGTGTGCATTTCCTACTCCATCCGGGGGTCCCGGCAGGATCCGGCAGCAGCGCCTCCAGCCCTCCTGGGGTTAGCAGGGAGAGTGTGACCAACCACCACCAGCTTGGGCAGCTCCTCAGATGATAAAGCACAGAGGGACCTCTCGGCCCAGAAATCCCACTTCCAGATACGTTCCCGAGAGAAGGGAATACAGGCGTCCACACAAGAACTTGCACATGCGTGTTCACAGCAGCCCGAATGCACATCAGCTGAGGAATGGACAACACATGTCCATCTGCACAGTGGAACGTTATTCGGCCGTAAAGAGGGACGAAGCACTGACTCACGTTACAATATGCGTGAATCTCAAAAACATGATGCTGGCGGGGGGATGGGATGAACTGGGAGATTGGGATTGACATGTATACACTAATATGCATAAACAGATAACTAATAAGAACCTGCTGTATAAAAATAAATAAATAAAATTTTTAAAAAACAAAGAAGCAGGCTGCTGAGTGAAAGAAGTCACACACACAAGCCCCCACATCGTAGGATTCCTGCTGTAGGAAACGTCCAGAACAGGCAAGTCCACAGAGACAGAAAGTAGATTGCTGGTTGCCCAGGGCTGGGAGGTGCGCGCCATGAGGGCTGTGGGGAAGAGACAGCATAAGGACGCAGGTTTCTTTCAGGTGATGAAAATGTTCTAAAATTGACCGTGATGATGGCCACTCAAGTGACCGTCCTGAAAGCCGTCGACTTGTGCACTTTGAGCTGGTGGCTTGTGGGGTACGTCAATTACATCTCAATGGCGCTGTTATATTAAAAAAAGAAACCACTGGCCGGCCCGTCCCGGAGCTCTGGCTAAGGTCACACAGCTCTCAGGGCAGAGCCTGCTTGTTTGGAGCAGAGTTGCCTGCCGTGGGCAGGGGGGCTGAGCAGCTGGGGGCCGGGGGAGGCTTTCTCCTCCTCTCCTGGGCCTGGTGGGGGGGGGTCTCTGTCCCTGCACACGTGGGCCTCTCTGGAGACCTGTAGCCGCAACGGGATGGCCACGGCGCTCCAGCCCCACACCCCGCAGCCCCTGGGCCAGGCTCTGCTCTTCTCTGGGCCTCAGTTTACCCCGGTGGTCCCTAAGACCCCAGGAGCCCTGCACCCAGGGACGGAGGAGGGCCCTGCACCCCCTCGCCCAACCACCGGGCACGGGAGCTTTTCACCGGGAAAAGAACCCAGACTAAATTTACGCCCAGGCCCGTGCACAGCGGGGAGAGGTCAGGAGGCCCCCACCCCGGCCCCTTGACGCAGTTCCCTTTCCCCTCTGGAGGGGGTTTCTATTGTTCTCGAAGCCTGGCTCCCAATCTCCCGCACGCTCACTTCCTGTTTCCTGGCTGAGAGGAAACAGAGATTTCTGGCCGGGTAGCCACCCCCACCCCACCCCCGCCTGTCTCTTTACATTTTTAAGGATATTAAATTGCAATGATCACAGGCGGCTTGGGAGCTGACTGTGAGGCCAGGGGGACCTCAGGGCCACCCACAGGGAGCTCTGCACTTGGGGGGCACGGGCCCCTTTGAGAACCTGGTGGAAGCTGTGAGCCCCTCCGCCCCCTCCCCCAGAAAGGGCTTGGGCGCAAGCTGTCCACCGTGACAGTGTTTAGAGACACCCAGATCCCCCCCAGGGCTCCCCATCTGATCTGACAAGCGGGGAAACTGAGGCAGGACAGCTTCCAGCCTCTAACCTCCCTGACCTTTCCAGAGCCCACGGCCGCCCCACGGAGAGGCAGACTCTTCTGGCCACACCGTCTCCCTGAGGAGGGGACCCCCCGCTGCTCCCAGCAGCCCCCTTGGCCCCCCAGACAGATGGGATGATGCGCGGTCCGGATGCGGGGCCCGAGACCTGCCTGGGGGTGGGGGCCACCGTGCCCACCGCCCTGCAGACTGCTGGAGGTTGGAGGTCAGACTGCCCGTGATGGTCTTCGTGACCCTGAGAGGTCAGCCGTCCTCCACAAACGGGGTCAGATGGCAGAGCGAACCCCGCAGGGTGGGCCTGAGAGCCTGCGGGAGCCACATACACGCAGCACGGCAGCCCCAAGCTTCAGCCGTCCCTCTTGTTATTTTCTTCCCCGAAGGCCTCGGAGAGCCTGGCTCCCGGCTCTCCGTGAGTGGGCAGGGCGGGGAGGAGACAGGATGGCCCAAAAGGGGGCGCTGAACCGTGGCCCACCTCCATTAGCCTGCTCCCCCCCCCCCCCCCCACATACACACGTCGGTTCTCTGGAACTTCCCTTTCCCTCCCGGGAGATAAAGTGTTTTTTCCCCTCCACGTTAACGGCCGCCCCATCCGTCGGGCTTGGCAAATTGCAGCCTGACCGTGAGTGGGGCTTCCGTCCAGGGTGCCAGGCAGGGAGCGCAAGCCTCCCTCCCTCAACCCCCACGACAGGGGGAGCTCTGAGGGGCTGGGGGCAGCGTGGGTTCCAGGCAAAGCCGGGCACTAGGACAAGCCCGGGCCATGGGGCTGAGGACCCGAGGATTAGGGCCTGGCCACAGCCCCAGGAGGGAGGGTGTCAGGCTCTGTCCTCGGCTCTCCCTGCTCAGCGAGGCTCCTGCAGGGGTCAGCCCGGACCACCACTGCCCACCTGCCAGCTTCCAGGCGGGACTGGGTGCCCAGCTCCTGGCCATAGTCAGCACCTTGACCTTGACCTTGACCCCGACCTGGCCAACAGCTCTAGAAACAAACATTTCATGGAGGCTCCTGGGAGCCAGGGATGCACTGCACACCCACAGCAGAAATTACGCCAGGGGACCCCCAAGCTTACTCCCCAGGGGTGGTCTCTCCTCTCTCCACTGCCCAGACCACTGGTGCCCTGGGACATTCACTGTGCCTGCATTTTACAGACCGTTCAGCAAAGCAGAGGCTCGGAGCTCGGCCCCCTCAGAGCTGCCCTGCTCCCCAAGTGCCCCCTGCCCGGCTCTCACCCCCACCCCGGTGTCTCCCCCATAAAATGAATCTGTCCCCAGGGAGGAAATCTGTTGTTCAAAAAATAAGATTTTCTCCATCTCCCTGTATTAAAGAAATAACAACACAGCAATAGCCCTGCAAAATCATCAGAGTGGCTAAAGTGAAAGAGCGGAGAGCAATTAAGTGCTGACGAGGCTGCCAGGCACTGGGGCTGGGGGCACCTGGAGAAACGTTGGGCAGTGGTTGGTTTCATGCCTCTCCTGGAAGCAGCGACTCTCCCAGGAAGTGTGGTGACCAGGATGGGTCAGTGGCAGAGCCCATGGAGACCCTCTGGGAACCGAGGTCGGGGGGCGGTGAAGGACATGTTCTGGGCCTCCGCCTGAGCAGCAGAAAGGTTGTGACAGCTGCGTGGGTGGTCCCCAGGGAGGGAGGACGGGGAGCAGCAAGGAGAAGAGGCCAAGGGTCCCCCGAGGGTCTCCTGCTGCCCAGGCACCCCTGGGCTCCACGACCAGAGCTTCCATTTCCCGCCAGCCGACCCTAGATGGTCATCTTGCCTTGCGAGCCTCAGCTGCATCAGCTCAAGGGTAAGACGTGAGCCCTGCACACGCCGCACGGCCGTGGGCACTTCTAACAGATGTGCAAGGCAGGAGTCAGTGGGGGTTGGGGGGGAGGTGAAGACCCCCAGCTGCTGGACAGACCCCATTCTCCCTGTGGGACCTCTGGCTCCCTTTGGGACCTGGCCCGGCACTGGAGACAGCTCACTGGACCCAGGGGAAGGCGAGCTCCCTTCCAGCCCCACTGGGGACGGGTCACTGGGCCAAGCGCCTGCGTCCCTTGATGAAGGGTCAGCCGCATCTGGCGTGAATCTGGCTGACAGAGCCATTCTGTCCCCGAGGCCAGCGGGCCACTCGGGGGATAAACAGGAAGCCCCATCTCTCCCCTGCTCTGTCCGCTGGTCCTTCCCTCCTGCAGCCCGGCTCACACGCCGCGCCCGGCGCCCCTCAAGCCGCCTCAGATGCCCACGCTGGCCTCTGCTGGGGGCTTGGTCCATCCACTCCTGGGCCTGTGGAGGCCAAAAGCCCGGCGGTGAGGGCTCCCAGGAAGGTCCCAGGAGGACCAGGAGACCCCGGCCGCCCCCGCCATGCCCCCGGCCTGACCAGCACGCTCTGGGAAGGTAAGGCAGCACGACTCACCTGCAGTCGACCTCAGCACGCCTGTAGGCAGGCTGGGAGGCAGCTCCATCTCACCTACTGACCATGGAGCAGATGGGGAAACCGAGGCCCGCTGTGGCCAGAGGCTCCAGCCGTGCGAGCCAAAGCTGGGACCAGAACACCAGCTTCCCGACCCCGCTGGGGCCCTGCCTTGGACGCCACACCCAAGGCCAGCGAGGCTCCGGATCCGGGTCTCTGAGCCACCCAGGTGTGGACGGCCTGGACGGCCTGGAGGTCGCTGACCAATCCCACCAGGTGGCCAGCTCCACGCTGGGCCTGTGGGGTGGGGGTAGCCGGCCGGGGGGGGCCTGCCCTGCCCTCACGGGAGGCACCAACTCCTTCCCGAACTGACTCCTGCTGTGGTGGTGTGCTGGATGATCTCGAACAGACTCCAGGGTCGGGCGGGTTGGGGGCGGCAGGGGGGCCTCCTTGAGGATGGGGGTAGTCCTGGCCCACCCCAGGTAGACTCCCCCTCCAGCCTGGACCACAGAGTGAGCTCCACCCACCCCAGCACCCGGGAAGGGGGCCCATGGGGCAGGAAACACCCCTGACCCCTCTGCCAGCCCCCAGGACCCTCCTGGAGTCTGAGAAGGTGCCAGCCAGCACCAGCCCACCCTCCTGTGCAGCCCCTCCCCGTCCCGGACCTGCCGTGGGTTAGAGCAGGACCCTAGCCCATCTCGCGCGTCCGTCTCTGAGGCTCTGGGACCTGAGAGTGGAGGGCACCGTGGGGTTTTAGGCGACAGGCCGCGCCAGGCTGGCGTGTGGAGCCAAAGCCTCCTTTCCTTGCCCTGGTTCTGGTCTCAGCCCAGGAGGGGCTGTGGGAGGGCAGAGCTTGTCGGGAGGGGGTCCCAGAGCAGTGGGGGTCCCAGAACCAGTGGGCAGCAGCGGGGGAGCCAGGGCAGGGAAGACTGGGATGTGGGGGACCCGGGACTCCGCCCTCCCCATACCTGTAATTCCACCATTCAACCCACCATTCTATCTCTGTGCTCTGGGCATCCTTCCAGAAAGTTCCCTAACAGGCTCATGCTTTAGAGGGAGGGGTGGCCCATTAACCGTTACACAAAGTTGGCTAATTAGCTACTCCCAACCTCAGCCCGTCCCCTGGCAGGGATAGGTCTGCCCCTGGAGTGGGGGCACAGGAGGAACTGGGGGCTCACTGAGAAAAGAGAGAAAGGGGACAGCTTCTGTCCTGATCCGTCCCTGCTCACCTGAGGTGAGTCTCTTTCCTCCCTGGGCCTCAGTCTCCGCAGCCACACACAGAAGGCGCGGGGCCCAGCCAACCCTGATGTCTGCTGTTTCTTCCACCCAGGGGCACAGAGCAGATCCCTGGGCCTAGAGTTAGGGTTAGGCTTAGGGTTAGGGTTAGGGTTAAGGGTTAGGGTTAAGGGTTAGGGATAGGGTTAGGGTTAAGGGTTAGGGATAGGGTTAGGGTTAGAGTCTAGGTGATGTGGGCAGAGGGTCACCTCCTTGGTGGGAGCAAAGCCCAACCTGGCCCCTACACTCTCGAAAGTACACTCAGAGGACATACTCAGTGTATGGTTAGGGAACCCTAACCCTTCTGGACAGATGTGCCCTCGGGTGGGAGAGCCAGGGGGGCGACAGTGGGCCACGTAGGTTGGAGGGGAAGAGATGGGGGGATGCGCACCCCCCAGACCTCCTCCCGCTCAAACCAACAACGCTTGACAGCCCGGAGCCTCCTCAGCCGTCACTACCACCTCACTGGCTGGCAGCTCTCTTGACCCCATGGGACAGATGGGGAAACTGAGGCCCGGAGAAGAGAAGGCCCTGGGCTGACCCCAGCCTCATGCCTGCAAGAGACCCTCCCATGGGGGTGGGGAAGGGAGCAGTCCCTGCTGACCACTGAGACCCGCCAGAAAGGTGGGCAGACTTCCCTCCTGCTCTCGGCGGCATTCGGGGGGGCGGTGCGGATTGGAATTTCCCAAGCTGCTCCGGCCTCCCTCTTGGCCCGGACGTCCAGTTGGGTGGGGCCGGAGGGAGGTAGGGCTGAGCAGAGATGCTCAAGGCCAGAGAGTCGGAGAAGGTCCCACCTGTGGGTGGGTGAGTGCTGACCCCAGAGCAGGGCTTGGACCCGAGGACAATGGGGTTTGGGGGGCGTTGCTCACTCAGAGCCCTCAGCCAGGTGTGTCCTCAGTAGCTGCCCAGTTCCTTTGGGCACCCAGCCAACCAGCATCGCAGCAGCAGGTGTTCGGCCTGCGGGTCCCCAGCACCGCCTCAATGAGGAAATTGAGGGTCCGAGCTGGGGACTGGACCACCTGGAGGAGCTGAAGGAGTGCCCCCTTTGGCCACCTAGAGGCTCCTGCCTCCCTCCCGCAATGCCCCCCTCAGCCTCTGGAAGCCAAGGGAGGAGGGGGGCCTGGGAACACGCTTTGCCCTCCTCCGAAGAGGACCCTGGAAGTAGGACTGGGGGCTTTCGCCCCTGCTCGCACACGCCCAGGAGTAGGGGGCCCACCGCCCCACTCCTAGAGAAGGCCTGAGCCTCTGAGCTGACGTCTGCCCCTCTCCGTCACCCCCACCATGGCCACTCTAGGCCCCAGGGCCTCACAGAGCAGGCTGTCCTCAGACCACCCAGCCTCCGGCCCCATCCCCAGCTCTCTTCTGGCCGCTCCCACCCCCGGGCCCTGGCACACACATCCGAGGGTGCCGGTGCACGCCCTGGGGGTCACAGGAAGAACGGGCCCCTCTGTGGAGCCGCACTCATGTGGTCCCACCAGCTTGGTGGACCCACGGCCCTGGGAGGGCCCTGTGGGCCAGCCACGTCCTCTGTCACACACTGGGCCCAGCTGGGTCCCAGGGTCACCAGCCAGGCTGCAGCTGGGCCCAAGCACGGTCTCTGGCTGCTTCAGGGTTAGACTCTGAAGTCCCCGGGGACAGCTCCCCCACCCCTGCCCCAGCCGCTGGGCCCGGCCCCTCCCTCGGCGGCCCCCCACCGCCCCTCGGCCTCCTGTTTGTTCACTGACAGATCCCCGTTATCAGCGGACAGCACACACAGGAAGTCCGGCTGGGAAGGGCCCATCCCAATCCCGATTTACACGGGGACGGAGCATAAAAAGCCGCCCTTCCTCGCTCCGGGAGGAACCTCCCTGCCCCAAGTCCACCGTCCCCATGGCCGAGACGAGTCCACCGTCCCCATGGCCGAGGCGAGTCCACCGTCCCCATGGCCGAGACGAGTCCACCGTCCCCATGGCCGAGGCGGAGGCTCCAGCCGACGGGACAGGCAGGCGGCCTCGGGAGTTGCCTCAAGGTGGCCGGCGAGGGGTAGGGCCCAGCCCTGGCCTGAGGGGGCAGCAGTGGTGGCCATGGCCGAGCCCGGCCCGGGGCGGCACCAGGTACGGCAGGGGCGGCCTTGGAGGGCAGGGAGCGGGAAGAGCAGGACGAGCGCCCCTCTGCGGGCCCTGTGGACCGCGGGCCCCTGCAGGCTGAGCTCTGAGGGTCTGCACTCTGCTAGCTGGGGCCACCGCATCACCCCCCACTGGTGCCATCCTCACCTTGGCCAAAGGCACCCTCTGGGGGTGGCACAGTCTGGATGCCCGTCTGGCATGCCCGACCCTGACGCTTACGCTGGGCGGCCCAGCCGCTGCTGTGACCCCTGGACGGAGAAGCCAGTGCAGCGGCCTCCCTGCCCCTCGCACGCCCTCCCGAGCCCGCTCTGCTTTCCCGGGGAAGCCCCCGGGTTGGCAGTAAGGCCACCTCAGCTGGCCCCTCTTCTCTGCGACCTGCGTGTGCCGAGGGCATCATCCCCCAAGGGTGGGGGAGCACCCCGAGGGTGTCGGGGAGGGGCGCCGGTGGGGGGTGGGAACCCCAAAGCCAAATCTAGAGCCAGGAGGAGCCATGCAAGTGGGGGGCACTGAGCACAGCCCCAGGAGGAGCCCCCGTCTTCTGCCGCGCCGGCTGGGGGGCGGGCAGAGGCACAGCTTGGTCCGGTGCAGCGTGGGCGCTCTCTTGGTTCCCCTTGCGCCCTAGGGGAGCCCCCCACCCAGAGCAGCCCAGGTCCCCGAGCGGGGGGGCCCTTCCTGGCCCCTGACAGTCTTGTTGTCACGTCCACCCCAGCAGTCTGTGTGACAAACACCCGCTTTCCAGATGAGAAAGCAGGTGCTAACGGGCCGCCCAGCTTAGCCGCGGAGCGAGGACCAGCCACCCAGCTCGCCAGGCTGCCCCTTCCTCTCAGGCCTGAGGTCAAAGGGTCAAGTGACCAGCTTCAGGGCCTGGATGGGGGCAGGGAAGAGGGCAGGGCAGCTCTCCCTCCAGTCCCCCTACGCCTGGCCCGTAACTCTTTACTGCCTGGGGCTGCCTGCTTGGGTTGCGGGGGGAAGAGACACCGCCACGCCAGGGACCCCCCCCTTTCACAGTCACAGGCATCCCAGCCCCAGCCACCCCAGCCACCCTCAGGTCATCTTCCAGGGGCTGCCAGGGGCCCCCGGGCCAGGAAGGGGCTCCTGTCCAGCCTCCTGTGTCCCCTCCCTTCCTTTACCTCCTGTGCACCAAAGTAGGCCTGATCCGGATGCCCCCCGAGCTGAAGGCCCCCCTCCCCATGAACCTGCAGGATGCCCACCCAGCACCCCAGGCTTTGCAGAGCTTTCCATCCCGGGTCTCAGGACCCCCGGGCAACAGACACACCGAGGCTGAGGGTGTGGGCAGGCCTGAGAGGCCCGTTCGGCTCTGGCCATCAGAGGGGTGGGGGTCTGTAGGCCAAGTGCAGGCCGAGCTCCCACAGCCGCATGGAGGCTGGCCCTGTCCCCCTCCCCAGCCACTGGATGTCACGGTGACCAAGGCTGTGCGCTAACCCACACTGTGTCTCTGATCGGCAGACCCCGGCACAGGGGAGGAATGGGCGGCCCCCACCGCTCAGAAGAGCAGCTGCCACCAGTGTCCGGGGCATGAGGGAGACTGCTTCTCCAGGTGAGTGCCACAGGTGGTGCTCTGGGCAGCAGCAGGGGGGCCTGGCTGGGCCTGGGCACGTTTTACACACGTGCACACACACAAACACACACACACACACGCACTTAGGCGAACAGGGCCTGGGCTCCAGTTCCAGGGCAGAAACTGCCAAGAGGTGCAGGCCCAGGGTGTCATGCACACTAATGGCTGTAACAACGCTGGTGCAGAAATGACGGAGCTCCCCAGGGGAGGAGGTGGTGGGGCACGGGGCACCTGGTTCCAGCTGTGCCGGCTGCTGTCTCTCAGTGGGCACTGCTGGCCACTCCACCACATGGGGCTGCTTTAGCCCATGTTGCAAATGTGGAGAGGGAGCCTGGAGACGAGAGGAGAGGTGACTGGCCCAGGAGCCCCCAGTGGGGGACTCCTTGGAGGCCTGAGGAGCACTCAGGGGTGGTCCCAACTGTCCTGAACAAAGGGGGCACCAGGTGGGAGCGTGGCAGTCCCCCTAACCTGGCACACTGGCTGGGAGGGAGGCTTGGTGTCACACCTAGGACCCAGCTGGGCTCTGCCGAGCCCCGCCGCCACCTGTGTGATCTCTGGAAGTACCGGCTATGAGCCTGGGGATCACTGCCGTCCACCGCACGTGTGGCCGCAGGGCAGCGGTCAGCTTTAGCCAGCCCCTGGTGCCTGGGGAGCTGGCCACCCGGTTGCTATGGCCATCCCCGGGAGTCGGTGCTCAGCCTGGGGGAGTCGAGAGCTAGCTACCCGCGGCCAGCGCGGGCTCCCCATGCGGCCTCCGGGCACCTGGCTGCTGGCTCAGCCCTGCGTCCCCGCGAGCCGGCTGGGAGGGGCGGCAGCGCTCGGAGGCGGGTAGTGCGTCAGGAGACCCGGTTCCAGCTGACTCACTGCTCGGCCCCGGGGGCGCCGTCCGCCGCGGGGCCTCAGTTTCCCAACCTGCGCAATGGGGGTGGGCGGGGGTTCGGAGCCCACCCAGGGTGAGGGCGGGCCGGGAGCGGGCCGGGAGGGGCGGGGCCGGGGTTGGCGGGCGGGCGGGGCCGGGGCCCCTCTGCGCGGTGGCGACAGCGGCGCGTGCGCGCCCCGGATCGGGCGGTGAGTGCGGAGGGAGCGGGGCGCCTGGCTGGGGGCGCGGGGACGGCCGCGGGCGGGGGGGTGTTCGCCGTTCGGGCTGGGGGCGGGGGCCTCGCCGCGCGCGGAGCTGGGGGGCGACGCAGGGCGACCGCGGGGAGTCCAAAGGTGAGCGGGCCGGGAGCGCCGGGCTCTGCCGCGCGGGCACCCGACCCCCAGCCCGGCCCCGGATCTCGCGGCTGGGTCCGGAGAATGGGCCCAGCGGCCTTGGGAAAGGGCGCCCCCTGCTGGTGACAGGTGACCCGGGCCGGGCCGCGCGGGGGTCCGGGCGGGGACCCGGGCGGGGGAGGGGGGGGCGCCGCAGCCCCTCATCCCCCTATCCGGGCCCTGCGGCTCCCCCAGGGCCTGACTCAGAGCCTCGCGGGCCCCGGACCCCGCAGCCCAGGCCGGCCGTACCCTGCGGTGGCGGAGGGGGGGGAGGTGTCACTCCACCCTCGCTCCCACTCCCCACGGAGCCGGCCGTGCAGGGGGAAGGGGAGACATGGGGTGGGCGGTGGAGAGGGCGCACCCCCAGGGAATCAGTCTTGTAATCTCACTCCACCTCTCCGCATCCACCCCCGCCCATCCTAACGTCCAAAACACCCCTCACGGTGGAAGGGGGGAACTCAGGGCTATCGCCCTGCGGTGGAGTCAGGCCCCTCCCTCTGCCGACTGTCTCCCCGGGTGGGGGCAGCGAGGCGGCAGCCCGGGTCAGGTGGGAAGGAAGGTGGTGGCAGGGCTCGTGCAGACACTCAGAGGGGATGGGACATTATTGCTTATCATTCTGGAGGCACCACAGACCACCCTGCCCTGGCCCCCCCGCCCCAGCAGGGCTGTAACACCAAAGGGAAATGAGATTCTGCCAGCCCAGCACAGGCTGGTCAGCGCCATCGGCTTCCTCTGGCTTAGGGGAAAAGCGTGACTTTCAAAAATCAACTCCCTTCTTTTAAAAAGCACGATTTCCTTTCTAACCAGCTTCCGATAGGTAGGGGAGGTGCTTGGGGTGGGTGTTTGTGGAGGACAGTTACATTTGCATGAGATGCACCGCCCTCCAGGTGCCCGGTGTGGGAGAGCTCAGGGTCTGCGGAACCCCGGAAGCCCCTGCCAGCCCCTCGGCCCACCTCTGCCTTCCTGGGGCCCACTCCGCAGGGCCACCTGTCCCCACCATTTCACTTCTTGCCTGGACCACCACCAGGCCCTCTGCCTAACAGTGTGCCCCCCGCAGAGTTCATCTGCTGAGCCAGCTCTGACTGGCAGGACATGTCCCTGCTCAGAAACAGCTAAGAAGCACCCCCAACCCCCGCCCCAAAACTAAGTCCAACACCTCAGCTGCCCGCTGCAGCCTCTGCCTGCTCCGCCACCCAGCCCTCCCCTCTCAGGCCCGTGACAGAGAACAGGAGGTGCAGGAAAGCCCTCGTGCAGCTGCCTTCCTGCCCAGCCCAGGGCCACGTGGTGCCGTGGGAAGAGCATGGACCGAACACCCAGCTGAATTCCCGCATGGACCAGGCGTGGCATTGCCTCCCTCTGGGTCGGCCTGGGCGGGCATCTAGGGCTCAGTAATGCTCATGGTGGTTTATGGGACTGACCATAAACCAGAGGAGGGGCCTCCAAGACCCTAGTGGTGTCTTTGAGGAAACTGAGTCCCAGAGTCCCAGAGAGGGAGGTGACTGTACCCAGCCTCTGCTCCCCGCCCCCACCATACACACCAGTTCATCTCCTTCCTGTACCCTTTCCTTCACGGGCGGGGGGAGGGGTCCCCTGCAGGGCCGGGCTCAGCCCACCTAGGGGAAACCTCGGATGGGGCACCCGGAGCATGGGAGCAGAGAGCTCCCAGCTCCCCAGACCCTTGGCTGTGCACACGGATAGCAGCCCCGCCCCCGTCCCCTCGGCTTGTTGCAGACCATCAGTTCCCAGCTGGGGCTTCCCGGGAATCCCTCTCTGGGCCTCCCCGGCTCCCATCCACAGCCAGGGCAGGGACGGTGACCGGCTCCACTGGCGTGTGGGGTGGCTGCTCCAGTCCCCCCACCATCTGGGTGCCCAGTAGGGCCACTGTCTTGGGAGCCCTGGAGGCTGTCTGCACTACCGGTTTAGTCCCGGCAGGGGAGTGACCCCCCTCTTAAGTGCAGACCCCGGCCCCACCCTGAGGAGGACCATGGTGGCCCCTGCCCGCTGGGCACCTGCACCCCAGTGGGCCCCCAAGCCACCACGGCTGGCTCCCCGTCTGGCACGTGAGGTCACTGAAGGCCTCAAGGGCCAGCCAAGCCAGCTGGGATGGGTTCCCGCCCTGCCACTAACACCCCAATTGCAGACTGAGGTGGGGAGTACAAGCCCTGCCCTGTGGGAAGGGCACCAAACCCAGCCAGGGGACGGAGACGTGGTCCAGATGCCCGCCCTGGGCCCCCACCTTCCCCAGTGAACTTGACCAAGCCCAGTGCTGTCCAGGTGTCCCTCTCCCCAGGCGAGGGCTTCAGCGTCTGTTCCCAGACCCCGGATGTCGTGGCCCTTCTGTGGTCCCTGAGCGGGCTGTATATGGCTGGTGAGGGGCCGGTCTCCTTGTCCAGGTGGGATGGGGGTGGGGAGAGCTGGCACCGCCCGTGGAGACTCTGCCGCGGCGGTGAGAGGTCCCAACAAAGTGGACGAGCTGGGCAGGTGTCACGGAGCCAAGAGGCCAGTCTCCACGAGGGGCACGGGCTCGAGGCGGGATCTGCAGAGGGACTTACAGGGTTGTGCTGTGTGCTCCAGGCCATCCTGAGGAGAAGGCCGTTCCATCCGGAAACACAGGCCATGTGGGGCTCCCAGGAGCTGCTTCTGCTTTGGTTCCTGGTGCTGGCGGCGGGCGGCACCGAGCACGTCTACCGGCCTGGGTGAGCCGGGGCTCGGGCCTCTGGGTGCTCAGGAAGTGGGGGTGTGCGGCCGGGAGCCCTCGGCCCCTCCCCAGGGCAGCCCCAATGTTTGAGGAGCTGTGGCTTTCCTGGGCTCCTGCTGACCGTCCTTCCCATGGTGACACTGGGAAATCCCTTCCCCACTTTCCGGCTCCCTTGGGTTCTGGGGCTGGGAGGGTCACAGCCCTGGGAGCCCCCCACTGACTTTCTGGCCCCCATCACCCCATAGCCGCAGGGTGTGTGTCATCGGGGCTCCCAGGGGCCCCGTGTCCGAGTCCTTTGTGCAGCGTGTGTACCAGCCCTTCCTCACCACCTGCGATGGGTACCGAGCCTGCAGCACCTACCGGTGAGCGCCGCCTGCCGCCGCAGGGCCCCATCTGCCATGCAAAAGCCCTGGGGCCGGGAGGGCAGTGCGCCCCAGAAGGGAAACCGAGGCCCAGAGCAGTGAAAGGACTCGCCGAGGCCACGTCTGAGTGGGTGGCGGAGACTGACACCTGTTGTAACCTGGGCAGTCCCGACTCGGGAAGTTACCGCCGTGACCTCAAGTATCAGCTACTACAAGGGCATCTGGCACATCCGCTCCCCACCCTCATTTTAGAGGGGTCCCCCACCCTGTCTGCTCCCCTCCACTTTGGGGGTACTCCCACCCCCACCCAACATCGCTGGCTACAATCTCTTACCCGCTTGGCTCCCTGAAACCTTCCTTGTCCTGGCCCTGCCCTTGGGGCTCCAGAGGGCACCCCTCTCCCCATGGCAGCCCCCGACAGTTACAGATGGAGATCTTACCGCCCCCAACACCTAAGATGTCCCAGTCTGTGCCAGTGAGAGGGGCGTGCATCTCTGGTTCTCTGCTGTGGGAATGTGGCTTTAAAAGATTTTATTTTCTGTGAGGTTCTTGAAGACCTCCCTGGTGGGGGATGGGAGATGGTGTGGCAAGCCCCTTCCCCTCAGGGCCTAGATCCCCGCCCCTAGAATAGGAGGCTGTCCCCCGGGGTGCCACCTCTGCTCCACGCCAGGCTCAGCCAGGCTTCCTTCCAAGCCTCGGGGTCCTGCTCAACACGGCAGGTTGGGCCGGGGAGGTGGCTTGTGCCGTGACCCTGAGGTGCCATCCCTGGGGGAGAAGACCTCTGGGGGCACACCTGGGTGACCTTGTCCACACTGGGGGAGACGGCTCATGTGGTTCTGGAGGGCATGGGGACGGAGCCAGCCTGGAAGGCAAGCGGATGGGGAAACCTTGGCTGGGCCCCTCTGAGCTGCCCCCACCCATCCCGCAGGACCGTCTACAGGACTGCCTACCGCCGCAGCCCTGGGCCGGCCCCCGCCCGGCCTCGCTATGCCTGCTGCCCCGGCTGGAAGAGGACCAGCGGGCTGCCCGGGTCCTGTGGAGCAGGTGAGGGCCCCTAGCGCCTGGGGTCGGTTAAAGTAGAACCCAGTGAGGGAGCGGTCCACCCCGCTCTCCAGACCCGGGGCCAAGCACCAGCTGCTTGTCTCTCAAAACCTGAGTGAGCATCTCCGGCACGGCACCCCTTCCCTGGCTGCCACCCCTGCGGGGCCCTGGGGACCCTCCTGAGTTGGTGACAGGCCTCCCCACCCACCCACAGCAGTATGCCAGCCACCGTGCCAGAACGGAGGGAGCTGTGTCCAGCCCGGCCGCTGCCACTGCCCTGCAGGATGGCGGGGCGACACCTGCCAGACAGGTGAGGCTGGTTCCGCCCTCCCAGAGGGGGAGGGGCCTCCGGGCACCTCCTGTGTGTCCTGGGCAGCCCACCGATGGGTGGGTCTCGAGGGCGCTCAGGGTGGGCCCCCCTGCCTGACAACCCTTTCCCGCAGACGTGGATGAGTGCAGGGCTGGAGGGGGCGGCTGTCCCCAGCGCTGTGTCAATACCGCGGGCAGTTACTGGTGTCTGTGCCGGGAGGGGCACAGCCCATCTGTGGACGGGGCACTCTGCCTGCCCGAGAGAGGGGCCCCCAGGGTGGCCCCGAACCCCGCGACAGGTAAACTCCCCGCTTGCCCCCCTTGCTGATGCGCCTGGGGGGTGGGCAGGGAGGGCCCGGGGTGGTGGGGGTGACGGGCGCACTGGAGGGTGGATGGGTGATGGCTTCCCACGGGGACCACGGGGAGGGCCTCAACTCAGCCCCGAGTGGAAGGAGGCGCCCACGCCGGGGTCCCGTTCGTGTCCCTGCCCGGGCAGCCTGGAGACACAGCACCTCCCTCCGCTGGTGACGGGACATTATTACTTTTGGTACGCGCTGTGACACTTCAAACTCGTACCGTGAGTAATAATGCGCCGTTGGCAGCCCGGCACCGAGAGCGAGAGCGCGGCACGGACCTCAGCACGGACCACCTCAGCCCGGACCCCCTCAGCATGACGGGGACCCCAGCACCGAGGGGCGGGCGGGCGGGGTGAGGCTGCGTCTGCCCAGAGCCACCTCCCGGACCTGGAGGATGGCCTTGGTGGACGGTCAGCACCCAAGGTCGGGGGAGGACTCGCCACGACAGCTGGGGCGGGAACCCGGTGCCCAGGGCTGCGTCCCGCACCTGGAGCAGAGGCTGGAGGCCCCGCGTCGGGAGGCGAGGCCAGCCGCGGTGGGGTGCAGGGTGGGGAGCCCGGCGCCCCTGACTCGGCACCTGGCTCTCCCCAGGGGCGGACGGTGAGGTGAAGGCGGAAGTGCAGAGGCTTCAGTCCAGGGTGGACGTGCTGGAGCAGGTGAGGGCTGGGCTGGGGCCCGGGGGCCTCGGCCTGGGGGCGAGGTTCAGTGGGGGATGAGAGATGGTGTGGGAGCCACAGCCTCCTGGGCGGGAGGCTTCCCGGCTGCTGACAGCCTAGGGTGCCCTTGGCCTGCGCGCCGTGCTGGGCCGGGGCAGCGGCCGGTGTCTGGGATGCCAGGACAGGAGGGGCGGGGCCACAGAGAGCGAGGACTCAGCCCAGCCCACCCCCGCCTCTGTCCCTGCGGGGACAGAGTGCCCCTGCGGCCTTTCCACAGGGTCCTTGGCCCGAGACCCCTCAGCCGCCCCTGTCCACCCCTCCTAGCTCCTCCAACCAGGGGTCCCAGGCCTCAGGGACCATTGGCCAGGCTGGCCTGTGTGACGTCCGTCTGTGCCGCCCCCTGCCCCGGTCTCCTGGCGCAGAAGCTCCCTCTGGTGGACGTCCAGGGCCCTGCAGCTAGAACTGAGTCTGGGGGTTGGCAGTGCCCTTGCTGGCCACCCTATTGTCCTTAAATCCCTGTGGAACAGAGAGGGTAAGGGGCTGGCCCAGAGTCACACAGGCCCTTCCCCACCGGGCCCTCTGCCTGCCCCGTAGAAGCTGCAGCTCGTGCTGACCCCGCTTCACAGCCTGGCCTCGCGGGCCCTGGAGCACGGGCTCCCGGACCCGGGCAGCCTCCTGGCCCACTCCCTCCAGCAGCTGGACCGCATTGACTCTCTGAGCGAGCAGATCTCCTTCCTGGAGGAGCAGCTGGGTTCCTGTGAGTGCCGTGGTCCCTGTGACCTCCCCACCCACAGAGTCCCCCTCTGGTAGCCTAGGACCCCCGAGGCTGGGGCCGGCTCCTGCCCAGAGAGGCCAGAGGGTGCAGGGGGGGCAGCCACAGGCCAAGTGGGCAGATCTGGCTGGGCCGGAGGGTGGTGGGGAACGGAGACTGCTGACCCCAGCCCCGCCCCTTCCACCCATAGGTTCTTGCAAGAAGGAGGTGTGACAGTCCGACCCAGGCCCCCGCTCTGGCTACCAAGAGCCCGAGGACACCGACCCCACCCCGCCCTGCCCTGGGCCCTGCCCCGCCACCTCTCCGACCAGGAAGGCCCCCCTGCCCCACGTGGGGAGGTGGGAGTGCGGGCCCTCCTGTGCGAATCCAGCCCCAGCCCAGCCAGCACCCTGGCCTTGTGAGCAGAGCCCGGCCAGACCCCTGCGCCCCCCGGCCAGCTCTGCAGGCCTAGTGGGCCCACGGCTGAGGAAGGTACGAGGGCTTCCTGCCCAGGGCCTGGCGCCTGTGCTGCTCACCAGGCAGCCCTGATCATTGTCAGAATAAAATGAGACTTGAGCCGCTGTGTCCTGAACCTGACGGGCTTCCCCCTGGCCGACCACCACGTGCTGGGAGGGAGGAGGCTGCCAGCGCGCCCCCTGGGCCCTCCCAGGCAGGGTCGGGGTGCCCCCTCTCCAAAAGGGGCTGGAGCAGGTGGTTTCGTGAAGGTGACGCTGGCCACAGGGACAGCCCCCGCCTCCCCGCCCCCCCCCCCAAGCTGGCCCCACCCCTAGCCAGCAGCCAAAGAGCAAATCTTCAGCCTCCTTCCCAAGTGCCTGCCTGATCCCTGGGCATGCCTGCCACCCCTAGTGGAAGAAAGTATTATAGGATGACCGTGGGCCCAGGCCCTGGCAGGGGGCACCCCCAAGGGCGGAGGATGGCGCTCCCACACTCCTCCTGGGGGGGACGTGGCGAGGGCAGCCCTGCCTGCCCTGAGTGACCACAACTCACCAGGTACTTCCCAGAGTTCGTTTATAAAAAACAATGACGAGCGCAGTACCAATTCAGCAGACTTGCTCCCCAAGGCCGGTGGGAGCCACAGACCCTGCTTTCTGGGTCCCCTGAGGCCCAGGTGGCATGAGACCAGGTGTCCTGGCCCCCCAGAGCCCCGCCTCTCCCTGAGAGCCTGATGCAGGCCGTGGCTGGGACCCCGGATCCAGCCTCTGCGCCCCCCAAGCCCAGGCAGGAGAGTGGGGGCGGGGCAGATTGGCCCCGCCCCATCAACCCATCGGGGCCCAGGCCCACTCCCACACCGGACCCCGGAGGCACAAGGGTGGGTGAGGCCCTGCCTTCAGAGCTTGGGGGGGCTCCAGGTGACTCTCCTTTGCAGGGACATCAGGGGCCTGGACCCGAGGCCAGTGACAGGAAGGGGTCCCTTGCTTCCAGGGCCTGAGGAAAGCTGGGGGAGCCGCGGGAGGGGACACAGTGATACTTGGTGGGCAGGGGTCCCTCTGTCCATCGTCTAGCCAGGTCCTGCCCCGCCCCAGGCCTCGGCTACTGGGATGCCTGGGCATCGGGCCCTGCGGGGGCCCCATTCTCCTGGGGGAGCTGGGATACGTGGAAGAAGGTGGTCCTCATGGCCTGCTGGCAGGTGTCCAAGAGCTCGGGGACGTCGGCGATAGTGAGGCCAGCGGTGGGGATGGCGTCCAGCACCTCCACCTTGACGGTTCCTGGTGGGGTGGGGGGGCGTCAGCAGCCTGAGGGGCTCTCCGGGGGGGGCCCCTCCCCGGGGGGGCCCCTCCCCTCCTCGGCTGCCCACCAGCCTCCCCCGCAGAGCCTCCCAAGGGGCTGGGCCGGGCTCTTCCCCGGACACCCTGGTCCCGGGTGGTTGGCTTCTAATTGAGAATAACCGACACAGTCGTACACACGAGTCCCAAGTATGTTCTCAGTGGGTGTGGGCAAGTGTGTGCTCCCCCATGAGGACCACCCAGGGTCCAGACGTTTCCTCCCCCAGAAGGTACCCACCCTCCCTTCCACTCCCACCCTCCACAGTGGTTCAGGCGGCCTCGGGGTCTCAGATGTGGGCGGAGGCAGCTTCTATCTTGGACCCCACTTCCCACCTGGGCACCAGGTGCCCTTGTGCAGGGTCTGGAGGGAAGGGCGGAGGGAGGTCCCAAGCTCCATGGCCGGGGGGCAAGGGGGTGCCCGGGAGGCTGCTGCCCCTGAGAGGCCTGGATGCGCTAGCTCAGAAGCCCACCCTGGCACAGGAAGGGGCCACCTCAAGGCCCCCGAGCCGTGTGCACGGCCCGGGCCTGTGTGTATGAACTTGGGCACCCAGCCCACCTTCTGGGCACCTCGGCCTCCCCACAGCCCAAGGCTGAGACTCTAGACCCTTCCCTCCCTCCCTTCTTCCTTCCCCAAGCGGTCTCTGAGTAGCAGGGGTCTGTAGTGACCACCCAGAAACGGGAACTGTTCTCTTAGGGGCGCGGGTGTCGCAGTGACTGAGAACAGGCGGGCCGGCGGGTGCACAGGTTGGGGGTACCTGGGGTGAAGAGCTTCGTCTTGTAGTTGTAGAAGGAGGAGAAGCTGGAGTAAACCACGGGGATGATGGGCACCTGGGGACGGCAGATGTGGCAGCCTGAGGATGGACCGGAGCCCTCCCCCAGCCCAGCCTGATCCCCAAGGATGAGCTCTGGGGAGAGGCCTGCCTGGCCGCCAGCCTGCCCCCACCTTGGGGCTGTTCCCAGGAGTCCCTGTGGCCACATCCTGCCCCAGGGTGCTTCCACACACTGACCCCTGGGCCTCCACGCCCTGGGTGGCCCAGAGTCCATAAACTCATCCTGCACATCACCATTCAAGCATTCCCTTCTCCAGGAAGACTTCCTGGGTTGGCACGTCTCCATCTGATGCACATCTGCATTCCCCACGGGGTCCTAAGATTACCCAGGGCCCTGTCCCGTTTAGCCAGAGGAGGTAACTGAGGTCTTTCTGCCCACCCCTCCCTTCCCAACCTCTCCCCCATCCCAGGGAAGATGGGGGCAGCTCCAGCCAGGGGAGGGGGCAGGGTATTCCTGGAAGACACCAGCATCAAGTCCAATGGTGACCGCAATGGTGATGCCAATGTCGGAAATGGCACCTGGGGGTAATCATCAACCCGGGGCGGGAGAGAGGGGTGACAGCAAACGATGTCCGGTCTCCTGGCTGACACTCGCTGCCCCCGGCCCCCCAAAGCTCCTTCGGTATCTCATCTCTCCTCTTCCACGACCCCTTCTCCACCGGCGAAGGGAAGTGACCTCAGTCCCAGGCCTGTGGCGGGGGTGTCCTCCTCCTCTTGCTTGGGCAGGACTGGGGTCAGAGCCCAGGCTCACGCCCCCATCCCCACACGCCCACCGCCAGCTCGGGGCCCCTCCACCCCACGCTCCAGCTCCCACACCCGCCTGGCGCTGGCTGGGAGCTTCTGGAAGGAGGGCTCTCCCGTCCTTGCTCAGGGCCACCAGGGGGTGCTAGAGGCCACCTGTCACAGGTGAAGGACAGGAGAAAAGCAAACCCCTGCCCAGCTGCCCCCCTGACTCCGATCAGGCAGGATGAAAGTCCCCTCCCCTGACCCCAGACGATGGCTGCCTTCCCCTACACAAGTCCCCCAGCACAGGACCGGGGTGAGACAGGGCACCCCTCACCTACCAGGAGACCCCACCCCATGGATGGATGTGCCCCAGCCTCTCCTGCCATCACCCCAGACCCCAGGACACCTCTAGGACAAACTGCATCCCTAGAAGTCAAGGACCAGAAAAACATCTAGCCCCGTGGAGGGCTCCCAGCTCACCTATCCCGGCCCATCGCCAGCTCCGGCCCGACCCTGCCTCACGCCGCAGGCCCCGCTCCCCCTGAGCCACTGCCCACTCCCCTGCCCAGCTGGGGGTGCTGGGGGCCTGAGCCTGGCACAGCCTTCCCGAGACAGCTCAGCCAGCAGGCCTCCTGCCTCCGCCTTGATGCCAACCCCAGCCTCCCTCCGCAGGTCCCTCGCCTGGCCAGCTAGAAAGCGGGGTGCTGGGGCTCCAGGCACAGGTTCGGTGGTGGCGAGCATCACTGTAGCTGGCGCTGGGCCTGATCAGGTGCCAGCCTTAGCGCTCAGCGCGGGTAAAGCGGCCCTGCCCTCCTTAGCGGGTCAGGGCCAGGTGCTGGGGGCGGGGAGGCCCCGCCGCCTGCCCAGCGGGAGGCGGTCCGTGAGCGCCAGTGGCCTCGGCCTGGCCAGGAGGTCACCTTCAGCCTTAAGCCAACCTGGACGCGCTTCCCACCCCTGGCTGCGGCCCTGACGTACCTGGGCCTGGATGGCCAGGTAGAAGGCACCTTTCTTGAAAGGCAGCAGATCCCCATTGTCATTCCGCGTGCCCTCGGGGTAGATCCACACTTTGAGCTGTTGGAGAGACAGGAGGCGGGTCGGGGGGCTGCCCCTGGGGGGCCACCCAGCCCCAAGGAGCCCCACTGCTCAGCGGAGAACACCACCGCTACCACCACTGACAGCCGAGGCGCCGCGCCTGGCTTTTCTGTCTGTGGTTTACGGACACGCACCGATGATGCGTTTTCTTCTGCCAAAGGGAGTCACACGCGCGGGCTGTCCTGACAGCACAGAAGGGTTCACACCGCCAAGCAGGCCCCGAGCCCCAGGCGCTCACCTTCTCCCTGACCATGCGCTCGCCCACATCAGAGATCACGGTCATGGCCATCCTGGAGCGCTGCCGGTTGATGAAGAGAACGCCGCCCAGGTACATGATAAGGCCCACGGGCCCCAGGAAGAGCAGCTCGCGCTTGGCAATCTGCACGCAGCGATCAGGGAGGACCTCCATGAGGCCTGAGCCCAGGTCGGGGGCCGGGGGAGACAGAGACAGAGCCCAGCCTCAGAGCCTCCCCGAGGAGGAGCGAGCTGGCCCTCGGCCTCGGCCGCCAAGAGGCCTGGGCCAAGTCACGCCTTCCCGCTGGCTACCTGGGCATCCCCTGGCCTCTGAGCCTCAGTTTCCCCTGCAGAGGGAAGGTGCTGAAGCAGGGCTCCCGTGCCCGGCGCCTTGTCTCCCGTTACCAGCCGGAGGCCTGTGTCTGCAGGGGGGCACAGGTCCCCGGTCCGCATCTGCCCCCTCACCTGCCAGCTCTTCCGGGCCCAGCCCCCACCAACTGAAGCAGCATACCCCACCTCCCCCTCCCCACCCAGGCAACTGGGAAGGGCCGGCCCTCCCGCCAAACCCTCCGCAGCCGGCCTACCCATCATGTCCAAGATGCTCTGGTGGTTGGAAATGATGACACAGGGGCGGTCCTCCTCCAGCTTCTGGCGGCCCTTTACCTCAAAGCGAAGACCGTACAAGTACTTGAAGGACCGGATGAACCAACTGATGATGCTGAGGGGGGAGACGGGCCGTGAGCAGAGGCCAGCGCCCACCTTGTAACTCAGGCTCCGCCCGCAGACCTGGCCAGGGTCATCCCGGTGCAGGACCAGAGACAGACACAGCACGGGGACCCGCCGCCCGCCCTGGCAGGCTGGCCGCTGACCCTGAGCTCGCCTTCCCCTCGGAGAACCTTCAGGTCCTGTCCCTCAACCCCTCAACGGGATGGCGAGTGCCTCCCTGTCCCCCTGCTACCCCAGCCGGCGAGGGTAAGGTCACACAGGAGCAAGGCCTCGGGGGCCCGGACGCCCGGCAGGGGGGAGGGCGCCTCCTTCCGCGTCTGCGTTCCCAGGCCTGCACCTGCCACCCAGCCCTCACCCCACACCCCTGCTCGTCACCACAAGCGGGGGGGGGGGGGGGTGCCCAGCTGGACGGGGCTGAAGGCCGAGAGCCCCCGGGGCCGGGCTGGCTCCGTTCTCAGACGTGTCAGCGACCGAAGGACCCGACACGGAGAGGCCCCTGCGGAGGAGGCTGGGCCCCCACCCACGGGAAGTGACCGTCCCCTCAAGGCAGAGCCACACCGGGAAGAAAGCGGGGGCACCAAGCGGAGACCTTGTAAAGGAGCTGGAGGTTGCTTCCAGTCTCCACCGCCGGGGAGACCAGCCCGGCCGGGCATCCCTCCTCCCCTGCGCCCCACAGAGCAGCGCCCCAGCCCCCTTCACAGACACACCCACGGTCACCTGAGGATGGCAGCAGAGCCAGGATGTGTGTGCGCCCCGCTCCCAGCAGGAGGCTGCCCTGGGCACTCGTGACCTTGAGGGGCCTGGCCCAGCAGCACTCGACAGGCAGGCACGACCAGGCATGTCCCTGGGAACGGTGTCTGCAGGTGGCTGGCCGGCAGGGAGAAGGGTGGCCCTGGCCCCCTGCTCTGTGGGAACACTGCACACACTTGGCAAGCAAGGGACAGGTGCCCGTGAGGGGTCAGCCTGCTCGGGGTGACGGAGCCCGAGGCTTGAGGTCACTCCTCTGCAACTCAGGCAGGTCCCCTGGGTCCTTCCCATCCGTGGGTGGCAGGGGGCTGAGGGTGGGCCCCAGTGGCCCAAGGGTTCCTGACCCAGAACTGTTCCGCTTCTCCCAGAAGATTTGTGCGCGCGCGCACACACACACACACCCACACCAGGGTCATTTGATCTCCCCACGGTCCTGACCGGAAGGGAGGGATTTCCCACTTTATCCAGAAGGGCCTGGGCTCAGAGCTGGCCCTCAATAGAGCAGAGACTCAGAGCTGGGCCCCTGACCCAAAGCCACACTCAGGTCTTTAAAACTGTGGTAAAATACACACGACATAAAATTTACCACCTTAACTCGTTTTAAGTTCAGTGGCATTAAGTGTACTCACATTGTTGTGCAACCGTCCCCCCCATCTGGGACTCTTTCATCTTCCCAGACTGCCACTCTGTCCCCATTAAACACTCACTTCCCCCGCCCCCCCTCCCCAGCCCCGGGCCCCACTGTCCACTTTCTGTCTCTATGGATCTGTCTCCTCTAGGCCCTCACATGAGTGGACCCTGTCGGATTTTCTTCTTCGTGTCTGAAAGGCAGACTCGTATCCAGCTCACAAAGCCTAACTCCCCACGTTATCTCGTGGTGCAGATGGGGAAACTGAGGCTCCAGGAAGCAGCTGACCCTGGGCTGCTCTCACAATCAGACCGGCCTGCCTTCCCCGGATCTGGAAGCCAGGCCTTCTTCCTTAGCTTTGTAAGCCTCAGCCAGCTCGAGCCAGACCTTCCCGTTTGTCCCCATCCGGCTCAGGGGTTGCCAGGCTGGACACTCTCGGGAGAGCTGACTGGCGGTCTCAGCTGGGGAGCCTCGGGCATCTCAGCTGCAAAACACAGCTTCTCGGGTCATCTTGAGGGTTGAAGGGCACAGGGAGAGGGCCTGTGTGTCCAATAACACGGGGAAAACGCAATCTCACTGGCAAAGAAATGCAGGCTGAAACAAGAAACCCCGTCTTCATGTCTTCATCCTTCAGATCGGCAGATGAAAGCCTGATAACAGGAGGTGTTGGCCTGGTGTTAGGAAATGGCCCAAGGGCTGCTGGCAGAAGTCGGAGGCCACAGAGGTTTCTGGATGGCAGGTTAGCAGCACTTGGCAAAAGCCCTTAACAAGCCTATTCCCTTTGAGCTGCAATCCTCTTCCGGCCATGGATCCTAAAGCAGTTGTGAGGCAGGCATAGGCACGGTCTGAATTAGCAAAATCTGAAAACACCTCAACGTCCCCCGTGGGGAGAGGTAAAATAAACGGGGCTGCGGCAGAGGAAAATAGCAAAGATCTGTATTTATTTGCTGCCAGGGCTGTTCCCTTGACTTCTAATAACTACATATCGTTTCCATTTCCCTCCCAGGCCACATCTGGAAGGGACAGTGTTTCTCTCTGGTAGTGGCATCTGCTGGCTCCATTTTTCTTCTTTTTTAAAAATTGGGGTGAAATACACATAAAATTGATCATTTTAAACCATTTGTCAGTGTCCGGTTCAGGGGCACAGGTACATTCACATTGCTCCGCAGCCATCCCCAACCATCCGTCTCCAGAACTTTTCTATATTTTCTTTTTGTATCTAATTTAAGGGATCAGTTGTATATGGGTAGGTTTTTGATTTTGTTTTGTTTGAACTATGAAAGATGCTGTGTATAAGACTCAGCTGAGCAGGGGCTCTCTGCAGCTGCTCTGCTGCTTGTTTCCCGCCTCGCCCACTCCGGCTGGGAGCCCAGGCCAAGGCAGAGCCCCCGCACCAAAGGCTCCAGGACGGACAGACAGGCCCAGGGCTGCCCCACAAGCTGCAGCAGACGGAGGCGCCCATGGCAACTCTCCACACATTTACAAATAATTGCTCTCAGACAAACTAAAAGATACAGCCGCCGGGTGAGTACAGGAAGCTGGGAAAGAAAGGCGCATCTCGGGAGTGGAAAGAGGCAACGGATGTTCCTCAAGGGGAGGGGACCGGTCACTCCCAGCAGGCGGCATGCACGTGGGTGCCCACTTTTCCTTCTCCTAATGTCCCATGTTTTCAAGGTTTTCTGTAAAAGTGGTGGGAAAGTATCTATTATCATTTTAATAGTGCTTCCTTGAAGAAGGAAGCAGACCGAGCTTTGCAGAGGCCCCTCCAGTGCCCAGGCAGGGAGAGCCGGTCTGTCCTGGCCTGGAGCTCAGCATGCTTCCAACCACGGGGACAGACACCCCACAGCCACGCCCGGCATCTCCTGATCGCTGCATGCCACGCCTGCGCCTAGAACAGGCGTGAACTGTCCTGTTTCGGTCAGACAATAACCCCACAAGGTCGTACACTCATTACACCCAGGTGAGGAAGTCAAGGCTCAGCAGAGCTAAGTGACTTGCCCAAAGTCACACAGCAGGGAGGCCAGGATGGGCCGGAGCCCACCTCGAAACCTGACTTTTGAAAAATGTGTGAAAAATGTCAAGCAGAGGGCCTGCTGGAGCTGGAGTGACGGCTCCAGGATTGCCAGGTGGAGTCTCGAGCTCCTTTTGAGGCCTCCCCCTCCTCCCCTGGGGGGCTCTATGGCCCCCACCCCACCCCAGCAGGGCTGCAAGTGGCTGTGTCATCCCCTCCCAGCAGGAAGCTCAAAGCAGCCACCTTCCCCGGGCTGCCCTGCCTGCCCAGCCCAGGCCTCATCCTGAGCGCCGACACCCCCTGTGCCCCAACACCCACCTGACCCCAGCGCCCCACCCCTCGGCCGCAGGAGGCCCGGAGCTGCTCCCTCCTCTCCCCTACGGGGAGCAGGGCAGGAGTCACGGGTGCACGCCAGGGATGTGCCCGCCCCACACCCTCCAGCCCTGAACCCCACGTCCTGCCTCCCCTGGGGGTGGAGCTAAGGTTGCCTGAAGCCCAGGTGGCCCAGGGCTGGGTTGAGTGCATGGCCAAGGTTTCAGAAGCACTGCTGACAGCTGCCAGGTAGGTGATTGGTGCCAGCTTTCCGTAGCAAGGCAGGTGGCCCCCAGGACAGGTTCCTTCCAAGTGCCCTTAAGCAGAGGGGATCTCCTGGCCCTTCCTGGGTCTTTCTCAGAAGCCCTCCACTTAACCCTGACCGGGGCCGCCAGCCTAGAAGTGAGCGTCATAAGCGCTGCAGATTTTGGGGGGCCTGAGGCCGACCTCCTGTGCTCGCCCGAGGACACCTGGGCCCGGCCCAAGCTCAGGGTCAGACAGACCCTGACTCCCTCTCACCAGCTGCGACCTTGGGCAATGGACTTCACCTCCCTAAACTTCCGTTTCCACTCGTGAAATGGGAAGGGTGTGGAGGGACTGAGCGAGATGAGGCTGGAACACCCGAGGGAGCCCTCCGCAAACAGCAGCTGTGTCGGCGACGACACGGAACAGAAGAATCCAAAGTAAATGAAAGCAAGAGGATCCCCCCCGACCCCCGGCCGGCAGCTGCTCCAGGCGGCTGGGAAGCAGTTCAAGGTCAGGTCTGAGCTACCTGCTGACCTCTGCCCTCAGCCCCTGGACTCGGCGTAGGTGGCTCTGGGGAGACCTGGCAGCGGTTTCGGCCGAGAGGCGCCAGACCTCAGCCAGACCCCACGGGCTTTGCCCCGGAAAGGGAGGGGCTTGATGGGGTTTGTTCAGGGCGGCCCTGCCAGGAGGGCAGCACACACAGCCGTTGATCTGCTCAGGGGACGGGAGGTCCTGGGAGGGCCGCCTGGCAGAGCAGCAGTGTTTTCCAAGTGTCATGTGAGCTGGAGCACAGAGGGGGCCTGGAGCTGGGGGCTCCAGCCTGTTCAGGTGCCCAGAGGTGTTAAGAGGGGCCTGGAGGGAGGCGGGGCCGTGAGCAGAGTGTCCGGGGCTCTCGGGAGCTCTGCTTCCTGGGCCCGCAGCAGTACACCCAGAGGGGAGGCTCTGCCCCTCACTATCCCACCACAAGCAAAGCCAGGGCAGACCTTCTTGCGAGACCAGGGCCCCAGGCCGGCCCCCAGGTGCTGCGGCTCCCCGACAGCGCTGTGTCTGCCTCCACGCATACCCCAGGGCCATGCAGTGCTGGCAGTGCTGGGTTCAAACCCTGACCGGCATCGACAAGCCACCCGCCCCTGGCTGCAGTGATGCTCGTCCTCGATGTTTCGAGTGGGGGGGGGGGCGGGGGGGGCGGCGGCTCCATCTGCCCTGCCCCCCACCCCACCCCGCAGCCTAGCTACACCCCCCCGGTCCCGGCCACTAGGATGGACGCAGAAGTGGGCAGTTCAGTCCCCAGAGGTCCTGCCGTAACAGTGGCATGCTGGACCCCGAGAATGGGAGACCACAGGCCAGAGGAGCCGGCAGCTTTCTGTGGCCCCAGGCTGCCCGCCCTGGTCGCCTGTGATGCATGAAAAAGTAAACTCTCCGGGTTAAGCCGCTGTTGTTAGGTTTCCTGATCCTGCAGGGAACCCAATTCTAACACACACCGCTTCCCTGGGCCTCGCTCTCTTCTCTGTCGAATGGGTGTAATAAGGGCATGTGCCCCTGGGACGAGGAAACAGGACCTGCTACTCCAGCCTCACCCTGAACACGGGACCCTGCCACTCTGGGAGGGGTCCCTGGCCTCAGCCCACAGCCTGGTCAGAACAGAGCCTGCCTCTGCTTCTCAGTTCCCAGCACCGCCCTGCACACTCAGAGCTCGCAAGTAAATGGCAAAGGCCTCCTTGGGTGCTCACCCAGAGCCCCATCATGGGGAGGGGCAGCTGCTCACGGGGAACACGGGAAAGTGAGGGGGCAGGCGGAGTGGGGCTGCCCCTCCTGGAACTCAGGGATTCCCCCGAGCCTGGCCTACAGCCCCAAAGCAGCCATGGCGCTGCCCCCAGCCCCTAATGCTGTGAGAGACAGAGGAAAAATGAAAAGCGTGCACTGTGGAGTCACTCTCAGTGGGTCTGCAGCCCGGGGCCCCCGTGTCCTAGCTCTGGGATCCCGCCAGCCATCTCCCCACTCCCCGCCTTGGAGGCCTGAGTTTCAAGCTGCTGCTCTGCAGACTCATCTGTAAAATGGAACACGTAATAATCCCTGTCCCCAAGCTTGAGGCATCCGCGGCGCACGGTGCGTGCTCAGGAGATGGAAGCAGAGGCTGGTGTCGAGGATGGTGGGCAGAGTCCTTCCGGAAGTTAGGGTGGGACTGGAGCGGGGAGCCAGCCAGGCACCCACGGTGCTCAGTGGTCCCAGCCCAGGAGGGGCCTGAAGCCTGTCCACACAGCACCCCAACCTCCACTTCCGTCCTCCTGGGCCCTGTCCCTGGACCTGCTACCTAGAGGTACAGGGCACCTCCTCATCCTCTGCATTTCCCAGGCCCCCACAGATGCACGCCTTGGGGAACTCGTGTTCACAAGGCACCCTGTCCCTACCCCCTCTCTTGGCCATCACTGGGGAGACTTGGGGGTCATCACTGTGACCCACCTCGTGGGACCTGGGGGTGCAGGGGAAGGAGGCTGTGGGCTCCCAGGCCCGCCCCTCTCTGGGGAGGACACAGCACCTCTGCTATGTCCTGGACTGGTCCCTCTGCAGAGCCTGAGTCAGGGGCTGCCCTGGGGAGGGAAGGGCAGCAGGAAGCTCCCTCCTGAGCACCATCAGGGCCTCCAGGGTCCTGAAGAGGATGCCCCAGTTGGCCAGAATCTTGGGGGAGGCTGGGGGCCAAGCCCGGCTCTGGGCTGAGGGGAGCGGGCCAGCAGACGCTGGAGGGCCGGGCTGGGCAGGGTGGGGCCGGAGCGCCAAGTGCTGGTCAGGCTGGCCTGCCAATCCAGCCACCGCGTCACAAAGGGCAGCTGGTGACTTCTGATCTGACGCCAGGAAGCAGCTTTGAAGCCCAGGCCTGGAAGAGCAAGTTGGGCCTTTGAAAGACAAGGAAGCGCCTTTGAAAGACAAGAGGCCACCTGATAATACTGAGCCAGGGAGGGGGAGGGTCACCTCCAGGAACGCCTGTCACCTGCTGAAAACCTGCTCCAGCCTTGCTTCCCACCCGAGCCCAGGACAGCACCCCCTCCAGGGAGCCCACCGGCCCTTGCTACCTGAAGCCACCCCCTCCCCCTGCCCCTCCAGGCCGGTCCCCAGCAGGTCCTGAATGGAGACTCTGGCTGTGAGCCCACTGCCTGCAGGGGATCCTCAATCTCAGGCCAGGCCCTCAGAGATATATTTCTGGAAACAGGCCCTCCCCACCCCAGAGGGTTGGCTGCTTGAGAAGACAGCTGGAAGGGCAACAAGTGGGCCGCCCCTGGGATCTGGGCTCCCTGGGACGCTGGCCTGGGCCATTTTGGGGGGGTACTAGAGACCCATGGCCCATCCACCAGGCTCCCCCGCTCCTACTCCACACTCCCACTCCTGGTGTCACAGGAGCCACAAACCCCTGAAAACAGGGCCCGGAGGACCCACTGAGTGTGGGCCAGTCCCGGCAGGATCAGCCCGCCCAGATGAACAAGGACAGGGACGGCAGAAAGCCAGGAACCCTCACCCACTGCCCTGTAAGCACGTGGGTGGCGAGGGCCTCGGGGACCACAGTATGCCCACACCAGGCCACAGCCAAGGGCCATCATTGCAAAAGCCGGTGAGGAACGCCAGCAACAGCCCCTCCCAATCGGAAACTGGGAGAAAGGGCAAGGAGCCCCCTCTCAAGCCACCGTGCCCCCGCCCAGCCTCTGACCCAGAGAGGCCCCCCGACTCTTCTGCTCAGCCCAGCCTGACCCCTCACCCCAGCAACTCCTAGCTCCCCAGCTCTGGAGGGCGTCCCAGCCGCCACCCGTTCTTCCCGCCCAGAAGCCGGACCCCAAGGACTCCCGGCCCACCCTCCCCCGCGGAGCCACCACACCTTCCTAAGCGGAAGGAAAGGGAAGGGGAACCGGCCTGGTGCGCGAGCACCGGTGCGCTCATCGCCCGCGGCAGGTGGGCGCGAGGGGGTGGCGGAGAGAAGACGAGGAACGCCCCAGGCCCCGAGCGGAGGCGGGTCCGGGCGGGGCGGGGCGGGGCGGGGCACGGCGGGCGGCCCACCTCCCCGCGGGGAAGCAGGACCGAGCCTCTGCCCGCTTGGCCCGGCCGCGTTCCTCTCGGGGCCGCCCGCACCCCGCACTCCCTGCGCGGCGCCGAGGGCGAGACCTGTTTAAACCCCTCCGTGCCTGCCCCTGGCCGGGGCCCCGGGGCAAGGGCGCGGGGACACTGTGACGCCGGCTCCGGGGACCCCGGCCCACCCTCGGCCGCCTCCCCAGCCGCGCTCTCCGACCCGCTCTCCCCTCGGCCGCTCCGAGAGCCCGGGAGAGGCGCGGGCAGGGCAGGAAGGAGGGAAAGGACACGGGAAAGTTAGGGAAGCGGAAGCGGGCGGCGGCGCGGCGCTGCCCCCGCCTCGGTGTCTCTCCCCACCCCGCCCGGCCCCCTTGCCTCATGTTCTCCACCGTCCGACCGCCGTGGCGCAGCAGGCAGACGACCACGGCCACCGCGGAGACCGTGAAGCAGAGCACGCAGTACAGGCCGATCTTGGCGTAGAACTTGGCGGAGCGGCTCAGCTGCAGCAGCAGCAGCGCCAGCAGCAGCGCCGCGGTCAGCCACGGCCAGAGCTCCATGGCCGCACCCCGGGCCCCGACGGCGCGAGCCTCCGGCTCCCTGCCCGGGCTCCGGCCGCGTGCTGGCGGCGGCAGCCCCTCCTCCTCGCCCTGACCCGCCCGCGCCCCTTATGGCGAGGGCGGGGGGCGGGGGGGGGGAGCGAGGGGGCGGGGCGGCCGGGGTGGCGAGCGGAGCTCGAGTGAGTAAGAGGCTAGGTGCGCCCCGCCCGCGACGTCCACACCCGCCGCTGGGTCACCGGCCCGGCGCCGCCCCCGCCCCGCCCCGCCCGCGACACTGCCCTTGCCCTGCCGCCAGGTCTCTGGCCCTGCGCCCCTCCCCAGCCCCCGCATCCCCGCAGCGGGTCGCCTGGGCCGTGGCACCCCGCAGGTCCCCACCGCCGGGCCGCCTTCCCCCCACCCGCGGGCACCGCCCCCGAGCCCTAGACCGCGGCTCCAAAGGCGGCCGAGGACGCGGCTGCCCTTGCCAGCCCGGTTGCCACACAAAGGGCCCTTGAACCGCGCCCGGTGACCGACGGGTAGCCTGCCGCTTCGGGTCCGCTCCAGCAATTGAGGGGAGACCCAGCCTTGTGCGGCCCAGTGGGCGCAAGGACTGAGGGGAGGGGGCTCTGAGTAGGCATGAGGCGTGTTTCTGGGCGGGGCTGGGAGCAACGGCTTTGGGTGCCAGGGCCTGCGTGTTATCTACAGCGCTCCCGGTGCCAGGCCAGGGCCGGTATCAGGCGACTGTTCACCACATCAGCGGATGGGCCTGCGCTGGCCTTGGGGAGGAGCAGGGACCCTGCCCGGTGCTCCAGGTCACCCCCTGTGGGCACAGCCAACAGGCCTCAGAGCAGATCGAGGCTGTAAAACCAAGTTTCCTTTCTGCACAAGTGCCCTCCACCTGTGGCCTGGGTCCCGGGTTTGCCGCAACTTACCAATGGCCGCACGTGTGGAGCCCCAGGGGTCTTAAGAATGCTGTTATTGGCCTCTTCCCTTTTTCAGATGCTGAGGTGATCTGTTACTGAAATACTTCACTGAAGCCTCCCCCCTCCCCAAACTGCTATTTTGGCTGACAAGTACAAAAGTTTCCATCATGGAGTGAATGGGGGTCTCAGGCCCAAAGGGAAGAGTGGTTTCCCTGCTGTGGGTGGAGTACCCCATTCACAGGTGTTCTTAGCTTTTCACAAAAGTGGAGCGTCATTTCCTCTGCATTACACCTGCGGGCGATTTACAGTAAAACCTGTGAGAGCATTCTCTGGTTCAGTCTTGCTCCAAATCCGTCTGGCCATCATTCTGCATCAGATAGAACAGCTTGTCTCTTTTTCCACTCTTGGAACAGGATACTGCTGTCCCCTCTAGAGGAGGCCTGAGAGCCCCCCCGGGGAGGGGGTGCTCCTCCTCCCCCGGGGAGGGGGTGCTGTGCCAGGGCTGGCTGCAGGATTTGGGGCTCCCTGGACAGACCACAGCGAGACTCCAGAAAAGGCTCGTGGGTCAGGTGGGTGCATGACAGCCAGCAGTGCTTCAAGGAGCTGGGCATTGGGGCAGGAGGCCGGGTTCCAGGAGGGCTTCTCGGAGGGGGTGTAGAAATACATTGAGCTGGAGGCCCCAGAGGGTCCTTACAGAGGAACGGAATCCCACGCTCACGACCACCACGGGCAGACAGAGTTGCTTTACCCAAGGGCTCCTTCTGGTCCTTTAGCTCCCAGCCCACCACCCTTGCCAAGGCAGCCCCACCCACCGCTCACATCCCTTCCCGGGCTTCACTCTTCCGAGCGCTTCCCAGGACTCAGTTACGCGTTCGTGGGTTTTCGTGTTCGTGGCCGTTCTCCCCCACCTCCCAGGGCTGCGCCACTGAGCCGTGCCTGCTCTGGCGTCTGACACCCAAGAGAATAATGCCTGACACACAGTAGGTGCTCCACAAATACCCCCCAGAGCAAACACCTCCCCATTTTACAGAGGTGACGGGGAGAAGCCGGCCCCCGTCCCCATATCCCACACCCACTGCCCCGGGAAGGCCGCTAGCGCCTGCTGCGCTGCCCTGTCTTCCTGCTCCCAGGGGCAGTGGTTCTGGACGCCGCTGTTTTGTCCTCAGACAGACAGACAGGCTGTTGCTCAATTTTGCCTCCTTTCCCAGTTCCTTCCTCCTCTGGGGAAGTGTTGAAAGAAAACGTCCACTTTTCCCCTGACAGGGAGGGGGAGGAGGAGGGGCCTCAGACTCCGCTGGGTCTGAAACAAATATTCAATATTCTCCTGTAATGCCCCATTTGGAAGGCTAACAATAACTCTTTTTGTTTCTTGAAAGTGAATCACCAGAGAATCTTCTGGGTTGGTGGAGATACCGAGACATGAAATTTTCCTCTAAAATGAGTGATTCATGACGAAGCAAGGCCTGGTGTGGGCTCTCTCCGGGCTCCTCCCACGTGGAGAATGCTACTTTAACAGGCAGGGATGTACCGGCGTCCTGCCTGACCCTCTTGGGTGCCCCGAGTCCCCACAAGCACCCAGGGAAGGTGCTGGGTGAGTTTGTTGCTAAGTCAGTCCCATCCCCTGCTGGACGACAGCTGAGAGCCCTCCTGGGCATTAGCTGGGACCTGCCCAGCCAGACAGCACCTGACATCAGGTGACACAATCGGGGCTGAACCGGCACCGCCTCCTGAGGCCACAGGAGCCCGCAGCCGCCGAGGGGAGGGGCCCTGAGGTCCTTGTGTTTATCTGGGGTTGGGTGGGGTATCTGGAAGGAAGGGCCAAGCCTCTGGAGGCCCAGATAAAGCACCCCTCCTCGCCATGTGGCTTTAGGGGCAGGGGTGGGATGCCCAGCCTTTGAACTCCAGAGAAATGGCTAAGCTCCAATATCCCCGAGCCTCAGTTTCCCTGTGGCCTGTTTCCAGGAGGCCAGCGGGAAGCAAGGCCACTCCTGACTTTGCCTCTGGCATCAGGAGGTGGATTCCTCTCCCTTCAAACCTGCCCAGGTAAAAGGCCAGGACGCGAAAGCCAGGGAGGGGACAAAGTCTCAGCAGTCGCTGGAGATCAGGGACCATTTAGATGGAGAGCAGCCAGTTGCATAGCTGGTTGGGGGCGCAGGGAGGAGCCCCACTCCCTCCGGGGAGGCATCTCCAGGAGTCTCATCTGCTGGGGAGAAGCTCCTTGGGAGGAAGGAAGGTGGGGAGAGCAGAGCAGGGCCCTGCAGAGGGAGGCACCTGGGCTGCCCCGGGGCACTCAGGTGAGCTTGCTGGGACCTGTGTTCTGGGACCTCTTGGTGGGTGTGCCACTAGGCACCAGTGCCATCCCACCACCAGTAAATAAAGTAGCCTGTGAATCTTTCATGGACTTGTGCTTAAAAATAGATGAGGTGACGCCTCTGGGCCTGATTCCCAGGTCTCTGCAGGGGGCGGTGCTGGGGCCACAAACTCCCCAGGGAGTGGCGAGAGGACTGTACGGCCGGGCTCCAGGGGTGCTGGCCAGGGCACAGGGAGCCAGTGACACGGAGCCCGGGCTCCGGGGTCAACAGGAAATCGCCATCTGGCTGTAATGTCAGGAGCTCCTGGGTCACAAGACCGGGGGGAGGGGCTGGGAGGGCAGAGCAGCTTTTCCTCCCAGAGAGGGTGTCTGGGCTGGGAGACAGAGGGCCGTAGGAGCGCAGGGAGCGACGGGGGAGTGGGGCAGATGCCGCTGGACAGAGCAGGGGAGACAAAAGCCCCAAGAGGAGCCAGAGCTGAAGGCCCCGGGGTGAGGCCCTTTCCGCAGCAGCCCCTCCCATCGCTGGAGAGCTGGGCCCCCCCGTCCCAGGTGGCGGCCCCCTCGCACAGCCCCTCGTGGCCACGACACACGTGTCTGAGTGCCAGGCTTGGGTGGGAGGGGGAGCAGGGACAAGAGGGGCTGAAGGCAGAAAGCATCCAAGCAGAGGCCAAGCTGAGGCCCTGGAGCCGGCGCCCTAAGGGCCCCACCGGCCTCCCTGCCTCTGACATCAGCCGGTACCCCAGGTCTCCGATGGGTCCTCAGAGATGGCCTCACTCAGCCCCGCACTGGACAGACAGGGGCCCAGAAGGGCGAGAGGGCTCCCCAAGGGTCCCCGGCCAGCAAGATGGAGCAGGAGACAGGGTTTGGTGCCTAGGGTCGGACCCAGGCGTCCCTGTCCAGCCCCCTGGATAACCTCGGACCAGCCCTTCCTCTCTGGGCCTCAGTTTCCTCAGCTGTGTGTGGGGCCCGTGAGCTGAAGGGGGACAGGCTGGGTGGCGTGCCAGGCCTATCCTTGGGCAGCTGCCCTCAGCCGCCTCACCCCTGGCCCAGCTGGCATCAGACTCCGTCAGCTGCCCCGGCGCTCCGCAGGCCAGCCCGTGGTGCTGGACAGGCCTGGAGGCCAGACAGGTCGCCCGCTGCCTTACGCCACCCACTCCTGGCCTCGGCTGCTGCCCAAGGGGCTGCCTCTCGGGCCATGGGGCCTCGGAGGTGCCCTGGTCCCTTCTGTCCTGCCTCACCACCGCAGAGGGAGGAGGCCACAGATACTAGGGAAGCCCCCCACCCCAGGGCGGGTGGGGGCGTCCTCTCCACCGTGAAGGGGGAGGGAGGGGGAGGGAGGGGGAGGGAGGGGGAGGGAGGGGGAGGGAGGGGCCAGGGCTCTGCCCCGCTGACCAGGCCTCCTTCACCCTCCCCTGCATGTGCTGAATTGAAATCCCAAATCGGCCTGCTCCCCTCACGCCCGCCACCCTGAGCTGACTGAGGTCAGGTGGGACGTCTGTCTGGTCCATCATGTGGTCGGGAAGGGCCTTTGGTGGCAGCTCTGCAAACCCACCCCGGAGACTCAGACTCTCCGGTTCAGGGAGCGGCTCTTCACTCTTCCTCAGGCGGCCCCTTGACCAGAGGAGGCGGAAGGTGGGAGGCTGGGCGCTCCACTCTGCAGAGACCCGGGCCTGGGTTCCGCCCGCCATCGCTGGCCGGTGGCCTTCCCCTGTGTGGGCCATCGTCCCTCCTGGTCCAGTGGGAATAACGGACCGGGGGAGGCAAGGCCCTCCCCGTGGTTTCCTTCTGCCACGTTTCCTCTCTGTCCCCGAGCTGCGCTGGGTGACCCATGGCTGCCACCCAGGGCCTCCAGGGAGCCCCCAATCCCCCTGCAGCCAGGCCAGGCCTGGGCCGTGGGGTGCTGTGTGCATGGGAAGGAGCCGGTGTCCCTGGGTCCCGCTGGCCCTGGGGCTCCGTGGGCAGAGGTAGGCGGCTTCCTGCCCCACCTCGCCACCGCCCGTTGGCTCAGTCCGGCTGTCCGGCCCCTGAGACCTCTCCACGCAGCTCCCTGCTCCATGGCCGGGGCCTCAACAGTTCACTGGTCAATGAACGAATGAGCGCGAGAGTGAGTGAGTGAAGGACTCCTCCCTTACAAGTCCAGAGAGGAGCACGCCTGCTGCCTGCAGCCTGCCAGCTCCCGGGCGGTCAGGGGACACTCGAGGCCCTGAACTGCTGAGCTGGGCCCACCGCCCACAGAAAGGGACCGAGGGACTCGATCATCAGGGAAAAGCCACTGGCGGGAACGGCTGGCTTGCTTCTGCGCCAGGGATGGCCCTCCGGATAAGCAGACACAAGAAGGCACTGGTCATTGAAATGACCTGCACACAGGCCTCAGGTGCTGTTGCCGTTTCTGTCTGTCCTGCCCTCTCCGCCTTTCCCCGTGGAGACCCAGTCCCAGGAAGCGGGGTATCTGAGCTCTGGCTTCTGCCCCTCTGCGGCACTCACACACACCCACTCAAGCGAGCTGTGGAATGCTGGCCACGTGACACTGGGGCAGAGCAGCCCCAGGCGGATGGGAGAGTGAGTCAGAGACCTTATCTCCGTTCATAAACCCAGTGAAACTCCAGGTGAATTCATGACCTAAATATGACCAAGGAAACTCCTGTGGGAGCACAGGGACCGTGGTGGGAGCAGAAGCCTGGCAGGTGGAGATGAGGGAGAGCCCCTGGGTGAAGAGGCAAACAGAGACACGGCCCAGGACCACCTGGCACAGTTACGCAGGTTGTGCACTGCACAAGTCTAGAGAGTTCCAACAACATGAACTACAGCAGCCGTCCCTTTCAGAGTGAGCAGACCCAGTTCTCTGGCCTTTGACCCTCACCACACCCTTCACCATTCAGAGGCCTAGATAAATGAGTCAAAGTCAATGGGTCCTGCTACCTCTGGGTAAGAGGTCAGAGGCAAGGTTCCAGAGCTCAGTCTAAGCCACCCCGCCCTGCCCTGCCCCGCCCAGCTCTGCCTGGATGTCAGCCAGCACCACTGCCAACATTCACCTGAGTCACCATGCAGGGCAGGTGGCGCCTCCTGGTGACCCATGCGGACATCAGTCACTGAGCTGATGGACTTGGAGCCGGGGCTGCAGCCCCAGCCTGGACTCCTTCCCTGCACTTGCCTGTGCTGTCCCAGGAATGGTCAGCAGACCTAGCAAATAAAATAATAAAATACAGGGCACTCTGACTTCCCTGGTGGCACAGTGGTTAAGAATCTGCCTGCCAATGCAGGGGACACGGGTTCGAGCCCTGGTCCGAGAAGATCCCACATGCCACAGAGCAACTAAGCCCGCACACCATAACTATTTTTTTTTAAATAAATTTATTTATTTATTTATGTATTTATTTATTTTTGGCTGCTTTGGGTCTTCATTGCTGCGCACAGGTTTTCTCTGGTTGTGGTGAGCAGGGGCTACTCTTTGTTGCAGTGTGCAGGCTTCTCATTGCGGTGGCTTCTCTTGTTGCGGAGCACGGGCTCTAGGCACGCGGGCTTCAGTAGTTGCAGCATACAGGCTCAGTAGTTGTGGCTCACGGGCTCTAGAGCGCAGGCTCAGTAGTTGTGGCGCACGGGCTTAGTGGCTCCACGGCATGTGGGATCTTCCCGGACCAGGGCTCAAACCCGTGTCCCCTGCATTGGCAGGCGGATTCTTAACCACTGCGCCACCAGGGAAGTCCCACCATAACTATTGAAGCCCCCGTGCCTAGAGCCCATGCTCAGCAACAAGAGAAGCCACAGCAATGAGAAGCCTGCGCACCGCAATGAAGAGTAGCCCCCGCTCGCCACAGCTACAGAGAAAGCTCGTGTGAGGAACGAAGACCCAATGAAGCCAAAAAATAAATAAATAAAGTAAAATTACTTTAACAAAATAAATATCAGTAATAAAATATTTTTTAAAAATACAGGGCACTGGGCTTGCCTGTGGCTCAGTGTTCAGGAATCCGCCTGCCAGTGCAGGGGACACGGGTTCGATCCCTGGTCTGGGAAGATCCCACATGCCGCGGAGCAGCTAGGCCCGTGTGCCACAACTATTGAAGGCCGAGTGCCTAGAACCCACGCTCCGCAACAAGAGAAGCCACTGCAATGAGAGGCCCGCGCGCCGCAACTAGAGAAAGCCCGTACACAGCAACAAAGACCCAACGCAGCCAAAAATAAATAATAAATAAATAAATTTTTAAAAAAATACAGGGCACTGGGTAAGATCTGAATGGCAGATAAACAAGGAATACTTTTTTAGAACAAGTATGTCCCATACTAAAAAATGTCATTCGTTGTTTATCTGAAATGGAAATGTCACCAGGTGTCCTGTATTTTATCCGGTGACCCCTTCCCCAGAGTAGCGCCCCATCCTGTACCCCAGCCCCAATTCTCATTCTCGGCTGCACCTGCCAAGCCGGCCCGGCCTCTGCCGACGGCTGAGTAGCACTGCCTTCTAGTGGAAGCAGCCCTGGCCGCAGGGGGAGGAACGGAGGGAGGAGCTCCGGATTCCCGGGCCCGCCCCCCCTTCCCGGGCCCCTCCGCTCCCCAGCGGGGCACAACCCCCTGAAAGTCAACCTGGCCCAGGGCTGGCTGCCCCGGCGCTGCACACAGTGGTTGGCCCTGGACGGCCGGCACTCTCGAGCTCTTGTTGGTGCCCACCCTATGGCCGAGATGGTGTCGGGGGTTGTGCAGGGTTTGGGGGGACTTCTCTCCTCCCACCCGCTGGAGCTCCGTTTGAGCTCCGTTCCCTTCCTCCGAACCCCGCCCACCTGTGCACCCGGCACAGGGTCGGAGCCCGGCGCAGGCCGTCTTTCCCTGTCTCCTCGGTGCGCACAGAGCGGGAGTGGCAGCGCCGGCCCACGCGACCCTGCAGGCTGGGGGCAGCAGAGCTTGCCACCGCCACCAAGGCTGTGGGCTCCCAGCTCTGGCTCCGTGACTGTCCTCCCCCATCTCTCCCTCCCTCTCCTTCCCTCTCGCTCCCTAACCCTTCTCACCTTCGCCTCCCTGCTTTCCTCCCTAGCTGGGCACTGACAGGCCTCCGTCTCCGGTCCAGCGCCCCTGGTCCTCCCCGCTGGGGCCAGGGTGGGTCCTCGACCCTTGGCCTCCGTGGGCTCCTTCCTCTGTGAAAACATTGAAGATTTATTTTATGCCTGTGTTGTTATAAAAAGAACCCTAGGAGTTCTTCAGTATTTTTTCCTTCTGTTTCCTTTCTGATCTGAAAAGAGGTGAAAGCACTTCTGTGGGCCCCTAAAACCCCGTGGGCCCAGGGTCCTGAGCTATGGGCCTGGCAGACAATGGCCCTGCTCGGGCTCCGTGTAGGGGTCCTGGGGGGGGGGGGGTCACAGCAGCCATGAGCAGATGTGTGCGGCCCCGGACGTCCTGCAGCCTCTCCGTGCCCTGGGCCGTCCTAGCCGGCAGGTGGCTTTTCCTAGTTACCCTTGGGGGTCCTGACCCATGGGAGACCCCGGGCCTGGTCACCAGCTCTGCTTCCAGGTGGACCCGGCAATGCGGCAGCCACGACCCCTACGCGGACGGGCGCCGTGAGGGGGCAGGGGCTCCCGGGCAGATCCGCTCACCTCTGCCTGGCCCTGGGCCCCCCCACACCTGCCTCAGCCCCCCAAATCCCTCTAAGGCCAGCATCGGGGAGGCCCCGCCTGCTCTGTTGGGGCTGATGGCCCTGCCATCTGAATAGAACCCCCACTGAAGGCAGTGGCCGCTGTGGCGTGCTGGCTGGCTCGCTCCTGGCGCCACGGGCTCCCGGTGCACGGGCTGCGTGGGGTCAGTGGGGCACTGCCGCCCCAGACGGGAGGGATGTGTGCGGGGTCCACGCTGGCCAGGGCCTCCCCAGGGCATACGCGGAGTCCTCCCACCGCACTGTGCTGCCAGACGCAGCCAAGCCCAGCCGGTGCGGGGCCAGATCCTGGGCTCTGTCTGACGCCGAGTGTCCGTGAGAGCCCGGTCCCTGGCCCACGGCAGCCCAGGCAGCGCTGAAGGTGGATCTGTTTTCACACCACCCTCTTAATGCCTGGGCAGAAGCTCAGGCCTGCCCAGGGAAAATGGCCTGGCTGGCGAGACAGAGCGTAAAGAGGCCTGGCAGGCGCTCAGCGCCTGGCCCAGTGAGACCACAGCATCACAGGAGCCCGTCTTGAAGGCCACAGGGGTCCTGCAGGGTGCTGCCCACATGCTGCCCTCTGAGGAGGACCTGCCTTCAGAAGACTGAGCCCCGCAGGGCAGCCTCGAGGGAGAGGCCTCGCCCCCCAGGGCATGGCCTGTGGGTTCTGATCTGCTGTGGTCGTCCCGCAGAGCAGCCTCTAGGTAAACTCTTCCCTTCCTGTGCCCACCGGGCCCTGTCCCACAGAGAAAAAGTTGGGCAAGCTTCCCCTCCGTGTTTCTCTTAGAGGAGCACTGCACAAAGCGAGGCCAAGATGCCCGCACCGGGAGTCCACCCCAGCCCCCTTTGCCCTTTGGAGACCGGATCGAGCTGGCGTCCCACGGCGGGGCTGGCTGACGCCTTCTCCAGACCCTCAACGTGCGTGAACAGTCCCTGTATGTTTGCACACGCACCTACACACGTGCACAGCTCCCCTTTCTTAGGGCCATGACATTTGTCCTTCTGCGACTGGAGTGGCACTGCGGGGTGTCTTCAAGTGTTGTAGACGTGAAAGAGCCCAGAGTGGGACACGAGCCGTTTTCATGATCTGTGTTGATAACAGTCCGAACTTTACCTCTTGCAGATCCTGACTGTCAGGTGGGTTGAAGCCCAGAAGCAGGTGGGGGTGGAGGAGAAAGGGAAGCAGGACGGGAGAGGGGAAGGAATTGGGAGAGAAAGTGGGGAAATGGCCCCTGCGGCTGACTCATTCCTTCTCACGGAAGGTCTTAGATGATCTTTGTAAAAGATACAGGTAAATGTGCATCCACTGATGAATGTACGTTTCTGTTCATGAATGGAATAATAGTCCATTGTACGTGGTCCATCCATACAATGGGATACTGTTCAGCCATGAGCAGGAACGAAGTTCTGACACATGCTACCACACAGATGAACATCAAAAGGTAATTTTAAGTGAAAGAAGCCAGACACAGAAAGGCATATATGGTACGATTCCACTTATATGGAATATCCAGAATAGAAAAATCTTTAGAGGCAGAATTCAGATTGGTGGGTGCCAGGGGCTGGAGGGAGGGAGGATGGGGAGTGACTGCTTATGAGGTACGGGAATTTCCTTCTGGGGGGATGAAAATGTTCTGGGATTAGATAGAGATGCTGATTGCACAACATTGTGAATGTGCCAAATGCTGCTGAATTCTGCAATTTAAAATGGCTAATTTTATGTTATGTGAATTTCACCTCAGTAAAAAAGATACAGGTGGGCAAGAATAAACAAAAGTCACCTGTACCCTCAACATCTAACCAGTGTTATCACTGTAGCATCTAAGTGTGTGGCTTTCCAGATTTTAGGATTTTTTATTATACGCACCCATCAATATACCCCTGCATACCTGTGTGTAGTTCCCACAAATGGGGTCACACTCCCCCGACTTTTCTTTGCTCTGCTTTTCTCAGCAGAATTAGAGTCCTCAGCTATATTCTTGGGGATCCACAAATTCCAAGTGAAGTTTTTAAACGTTGTTTTTTCATTTGGATGACACGTAAAAGAATTTGTCTAAACGTCATCATAAAAATAAGCTTCCTTTTGGCATCAGAAAGACTTGTTTCTCCCCCAGATCGTGGACTTTTGAAGGCATTGAAGCAGGCTGTCGCCTCCCTGTGGGTGTGGGGCAGGCCCCCGGGCCCTGGAGAACGTGCATCTCTTGAGAAGCGCCCAGCGTTTGAGGGCCCAGGGCTGTAGCTCTGTTTTAAGGTTTGCACGATACTCTGTTGCCTGAACAGACCTCCATTTACGTAACCAGTCACCTCGACGGGGGCGTTTAGGGTGTTCTGAACTTTTCTCTTAGCAAGGCTGGTTGAGTGACCGGCGAAATCTGTGCCCCTTCCTTAATGATTAACTTAGGACGGGTTCCAGCAGGTGACATTTCTGGGTCAAAGGCTTTTAACCTGCTGCTTTCCACGGTAACACTGCATGGACCCCCCCACCCCGGGGTGGCTGAGGAAGAGACTCCGCCGTCCCCTGTCCCCGGGCCGCTGATGGGGGAGGGGCCAGGCCCTGGGCAGCGCTAGCTAACCGTGAGAACGCGGGGCCGCATTCCGGGGGGATTCAGCCTCCTACCTGCTTCCCTCGCTCCCTTCCGGGCAGCAGACTGTCCTTCCCGGTGATCCCACCCTCAGCACCCCCTCCCATTCTTCTTTCAGCCCCCGGAATGCGTCTGCTCCTTCCTGCCTCAGAGCCTTTTCCAATGCTGTTCCCTCTGCCTGGAGTTCCACCCATGCCACCTCCCCTCCACAGCAGGCCCCTTTGGGTGGGTCCCAGCCCAAACGACCCTCTCACAGAGGCCCTCCTGATCTGCCGGTCACTCAGGCCCCCTTAATGCTGGGCTTCCCCGTGGGACCCCCCTTCCATTCTCCCGGCAGTGTCAGGCTCTCCTCTGACCCTGAGGCCCCCGCAGCCAGGGCCGAGTCTGTCTCTGTCCAGCCCCGATCACTGGTGGATTCCTCATCCCAGCCCAGGGCTGGGCGTGCAGGCACCTGTGAACCTGCACGCGTGCACACACACACACGCGCACACACACACACACACATACATAAACACACATACACACACACACTCATACACAGACGCACACACACATACACACACACATAAACACACACACACATACACACATACACACACGCGCACACACACACACACATAAACACACACACACATAAACACACACACCCATACACACACACACACTCATACACACACACACACAAACACAGACTCATACACACACACAGCAGGGCCCGGCCCAGGGCTGGGCATGCAGGCACCTGTGAGCCTGCATGCGCACACACGCACACACGCACACACACACGCACACGCACACTCATACACACGCACACTCATACACACGCACATACATAAACACACACACTCATACACACACACAAACACACACATAAACACACACTCATACACACACATAAACACACACACTCATACACACACACACTCTCATACACACACACACACACACATAAACACAGACACACAGACTCATACACACACACAGCAGGGCCCGGCCCAGGGCTGGCTGACAGACGCGTGGCCCTGGGAACGCTCGTCAGGAGGGTGCAGGCTCGGGCCACTGAGACTGCGGCCCTTGCGCTGCCGAGTCCACGGTGCCCTCTGTCTCCCCGAGGCCGGCTGGACCTCGGCCTGGACCAAGACCTTGAAGGACGTGACCTCTGCCTCCCTCCAGAAACAGCAAGGGGGTCAGGGTGGGGATGGAGGAGGTGGGGGGAGGGGGAATAGAGGGAGGGAGCGACAGTGAGGGGAGAGAGGACACAGGAGGGAGGGCGAGGGGACCACACAATCTAAGGGCGTCAGGGGGCCTCACCCAGACAACAGGCCTGTGGCACTAGGCCAAGACAGCAGGGGTGTCGGGGGGGAGGGGAAGGCTGAGCCAGAATCAGAGGATGGGATCCAATCCTGGCCCCATCACCGCAGCGCCTGGCTTCTCGACCCAGCTTGGCCATCTGTAGAGCGTGCAGGAAACGTCCTCCGTCTCAGGGCTCCTGTGAGAACCCTCTGGGAAATATACTGCATTGTTTGGTGTCACGCTAAGAAAGTTCTGTGCTGGGTCTAACCTCAGGGTCTCCTGCTGTGGCTTAATCCCCTTGCAGCCTCCCTGTAGACCTGACTCGTCCTTGGGGTTGTGTAGTGCAGGCCCCCAGGAAACCCCAGGGACCCTCACTCCCGGCATAGGGAGGAGTGCTGGTGTGCAACTTCCAGGGACCGCGGCTCTGGCCTGGAGCTCAGATCGCTGGCCACCACGTTGTGAGGCTGCTCAAGCAGCCCCGCTGAGAGGTCAGCATGGCCGGGAACTGACCTCCAGCCAGCACCAACCTGCCAGCATGTGGTCCTCCAGTCCCACTTAAGCCTTCAAAGGACCGAGAGGCCCGGCTGACGTTTTGACATCGATGTCATAGAGATCCTGGGTCAGAATCACATGGCTGAGCTGCTCCGGGGTTCCTGACACACAGCACTGCTCACTGTTCTGAGCTGCTGGGTTTGAGGTGCTTTGTTATACCGCAGTGGATCACTGATACGGGATGCTTTTGCAACTGGATGCGTGGAAAAGAATCCAAAAAAAGAATCCATAGGGAGAATATTCTGGAAAGAAGAAGAGCAAGGAGGAGTCCAAAAGGCATTTTGAAAAGAATCCCTGAGCGTCTGGAAAATAAGATCAGTCCAGACTCCGGGGCAGGAGCTGGAAGCCTCACAGGACCAGGCCCACCAGCCCCATCTGTTCAGGGCCCCTGCTGCAAGCCACATTCCAGACACGGAACTTTCTGGTTCTTGAAAGCACCGCCCGTAACAAATTCCCACGAAGGGTGACTTAAAATGACAGAAATTTAGTCTCCCAGTTCTGGAGCCCAGAAGTCCAAAATCCCGGTGTGGAGGGCCGCACTTCCTCGGAGGCTCCAGGGGAGGGCCCTCCCCTCTCCCAGCTCCTGCTGGCCAGCTGTTCCTCAGCTTGCAAGCACGGCTCCTGCCTCGGCCCCGTCTTCTCCCCTGTGTCTGTCTCTCCTCTGTGAGTCTCCGATAAGGACACTGGTCATTGGATTTGCCCCCCATCCCCAAGGTAATCCAGGGTGGTCTCCTCTTCTCAAGATCTTAACTTCATGACATCTGCAAAGATCCTTTTTCCAAATAAGGCCCCATTCACAGGGTCCAGGGGTGAGGATGTGAACACATCTCTTTTGGGGGCAACTATTCAGCTCACGGCAGGCAGTGCACTAGACACCCAAGGGACCCTCCCACTGCAAAAAAAAAAAAAAACTTGGATTCTGGGATCTGAGAAGCGGAAGTCTCCCAAGACCTCTGACCTCTGTGGAGCAGGTGAGCAGTGAGCGGGCAGGAAGACCCCGGCCCCGAGGGCAGATGCCCGCAGCTGTGCCCTGAGCCCTGCACCTCCAGCTCTGCGGGGCCCCCACCTGCATAGGCGCAATCCCTCCCAGCACCCCGGATCTAGAGCTACGGGATTCCCATGGGTTAAAGTCAAGCAAACATGAGTCCAAGATCAGACTGACAAGCACGTGGTGGAGACGCAGCGTGAGTGAGAGAACGGGCCAACGCACGTCGGATTGAGACCCCCAGGACCCTCAGACACCTGACTAGACAGAACAGCGAAGTGTAAGTGCAGAGAGAGGCACGAGGGACTCACAGCCCCGCTGCTGCGTCACCTGAATCTGCCAACATCCATCGTGCAAAGTGCAGGTTCCATGTCTGCCCAGGGTCCACTGCCTCTGGGCCTCTGCAGGTTCTGTCCCTCTGCCTGGACTCCATCCTCCCCTTCCCTCCCCCTGCCCCCATCCTTTGGGTCTTAATGCAGACATCACATTCCCCAGGCCTGGGCTGGGCCTGAAGGCATCCACACCTCCCAAAACACCTGTCTGAAGGGAACTGCGTGACCCCTGACCTCAGTCCTAGGTCATCGGGGCCTGCGGCAGTGGGATGAGCTATGTCTGGAAGGGCAATGTGCCCAGGGCCCAAGTCTCCATTTCTCCATTTTCCCCGTGACGTACTTGTGCCCGAGGCTGAGGGGTACCAGAAAAACCTGGAGTTTAGTTGAACACGTGGCTGCCCAGGAAAAAAAAGACTACATTTCCCTGCATGCTTTGCAGCAAGAACGGTCATATGACTAATCTCTGGCCAATGGGATGTGAGCAGAAGAGATACGCTTTTCTAGGTCTTGTCTTTAAAGGGAAAGTCATGCTCTTCACGTCCCTTTTGCTCTTCCTCCTTGCTGGAGTGTGGAGGTGATGTTTGGAACTGGCGCAGCCATTCTGGACTGCCAGACAGAAACCAGGTGTTGAGGAAGTCCCTGAGAAAGTGCAGTCTCCATATCAGCCCTCGGACGCTTACACTCAGAGTGCTGCATGAAAGAGAAATACCCTTTCCTCCTGATTAAGCCATTTCTATTTTGGGGTCCCTTGATAAAACGTGTTATATTTTCACTGACTCTTGGGCCGTTTCCAATGATGTATCTGTTTGGTCTGTGTATTGGGTTGGATAGTGCCCCCCCCCCCACCCCCGCGCCGGGTTCATGGTCACCCAGAACTTCAATTAGCAATAATTGCGCCCCGGATAAACCTCACTGGCTACCATACTGCCACTGCGCAAAGCTACACCCAGAACTTCAGAATGTGGCCTATTGGGAAATAGGGTCTCTGAAGGTCATGTGAGGACACAAAGACAGAGAAGGCACAACATGGCTCTGAGCAGTGTCGTGTGTTTGGCTTCATTTGCAGCCTGATATGGTGCTTCTTCGTCACAAAAGCCGCCCCACAGTGGGCTGGCAGTCAAGGTGTCAGAGGCCCTTCCCCGCTTCCCAGTGCCCACAGCCGCTGGTGTCACAGAGCATTGGAATGGCCTCTCCAAAGTTCGCTTAGGAGATTTCTGCCTCTACCTCCATCCCCTCCTCCTGGCCCACACACCTTAGCCAGGCAGCTTGGTCACTGAATGTGGCTGTCCCCAGAGAGGAGCACCTCTGTTTGGTCACCTTGGCAATGACCAGCATGAAAGGGTGGGGGTGGGGCTATGCAGATCCTTTGGAGATAATCAGGATTCTACCCCAACCCCCCTGAGCAGATGCTTCTCCCTTCTCCTAAGGGGACCCTTTGGCCAGCCTGGATGGTCCACAAGGGGATCGAGGGGATGCAAACTTAATTCTGGTCCAGCCACCTGGACTCTCTTATGGGACCATCCTGGTCATTAATCCAAGTATAACGATCATTTGGTTGAGGACATTGGGTACCTGCAGGTGGGCCACATGGTCCAAAGTGTGGGGTGTAGTGGGTCTCCATAAGTTTTATAAAAATGTCTATGTCAGGAATTCCCTGGTAGTCCAGTGGTTAGGACTCTGCGCTTTCACTGCCGAGGGCCCGGGTTCAAGCCCTGGTTGGGGAACTAGGATCCCGCAAGCCGTGCGGTGTGGCAAAATAAATAAATAAAAATAAAAATGCCCATGTCCCTTTTGCACCGGACCTGTGTCAGTTGGGGTCCCATCAGGAGACAGAAGGCACATGGCAATCTCAACTGGGAAAGTTTGCTACAAGAATTACTAACTGTAACGGAGGATTGGAGTGAAGAACAGACACAAGAAGTAACCTGTAGGGAATTCCCTGGTGGTCCAGTGGTTAGGACTCCACGCTTTCACTGCCGAGGGCCCGGGTTGGATCCCTGGTCAGGGAATTAAGATCCCACAAGCTGTGCAGCAGAGCCAAAAAAAGAAGTAACCTGTAGGGCTGAGCTGGAACCCCTGCACCCAGGCTGAGATCTTGTTGGCAGAGCTCAGCTGTGGCTCTCGGGACAGCAAAGAAGTCACTGTGGTGTTGGCAGAATTGCAGGAAATCTGTCCTCCGGAACTTGCTGGAAAACCACTATCTGGGAGCTGGGGAAGCTGCTTGCAGGGCAGTGTCTTGTTGGAGGCACTCCGCTACAAAACCATCCCAGGGCTCATCTGTTCAACAAATGTGCTGGAACGATTGGATATCCATGCAAAAAACCCCACAAACAAAAACCCCCAAATCCCAAACCAAAACACTGTCTTGACCCATACCTTGCACCATGTACAAAAATTAGCTCAAATTGAGTCACTGACCCAAATGTAAAACCTAATACTGTAAAACTTCTAGAAGAAAAACACAGAAGGAAATCTTTGTGCCCCTGGGTTGGGTTAAGCAAAGATAAGATTTCTTAGGGCTTCCCTGGTGGCGCAGTGGTTGAGAATCTGCCTGCCAATGCAGGGGACACGGGTTCGAGCCCTGGTCTGGGAAGATCCCACATGCCACGGAGCAACTGGGCCCGTGAGCCACAACTACTGAGCTTGCGCGTCTGGAGCCTGTGCTCCGCAACAAGAGAGGCCGCAATAGTGAGAGGCCCGCGCACTGCGATGAAGAGTGGCCCTCGCTCGCCGCAACTGGAGAAAGCCCTCGCACAGAAACGAAGACCCAACACAGTCAAAAATAAATAAATAAATTTATAAAAAAGCAAGCAAACAAACAAACAAAAAGATTTCTTAGACTGGACACGTGCAAATGAATAAAAGGAAAAAATGGACAAATTGGACGTCATCAAAATTAAGAACTTGTGCTCTTTGAGAAGCACTGTTAAGAAAAGAAAAGACAAACCGCAGACTGGGAGAAAATCTTTGCGAATCACATATTTGATAATGTACTGGTTTCCAGAAGATATAAAAGAATTCTCAAAACTCAACAACAAGGAAACAATACAAAAAAAAAAAAAGATGCGCAAAATTTTTGAATAGACTCTTTGCCAAAGATTATATACAGGTCGCAACTAAGTACATAAAAAATATTCAACATCGGGCTTCCCCGGTGGCACAGTGGTTAAGAATCCGCCTGCCAATGCAGGGGACATGGGTTCGAGCCCTGGTCTGGGAGGATCCCACATGCCGCGGAGCAACTGAGCCCTTGCGCCACAACTACTGAGCCCGCGCTCTAGAGCCCACGAGCCACAACTACTGAGCCCATTCACCTAGAGCCCATGCTCCACAACAAGAGAAGCCACAGCAATGAGAAGCCCGTGCGCCACAACGAAGAGTGGCCCCCACTCACTGCAACTGGAGAAAGCCCGCGCGCAGCAACAGACCCAACGCAGCCAAATAAATAAATAAATAAATAAATTTATATAAAAAATTTTCAACATCATTAGTTGTTAAGGAAATGCAAATAACAACCACAAAGAAACACCATTGCACACTCAGTAGAATGGCCAGAATTTTTTTTTTTAAGATTTTTTTTTTTTTTTGATGTGGACCGTTTTTAAAGTCTTTATTAAACTTGTTACAATATTGCTTCTGTTTTATGCTTTGGTTTTTTGACTGCGAGGCATGTGGGATCTTACCTCCCCGACGAGGGATCAAACCCGCACCCCCTACATTAGAAGGCGAAGTCTTAACCACAGGACCACCAGGGAAGTCCCAAATGGCCAGAATTTAAAAACGGACAATACCAAGTGCTACTGAGGATGTGAGGCAACCAGGACTCCCATACCCTGCGGTGGGATGTCAACGTGCAGCCAGAAAGCGTCCTGGCAACTCTGGAGGAAGTTAAACCTACCCTGACCACACCGCTCAGCATCCCTGCTCCGTATCACCCCAGTGAAAATGAATTTCCTTCACACAGAAACTCGAACGCAGGCTTGATGGCAGCTCTGCTCCTGATCCCCCAAAGCCAGAACCAACTCCGAGGGCCTTCAGGTGGTGACTGGCTGATCAAGCTGGTGCCTGGTGCCGGGAGTGCCCCTGGCAAAGAGGGGGTGCTGAATTTCCAGGGCCCTCTGCCTAATGACAGAGGCCATACCTGAAGGCTGTGGCTGCTTTATTCCACTTATGTGACGTGCAGGGTAAGAGTCCGGGCTCCCCAGGGCTGGGCCACGGGAGGGCTTGGAAGGAAGAGGGGCCCCGGGGTCTTTCGGGGCGGGGGGGGAAATGTTCTGTAGCCTGAAAGCGCTGGTGCCCACAGGGCTGTCTGTGTAAACACCAGCAGAGATGCACAGTGAAAGGGCGCATTTTCCTGTATTTCTTTACACAGTGGGAGAAAGAGGCAAACGCTGCCGCAGTGTCCACGGCCCCTCCAGGCCGGGTGGTTGGCGCAGGACCCCACTAAGGGACCTAGCCGCGACACGCTCCGGTCCCTGGGCTCACCGCCCCTCCCGCGCCCCCGACCCTGCCCCGTGGGACCTCCTCAGGCCGCCTGGCTCCACCACCTGTCTCTTCCCTGCAGGGGCGCGCGCGACAGCCCCGCCCGTGACAGTCCCCTCCCGTGACGGCCGCGCCGCTCAAGGGTGCGGGCTGGGGGCGCGGGTGGGCGGGGCCTCGGCGCCCTCCCCTTTCTCTCCAGGGCGGGGCGGGGCGCGGGGAGGGGGGGCGGTGGGGTGGAGGCGGGGCCGCGGGCACCTCCCACCAGCACCGCCGCCGCGCCCCCGGCCCTCCCTCCCCCTCCCCTCCTCCCCCCTCCCCTCCTCCCCCCTCCCCGCCGCGCGCCCCCGCACCGCCCCCTCGCGGCCACGCGCCCTCTCCCGCCTTCTGCTCCCCGCCCCCACCCCGCGCGCGTCCCCGCCGCGCCCCCTCCCCGCGCCTCCCCTCCGCGCGCGCCCGCCCGGCCGTCAGAGGCGAGCGCTCCGGCGCGGACGCGGGGCGGGGAGGAGGCGCGGCGGCCGTTGCGGGCCGGCCCGCGGGGCTGAGGCCGAGCCGAGCCGAGCCGAGCCGGGCCGGTGCACGGCCCGCGCCCACCATGCGGCGGCTGCGGCGCCTGGCGCACCTGGTGCTCTTCTGCCCCTTCTCCAAGGGCCTGCAGGTAGGCGCGCCCCCGCCCCGGCCCCGGCCGGCTCTCGCCCCCGCCCCGCCCGCCGTGGGGCCCGGGCCTCGGCGGGGGCGCGCGGCGTCCAGCCTGGGGCCCGGGGCGGGTTCGGGACTCGAGGCCGATGAGCGCTGCGGTGCGTGGCCCCCGGGGAGGCTGGGGGCAGGGAGGGCCCTGGGGACTGGGGTGAGGGTTGTCCATGCGGTGAGCGGATGCTGCAGGGTGGCACCCCTGCCGCTGGGGCTGAAGGAGGCCCCGCCCCGCCGCGGGCTGGACCTGCTCCCGCAGGCCCAGAAGCCACACCAAGTCCGCCCCGCTTCCCTCGACTTAAAAGACCAGGTTTGTTTTTCTGTGATGGAAAACTTGGGACACACAGAACCACCCTAAGAAGGACATACCCTCCCCCCGGGCCATCCCCCAGCCAGCCCGAGATTAGGAGTGTGCCCTGACCCCACAGTGACCTTGGACGAATCACTGCCCCTCTCAGGACCCTGCCGTCTGCAGGGGAGGCCCAGGCTGCCTCAGGTGCCAGCTGTCAGGAACCCTGTCACCTCTGCTTTGGGTGACCTGAGCCAGGCCCACATCAGAGTCTCAGATCATCCAGGCCACACCTACGACCTCAGTGCCCTCCAGGACCCCAGCCCCTGGGCGGAAGGAGACAGCCCTGATCAGAGCCCAGGCCACGGTGTTCCCCTCTGGGGAGAAGGGTGGGAGCCAGGTAACCCGGTGCTTGTCTGCGCCAGAAGCCCTCCCTGCCCGCCTGGGGCCTTGGGTTCGGGGTGGTCCCCACCCAGCGCTGGGCAAGGTGGGAGCTGAGGGTCTGTGTCCACCCCCATGCTGGGAGGCAGGGGATGCAGCAGCCCCCGTCCTGAGGGAAAGGCCTTGACCGAGCTGCCGCAGGGGAAGCCAGAGTCGCGGGTCCCGGACCCTGGGTGTCAGGCCTCTGAGCTCAGCCCGGGAACGGCAGATGGGCATGGACAGGAGAGGGGTTCTGGTGGGTTCTCAGTGGCTTGAGCCCAGGACCCCCCTTAATGTCAGGACACACCCCGAGCCTCAGTCTCCCTGCCTGTGAAGTACACTTCTGGGTTGGTAGTGAGGGTTGGAGGTCGTGGCGCATGTGGGTCCCTGGCCCCAAGTGACCCCCCCACGCGGCTCCACGAGGAGCCGGGCAGGCCCCAGTTGGGGAGCAGCTGCACCGGACCCACTGAGGAGCAAGGCCCTCCCTGTCCTGGGGGCGCACTCGCCCATAGGTGACAGGACCCACGGGGCCAGGGCAGGGACTGCTCCTGGAGGAGGTGCCCGCCTAAGATAAGGGCCCGGGGCTCAGTCACAGCTAGCCAAGTGCGGACGGTGTCCTGGGAGCGGGGCCGCCACGCGAAGGCCCGAGCTGGAGGGCGTCCGGCGGGACAGTGGGCAGTGTCCAGGGTGGGCCCTGCAGTCAGTCTGGGAAGCTTGGGTCTGGCCCAGGGCAGCCCTGGGTCCAGTGCAGGCTACAGCCTGCCCTCCTCCTGGCCATCCCCCCAGGACTCCCAGCGCTGGCCCCCCCAGAGGCCCTGCCCACCTCCGCCTCGGGGCTTGGTTCACCAGCGGCTGGAAGTCCTCTGACCTCGTCCTGCCAGACAACAACCCCAGCTCCCCGGCCCCCCACCCACTGTTCCTCTGCTTTCCTGTTTTTCCCTTTGAACAAAACTGGAGGAAACAGATGCAGTGGCAGGGACTAGTGGGCCTGAGAGCCAACCCTCTCCCTCTGCCTCAGGGCCACCCCAGGCCCCTGGAGCTCTCAGAGGTCCTCCTGCCTGCAGCCCCTCCCCGGCTGGCCAGCCGCGTGAGTCGGTGCTAGGGAAGCAGGAGGTGAGGACCCCGCCTCTCCTGGAAGAACCGTAAAAATGAGCACAGATGCCTGGGCTGGGCCTGCAGGCCCCTGCCCTGTCCTCAGTGGGGACCCGTTGGCCGCATTTCTGGGCCCCGGCCCCCAGGTGACTAGGACCCAGGACTAACCAGGACTGGAGCCGCTCCCTGGCCCGCGGGTGGCAGGGTGCGTGACCAGGGCTGGCAGTGGTTCTCCTCTGGGGCAGGCTGGCCTGAAGCCCCAGGCCCTCCTGCCCTCCTGCCCTCCTGGTCCCTGGGCCCGGGCCCTGTTCTCTGGGGCTCAGCTGCCTGGTCAAGGTGTCTGAGCTCTTGCACGGGACAGCGCCTGGTAACCCCATCCCATCAGCTGGCCGCCCCTGGACAGCAGCCAGTGAGGCCTGTGAATTACCAGGGTAGGGGTAGGGAAGGAAGTTGATGCCCCTGCAATCCCGGCTTGGGGGCTGGATGGGAGACAGTGCCCCCAGCTCCTGCAGGGCTCTGGGACCCTCCCACCCTGTGATTCTACCCGTCAGCTGGGGAAACCTGGCAGAGGGGCTGAGCCCTCCATAGAAGCAGTTCCCGGCCCACCCCAGACTTCTGGGACAGAGCCTCTGGCAGCAGGGCCAGGGGCTGCATGTCTTAGTTATCTATTCTTTATCGTGGTAAATTATACATCACATAAATTTAGCATCTTAACCATTTTTAAGTGCACGGTTCAGGGGCATTAAGCACATTCACATTGTTGTGCAGCCGTCACCATCCGTCTCTAGAACCCGTCTCATCTTCCCAAACTCAAACTCCGTCCCCTTTAAACACTCACTCCCCATCCTCCCCAGCCCCTGGCCCCCCCAACCCTTCCTGTCTCTGTGGATCTGACTCCTCAAGGCCCTCGCCTGGGTGGAATCAAAGGATCTGTCTCCTTTGGAGACAGATGACTCTGGACATGATGTCCTCCAGAGTCACCGATGCTGTAGCCTGGATCAGGATTCTCTGCCTTTTCGTGGCTGAATAATATTCCGTCGTGTGGATGGACCACATTTGGTTTATCCACTCATCTGTCAACAGACAAGCGGGCTGTATCCACCCTTTGGCTTCTGTGATCGTGGGTGGGTGAGGCCGTGTCTCTTAAAGGCTCACAGGGTGACCGTGCCTCCAACCCCACGCCGCGTGCTGGCCCGGCTCCAGCCCGAAATCTCCACCCGCCAGGGGGACAGTGCGCGGGGGTGTGGGTGCTTCTCCTGCCTGACCTTGTGCAGAGGTTACATGTCACTATGAAATGCGGGCAGGACAGGAGGGAAAATTGTTCAAAATCTCTTTATTCAGCAAAATAAAGAGCGAGCGTCTACCCCATATCTCCCTCATTTTGGAATTTATTTTTACCTGCCCATGAGATTTAAAGGTCTGGGAGACACCAGGCCCCGGCCCCACCCATAGTGGGTAGGCGGAGGGGGAGGGAGACGTTGGGCTGGGTGGGTGCTGGCCCCCAGATGGGGGGCACCCCTCGGGAAGGCTGGGGTCCGGGACGTGGGGTCAGCACCCCAAATGCGGCGCTTCCTCATGGCCCCCTCCCCCGCAGGGCCGGCTCCCGGGCCTCAGGGTCAAGTACGTCTTCCTGGTCTGGCTGGGCGTCTTCGCGGGCAGCTGGCTGGCCTACGTGCACTACTCGTCCTACGCTGAGCTCTGCCGCGGGCACATCTGCCAGGTGGTCATCGTAAGTGTCACCTCGGGCCAGGCCTGTGGGCTCCTGGGCCAGTGCTCCTGCCGTGGCAGCTTAGAGATGTGGCTCAGAGGCGCCGGCTCAGCGGGTTTTAAGACACATCTGACTGTGCCGACTGCAGAGCTGCCCCCGGTGGGCCATGGGGGAGGCCAGAGAGGAATGCGGAGGCCAAGGGGAGGCCGCGCAGATGCGGGTGGCCGGGGACGGACAGATGGACGGAGACAGCTGTAGAGGTGTCCGGGAGGGAGACACTTTAGCCCAGACGGCGACAGGCAGGCACTGGTGGCCTTGAGGGCCTCTCCTGGGGCCAGGAGTCCAGCAAAGGAGGCTGCGGGGCATGGTCTTCGGGGCCTCAGACGGGAGACAGCGCTAAGTCGCCACCATGGCCTCTACAGCAAGGCCGTGCACGTGCACGTGAGGGCGCGTGAGCCTGCGTCTGCTTGTCCACGCGAGTGCTTGTGTGCCCACGAGCGTGCACACGGGGTGGCTCACTGCTCCTGCTGATGCCCTGTGACTGGCTGGAAGGCGAGGTGATGCCAGCCGAAGGGGCCCTGGCAAACCTCAGACTCTGATCCCCCGGCCGCCCTGCCTGGCCTCCCCGGGCAGGTTGGAGCCCTTGGCGAGCCGACCAGGGTTCTGAGGCCTCCATGCCACTTGGGGGCGGACCTGGGAGGACCTGCCCTGCCCCAGCAGAGCTCCTGGGGTCTCGAAGGGGGAGCCGTGGGAGACGCCCGGCCTTGAACCCGTCTCCATTTGCCTCGCACCAGCCGGCGGCCTGGAGTTTCTCCTCCTCTGCAGGATGAGGGCATTCCTCCTGGGGGTCTGTGTGGCGCCCCGGAAGGGCTCAGCAGGCCTGTTCTGGGCAAGGTCCCAGGGGGGCCACACTTGGGAAAGTCCAGAGGTGGCGGTGGGAGGGGCACGGGCGTCCAGAGCGGGAGAGCCCATGCGTCGGGACTTGTAAGGGGCCCATTGATGGTTGGCTCAGGCCTCCTGGGGGCGGGGCTGCCACCAGGCACCGAGGGCACAGTCCCAGCTCAGAGGAGAAGGCCTCGGGCCTCCCGGCCATTCTCAGGCAAGCTCGTTTATTCCAGAAAGGCTCACTGGGGCCCTCCAGGGGCCGGCCCGAGCTGGGGGGCTGGGGAGACCCAGGGGCAGGCGTGTGTGGGGATGGAGCCCGTCCTCTGGGTGGGGGCGGGGAAAGGCCCTGCTCTGGGGACCCCTCGGGGGTCCGCCTGGTGCTGGCAGTGGGTGGAGGGGCCTTTGCGGGCAGCAAGACCTGGGAGGAGGCATGAGATGGGGTCTGGCCAGTGGCATGCAGTGAGCAGACGCTCAGAGCTGGCGGGTGTTTTCTGAGTACCTCCTGTGTGCCCCCAGCAGCGCCCCAACATGCAGAGGACTGGGGGGCCCTGGGGGAGCAGAGGAGGAACCTGCCCCTCCCAGCCAGAGGAGCTGCAGCTTCCGTTTTCCCAGTGCCCTGGATGCTGGGCCCCGCGCTCCTGAGGCCCGTCCCTGGCGCCGTGGGGACACCCTCTCCTTTCCAGAGGAGACCTGCCCGCCTCATGGGGGTATCAGCTGTCTCCGAGATATTCCACAGCTTGTCCAAGGCCACCCAGTGTGTGTGTGGGGAAGGCAGGACCAGGGGCCGCGGAGCCGGTGCCCATGGACCTCTGGGTGCTCGGCCGGGTCCCCACCACCGCCCAGTCTGCACACAGTAAACAGGCTGGGAGGGGAGATGTCTGATGGGCCGCAGGAGCCCTGAGGCTGATGGACACACTGCCCACCTCAGCTTCCGTGGAAGCCCCTCCCCACACTGGTGGGCGGTGTGGCCGACAGGTCCCTTCCCCCGCCCTGGCCCAGCCCTGCCGCCCACGCTCCCTGGCAGACCACCCCACAAAGGCCCTGTGGCCCTGGGGCTTTTCAGGGGTCAGAACAGACCCCTGTGGCGGAGGGCCTCCCTCCAAGGTGGCAGAATGAGTGTGTGGTCTCTTGGTTTTCCTCTTGAACGGCTGTCGTGGCCTCCTCCCTCGTTCCCATAGGTGAGTCCAGGGCCTGTGGCGCCTCCCGCCCCTCAGCACACTCTCTGCACCGCCCTTCCCTCTCCTTCCTCCAGGCCCTCGCCACCAAGGGCCTGGGCACCATGGCAAGGGTGATGCACACCCAGGAGTTCACCCCACACTCGCTCCAGACTCCACGGCTCCCCCCACCCCGGCCTCACCTTCCTGCTCAGGTCAGCCCAGACCGCCAGGACTCAGGGGGCTGCAAGGCCTCATCTAGAGCCGAGAAGGGGCCAGCGGGGGCGGCAGCTACTCCAGAGCCTGACCTAATTACTGCAGAAAGCTTCTCCCTGTGCATCTGGCTAAAGAAGGGGCCGTTGGGCGGGCAGGACGAGCCCCCGCCCCCCAGGCCACTTCCTGCGTCTTCCTCTCCTCAGTGTGACCAGTACCGCAAGGGCATCATCTCAGGCTCCATCTGCCAGGACCTGTGCAACCTGCGCCAGGTGGAGTGGAGGACCTGCCTCTCCTCTGTCCCGGGCCAGCAGGTAAGCCCAGCAGGGTCGGGCCAGGGTCAGCCCCAGGGCTCAGACGCCCTCGGTGCAGCCAGAGGGGCACATCTGCACGGAGGGTCCCTGTGGTCCTGTGCAGGTGTACAGCGGGCTCTGGCAGGGCAAGGAGGTGACCATCAAGTGTGGCATTGAGGAGAGCCTGGACTCAAAGGCTGGGGCAGACATGGCCCCCCGGCGGGAGCTGGTGCTCTTTGACAAGCCCACCCGGGGCACCTCGATTAAGGAGTTCCAGGAGATGACCCTCAGCTTTCTCAAGGTCAGTTGGCCCTCCTGGGGGCCAGTCAAGTTCATGCCCAGGGACGTGTGACAGGGCAGGAGGCAGGCCGGGTGGAGGCCACATGGGCCAGCCAGGTGTCTGGCTAGCCCCCCAGCTCCAAGCAGACCCTCCCTCAGGGAGCACCCACAGGCTTGAGGCCCCGCCCCAGGGGCATCTTTGGGGAGAGCAGGAGGAGGAGGAGGAGCAGATGAGAGGTGAGTGGGCCCCAGGCTCCGAGAGCGCTGGGGGAGAGACGACGCAGGTGGGCTTCCAGGAGTGGCGAGGGGGCCTCGCAGGTCCCCGGTTGTCCCCTCCGTCCTGTCGGCTGGAGGCGGGGCTCCCCCTGCCTGGCAGATGCGCGGGGTCCGGAGCACAGCCTGCTGGCCGGCTGCCCGACTCCCTGGCCTCCTCTCTCCTGCTCCCAAACCTCAGGCAAACCTGGGAGACCTGCCCTCCCTGCCCGCGCTGGTCGGACAGGTCCTGCTCATGGCCGACTTCAACAAGGACCACAGGGTGTCCCTGGCCGAGGCCAAGTCAGTGTGGGCCCTGCTGCAGCGGAACGAGTTCCTGCTGCTGCTGTCGCTGCAGGAGAAGGAGCACGCCTCCCGCCTGCTGGGCTACTGCGGGGACCTGTACATCACCGAGGGGGTCCCGCACAGCTCCTGGCCCGGGGCTGCGCTCCCGCCCCTGCTGCGCCCGCTGCTGCCACCCGCCCTGCACGGGGCCCTGCAGCAGTGGCTGGGGCCCGCGTGGCCCTGGCGCGCCAAGATTGCCATCGGCCTGCTGGAGTTCGTGGAGGAGCTCTTCCACGGCGCCTACGGGACCTTCTACATGTGCGAGACCACGCTAGCCAACGTGGGCTACACAGCCAAGTACGACTTCAGGATGGCTGACCTGCAGCAGGTGGCGCCCGAGGCCGCCGTGCGCCGCTTCCTGCGGGGCCGCCACTGCGAGCACAGCGCGGACTGCACCTACGGGCGCGACTGCAGGGCGCCCTGCGACACGCTCCTGCGGCAGTGCAAGGGCGACCTGGTGCAGCCCAACCTGGCCAAGGTGTGCGAGCTGCTGCGGGACTACCTGCTGCCCGGCGCCCCTGCCGGCCTGCGCGCCGAGCTGGGCAAGCAGCTGCGCACGTGCACCACGCTGAGCGGGCTGGCCAGCCAGGTGGAGGCGCACCATTCGCTGGTGCTGAGCCACCTCAAGACCCTGCTCTGGAAGCAGATCTCCAACACCAAGTACGCCTGATGGCCGGCCGGGCCCTCCCGCTCTGCCCAAGAACCACTCCTGCCCTTGGCCCCCTCCCCCTTCCCGCCACCAAAGGACGGGGCTGCTCCAGGGTCCAGAGCCTGCGGGTCCCCAGAGCTCGGGCAGCCGTGGGGCTCCTGCCCCTAACCCCGCCACCCCCAGGGTTTTCTAGGCTCCCAGACAGGACTGTTCAGCTGGAACAGGAGAGGGAAGGACCTAGAGCCTGAGCACCAAGGGCTGGCCGAGGGACCTGCCCAGACCAAGGTTTTGTTACTTTGGAGAACATGTGTGTAAATAAATAGATTTTCCGTGAGCACCCCGAGTCCCCACAGCCCACTCCAGACCCCAGCCTGACGGTCTGCTGGAGGGCGAGGGCAAGGTGGGGGGCAGCTACATCCTGGCAGTTGGTTGGTTGGGGTTACGACTGGAGCCAAGGGCAAGGGCGCTGGAAGCTGAGCCCCCAAGCCGGATCCGGTGTGGTTCAGACGGGGACGTAAGGGTGGGCCGACAGAGGTTTCTTCTCCAGTTCTTCTCTCGTAAGAGCTTCTACACTAACTTCTCCCTGTACCGCTTGCTGCACAGAACAGTGCGGCCCAGCCTAGGAAGGCTTCTCCACTGATGCCAATGAGCCACTAGGTGTAACACCCACTGTCCAGGAAAAAGTCAAGGGTCCCCTTTTCCCTGTGCCCGCCTCCCCCCAAAACAGAAGCTGTGAGCCCAGGAGCCTGACCCTCTCACGCCCTCAACTGCTGCTGGGGCCTCAGCTGATCAGACAGAGAAACGCAAGTCAAGACAGTTTATTCAAGACCCATTTATTCTCTAGTTCTGCCCACATGGAGACACCCTCCTTGAAAAGGGGTTGAATCCTTCCGTTCACTTTAACACCCTGTGCTGAAAACATGTCTTCCGAGGTTTCAACCCCGAGATCCACAGTCTTAAAGCACTGATTCTTAAACCTCATCTAGATTTCTCCCCTTGGATGGGGGGAGATGACCAAACACAGAGAAGAACAGCTCAGGACTGTGGGCTCTGCTCGCCCAGAAGACCTTGCAGCTCCTCTGACCAGCCGGCTGGAGCCAGGATTAGGGCCCTGAGACGAGGGGCGCCTGCTGGGCTGCTGCCACCGCAGATGGGCCACGCTGCTGTTGGGCGCCTTCCTGCCCCACCGCCACCGGCCCCCAACTCCTGTCCTCTTCATTAGGCTGGCTGTCACCTTTAGTTTCCCTGGAGTCTGGGGATTCCAGACGGTCTCTGCTCACACTTCTGGATCACGCCTGCTGCCTCAGAACTGATTCACACTAGGGGGGAAAAGCACACAGAACTGCTTTTCAGCACACCAATGTTCCACACCAAAGTTATTTCATAAGCCCGCAGGTTCTTTTTCATCACAGGAGACTCCCAAGGCCATGACTTCCTCCGGCTGCCCACTGCCCTTGCCAGCAGACTGGACGTGCGTGGCCACCGTGCTGAGTCGGGCACACCCCCTGGCTCCCCTCCCGCGCTCTCCTGGGGAACTGAGGGCGGTGCCCTGGGCACATCCGCAGATCTGCAGACAGAGAACCGAGATGACCCACTAGCCGCGCCTCCCCGTGCTGGACGGACTGGACCACAGTCAAGCCTCCTCAGCAGAGCAACTGCTTCTGGAATGCAAGGTCACAGCTGCTTAAGCCTCTTCAGCCTCTCCTGCCAGACATGCCAAGCCCTGCTCCCCTCCTTCTGAACATTCCACCCAGTTTCTAGGGGAATTCAGCCAGGGAGGTTCTACCAAGTAGGATGGGACAGGAAACCCAGCTGCTGCCGGGCTCAAAGGTGGACCTACCGGAGGTACCGCCACCTGCCACCCTCTCTGCTCAGCAAGTCTGCTTGCTTCCGGCAATTACACTGTCACCCCAACCCCACTCCAGTTGACAAGCCACAGCGCACGATACGAGGAAGCGGGCAAAAACTCTGGTAGCTGCTTAGTAGCGGCCAAGAGTAGCCAAATGTTCAAGATTCTCAAAAAAACAAAACACAACAAAAAACAACAAAATAAAGAGCACACTCCCAAAACTTGGATTAAGAGCCAACCAGACACATGCTGTGCAGGCAGCTCCCGCCCGCCCTATGGTCCCTCCCAAGGGCATCAGCATGAGGGCTGGCTCTGAGGCTGGGTCACACTAGCTCTGGAGGGAGCCAGCTGTCGTGTCGTGAGGAGCCCCGGGCCCCTGCTAGCAGCCAGGCCGCCTGAGCCACAGGCCTGGCAATCTGCTGCCAACACGCCGTCTAACAGGGAGGTAGCCGAGGTCAGGCCACTGTCCTGCCTCACCACCAGTTCTGCCCACGGTGGCTTTCACTGTCAGCTACTTGGACATTCTCACCTCTCCTCAAAGCACACCCACAACTCATACCATGTGCTTGTATTAAAGGGTCCAAAAATTCTGTCAGACCCCCAGCCAGGCACCCCGCTCCCAACTTACCTGTCCTGAAGCCAGTCCTAGAGTGACAAGAGCCACACCTGCAGGTCTATTCCACTGACCAGACGCACAGGACCAAGCTGGGCCCACGGACCTGAGAAATGGAATCCAATCTGTGAATCCCTCCCAAATTATTTTCTATAACAGCGTTTGTCAACCTCGACCCTATCAGCATTTGGGACCCTGTAGCTTTACTGTGGGGCCGTCCTAGGCACCACAGGACATGTAGCCACAGCCCTGGCCCCCACCAACTAGATGCCAGCAGCACCCCATCCCTTTCCTGCCCTGCAAGTTGCCACATGCCCTGGGAGGGGGACAAACTGCCCTTAGTCGAGAGCCACTAACCTATAGCTTTTGTTCAACCCTCCAACTTAAACATTTCAGGAAACAGCAAAATGCACTCTCCACCTGCAAGGAGACCAAGACACCCCTGGTTTGGATGATCATTTTTTATAGGGTTACGGTCGGCCCGTCGAGGGGCTCCACAAAGGGGCCCGACTTCTGCCTCACCGAAAGGACAAAAGCCAGGAGCGAACCTCTGGCCTTCCTTCCAGAGTGACTCGTCTCAAGGTCCTCAGAGTACGCGCGCTCGTGGACCAGCGGCTCTGGGCCCCCCTCATCCCCACCTAGGGTCCTACTCTGAACAGGGCTTGGAAGCCCCACAGGACCTTGATACCAGCTCAGCGGCCCTCAGCCAGGGATGCAGGTCAAACTTGCCCAAGGATTCCTAAAAACTCCTCGCCAGACAAACCAACAGAACAATCATTTCCAGTAAGGAGACGCTCTCCTGGTCAATCCCATTGTGCCCAAAGCTTGCCATATGCCTGTACACATATCTCATTTAATTCTCACAACGAGCTTTATTTTATAAAGAAAAAGAATATCACTGTCTTCAAGGGCCTGCGCACAGCTCCCACCGCAAGCGCACGTGGAAACAAGGTGCTCCCTCACGCAGCTTTTGGGGATGTCCGGCTACAAACCATTCTTAGTGCCCACTGTTCTGAGCACTGAGCGTAGAAATAGCCGCTTCCTCTCCGCCCCAACGTCACAGGTGCAGCAGGGCAGCCGCACCCGTGGTGCCGGCAAGTCCGGCATCTGCAGGGCAGTGTCCCTCGCGCCCGCCCAGCAGGCCTCCAGGAGGAGCTCAGAAAAGCACTGCCTCTCACCTTGGTCTGGACTGTGTCGGCTGGTCATTCTTGCCTAGCTTCACAGGCCAACAGCCGCTGTCCTTCCTGTACTTAACAAAAGTGGTTGGCCCAGAATCAGAGTGCAAGAAAAGCTGGCTGCCGTTATTACTGTTGCCAGTATTTAAAACTAGTGAAGGCTGGGCTTCCCTGGTGGTGCAGTGGTTAAGAATCTGCCTGCCAATGCAGGGGACACGGGTTCGAGCCCTGGTCCGGGAAGATCCCACGTGCCGCGGAGCAACTAAGCCCATGCGCCACAACTACTAAAGCCCGTGCGCCTAGAGCCCGTGCTCCAGTGAAGAGGAGCCCCCGCTCGCCGCACCTAGAGAAAGGCCATGTGCAGCAACGCAGCCAAAAATAAATAAAATAAATAAACATATATAAAAAAGAACTAGCGAAGGCTGCTACTGACACATGAACCCTTCACCTTTACACTGTCACCTTTCAGACCCGCAATGGGCAGCCCGAGGCAAAAATTAAAAAGGGCTGCCTATGCTGGCACCTGGCAGTAGGCTGGTGTGTGACGAACCCAGGGGATCACAGTGCAGCCAGGAGGGCCCTCCTTAGAAATCTCTGCACCCTCTCCCAGGGAGCTACTAGTGAGGTCCTAGATGGATCAACGGATCAAAGAAGTACACTAAACAAGGCAACACAGGAAACAGTTCTCTAGAATTTAGAAAAACCTCACGTAAGGTAGCACAGCTGGCCTTTGGAATCGTCTCTGTAACGTTTAAACCTGGCAACTTTATTTCTAGAGTTTCTGGCTGCACAACCCATCATAAAATTTCTTTTAAGAGAGAGTAACTACCCATGGATCCACCTAAAATAAGTAAAATTATTTCAGATTCTTCGGTGGTACTATTGAGCTCACGCTGGAAACGAAAATTCTAGTGCCACCCTTTTTTAATCCAATGTGACAAATCTTCAGCAAGTCAGCCTTACTGAAACCCACTCACCTTTCTTGCTCATCACTGCACCAGCGGGTCACTCCTACCTGCTGCCGTCACACACCTGGCAACCTCGTGTTCCGCGGCCAGCCATAGAACTAGGAGGGAATTAAAGTGCTTTTACACGATAGGCTTCAGGCTGCCAGTAAACACATACCCCACCCCCCACCGTCAGCACACCGTCAAGTGTCAGACTATCAATCATCCAGATGTCCACGGGCCAGAACGCTGGGCAGAGTCAAGCCTCGCTTCTCTCCGCCCCCTAATGACACAAATGCGGCACAGCAGCCGCATCTGCAACGCCTCTAGGGGCAGTGCCTACAGAAGATTAAATAACTCAAGTTTTTATTCCCTGACCACATGGGTGCCCTGGCCCCGTGCTTAGGATGTAACAAAAAAGGCATTCCACTAGTACAAAAATTATTCTTCAGCGCAAACCTGTCGCAGCACACGTGTCAACTCACCTGAGACCCCAGCAGGCCCCTAGTTCCCAGCAGGCAAACTCCCTAGAGAAAAAAAGAAACCCACGCTTTATAACAACCTTACAAGCCCACAAAAAGGCCCTTCACCCAGGCTTTGTTTTGCTGCATTTGACCTCCAGGCCTACACGTGTCTACACACCAAACCCAGATACCCTCCGTGTTTTACTCCCTGTGTAATTTGGGGGTGTGTGTAGAAATTGGAGGTTACAATACAGTGGTGCAGACCGCAGGTGATCAAGGGACCACGCTATGAATGCAGCCACCCCTTCCACAAGGAGGCCACCGCATTCACACCCACTGTACTACACACACACACTATAATTCGGAAACCGCCTCACTCTTAGAGCCCAGTAGCAGTGACAACCAGTCCGTTTAGAGACAAAACAGATGGCTAGGAGTATAAAGTGACTTCCTCAAGGTCGCAAGCAGGGAAAGCAGTGGCGCTGAAGGGGGGGGGGGTGGGCAATTTCTGAATGAAATGTCCCGACTCACCCATTAAACTACTGCTGCCTAGCCGTGTTCTCGAGGCTTCAGAGCCGGGAAAGTGCGGAGAAGATAGCAATCCGCGGCGCCCACAGCCCCAGACCCACGATGCTCCGCGAAGGCGCCGGAACCTCGCCGCACCCACCCGCGCCAACACAAAGGAGCTCTGCGCCCGCCTGTCCCGCGGACCCGGGCGCACACCCGACCATCGCGACCCACGATGGAGACGCGGAGGGCGGGGCTCGGCCGGCGGCGGGCGCTGGGGCGGGCGGGAACCCGGGCTCCGATCCCGAGGCCGCGCAGACCCAGCCAGCCGCCCGGAAAGGACGCGCGACTGCGCGCCGCGCCTTTTATAGCGTGGACGGCGGCCCGCGAGGCCCAATCCGCGCCCGCCCCGAGTTCGCCGCCGCCGCAGCGCCCTCTAGTGGACCCTCCAGGCTGCACCGCGCACGTGGCGCCTCCGGACCTCGGCCGAGCTCCCCGGCCGGGCCTCCTGGGCTCACCTATCGCGTCCACGGGCCCTTCCCGAGCCAGCCCCTCCCAGCTGTAAGAAAGTCCCGCCTTCCCGCCCGCGCGTATGGCCCGGACCCGTGGCCGGCGGGACAGCACCAGTCAGCTTCTGCGAAGCACTTAGAACAGGGCCAGGCACAGAGGCACTTGATAACGTCTCCCGTAGTTACTGCCCCGACCCCACGAGCGTCCCTGAAGCTGGGGCCATCTCTTTGTTCCCTGCAGAAGGGCCTCCCGCTTTCTGGGGAGGCTTGGCTGAGCTGCTGTCTCTGCCGCAGCCCCCCTGGAGCCCCTGCCCCTCGGGCTGGGTCTGAGGCCCTGCTAAAGCCTTCACCTTTCCTACAGCGTAGGGAACTCTGCCTTCGCTCTCTCAGGAGGGCTCTCCTGGGTCCCACCTCTGACACGGGGTAGGGGCTGCCAGGGGGCGCTGGGGAGCGACACTTTGCCCCCTTTGACAGGGAGACCTCTGAGGTGGGGTCAGGAAGGACCCACCATGAATTCATTAGTCCCCTGAGATTTCTCACACGCTAACAAGTTATTGCTGACTTGGGCTACACCCCAGTGTAAGGTGTTGCCAACGAGGCAACAATCCTACAGGATTCTCTGTGGTTAGCAGCACCTGTCCTCGGAGCAGAGTGGGGAACCCCAGACCTGCCCCTCTGGGCAGCCCCTTTGGCCCCTTAGCCAAGAGCATTCCCAGCACCACCCTGTCCCTGGGCAGGGGGGGTGCCCTCCGCTTGAAGCACGGTGCAGACAGAAGGAGCAATGGGGTGTGGTTTTGCGGGCACAGGCTTAGCTGGTTTGGGGAAGGAAGGACCCGTCCCCACCCAACAGCCTGGAGGAAGCTAAGTCCCAGCCAGAGGGACCAGCTGGCAAGCCAGAGACCCAATTCTCCAAGAACAAGAAGTTTCCAAAACCGGAGAGGGATTTCCCCTGCCCCTCTCACAGCATCGCTCGGCCACACCCGGATCGAGTGCTCCACCACCCTGGCCCTGGCGCGGGCCGTCACGCTCCGGTCCCCGAGGCAGGTGGTGATGACGCAGTTGGCCACGCTGTTGAACTGGGCGACGGTGGCACGGACGGTGGGAGCCAGGTGCTCCTTGCCCCTCTCGTCCCGCTGGGACCAGATGGAGCCCAGGCAGTGGTAGGGCACCACCTTCTTGAACAGCTCCTGGGGGCAGGGGGAAGGTCACCCAGCTCTGCCGCACCCCAACACCCACAGTCCTCCCCAGGCCCAGGCAGGGTCACTGGTCAGAGCTGGAGCTCTGGAAGCTGGGGACGTAGGGCGCAACCATCTTTGCTCCCGGCCCAACCTCGGCCTCTGGGGACTGCTCCCTGTGGGTCCAGCACAAACCTTGTCTCATACGCTCACGCCCACCCCCCACACAGCCCCGCCTCTGCCGCCCTCCCGGGGGTCTCAGCCCCAGAGTGTGGACCCCTGCTTTCCCAAACAAGGCTCAGAGTGGTCAAGGAGATCTCAGATGTTGGAAACTGTGACCAACGTTAAAATCATGTTTGCATTAGACCGAGTCTCTCCACTTCCAGGGATCTGTTCTAAACAAATGAAGAAGTATGGACGCAGATGTTCCCTTCAGCACAGTGATGGGGGAGAAAAATAGGAAATGGACCCAACATCCACAGTAGGGGCTCTTCGGAAATTCTGATTCAGGGCCCCAGAAAATGCAAAAGAGGAAGAGGATGGACTGACCAGTGTCCACCAGGGGAAACCGGGTTCTGGAAGAGCACATGCCCCAGAATCCTCCCTGCCCGATTCCCGCAAAGGCACAGGCACACACAGAGGGGGAGGGCGGGAAATGGGGCACCACCTGCTAGAGTGGGAGGACTTTGTTCTTTACTTAATTCTTAAATCCTTTAGAATTCATTATTTTACATTTATTGTCCTTGGAGTAAAAACCTTTAAAAAATAAAAATGAAATAATGTACTTTACTCCATAGATGAGTGCTAGATAACATACAACCCTCCAGGTCCTCCCGTCCTGTCTCACCTCGGCCTGTGGGTGGGCCGCCCCACGTCGGCTCCCAGCCTCCCTGCCTCTGCCACACATGCCTGTGTCATCCTTCCCCTGAGGGTGGATGGGCTTTGGGACTGGGTTCAAACGAATAGAATTGGGCAAAAGGGATGGGCGGTTGTTTCCAAGACTGGTTTATGAAAAGTCTGTGACTTTCTGCCTGGTTCCCTCCCTCCTGTGTTCATTCTCTTTCCCTGTCTCTGTCTCCCTGTCTCTGGTCCAATGTTCTAGAGAAGCAAGATCAGGTATTAACGAGCTGCCCTAAGAGGCTCCAGTGCAAAGAACCGACCCGGCCCACAGACAGGAAAGACCCGAGCCCCCGTCCAAACTGAATCCCGCCAATAACCCGAGAATGATCTCAGAGACAGACCCCACCCTGACTGAGCCTCAGCTGAGACCACAGCCCAGCCTCCTGGGGGACCGCGGGGCAGAGGCTCCCAGCTGAGCTGAGCCTGCGTCCTGGTCACAGACACTGAGAGGGGCAGTGTTTGTCCTTGCACGCGCTAAGTTAGGGGATGCTGTCGCATGGCACAGACACCAGGACGTCCTTCCAGCCCCGGGTCTGGCCCTGCCCCCCCCATCCCCCCACCTCCGCTCCTCCCCGCTCTCTCCAGCCACACTGGCTCCTGTCTCACCGGCTCTCCGGCCAAATTCTCTTCTGCCTCCGAGTCTCTGCACCTTTGAGCTCCCCCCCAACTCACTGCTCACAGAGTGTGCAGGGCTGGCTGCTCTTGTCTTTCTGGTCCTGGCATCAGTGTCACCGTGGAGGCCTTTTAGACCCCCAGGGGCTCCCGGCCCTTCCTCCGGGGCCCTGACTCATTTCCCTAGAGCACTTGTTCTTCTCTCTCACGTGGATTTGCTTTATCTGCCCCTCCAGGCTGTGAGCTCCTGCAGGGCAGGGACCATCTGTCATGTCAGCACCGCCCCCGGGCCTAACACAGCCCCTGCTCAGGGTGAGTGCAGGGGGGACAGTAGCTGAATGATCTATAGGGGGTCTCAGAGCCCCCTCCCACCTCTGAGCAGCTCCCACTGTGTGTGGGCCTGGAGGCTAACAATAAAAGGTGCATGTTGGATCCGCGGCAGGGGGACGCCCAGAATGACCCCGGGTGTCCCTTCCCTGCTCCAGTTGCTCCATCCAGTAGAGTGTGCACAGCCCGCCCCCTGGTGGTCAGCCCCGGAACTGCAGCCCCAGGCAGGAGACCAGAAAACTAACCACAGAACTTGTTGGGGGTCCTCAAGGCAGTGGTTCCACCGGGGCCGAGGGAGCAAAGGAGCAGGACCTGCCGGCTCCTGGGGGACGAGAGGGACCTCTGAGCCTCTCTTGGTCCCCTCGTTCCCTCCACTGTCGTGGTGTCCAGTTCACTCCGGAGGCCTCCTCATCCCAACCAGGGCAGTGACTCCACCCACTTCCAAATGAGGACCCCCCCAGGTGCCAACAAGGAGGGTCTTGCCCCTGGTCCCCGATGAGTGGTCCAGTCTCTGCCACCTTCTGCACCCCACGTCCCCAGTCCCCCAAGTCCCCAGGCTGTCCCCTGCTCAGAAGGGCCTCAGGGGGTAGAAAGCACTTTCCAAGGACTCAGAGCACAGTGGGTCAGGGATGGAGAACCAAGGCCAGCAGACTCCTCTGCAAGCTTATGCGACCTTAGGGATCACCCCGTCTGTGCACCCACTTTACAGAGAAGTAAGCTGAGGCCTCCTCTCCTGTAGCCCCTCCACAGTAGGGAGGGGGGTCTCATCCTAGTGCCCGGTGCCAAGAGTAGTGGACACAGGGCCCAGACCCTGTCTTCTCCAGGCAGCTCTAGCGATGGCCCAGGCCAGGCAGCCCCCTGCGCACCCCTTCCATCAGCCTGGCATCTCTCGCCTCCCTATGCTAGGGCCGGGCATGTTGCTAGGGGGTCATTATCCCTGCCCCGTGGCAGAGCTGCCCCCAACCCCCTCCTTCTCACCCCTTGTTCCTCCCCCGTGTGCACTCCCCTCTGACCCCCGGCAGGACAGTCAGTGTGTGAGTGTGTGTGTGTGTGTGTGTGTGTGTGTGTGTGTGTGCACCTGTGCCCTTGTGGGGAGGCCCAGAGGGATGGGCTCCGCATGGGAAGGGTGGGCAGGGGTCCTCCAGGATCTGAGGGACTCTTATCTCAGAGTAAACCCCATGGGAGGGTTGAGGTTGGCCAGGGATCAAATCTAGGACATGGCTGTTAAAGTGCAGACAGGCAACAAAATTCAATCCTGGCGCCGCAGTGAGACACGTCCTCAGGGTACAGACCAAATCAAGATTGGGGTGCGATGTTTTTGTTGGACCTCTGGAAGAATTAAGGTGCCAGGGAGGTCCTCGAGGTGCACACAAGGGCCTCTAGGATGCTCGAGGCTGAGGGCCCCCAAATTCTAATCATCAAACCTGGAGAAAGAGGCACATTTCCCAAGGGACCCTGGGTGTGGCCCTGGGCACCTGGAGTACATTGGAGTCAAATGTACAGAAAACCCTCCAAGTGTCGGAAGCCCTGCGTGGCTGAGATAGGGGTGCGTCTGCCGCGGGGCGACTTCTCCAGGCAGGAGACGGGCTGAGCGCTTTGCACACTTGGCGTGCGTCCCGGCGCCTCCTTCAGACGTGGCCGGAGCAAGTGAACACGTGAAACGGAAGCGTCTCAGAGGACAGAGCCAAGAGGACAACACACCGGAGCCGCAGAGCCAGTGCTTCAGGGACACCCGCCCCCAGAGGGGGCCGCCCCTCCTCCTTCCTGGACGGGAGCTCCCAGGCCGCCATCTGCTCTTGGTCCACTGGGGATGCTGACCCCCGGGCTGGGGCCACTTCTCGTTTAGCTGGAAGGTGTGTGGTGTAGCGGAGCCCCTGCAGGACGCAGACCACAGGGGTCCACGTTCCAGCGCCCCGGTTACAGGAGACTCGGGGGACCTGAGACGCAAGGTGGGATGAAGACCCCTGACGTGAGCTGTTGTGGCCGAAGTGAGGACCAGGCAGTGACTCAGAGGATGAGGCAAAGTGACGCTGTGCCCGTTCTGAGCCTTCAAAGGGCCCATGTTCCTTCCCGGCCTGTGTGCCTCAGTCACGGCCACGAGACAAGCGCCACAGCTGAAGCACAAGGGGAGCAGAGCGGGCCCAAATCAACCCACCTCCCGCTGACCCAAAACTGCCAGAACAAATGCAGCTGAGCTCCACAGCTGAGCCCAGCCTACATCAGCCAATCCCAAGCTGAGCCCCAGGCAGGGAAGCTAAATGCATTTGTAGGGGGGAATTCCCTGGTGGTCCAGTGGTTAGGACTCGGCACTTTCACTGCCCAGGTGGTTAGGACCAGTGGTTAGGACGTGGCACTTTCACTGCCCAGGTGGTTAGGACCAGTGGTTAGGACTTGGCACTTTCACTGCCCAGGTGAATCCCGGGTTCAATCCCTGGTTGGGGAACTAAGAGTCCACAAGCCATGTGGAGTGGCCAAAAAAATAATAAAAATAAAAATACATTTGTGTGGTTGTTTGTTAAGCAGCAGGAGCTGACTGATTCAATCCTGTTGTTTTCTCCTTAGGTGAGCTCATCCATGTGCAACCTCCGTCACCAAATAAATATCAGTCACTCCAAAATATCTGTCTCCCACCTTGACCTCTGCTCTAGACTCCCACTCCCTCAGGACACCTGCATCTGGGCATCCCCGAGCTGCTCCAAGCTCGGCCCCAGCCCTGCACCCACGCCCTCCCCTCCATCTCCACCACTCTGGGCTTTTTCAGACTGTTTCCTCTTCCAGGGAGGGCCTGCTCCCTCCCAGCCTCACCATAACTTTCTCAACCCGCACCGTCTTTCCTTTCTCAGCTCAAACGTCACTTCCTCCAAGAAGCCCTCCCTGACCCCTCCTCCCGACCTGGAATGAGCCAGGCCCGCCGTGGTGCACTTGGCACCTCTGGACGTATTCCTGAGGGTCTGTGACTGTGTGCTTGGGTGCCTGAGTCCGCGTCCGCCTCTCCTAAAGAGAGAACCACGGCTGCCCGTGGGCCCACTGCTCTCTCCCCAGCAGCCAGCACGATGCCCGCGACATGCATGTGGTGTGTATACGTGCACGGCTTCCTGAGACAGTGTAGGGTGTCACGGGACGCGGAGGATGGTGGCAGAGACTCACTGCAGAGAAAGCACGTGGCACATTACACGGGACCTGTGGTCTATTTTGCAGCAGAAAAGGCCCAGCCGCATCTTTTTTGCCGCGTAATCCAGAGGACACAGGCTGAAGGGGCCTGGCTTCGCACCCCCCGCCTGGTCAGCATGTGCCCCTCACCCCATCCCTCAGTGATCGTAAAGGACCCTGCTGGGCTACAGCCACGGGCCCCGGGTTCCACACCATCAGAGGCCTGGGGTCCCCAAACCCCTCTCAACAACCAGTTGGATGTGAAGGCCTGCAATTTGGAACAACACTCCTGCGGTCTAGGTGGACCACAAGTCGAGCCTCAAAGGGAAGAGCAGGTGGGTGGCAGCTCTCTCTCATGGCAGGATGGTGTGTGCACAGGAAGCTGCGGGAGAGGAAAGAGGCAGTGAGGGGGTGGAGGGCTGGCTCTCCCGGGGGCCTCGGGCACCGCAGAGGGCAAAGCCGTGCAGCCCCGGCCCCCAGCCACACGGCAGAGACCTGGCCAAGGCAGCATTTGTACTCTGGGTGCCGCGGGCTCGCACACGTGGCCGTGCCTTCACGGTGGCTTCAGATCTTTAACAAGTGCCCTTGTCACCGCTCCACCTCTCCGTCCCCCACGGGAGTCAGCGCCCCAGCGGGACGGGCATGGGGCCGGGAGCGGTGCTGCCCGAGCCCGAGCGCTTGCGGCCGCACTTTACCATCTTTCGGGAGAACTGTCACACTGCGGGTGAGCTCCAAAGCCTCACACACGTCTATGAACTTTCTCATACTCAGGAAGCTGGCCGTGCTCTGTCTGCCTGCGGTGGGGAAGCAGAGTCGTGGCATCAGCCGTGCGAGGTTGCACCTGCCCCCCAGCACGGGAACGCCCCCAGGCTTCGGGACAGACAAGGAAGGTGCGTGCGCTCAGGGGCAGGCGGCTACTGTTGGGTGACAGGAAGCGTCAGCCAGGGCGGGTCCCCAGAGAGCCTTGGGAGGTGGGGTCACCACACAGGGTCACCACGCAGGGCCCTCTAGTTCCTTCTGGCCAGTCTGGCCGCTGCCCCTCTCGCTGCATCCCTGGACGGGCCCACCCCGATGGAAACGCCCCAGGACCCCCTCCCGCCCTCTGTGTACCACCCACCCAACCCGGGGCAGAACCTCTTCCTGGTTCACCTCCTGCCCCGCGATCCTGCTGTCAGCCTGGGGGCCTCTGCATCCACATGGACAGCCCGCCCCCTCCCGGCCTCTGGCTTTCTGACCCCCCTCTGCAATGGCCTCCCCACTTGCCCCTGGGGGTACCTCCCAGACCCTCCCGCATGGTCTCCACGCAAAGGGTCCCGCGCTCTGCCCACCCTCCCTCCCTCCCTCCCTCTGCTCGCATCGTTGGCCAGCCCTACCTCCCCACTTCACCCCTCCTGCCAGGCCGCACCCCACGGGCCGTGACCGACCACTGTGGGCTACGTGTGTGTGTCCCCCAAATTCACGTGTTGAGTCCCCAACGGGGTGGTCATAGGAGGCCTTGGGAGGTGATCGGGGTAGCTGAGGTCGTGAGCGTGGGGCCCTCATGATGGAATTGGTGCCCTTACGAGAAGAGGACGAGACCAGAGCACCGCCTCAAACCCTGTGCGAGGACACAGCGAGAAGGCGGCCGTCTGCAAACCACCAGACCCCACAGGCTGGCACCCTGGACTGAGGGGTGAGTGCCCGTCGTGTGGCCACTGGTCTGGGTGTCCGTCACGGCTCCCGCCCGGCCCCCACCCTCTGCCCCGCACGCCAGGCCGCTGGACTCACTGAGGAGCAGCAGGGTGTTGGTGGTCTGGCCCGCCCGGCGCAGGCGCAGGTAGACCACGCTGTCGCTGTAGTCAGTGGTCAGCACGTGGAAGCCCGCCACCCCCTTCACTGGACGGGAAGAGAAGCACGGAGTCGCCTGCTCGCGCCTGGACGGTGGGCCCCGACCCCCTGACCCCGTCCGCCTGCACGGCGGGGGCGTCTGGAAGGGCCGCAGAGTCCCCTCCACCCAGGCCCCCGGGCACACGCCTGCCACGTCGGCTCTGGGCCACGGTGGCCTGACTGCGTGTCCTGGGCGTTCATCCCCACCGGCCCATGTTCTCGGGGGAGGACAGCCGGGGCCAGTGCGGTCGGTAGCCCAACCCTGGGTCCCGGTGGCCAGGAAGCCCTGGCCACCCCTCCCCCTGCTCTCCCGAGGGCCCGGCGGTTACGCACAGGTGTTCCTGAACACAGCCCTCTTCCTGTCTTTCCGCAGGATCAGCGAGTGTGCCTGGCACCCTTGTGACCTGGGGGGAGGTGGGCTGTGAGCTCGGGGCCAGGGAGCCCCTTCTGGGCTCTGCTGCCCTGGGACTTTCCAGCGTGGACCCGGGCCGGTCCCACAGCTCAGAGGAAATACTCCAAACACCCTCTGCCCACTGAGCCCCTGGTGGACTGCGGGAGCCTCTCCCAAAAGCAGCCATTTGAGTTTTAGGGGCAGAGAGTGATGGGTATTGGGGTTTCGGGGACAGTCCTTGTGGGATTTCCAGACTGACCCACGGGCCTGGTCCCCGCCCCCACCCCCCGGCTCCCTTTCCCCTCCCTGGGCTCAGGGGTCTGCAAAGGATGTGCTGGGACCCCTGCCCTGGTCCACTCACCGGTTAAAGACGAGGACCACCTTCAGCTGGCCCATTTTGTGAACCTTCACTACAGATGCCCCCAGCTTTCTCTTGTCTCTGGCCGGCAACAACCCCTGGGTGTCAGAGGCGATGGCAAGGATGTACCAGAACCCTGAAAACTGCGGAGAGGGTGCTGGGGGCACGGGGTCTGGGCTGCCACACGGGTTCGGCCCCCACCCCAGGTCCCAGAGAACCCACAGGACAGGTGACCCTAGCCTGAGGCCCAGGGCACGTCCAGCACCCACAGGCTGGCACGGCCCCTGCCTTGGGGCCCTCGCTGCCATCCCAGGCTGAGGATGCGGATGTCCGGCTGCTCTAGGGTCCGAGGCAGCACCAGGCAGGGCCCTGGGCACCGGCTGTCAGAGCTTCCTGCCCACGTGGGCCTCGTGGGGGCCCCTTCCCTCCCAGCTGGCCCCTGCACCCCGTCCCACTGCTCTCCCTGCAGCAAAGCCCCTCCCAGACGCCCCCCAGTCTGCTCAGCCTGTGCCCGTGGCCGCCCCCACAGGAACCTTCCACCCGGCCAGCAGCCTCATTATTCCAGGACGTGTCCTGCTCGTGCTGCCTCCCCTCTGCCCACCTGGCACCTCCGGGCCACCTCAGGCCGCGCCTGTCTGGGGGCCTTTGCTACGGCCCCTCCTCGGGGCTCCTGGCTTGTGGCCCACGGCCGTCAGCTGAGTTTTGAAGCCCCAGCCTGTCCCCAAAAGAGGCCATCGGCTGCCCCACGGGGCCAACAGAAGCCTGTGCCAGAGCCCCCTGAAAGCCCGTCCAGCGGATTCCGGTGGCTCTGCGAAGATTTCCAGGGACTCCTCTTCCTGCTGCCCCTGCCCTCCCTGGCCCCGGCGCCCGGCCAGTGGGCTGGGGGCACGAGACTCACCTTGACCCAGTTGAGGTTTTGAGACTCCCTGGGGAGCTGCTTCTGCGCCAGGGACCCCCCAGGCAGCTCCAGCACCAGGACCAGCACGGGCAACAGCCAGCCTGGCCCCATCCTGGCCCTCCCCACAGCCGCCCGCCGGACGCCGCGCTTAAATGTCGCAGGCCACCAGCCCTTCGTGGGTGTCCAGCCAGCCTGCAGCCGCGAGCCAGCCTGGTGGGCCAATGGCTTGGGGAGCTTGGGGCCCTCCCTCCCCGCACGGAGGGCCAGCCCTACCCTCGGCCCTCGGAGCGGCACAGCTGCTGCCCCAGGATGCCCGAAAGATGGAGACCATGATGTTCCCGAGGTCACCTCCTGGGCTTCCGGTCACCACACGTCCCCTGGAGCCATTGCACCTGGCAGGGAGGCTCCTGGGCCTCCTGTCCTAGCCCCCCGGGGACAGAGGCAAAGGTCGGAACGTGTCATTGAGTCACTTCACAGGGACGAAAGTGAAGGACGTGAAGACGGGGCTCAGATGGTGCCGGCGCTGACGCGGGGGCTGCCTTCTCGATGCCCTTAGCAGGTACTGACGTGCTTGCATATGTGCACGTGCGTGTGTGTGAAGAGTGTGGCAGCCTGTGTGCACCTGACCTCACCTCAAGTGAAAGGCAGTCCCCACCCTGCTCCCAGCCCACCTCCCCTGACGGCTTGTGCTCTGCCAGGACTCCAGGACACAGGAGGACCGACAGGCTCGAGCCCTCTGGGGTCCCTGCTCCCCCGCCCCCCCATCCGAGAGCTCCAGCCAGGAAAAGCCAATCTTTCACACCCTGGGCATCCCAGCCCAGCGCCCTGCCCACACTTCATCCAGATCACAGGGTCTTCCTCCAAATTGAGCGGACCAGCCTCCTGCCTGCCCGGGGCCGTCGTGAGCCCTGCGGGAGGAGCAGCTGCCTCCAGCCCAGCTCCCACCTCCGGGCCAGAGGGACCCTGGGGAGGGACGGGGCGGCAGGCCTGCACTCACGTCCCCAGGCTGGCTCTGTGCTCTGTGCTCAGCCCTTGACAAGCCCACCCCGCCCATCCTCCTCTCTCTGCAGCCCCCCGGCCCCGAGGAGGCAGCTCCCTGTCGGCTCTTCTGTCTGCTCTCAGCCCAGGGCCCTGCTTGGACACAGGCGAGAGGCATGGCACAGGTTTGTGGAACCGCTTTATTTGAATCTGCATCGAGAGCCCCTGGGAGCAGCCGGCCCAAAGCCCAGCACCCGGGAGGCTGAGCAGGGAGGGTGGCGTCTGGCCAGCCTCCTCCGGTCCCCTGGGGGCTGCAGCATTCACTGGAAACCAAGAGGAACACTGGGGGACCCCGGGCTCGCCCGGAGAGGCAGCAGCTCCCCCAAGCCCCCAGCCCTGCACGGCGGGGGTAGAGCCACTGGGATGGAGGGGCCCCCAGGGCCCCCAAACTCCTCCCACCACACAGGAGCTCAGGGACGCTCACTCGGGAAGGCCGCTTACCTGGAAGACCTTGTGTGCACAGGTGACTGGGGGAGAAAGCGAGACAGTCGTGAGGACGGGGCGGGGCTCCCTGCCCAGCCGGGCACCTGGGACAGACTGTGGCCGCAGAGCACCCGGGGCCCTGCCGGCCCCTGCACACAGCCCCCCACCCCCCAGACGGGGGCCGTCCCCCCAGTTCTGACTTTGGGCGGGGACTAGGTGACTCCTTGAAGACCCCCGAGCCCTGCCTGACTCCCTGAGGCCTGGAGGGTCCCCCAGCGCAGCAGAAGCCAGCCAATGGCCCCACGGTCCGTGCCCCTCAGCGCACGGTGGCGTCAGGCACGGCGACACTCACGGTCCTTCTGCAGCTTGGCCTGCTGCTGGGACCGGAAGCCCAGGCTCCTGCTCCACTTGGTGAAGAGGCCCATGGCCTCCTGGCTGGCCAGCTCCGTCCGGCCTGCAGGGGAGGTGCCCCCGAGAGCCGGGCTGGGGGACGGGGGCGGGCAGGGGGTCCGCAGCAGGAATCAGACAGACACCTGGGACCCTGCGCTCTTCTGACCCCAAGGCCCTTTACCACGTGCAGCTCCCACCCCGTCCCTCCCTCCAGGCAGGGTCACGTCTCCCACAGAGGACAAGTGTGGGGAGGGGGCGACAGGGAAGGAAGGCTCGGGGCCCCGGTGGGGATTTCATGCAGGGATGAGTGAGGAGCAGAGCGGCCGCCAGCCCGCTGGGCTCTTTCAAGGCTGGGACCCTGGGAGGACGGAGGCCCATCCCGGCAGGGAGGCCACCACGCCCGCGGCCGCACTCACTGTACAGCTCCACGGTGCTGAAGGCCTCGTCCTGGAGCTCCAGCTGCGTGAGCACTATGGCGTAGTCCCTGAAGTTGGTGCCCAGCACCCGGTACTCCAGCACACCCAGGGCTGGGAGACAGGTGCCGCCGGGGTGGGGTCAGACCTCATGGGGGCCCCCCCCCACCAGCAGGCCGAGAGCCGCCCAGCTCTGTCCCCCCGGTCCCTGACCCCCACCCGGCTCCGGCACACAGAGGTTTGCAGTGGCTGATGGACAGCAGGCGAGTCCCAGCTCCTCCTGGGGCGCCCTCCCACGATCCTGTCCCCACGGGGCAAGAGTGCCAGCCGCCCCACCCGCGCGCACTACAGTGGGAGGCCTGGGGTCCCAGCTGAGCCTGCCTGACACAGTCGAGTCCTCGGCCCTCAGGACTGGCACCAAACCTCTCACAAAATGAGGACCTTTCACTTCCCGGGGGAGAGCGCCACTGAAGCCTGGGGTGGCGTCGCCCCCTCCCCTTCCCTTCCTGCGTGCTGACCCTGCCTGCAGGGGCAGGCGGCCCAGGGCTGCCAGGGGCAGAACCCGGCCCCGAGGACGGTCAGGGAGATGGAGCCGCCCACGCTGCCCGGAAGGACCACCGCGGCCGTCATCCTTACCGGGATTCCCGAACAGCCATCCGGAGGTTTGCTTCACCAGTTCCACAGCATGCAGGTGGCACCTCTCCAGCCTGGGAAAGAAGGGGGTCTGTCATCACCCAGGGTCTGTGTGCAGGGCAAGAGGTCTGGCCACCCAGACCCGGCCAGGGGCCAGCGTGGCTGCAGAGGGGATTCTGCCTCCCCCTCGGGGGCCCAGGTTACCCAGAAACCCTGCTCTTGACCAAAGCGAACCCGTCAGGGAAACGGGCCGGCTTGGGACCTGCAGAATGCGAATCTGCTCCGTCACCTCCCCAGAGACCCGCTCTGCCAGATCCGCACGGAGAAAACTTAGAAGTTTTGTATTGCTGCTGAGGGCACAAAAGGAGCATGAGACAAACAGGGGGTCTGCAGTTTTGTTTTGTTTTGTTTTTGTTGTTGTTGTTGTTAATTAATTAATTAATTAATTCTTTAAATTTTTGGCTGGGTTGGGTCTATCGTTGCTACGTGCGGGCTTTCTCTAGTTGCGTCAAGCGGGGGCTACTCTTCGTCGTGGTGCGCGGGCTTCTCATTGCGCTGGCTTCTCTTGTTGCAGAGCACGGGCTCTAGGCGTGCGGGCTTCAGTAGTTGTGGCGCACGGGCTCCGTAGTTGTGGCTCGCGGGCTCTAGAGCGCAGGCTCAGTAGTTGTGGCGCACGGGCTTAGTTGCTCTGAGGCATGTGGGCTCTTCCCGGACCAGGACTCGAACCCGTGTCCCCTGCATTGGCAGGCGGATTCTTAACTACTGCGCCACCAGGGAAGCCCCAGGTCTGCAGTTTTGGATGAGAGACTCAACACCAAAAGGGACCAAATTCCCTAAGCCGCCAGTCTGTAGAACGAGCAGACCCACTTCTGAAAGCGCAGCAAGATCAGCTCATGGCCCAGTTCCGTGCAGGACACAGGAATAGCGAGGAAAAGCCTGAAAGGACGTGTAACCAGCAAAAACAAGCCAGTAAACTGACAAGGCGTATTGTGGGGCCCTGAGAGGGAAAACAGTGGGACTTGGCACAGAAACAGACAAATCAAAGGAACAGAACAGAAAGCCCGAAAATAAAGCAAAACGCAGAGGAGGTTAGCGCGAGACAAAGTAGCATCTCAGTCAGTGGAGGAAGAGGGACCACTGGGTGAGTGGAGCTGGGCAACTGGGCCCTCCAGCGAGGGTCACGGCTCGCGCATCCCCAGGCTCAGGCCCGAGCAGGTCAGAGGTCAGAGGCCCTCTCAGCTCCAGGGAGACAGAAAGGCTTCTGAACACAAAACCCAGAAGCCCTGAAAGAAGCCAGGCGTTTACACCTGCACAAAAACTAAAAGAGCCCTTCCTATCAACAACTCCTCGGTGGTATAAGAAAAATGACCAACTGGGAAATATATTTGCATCTAACTTTATCGCAAACATGGCTAAAATCCCTAATACTTAAGGGTTCTTGCAAGTCAATAATAACCCACCCGAGGGAAAAATATGCAAAAGATATGAACAGACGTTGGGCTGGGAAGGAAACACAGAAGGAACAGGTACCGAGATGTCTCACTCCCTTGTGATCAGAGGAAGAAGCAAAAACTAACGTGGGGCAGTTTGTCGCCTATCAGAGCACAGAGGGAGCAAACGCCGGGTGCTGGCACCACCTCGGGGGACCCGCCTCATGTGACATGGAGCAACCTCTCCAGAAGGACAGATGCACTTCGGCTCCTAGGGATTTATCCCTCTGAGGCCAGTTCACCAGGGTCCACGCCCCAAAGTGTGTTTCCAGTTGCAAAAGACTGGAGACCACTGTCTGCCCATCAGCAGAGCCCTGGAAGACAGCCCGGTAGAGCATTACCCAGCTATAAAAAATAGTTCCTCAAAAAATGTCACATAGAGTCACCATATGACCCAACAATCCCACACCTGGGTGTGTCCCCAAAAGAGTTGAAAGCAGGATCTCAAAGAGATATTTGCACACCCGTGTTTACAGCCATGTTATTCACAATAGCCAAAAGCTGGAAGCAGCCCAAGTGTCCACTGACAGATGAACGGGAACAGGATGTGGTCCATCCATACAACGGAATATTACTCAGCCTTAAAAAAGAAGGAAATTCCGACACAGGCTGCAAACTGGATGAACCTGGAGTCCGTTATGTTTCATGAAATAAGTCAGATGCAAGACAAATGTAGGACTCCCCCAGGTGAGGCCCTAGAAAAGTCAAATCCACAGGAAGTAGATGGTAGGGCCTGGGGCTGGGGGAGGGGAGGAGGAGTGAGTATTTAGTGGGGACAGAGCTTCAGTTTAGGAAGATGAGAAGGTCCTGGAGGGACTTCCCTGGTGGCCCACTGGTTAAGAATCTACCTCCCAATGCAGGGGACGCGGGTTCGATCCCTGGTCGGGGAACTAAGATCCCACATGCCGCAGGGCAACTAAGCCCACATGCCTCAACGAAGAGTCCCGCGTGCCGCAACAAAGACCTGACGCAGCCAAAAATAAATAAATTAATTAAAAAAAAAAAAAAAAAAAGTCCTGGAGATGGATGTGGTGATGGTTGCACAACGATGTGAATGGACTTAATGCCCCTGAACTGTACACTTAAAATGGTAAATTTTATGTTATGTTTATTTTACCACAGTCTTTTAAAATTTTAATAAAGACAAAAGAGAATAAAATTTTAAATGTTTCAAAAGAGGGCAGATTGCCTGGTGACGCAGTGGTTAAAAATCCGCCTGCCAATGCAGGGGACATGGGTTCGAGCCCTGGTCCGGGAAGATCCCACATGCCGCGGAGCAACTAAGCCCGTGCGCCACAACTACTGAGCCTGCGCTCTAGAGCCCACGAGCCACAACGACGGAGGCCGCGTGCCACAACTACTGAAGCCCGCGCGCCTAGAGCCCATGCTCTGCAGCAAGAGAAGACACCACAATAAGAAGCCCGTGCACTGCAACGAAGACCCAACGCAGCCAAAAATAAAATAAATGAAATAAATAAATTTATTAAAAAAAAAAAAAAAAGAGGGCAGAGACCCCAGGGACTGACACAGAACAGCATTCGGCCCTCGTGTTTAAATGACGTGCGTGGGCCTGCACGTCCCTGAGGAGCTGCAGCAGATCAAAACCGTGGGCCACCTGTGGGGAGGGGGCCACTGGCTGAGGTGGGGGAGGAAGGACCCCTGCTTTCCACCCCTGGGGATTCTGAGTTTTCTTTTGGCTGTGCCACGCGGCTTACAAAATCTTAGTTCCCCAACCAGGGATCGAACCCATGCCCTCGGCAGTGAAAGCACCGAGTGCCAACCACTGGACCGCCAGGGAATTCCCAGGGCACTCTGATTTTTTGAAACACGCAAATGTGTTTCCTGTTCAAAATCTGGCAAATGAAGTTCACGTTAAATGACAAAATGAAACGGCTGCTTGCCTGTCCTGTAAGCCCTGGTCTGAGTGTGAGTCCTGTAGAGGGTCTGGCCGAGGTCCTCAGGCAGAGGCACCTTGACAGGGCTCAGAGCAAGGCCACTCACCAGCCACTACCACAAGCAGATGCCAGAAAGAGTGTCGGAGACCCCCCTCCCCCGCGATCGCCGTGGTCCTCTCCCCGTCCACGGCTGTTGCACAGGGCCCAGGGCTCTCCAGAGGCCTGTTTTCCCACCAGCCTCATCAGGACTCACCGAGCCATGTGGCTTTGGGGCTGCCACCCACGCCACGTGTGACCCCATGTCCACCCAACACAGAGGGGCCCCCACCCCAGCACAGACCTCCTCTGTCCTTGCTCGTCCTCGGCCAGGCCGGCCCAGGTGGACGGCAGCCCCGCCATCTCCTGAAGGGCGTGAGGGCGCCTCGGGGAGCAGGGGAGAGAGTTCTCCTCTCAGGCCGCGCGGTGGCTCCAGATACAGGGTGGAAATGCCCGTGGTGCACCACCAGCTGGTGACTGCCTGGCCTTCCCCACGTGAAAGGTGGGGGCGCTAGAACGACACCTCCCCCAGCACGCCATGCCCCCGCCCCCTGCCTGGCTCCCCCCAGGTGTCCCAGGCAGCAAGGTCCCCCAGCAGCACGACCCCTCCTTCCAGCATCCCTTCCCCCAAGGTGTGCGTGGGGTCTGCTCCACTGGCCCAAATCAGCCAAGGCTCAGCCTGACACCACAAGTCCTGTCTGATAAATGACCTCAGTGACCACGTCTTCTGGGGATTCATTTTCCGAGAGAACCAGGGCCTCGAAGCCACAGATGCACGGACCCACCTTAAGTAGCAGCTCAGAAGGGCCTTAAGCAAAGAAGAGGCCTCTCCCACTGACCAGAGACCCTGCCAAGCTAACCAAGGGCCTGGAACAGCAGGCGGGGCGGTCAGAAGCTGTGCCCGGCCCCGGTGGAGAAGGCGTGAGTCCCACCCAGGGGCGCCCCAGCCGGGAGTCCAGGGATGCAGACCCCAGACGCCAGGCAGAGGGTGGCGCTCAGAGCAGAGCCCAGCGCGGAGGGAGGTGAGGGCGGGGCCCGCCGTCCAGACCCCAGCCCCACGCACCTGTGCCGGGAGGACAGCATCTTCAGGGTGTTCTCTGGCGTGAGGGTCACCACGACCCCCTCGATGTTCTTTGTGGCCTTCTCCACCACAAAGTCCTTCTCCCCCGAGGCCACGGCGAGAATGTACCAGGACCCCAGGAGCTGACGGAGGAGGAGCGGGTGAGGGGGCCTGTCCCTCCAGCCCTGGCCCATCCTCTTGATCTGGGGGCCCTGACGCAGGTCAGCCCATCCACCCACAGCCCCCGTGGTCTGGGCTGGCACTGGGGGAGCCCAGAGGCTGTGCGGCCCCAAGGCATGTGCTGGCACAAGAGGGCTGTCACCTGCCGAGGGTCCAGCCTCCCCAGCCACGCGGCCCGGGCCCTGGGCACTAAGACCAAAGCCAGAAGGGCGGCGAGCAGCACACCCCTCATCCTCTCAGAGCTCTGCACACCAGCACACCTGCGCGGGGGCCCAAGGGTGAGCGAGCCCTCCAGCCCCTGGAAGCCTGTTTATATGGCTCTGAATGCACTGCTGTGGGCGGCCGCTAACCGCCGGGGCACCATCCTGGCCTCTCTTCTAGCAAGGTGGCAAAAGTACTGGGTGGTGCGGGGGGCGGGGGAATTAATCCTCCAGACGCGCCAGAGAGTGGGCAGTGGGCCCTGGGGAGCGTGTGCGAAGCCCCTCCTACGTAGACACCTTCGCGCCATCCCCGCTTCTCTCACTTGGAAGGTTCCAGAAGGAGCATCCAGCCCTCAGCGGCACCATCCCCTCCCCCGCCCCTCCCGGGAGCCAACAGTCTCTGGCTCAGTCTGGGCGGGCCAGGGACCCTGCCCTTGAACCCAGGCCAAGGTCATGTCTGAGGAGAGGGGCAAGAACAAGCAGCCCCTCCAGAAGCTGCAGCTTTGCGTATCTTTTGTTTTCATCCTTAAAAGTACGAAAAGTCCCCGCGCGGTTTTTTGGAAAGTTCCCACCTCCTCCCTGCCCAGCCACCCTCCTGCTGTGCGGGCACGGGCTCCTGCCCCGTCATGGCAACACCCAGCGGAATGCCCTGTTCCTTCCGCCCGCCGCCCGCCCGTCCGGACCTGCCCACTCTCTGGGCAGCCTCACCCTGCTGCCTCCTGCCCCTACTCACCATGACCCTGGCCAGGCCCCCAAGGCCGCATGGGAGCTCTCCCTGGGCCTGGGCTGCCCGCCCTGGGTCATCGGAGACCCTGCCTGGGCGTGAAGGGCAGGGGGCTCGGCAGGATCTGTCTGAGGCCCCGAAACCCAGGCGGAAGTAACTGGGAAGATGCCTTGCCGGGGTGGGGGACCCTGCACGCCACAGCTCCCAGACCCCTCTGCTGGTTGGCTTCCAGGGGTGCTGCGGACACAGGACAGGCAGGGTTTGGAAGGTGAGGGCAGATGAAGCCATCTGTCCTGCCGGGCCTTCCCAGGAGAGGAAAGCCACTCTGACTGCAAAACTCCGATGGACACGGAGCAGCTGCCAGGACGGGACCATAGGGCAGCACCGGACTCAGGAGGAAGCTTCAGAAAAGCGTCACTTCTGGGAGGGAGGAGTGCTAGAAAGGGCAAGGGTGCCTTTCCTCACTGGGTAGCAGGAGTTAAAAAAACTCCTGTAAACATAAGACCCTTCAAGGACTTCCCTGGTGGCACAGAGGTTAAGAATCCGCCTGCCAATGCAGGGGACACAGGTTCGGGCCCTGGTCCAGGAAGATACCACATGCCATGGAGCAACTAAGCCTGTGCACCACAACTACTGAGCCTGCGCTCTAGAGCCCGCGAGCCATAACTACTGAGCCTGCATGCCACAACTACTGAAGCCCGCACATCTGGAGCCCGTGCTCCGCAACAAGAGAAGCCACCGCAATGAGAAGCCCGCGCACCAGGACGAAGGGTAGCCCCCGCTTGCCGCAACTAGAGAAAGCCCGCGTGCAGCAACGAAGACCCAATGCAGCCATAAATAAATAAATAAATAAATAAAATTTAAATACACAAACAAAGACCCTTCAAGACGAAAGAGAACCAAACTTCACACACACACACGCACACACACAACCCGGTACCCAAAATGCCATTCATTAAAGAGAATTTTCTGCACTCACATTAGCAGATGCATATGAATTAGGAATCTTGTTAGTCACCCAAACTGCCAGCCCCATGCAGGAAATGAATAGACTTCAGTAGTCTTTATACTTTGCTCCTAGAAGAAGAAATCAAAATAAGAATGAAAACACTTCCTCTAATGGAAATCCCACCGAGGGGAAAGGGGGGTGCGTGGAAAGCAGAATAAAACCGTAACATAACGTTCCAAACGGAATTAAATATGCTGAAGCTTTGAAGGGCATTAAAGGAACATCTTGAATGAAGAATTTTTTTAATTAACCAAGAGCAGAAATGAGCAAAAACAGGAAAGAATTAAGTAAGAGCTAATTGTGTTCAGGAAACAATTTGACTATTAGACTTTACTGATAAAGAAAAATTCTTCAGGGTCTCCAGGCAAAATGATCAAATCATTTTCAAGGGTGAGAGACATAAGCTGGCATCAAACTTCCAAGAGCAAACTACCAGGCAAGGCAAACAGAATTACACTCACAGCAGATGTGCACACACCACTTCAACAAAGGCAGGGCTAATGGACCCACTGCAGGTGAGGATAAAGAAGCTCTAAAAAATCTAGGACAGGTCTTGAGGGTTTAATATATAATTGTACTCTTGATAACAGAGAGTAAAACATGCACAAAATTGATTGGTCACAAAGAAAGCATCGATGAGTTCCACAAAGTAGAAATATTACAAACAACGTTCTCTGACCAAAACACAATAAAACTGGGACTTCCCTGGCAGTCCCGGGGTTAAGACTCTGTGCTTCCAATGCAGGGCATGTGGGTTTGATCCCTGGTCGGGGAACTAAGATCCCACATGCCGTGCAGCACGGCCAAAAAAACCCCCAAAAACATAACAAAATACAGTAAAACTAGATTTTTTTTAACTTTCTATTTTAACAAATACTATTGGATGAAAGGAAAAATACAAACTGAAATTACAGGATTTATTTAAAATAAATATAATAAAAATACCATGTAATTCAGGGTCAGAGGAAACATCATAACCTTAAACACACCATTAAAAATAAAAGAATGAAACTAAATGCATTAAATTCCCAACTCTAAGAGCTGGACAAAGAACAAGATAAACCGTAGGATGTCACGAGGAAGGAAATAATAATGATAAAAGTGGGAAATAATAAATAGAGTATAGAGAACAGCAGATATAATTAATGAACCAAAGTCCTCATCCTTGGAAAAATGAACAGAATTTTTCTGTGAATTTGCAGAATTATTACCAAAATCATTAGTATTCTTTTTAAAAATAACAGAATTAACTAACATGAATAAGAAAAAATGGAGAGACCATAAATACATGAAGTAAGAAGTGACAAAAGGGTGGGAAGTGACCTTTGGGACAGAAGAAAAAAGTGTTGCATCAACAGAAAGTGCTTTGCTGACCTCTAAGCAAATCACTTTGAAGTCCTCAATGAGATGGATAATTTTACAGGAAAATTCAGTTTGCCAAAATTTACCCTATTAGACAAAGAGATAGATCTATAGATAGATAGTAGATAGATGATAGATAGGTAGGTAGATAGATAGATAGATATAGATAGATAAAAGAGAAGCTATGAGGAAGGACTAGATTAATGGATGGCAGAATGGTACCCACGCGGGAATAGACGGGACAGTGGAGCAGAGTAAAAGTTCAGAATGTAAAGGCTGCTTTAGACCTTCATCTTCCAAATCCAACTCTGGCTCTTCTCAGGATCACTTTTTATTAACTTCTTTTTTTTAAACCATAGGTCGTATTTTCCTGTTTCTTTGTATGTGTAGTAACTTCTGTGCTAGACGTTACTGATGATGCATTGTAGAAGCTCTGGTCTCCATTATCACCCTCTGATTTGTGTCCCCCCCCCCCAAGATCCTGTGCTAAAGCCCTCATGGCCCGATGTGGCCAAATTTGGCGTTAGGGCCTTTTAGGGGGTGATAAGTTTAAGTGAGGTCATAAGGGTAGGACCCTGATCCGGTAGGGCTAGCGCCCTCAGAAGAGGGAAGGGCACCAAAGATCTATCTCCGCGTGTCTGCAGAGAAGAGGCCAGCGGGGGACGCAGCAGGAAGGCCACCGTCCACAAGCCAACAAGGGGGTCTCACCAGACACCAGCCCTCTCAGCACCCTGATCTCAGGCTTCCAGCCTCCAGAAACCTGAGAAAGTAAACTCCTGTTGTTTCTGCACCACGCCCAGCAGGGTTCTGTGTTACGGAACCAAGCAGCCCAAGCCCAAGCAGACATCCTAGAACCTTCTATGGGGAAGTCCAGCTGAGGCAGACGACCTTGCTCCCTCGAGCTCTGGCCTGACAGATCTGGGGAAAAGTGCAAGTATTCCCCAAGCACCTCGAATGCGTCAGAATTCGGTCTCCAAACATCTGCCCTGTGGGTCTGTTGGGACTCGGTTCAGGATTTGCTAAGGCGAGTCCCAGGTAGGTCCTCCCTCAGGGCTGGTCCTTACTCCTGCAGGGCTTACTGGTGGCTGGCTGGACACCTGAGGGTCAGCAGGGTCTCTCCTCTCTGGCTGGACCAGCACCCCAGCACCCCAGCCGTGCTTGGAACCCGGTCACGCTGCTCTGCACGTGGGTAGGGGGCTGACACCCGCCCACATTCTCTACCCTGCCCCAGCTGATGGAAGGGGGGGGGGAATCACACATCACAGCGCAGGTCCTGGGGTGAGAGAATGCAGGGTGCCCCCAGGCACTGACGAAGGCTGGGCTGACCTGCGGGTGCGAGCCAGTGGGGGGCCAGAGGGCAGCCGTGGCCGAGGGCCTTGGACCCAATGCCCATGGATTTGAGTTCGGGGCAGTAGGGAGCCATGGGCGAAGGTAGACAGGCGCCGGCTGTGGTCACCTTTCATTTGAGAGGAGCTCTGCTCAGGGAGCCCAGCCTGGGGCTGCCTCTGGCTCTCAGGGACCAGAGAAGACCCTAGGAGTGTGGCAGACGACGCCCCGTCCCCCTACCCCCGCACCGCCCCCAGGGCAGCCTGGCTTGCGGCTGACTGAGCCCCCTGCAGGGGGACGTCCAGCCAGGGGTGGGACAGACGTGGTCACAGTAAACCCAGGCCACCTGGGAGTTGGGTTTGCTGTCCTTTTTAGGGCAGCCACAGAAAACACACCCCAACCACTCCCACCTGTCACCCCTCGGCCCCAGGAAAGACTCGAGGCAGCGGGTTTGGCAGTAGAGTTTATTCAGAGCAGGTGCAGGCGGGCCCCCCAGGGCTGGGCGGCCAGGGGAGGCTGGGTGGGCGAGGCTCCGAGCATCCCGGGTGGGGGCAGGGGCTCCTCTAGATCAGCTCCTGTGACACGGAAGGCCAGGGCCTCAGGGCGCTGCCTGGCCTCCGAGGACCCCGGGGGGCAGCGGTTGGAGCCATGGCCAGGAGTGGGTGTCCTAGCTGTGTGGCCTGGGCCTCAGTTTCTCTACCTGCAAAGCGGGGTAATAGTCCCAACCTCTCGGGGCCGTTGAGACAGAGGGGGTCGTGTAGCTGACGTGTTAGCACAGTGGGGGACCCGGGGAGCCCGAGAAGGGGCCCACAGGGCCTGTGCCCAACCCCCCTCCCCCCAGCAGGACCCTGCTGGATGGAAACGGGGAACGAGGGCCAGCCTCCTCCCCTCCCCGGCCCAGCCCTGCCCTACCCTTCCAGCCTCCAGGGTCCCCTCCTGGCAGCCTGATGTCACCACCCCGGAGGCCCAGGAACTAGAGCGAGCCGGGGCTCCCCTCAGGCCGGGACTCGGGTGGGGCTCAGACCGGGGCAAAGGCTTACCTCCCGATAGAACAGGACAGAGTGAGGGGCTGCAGGACAGGTGCCCAGACCGCACTCTCAGCCCAGCCTCTGTGACCAGAGGAGGAGCTGGCCCAGAACAGACAGCTGACGGCCTCGACCCCCAGGCAGCCCCTCACGGCTCGGCCCGCTGTCTGGACCTCGGCTCTGTCTGCCCCAGACAGCCCCACCGCCCCTCAGACCCCAAACTCCTCTTCCAGGCGTGATGGGAAGGCCTGGTGGACGGAGCCCCAGCCTCAGAGTCAGGGCAGGACCTCACCGCCTAGGGCAGCAAGTTCACGCAGGTCACTGTGGAGAAGAGAAGACGGTGACACGGGGAGATGGGTGCCAGGAGAGAGGCCTCCCCGGGGCCCGGACACTCACGGTCCTTGGAGAGCAGCTGCACGCCCACTGCTGACAGCCCGTGCTCCAGGGCCTTTACGAGGAACCTGTCCATGGCTTTTTCGTTGTGTTCCACCATCCGGCCTGCGAGGAAGGGTTGCCGCTGGCTGGGGGGGCACAGGAGGAGACTGGAGCCACAGACACTCTCCCTGCCCTGTCCTGTGCCCCTTCCTGCCCTACCCCGTCCCCCTCCCTGTCCTGTCCCTTTCCCTGCCTGTCCCACCCATCCCATCCACCTCCGAGCCCTCTCCTGCCCCCTCTCTGGGCTGGGACAGGGCAGAGGTAAAGAGTCCCCCCGTGGGCTCACTATAAAGTTTCAGGACACTGTGGGCCTTCCCTCCTTTGCGGAAGACAACGTTCATGATGGCATACGTCTTGCAGTCCGTCGCCACCACAGTGACCTCTTTGCCTCCTGGGAAATGAACCAAACACAGGCCTGCCAGGCTCTGGGTGGGGACCTCCCACGGGCCACGCCCCTGGGCGCACCCCCGCCTTGTGAAGGACACACACACACGGGTGGGCAGGGAACCCCGCTGACCAGGACAGGGAGACGCCCGATCAACATTGTCAGGGATTTCAGAGAGGAGGTCCTGGCAGCTGAGGCCAGAGGCTGGGGGCTGGAGACGGCGGCTGGGGGGCTTCCATGCGGGCTTTGCACTGAGCCTCGCGCCGAGGGCTCCGGGCCGGGTGACCGGGAGCGCCCCACGGAGGCCAGGTCCCCACGGGAAGACCCTCGGTGCCCAGTGTGGCGGAGCAAGGGCCACATGTGGCGGGACACAGCGTCCCCACCTGGTCCAGTCCACAGGGAAGGCACGGCTGGAGGACCCCAGCCTGCTGGGCACCATGCTGACCTCCAGGCTGAGCGGAGTGAGGGCAGGGAGCGAGGACAGGGCCCCCCGCAGGCAGCTCGCCTTACCCGACTCCATAGGAAGCTTGAACTTCCCGGGGGCGTCCCCCTTCACAGCCTGGCTCTTCTCCTTCACACAGCGGCTCACGCTGCAAAGAGCAGACGCCTGCCAGCCCAGCAGCCTCCAGCCCCGCCACGCCATTGCTCTGGGCCAGGGGCAGCCCCGAGACCACCCGGGAGCCCCCAGCCACCCGGCCGGGCAGGAGGAGACTGCCCTCTGGGAACAAACTTCTCCTGCAGCGAAAGTGTGCCCACCTCTGAGGCTCAGACTAGGGGTCCTCGGAGGGGCCAGAGACACCTCCCCAGCCCGTACACGTGCTGGGGAGGTGGCCAGGCCGGGGGCGTGCGAGCCTGCAGGCAGCATGGGCTCGTCCACAGTGCCTGGGCTGGGGCAGCCTCGCGGGGACGCCCCGACACCCGGCAGGGAGGGGTCCCGGGCGGTGGGGCTAGAGGCCGAGCCCCAGCCCGCACTGGCCCTGAGGCTGCAGGTCACCTCATCAACCGTCTTAGAGAATGACGGCCCCGGGACTCCTGCTCTGCTCTGCGGACCCCTCGTCTGGGAAGGGTTGTACCCCCAGTGTCCTTCTACCCAAAACCCACCCTCATCCCAGCAGGGTGACCGCGTGGCACAGGGGAGGGAGGCGCCACTCACTGGTCAGACACGGAGGCCAGGGCCAGGTGTGGCCCCTCCTGCTCCACCATTACGGCCCCCATCTTCTTCGTCCGGGGCGAGCCCTGGGGCTCCAGGTTGGGAGCGAAGGCAATCTCGTACCAGTACCTGAAAACTGGGGGGACGGAGAGCTGGAGGGGGGCTGCCCCGGGGGAGCCGCAGCCCGGATCAAGGGCCACCCCCGACCACAGGGCAGGACAGTGGTCCGGGAAATCCCGGGGCCCCGCACGCTGCGGAGCTGGCAGGGGCTCCAGAGGCAGCAGGCCCTGCAGGGTCTCCCAGGCACGCCGGGGCGGGCCTGTCCCCCACGGCAGGCGCCCTGACCCGGCCACCTGGGCAAAGTCGAAGTCCTTCAGGCTCAAGTCCTCCACACCGGCCGCCAGCGCCACGAACAGCCCCAGCAGGGCTGCGAGCACCTCGCCCCTCATGTCTGGGAGGCGGGGGCTGGGGCCAGCTCCCCAAAGCCGCAGGACATGGGCCTCGGCACCAGTCCAGGCTTATACCCTTCCCTGTGGGCGTCGGGGAAGGCACAGGCTGGCTTCATTACGCGGTCTGGCAGCTCGCGGCTGCCCACCAGCCGGCGGGGTCAGGCCCGAGGGGGACCCGCCCACGGGGCGCGGGTGTCGCCCAGGCTCCCTCCTGTGTTCATTCGCCTGATCCGCTCGCCTGCAGGCTGGGCCCAGGCCGCCCAGGTGCTCAGACCACGTCCCGTGGCCAGCGGGGCCTCCAGGGCCCCCAGGCTCCAGGGTGAGGGGATGGTGACATGAAAGGGCACGAGGTGCCCTGGGAAGCACTTTGGGAATGTGTGCTGAGGGAGTTCGGCGGGCAGGGCCCCTCACAGCAGCAGGACCCAGCAGGAGCCCTCAGCAGCACCCAGGTGGCTGGCTTGGGGCGCAGTACACGGCCCACCTGGGAGCCCCGGGCATGCTCAGGACGCGGGCGCGTGCCCCCCAGGGCCTGCCAGCTGAGCAGGCACGGGCCCGGTCAGCGGGGCAGGACCAAGGACATGGGTGCCCACGCGACGCTGACGCTGTGTAGCCCAGCCCACCCCGGGCTGCGGGCAGCGAGGAGCGGGCCAGGACGTCCTGACGCCTCCAGCCCTGCTGGCCGACTGAGTCCTTTGAAGAAGCCACACGCTCAGCAATTGGCCAATCAGCAGCAACCTGCCGACCAGACAGCGGCCAAAGGCAGCCCCACCTGCTGGTACCCGCTTTTCACCCACAGGATCGTTCCCCCAGGCGGGGACAGCGTCTCCCCATCTTACGGGTGAAGAGCTTCACCGGCAGAGGGCGGAAGGCACTCGTCCGAGTCCACGCAGCAGACACGCGGCGGCTCTTGTAATCCCAGCTGCCCTCTTTGCCCTTGACCCCACCCCACCTCCAAGTGCCACAGCCATCCTCACAGGCAGACAGGCCGGGTGAGGGCTTCCCAGCACACAGCAGACAGTAGCCAAGCCAGAGGGGTGGGGGAGAGACAGAGGAACAGAGACAGAGAGAGAGATAGACACAGAGAGGCAGAGACAGAGAGACCGAGAGAGAATACGAGGGGGGCAGGGTGGGAGAGCTGCACACGGAATGCAGAAATGACTCCTGGGGTCCCTGCTCCAAGGAGAGCTGAGAGGTTGTGCCCCTGCAGATGGAGCAGGGCCTCACGGTGCTCGACTCAACCCACCTCCTCATGGCAGAAGCTCCAGGGCAGCTGGTTTCACCTCTGTTGACCCCGCCACCTCCACCTGTCACCCCTCGGCCCCAGGAAAGACTCGAGGAAGCGGGTTTGGCAGTAGAGTTTATTCAGAGCAGGTGCAGGCGGGCCCCCCAGGGCTGGGCGGCCAGGGGAGGCTGGGTGGGCGGAGCTCCGAGCATCCCGGATGGGGGCAGGGGCTCCTCTAGATCAGCTCCTGTGACACAGAAGGCCAGGGCCTCAGGGTGCCGCCCGGCCTCCGAGGACCCCAGGGGGCAGCGGTTGGAGCCACGGCCAGGAGTGGGTGTCCTAGCTGTGTGACCTGGGCCTCAGTTTCTCTACCTGCAAAGTGGGGTGATAGTCCCAACCTCTTGGGGCCGTTGAGACAGAGGAGGTCGTGCAGCTGACGTGTTAGCACAGTGGGGGACCCGGGGAGCCCGAGAAGGGGCCCACAGGGCCTGCGCCCACCCCACCGCCCCCAGCAGGACCCTGCTGGATGGAAACGGGGGACGAGGGCCAGCCTCCTCCCCTCCCTGGCCCAGCCCTGCCCTCCCCCCCGCCCCAGCCTCCAGGGTCCCCTTCTGGCAGCCTGGTGTCACCACCCCGGAGGCCTAGGGGCTCCCCTCAGGCCGGGACTCGGGCGGGGCTCAGCGCAGACGGGGGCAAAGGCTCGCCTCCTTCAGGAGCTTGGCACACCTCCCTGTGGGACGGGACAGTGTGAGGGACTGCGGGACAGGTGCCCGGACCCCACCCTGGGGGCCCCTAGCCCAGCACCCACCCCAAGGTCTGGGGCTCACCGTGCCGGGCCACCAGGTACAGCCCCGTGTCTGCGGTCAACTCCCGGAACTTCCAGAAGCCTGGTTCATACTCGCCCTCAAGGCTCCGAGCTGTGGGAGCACAGGGGCCTGGGCTGGGCGGTCCCCAGGAGGACCACAGCGGCCCCGCACCCCCCAGGGGCAGCTTACTGAAATACTTGAGCACGTGGAACTCCTTGTCCCGCCAGTGGAGGGACACCCTCAGGATGGCGAACTGTTCGTAGTCTGTGTCTATCACCTGGATCTCCCTGTGGCCTGTGCAAGCAAGTGGGAGAGACAGGCCTGGGCGGACCGGGCACCCTCGGGGTGGGCGGACCTCAGAGGCCAGGGTCGGCAGGGCCGGATTCCATCCTCTCGCCACCCAGCCGGGACCCTCTCGGGATGCCAGGGTGGGGTAGGGGAGGACTAGAGCGGCCCTGGCAGGATGACCAGTCTCTTGATGGGAGAACGGGCGTCTGGGGCACGAGGAGGAGTGCAGGGAACAGCATGAGGAACAGCATGGCCAAGCATAGCCGGTGCGCAGGGCCAGAGGGCTGTGAGTGCCGCAACAAGGAAACGGCTCTTACCAGGAAAAACAAATCTCCCCGAAACATTTACTTCTGAGCTCACTATTTGTTCAGTCTCACAACTTCCTGAGCTGAGAGGCAGGAAAGTGCTCATTAGGAAAACGCCAGCCTGCATTCCTTCTGCTGGGCACACTTCCAGGGCGGGGGGTGTTGGGGGGGGTGGGTGCGTGTCTTCAGGAAGGGCTCTGGCAGTGTGTCCGTCCCCAGGAGAGCCTGGAGCAGGACAAGGAGGGCAGAGGCACAGGATGGGACCGTGCCAGCCTCTCACCCAAGGATTCTGTGACCTCCAGAGAGCCACCTACCCCTAAGTGCATTTTCCTTTCTTGTAAACAGATGGGGCTTCATTAAGACCCCGTGCTTTTATTTGGGAGAAGATGCAGCTCTAGGAGCCTGGGGGTCTGGTCTCAGGGGAGGGTCAAGATAGACACAGGGAGGCCTGGTCCACCCAAGTGACAATGAAGTCCGCATCCACAGCTGCAGCCGGTGCAGCCGGGCTATGCCCAGGCCCCTTACCTATTATACGCAGCCTTCACGGTCAGCTCCTCCCCAGTCAAGGTCAGGAACAAGGCCTCCAGCCTCTTTGGGGTCTGCAGTGCCAGGTTTTGGCTGGAGGCCACCCCAACTTCCCGCCAGAACCCTGCAATCTAGAGAAAGGGGCCGGAGCCAAGCCCGTCTCGGGCAGACGGACAGAGACCCCACCCCTGGGCCCCAGGAGGCAGACCCCTCTCCCCGGACCTCCCAGGCAGGGATCTGGCAGGCTCTGAAGCAGCAAGTCGTCGGCCTTCTGAGGGGTCCCTTGGGGGGCGACAGGGCGAGCCCCTCCCCGCACAGGCCTGTCTGCAGTTGCCACAGGGCTGGATCTCAGTCTCCAAGGGGAACCAGCCTCGCTGCCGCCTGTCCTCGGGGACGGGACGCCAGGGGCACTGGTGGTTAGAGCCTGAGAGAGGGGGGCTGGAGAGGGCCAGCCGAATGTGGCAGCCGCCGGGGAGCGCTGGCCAGCAGCGCTGCCCCCGCGGAAGAGGCCCGGCTCTGCCCGACCAGGCTGGGGGACCGAGCGCCTGCCGCAGAAACGGCCACCCGGAGCCCAGGCCTTCCATCTGAAACTTTTGAAAACTGATCATTTTTGCAAGAGAAACGAATCCATGTCCGACATTTGTCACTTCTGAGCCTGCTGATGTGCTCCTGGCCCAGCAGCCGACACAGAGCCGGCGAAGAAGGAACTTGGGCAAAGAAGCATCGGGTTGGAAACCAAAGCCCGCGGCCGAGGTCTCCGCACCAGGAAAGCCTCCTCTGGCTCCTACACTGTGCGGGGTCAGAGGGTACAGGGGGGACCCCACACCCTGGAGACCCCAGAGGACCAGCCGGCCGGGCTGAGGACACAGGCCTGCCCACAGGAGGCCCTGAGGGAGGGCGCCGCCCCTGCCCAGCCCTGGGCACTTGCCTCACACCCACTCGCTAGGAGAGGAGAGACCAGGCGGGGCTGAGCTCAGACACCCCACCACCTGCCCTCACAGGGCTGGCCTGGGTGAGTCCTGGGGCCCCGACGCAGCTGCCCAGCATCAGCTGGGGCGCAGGCGGGGCCTGGAGTAGCTGCACACGCGGGCCCAGAAAGAAAGCCACCTTCTGCAGGTCCAGGTCCTGCGCGGTCATTTCCACCTGCAGCAGGATAATGCCCAGGACGGCGCTCAGCAGCCCGGCCTCCATCGAGGGTCTGTGCTCCCCGCTCCTGTGGCCCCCGCACCCGGGTTTATATCGGGAGGGAGAGCTGGCAGGTGGCGCAATCACCCAAGAGTGTCCTCGGCGAACTTGGCCTCCAAATGCTCAGGGGGCGTGCATCCGGCCCCGTGACACCCACAGCCCCGGGGAGGGGCTGGGGGTGTGGCCTGTACTAGAGCAGCCGGCGCCACCCCCTGCCTGGCCTGGGGCTGATGGTGGACACTGCGGCGGGGCCCACCTGGGGGCTAAGAGCAGGACAAGGCCCCCCCTCCACCTGCACGGGGGTGACCCAGGACCGCATCTCCCACCCCGGGGGCGCTGACGGGATGGATACACCAAGCCCAGACCCCCAGGGGCTCAGAGCTCCGCACGCACACCCGGGCCCTCCTCCCAGGACACATGGTGGTTTTCAGGCTCTTTCTGATGGCTCTTGGGACAAGTGGGCGTACGCTCCACGGGCCTGGACCGCAGAGCCGAGTGGGGGGTCCTCCCCCGGGTGGGGGAAACGATGGCGGGGGGTGCGAAGCTTGCGTGGGAAAGGTCGTTCCCTGCAGAGGGAGCAGCGCCTGAAAGGCACAGAGGCCCAGTGGGAGGGGAGGGCCCACGGGAGGCGGCAGTGGGGCGCGGTGGGGTCGCACCAGCCCCGCGAGCCTCTGCAGGCGCCAGGGAGCCAGCAGCGGCTCCGCCTCCTTCTTGTGCCGGGGGCCTCCCCCACCCGGACAGGACCCACCCCACCCCATGCGTCCACACCGCACAGCGCAGTGGGGCCCGCAGCCCAGAAGGCCGGCCCCGGGGACACCCTGTCCGGCTTGCGCTCCACGGCCCATGAGCCGCCAGCGTCCACCTCCTCCCCTCCAGGCCCCAGGCCCCCGACCGCCCCCAAAGCGTTTCTCCTGGGCTCAGGACCAGATGACAAGCACGTCAAGGTGAAGATGGAGTCAGGCTTCCTGGGCACCAGCCCCGGCCCTCCAGCTGTGTAACCCGGGCGAGCTGCTCTGCCTCAGTTTCCCCACCCATCATGACAGTGAAGCAGAGCAGCAGGGGTTAGGTGCCCAAGAGGGGTTCCAGGGCGCCCAAAGCAACCACTACCCAGATCAGCACCCCTGGTCCCTGGCCGGTGGGGGGCAGCCTTCCCACCTTCGAGGCTAAAAAAGTCCACCCGGGAACGGCTCCAGGCTTGGTCAGCTAAAAGGGGAGGCCTGCTCACCAGTGGCAGGGGTACTGGCCAGCTTGACCCCGGACGCAGCACTACCTCCAACAAAGCCTGTGGGGTTGGGTCACAGGTATGGGGGTCAAGCTAGGACAGGGCAGCCCAGAGACCAGGGGGGCCATCCAACAAGCAGGAGCAGCAGGGGCCCCCGAGGAGGCTGAGCGCCGGCTGACCCAGCCCCAGGCTGAGCCCAGAACCGGGCTGAGGAGCCAGGGCCCCCCCGGGGGCTCGGCCAGGCAGGAGAGGGAGGGCAGGAAGTGTGGGGGACACCCACTGTCTCGGGGTGGCCAGGGCCAGGATGAGGACAGATGCACTCAGGGCTAATGGCTTCCAGCTCCGGCCCCGCGAGGGCTGCAAGACGCCGGCGAGCAATGAAGCGGGACGTCCAGCGCCCTCCTGCCCCACCGCAGGCCTGGCCCTTTGAAGTGTGTGCACCGGACAGAACTGAACGCTCTGAGCTCCACTGGGCACGACGTCGGGGCGGGAGCGGCAACGGTCCCCGGGCGGGGGGCTCCCCTGGTCCCACACCTCGTGGGGGGTCAGCACAGAGCCCAGGCCCTGGAACCTGGCCACCGGCCCTGGATCCCAGCCTGGCCTCTTGCTAGGCAAGTGGCCGTCCTCTCTGTGCCTCAGTTTCCTCATCTGGGCCCAGGGGTCCATCAAGGAGCGCTCAGGCGGGGCCGGAGGGTGGGGCTCGGACTGCACTGGCCATGACCGTGACCCATTCCCAAGCCTCACAGAGGCTCACATGACTTGCCCAAGGCCACGGTCACACCAATACCAAGAGGGAAACCCCAACAAGCGCCACCCCGCAGCCCCCCTGCCTCCGGGCCTGTGGAGGGGAATCTGTGCACCTCGAGGAGAGCCAGCCGCAGGGCTGGGCTGCACAGGGCACCTCGGTTTCCCCACAGGTGCCATGAACCCACGGGGGCTGGGCGGGGGCACCGGACGCTGCCTGTGGTTGCCGCCCCCACAGGTGCCATGAACCCACGGGGGCTGGGCGGGGGGCACCGGACGCTGCCTGTGGTTGCCGCCCCCACAGGTGCCATGAACCCACGGGGGCTGGGCGGGGGCACCGGACGCTGCCTGTGGTTGCCGCCCCCACAGGTGCCACCCTTGGCTGGCGCCTCCTGCCCTCAGCCAGGAGCCCAGCAGCCAGAGTCCCCGTCCTCAGCTCCCGAGCCTCCCTGCCTCAGTGGCCTCAGGAGCCCGGGTCAAAGCAGGGCCCGCTGTGCCCTCCCTGACGGTCTCTCCAAAGAGGCGAGGGGCCTCAAAACTGCAGAATCTGTTTATTGAGTGCCAGGGGGAGGCCCAAGGAGCTGCCTGCGGAGCACAGGGGATGGGGAGGCCAGGAGGGCCTTGGGTCCAGACGCCTCCGGGTGACAAGGCCTGTTGCTCCGGTTCCCCCTGCACAGACAGGAAAGGTCTGGTCACTCCTGGAACACCCCGAGCTGCCCCCCTCATGCAGCAGGGCCCCCCAATTTACTCATCACCAGAAAGGCCAGTGCGAGTGGATCCTGCCGCCAAAACTTCTGCAAATGTGGAAACGCACCCCCAGTGCCGCCCCCGCCCCCCGAGGGCCCAGGCTGGAGGCCGCCCAAGCACCAGCGCCGCCCCTGCCCCGGGCTCCTGGGGACCCAGCCACTCTCCCCAGGGCCTCGCTCACTCCCTGGTTAGCAGTGAGGGGCTGGCGTGGCAAGAAAGCCCCAGAATGGCCACTAAACCATGCCGGACCCAACAGACTCAGCACCTGAGAGAGGGTCCACATGGGGCACTTTACTCCGAAAGCTGCTTTTTCTAAGATAATCCTGGAGGGTGGGGCACAGAGCAGGAAGACAGGTTCACACCTTCCGCAGCTAGAACCTTCCTGAGGGTGATGTGACACGATCCCTAACCGCCCTCCTCGCACCCAGTGACATTGCTGAAACAAGCTCCCATGTGACAGGACACAGGGCTGGGGTCCTGGGCAGGGTCATCCAGACCCGCAGAAAGACGCAGCAGCCCCGGCGTCCCCAGGCCGGCCAGGAGAGCAGATGCGGTGAAGGCCTGTGAAGGCCGGAGGGGCACTGCCCGCGGGCCACTCAGGAAGCCCCCACCGAGCGACATCTGATCCTGCCAGGAGAGGCTGCAGGGGCGCCTCCCAATGCTGGCGACTGTCACGTCGCGTCCCTTATTTATTGTTTTACATAGGCTCCCAAATTCTTCACGATGAACACGGGTGAGGGGCCCGATGGTTTCCTGGTGTCCACTTTGGGAGAAGGTGTCCCCAAGAGCCCACCTGCATCCGTGTCCCAAGGGCTCCCGGGGACCCAGCCCTGTGATAGCAGCAACCCAGAAGGCTGCCTCGTGGGACCCTCAGGAAGCGAACGAGGACAGGGGATTCCAAGGCAGGACCCAGTGTCCCAGGGGTAAGCCAGGGGCTACGGGGACACAGAATGTACTGGGTTGGACCGTCTCCCCACAAATTCAAGTCCACTTGGAACTCTGAAAGTGATCTTATTTGGAAATAAGGTCTTTGCAGATGTAATTAGTTCAGGATCTCGAGATGAGATAACCCTAGATTTAGGGTGGGCCCTACATCCAATGACTGATGTCCTTATAAGAAGAGGGAAATCTGGCCAGGTAACAACGGACGCAGAGGTGGGAGTGATGGGTCTACAGGTCAAGGAACACCAAGGATTACCAGCACCACTAGAAGCTGGAAGAGGCCGGGATTCTCCCCTACGGCCTCCAGACGGAACCAGCCCTGCCCACAACCTGATTCTGGACCTCTGGCCTCTAGACTGTGAGAGAGTAAATTTCTGTTGTTTTAAGCCACCCAGTTTGTGGTAGTTTGTTATGGCAGCCCTAGGTAATCAGGAGAGGCTCCCTGGAAGAGGCGATGTGTCAGCTGAGGCCTGGCGCACACAGGTGAGTGTCCAGGCAGAACAATGGATGTTGGCGGGGGTCTGCACCTGCAGACCTCAGAAGGTGAGAGGGCAAGAGGCATGGCGAGAAGGGGCAGCCCACATGCACAGGCCCTGGAGAACGGCAGGGAGGAGTTACCCTGGCCCCCACCTGGGAAGGGCCACGGTGGGTCTCCCGAGCTGTCAGGGTGCTTCCTTGCCCCCGAGGAGCACGCATCTGTAGAAAGGCAGAGGGTCTGTGAGAGGCTGGGCTGGCTGGGAATGCCCACTTGCTCCTGGGACCTGCCCGGGACAGCCCCCCACAGAGCGTGGGGCCCCCGGCCCCCGACTGCCCCAAACATCTCCCTCATGTGTGTTACGGGGAAGGGCGGGGTGTGAAGAAGAGTGGCTGGAACGGCTGCCAACCCATCCTTAGAAGAGAAGGCCACCTCCTGCCTGTACCTCCCAGGACTCCGGAAAGGGGGCGGGGCAGGGCTTGGTGGGGCGGGGTTTCCCACAGGGCGGGGCTCGGCGGTACCTGACTTGGGCAGCGTGACCACCATGTCATCCGGCAGCCCCACCGTCGGGTAGAAGTCCTGGAAGGCCTTCAAGGCCTGGGGGCTCGCTTCCTGGGTCCGGCCTGGGGCCGAACAGGGGTCCCTGTGAACCCCTGTGGCTCACAGAGGTGAGAGAGAAGGGCAGATGAGGGTCTCCTGGCCTCACTGCACTTTCTTGAAGGCTGACAACAGGTCCGCCACCCGAGGTTGGGCAGGTTGTGCACTGCATGAAAGTGCCTGCCTGGCCAAGGGACCGGCAGGGACGGGCAGCTGCCCAGAGGAGTGCCCTTTCCTAATGCACACGGCGGCATCTGGGAGGTTGGGGCGGCCTCGCTGTTCTCCGGGACCAGGTTCCCCTGGGCCCACCCCCTTCAGGCATCCTTACCTGCAGCTCCCAATGCCAGCCTCCAGCCCTCACCCCAGCCTCTCTCCTTGGGGACCCCCCCCCGGTTCACTGTACCAAGCCCCCCAGAAATGAAAGCAAAATAGTATCTCAGCCCCCGCTCAGGGTGTGAGGCAGTGGGCCAAGCAGGGGAGGGTGGGTCCCCAGCCAGAGAGAGGCATGAGCTTTGGCCTGAGTGCCCAGCCCTTGGAGGCCCCTCCAGTCAATCCCTACCCAACCAACGTGCTGTGGGGTTCGACCACCCCCACCTTGACCTGGTCCCTGCAGACCCAGACCTGGGAGTGTGTGATGAGGGGGGGCAGGAGAAGAGATGGGGACAGGGCCTGAAAAGGCAGCCAGGTGAGGAGGGGAGTTGGTGGGGTGCACCGGGACCCTGGGCCACAAGGACGCAGATTTGTCTGAAGCCACACAGCCGGGGGTCTCCGGAGTGTCCATCTCTTGGGTCTGGGTCCCTGTTCTCCCACTCACCTGGGGCAGGTCTCATGGCCACTGTGAGCCTCAGTTCTCCCAACCGTGAAGTGGGTCGGTAATTACCCACACACATGATTGTTTCAGGATTAAATGGAGAGGGGCTCTAAAGGGTGTGCGGGCCCAAGGCACCGAACAACTGCTCCATGGAAGGCAGTAGGTACTATTATCACGTCGTCGCTATTGTTTCCAGTGAGGGCTCAGCCCGGACCCCCACCCGCGTGGCACAGCTCGGAGGCCTCCGATACCTTTTTGGCATCAAAATCTGGCTGTGCCAGGACCTCAGCCTGTGCCGAGGTCGCTCAGAGCAGCGCCAGGACGCAGCTCAGCAGGGGGGCCTCCATCCCCAGGCCAGTCCTCTGGCCCCTGGCGCCCGCCGGCCCAGCTTGGCAGCCCAGCCCGGCAGTGGGGCTCGGCCGATGAGCAGCTTGGGGAGCGAAAGGCACCTTGGCTCCGCAAACTCCAGGCCCTCTTTGCTCACTGTCTGGCACGATCGCTCGAGTGTCCGCACCTGCTCCGGGAGTCGTTTCCTGGAGGCTCCAGAGAGCCTGGCCCTCACCTGCCTCGTGTCCCGGCCACCTCCATGACCGCGGCTCGGCTGGTTGGGTTGCCCCCACCAGCGAGCTCCCCTCAGAGCCCCCAGAGTCCCCACCTCTCGCCTCCTCGCACGGGAGTGGAGCCACCACTGGCCAGGCCTCCGGACCTCATCTTGGGGTGACAGAGGTGACGTCAGAGGCCTGAGCACCCCTCACTTCCAGACCCCCAGCTGGGCCTCCAGCAGCCCAAGAGGAGGGTGGGTCTGGGCTGCCACTTAGGGTGGATTAGGGTGTCCGGCCACCTTATCCCTGGTTGCATAAGCGTGTGGACCAGAGTGTCGCCCGGGGGGCTCCACGGGCTGGAGGGGGCTCAAGCTGCCGAGGCCTCTCCAGGTGACCTCTCATGTCCACTCAGACAGAGGGCCCCAGAGACACTCTGAGGAACAGCGTGTGACCTCGGGACACACCACCCAGAGGCCTCGGGTCAGAGGCAGCGGTGCCCAGGGAAGGCCAGCACTGCGCTCTGGAGTGGAAGTGGGTTCAGAGTCAGAGGAAGACCCCATCGGCCAGCGGGGAGGGAGGGGCAGAGCCGAGGGCTCCCTCTCGCAGCCTCCACTGGGTTTCAGGCCACGCCAGCTCTCAGTCAGGTCCCAGAGTCATCAGACAGTATGCAGTGAAAGCCTTCCCGTGAAAATATTTACAAAACACACATCTATCTGATAAAGGACTTAAATCCTGAACCTGTAGAGAACTCTCAAGACTCAATTAAAAAAAATTTTTTTTTTAAAAACAGACAAAAGATTTGAAAAGATTCCCAGACAGAAAGCAAACCCACGCAGAGAGGCTCACGGGCGTTTGTCCTAAGGAGATGCAGCTACACACCAGCAGGATGGCGATTCTGTTTCTAAATCAAGGCTGTCACCACTGGGATGGGGAAAACGAGAGGGTGCAACACCCTGGGAAATGGTTTAGCAGATTCTTATGAAGGTAAACATTCATTACCATACGGCTCGACACTCGCACGCCTAGGTATTTACCCAAGAGAAATGAGACACACACAAAACCTGCCGGTGGCTGGTCATGTGATTTTACTGACAATCCCTAAAAAATGGAAATGACCTAATGCCGTTCGCGGGGCCCGATGAACAACCTGCAGACCCCTCCGGGGACCCGTCTGAGTCTCAGAGGTGCAGGGCAACCTCCCAGGCTGTGGAGAACCTGCCACCGGTGTGTCCCCGGCCGTGGTTTGGGGACTCTCCATCACGAGTCTTCGACGCCCGGTCATCTCCTGGCCTCCCCACTCACCCTCACCCCCCAAGTCCACCCTCCACAAAGTGGTCGGAGCAAAGCCTGTAAAGCATCGATCTGATGCGTCCCTGCTTGAGATGCTCCTGAGTCATCATGGCCCTGAGCACAGAACCCGCACGCAGCCCAGCCCTGTGCCCACCCCTGTGCCCACCCCTGTGCCCAGCCCAGCTCCCCAGCGGCCAGCCCAGCCCTGTGCCCAGCCCTGTGCCCAGCCCAGCCCTGTGCCCACCCCTGTGCCCAGCCCTGTGCCCAGCCCAGCTCCCCAGCGGCCAGCCCAGCCCTGTGCCCAGCCCAGCTCCCCAGCGGCCAACCCAGCCCTGTGCCCAGCCCTGTGCCCAGCCCTGTGCCCAGCCCAGCTCCCCAGCGGCCAACCCAGCCCTGTGCCCAGCCCAGCTCCCCAGTGGGCAGCCCAGCCCTGTGCCCAGCCCTGTGCCCAGCCCAGCCCCCCAGCGGGCAGCCCAGCCCTGTGCCCAGCCCTGTGCCCAGCCCTGTGCCCAGCCCAGCTCCCCAGCGGCCAGCCCAGCCCTGTGCCCAGCCCAGCTCCCCAGCGGCCAGCCCAGCCCTGTGCCCAGCCCAGCTCCCCAGCGGGCAGCCCAGCCCTGTGCCCAGCCCAGCTCCCCAGCGGCCAGCCCAGCCCTGTGCCCAGCCCAGCTCCCCAGCGGCCAGCCCAGCCCTGTGCCCAGCCCAGCTCCCCAGCGGCCAGCCCAGCCCTGTGCCCAGCCCAGCTCCCCAGCGGCCAGCCCAGCCCTGTGCCCAGCCCAGCTCCCCAGCGGCCAGCCCAGCCCTGTGCCCAGCCCAGCTCCCCAGCGGGCAGCCCAGCCAGCCCCCGCCCCACCCCAGGCCTCTTGCTTGCACCCTCCCACCCAGCGGCCCTCTGGAGGTCCCATCCAGCCCCCTCACCGGAGCCCCCTGCTCCCTGGGCTACTTTTCACCCTCTGCATCCTCCAAGCAGCCTTCCTCAAACCCCAGCCTTCACCTGCCAGTCGTTTTTCTGGTGGCTTTAGCATCATCCGAATTCTCTGCTGTGTTTATTTGTTGTCTGCTCTCCCGCACACACTGTAAACCCCGTGACAACAGGAGCTGTACCAGCCTGCTGGCAGCCTGTTGGTGTCTGTTTCCCCAGCCTGGAGCGCAGGGCCTGGCGGTGGAAGGGGCTAGTTAATGCTTGTGAATGAACAGGGGCCAAGTCGCTTTGGCCCGCAGGTCTGCTAAACTGGGATCTTCACAGCACACATTTGCTGCCGGGGCAGGGTTTGTGTGGCCACATCTGGCCTGCGTGGTCCGTGGGTGCAGCTGGCACTGCAGGCCCAGAGAGCAGCGGGTCAGTGGGAGCCCCGCACCCCTCCCCGCAGTGCAGGGGCACCGCTGCCAGGGCCTCCATCGCTTCCTGCCGGCCTCAGCTCCCTGGAGGAGACTAGGAGGAGGGCACAGGAGGCTTGCGGGGGCTCAGGACGTGGACGGGGGCACTGGCAGGAGAGGTGTGGGCAGTGGTCAGACCAGAGCTGGCAAGGCTCTGGACCCAAGCACAGCAGGTGCAGTCCCAGCAATGGCCACAGGGCAGCAGCAAAGGGACCCTGCTTGCCGGGCTGGCAGAAGGGCTTACATGGGGCTTCGTGCCTGCTGGGGCTGGGGAGGGGTCCCCGGGAAGGAAGGTCACCTTATATTGAAGTGGGGTCCGTTGCAGGGTTTCCAAGCTTCAAAACTGCTACCAATGAATGGATAAACAAACAGGGTCTATCCACACGTCAGAAAGTTGTCCGTATGAGAAGGAACAGGATGAACCGTGAAGACAGGGTGCTGGGTGAGAGACCAGGCCCCAAAGGCCATGTGGTGTAGGAACCCCCCTGTATGCAAAGTGCAGAGAGGCAAGTGCATGGAGACAGAAAGGAGATTAGTGGTTACCAGGTCCTGGGGCAGTGGGGAGCAGCTGTTTAATGGGCACAGGCTCTCCCTTTGGGTCAGGGAAATGTTCTAGAGTTGATGGTGGTGATGGTTGCCCAACTCTATGAATGCACTAAACCCCACTGAATTGTACACTTATATGGGTGAACTATACAGTCCCTGAATTAAATGTCAATAAGGCTGCTGGAAATAAAGCCCACTGCCAACTGCTATTCCACTTTTCATTGAGGACGGAAGTTGTGATGCTGCCAATGCCAAAGACTTAATTTCAGGAAAAAAAAAAAAGTACACGTGACGCCCTCCACCCCACCCCACCCTGTTCCAGCTCAGGTCACAAGGGCCAGCAAAGCGGACAAACCCAGGGGCCAGGGCCTCAGGCACAGATAGCCCACGAGGGGCAGGGGTGACTCCCCACGCCCTCCATAGAAGAGGCCCAGGGCACCAGAGGGCAGGGGCTGAAGGACGACTGCCTAGGAGGCAGGAACCAGAGCCCCTCCCAGCACTCTTCGCTGGGGAGGTTGGACTGACAGGGTGGACGCCAGGCCAGCAAGGGCCCCTCAGGGCAGGAGCTGCACTCAGGGCACTGGCAACGGTCAGCCTGGTGCTGGCATAAGGGGTGAGCTGGGATTGACCTGGCTGCCTCGCGCCTCCCCGCTGCCCGCCCCCTCCCCTCCCCCTCCCCTCCCCTCCCCCTCCCCTCCCCCCTCCCCTCCCCCTCCTCCTCCCCCTCCTCCCCCTCCTCCCCCTCCCCAGCAGCCCGCAGCCTGCTGTGAAGACTGGCGGGCGCTAGGGGGCGCTCCTGGGGGCTGAGCCTCGTGGGAAGCTGGTGGGGACGCCGCTGGTCGGAGCTCAGTGCCCCCCGCGTGGCCTCGGACCCAAGGCTCCCCTGGACGTTCCTGTTGGTTCCTGCTCAGCGCCTGGAGCGGCCCCAGTTCCCGCCACTCGGTTCTCCAGCCTCCCGCTAATCCGGGAGCCTGACATCCCTCCTGTGACCCGCCCTGGCTCCAGTTGTCCAGGGCTGCCGTCGTCCCCCCAGGCCGGGCCCTGTCCCCCTGACGTGGGGCCCAGCTCAAAGCCAGATGTCGGCTTCCTGGCACGGCTGGGCCACTTCTCGGTCCCAGCCCTCCGCCCTCAGAGGAGGACCTTCAGGCCGTGCCTCACTCCACCCTGCTGACCACGGAGGGACCCAACCTGAACGCACGGCGTCAAGGACCCCCGTCCCCTGCCCTGCTGGGCTCAGCCAGGGAGCCCGACGGGAGATGGGGAGGAGGGGGATCGAGGCCACCAGGTGCTGGCCGAGCCCCCCACCCTCAGGTCACTGGTCTCGCGGCTTGGGGAGCCTCATCCACACGGTTCTCCTCTGAATTCTGGATGCTGCCCTCCCCTCCACCCTTACGCCTGGGGACCGTCAGCTCTGCTGCTCTGGGCTCCCCTACGCCCCACCCATGTGTGGATAGATCGTTTCTTTGTAAACAAACTCCCCGCTTTCTCCTAATTAGAGTCTGCCTCCTTGTCCCTGCAGGAAATGGGTCAGGGCTGAACAGATGCTGGAAAAGCAACTTGTTCCAGGGATGACCCTAAAAAATAAACCACATTATCATAAAGACACCAGTTCTCCCTGAATCATCATCTATACATTTTTTAGAATTCCAAGTTTTAAAAAATTTCAACCAGAAAAAAAATTTTTTTTTCTAATTTCATATGAAAAAGTAAACATGGAATAAAAACTTAAAAAATTCTACAAAGGAAAAATAAACCCAGGCAACTAGTTCTACAAGACATTGAAACCTGTTATAAAATCATGAGCAGTAAGAGCATGATTGTAAATAAAATAACAGAAGAATCTAGAAAAATGGGAAGAGACACAAATGACAGGGGAATTCAGCATACGATGAAGGACATGTTTCCATCTGTGGAGAAAAGCTTGAATACGCAGTCAACAAAACTGTCACCACTAGGGACCATTTAGAAAATACATACGTAGCTAGATCACCACCTCACTCCTAACATCAAAATAAATTCCAGATGGATCAGATTTCCACATAAAAATGAAATTTAACAGTGCTGGTAGGAAAAAAAATTTTTAATTTGGTATGGACCAAGTCTACGAAAATCAGAAAAGGTAAACCTGATAAAGATTAACCAGTTTTCTATAGGAATATTTAGAACTTCTTTTTTAATAACAAAAAAGATGAAAAACATAAAAGACCGATTACAACAGTGGAAATAAATGAAGACCACCCAAATGAGAACAGGTAGGCATCCCCTGTGGTTGTTTAGGGGGCATATTTGTCTTTCTCCAGTTGGTCCTGAGTTGAAGATGCGGACAGAAATTATTGTTCGTTATCGTTCAAGTCCTGGCCATTTGGGCCAATCGTCACAGGGCACGTGTCCAGCTGCCCGTGATTCTCGGAAGCACCTTGGGTGGGGTCGGGCGAGGTGCCTGCCCTCCTGTTGGAGAAGGGTCTTGGGGCACAGATGAGTGAAGCTGGCCAAGGTCGGGGAAGTGGTGTGTTTGCACATGACTTGGGTTCCATTTCTGTGGAGAAAAGCTGAGCTGTGAGGAATGGGAGGCCCAGCCAGGCAGGGGAGGGGTCATGCCTGCACCTCGTTAGTGAGCAGGGCCCCTTGGTGGGGGTGGGAGGTCCAGGTCTGGAGCCAGAGAGCTGCAGCATTCTCGGAGGCATGGGGTGGTTTCCCTCTGGACCCTCAGGCCTCTCCTTTATGTGAAAATTAATAAAGGGAACCCTCACTAAACTGCAGTCAGGAGGCCAGAAGGGGGAGCTCTCACACCCTACCATGCAGCCTCAATTGCAGACCCAGCAGGAAGGTTACTGCTTTCTACCCAGCAGGAGGAAGGAAGATTTTCTCCCAGCCCAGCAACAGCCCAGCCAATGAGAGACCATCACAGTTCAGCCAATGAAAAGTCACTATACTGCGAACTCCCAGTTTCCTCCAATGGACATTTTGTTTAGAACAGCCCCTCTCAACTCCCTCTTCTCCTCTATAAAAGAGTTTCCTCTCCTTTGTTCTCTGCACTTGCTGTGGTTTGCCCTAGATTGCTTGTCCTGAATTGCAGTTCTTTACTGTTCCCGAATAAACCCATGTTGCTGTTTTATTAAGGCCAAGGGAGATTATTTTGAAATGTTGAGCCAGTATCTCTTTATTGGCTACATTGTTTTTTTTTTTAATTTTTTTTTGACATGAACCATTTTTAAAGTCTTTATTGAATTTGTTACAATATTACATCTGTTTTATGTTTTGGTTTTTTGGCCCTGAGGCACGTGGGATCTTAGCTCCCTGACCAGGGATCGAACCCGCACCCCCTGCATTGGAAGGTGAAGTCTTAACCACTGGACCTCCAGGGAAGTCCCAGGATACATCATTTTTACAAAAGTTTGACAGGCAACAAAATGCAGAATTTAAAATATTCGTACAAAACAGAATTAAGAGTAACATGACAACTCTAAATTGTGTGATGGTTCCAAACATGGATCTTATGCCTGAAGGTGGCCAACTGAACAAATCAAAGGACCACAGACAGGCAGGTGAGACTTGCAACTATGCCTGCTTCTATGCAGTTGAGTTTCCACTTTTTTTTTTTTTCTGGCCGTGCCACGTGTCTTGTGGGATCTTATTTCCCTGACTAGGGATTGAACCTGGGCTCCCTGGCAGTGAAAGCACTGAATCCTAACCACTGGACCTCCAGGGAATTCCCGAGTTTCCACTTTTCTGGTCATTTTTCATTGGTACTTAACTCTGACCCAAGGGAACAAGGCTCTCCCCATGGAGGGAAATCTGCAGTCAAATACGCCTCCTGGAAGTTCCCACTTAGGCAGCCATGAAGGTTTAGTAAAGTGGATCAATGGAAGGCCTCCGTTTTGTTATGAGGAGGAAATAGAACAGTAAATACAGAAGGAGCACACTCAAACTGAAAGAATTTCCTGAGTATGTTGGGAAGAAACAGCACAGAAATAAACGTGAAGCGATAGCTGATGAGCTCTGAAAAAAGAGCAAAACTTCAATTAAATACTATTAAACAATACTATTTACTATTAAAAATAGTATTGTTATCTCAAAAGAACTGTTTGGAACCAATTATATTATGAAAAATACAGCCTGTAAGTTTGCAAATTCAGAGAGTGTAGATAAGAACCCAGAGTCAGTTAATAGTTCAGATGAAATAAACACTGTGAATCCTGAACCGTCTAACGCTTCCCAAAAGGCAAGTAAAAGATTAATTTGTCACGGGATCATGATAAGGCTGTTTCCAAAAGGCCATAATCAAAAGAAGAGGTTTCCCCCTTTCACAAGGGTTTGGGAAATGTGGACAAGGGTGTTGTCTTCCCATGAAAGAGAGAGAGAAGCAGCAACAGTGAGAAAAGGGCGTACAGGCCTGGTCCAGACATCTTGGGAAAGCCGTCTGGTCAGATGTCACCTGCTTTAATTCCTGGAAATCTTTACTTTCAGGTCACCAGATGGTATGCAGCTCCAGTCAGGGGTTGGTGCTTTTTCAGATGTGATGCATGAATCCAAGTGTCTGCTCCTTGGAGCTTGGTGGCACATGGATAGGTTAGCGATACCTGGGCGGGGCTTCTTCCTGAAGATGGAGCATTTGGCAGGAACGCTTCTGCAAGGTTCAGCCTGGTCTGAAATGTATCGGTTGTGCCCTTTCCCTGAGAAGTGCAGAGGCCCAGGCCCCAGCCCGCTGACCTATTCGTAAGTCAAAAGAGCTGTTGAAGAAAATGGTAAACTTCAACAACTCAGTCCACCTTCAGATTATGGAGCCAAGAAGAAATGAATGGTACAAAAAGGGAATTTGGGAAAGGCAATGGTTTTTTTTGTGTGTGTTTTGGTTTTTGGTTTTTTTGGCTGCGTCGTCTTAGTTGCGGCACGCGGGATCTTTGTTGAGGCATGCAGGATCGTTTTTGTTGCGGCGCGTGGGCACTTCGTTGGGGCGCGTGGGCTTCTCTCTAGCTGTGGTGTGCAGGTTTTCTCTCTCTAGTTGTGGCCCATGGGCTCTGCAGTTTGCGGCATGTGAGCTCTGTAGTTGTGGCACGGGGGCTTAGTTGTCCTGTGGCATGTGGGATCTTAGTTCCCCGCCCAGGGCTCAAACCCGCTTCCCCTGCGTTGGCAGGCGGATTCCTTACCACTGCCCACCAGGGAACTCCCAAGGCAAAAGATTCTGAAGCAAAAGAATATTTCATATGTCAGTAGAATTTCCACACTGTCTCTTCAACACAAGAGAAGATGAAACGGCTTTCTGAGTTCATGTATTCTAAGACTTCCAAAGCTGATCTACAGGAGTCTGTAGGTGGCTTGCCTGAGAAACTAAATACTAAGATTATCAAAGCATCAGCCAAGGGTGGAAAATAGCTGCCAGTCAGTCCTAATGACTCTGTACTAAGATAGCATTGCACCCTCTGTTTAGGCTTGAAAGCCAATTTCCTCAAGTGACTTCAACAGTAAATTGTTGACCCACTTCGTGGTGATACTTCCAAAGACACACACTAACAAGTAGCAACTTTGGGTTTAACTGGAGTAGAAGTGAACCAGCCACACCTTGTCACAGAGGCAGTGGTGACTTCGATCACACTGCACCTGGTGAAATCGCCCTGCCCCCCTCCAGCCCACCCTGAGGGCGCCCCGGGCACTTCTCTCCAGAGCCCTGGGAAGGAGCAGGCGCTGGCAACGGCTGCACCCTATGTCTCTTCATCACCCCACGTCTCCCCCCATCCCCCCATCGCCCACCCCCATCACCCACTTGCACAGGGAATGTTCCGGCCAGCGCCCGCATTGGTGGTGGGGGACGTGCATTTTACTTCAGGAGCATCTGCACAGCTTTAATTTTTATATGGAATATACACTATTTTCATTAACAAGCAATAATAAATTTTTCTTTAGAGAAAGCATTTTTAACTACAACCTTGACCTCCCCACTGGGTTCCAGATTCACACATCCCAGTCTCCTGTCTCCAGACATCTCAGACCCGACAGAGCCCGAACCGCCTCCCAGTGTGCCCCACACCATCAGCTCCCCTCAGCCCCCACTGCTGTGCCCACCTGTGCTCAGGGCAAGCCCTGGAGGCCGGCCTGGGTCCCCTTCCTTCCTCACTGGCACCTCCAACACAATGCCGAGGCCTGTTAGTGCAGCCTCCAAACACACCCCAAGAGCACCCTGACAGCACTCTTGCACCCCAGTAGCCCCCTATATCCTGACAGCACGCTGCACCATGACAGCACCCCTGCCTGCTCCACTGCCGAAACACTCTCTAAACCTTAGCAGATGCACTCCTGGAAGGCTGGCCCCCCGCCGTGCAGGGACAGCGAGGTGTCCACTGAGCTGACATCCCTGGCTGTGCCTGGCTGTGCGCAATCAGAGGAACTTAAGTTCCCACCAGGCTTCAAGGCCCAGCCCAACCCTCGCCTCTCGCCCTCAGATCCAGCCACGTGGGCCTCCTGAAGCTTCTGCAAATAGGCCACGCTTAGTCCCGCACAGCAGCTCAAGGTTGAGGGTCCTCTGCCTGACCCTCCCACGCGGGTCTCTCCTTGAGGGCGGGCGCGCACACACACACGCACACACAGGCCCTGGCCTCTCTCCATACCCTGACCCATTTTGTTTTCCTGACCTCCTCCCAGGTCTGTTTACCTGTCTGCTCTATGAGGGCTAGGAGCTCTGACTCCTCCGTGGGACCCCCAACTCCTAGCACAGAACTGGCACCAAGTACGCGCTTACGGTATTTTTGGAATTAACTCGCTATATCATCTTCGGATACACTATTCCGCGGTCGTTTTCAGTAGATGTAATCCCGTAAGCAAAGCCCCACCCCCACAAATAATACTAACAGGAATCATTATGTCTCTGAGAGCTTGGAAATGAGGCGGACGACCCAGGCCGGGCCCGCGGGGAGGAGCGCGCGCCGGCGCCCGCGTTCGCGCCGCCGCCTCGCCGCCCAACGTCACAGAGCTGCACCTGGGGAAAGCGCGGCCGGCTCCGCCCCCTGCCCTCCGTCCGGCCCTGCGCAGGCCCCGCCCCGCCCCATCCGGCCCCGCCCCTCCGCCCGGTCCGGCGCCGCTCTGCCCCGCCGGCTCCCCGCGCCCCGCCAGCCATGGTGAACCTGGGCCTGTCCCGGGTGGACGACGCCGTGGCCAGCAAGCACCCGGTGAGAAGGCTGGCCTGCGACGCGGGCCCCTGACCTCAGAAGCTGACCTGAGCGGGGCGGGGGCCTCGGTGGGAGTGCCCTTATCAGGGAAGAGAAGAGGGACAGAGGTGGGGGACCCTCTTGCTGTGGAGATCGAGGCATCCTGGGTGGGCATGGGGGCAGGTGGGATGTGTCCAGGCCCCCAGGGCCTCACGATGAGTGGTCCCCTCCCCCAGGGCCGGAGTGTGCCCAAAGGAGGGACGGGGAACTGAGCCTTCAACCCCCTCCCCCATCCCAGGGACTGGGGGAGTATGCCGCGTGCCAGTCGAACGCCTTCATGAAGGGCATTTTCACCTTTGTCACAGGTAGGCTGGGTCCAGGTGTCTGTCCTTGGGGTGTGAAGAGACCTCACCCTCCTGTCTCACCCTGACTCCCCAGCAGGTGGCGCCAGGTCGCCAGCCCGCAGTGCTCGGAGCCTGGCAGGTGCCGCGAGCACTTAGGCCGAGAGCCCCGGTGGTCCCCTGGCCAGCCCCGTGGACGGGCTGGCTGACGTGGACCATGGCTCTTGGCAGGCACCGGTGCGACCGTCGGCCTGCAGATGCTCGTTCAGAGGAAGTTTCCGTACCCCTTTCAGTGGAACGTGCTGGTGGCCGTGGGTGGGTACTTCAGGGCTGGTGCCTGGGGCCCCTGAAATGCACCCCCGTTGCCGCTGGCTCTTCAGCAGAAGTGGATCCCACTAGGGGTGGGGGGGCTGTGGTTCCGGGCATCCCTGCCTCCGGGGATGGGGCTCCAGTTCTCAGTGGGAGCCCTGCTGGACCCCACCACTCCCATCTGCCCGGAACAAGCCTGCACCCTGCTCCCTTCCCCTGACAAGTGCAGAGGCCCTGGCCCCCTGCCCACTGGCCCCTGCCCCCCACTCCCCAGTCGCAGGCTCAGTGGCCAGCTACTGGGTGACCCGAGTGGAGTCGCAGAAATGCAGCAACCTCTGGCTCTTCCTGGAGACAGGGCAGCTCCCCAAAGACATGGACACAGGTGAGGGTCCCGGGGGCAGCAGGACGCAGAACCAAGGCTCCAGTGCCCGGGCCCAAGGTGTAGGCGGGACAGGCCTGTCCCCTTGACACGCGTGTGGGGGTGGGGGCTGGAGGGAGGGGGCCTGCGGCAGACAGAACTTCCAGGCCCTTGTGCAGGAGGAAGACCCAGGAGGGGCTGGGTGGCCCTGGGCGAGTGCAGAGTGAGGAGGGCGGGCACCCCAAGAAGAGCGGCCAGATTGAGAGGCCCCGCATTGGACACCAAGCTGATTGATCTCAAGCCTGGCCTCCACTGCCTGCATCCCTCCTGTTACGGGCCTCAGTTTTTGCCCTGGTAAAATGGGCACAGGGACCAGGAGCAGCTTTGGGGTGTGGTTCTAGCTGTCTCCCTTTGCCTCTTACAGATCGGCACAGCTAGGAGAGCTCCAGCCAGGGCACAGAAGACCTGGGGCCGGAGAGTTCTAGAGCACAGCCCTCAGCACCTCTGCACCCGAGGCTGGCCTCCCCACACCCATGTCCCCTGCACACATGCATGGCCATCTCTGTCAGACCTGAGCAAACTGCTCCTGCCCAGCCTGGACGCCCAGAAGGTCAGACCAGGAGGTGCTGCCCCTGGGGTGGCTGGCCTCCTTCAGGGCAGCGAGAAGCGTGGTGGACACAGAGCTGGAGAAGAGCAGGCCTGTCTCATGCATGTTTGGGGGTGGCAGCTCTGGGGTGGGGGGTTGGGCCTTCTGCACTTCCTGCTGCTGATATGCCCTTTCTGACCCCTGCATCCCCCCGCCCACCCCAGTCAGAGCCGACAGCTTCTGCTGGGGGTTGTGGGACTAATAAACGCTTTCCCGCTTCCCGCCTGAGTTCTAAAGCAGTTGGGAAGCAAGTCAGAGCAGTAAGAAGATGAGAGAAATGTCACCTCGGTACCATACAGCTGATTGGAGGAGGTGCCAGGGCAGTTCCTAACACTGAACCCCAGAATTCGACACTCTGGGCAGCCCATGGGCCCTCCACGCGGGGCTGTGCTTCTGCACCACCTGGCGCAGAGAAGCAGAGCAGACGGTGTGCAGCCAGGCAGCACCCGGCTTCCAGGAGACCAGGGACAGGAAGTGGCCGTGCCCACCTGCCTATCATTGCAAACCCACCTATCAGATTAAGTCACTTCTCCCCCGGGGAGGAGGAAGTGAGGGGTTCAGGGGACCAGAGTCAGCTTACTGGAGCTCTGTCCACATGGAGGAGTGTTCCTGGGTGGGCAAGACTGCCCACCTCACCCACCCGCAACAGAGGGAGAGGCAGAGATTATATAAAACCTGGGCAAATCCATCGTCCTTTATAAGCAGGCTTCCCGGTAACACTGAAGGCACACAGGGCCGCGCTGCTCCAGCCCCAGCTCCGCCCCTGCGCCTGCTGACCTAGCCAGTCATGCAAAAGAACATCTACTGCACACTCACTATGCACCAGGGAATCTGTTCGTGGGAAGGCAAAATGACAGGAAGCCCAAGATAACCATGGCATAAGCAAGCTAGAGTTCTCATTTTCTTTCATGGAAAAGTTCAAGTGGGTGGTCTGGGGCTGTGTGGAGTCAGGGACCCAGGCTTCTTTTAGCGTGTTCCGTGCTGTAACGGCCCTCATTCCAAATCCACCTCATGGTCCCAGGCAGCTGTGCTGGCTCCGGCCATCAGGTCTTCATCCCTGTCAACAGGAAAGAGAAAGGGGGAGGAGGAGGGCAGTTCACTCACTTCTCTGAACACTCCATTGGCTAGAACTAAGTCACGTGGGACGCCTAGTGCAAAGGCACCTGGGAGGGCAGCTTGCTCTGGGCAGCCACGTGCCCACTAAAATTCAGGGGTTCTCCATTGGAGGAAAGGAGAACCAGTATTGGGGGACAGGCTCTGCCTCACACCCTGGGAGAGCACGGGCATCAGGGGAATAGACCCTGCCCATGGCAGGCCCTCCCAACCCCCTGAGGGAAAGACCTGGGCTCAGAGGGAGGGCAGAGGGTGAACTTGGAGTTTCAGAGGGGACTGGACTCACTTTTTAAAAACTGAGAGTGACCAGAAAAGTAAAGGATCTGTGTGAGAGGTCACAGAGAAAGATGGCTGCTGTAACTGCACATGGGTGAAGACTATTGTTAGGGCTGAAATGTGTCTCCCCCATACTCACAGTTTGCAGCCCTAGCCCCCAGGACCTCAGAATATGACTGCATTTGGAGACAGGACCTTTGAAGGGGTGATTAAGTTAAAATGGGGATGGGCCCTCATCCAGTCTGACTGGTGCGCTTATAAGAGAAGGCGATTAGGACACAGGTGAGTACAGGGGAAAGACCCCATGAGGACATGGCCGTCTACAAGCCTGGGAGAGACGCCTCAGGAGAAACCAGCCCTGCTGACACCTTGATCTCAGACTTCCAGCCTCCAGGATGCGAGACAATAAATTTCTGTTGTTTAAGCTGCCCAGTCTGTGGTGCTTTTTAGCAAACTCATGCAGGTTGGAAGAAGTAACCCATCTGATGTGCACCCTTGGAACCCCAGGCTTGGGCCACATGGCTGTAAGGGAAGCTTGTGCTGGGGGTGCAGAGGGAGGGGACTAACTCCTCCTGGAGTAAGTGACAGCTAAAGCTGGACCCAGGACTTCCCCAGGGAAGTGGGGGTGGAGCAGGGAAGGTCAGGGAGAGATGGGGTAGTCAGGGCCGAGGCTGGGGGTCTCACGAGCCAGGTCACCAGGGTTGGAGTTTGAACTTGGGGTGGGGTAAAGGAATGGAGACCCTGTAGGCAGTGAGCAGTCAGAAGTTTTAGGAGGCTCAGTGGAGGACACTGGGGGTGTGGGGGGATGGGGAGGGTGCAGTGGGGCCACTGGGGTGCAGTGTCGCCACCGTGGGGTGCAGTGCCACCGCCAATCACCTCCCTGTGGAAGAAAGCTGCCTTGACCAAGGTATCACACTTGAGCGGAGAGCAGCCACGAGACTCGTATCCAGGAGAGCAACCCCAAGGCTGGCTGGGGGCAGAGGGTGGGGTCGTGGGGTGGGCCAGGAATTACTGGGTTCCCTGGGCGTTGAGAACCTCAGCCCCCGTCACAATGGGCCAAGATTCCAGGGACAATCTGAACTGTGGTTCTGCGGGGCAGGCTCAGCACAGAGAGGGTGGGAGGTGCGGACGGGCCCTGGAGGACCCAGTGGGCCACCATGAGGATTCGTAGTGAGGCAGAGATGGAGGAGCAGATCCGGGAGCTGAAGACCATCACTCGGCTCCAGGGTGCGGCTGCCGCTGGGGTGACCCAGGGGCTCCGGGGATCCTGGGTGCAGGACTTACGATCTTAACACAGGGACAGTCCAGGGCATATGGACTGGGGGCCACTCGACTGCTCACCCCCAAACAGAGCTGGGGGGAAGGGATAGGAGGGGTCTGCCATGCAGGGGGCAGGGGGAGGAGAAGCTGGGGGCTTCAAGGAGATTTGTGAGCATAGTGGCCTCAAAGCCAGAGGGGACAGGAGAGGATCCACCCACTTCTGTGGCTAGAGGGTCTGGAAGCAATCACAGGCCTGCCCGTCCCTGGTTTGCACCCCGCCCTCCCCACCTCCCAGCACTGCCGTCCACTGAGAGCCGTCCAGATGAGCACTGCTGAGCAGCGAAGCGGGCCCCCATGCAGGCTGGGAGGAAGGAGCGCGGCCTTGGAGACAGCAAACTCACGCCCCCACCTCTGTGCTCCCCGGCGTGGGGCCTACCCCACCCGGGAATCCCGGCCAGGCCCTTGGCCCTCGGCCTACGTCCTGGCTGCCCTGTCCCTCCACACAGAGCAATGTCGGGCGCTGCAGATCCAGGCGGTGAAGGAGACCACGGTCAAGAACAAGGCCACGCTGGCTGTCCTGCGCGGCAACATTCGCCGCGGGTCCCGCGAGTGGGCTTTGGCCAAGAAGGTGGACAGCGGGACCCTCCCTGTACCTGCTGGCTGGGGGGGGGGGGGGCGGGGGCGGGGCACGTGCTGAAACAGCCCCTCCCCCAACACAGGTGGACAGCAGGCACCTCCTCTCCTTTCCCCACTCTAAGCCCAACCATTCTGAAGCGGGGGGTGGGGGGGGCCAGTTTCCCCACCACCCACCTCAGAGGGCAGGGCCAGGGGCCCGACAGGGGTCCCTTTCCTGGGCTACCCCCTGCAGCAGCCATATAGGGGAGCCAGGGACCCGCCTCTCTGGACCCCCATCACATCGGAGCAGGGATGGCCCGGATGGGGTCCTTCAGCACTCTGCCCCTTGTAGCCCCAGGAGCTGGGGTCTTGCTGCTGGGCTAGCACATGGCAGAGGAGACCCGGGGAGAATCCCTGGAGGGGCCGGAGGCCGGGGGGCACGCAGAGGGGCCGGGGCCCCAGCTCAGCCGCCGCGTCCCACAGTACGACCAGCAGACCATCTCCAAGGCCTGCGGGAAGGACGTGCCCATGAGGCTGGCGCACAGCCGCTGCACCATGGAGGTAAGGCAGGAGGCGGGACCCCTCAGCCCCGCCCAGCCAGTGCACCCCCAACTAAACTACGATGTGGAGCCGGTGGGGAGCAGAGCGAGTTCCCAGCCCCAGCGTCCCTGTGGCGTTGCCACGGCTCCCTCCCCGCCCGCCCGGCGGCAGGAGCGCTCCGTGGCCCCTGAGCACCCACGCGCGGGGAGTGTCCTCCCCGACCCAGGTGGCGCGGGAGAAGCTGCGCAAGTACGTCTTCGACCGCGTGAATATGCACAACGTGCTGACCCACCTGGTGCGGCGGCGCGAGCAGAAGCTGGAGAGCATGCAGCTGGAGCTGGCCACCCTTAAGAACCAGCCCGAGGCCACCAAGGAGGAGCTGCGCATGCTGCAGGTGGCGGCGGGGAGCGGGGCGGGGCCTCCAGGGTGATGGGGCGGGGCCACAGGAGGAGAGGGGCGGGGCCCTGTGGAAGGGCGGGACTAGATGAATGAGGCCCCCTTGGAAGAAAGCCCAGCCCCGCCCCCGCCGGCCTCTGCACTCCCAGGTGGCCTGTCCCCACGCACCCTCAACGTGCCTTTCCTCCCCGCCCAGGTCATCCGTCAGCTGGAGAACAACATAGAAAAGACGATGGTCAAGATCACCACAAGCCAGAATATCCACCTGCTGTACGTGGACCTGCTGGACCACCTGAGAAAAGTGAGCCCCCTCACCCCACACCCTGAGACCGAGACCACATCCCGGTCCCAGGGAGCCCAGCTGGCCAGGAGGGGCGGGAATCTCAGGCCCTAGCCTGTTCGCCGCCGGGCTGGAATCTCGGTGGGGGCGTGCCCTCCGGGTTAGGCCGCCCCGCAGGCGCGCAGCTCTCCTCCAGGCCGGGTGACCCCGAGAAAGGCTGAGCCCTGCTTTGGGCGCCAAGCTGAGCAGCGGCACCTTGTAGGTGGGAAACGTTCTTTCAAGAATTTATTTGCTACTCCAAAAAGGCATATCATGTGCTACATCAGAATTGTTTGTTTTTTGGTTTTTGGTTTTTTATAAATTTAGTGATTTATTGACTTATTTATTTTTGGCTGCTTGGGTCTTCGTCGACGCATGCAGGCTTTCTCTAGTTGTGGCGAGCGGGGGCTACTCTTCGTTGCGGTGCGCAGGCTTCTCATTGCAGTGGCTTCTCTTGTTGTGGAGCACAGGCTCTAGGTGTGCGGGCCTCAGTAGTTGTGGCTTGTGAGCTTCAGTAGTCGTGGCTCGTGGGCTCAGTAGTTTTGGCTCGCAGGGTCCAGAGTGCAGGCTCAGTAGCTGTGCTGCATGGGCTGAGTTGCTTCGCAGAATGTGGGATCTTCCTAGACCAGGGCTCAAACCCGTGTCCCCTGCATGGGCAGGTGGATTCTTAACCACTGCACCACCAGGGAAGTCCTGTTTGGGTTCTTTACTTTTTTTTTTTTTAATTTATTTTTTATTTTTGGTTGTGTTGGGTCTTCATTGCTGAGCACCGGCTTTCTCTAGTTGCGGCGAGCGGGGGCTGCTCTGTGTTACAGTGCACGGGTTTCTCATTGCGGTGGCTTCTCTTGTTGTGGACCACGGGCTCTAGGCGCACGGGCTCAGTAGTTGTGGCACATGGGCTTAGTTGCTCCGCGGCATGTGGGATCTTCCCAGACCAGGGCTCGAACCCATGTCCCCTGCATTGGCAGGCGGATTCTTAAGCACTGCGCCACCAGGGAAGCCCCCCTGTTTGGGTTCTTATTTGATGGTTTAGTGTTGTTTTTACGTTGCCCCATCGTTTCTCATCCCCTGGCTTCTGAGGCCAAGAGATGGGTCCTGCACCCTCAGAAGTCCCCTAACATCATCCAGGGCAAGCTGCCTCTGAGCAGGTCAGTAACCTCCGCTTGCTGCCCACCTCTTCCAAGCCAGCCACCCTGCTCCCTGCCAAGAAGGCCAGGGGGAAGCCCCCAGGGGCCGTGAGCCCTGCTGTGAGGCAACCCCCCTTCACTGGAGGCCCCCCTTGGCCCCCACGCAGAAGAGCACAGGCACCTGCCACAGGCCAGGTGGTGGAAGATGGGGAGGACGAGGACAGTCGGAGAGGAGGGCTGGAGGGTGGGTGCCAGGGTGCAAAGAGGAGCAGCTTGGCAGGTGGGGCCCGGAGAGAGAGGGAAGACTCCACCTTCATCCTGGGGCTGGGGGAGGGGAAGCCCTGGCGGGCAGTGTGGCCGGGAGGGTGACAGGTAGAAATGCGTTTGGAGGAGGGTGTGGGATGGGTGGGCATTGCAGCTCTTCGCAGCTGGGGTCATGTCCCCCAAATCCTGCCCAGCAGCACGCTGCTTTGTCCTCCAGCCTGTCCCTCTTGCCTCAGGCCCCGCGTCCTGGAGACTCACCTTGTGGCCCTGCCCACGTCTCCTTCCTGGGCCCACTCCGCCTCCCCACACCCCTTCCCACTCCGACTGCACTCTGGGGTCCAGCCCCTCCTTCGCCTGTATGCATTATGTCCTCCCAGTGGTACTTGCTTATATTTTCAGAACATATGCACTAAAAAAAAATAACTCCTGTGGTCATCTGCTTTTTTTTGGCCGCACGGCACGGCATGTGGGTTCTTAGTTCCCTGACCAGGGATCGAACCTGTACCCCCTGCAGTGGAAGCGCCAAGTCTTAACCACTGGAACACCAGGGAAGTCCCCCTTGCATTAAAAAAAAAAAAAAAAAAAGTGAAGATTCTACGTTGTAGTTATCAACAACAAAATACTAAGAGCCAAGATATATTGGACATTTATGAACCTGACCCTGTGCTAAATATACATCATTATACCTTCTCAATCCATCCTGACAGTGACCTCCTGAAAGAGCCATTATTACCTTACCTTTACACATGGCAAAACCCAGGTTAAGTGGCTTTCCTAAGGTCCCACGCTAGCTGGTCAGGTTACAGACTTGGCCTTGAGTCCTGAGTCTCTGACCCCACACCAGTGTTTTGAGCCTCTCTGCTTCACTTCAGACAGCAGCCAGCCTCCCGGGGTTTCACAGTCACCTCTCCCACGTGGTGGGACATCCCATCACAACTTCTTTGGAAGTGTCTCTGGACTCTGGCCCTGGGCAGTAAGAGAATCCACCAGGAAGATGCTGTTTTCCCTCCCAAAACATTTCCTTTCACCTGCTTTGGGCCCGGCTGGGGCCATAGGCCAGCCTATACTTGTCCTCTGGGCTCGCACGGTCCGGGGTGAGAGGTGGGGAGTAGGCGTGGTCCACTTTGGGGGCCAGAAGAGAACGAGGGAGGGGCCAGGGGAGCCTGTGGTTGGCCCGCAGCCCCTGGACTGTCAGGCTCTGTGCCCACCTGCCCTTGCCCTTCTGCTGCAGAAGCTGGCAGGATACCCCACAGAGCTGGACAAGCTGCAGAATCTCGTGGTTGACTACTGCTCGGAACTGTCGGACATGGCAATCATGTCCCAAGATGCCATGATGATTACGGATGAGGTCAAGGTGAGAGCAGGTCCCAGGCTGGGGGCCCTGCAGGGCTATCTCTTGAAACTGTCTGGCCCAGGGTCCGTCGGGACACCCCCATGCCCACACCCCCTGTCATCACTGGAGGAGTCCAGTGGCTGCCCTGCCGGCCTGCTTGCCTTACCGCCTGTGAGCCTGGGCAGAGGGGGTCCCACCAGGCACAGAAGCCACGAGGTAGACAGAGAAGGCAGAGAATTGACCTGGACGGGGCAGGTGCCACCCCTTCACCCACTCTGTGCCGAGGCCCTTGCCAGGCCAGCCTGCCCCCTCCTCATGAAGTGCGGCCGCCCTGGGGTTCAGACCTTCTCAGGAAGGCAGTGAGTGGCGGATTCTGGGGGTTGGAGGTTGGGCAACACAGTCTTGGGGTGTAACAGGGCCAAAAGGAGGCGCGTGGGCTGGAGCCTGTGTGGGCAGCAGGTGGCGGGGCTGCAGTGGCGGCCCTCCTAACCTGGAGCCCTGGGAGGAGATGGGGGGAGACGGGATCAGGTTCGTGTCTCCAAACGGGTGTGCTCTGGCTGCAGAGACTGGAGGGGACCAGGGCCAAGACGCTGGTCACTTGGGCCAGCCCAGTGGTGGAGGTGGGCGGCCGAACTCGGACGGAGCCGAGAAGCCTTTAAGAGGTCAGCCCGATGGGGGGTGGGGCGAGTGAGACGTGCAGGCAAGGGCAGAGCATGGCATCCAGGATGCGTGAGCAGGCACAGACAGACCGTGGATTTAGCCACCACCGCGGGATGTGCTGGGAGACAGGAGGTCTGGGGGAAGATGATGAGTTTGTGTTTAGACACGTGGAATCCACTCTAGTGAGTTCTAAGGGGAGCCGGCAGAGGCAGCGGAGGACCGGAGCTGGAGAGAGAAATCTGTGAGGCACGTCCCAGGCGGTCCCTGAGCCTATGGCTGCAGCCGGAGTGACCCCAGCTGGAGGGGTGTAACGAACGCCAGGGAAGGCTCAGAGGCCAGGCAGGAGGGGGGCGTCCCAGAGGAGGGCAGATCGCACGGGGGAGGGTGATGGTCGCAGGCGCAGCGTCCCAGATCAGGGGGACGGGGCCTGACACTGACGCTGGCTCAGCACCCCGCGTGGCCTTGGTGGGACAGACCCCCGCCCCGCTTCCTGTGTCCCCAGATGAACATGAGGCAAGGGGAGGCCACCTTCATCAAGGAACGCCAGGCACGGGAGAACCGGCTGAACCAGCAGAAGAAGCTCATTGACAAGATCCACACCAAGGAGACCAGCGAGAAATACCGCCGGGTGAGTCCGGGCCACGCCAGCCACAGCAGCCCCTGCCCCAAGAGGACCCCCCTCACCTCCTCCTCCCCCTCCTCAGGGCCGGCAGGACTTGCACTTCCCCTCCAACCTGATGGGTCCCGAAACTCTGAAAGGTAAACGCTCAGCTCCCGCCGCCCCAGCCAGGGTCCCGAGAGGTGGGTCACCGTGAGGTGGGGGTAACCTGCGGGGGCCGGGGTGAGGGAGACCGACGAGCCCCGGCCCCGCCCTGGCTAGACCTGCACCGGTGCACACCAGCGGTCACAGCGCACGCTTCAAGGTGCTGCTGCCGGCTCTAGGCTCTTGGCCAGGGGTGGCTGAGCCCCCGGCTTCTCAGCTGTAAAATGCACTCGGCGATGCCCCCTGGCACCCCCGAGCCGCCTCTGAGAAGCCCCCCTAAGCCCCCCTCTGCCAGGCCGCTTTTGGTCCTCCTCTGGATGGAGCTGCCTTGGGGCATCCCTCGAGGGCTGGCCGAGGGGGGAGCCAGTTAAGGCGAAGGCGACTCTGACGGGTACCCAGCTCTTGCGTGGCCTCCCCTGACGACGTATGGGGGCATCCGACGGCCCCGCGCAGAGCTCCCACAGCATTCCTGCATGCCGGCTGACCTTCCCTCTGGTGTGCCCAGTGAGGAGAAGGGAGACCTCCAAGGCTGATATCGAATACCAGACGGACGTGACGGCTTTGGTGGAGAAAGTCAAGACTGCTGTGCGGTGCTCTCACCTCTGGGTACTGCTCCCTGGCACTTCTGGGGTGTGGGCAGAAGGACGGGTGGGGACCCTGCCCAAGCCCAAGGCCCAGCTGAGCTGGGCCAGGCTCTGCAGACACCTTCTGCGTGAATGGACACACAAAGCAGCGGCCCCACAGCTCAGCGTAGCGGGCGCTCCAGGGACGCAGCTGGCAAATCCGAGCCGTGCTCCGGGGGCTGCACAGAGCCTGCTGGAATTTGAGGCTCAAACCCCGAGGAGGTGGCCTTCACCTCTTAACTCCTTCCCCTTCCCAAACCAACAGCATCCTGACGAGCAGCTGCCTCTCCACCCCACCCGCTTTATTTTAATCCGCCCTGGATTTATTATTAGTAAGCCTTCAGCTCCTGTCCATGGTCCTGACGTAAGCTTGTCCACCCTCGGACGAGTGACTCAAAGCCACGCAGTCTCTTGGCGGTGGTCTCTCTGGCTCTTCCTTGGGGTCAGCTGGCCCCTCTGCCTGTCATGAGGGTGACACACACAGAGGGCCTCACAGGTCCTCAACACCCAGCCACGGTCAATGTTACTGACCACTGGGAGCCAGAAGAACAAGCTCCCTCCTGGCTCACACTGGCTCCTCGCCCCACTGGTCCCGCCAGGACATCGCCGGCCGGTTCCTGGCTCAGAGCAACACGGAGGAGAACCTGGAGCTGCAGATGGCAGACTGTGAGGGGAGGCGGGCGCAGCTGGAGGCCGTGATGAAGGAGCTGGAGATGAAGGAGGTGATGCTCAAGATCCACCAGACGCCCAGCTCCATCAGGTACCCGGGGGCCCCTGACTTTCTCCTCACTAACGGCCCCGTGGCTGGCACCAGGCTCGGAGCTGAGCGCGCCCGCTGCCGAGGGGCCCCAAGTGCCCGCCTCTGAGCTCCTGAGCCCGAATTAGCACAGCGCCCGCTCGGGACTCCGCTACCTTGCCCTCGGTCCGCTACCCACCTCCCTCATCCTCAACAGCGTGAAGTCTGTTGAGAAGAAAATGAAGGACATGCTGAAGGAGGAGGAAGACCGGCTGCAGCTGGCCCGCGCCAACATGGCCAAGAGCCAGAAGCTGCTGCTGACCATTCAAACCGGCATCGACAACCTCCACATCCGCCTGGTCGGCGTCCCCCTGCCCACGGCCCAGGTACCGGGGAAGCGTGGAGGAGCCCCCGGTACACAGGGTCCCCTGGAGGGGCCAGAGGGAGACGACTTGTTCCTCCTGGCCACAGAAAGAAGCGCTGCCCTCCGACACCCTGGATGTGCACAGCAAGCTGGCACACTGCGAGGAGAAGCTGCTGTACCTGGCTGACCGAGTGCAGATGCTGGCCAGGACAGAGGAGGTAGCCCTGGCCCGGGGGGTGCCCACACGCCCCGTGTGCCCTCGGAGCTGACAGTCCCCATGCCCTGCAGGTCCTCACGAAGGTGAGGGATGCCCTGGAGTCCTCGGCCCTGAAGGAGAAGCAGAACACCAGGATCAGCTTTGAGGAGATGGAGGAGGATGTCATAGGTACAGGCCGCCCAGCAGCTGGTGCTGGGCCTGAGCTGTGCAGAGGCAGAGGTTGGGGATGGCGCTTGCTGCATCTGACCAGGGCGGCCTGGAGGGACAGTGGGGGCTAAAGGGATGGAAGGGGTGTGTCAGTTGCACCCACAGGATTTTTAATTTATGGTGGTGACTTGGTGAAGTTAATGCCATTGAAAGAACTTACCACCTTTTGTGACACAGGGAGGCACCAGTGCCTGTAGGCAGGCAGGGGGGAAGGACTTGGCCAGGGCCCTTATTAGGGTTTCTGTGGGAAGGGCAAGGCAGGGCAGGGCACACAGCTTAAGATCTGCCCGTTCGAATAATTCCAGCAGGTTTGGGGCACAGGGGCTGTCCCCAGTTGCCTGGCACCTGGCCCTGGGTGATTCAGGCTTGGGGTGTGAGTTAGACAGAGGTGGTCGGGTGTGGGCTCTGGAAGGACTGGGCAAGCCCTGGTCTGTCTCTCTCCCTGGCTGCGCGAGACCCCAAATGCCAGAGCATCAGGGACACAGAAAGTAAGAAATATACGTCGTTGGTACAATTGGCCCTGCGGTGAACGGACGCCAGGGGACAATCCAGGATCTGGGGACCCTCGCGGGGCAGACGGGCTCCGGGCGCGGCTGCCCTCCCCCCCTCCTTTGCAGAAACTTTCCAGTTTGCCGATGTGGACCACAGTTACGTGCCTTCGCGGGCCGAGATCAAGAGGCAGGGCCAGCGGCTGATCGAGGGGAAGCTCAAAGTGGCCAAGAAGAAGAAGAAGTGACCGGAAGAGGAAGAACCCGCCTCGCCAGCACACCCCGCCCCCATGCTGTCATTGGTTACACAAATAAACTTTTTTCCAGGACTGCGGGGCACCTGAGGGGACGCAGATGTGGGGGACAGCGTTGGGAAGTCTGCGGGGAAGTGGGGTGTTCGGTGTGGATCTGGGCCCGAGGGTTCAGGGGTAAGAGTGAGTAGTGGGTACGGGCGGGGATGCGGACGGGGGTCTGGGCTGGGCTGAAACCGTGGAGGCAGTTCGTAAGGCGGGACTGCGGAGTCCGCAGCCCCGCACCTGCACCGCCCCGCGCAAGAGCGCACCTCCGCGCGCCACCCGCCCGTGGCCCTCGCGGCGCCCCGTAGCCGCACGCCCCGAGACCGCAGCGCTCTGCGCACGCGCACCTCTCCGCGCGCCGCACTCCCGTGGCCCTCGCGGAGCCCCGTAGCCGCGCGCCCCGCCGAGCCGGCGCCAAGATGGCGGCGCTGACGAGCGCGGAGCGGCCGCGTCGGGGGCCGCGGGGGCCGAAGCCGAGCCTCCGCGGCTGAGCCCCTGAGCCGCCCTCGAGGCAGGCGCCCGGTCGCCGGGGCCCGGGACATGGTGCGATCCGCGCCGCGCCGCCGCCGCCGCTGCCGCTGAACTCGGGAGCCGCGCCGGGCTCGGACGTGGGAGCGGGAAGATGTTTTCCGCGCTCAAGAAGCTGGTGGGGTCGGAGCAGGCTCCGGGCCGCGACAAGAACATCCCGGCCGGGCTGCAGTCCATGAACCAGGCGCTGCAGAGGCGCTTCGCCAAGGGGGTGCAGTACAACAGTGAGTGTGGCCCGGCGTGGGGTTCCTGCGGGGGCACGTGGAAAGTGGGGGCACGGGTGCCGGGGGCGCCGTCCCGTGGGGTCCGCAGGCCCGGCCGCGCCGTCCAGGACTTGTGGTAACCGGGGCGGGCCTCGCCCGGGAAGCGCTGGGGGGCCCGTCGCGCTCCGAGGGCCTCGCCGTCTGTGTGCAGGTGAGCTGAGCCCTTACCTGTGCCGGGCACGTTGCGGGTGCCCCAGGGGCGTTCCCTTGGGGTTGGGAGGTGATGCGGGCCGGAGAGGAGGTCCTAGAGGACCCCAGGGCCAGAAGGTGGGCTCCTCGGCCCGCGGCGCTCCCCTCTGACCTGTGGGTCATTCCCGAGGAATGCTGGCATGATGGGACATTCGAGTGAAATTGGTCCAGGTGGTTCCTGGTGCGTCTGCGGTACCCTCATTGGCCCAGGTGACCTCGTCTAAGAGAGATTCTTACATAACGTGGGGAGAGCCTGTGGTGTATGACGCTTCTTAAAGGGGGTGGTGGAGCTCTCCATCCATGAACCGTGGGGTCACCCGCAAAAGAGAGCGGAGGACTCCGCTGGCTCTGGTAGTTTGAGCTATGGGATTTTTCTTTGTAGACTTCGTACCCCGTTTGAAGACGGAATGTCAGCTACGCCGCACGTTCTTGTCCCCCTTTTTTTTTTAAAAAAAAAAAAAAGCATTTGTAAGGGATATATTTAGAAAAGCTCCAGAAGGCACAGGCTCTTACTTGTTATTGTAGAGATTTCTTTTCTCCTACGGGAAAGAGGAGTTATTTACCAGATGCCCTGAAAGCCCAGGTCGTTTCCAGTCCTCAGTTATAAATTATGTAAATTGTGTGGCTCCTAGAGGCTGACCGTCCTCTTGACCTCTTTAAAGTTTTTCCATCTTGCTGGCTTTTTGCTAGGAGTATTTAAAGATTTTTTAATGTTGTTCTTTGCTTTTAAATTGTTTCCCTCTTTAAGTATTTCCATATATTGCTACAAGATACTGGACATTTCCTCCCTTTGCTACTTTCAGGGGAGCCTTTCAGTCTCTGTGATGGCCCATATTTCAGTAACAATGTACCATATTAAGAAACTGATTGGAAAGACTTCGGGTTTAAAAGAGGGATCGTTTTGCATGTATTTTACCCAATTTTGTGTGTATTTCTCTCACATTCCAAGAAGAGGATAGTAAGTCAAACTACGCATTTACACAAGTCTTTACAACCCACCTTTGGTTTCCTTATTTAATTTTATTATTTATGGTATTATTTTTTAAAACTTAATCTTAGTCCTTTGGAAACTGGACCTGAAAAATGTTCACCTTTGGAAAAGCACTCCCTGGTGGGCACACCCCCTGGTCCTGGGTGGGCGGGAGTAAAAAGTAGAAAGGACATTGGAGTCCTTCCAGAAAAAGAAGAGACCCGCCTCAGGAAGTTGGGGGGAGGGGGGGCAGATTCTGATCTGGAACAAAATGAATGAAAGGTGGTGCAGTTGAGAGAAACGGGGTGCTGTGCCCACAGGACATTTCAGGGTGGTGCTGCCCCTGTAGTTGGCTAATACTGCAATTTTGAAACTTTTAAATTTATTAGTCAGTAGAATAGAACAGTTCTAATATTTATTTCCCAAAACATCTTACTTAGGGGAGCAAACCAGCAATATGATAGTTATAGACTCAGGACTTTTATGGGTAAGAATTAATGATTGTCTCTTACAGAACCTTGTCCTCCTGGGGCAGATAAGTCGTTTTCTTTTAAATTGCTATGACGATGAGAAGTGACACCCATGCAGTGTCCCAGCATACACATCCCGTTTAGAATCAAAACCCAAATGAGCCATTGGACGGCGTCCATGGTTTGGAAGTCATTCGCGTGTAAGGTGGAAGGACGCTGCCTGTGTGTGTTGGGTCCGGTGAGGAAGCACCGGTCTTGTGCATTTCGCCCAGACTGCCCTTGCTCCAGGCTGCGTTCCTTACTGAGAAAGCCTCCAGACGCTGGGACAGCCAGAGTCCTGGCCAGTCGGATTTCAGTGTTAGAACTTAAAATGGAGTTAAACACTTCCTTACCAAGAAACCTTTGAAAGGTCGGTTTCTGGGTAAGAGAGCTTTTTCTTTCGGAAATAAACAGCTGTGTTTGGCAAACTATTTGACCTGCCCCAGCAGGGCCAATTTGCAAATTCCCGAGCCTTTGCGGCCCGTGATCTGCCACGTTTTCATTTATAGGTTTTCCTTCCCTAGCGTTCCTTTACTTAGCAAATATTTACTGAGCGTAGATCAGTGAAAACCCAGACAGCAGTCTCTGCCTTGTGGAACTTCCATTCTAGTGGGGGTAGAAAGGCAGACTGTGGGCACTAAACATGATCAGGAGGTAACCATATAACCTATCTGAAGGGTGGAGGAATGGAGCAGGGTGGGGGCTGGGGTTGGGACTTTAAGTAGAAGGTCAGAGCGGGCCTTGTGGAGAAGGGCCGAGGGGGTCACAGCGGAGCGAGGTCAGGAGAGAAGCACGGGGGGCCAAGCCGCAGAAGTGCGGCCCTCACACCATCCTGGGGACTCTGTGAACGGGACACCTTAGAGGGCTCTGAGCAGAGGAGCCACTGCTGCGGTGGGGGTGAGGGGCTGCCCAGGAGGAGGTGGCCAGCTGGGCATCTGTCTAGTGATCCTGCTGCTGGTACGGAGAAAGGGCATCGTTGGATTTCAGTTGTGCCTCCTGCAGAGTGGTTGATTGCATCATTTGCATCCAAGATAGACCATACCTTTTTTTTTTTTTGTATGAAAATACAAAAAAAAGATTCCCTATCTTGCAGGAAATGGGTGGCAGTGTGAGTGAATTACTGTTGAATCAGGGAGTAGAAGAGATTCTTGGGTCCTGTAGTAGATCCCTGTGTCTTCTGCATTGTATCTTTACTTAGAATAAAAGAAAAGACGTAGAATAGAAATAGAGAGTTATTCTGTTTAGTAAAACGGCTTGCATGCCGCATGCTTCTTAAGTAAAGGGCTCCTCATCACTTCTTGGGTGAATCTTAATTAAAGGTTTTTCAGTGAATCACTTATTTAGCTTATCTGAGCCAATGTCTAAGGTTCTGAGATTGATTTGAATTTTTAATTTAAAAGTAGAGGCCAATTCCTTTTTTTAATGGATGAAACCAGATCATTTTATTTATTTCTGACATTATATGGTTTCTTCTAATTAACTTTTTTGAAGAGTAAATTTCAAGTTTTAAAAGGATTTCAGTTGAAGAGAGAGAAAATTAAGACTTTTCATTCTCAAAACAGAATAGAAAACAAATATCAATATATGTTAAAATTGGTAAAGATATAAAAGAAGGAAACAGTTCTAAGATTATATCAAGACTCTGGACAGACAAGCCGTGTTTGAAAAAAGAACCAAAGAGACCCTCCAGAAATGAAAGAGCACGGTCACGAAAACAAAAAGCCGGCAGGTAGGCGAAGCAGCATAATAGCTGAAGGTGGAGTTGGCACCTGGCAGGGAGATGCGGGCCCAGAACTGAGCGATGCCCACACACGTGTGATCCGAGGCTCAGAAGGAAAGAATAGCAGGGATGGAGAAGAGGCAGTTACTGCAGAAATGCAGGCTAGGACTTTCTGGAGTTCCCGGAGTACATGAAACTCCAAGAAACCCAAGGCCAGGGCTTTCAAACTCCCAGAGTTGGACACATCATGGGAATTTCAGGACAGCAAAATCAAAGAGGAAAATTGTAGAAGCGACCAGTGCAAGCAGAGGGACAGCCAAGAGCCTGACAGCACGCTGGCAGTGATGGTGGTGGAGGCGTTCCTGAGGGGAAAGCCTGGTCGGCCTAGAAATCTACACCAAGTAAGCGAGTGCGATTAAACCCCTCTCCAGTCTAAGATGGACAGTTTCTGTGCGAAGGTTCCTGCTGAAATAAATCCTGGAGGAGGTACTCCAGACAGATGGAGGGGGAGCTCGGGAGACGGAGGAGGTTTGCAAGGCACGGGTCAGCACGGAAATGGGTGAACAAGCATCGTGACCCCCGTGGGGGACGCAGAAGGAGAAGCCAGAACGCTAGCAACCAGCGTGTAACTCACGATGGCACTGACCAGAGCTGTGTTTTAAGTGGGAGCCAAGGACATGTATTAACTTCAGACTTTATTGCAGCAAAGGTGTGTGTTAAAAATTTAAGAATAGAAATAGATCTCAAATCTTCCAAATAAATACCAGGCAAAAGAGGAATAAAAAAAAAAAAAACCTCGCCCAACATGAAAGAAGGCAGAAAAGAGGGGAGGGAACCCTGGCAGTGACTGGAAATGATCACACGTGGAGGAGGGGGTTACCCGCCTCTGTTGGCAACCAGGGAATGTGAACAGGCAGACGCACCAGTGAAAGAAAGACTGCGATTTGATTTCTTTCTGGCTGTGTGGTGTGTAAGAGACACGTCCACCACACGATGGCATAGAAAGGTTGAAAGCAGGCTTGTGGAACCAAGCAGTGGGTCAATATCAGCCACAAGGAAGCTGCACCCGTGGGGTCCTCGTGCTGGAACTGTGGGGATTCACACTGGCTGCAGGTCAGACAGCCGGCCGGGTGAGAGGAAGACTCAGGAAGGAGCAGGTGTCTGCACCCAGCCCCGCTCAAAGCAAGGCGCGTTCCTGAAAGCGACAGTCCGAACAGACACCCAAGAATATGTACCATGCAGACCACATTCTGTGGCCACAGTGAGTAAAACTGGATAGGAATAACAAAAAAGTACAACTTTTGGGGGGAAACTTAAAACTATTTCTAAGTAATTTATGGGTCAAGGAAGTATTTGTAATCCAGTGATAATGAACACCCCACATACTTGTGGTGGTCATCGACCTGAGAATACAAGGTGAAAACCCAGAAGAACAGGGTAAACCTCAAGAAAGTAGAAGGAAGTAAGTGACAAAGAAAAAAGCAGAAGCAAGTGGTTTTTAAGAAGGATCAGTGGAGGCATCCAGCAAAACACACGGGGTGTGTGTACGCGACTGGTCAAGTAGATGAGCCTCTGGGAAGATTAATTAAAAAGACAAATATCCGGAAGGATGAAGAGTACACAGCAGCAACCACGAAGTCTAGAACATAAAATGTCATGGATGACTTTGTGCCACTACATTGAAAACTTAGAAGACGGCGCCCTGGAGGATGACCGGGTGAGAAGCACGGAGCCCACGCCAGCCCTGCCCGGCGCTCGGCGCCAGCGGGGGAGGCACTGCCCCCAGCCCTCCACGTGCACGCTCCTAAGTACTGGTTGAGCAAGCAAAGCAGAGTCCAGGCTTCCTGCTGTCACCCGAGTGTGGTCTTGAGGAGCCCTGCGTCCTGCAGAACCCTGCACCGAAGATGCCAGGGCTCTGGGAAGGTAGGGTGAGAGCCGACGTGCGAATCGTGCGGCCTGCAGAGGTGAGCACAGCCTGCCCCACGGGCACCCGGCTCTGGAGCACTGCGTTCCTGAGAGCAGAGTCCCGGGGTCGCCCACCTGCCCCGGAGGAAGTCCGTCGGGGGCCTGGGGGAGAGCAGGGCTGCCGGTGCCCCGAGTGAGCGAACGTGTGCCCACGGCCTCGTCCCTCCGGGGGCCCCCGGCCAGCCCACCTCACTCAGCTCTCGGGGCTCGCCAGCCACACTGGCCACGTCTGTGCACAAGAAGCCGTGCATGCACTCCCTCGGCGGAGTGAAAGTTTGCCTTTGCCGGGACTGTTTGCCTGATCTGTGCTTTCTCCCCCGCAGTGAAGATCGTGATCCGAGGGGACAGGAACACGGGCAAGACAGCCTTGTGGCACCGGCTGCAGGGCAAGAAGTTCGTGGAGGAGTACATCCCCACACAGGAGATCCAGGTCACCAGCATCCACTGGAGCTACAAAAGTGAGGGCGGCGGTGGGTGGGGGGCTTCCCGGGGGTCTGGGTGGGCACCGGCCTGCTGGGTAGGGGTTTTCCTCCTGTCGCCCTCCCCCAGCCTGGGGTCGTCACAGGAACGCCACACACGCGTGAACTCGGGGGCTCATCAAAGCCGCTTTGGGGTTGCCCTGAAGTCCCCTGTCCCGCGGGAGACTCGGTCCACTTGGGGAGCGGGGCCAGAGGCCCGGACCTTCGGACGTCCCAGGGGCAGAGCCTCCGGGCAGGGACCATCCCGGCCACAGCACGTGCTGAGTCCCAGCAGACAGAGGCCCCCAGGGCCTTGGAGCCCAGCTCTCAGCGGCAGTTGTGAAGTGCCAGTCCCCACAGGGTCCTGGGAGGGGGTTTGTTGGCGAGATTGCCTGATGGGCAGAACACACCTGGTGGCCACCCGGCCGTAGCCAGAACGGCGGGCACCTCCGCTCCGCTCCTGGGGGACAGCGACCACGGGGCGCCCTGCTGGGAGGGAGAGAATCCACTCTGCGTGCTCAGGAGCCAAAAAGCACAAGACCTTTGAGCCATTTTAAACATCCCTTTTCGGGGCTTCCCTGGTGGCGCAGTGGTTGAGAGTCTGCCTGCCAATGCGGGGGACACGGGTTCAGGCCCTGGTCTGGGAGGATCCCACATGCCGCGGAGCAACTAAGCCCATGAGCCACAACTACTGAGCCTGTGCTCTAGAGCCCGCGAGCCACAACTACTGAGCCCGCGTGCCACAACTACTGAAGCCCGCGCGTCTGGAGCCTGTGCCCCGCAACAAGAGAGGCCGCGACAGTGAGAGGCCCGCGCACCATGATGAAGGGTGGCCCCCGCTTGCCACAACTGGAGAAAGCCCTCGCACAGAAACGAAGACCCAACACAGCCAAAAATAAATAAATAAAAATTAAAAAAAAAAAGAACTGATCTAGAATTTAAAAAAAAACCCAAAACATTCCTTTTCGTTGAAAAAAAAATCCAGCGGGCCAACAGCAGGACACATGGGCCTTTGTAGAAGTTCCAACTCCCTCCTAGGGACGGCCAGGCCGCGAAGTAGGACAGCTGTGTGGACTCAGTGTTGCCCTGCCCGCCAGCTGCAGAGGGAAGCCTCACCCCCTAGGGCACCCCTTCCCGGTTTGGGGTGAAGTTGGCGGGGACAGCGCACTTCTTGTGCCCTGCAGCTTGGTGGCAGGTGCCCGGCAGTTCCCCGCCTCTCCCCCTTCCCCACGGAATCCCTGGGGTGGCGGGTGGACCCGCTGACGGCCCGGGCATGTGCACAGGCCCTGACGCCAGACTGGCCGATCCCAGAGCCTGCTCCCCTGGCCCCCCGCACGCAGCAGACCAGAGACCTCTGCCAAGGAGCAGGGGCAGAGTCACTGGAACCGGGCCTTCCCGCAGAAGCCAGGGGGCCTGCGGGGGCCTGGGTTCTGGCTGGGCACGAGCCCGCCCCAGGGGCCCTTCAGGACACGCGGTCGTGTCAGCTGAGGAGGTGTCCAGATTGTTCCCTGCCTTCCAGGGAGGGGGTGTCCTGGGCACAGCACCCGCCAGCCTGGGCGGGAGCAGGGGCCCTTGGGGAGGCGCCGAGTGGGGACAGTGACATCCGCACGGCCCCTGAAGGTGGTCCATTGAAACCGGAAGTTCACACTGGGTGCTGATCTTACTGTTTTCCCCCTATTTTAGCCACTGATGATATCGTGAAAGTTGAAGTCTGGGATGTGGTTGACAAAGGTAAGTCAGATCCTTCTATGAGCGTGCTTTTCTCTTTCAAGCTTTGCTTGTGCTGTGGAGGAGAACAGCTGTCCTCTCTCCCTTGCTGGCGGCCCCTCCTCTGCCGCCTCCTGGCGCCTCGGTCCCTTGACTCTGGCTCCTGGGCACAGGGGCCATCGGAGGCCTGGCTCTGTGCTGACCGTGCCATCGGGCTCCGGGTGTGTGGTCCAGGATGGAGCGCCCGGTGCTGACCAGTCAGGGCACCATGGTCTTTGCTCTTGAAACACCTGTTCCACCTGCTTGAGCTGAGCACGTGGCCATGGAGGGCGGACACGGACCACAGCCAGAGGCTCTGGGGGGCTGTTCAGGGAGCCCTTCCTGCAGCACCGTGGGTGTGGCAGCCCACTTGTTCCTGCCCCTGTGCCCAGAGCCAAGGGTCCTTGGCTTCTGAAGTGGCTTGAGCTTTCGGGGACCCCAGCACGCACACAGACCCCAAATGGCCGTGCCCTGTGTGCAGCAGGCAGGCCGGGGCGGGGGGCGTGGGCACGTTCGCCCCCAGCGTTCCATCTCATTCATTTCCTCCTTGCACCCAGGCCATCGGCCCCTCCTCTGTGATGCTCGTGCTCCTCCCTGGGGCCGGTGCCCTGTGCGCACCATGGTCTGACCTCTCAGGTTTGACCTCCGACCCCCAGGCCCGGCCTCGGACCCCGCAGGCCTGCTATAGCTCCTCCCGTCCTTCAGGGACAAAGGGACGTTGTCTTCTACGAGCCTGTGATTTCTGGTGCAGGACACGCGCGCTCTCCTACACCACGTTCTGTGGAGGCGGGTTTGGGTTCCGAGGACCCATTGAGCCGGGTGAGGATACTGCTGCCCCCAGGGTGCTTTAAACCCCACGGGGCCTGGAGGGGCCTTGTGCTGCGAGCCGTGCTTGCACGGCGTCCTGTGTGCGCGCGGCCGGGTAGCACTAGGAAGCAGCCCCTTGCGGCCCAGCCGCCAGCCCGGATGTGAGGGGGGCCGTCGCCCGGGCCAGGCTGCCCTCCGTGCCCCGGCACATCCCGCCCCCCCGCCCCCGCGTGCCTGGCTCCGACTCCCTGCGTCTGCACTCATTCGGGACGGGATGCCCATGTCCAGAATGGGCTCTGTCTTTGGCGACGGGACCCCTTCCATGCGGCAGCATGTCGTGTCCTCAGTGGGGGGAACAGCCTCATGGTACAGAGGCAGACGCTGCCCTGTTCTGGGAACCTCCGAGCACCCTGCTTCCCGCCCATGGAAGGGCAGTGATGGTCTGGCCACAGTTCCCTGGGTGGCTGTTCTCCACAGAGCTCCTTGCGGTGTGGAGAGGAGGCTTGCTCACGTGCTGGCAGCCAGGGGCAGGGGCGGCATTCCTTCCGAGCGCTCAGCATCCCCAGAGCTCCGTCATCTGGTCCCCCTCGGGTGGGAATCTTCAGAGTGGGAAGGAAAAGTGCCTTCTCTACCACCCTAACTGGTCCCCTGTTGGACACGTCCGAGGCTCGTCCACAGCAGCAAAGGGCATCGAGTTGGAGGGGGTTGGCAGCGGCTGAGAGGTGGTGCCCCTCATGGTGGGAGCGGGCGTGGCATAACTCTGGCTGCCCGGCTCTCCTCCCAGGAGCACTGGCCCAGTTTCCGCTCTGCTTGCAGCCGGGCGGTGGTGGCACATCCTGGGCTTCGGCCACACCTGTCGGCAGTCGCGGTGCTCAGGCCGCGACCCTGTAGCCCTAGGCGTCCACTGGGAGGGTGCGAGGTGGCCAGCGTCTGTTGAGCTGGGGGCGCCTCCAGAGACGGGATCACAGGGTGGTGAGAGGTTCTGGGAGAGGCTGCGGAAGAGGCAGAGGGCGGCCTTCTAATAAACGAACCCCGGTTTGTTGGTTTCGCCCAGCCCGCTGCTCTGAGACTGAGGGCCCCAGGACCCTAGGGTGACGAGTGGTCCTTCCTCCCCTGTCAGAAATGTCTGAGGTGGAGGGAAGGGAGGCTGGGCATGGGAGCTGTTGCTGCTCAGGTGGTTCCACGGCTTCCTGGCCCCAAGCCCAGCTCGTCCACCCTCAGCACCGGCTCAGGGAGCCTCCGTGGCCTCCCTGGGGTCCTGGCCGTGTCCTGCCCTAGGGTCCCGGGGGCTCCAACCCCAGCCCGTAAGGCACCTACTGGAGGTGGGGGCAGGGGCATGGGGGGCAGTGGGACACGAGGAGGGGCTGCTACCCCCTCAGGGCATCCTTGGGCCCAGCGTTTCCACCCCGTGACTTTGTGTCTTTTCTTAAGGAAAATGCAAGAAGCGAGGCGATGCCTTGAAGATGGAGAATGACCCCCAGGAGGTGAGCTGCGTCTCTTCCCACGTGGCCCACTACTTCGGGTGGGAGGTTGTGAGCAGGCATCTGTTTCTCAGACCCCTCTGCCCCCTGCCTGCCTGGCCCTCCCGAGGACTCCATCTGTGCTGGTGGACTCAGGTGGCTCAGTGGCCACTCCCATGCCGCCCTTGGTCGCGTTGGGGTGGCTGGGGTCCCCTGAGCTGCTGCTCTGTGTCAGGGATGCCCGCCAGACCCTACTCGGAGTTGGGGTGACCTGAGAGGTATTTAGGTGAAGTGGCCAAATTTTATATCCGTGTTACAAAGGCCTCAGCTGTTAAAAGCATAGGCATACCTTCAGGTGTGGCCCTGGGTACACGTGGGCATGAGTGTGGCTCCGAGAGAGCTCTCACCACGGTCGCCACCTCGACACAAAGAAGTCAGGGGCCAGCTAGCACTCCTTCCGGTCTGCAAAGCTTTCTGATGGCTTCCAAGGGCCCTTCTCTCCGTGTCCTCCTGCCCGTAGACGGCCTCCTGACAGCGGGCAGCCTTTAGGATTCCCTTTTAGGACAGGAAGATTCAGTGACCGCCTGGCCCAGGTCTGTGTGGTCTTTGTGGGCATGTTGCCACCGCCCCCAGCACTGCAGCCTCCCTGGTGTGTGTGCTCTGGAAGGTTCTCTGGGACATGCATCCTTAGCTCTGCGACGCACCTCTTCAGCTCAGTTGTCCCAGCAGTGGAGCGTCCGTGAGCCCCAAGGGCAGGACGCTGCCGACGGCCAATGCGGGAGACCCTCAGTTGAGGGCAGGCACGATGTGGCCTCCGCTCCAGATAACCTTGCGTCTACGTTTTTTTTTCCCAAAATGAAAATAGCCGTTGTCTTTTCAGTTGTAAAAGTCCTTTTCAGCCTTTCCCAGGAGATGGTGGGTGCTCACCTGTGGGACCTGGCCCGGGGCAGCGTCTCTGAGGCCCGATTCCCCCATCCCTAGGCGGAGTCCGAGATGGCCCTGGATGCCGAGTTCCTGGACGTGTACAAGAACTGCAACGGGGTGGTCATGATGTTCGACATCACCAAGCAGTGGTAAGGGCGCTGGCCCGCGAGGGCGTCCAGCAGGGCATTCAGTGCTTCTTGAGGGCTGGCCGTGGGCAGTGTGCACGCTGCCCATTCAGCCACGCTCTTCCCCGGGGGCGGGTCTCTCCCCACACGCGCCTCCCAAGGACCTTCAACTACATCCTCCGGGAGCTTCCCAAAGTGCCGACGCACGTGCCTGTGTGCGTGCTGGGGAACTACCGCGACATGGGCGAGCACCGCGTCATCCTGCCCGACGACGTGCGAGACTTCATCGACAACCTGGACAGGTGGGTGCCAGCCCGCGGGCGCGACTGCTGCGGGTCTGCCTGGCCGCCCGGGACGCTCCCGCTCGCGCCCTCCTCCGCATCGAGCCCTGGCCGCCCACCCAGCGGCACGGCCCCGGGGCCCCAGGTCCGCCAGCTCCCCCGGCTTCCCTGCCCCGCCGGGACGGGGACGCGGACCTGGAGGGTGGGGTGTGGGTGGGGCGGACCGAGGGTGGGCAGCTGGCAGTCCCAGGTGCCAGGTGGGGGCGGCCTCCCTCCATCTCCGAGGCTGGGGCCGGGCGCTGGGGATGGTGTGTCGAGGTCCTGCCGGGGCAGGCAGGCAGCACCTTCCTGGTGCAGGCATCCCCTGGTGGGCGCCCGGCCAAGCAGAGCCCTCTGAACTTCAGGTCTCCGCCTGGCGACTGTGAGCCCGTCACCCACAGGAGGCGACTCAGCCCTGCAAGGGGTGCTGGCGCCAAGGGTGGCCCGGCCCGGAGGGGCCACGCCACGCTGCCTGCTGCCACCACCGTCCCTCATGTCTCCGTGCTTTTCATGAACAGGCCCCCAGGGTCTTCTTACTTCCGCTACGCCGAGTCCTCCATGAAGAACAGCTTCGGTCTCAAGTACCTGCACAGGTTCTTCAATATCCCATTCCTGCAGCTTCAGGTGAGCCCTGCCGGCAGGGTGCAGGGGGTGGGGCTTGGATCTGCCAGGGCCACTGTGGTGCAGGGGTGGGGCCCCAGCAGGCGGGCAGCTTGGTGGTCTGGTTGGAGCGAGGCCATCAGTTCGGACGCCGCGTGCGGGTGCTGGCGGCCGCTGGATGGCCCGCCCTGTCCCCTCCCCTTGCTGGGGGGTCCGGGACCTGGGCCTTTCTGGAACCACGGACCCAGCTGCGGGAGAACGTGGGTGTCCTTACACGTTCCTCCCGGGAGCTGCAACCCTCTGCGCTGACCCCTGCTGGGGCCCTCGTGTGTCCGTCCTCGCTGTGGAGGTGCCCTTGGCCCCGGCACCCAGATCAGGACGCCTCGGATCCTCCCTGTGGCCGTGCCGCTGTGTCCCCGTGGTGGACCTGGCCCCTCTCTGGCGACAGGTGCCGGGATGGGCCCGAGAAGCCCCTGCCCTCCTCCCCCTGCTGTGCAGCCCTTTGCTGTTGGCGTTATTGATCCTCGTATTTGGGAACAGTTGTAGGTTTGCAGAGAGCGCAGAGGGTTCCCGTGCCCCGGTTCAGTTCCCCGATTGCAGCCTCGTGTTTCCACGGTGTTCCCGTCAAGACCACAGAACCAGGCTTTGTCGGCACCTCCTGCCGGCCCTCTGTCCTGGGCCCCACCCAGCCCACCCCACCCCACACGTAGTGGTCACTTCCGCGGCTGCGCTGGGCTGTGACAGTTCCTCAGACGTGCCTGGCTCAGGGTCTGTCTGACCTCAGATGGGTGATGGGCTTTTGTGCGCGAGACCCCAGAGGTGACTGCCCTGCTCATCACATAGCGGGACACGTGCCACCCACATGGCTTGTCACTGGGACACTGACCCGTGGCCCTTGCAGCCACAGTGGCTTCTGTTCTTTCTCCAAAAGGATGTAGAACTTACTCAGGCGAGCGGCTGTCTTTCCTTTTCTCTCGCCGCCTTTTTTTTTTTTTTTTTTTTTTTTTTTTAATTTTTTATTTATTTATTTATTTATTTATTTATGGCTGTGTTGGGTCTTCGTTTCTGTGCGAGGGCTTTCTCTAGTTGTGGCAAGTGGGGGCCACTCTTCATCGCGGTGTGCAGGCCTCATTATCGCAGCCTCTCTTGTTGCGGAGCACAGGCTCCAGATGCGCAGGCTCAGTAATTGTGGCTCACGGGCCTAGTTGCTCCGTGGCATGTGGGATCTTCCCAGACCAGGGCTCGAACCCGCGTCCCCTGCATTGGCAGGCAGATTCTCAACCACTGTGCCACCAGGGAAGCCCCTCTCGCCGCCTTTTGAAGAGACAAGGCCTCTGCAGGCCAGGGCTGCGGGCATTTTCAGGGTGTCCAGACCTCGCAGACGTGCCGGCCGCCCTATCCTGGGTGTTGATCCACGTTGCCTGTAGGGGTCCCTTTAACTTTCTGTCCAAGTAAAACGTGCACACAAATCGCAGGAAAACACCCCCAGCCTGGGTTGGGGGGGTGGCATCAGGCAGGATGGAAGCTGGAAGCCGCTGCTGACGCTGAGCCTGGGGCCGGCAGCAAGCGCGTGGTCTTCAGCAGGTGCCGGGCCTTCTTACACCTCGGGGCACCTCGCGCGCACAGGGCGCCGTCTCTCTGGGCGTTTCGCTCACGTCACAGCCTCTGCCCCTGGAGCCTGCAAAACAGCCGAGGCGTCACGCCCCCCGGGCGAGGCCGTGCGGCTCCCGGCTCCAGGCACCCCGCTTGAGGCGGTCTTGTCCCTCAAGGGCCAGCCGGGAGGGGCGCCAGGCGGAAGGGGTGGCTCACCGCAGTGATGGTCCCAGCTCAGGTGTCTGCTTCCTCTCTGTAGAGAGAGACGCTGCTGCGGCAGCTGGAGACGAACCAGCTGGACATCGATGCCACGCTGGAGGAGTTGTCCGTGCAGCAGGAGACCGAGGACCAGAACTACGACATGTATGTCAGCCGCGGCTGCCCTCAGCGCTTAGACCCTGCAGGCAGGGCTCTGTGGGCAGGTGACACGCGTGCCCTGTGGGCCAGGCCTCCCTCTGAGCTCGGGGTGCGCTTGGCGGGGCTGCAGCACGAGTGCCACCCACGTGGGTAGATCTGTCCGCGTGGAGTTGTGTTGCTCAAAGAAATCGAGTCATTTCAGCTTTGAATGTGGTCCAGGCCCCGTGGGAAGGGGGCGAGGGCGGCGTTCTCCATGCTGTCAGGCCTCGGCTCTTCCTTGGGAAGCAGATAGCGGGCTCCTCCTGACCCTGAGGATGTGACGTTGGACACCCCAGGGCCCTGCTGCCCCCTGCCCACTGAGCACTTTGGGCTGGGCCTGCTTTAACCGGGTGTGACAGGCACACAGTGTGGCCGTCAGTTCACGGAGGTGCTTCTGCAGCTGCTGCCCCCAGACAGCTGCCTGCCTTGCGGGGGTGGAGGGAACACGGCGTGCAGGCCTGGTGCGGCTGTAGGCGCTCTAGCTGCCTGGCCCCAGCCTGCCTCTGTCCAGACTGGCCCACCTGTCGGCCACCTGGCACGCAGAACGGGGAGCCACTGACCCGGCCACGTGTCCACCCCAGGCCCCGGCAAGACCGGCCACTCTGACGTTTTCCAGCCAAGGCCCCGTCCCTGTTTTGACGTAGGTTTCCCAGATTGATGCCAGTGGAGAGAGCTCCTTGACCTTGGGAGGGCGTGTGGGGTGGGAACCAAATCTCCTGGTCCTTGATAGTGGAGGAAGGGGCGTTGTCCTGGCACTTCCAGCAGGACGGCCGAGCGGGTGGGAAGCAGCCCCCAGGCAGGCCCTCCTGTGCCCTCGCAGGGTCTTGGGGCACCCAGAGCAGGTAGCAGGCCCATCCGCCTTCCACAGCTCGTGGGGGAAGGCCTAACCCTGAACCACCCCTAAAAACAGGTGCTTCCTTTGTTTTGTTGAATTATCCGAATGTCGGGGCTGGGGGGTAGGAAGCAGGCTGCTTCCCCGCCTGCGCGCACGCCTGGAGCACGGGCTCTGGCTGCGGCCCGGGCAGGACCCTCGCGCCTCCCAGCTCCCCCAGATGGACTCGAGGAAGGGCCTTTGGGTCTCCCAGAGGAAGATCCAGCTGCTGCTTCTGGAACAGCAAGAGGGGGAGAAGCAGGAGTCATTCTAGGGTGGGGGGAGGTGTTCGCACCTGCTCCGGCTGCCAGGCCGGCCTCACCGTGGACGCCACCCTGGGGCTGACCAGCTCCTGCAAGGTGTCCTCTGACTGAGAGCTTGGGCGCCCGGCGTCACCAAGCACAGGGTCCCTGGGGAGGTGGCAGCTGGAGCCTCCCCACAGCGCCCGTCCCCAGCCAGCCCCCGGGACCAGGCCATTGGAAGAAGGTGGTGCCATGGGGGGGCTCGGCAGTGGTGTCCCCGTGACCTCCCCTGAGCAGCCGGGGGACCGGACGAGGTCTGGGGCGGATCCCGCTCCCGGCCTGCGCCAGGACCCAGTGCCTTGCCCGTCCTTCCTCCCACCCCCCCACCCCCTCCCCCAAATACCAACCTAGAGGTGAGGGCGGCCGGCCCAGACACCCCAGGCCCCCGGGACCCCGGCCCACAAGCACAGGCCGGCTCTCCATTCCACACCTTCTGTTTGAAAGCCCACCCCACGGGAGGAGGGCCCTGCTACAGGCCTAGGTGACACCAGGGTCCTCAGCCAGTGGGACGGTCGGGCCCAGGCCACCCGGGTCTAGGCTCCTCCCTATCTGGGAGGCTTGCAGCCTATCCCTGTAGGTGGGTCCTAGAAACAGGGTCGGGGGCACAGCAAAGCCTGCCTGTCCGCACACATGCACGTGCACACACGCACAAACACAGGCACACACGCACGCACCCTTCCCCTCGCGGGAAGAGACTCCCAGCCAGCGTTGGTGTCCACACCTGTCACCCCCCGCCCTGGGGGCGCTGTCAGTGTTTGCCACCAGCCCGCACTGGGAAACCTCCTGGAAAGGCAGGTGGGGGCTCTGAGCCTGAGCGCGGGGACACCCCGTCACCACCAGCACAGCAGCAGCAGCCCCTGAGGAGCCTGAGAGCAAGAGACGCGGGGAGGTGGCTTTCTCACTCCTCGCCCTGTTTGCCCTCAGCTTCCTCGAGATGATGGAGGCACGCAGCCGTGGCCACGCGTCCCCGCTGGCCACCAACGGGCAGAGTCCGTCCTCGGGCTCCCCGTCTCCTGTGGTGCCTCTGAGCGCAGTGCCCACGGCGAGCTCCAGCCCCGGCACGCCCCAGCCGGCTCCGCAGCCGCCCCTCCAGGCCCCCTCGGCTTGCCCGGGGCCCCCCTCTGCCTCGGAGGCGCCGCCAGCCCCTGCGCAGCCCCTGGTCCCCACCGCACCCCCGCGGCGCAGCGTCATCTCGCGGCTGTTCGGGATCTCGCCGGCGGCTGAGGTGGCTCCTTCACCCCCAGGTAGGCCCCAGGAGCAGCCCTCGGGAGGTGGGCACAGGCATCCCAAGCGGGGCGCGGCCCTGTCTCGCTGGCCCCGGGAGCCCTTGCCGACCAGGACGGGGTCCCCCTTCTTCCTGCGGGGCAGGCAGCCCCACAGCCTAGCCACACGGCATCCCGCTTGTGGCCCAGCCTGGGGTGGACCCAGCTGGGCTGGGCGCTGGGCAAGAGTTGGTGCCTGCTGTCCACAGAGCCGGCCCCAGCTTCAGAGGCCCCGGCAAGAGTCCAGAACGTGGAGGACTTTGTTCCTGACGACAGTCTTGACCGCAGCTTCCTGGAGGATGCAGCCCCCCCGAAGGATGAAAAGGAAGTTGGAGCCACGGCCCCGCAGGACAGCGACAGGTTAGGGCCGGGCCTGGAAGGCCAGGCGGGTGTCGGCTGCCGCCCTCAGCCTTGGCCCTCGGCCCGTCAGGTGTGGACTCTGCTGCCGCCCTGGCACTGGGCGGGCGGAGGGGACAGGCACCCCGCCTGCATCTGGGCGCCGGGGACAAAAGCAGAGCTGGGCCTGAGGAACTGAGGGAAGGGCAGCCTCACACCTGCAGGGAGGGAGCAGGGCTCCCCGACTGCCGGTGACCCGCCTGTCGGCGGCATCTTCCTGTCAGTGACCTCCTCGGGCTGATGCCACTTGAGAGCATTGGGGCCACTGGGGCCAAAGAGCCGCTGTCAGCTTCTCCCCCAGGGGGTGGCCGGTCAGGGCCGCACGGGGGAGGCTCGAGGCCCGGCGCACACTCTCCCTTCCCGGTGTGAGCCCGAGTGAGACCCACTCCACCTCCACCTCCACCGTCACCGTGTGTCCCAAAGTGCAAAATACCAGACCGAAGGCAGCACTGTGCTCCTGCCAAGGCAGGGCCCTGGCATCACTGAGCCCCCCATCACCCTGGGCCCCACACCCCTCACCCCGCCACCCCCCGGGAGGGCACCCGCCTCAGATGTCCACCCGCGGGCCCCGCCGTGGCTTCCCGCCGCACGGGGGCGTCTCTGTCCTCTCCTCAGCCCACCTCACGCCTGCTCTCCTGTCGACCTCTGCCACAGCTCTGCTGCAATGTGGTGGGTCCCCTACACAGAACAGCCCCCAAGGCCACCCTCGAAGTGGGTCCCCCTTTGCTGCGTCCACGCAAGGGTGGACAACCCCGCCGTCAGGGCCCTTGCCTGGCACAGAGGTGCCTGGAGATCAGGGTGGGCGCTCCGTACCCCCCTCGTGACCTCTGACTGCCCTGCCCTTTGCAGTGATGGGGAGGCCCCAGGAGGGAACCCAATGGTGGCGGGTTTCCAGGACGACGTGGACCTTGAAGATAAGCCGCCTAACAGGCCCCTGCCACCCACGGGCCCCATCCCCAGGGAGCACATCACTCTGTCCAGCGAGGAGGAAGAAGAGGAGGCAGCAGGGCGCCACGAGGCCACCGTCCTGGTCCCCCAGAAGTGCTCTGAACCAGGGACCAAACGGTGTGTTGGGGGTGGGAGGGAAGGGGTGTCCTGGTGGGGAGGGCAGCCTCAGGCTCCGTGACCCTCCTGTGTGTCCTGCAGTTCCTCCACGAAGGCCTCGAGGCCACACCAGGATGCAGCTCCCAGGGCCACGGAGCCCCACTGGCCAGGCGGCACCAAGCGCCCCACCGAGGGCTCCTCTCCGGGGCTGGAGGAGGGGGAGGACAAGCAGGTGTCGTCAGAGAGTGACCCCGAGGGGCCTATTGCCGCCCAGATGCTGTCCTTCGTCATGGACGACCCTGACTTTGAGAGTGACTCAGATGCTCAGCGGAGAGCGGTGAGGACTGACCTTGGCACCCACGCTGCCTCCGAGTCCAGGGCGAGTGGTGGGTGGGGAATGGCAGAAAGGCACCGAAGGCACGAGAACGTGGCGGGGGTCTCGCGGGGCGTTGAGTCAGGGCAGCCTGGGTGAGCCGGAAGGGCTGCCCCGCAGGGGGCTGTGTGTGCCAGGCCCAGGCTGCCCCTGTTCTGGGGAGGATGTGGTGGGGGACCTCGGCGTCACGGCTGCCCCGCTCAGGCCGTCGTCACTCTGGGTGAGCCCATGGTGCGGGGCCGGTGCAGGAGCCTCCTTACGGAGTCACGTGACAGGGAACTGGGGAGGGGCTCGGCGGCCCACCTGCCCGCTCCTCCTCCAGGGTGAGTTCCCGGTGCGAGAGGACCTCTCGGACGTGACGGACGAGGAAGCCGGCCCTGTCCAGCCGCCCCCGCCCCCCAAACCCCCCGCCCCCTCCTTCAGACTGAAGAACGACTCGGATCTCTTCGGGTTGGGGCTGGAGGACACGGGCCGCAAGGAGAGCAGCGAGGAAGGTAGCTGCGGGGCGACACGCCTGCCCCTCCCTCCCCATCCAGCTGCGTCGGCACTGGTGACTTGTACTGTGTCCCAGCCAGGGGCCATGTTTCTGACCCCCTCACCTGTGCCTTTGAGCCTGGGGGCCCCAGAGCACAGGAGCAAGGTCAGGAGCACAGGGGCGCAAGCAGCGAGGCCGTCCCGCGGGGCCGGAAGCCCAGTCCCTTCTTTCTCTGTCCTGCTCGGGGTCCGGCTGTGTTGTGACGACATCCCAGGCTTTCAGGCCAGGACCAGGCTGGAAGGATGGGCAGCTGAGGCATCTGACCGAGTGGCCACGCAGGAGGCATTTGGCGGCGTGGGCAGCGCTGCTGCGAGCTCTTCTGGACCCTCCGGCCCTGCATTGCTGGCCCTCCGTGGAAAAAGCTGGCATGGTCTCCAGGCTGCTGAGCCCCCGTGCTCCATGACGACCCTGGCCAGCTCCACGGCTCCCTGCCCCATCCCCAGCCCCCACCCTGGGCAGCTCAAGCCCAGCAGCGTCACCTGGGCCGGTCCTGGAACTGCCTCGTCCCCAAAGTGGAGAGGAAAGGACCTTCCCGGGCCTGTCCTGGTGCTGAAGTGTCAGCCCGTCCACAGGAGTGGCTCCTGTTGCCTTTGTAGCCAGGGCCCCACCCAGACGCAGGGCAGAGGCTTGAGGTGCTGGGTGTTCACTCTGGGCTGTGCTCACACTGGGACCCCGGCTCAGGGCCTCTGCTGGACCCACCCACTCCCAGGCTCACAGCAGTCCGGGAGGCCCGGGGAGGGCCTGGCCTCTGGTCCACGGGGAGCTGACACTGCATCTTATCCGTGCAGATAAGGAGGGCAAGCCTCCCTCGAAGGAGAGGAAGACGAAGAAGAAGAAGAAGAAGAGCAGAGAGGTACACATGCTCCCTGAGCCCTCCCGGGGCGCCGCCGGGCAGCCTGGGCCCCAGGGCGGGCCCTGCTCTCCCAGCCCCCGGCCGACGCTGCACCCGCCTCTCCAGGAGGAAGAGAAGGCCGCGAAGAAGAAGAGCAGGCGTAAGAAGAGCAGGGACCAGGCGGAGGACAAGGGCCGGGAGGAGCGGCGGCGGCGGCGGGGCCCGGAGAGGACCGCGGTCCACGAGCTGGAGGCCTTCCTGGGGGGCGGGGCCCCGGGCGGCCACCTCCGCGGGGGCGGCGATTACGAGGAGCTCTAGGCCCGGCCGCCACACACCGCGGGGCACTCCGCGTGCGCTGGGGGCGCTGGGCCTGCCCTGCGGGAGGGGCAGCAGGCTCTGTGGGTGGCCGGCCCCCAGCGCTTCTCAGGGATGGGACTGAGGCCGAGGAAGCCCGTGAGGCTGTTTGCAGGGGTGGGGCGCTGTTCCCGTCGCCTGCCCGGCCCCCTGCTTGCCCTCGGCCCGCCGCACGCGCTCACCCAGGCCCGCTGCATGCAGCGGCCTCCGCTTCGGCTGCGCCAGTGCTGCAGACCTCCGGTCCCCAGACCCTCGGGGCACCTGTGCGCAGAGGGCAGGCAGCGCTGGCGCCTCTCTGGGGGCAGCTCTTCCCAGGCACGGCGACCGGCTTTGCACCTGCACCTGAGCTCGGGCGTGCGCAGGCCGAGCGGGGAGGCCCTCAACACTCACGTCCTTTCGCTGTCCTTCCACACCACTCGGACCATAAAGCTCTCCTGTCTTACTGCGCATCTGTGTACGCGGCTCCTGCTGCGGGGCTCCTGCCCAACTGGGACGGGTCCACCCCCCCCCAGCCCCCGGTCGGCGTGGGTGGGCAGGAAGTTCCTGAGCGCCCTACCTTCAGGCCACAGAGCCCTTTTTCCCTGAGAGATGACTGCCTTTGGGGGTAGGAAGCCTCAAGCAGGCCCAGCCCTACGCGTGCCATGCCCTATCCAGGTGGGACCAGCACGGCCACCATCCTGTGTGCCCGGTCCAGCCCTCTGAGGGCAGCTGTGTGTCCCTGCTCCCACCTGACACCCAACCCCAACCCCACAGGCCGCTCCCCGCCAGCTGTCAGCAGGGCCCTGCCCCGCCCCCACCCCCACAGGTGCCCTGAGAACTGCTCCCTCGGGGGGCATGCAGGCTAGGCCTTTGCAGGTGGAAGCGGGGCCTGGTGGCCGGGCCTCCCCCTCCCCAGTTCCTGTGCCTAGAGAGCTTCGCACCCAGGAGGCAGCGGGCCATCGCTCACTGGGCAGGTGTTGGGGGCTGGGCCCCAGATACCTTAGGGGCTCCCTTTAGCCCAGAGTTTGTGAGGTCGACTGTCCCTGTAGTACCCGCTAACGTGGGGACCACACTGACCTGAAGCTTGCCCAGGGCCCCTCATCTAATGGACCCACAGTGTGGCAGGTCCCGGCCTTCGGGGCCAAGGGCATTGGTGTCCCGCCCCTCTGCCAAGCTGGAATATTTCCTGCTCAGCATCTTGTGTGGGAGGGACCTGGAGGGAGGATGTCACCATGCAGTTCATGGGTGTGCAGAGCTGCCCAGGGCAGCGGCAGCCTCTGGACATTGGAGGCGGGGAGCGCGAGAGCGTGCCTTTGCCTGGGGAAGCTGGACATCCTGGGAACAGGAGGCTGCGGGCACTCAGGTGGTGCCCATCTGGCCCCAGGTACCTGGGGAGGGCTTGGCACCTCCAGCACCGCAGCACAGAGGCCAGCGGGGCGGGGAGCCGCCCATCTGCTCCTGCCCGGGCTGAACCGAGGCGTGAGTTCCGGGAGCTGTCCGCTGTGTGGGCCAGGGCTTGGGCCTCCTCCAGGCTTCCGCTCCAAGGCCTGCCAGGCCACCAGCTGCCCTTGGGCAGGTGTCCTGGAGATGGGGGCTGGCAGGACCGGCCAGGTGCTCCCTGGACCCGGGTCCCCTAGTTAGACCCCAGGCCTGCCCTTGAGGCTGCAGAGAGCCCGTCACCCCACGCCCAGCCACAGCCCCAACCTGGAGCCAGCAGGGCACACGCGTCCCAGGCCCACAGCGCGGCCCCTTTAAGTGCAGTCCTGCCAGCCGCCATCGGGGGCAGCACTGAGCGGCCCGGCGGCCTCGCGCCGCTGCCTGGAAGCTTCTGCTGGTGCCGGGGACGCGGCGGCAGCGCGGGGGACAGCAGAGCTCGCCGGGCCTGCGCAGCCCACCGGGCAAGGTGGGGGAGCACCGCCCAGGTAAGGGGTCGAGGCCGCTGCCCCGCGGGTCTTTCGCAGGTGCGGCACCCACAAGGATGGGGGTGCCGCCCCTGGAGGACGCCGGTCCCCACCCGGCCGCTCGGGGCAGGGGCCGGGCTGCTTGGCGGGGAGGCCACCCGCCGGGCTCATTAGGCCTAGGACCCCGGCGAGGGCGGACTATCCCATCCCCACGGGCAGGGGTGTCGCCCAGTCTAGCTCATCACAGCAGCACCAAGGCCGGGCTGTCACCTCCCTGGGGCGGAGCCTCACGCCCCTGTCATCCAGCCCCCAATTCCGGCCTAGCTTTAAGATGGAAGGGAGTGGGAAGGGGTGGTCCTGCAAACCAGGGGCAGTTGGGGTGCGCCTGAGGCTGAGATGGGGGCAGGCACTGGGCCCGGGTGGCCTTGACCCAGGAGGGCAGCCCTGCCGGCAGGAAGCCCCTGGCACACCCGGGACACAGAGGGTCAACCAGACCAGAGGTCCCACCAGGTGAGCAGCCAGCTCCCCGCTTTCCGCAGCTCACCCTGGAGCGTGCTCCCCCAGACTGTGTGAGGAAGTGGGTCCCTGTACCACTGAGCTCCTCCCAGCCTGTCCAGGCTCTGGGTACCCAGTGAAGCCGGTGGCTCAGGTCTGAACGTGAGCCTGGTACAGAGGGCTGGACCCCAGCTCAGCCTGCATGCGGGGGCATGGAACCTTCCCGAGCTGCTGTGGGGAGGGCCTGCCTGAGAATCGGGGGCGGCGGGGGCTTTACCCACCCACTGCCCTGCTTCCCCGGCTGGCAGCCTCCTGGCCTGGTGCTTTGCTCAGGGACCCAGGGGCAGCCTTGAGCTCCTGGCTCACAAGCCCCCACGTGGTCCTGCAACCAGGGCCCGGTTTCCGGCTGCAGTGCACTCACTGCAAAGAAGGGGGGTCGCTCTCCTGGGCTTTTCACGACAGCCCCAAAGATCTTAGTGGGTTTCGCCACCCCAAGATGAGGGAGAGTCAGAGGATGTTTCTGCAAAGGAAAGGGAGCTTTAGGGTCCACCATGATCTTTGGAAGCATTACTCTGGCCTGGGCCACACGGAGAGTTGAGGGTGGGGCCGGCAAGTCCACGAGCCGAGATGCCATGCCTGGACCTGACGGGGCCACTTCAGGATCTGGGGCCTGACACAGCGCTGGGGGAGGACTGCACGTCCAGCCTAGCCAGCAGGTGGGGCGGGAGGCTCAGGTGACTGTGAGCGGAGCTGCTTAAGGCTGGGGCCGGGACCTCAGACTGCAGCAGCGGAGGGCTCGCTCTGCACTGGGTCTTAAGGAAGGGGCTTCAGCCACCTGCTCTGTGGAGCCAACATCTATAAAGAAGTCTGTGAAGACCCCAAATGAGTACACAGTTGCTCCAGCAGTGGGCACCACGGTGGTGGTCCTGGGATCACACCCCCACTCTTCCTACCCCGCTGCTGGCCTGTCCCAGGAAAGGGGTCTACCCAAGCCTGCCCAGTGGTCACTAGTGGGCGCAGACATTCGGGAACCACTGCAATGACATCCCCGTTCTGGCTGACCCGCCTCATCCCAACAGAAAGTGGCCCAGAAAGGATGGTCTGGATGAGGGGGCAGGACCTGCGTGGCTGGACAGCTGGGTTCCCCCTGCAGGTGCTTCTGACGCCAGCATGGAGCAAGTGCCTGCGGCCTCGGCCAAGGCCCGCGGCCAGGGCTGCCCCGCCCACTGTGCCCCAGGTAAGCCGGGCCAGCGCTGGGGGTTAGCGGGGCCTGGGCTACAGAGGGGCTGCCCTGACCCGCGTCTCCCCTCAGGGCGAAAGCCCCGAAAGGCCGAGTGAGCTGCAGCCTGGAGACCTCTTTTAAGATGACCCGCACGGACCCGCCGGACCTGCTGGTGTCGACCGTGTACCAGGACATCAAGGTGGCGGCCCCGGGGCCCGTGTCGAGGCCCCCGCCATGTGAGCGCCCAATGGCCCGGCCTGCTGCGCCCGCGCCTTTCAACAAGCGCCACTGTCGCAGTTTCGATTTCCTGGAGACACTGGACGGGGAGGCCATGGAGGCCCGTCCGGAGCCGCCGCCTCCGGAGCCCGCCGCGCCGCGCGCCCGATCCCGCGACGGCGAGCCCCGGCGCCGCGCCCGCTCGAAGAGCGCACCCCGTGCGGCCCCGGGCCTGGCGGCGGCGCCCGCCTCGCCGCCTGTGCCGCCGCGCCGAGGCCGGGAGGCCCAGCGGGCGGCGCCGGCCGACGCATCGCCCCGCCGGGAGCCCGCGTACCCCGCGCTGCGCGCGCTCGCCAACGAGCTGCACCCCATCAAGCTGCAGCCTCAGCGGGGCGGCCCGGGCCGCATGGCGCCCCTGTGCGCCGCCGCCAACCGCTGTGCGCCGGCCGAGCCACCCGCGGGGCCGGCCCCCCACGTCCGCTGCCGCCTGGACGTCAAGCCCGACGACGCGGTGCTGCAGCATGCCGCCCGGGGCTCGAGACCCTGCGGGCCCACCGAGACCGCTCCCTGGCCCCGCGCCGCCCCGCAGCTCCACGGCCTCACGGTGCCCGGGCCTCGCCACGTGGGGCTCTCGCTCACCCCCACCCCCAGTGACTCGTACTGCGCCGACCCCCGGGCGCTGTACTGCGATGGGCCGCTTCCCGGGTCCCGGGACCACGCGGAGCGCCGGAGTCTGCCCTTCACCACCCCGCCGGGCCCCACCCAATTCTTCTACACCGAGGAACCCGAGGGCCACCCCGGTGGCTTCATGGCCAGCCCTGGACCGCCCTTCGACAGCTACTACCCCAGGCCCTTTCTGTCCGAAGAGCCACCCGGGCCCAGTCCAAGACGCGGGGGCGTCTACTATGCGGGGGAAGTTCGCACCTTCCCCGTCCAAGAACCACCCTCCCGTTCCTACTACGGGGAGGCCCCGCGAGCCTACGGCCCGCCCTGCGGCCCCCGCTACGCCCCCGAGGAGCCCCGGGCTCACCCCGCCGCCCGCCCCTTTTACACTGAGAACTTCGGGCGGTACCGCAGTCGAGACGCCCTGACGCGGACTTACCCACACCCGCGCGGCAGCCCGGCCTGGGGCGACTGGGGCCCGAGGCCTTACCGCACCCTGCAGGTGGCGCCTCCCCCGGACCCCGGCCCGTTGCTCGCCTCGTGGCACGGCGGCACCGGCACCAGCCCACCCCGGCTAGCGACCGACAGCCGCCACTACTCGCGCTCCTGGGACAACATCCTGGCGCCCGCGCCGCGCCGCGAAGACCCACTGGGCCGCGGCCGTAGCTACGAGAACCTGCTGGGGCGCGAGGCACAGGACCCGCGGGGCACATCCCCCGAAGGCCGGCGCCCGCCCGTCATAGTGAACCTGTCCACCTCGCCCAGACGCTACGCGGCGCTGTCGCTGTCCGAGACGTCGCTGTCGGAGAAGGGCCGTATGGGCGAGGGCCTGGCCCGAAACTGGTACGTCACGCCGGAGATCACCATCACCGACAACGACCTGCGCGCGGCTGAGCGCCCGAGCGCCAGGAGCTGGGAGCTGCCGGGGAGCCGCCCGCGGCCGCCTCCGCCCGCCGCCCCCGATGGCCCCGCCTCTGGCCGCCAGCGCAGCCTCGAACAGCTGGACGAGCTCATCACTGACCTGGTCATCGACTCGCGGCCCCCAGCCGGCCAAGCGCCCGAGCCCGCGTCCGACGGCCTGGGCCGCCAGCTGCGGCGCCTGCTAGACTCGCGGCCCTCGGGCGCCGGGGTCCCGACGCGGGCGCCGCGCTCGCCTCCCCTGTCTGCCGGCAGCGCTGAGGAGCCCGCGGGCCCGGGGCAGGCGGCCGACGCGTCCCCCGAGCCCAGCGCCGACGAGGACGACCTGATGACGTGCTCCAACGTGCGCTGCGGGCGCACCGAGACCATGTTCAACGCCTGCCTCTACTTCAAGTCCTGCCACAGCTGCTACACCTACTACTGCTCGCGCCTCTGCCGCCGCGAGGACTGGGGCGCGCACAAGGCGCGCTGCGTGTACGGCCGCGTGGGCAGCGTGTGCCGCCACGTGTTGCAGTTCTGCCGCGACAGCGGCCCAGTGCACCGCGCCTTCTCGCGCATCGCGCGCGTCGGCTTCTTGTCGCGCGGCCGCGGCGTGCTCTTCCTGGGCTTCCCGAGTCCCGGCTCCGCAGACAACTTCCTGCGCTTCGGCCTCGAGGGGCTGCTGCTGTCGCCCACCTACCTGTCGCTGCGCGAGCTGGCCACACACGCGGCGCCACTGGGCAGCTATGCTCGGGAGCTGGCGGCCGCCGGGCGCCTCTACGAGCCGGCGGAGTGCTTCCTGCTCAGCGTATCCGTGGCCGTGGGCCCCGGCGCTGCGCTACCCGGCGCCCCTGCCAGGCCAGCTCCCGCGCCGCGCAGCCCTGGACCCACGGTGCGCAAGTTCGCCAAAGTGGCTCTGGCGGCCGGCAGCCCGGCACGGCCGCCCCCGGCACGGGGCCGCGAACCCGACATGGAGACGTTGATCCTGACGCCGCCGCCCGGCACCGCGGGCCTGGACCAGGACGGCGAGGCGGGCCGGCGAGCACGCGAGGTGGCCTTCATCCACATCCAGCGAGAGCTGCGGCTGCGCGGCGTCTTCCTACGCCACGAGTTCCCGCGCGTCTACGAGCAGCTCTGCGAGTTCGTCGAAGCCAACCGGCGCTTCACACCCACCACCATCTACCCCACGGACCGGCGCACAGGCCGCCCCTTCATGTGCATGATCATGGCCGCCTCCGAGCCACGCGCGCTAGACTGGGTGGCCAGTGCCAACCTGTTGGATGACATTATGTGAGCCGCGGGGGCGCGCCCGGGGCCCGCCCAGTCCACTCAGGCCCCGCCCCGAGCTCACCAGTCCCCGCCCAGCTCGCCAAAAGCTCCGCCCCATTGCATTCTCCACAGGCTCCGCCTTCCTGCGAACCCCCTTCCCCCCCACCCCCAGACCAGTCCCGCCCGGCTCCCTCTCCCCCAGCTCGCCGTCGGGCGTCTCCAGAGGCCGGTCCTCGGCCGCTTGGTGCTCCCCGCTGGGAGGCGGGGTGGGTCTGAGGAACAGCCCGCCCTGCCTTTACGCGGAGGGGTCACTGCTGCAGATCCCACCCGCGCATATCCGGTTCGTCCGACCCCTGTCCGTCTGCAGGGCCTCCCTGGAACCTCTCCAACCCCGGCTCGCCCTGGTCCAGGAGCCCGAGTCGACCAAAGCCTAGTCCCGTCCCTTTAAACACCCTCCCCACCCGCCTCCTGTGGTCTGGGATGCGTCCTGCTCAGAGGCCTTTCCTCTCTAGAGGACACCCTGATTGGCCTCGGTGTGTCCGCATCCCAAGCACGTCCTGGCCTGATGGGCAGGGCCGGCGGGGACCTGCGCGTGGCGTCTCCGCCGGCCCCCGCCCCTGCTGTGCCGGACCTTGGCAAACTGACGGCGCTGCCCGCCCTGCTGCAAGGGTTGGGCAAGCAGCAGTGAAGGGGTACTCGGGGGTCCTCAGCCAAGGCGCAAGACACCCAGCCAGAGGGAAGGGAGTCCTGGGCGGGGGAAGCAGAGAGGACGTATGGGTAGGGGCGCTGGCCAGACCTGAGACCTGGCTGGGCGTGAGTCGGGCTGCCTGCCATCACCCGACAGGATGGCCCTAGGCGTGTGCCAGGGCAGACCCGGGGTGCAAACGGCAGCGCAGGCCCTAACCACATAGGGAGGCAGGAAGCAGGTACACAGGATGGATTTGCGGGAGGGGCCGAGGAGGCCGTCCAGCAGGGACCCTATCCCTTGGCGCAGGGAGGATCAAAGAAGAGGGGCGTTCCCAGTTTGGAGCAGGGTGGGGAAAGCGTGGATGGGAGCAGGTTCGCCAGGGCGGTGGTCCACCGGAGGGGTGGGGGCGCGATTAAACAAATGCCCCCGAGCGCTCGCTCTAGCCGTGCCCTGTGGTGCGGCCAGGGGGCCCGGCTCCGGCCCTCGGGAGCGCACACTCGAGTGTCCTTCGTTCCCCGCCCTCCCCCGGGGTGCCCGCTGGCCCTGGCCCGGGCTCCAAGGATGGCGAGTGACCTGGAGAGGATGTGAGGCCGGGAGCCCGGAAGGGCCCTCCTGTAGCCCCCACCCCCCACTGGGGCCAGGTGGGGCCCTCCTGGGGGCCCATTGTGGACCCCCCCAACCCCCGCCTCTCTTCCCGGCCCTCGCCCCTGACCGTGCACCCGCGCCCATCTCCCCTCATTCCTCCCTCCCCTAAATGCCTGTGCGCCTGCCTCGGCTCCGCGCATTTGCACCGGCCACGCGCCCCGCTTGCCCCACCCGCCTTCGCGGCCTCCCAAACTGGCCGCCGCGCCCCCCCGCCTGGGTGCCTCCGCCTTCTGCCCCACGCCTGAGGGCCGGCCCTCCAGGAAGGACCCTGGACCGGGATTACTTCCAGAGGGCGAGCGCTTTCGAACCAAGGAAAATAAAACTCGAATGTAGCCATTGCTGCCTCATTTTTTGTGCGGGGGAGTGGGTAGCACGCGGGACGGTGACTTTCGGAGGCGTGGCGGGGACGGCCTTCGGAAACCGGGGAGGGACACCATGGAGCAACGCGGGGTGGGAAGCAGGAGAGAGAGGCCCTCGGACTCGGTGGGGAACGGGGGAGGGAGGCCCTCGGGCACAGGGGGGGAAACCCGGAGGGAAGCCAAGGGACAGCGGGAGCGGACAGCGGGAGCGGTGTGGGGGAGGGAGGACTTCGGTCACGGTGGGGGAGGGGGTCAGGGCCGGCGCGCGTCCCTTGGGCCTCATGGGCCTCCTAACCCCCACCAAAGGGGCCTGTCACCCCGCCCCCCCCACCCCCGAGCCGCCTGTAAAGGAACTTTTCCGTGGGCTGGATTGAATCACCACCTACTCCCGGTTCCAAGTTCCTCTTTAAGCGGAGCCGGCGTGGTGTCCGGGCTGCAAGGAGCTGGATCGCGATTGGCCAGTCTGTGCCGCGGGTTGGCCGCGTGGTTGGCTGAGGCACTGGGCTCGGGCAGCATGACCCCGCGGGATTGGTCAGGGGCTCCCAGGCCCCGCCTCCCGCACTGTTGGCGCAGCCCTGGGTCGCGTGGGGGAAGGGCCGCGGGCCGCAGGGGGTGAGCGCGCTCCGGGAACATGACGGCGGCGGACCTCCCCCAGATCCCCGACGTGGACATCGACTCCGACGGCGTCTTCAAGTATGTGCTGATTCGAGTCCACGCGGTGCCGCCCTCCGGGGCCCCGGCCGGGGAAAGCAAAGAGATCGTGCGTGGCTACAAGTGGGCTGAGTACCACGGTGAGGGCGGGGTGGAGGGCCAGGGGGCGGGGTCTCCGGCGTCTGTGGGCGGGACTAGCCACGGCTGTGGGCGGGGCCGAGGGGCGTAGTGGGAGGTGATCCTGTACCCGGTTTCATCTCTGGCTGGCCCAGAGGAGCGTGGAGTACCCAGAGTCTGGAGTATCCAGATGGTCCTGGAGACAAGGAGCTGCCATGGCCCGACTCCTCCCTCCTAGTCCCAGCGCCCCTGCCTGGGTGCACCCCCTCCTGCCTTTGATCCCGTCCCAGAGGGTCTCCTCTCCTGGGGAGGGAGCTGCTCAGAGCGAGGCTTCAGACCCCTTCAGCCTCCAAGGGCAGCCAGGGCTCGTGCTGAGCCCCCCTTCCTATCCCAGCGGACATCTACGACAAGGTATCAGCCGAGATGCAGAAGAAAGGCTATGACTGCGAGTGCCTGGGGGGCGGGCGCATCTCCCACCAGAGCCAGGACAAGAAGATCCACGTGTATGGCTACTCCATGGTGAGCCCACAGCCTCGGGCCTGGGTGGGCCGAGGGCCCCAGTCCTAGCTTGGGGAGACCTGGCCCTCCAAGCTGCCTGACCTGGGGTGCTCAGAGTTTTCCGGCCCTTCTCAGCGGCAGAACCCTCCATCCAGGACCTGTAGGCTCCGCATTTCTCATGTGGCATGACACAAGAAACACACAGGGCGGGAGGGAGCCACCCCCTGCTCCTCTGCTCTGGCGGGCTGCGTGCTGTTCCTGGTCCAAAAGGCCTGACTGGCTGTCATCCTTTAGTGCTTCGAGGCCATCAGTGCTGGGGTGAAACTGAGAGGCCCCTGCCCCTCCCTTCACCAAGCTACGAGCAGATACACGGGGGCACCTAGAGGGGTCTGGGCCTCCAGCTAGAGGAACCTCCCTCAAGATCTGCTCACCCTGGTGGCCACGCTTCCACAGGAGAGCGCCCTGGGGCGGTCGGAGGGGATGACAGCCCCCTCCCGAGCTGTCCCCTGGTGTCCCTGCTGACCGGGCACCCAGAGCCAGGACCGGGCTGTGAGAGCTGCCTTCTCCCTTCAGGGTTACGGTCGCGCCCAGCACTCCATCTCCACTGAAAAGATCAAAGCCAGGTACCCTGACTACGAGGTCACCTGGGCCGACGACGGCTACTGAGGCCCACCCGAGGCCAGCCACCTCCAGCAGCCCACTCGGAACTCTGCTCTCCAGGCCGCCTCCCAAGAGGCTGGGCTGCACCCCCTGGCGCTTTGCCACCCTGGCTAGGCCTCGGTGCCCAGGATTACCTCTCTGGGGAGAATTAAAAGCATCGTCACCTCCACTGGTCCCTGAATGCTGTGTGTCTTGGCTTCTTTGTTCCTAGGTCACCTCTCTGTACCCCCGACTAGAGTGGGGGCAGCGGGTCACTCCTGGCTGCCCCTCACCCCGCTCCACCCCTGGGGGCCCAGGGAGTGGCAGTGCACACTCAGCCCTTTGGGGCCTGATAAGGGGGCCCCTGGGCTGATGCCCCCGTTTATGGCCTGATTGCTTCTCCACGCACCTGCTATCCCCAAGGACATCTGGGAGGAGGCCTGATGAGCCCTTACGCAAGGAGCTAGGGCTGAGTCCCTCGGGCCTGCCGAGGTGGGGACCCATCCCAGTGTGCGGGGAGGGCAGGCGCCAGCAACCACCCTCCTGGCCGGCTGCCAACTGAGGTCACGAGTCAGGCAGTCTACGACCCCTTGACTCCAAGGTCAGGTCCCACGGCACTGCGCCGCAGCCACAGGCTCCGCTCCAAGTAAACAGGCAGGGCTTCAGACTCGGAGCTGGGAGCCCCTCTCCCAGGACCCTTCTCTCGCACAGGGCTGTGGGGAGCGGAGGTGCCCCTCGCCGAGGCTGTGGTCCTGCTGTGCCAGCCCCCTGTGGGCCTCCAGCACCCTCACGGGAGCCTCTCCAGGCAGGCGCCATTGCGACCGCGTGTGAAAACGAAAGACTTCCCTGGTGGTCCAGTGGTTAAGAATCCGTCTTGCAATGCAGGGAATGCGGGTTCGACCAGGGGTTAGGGAACTAAGATCCCACGTGCCGCAGGACAGCTAAGCCCACGCACCGCAACTACTGAGCCCGCGCACCACAACAAAAGATCCCACGTGCCGCAACTAAGACCTGACGCGGCCAATAAATAAATTTTAAAATAAAGATGAGGAAACTGAGGATCAGGTGAGACAAGCTCCCCAGGCCGCATGGTAGTAAACTGTGGGTGGAGCCTGGCTCCAAATCCTCCACAGGAGTCGGTGCCACAAGCCCCCGAGTCTCTAGGCTCCTCTGGACCCTGTGCCTGGCAGCGTCCAGCCCACACTGTTCAGGACACTTGTTGACGAATAGTCTGGTCATCGTTTGTAAGTGAGCAAGCGAAGAGGAACCCACAGGCTGAGTTACGGAGAAGGCCAACGTCCTGGGTTGTTGGGGCTGCCCCCTCCCCATGCGGGGAACTCAGGGGCTGGGTGTGGGGTTTGCACAAGCTGGTTTCCTACTGGCAACCTGGGCCAGGCTGAGTTGAATTCCCAGCAGGTGTGGGGACAGAGACCCCAGGAGAAGCGGCCGAGGCCGGTGTCACTCGGTGCCGTCTCCAGTGGGGCCTCCACCCGGCAGGGCTGGGCAGCAGTGGGCATGATGGTCGGAGCCTGACCTTTGGCCTGAAGAAGCCAGGCAGGTGGGAGCCCACCTAGGCCAGGGGCCCCTCTCCTGGATGCTTTTACAGCCGGGCGCCCGTCCTTGTCAGCGCAGGGCGGGGCCAGGTGAGGGGCCGCAGGTACAGATGGGGCTGAGCCCCGCTCTCCAATTAAAGTAGAGTCAGCCTGTGGGGCCTCGGGCTGAGAACCAGGCAGAGTCCGCACCAGGCTGGCCGGTGTACACACTGCCCCTTGGTCTCCCTCCCTCTGGCCTGACCATGTCTCTGCCCGGCCACCACCTGCCTGCCTTGGTCCTGCTCCTGGGTGAGTCGTCGGGCCTGGTTCCCGAAGCAGCAACGTCCGGGGGCTCGGGTGCTGGGCCTACAGAGAAGGAGGGCTGCAGGCCCTGGACGGCCTGCGGTGGGGGACGCAGGCGAGCCCTTGGGGTCCTGGGGATGGCCCCGCCGGGGAAGCGTGCTGCTCTCCCTGGCCTCAGTCTCCACCTGGGCTCCAAGGTGAGAGGGCCCTGCAAGCAGATCGTAGTCAGCCACTCTTGACCTGGACAGAGCTTTGGGGGGCCTGGGCCACCCGTTGATGCATCCCCTTGAGGGGGCTCCCTGCTGGCAGCCCCTCCGGTCTCTTGCTGGGCTCCTGTTCTCTTCCCCAGGGAGTGTCCCACATCAGGGGTCCTTGGTCCCTCGCTCGCCCACGCACCACCCCCCATCCTGACACGCAGCCAGCCTCTCCAGGTTGTCATTCTCTGCTTGGCCCTGACAGGGACCCCCCAGGTGGCAGTTCTCTGGGTTCCAGGCCCCCAGACACAGACCCAGCCCCCTCCCTGCATGACTTCCTGGCCTGGACCCCAAAGCAGGGTGACCTATGTCCTGGGATGCCCGAGTCTGAGCAGTTTCTGGGCCATGGAACAGTCCCAGGCAAACTGGGATGTGGGGTCTCCCTACCCCAGGCCACCTGGCTGTCCCTCTGCTGGCAGCAAGGTCCCCGGGCTGGGCCTGGGTCCCCAGCCGCTGCAGAGCCCCCCGCGAGGCCGTGTGCAACTTCGTGTGTGACTGCAGGGGCTGCCCCGACGAGGCCCAGTGCGGTGAGCCGGGGCCGGGCAGGGAGCGGGCAGGGCCGGCGCTTGCAGGCACCCCACCTGACCACCTGCCCTCCAGGTTACCACGGGGCCTCACCCACCCTGGGCGCCCCCTTCGCCTGCGACTTCGAGCAGGACTCCTGTGGCTGGCGGGACATCAGCACCTCAGGCTACAGCTGGCTCCGAGACAGGGCAGGGGCCGCGCCGGAGGGTCCAGGGCCGCGCTCGGACCACACTCTGGGCACTGACCTCGGTGAGGCCTGGGCGGGTCTCCACACCAGCCCTCCCCTCTGTGCTTCCCGCCCGGTCTCCTGACCTCTTGGCCCGGCCAGGCTGGTACGCGGCTGCTGGCACACACCGTGGGAGACAGGCAGCCACTGCAGCGCTGCGCTCCCCCACCCTGCACGAGGCAGCCCCCTCCTGCGAGCTGAGCCTCTGGTACCACGTGGCCTCTGGAGGTGCGGGTCCCAAGGGGAGGGACCGGGAAAGGAAGGGGAGCTGCCGCAGAGACGGGAGAGCGCCCCCAGGACGGGACGGGCAGGGGCCCTGGGGCAGGGGCCACCAGGCTGGGGGAGGTCCCGGGGCCTGAGATGCCTGGGACGCCCCACTGCAGGTGTGGCCGAGCTGCGGCTGGAGCTGACCCACGGTGCGGAGACACTGACCCTGTGGCAGAGCTCGGGGCCCTGGGTCCCAGGCTGGCAGGAGCTGGTGGTGCCCACCGGCCGCATCCAGGGTGACTTCAGGGTGAGACGGGGACGGTCCGGATGGTGGGGGCAGCGGGGAGGGTCTGAGCCCTGCCTGAGATCCCAGGGACCTCGCTCTCTTCAGGTGACCTTTTCTGCCACCCGAAACGCCACCCGCAGGGGTGCTGTGGCCTTGGACGACGTGGCCTTCTGGAGCTGTGGGCTGCCCAGTAAGGTCCCCAGGCCGCGAACGCACACCTGGGTGGGGGAGGGGTTAGCAGGAGCCCGTGGTCCCCTCATTCTGGCCTTGAGCCTCTCCCCAAGCTGCCCCGCCCCGGAGCCTTGGGGTGGGGTGATGGGTTAACCCTCCCCCACCCTAGCCCCGCAGGCGCACTGCCCCCTGGGGCATCACCATTGCCAGAACAAGGCCTGCGTGGAGCCCCACCAGCTGTGCGACGGAGAGGACAACTGCGGGGACCGTTCAGATGAGGACACGCCCACCTGCAGTGAGCCGGGGCTGGCGGGGCCAGGGGCGGGGGCTGTCCCTTGGCACGGTCCTTCTGGGGGTGAGGCAACTCGTGTCCACCTGGAGCTGGGGCCATCAGCGCAGGCCCGGGGAGGCGGGGGGCCCAGGGAGGAGGCCCCGCGTGGTAGCCGGAGCCCCGCTTCCCGCCCTAGACCACCACACGGCCACCGATTTTGAGAGGGGCCTGGGCCTGTGGAACCACTCAGAGGGCTGGGCCCGGAACCGCAGTGCGGGCGGCCTGCAGCACCCCGCCTGGCCGCACCGTGACCACAGCCGGAACAGCGCACAGGGTGAGGCCCCCCCGGGGACCCCATCTGCCACCCGGACCACGCTCGGCCACAGCACCCCGGCCACCCCGGCTCACGCCTGCTGTCTCCCCAGGCTCCTTCCTGGTGTCCGTGGCCGAGCCCAGCGCCCCAGCCATCCTCTCCAGCCCCGAGTTCCAGGCCTCGGCCCCCCGGAACTGCTCGGTGAGGCGGGTGGGGGACACAGGTGGCCACCCTGATCGCCTGGGCCCTGGAGAGCCTCCCCTGACATGCTCGCTCCCCTTCCAGCTCACCTTCTATCACTACCTGCACGGGTCCGAGGCCGGCTGCCTCCAGGTGTTCCTGCAGACGCGGAGCCCTGGCGCCCCCCAGGCCGCTGTCCTGCTGCGCAGGCGCCACGGGGAACTGGGGGCCGCCTGGGTCCGAGACCGCGTTGACATCCAGAGCAAGCACCCCTTTCGGGTGAGGGTGGCAAGGGCAGCATCATGCAGGGACGTGGGGAGGTCCAGGGGCCCCTCAGGGAGTCCGGTCTGGGCCCCTCCGCTGTCTCAGCAGGAAGGCAAGCCAGAGCGGAGGAGGGGCTGCCTGCCGAGGCCCCTCCTGCAGAGCTGGGGTGGTGATGGGAGGGGGCGTAAAGCGATAGACAAGTACGAGGTGTGGGTCGTGGGGAGAGGGCTCGAGGGAGCAGACCCAGGGATGACAGAGCCACCTCTGCCCTCAGATCCTCCTGGCCGGGCAGACGGGCCCGGGGGGCGTCGTGGGCCTGGATGACCTCATCCTGTCTGACCACTGCAAACCAGTCCCAGGTGAGCCTGCTGGGCGCCCCCCTGCCCCACCCCGGCCCCCCGTGAGGAGAAGCACAGGCCCCGCCCGCCTGCCTGATTCCTGCTCTGCCCCCACAGAAGTGGCTGGCCCACCTCCTGGGCTCTGGGCTCCAGGTCCCCGGTCCCAGCTGTCCAGCCTGCAGCCCTGGAATTTCTGCGAGCCCGGACATCTCTTTTGTGGGGACCTGTGTGTCCCCCCCGAGCAGCTGTGTGACTTCCAGCAGCAGTGCCCTGGGGGCGAGGACGAGCAGGAATGCGGTAAGAGGCGGAGCTGGGTGGGGGGAGCCCTCACCTCCCTTCCCCCAGACCCGCCCCGCTCGCAGCGGTGGGCGGGGCCGTTCACACCGGCTGCCATTGCAGGCACCACGGACTTCGAGTCCCCCTCGGCCGGGGGCTGGGAGGATGCCAGCGTGGGGCGGCTGCAGTGGGTGCGTCTCCCGGCCCAGGACAGCGGGAGCCCTGGCACGGACGCCAGCGGGGCCGCTGGTGAGGCCCGAGTGCCCCGCCCAGGGCAGCCTGCAGCCTGCCTTGCAACTGCACCCGCACAAGGGTCCCCGCTCTGCCTCTTTTCACCGGGGAGGGTCTCTGAATTGGGGGGTGTCCCCGGTTCTCAGAGATCAGCTCTGAGAGGCCCACTCTTCCCCAGGGCACTTCCTGTCTGTGCAGAGGGCCTGGGGGCAGCTGGCAGAGCAGGCCCGCGTCCTCACACCCACCCTGGGCCCCTCTGGCCCCCGCTGTGAACTCCACATGGCTTACTATTTTCAGAGTCACCCCCAAGGTACCGCTGTCCCTCCAGGCCCTCTGCCCAGCCCTGGGGCGGGGGCGGGGCGGGCTGGCCCACAGTGACCCTTTACCAGGCTTCCTGGAGCTGGTCGTGGTGGAGGGCAGCAGCCGTGAGCTGGTGTGGCAGGCCGCGGGCAGCAGCTCCGGGGGCTGGAAGGTGGACACGGTCCTTCTTGGGGCTCGCCACCGGCCCTTCCGGGTGAGGAGGGCAGCCTGGGGCGGGGGGTGGGCACGCGGAGCCGGCCCTGACTTACCGGCCCGTCCCCCATGCCCCCGTGAAGCTGGAGTTTGTTGGGCTGCTGGACCTGGACGGCCCTGGCCAGCAGGGTGCGGGGGTGGACAGCGTGACCCTGAAGGACTGCAGCCCTGCGACGGTCACCGAGAAAGGTGACCACCGTGGCCCAGTCCCCACCCAGGGGCCTCCCACCCAGGCCTCCTCGAGGGACCCCCGGGAGTCCCCAGTCCGGGAGCAAGTCTCTCCCACCCTCTCGGGGCTCAGGAGGGGTGCAGGGGCTGCTGACCCCCCAGTGCCTCACCCCCAGAGATCTCCTGTAACTTTGAGCGGGGCACCTGCGGCTGGCACACCGGCCACCTCACAGATGCCCACTGGCACCGGGTCAAGAGCCGTGGCCCTGGGTACGACCACACCACGGGCCAAGGTGAGGCGGGGCGCCCCGACCCGGGGGCAGCTCTCAGACTCGGAGCGGCCTCTCGTACCCTGGGGGGCTCCCAGACCGGACTCCCAGGGGGCAGAGGGGAGCGCTGGGCTGAGTGTCCCCAGCCTGGCGTCTCTGCGGCTCAGCCCCATGGCCCGCCTGCAGGCCACTTCATGCTCCTAGACCCCACGGAACCCCCAGCCCAGGGCCCCGGTGCCCACCTGCTCACCTGGCCCCAGACACCCGCGGCCGCTCAGGAGTGCCTCTCCTTCTGGTACCACCTCTACGGGCCCCAGACCGGTGAGACCCCGTGCTGGGCGGGGCCACAGTGGAGGCCCAAGGGGGGCCCCGAGTTCTGTCTCCGGGACCCTCGGGGCTCTAGAGGGGGTGAGAAGCAGGAGTCGGGCTCTTGTCCCCTCCAAACCCCGCCTCCCCCTAGGGACTCTGCGCCTGGCGATGAGGCGAGAAGGAGAGAGAGAAAGGCACCTGTGGTCGCGGTCTGGCACCCACGGCAACCGCTGGCATGAGGCCCGGGCCACCCTCCACCACCCGCAGGACTCCAGCGCCAAGTATCAGGTGAGGCCCAGTGCCCGGCAGTGGTGGGCAGGGCAAGGCCCCAGCCAGCTGACCCCCCGCTGCCCCCCAGCTGCTGTTCGAGGGCCTCCGGGACGGGTACCACGGCACCATGGCGCTGGACGACGTGGCTGTGCGGCCCGGGCCCTGCTGGGCCCCCAAGCGCTGCTCCTTCGAGGACTCGGCCTGCGGCTTCTCCACGGGGGGCCGGGGCCTCTGGACACGCCAGGCCAACGCCACGGGCCAGGCGGCCTGGGGCCCCCCTGCAGACCACACCACAGAGACGGCTCAGGGTGCCGGCAGGGGGTGGGGCAGAGGCGTGGGGTGGGGGTGGGGAGCTGGGGGGCAGGGGCGGGGCGAGGGGGGGCCGGCAGGCTGACGCTGGCACCCCCCAGGGCACTACATGGTGGTGGACATGAGCCCGCAGGCCCTGCCCCGTGGCCACGTGGCTTCCCTGATCTCGGAGGAGCACAGGCCCCTGGCCCAGGCCGCCTGCCTGACCTTCTGGTACCACCTGAGCCTCCGCAACCCAGGTGAGGGGCTGCCGGGCGCAGGGGCCGTGGGTCCCCTCAGGCCCCGACGCGGAGGCCGTTGGGGAGCTGCCCCGCTGCTGCTGACCGGGGCTGGCTGCTCGGGCGGCAGGCACCCTGAGGGTCCACGTGGAGGAGGCCGAGAGGAGGCAGGTACTCAGCATCAGCACCCACGGAGGGCTTGCCTGGCGCCTGGGCAGCGTGGACTTGCAGGCCGAGCGGGCCTGGAGGGTGAGAGGGGTGGAGGGCCTTCCTCACCCCCACGGGCCGTCCAGTGCCGACCAGACGCGAGCCCCCCCCGCCCTGTGCCCGCCCAGGTGGTGTTTGAGGCCGTGGCCGCCGGCGTGGAGCGCTCCTACGTCGCACTGGACGACCTGCTCCTCCAGGACGGGCCCTGCCCTCGGCCAGGTGGGAGCCCGTGGCCGGGCCCTGGGACCTGCTTGGCTCCTGGTGGTACCGGCTCCGTGCCTCCCCCAGGACGCCTGGCCTGACCTCTACCCCCCGCAGTGGTGGTGCCCCGGGGATGGGGGCAGCGCCGCTTATTGCCCAAGTCCCTTGCAGCTTCCTGTGACTTCGAGGCTGGTCTGTGTGGCTGGAACCATCTGCCCTGGCCTGGCCTGGGCGGGTACAGCTGGGACTGGAGCAGTGGAGCCACGCCCTCCCGCTACCCCCAGCCCCCTGTGGACCACACCCTGGGCACAGAGGCAGGTGGGTCTGAGTCGGGAAGGGACCCCAGAGCCATACACACCCCCGGGCACACACCTCACTCACCCCAGCCCAGGCCAACCGGCCCAGCCCAGCCAGGCTCCCGCCAGGGTCAGAGGCCGAAGGTCGGGGGGGGGGGGGGGCCGGCTCCATCGGGTCCGCGGGGCACCGCGCCCTCTCTCGTTCCCAGGCCACTTTGCTCTCTTCGAAACGGGCGTGCTGGGCCCGGGGGGCCGAGCGGCCCGGCTGCGCAGCCAGCCCCTGCCCGCCACCGAGGCCTCCTGCCTCCGCTTCTGGTACCACATGGGCTTTCCTGAGCATTTCTGTGAGTCGGGCCGGCAGCACGGGTGCTGGGGGAACCGGGCACGGGGGCAGCCCCGCCTCCCGCCAGGTTGGGGGCCTGACACCCCTGGCCCCCTGCTCTCAGACAAGGGCGAGCTGAGGGTATTCCTGAGCAGCGCCCGGGGTCAGCTGGCCGTGTGGGGCGCGGGCGGGCGCCTGCGGCACCAGTGGCTGGAAGGCCAGGTGGAAGTGGCCAGCACCGAGGAGTTCCAGGTGAGGCTGGGCCGCCCAGAGCCGGGAGACCTCAGGGGACTCAGGAGCTCAGGAGGGGCCATCCTCCTCCTCGGATCCACCCAGCCTCTTCTCCCTCCCGGTTAGATCGTGTTTGAAGCCACTCTGGGCGGCCAGCCGGCCCTGGGGCCCATTGCCCTGGATGATGTTGAGTACCTGGCCGGACAACGCTGCCAGCTGCCTACACCCAGCCAGGGTAAGCCCTGCTCCGGGTCTGGGCCTGCACCAGCTTCGGTGGTTCACGGCCCACGTGGCTGCCAGCGGCCTGCTCCTGGCCCAAGAGACCAGGAGAGCCACCGGGCCGGGCCCTGCACCATCCCCTCCCTCGCCCGCTGTGCCCCACCCCGGGCTGGGCCGCCCCTGGTCCCTGTTCCCTCAGGACTGGGGTGCCCCTCCCGGGCCTCTGCACTCCGTGCTCCCGCTCCCAGTCAGGCCAGAGACCACAGCCAGCCTCTTGCTGGAGCACTTGCGGTTGCTGCTGATTCGTGACAAAGGCGGGGTGGGGCTCTAGCCTGGGGCCACGACTCCCCCGGCTCTGCAGCTGGCAGCCGCCTGCCCACCAGGGCCTGGCCTCAGCTGGGAGCCTTGTGTGGGCACGACTGGCGCCCCCCCTTTAGCGGGGGGCCCAGAAGTCCTCAGGGCTGTGGGGACGGCCGTGCCCGGGCATGGGGCTGACAGGGAGGGCACGGATCCCGGGTCACGTGCCCTGCGCCCACAGGAGACACAGCAGTGGCCACGTCGGTGCCAGCTGCGGTTGGCGGCACCCTCCTCCTCCTCGTGCTGCTGGCGCTGCTTGGACTTGCGGGACGGCGCTGGCTGCAGAAGAAGGGGGGCTGCCCCTCCTGGGGCGAGACGGACGCCGTGGCCCCCAGCTTTGACAACATTCTCTTCAACGCGGTAGGAGCCCTGGGGGGGCGGCGGGCAGGAGCTCCTGAGCCCTGCACTCGGCTGGACGGTGAACAGGACCCTCCCGCACGCGGGGCCACTGCCGCCCGGTGGTCACAGAGCTCCTCCTTCCTCCTAGGACCATGTCACCCTGCCAGCATCGGTCACCAACGACCAGTAGATGACGCGGAGAAGACCCTGGCTCCTCACCTGAGCTCCCCCCCCTTCCTCAGCAACCTGGCCCAGGGACCAACACCTTCCCCACCCCCCCAGGACACGTCGAGTCCCTGCATTCCTCACCCTCACAGGGACTGCACCTACATACCCCAGCGATAAGTGCCCCGGCCCACGAGGGACACCCCCGCTGGCCAGCCAAGGTTGAGGTCTGCACGTCCTGCTCTGCCTGTCAGCAGGAAGTGGGGGCTCCTCGGGCTCCCCAGACCCAACCCGACCTGCCCAAGAGTATGTGCTTGGGGGCCCCTCCCACGTGCCTCAGTGACTCAGGAGACTGGAAACAGGCAGGCCACGGAGACGGCGCCAGGGGCTAGAGGCACCAGGAGGGAGGCGCAGCAGGACCCTGAGAAGCCCCTGCCCCAGGCCAAGCGAGCCTCCGACCAACCTAGTGGAACTCTGACCCAGGGCCCATCAGGGGCCCTGCCTCACTGGGCGATTCTGCATCTGATTAAGACAGAGAGAAATCCCCAGAGGTGCTGGTGACAGACTTAGGAGCAGACACTTCACTGGGTCCAAGGTGGCATGGAGCTGAACTTGTAGGAGGAATGCCCTGTGTCCCCTGTCCCAAATAAAGGTCGCCGTGTCCACCCTCCCATGGTCAAGGTCCCCGCCCACATGCCACCCTCATCTAATAAAATGGAGCTGAGTCTTGCTGACCTAGGGACAGTCCCAGGCTCTGATCTTCCACGAGGGAGATTCAGACACCACCCGACAGGTCTGGAAGACCCCCCGGGCATGGCTGTCCTGGGGCAGGGGGTGACGGCCACACGTGCACGGCCAGGTGCTCCCTGGACTCCAGCCCAGGTGGCTCCACCCTGCCACCCCGGCCCACTGGGCTCTGCACGGAATGATGTGACCAGGGACTCAGTGCCAGGGGAGGGCCAGGGTCTGGTGCCAAGAAGCTGATGGACGCCCACTAACTGTCCCAGCAGAGGTGACAAGAATAGCCTGCAGAGCGGCCTTCCTGGCCCTCAGACTCCCCCCACACCGCTTCATGAAAACAGCCCTTCGCCACACCGTGGGCCAGAGGGAGGGGGAGCTGCGGGCGCACGACACGAGACTGGACAGCAAGGATTCAGCACCAGCAGGAAGGGCGACACATGTTTACTAGCTTCTCTACGGGCCGGGCTGGAGACGCAGCTTCTCTCCCAGACGGCGGCCGCCCACCCTGTGCGCGGTGGTCCCCCTCCGAGCTCCCTGGAGCCGCACCCGTGCCGGGGCAGACCCCGGGGGAGAGGAAGGCAGCGCTCTGCACCCCACGCGAGGGACGGGGACAGGGAGGAAAATAATCAGGAGAAGCAAACACTCCGCAAGGTTTTGTTAGTTTGACAGCAGGTACGGGTAGAGGGGGTTCCCGGGCAGGGCTATCGCCCTGTGTTCCGCACAGCCGCGTGAGGAGACCCACGCTGGCGCTGGTGGTCAAGGGGAACCAGCCAGACGAGATCAGCCGGAACGCACTGATTTCGAGGCTTTGTGTTCATTTCGCCCTCGGCCCCTTCTCGATCGGCTTCCCAATGTCTCTCCCCCGGAGCTTGAGGCCTGAAAGAGCCACCGGCCCATGACCACTGCAGCTCGCCCCCCGGATCTTCAAGGCACAGGGCAGCGCCGCAGCACCCCCACCCGCTGGCCCGGAGCGGGCAGCGGCACCCTCACCGACCCTGAGCGCGGGCTGCCAGGCTGCACTGGAGGCGGGGAGGGGGGGCGCGGGGGGAGGGGCGGGACGCCGATGAGCACGGTGCCCACCACGCTAGATTCCACGCCTGACCCTGAAGAGCACGTGCCTGCCCACCTTCGCGGGGACAGAGGACGCCCCTTCCCAGAACTAGGCCTCCTCGCTCTGGGAGCCCCGCGGCCGCCAATGCTGGGGGCGGGGCAAGGAGAGCGAGGCCCACAGCACAGGGGGCTCGAGGAGATGCCAAAGGGGGAGGCGCCCAGACACTACTCGCTCGTGGGAATTTTCTTCAGGCTCCAGAGAATTCCGGGGCCCCAGGGGCCTTCCTGCACCCCTCCTCACCAACCCCACCCAGGAGGGGCGGCCGTGCTGCGCCCGGTCAGGCAGCGGCAGCCGAGACCCACTGAAGGATGGCAGGACACTCACCGATGGCTCTCTCGATCTTGCCCAGAACCTGGTTGTTAGGAATGGCCCGGCCACTCTCATAGTCCGCGATGACCTGTGGCTTTTCGTTGATTTTCTAAAGAGAAAGTGTATTTGCACACATCAGTTCCAGAAGGAGATGCTGGGGGACTAGAACACAGCCAGGTGAGACGCCTCGGGCGCCGCCCCCCCGGGACAGTGTGCAGGCCAAGGGCCTGAGCGGACAGCAGCTCAGGACGTTACAGCTGACTCGTGTGGCCCCCCCAGAGGCCTCAGGGTTCCCAGGGCAAGAGCGAACTGAAGCCCTCAAGTCACCAGGCAAGCGGAGCCCACGCCTCCCGCCTGCCCGGCCACGGCCTGGGAGGGGGGGACCCGCTGCGCTCACCGTGGCCAGGTCCTTCTGCGTCAGCCCTTTGCTCTGCCGGCCCTGCTGGATCACCTTGCCCACCTCCAGGGTCACCCGGTCGTGGTGCAGCTCCTCCGTCTCCCGGTCCAGCTTGGCTGTGTTCTTGGTGATCGAATGCTGTTTGTTCTGGCCGGCGGCCCCTGGACCGGTGCGAGGCAAGAGCAGAGGAGAGGGTTTGCAACAAAGCCGAAGGAGAGCCGTTTCAGAACGGGAACCAGGCCCGAGAGGCGCCCTGTGCCCCGGGTGACGTGCTAAGCCAGGCCACCCAAAGTGGGGCCAAGAGCACAAAGTCCAGAATCCGTGGACTAAGGAGGGAGAACAATCCCTCCTGACCTGTGCCAGCCACAGCTGCCCTGACAAGATCTCTGACAGCTCCCAGCTCTGCAGCGGCTTCAGCTGCCAGCAGCCACGCTGACAGCCCGGGGGCAGCACTCACGCATCTGCAGATACGAACCCCAAGAGCACCCCCTGGTTTCGCGAGTGGACGCACGAGTACCTACATTTCTTGGAAGTCTCCACATCTTCTCCTCGTCTCTGAGCTGCTAAGATGGCCTAGAAAATTAGCAAGTGTTTTTCGGTCAAAATTAGCGTTGCAGTATCTGGCAAACACCAGTTTAGGCTGCTGTCAGCCAGTCAGCGCACTGCTAACGCCTGGTGCTTTTTGAGCCCGTGAGCTCCGAGCTCATGCCCCTAAGCGCCGTGCTACGTGCCTAGTACCTGATGCTTTTTCAAGGACTGACAAGTAAATGCTGGGTTTAAACCAAAGCTTGTTATACAAATCCCTCTACAACCAAATATCCAGGCAACTCTCAATAAACTCCTGCTAAGGAAAACAGAAAGAGATCACATCTTTGCTGCTGAAAAAAATGTGCTAATGGATTCCTTTCAGAAACCCACACTTGAAATAGATTTACCTCTCTACTACACTCTCCTGCAAAAGCAGGAAGGAACGTCAAGTGAGGACCTGGTCTGGCCTTCCTCAGCCAATCCGGCTCCTAATAAAAGACAGTACGTCGCGCAAAGCCTGCAGCCCCCGGCCCAAACATCAGCAAAGACAGCGACACCCCTTGATCTACAGTCACCGAATATTAACGTAATGTATTTCTTGAAGCTTCTGACACCTCAGAGACATGACTGTGCGACATTCTCAGTGTGACATGTTCACAGATGCTTTCTAGAGCTGTTCACACGATTCCTAGCTTGTGGCTATTAAGTTTCCTTTGGAAAAAAAAAAAGAGAGTGAGTTTGGTTTTGACTAACTGAGAAGTCCTGGGCAGGTCAATGAATGCTGGTCACCAGGGCCAAAGCTAGTCCTGGCCCAGACCTGGCACTGCGTGTCTAAGGCTGGCCCAAGGCGGCCTGAGAGTAGAAACAAGCAGGGGTGGGGACTGAACTGCCCTTCCCCTCTTCCCTCACACCGACTCACAGACGAACCCCTGATGGACTAGCCAGGGAACCTTCTGCCCCACGTACCCCTCAGGGCATGCCGGCTACCCTTGCAAGTTGGGGACGCAAGGTCCACCCGCATGCTGGGTCCTAGGCCACCTCAGCCTGGGGCCAGGGACCCCCTACGACCGGCAATGTGCTTCAGTGGGCTCCACAGGCGGCGGCAGACTGGCCAGGCACCCGGCAGCCCGCAGAAGCGGGAAGGAGACCCTGGGGCGGGGGTGCCAGGCAACCGTGCCCCTGTCCCATCCCTTCCCTGGACCCACCACCTATCTGCGCTCCATCCCCCATCTCCGCCCCGAGGTCCACCCCGCTAACCTCGCCCCGCTCCCCTCCAGTCCCTATGTACCTGTCCCCACCAAGAGGTCCAGCGCCTCGCCCGCAGGCCTGTATCATTGCCCTAAGACCATCCGGACCCTTCCACCCCCACCCCGCCCCTGTCTCCCACTCCTGCCCCTGGCCCCCGCCCCGTCGCCGCCCCCTGTCCCCGCTCCGCTCCCAACCGGTCCCCGCTCCAGTCCCCACTCCCCGCCCCCAGCCCCGCGTCCTCCCCGCCCCCGGCCCCGCGTCCGCCCCGCCCGCCCGGCCGCTCCTGGGCCCCGAGGCCCGCGCTGCGCCCGCACCTGCTTGGACTTGGCCTGGGCGGCCGTGGGGCCCTTTTTGCGCAGCACCGTCACCGTGTCCCAGTCACTCTCAGCCATGGCGGGGCAGGCGGGGCTGGCAGTCCGTCCGGCGGCTCCGCGGCAGCTGCTCGAGACCCGGCGTCGCGACGTCCCCTAGTCGCTCGGCCGCTTCCGGCGCCCGCCTCGGGCCCGCCCCCTCCTCCCATTGGCCGGCGGCTCGGGGGGCGGGCACTTCCCGCGGCTCGGGGCCAATCCTCGCCCGGCTCGTCTGTGGAAACGCCGGAGGTGCGCGAAGTGGGGCGGGAGAAGTCGCGGCCGAGGCGCGTGGCTCCTGGGGGGGCGTTGTGTGTGTGTTGGGGGGGTTGGGGGGCGGCCAGGGGCAGCTGGAAGGGCGCTTGGGAGCGCTGGGGGGTGATGAGGGGCATGTGGGGCAATGAGAGGTACAGGGGCCGTGGGCGGGGAGGCGAGAGGATGAGTGGGTGGGAGGAAGGGGAACCCGGCTTGGGGAGGCGGCGCAGGGTGGCTCTGGAACGGGGTCGGGGCGCAGGACGTGAAGAGGAGTACTGGGAGGGGAAGGGGAAATGTGAGTAGCGGGTGCTGTGCGCCGGGGCGAGAAGGGGAGAAGAGGGGACTCGGGGGTGGGGCAGGTAGGGGGAGGGAGACTGGGGTCCACACCTGGTTTCCTGGTCGCACCTTTGGGAATGGGGATCGACCAGCCTCGGCCTGGCCTGGCCCCTCGCGGGCAAGGTGGGCGCGCAAACTGGATGCAAGGGAAAGCTAGCCTCATCGATTTTCCTGCAGTTGAGGTTAGTTTCTGTTTCATGCCTTTTTTGGTCACCTTGCACGCAAATGGAAGTTCTTCTGTTTCTCTGGAGTTCTGCTCACGTGATGCAAAAATGATGGGGGCCAGGGTGCAGGTTAGGTGGGGCCTGAAGCAAATATGTTTTGTGGGAGGACTCCAAGGAAATATACAAAATTATAAAAACAAAATTTGTTACAAAAGAGAATGTTTTTGTATAACATGTATATTTTGAATAATATGATGTATACATAACTTTACAGTATGTAATATAATGTATACCTAATATAACGAATGAGTTATTTTACAATAACTTTGTAATATTTTATAGTTATTTTATGATAATCTTATATAATGAGAAAATAAGTCAATAAATTATAAATTTTTAAAAACTGGCAAATGCCACACATTACAAAATTCAGAAAAATAACGTTTGTATGAATTAATGAATGCACCTCTAATGCTTTTGCTTTCATTTTTGACTGTATCCTCATTGAATGCCACATCATGACTTTGCAGAATTGTTTTATGGAAAGAACAGAAAGACAATTCAGACATTTTTCTAACTTGTGTGATCAAATTTGTCTCTGATTGTTAGCGTTGACCTTGGTTTGGGTAATACTTGCGCTTCGCATAGATGTGCTCACTTTTTGTAGCATTCTTATAGGTTTATGCTCCACAACACAGGAATTCTGATAAATGTGTACACTTTAATAATATAATATCCAGTTATCTTACCAGCAAAAGCAAGTATATTTAGGAATGCAGAGGAATTACAGTTCAAAATATTAAAACCGTGGCAGACCATAGGCAAATCGGGAGAACAGGAAGAACTTGCTTTTATAGGGAGAAGGGGGAGTTGGGACGGGCTGTGATAACCAAAGAGTTCGGGGAGCTGGGGGCCCAGTGGAGGCTTCCTGTTGGCTGGACTGCTGTAGTCTCTGATTGGCTGGGCTGTTGGGGTGTTGCGGGGTGGAGGGAAGTTTCCTTCCTCCTGCCTGACGGTAAGTAGAGGCACCTTCCTGCCCAAGATGTAGGCAGAGATCGCTTCCTGTTTGGGGTAACTGACATGCATGGCAGGCGTGAGGGCGCACCGTACAGGCCAGTCCCGAGTCGACTCCAACTTTGGCTGAGTTCTCCGTAATTAAATCCACACATTCTATCCAGGAGTCAGGACAGCCGAGTCCTCTGCTAACAATTTTGCACAGACTCCCGTTTGGTTCATACGACAAACCTTGTTTCTCCTTTGCTCCGCGTACTTCCAGCTCCGGGCGCTGTGCGGGTAGGTAGTTGGCAGCTGTAGAAGACGTACCTGCCCCAGGACAGGCCAGCAAGACTGTGAACAGCATAAAAATATCCCATATACCCCAACTCAGGCTCCTCTTAGTGGGGTCCCAAAAATGCCTGTGGTCACTGCAGCGGGCCCAGGAAGAGTGTGAAGAGAGAGGGGGCTGCTTGGAAAGAGACAGCGGTCTTAACCTATTTCAGTCAAGATATCCTGCTCCTGGAACTTAAGCAACACCCGGCCATGGGAACCCTCGAGTGAGGCCCTCTCTTGAGGGCTGTGATCCCCAAAGGAGAAGTTGCGTCAGCTCCGTGGTGTTGCACCTGCCCTGGTTGGCTCAGCCCAGAGAGGGGCACCCTAGACCTTGGTGTCTTCTGTCCATGCAGGTGTCTGCCAGGATAGCCATCATCACATCTGGCCCTTGGTCAGGAGTCCAGGTCTGATGCCACAGAGACCTCTGCAGCCTCTGTCCTTGTGGCATGAGCTACCACCAGGGCACAGGTGGTACAGGTGTCTGTGCCCCTCCCCCCGACCCATTCCCTGTCGGGTCACCCACGCTCACCCCCTCCTGGCTCTGGGTGCTCCTGATTTACTCAGGGTCCATGGGAGAGTAGCTTTGGGGGCGAAGCTGCAGCAGGTGGCATGGAGAATCAGCTTCAGGAGGCCTGGTGAGCAGCTCACATCTCCCCTGAGGTGCCACACCACTGCTGTTTAATGAATCTCCTGCCTGCCTTGTTTAAAGTAACCAGTGTCACACATCTTCATTCATGGAGAAGAGAAAAGAGAATTCTGTAGCCTTCTGGAAAACAAAGATAAAACATGGCTATTTCTATATTTCCAAAATAAAGATATTAACTTGAATATTGTATCCCTGATGAAAATTAGATATTTTTTTTGATGTGGCCCATTTTTTAAAGTCTTTATTGAATTTGTTACAATATTGCTTCTGTTTTATGTTTTGGTTTTTTGGACGCGAGGCATGTGGGATCTTAGCTCCCTGAGCAGGGCGCGAACCCACACCCCCTGCATTGGAAGGCGAAGTCTTAACCACTGGACTGCCAGGGAAGTCCCTCCCTGATGAAAATCAGCATTAAAAGTTATCAACTAAATACTATCCAGTAAAATCTAGTAAATGTGAAGGTCTGTACGCCTCATGAAGGAGGGGTTACTCACACATTTAAAGGCAGTTCATGATCACCATGGCCAACAGCCCTTGAGGGGGCCCCATGATCCCACTTCCTGGCAGCCCAGCTTTTGTGTAATCCCTTTCCCCTCTGCAAACAAACATTTTTTATTGTGATAAAATACTCTTAACGTAAAAATTACCATCTTAACCATTTTTAAAGTGTAGAGTTCAGTGGCATTAAATACATTTATGATACTGTGAAACCATCACCCATAATCCATCTCCAGACTTCTTTATTTTGTAAAACTGAAACTCTGTTCCCGTGAAGCACTAATTCCCTATTCCTCCTCTCCCCCAGCCCTCGGCACCCACCACTCTACTTTCGGACTTTCTGACTTTAACTCTTCTAGGAACCTCATATAAATGGAATCCTACAACATTTGTCCTTCTGTGACTGGCTTATTTCACTCAGCATAACGTCCTCAAGGTTCATCCATGTTGCAGCCTATGTCAGAACTTCTTTCTTTTTCAAGGCTGAATAATAGTCCATTGCATGTACATACCACATTTTGCTTATCCATTCAGCCATTGATGAACACAGGTTGCTTCCATATTTAGCTATTGTGAGTAGTGCTACTGTGAACATGGATGTACATATATCTTTTTGAGACCCTGATTTCAGTTATTTGGATATGTATCCAGAAATGGAATTGCTGATCATATGGTGACTTTTTAATTTTTTGAGGAATTGCCATGTTTATTTTTGAAGGATATATTTTATAAATATTGTCCCATTGTGTTCTGATCTCCATTGTTTCCAATGATAAATCATCTGTCATTCATATCTATTTTGATCATTGTCCCCTGCACGTAATGTGACATGTTCTCTGGCTGCTTCAAGATTTTCTCTTTTTTGGGGGGGGGAGGGGGTTCCTATTATGTGCCCAATTATACCTTTCTTCATATTTATCCTGCTTGGGTTTGCTGAGCTTCTTGGATCTATATATTAATGTTTTTCATCAAATTGGGAAAAATTTCACTAGTAGTCAAATATTTTATTTATTTATTTATGGCTGCATTGGTTCTTCGTTGCTGTGTGCACAGGCTTTCTCTAGTTGCGGCGAGCAGGGGCTACTCTTTGTTGCAGTGTGGAGGCTTCTCATTGCGGTGGCTTCTCTCGTTGCAGAGCACGGGCTCTAGGTACGTGGGCTTCAGTAGTTGTGGCATGCAGGTTTAGTAGTTGTGGCTTGCAGGCTTAGTAGTTGTGGCTTGCGGGCTCTAGAGTGCAGGCTCAGTAGTTGTGGTGCACGGGCTTAGTTGCTCTGCAGTATGTGGGATCTTCCCAGACCAGGGCTCGAACCCGTGTCCCCTGCATTGGCAGGCGGATTCTTAACCACTGCACCACCAGGGAAGTCCCTAGACAGACACTTTGTGAAAAGAAGTAGCCTTTGGGGATTAGGAGTAACCCACTGAGGTTTTCCTTTGGGGAAGAGCCCTCTGGCCAGTGTGGAGGATGGGGGTGTGAACATGGGGTGAAGGCAGTGCTCAGGGGAGCACGGGTAGTGAATTGGACTGAGCAGGGCAAAAGGAGTGGTCTGAGGGGGCTGAGAGGGCTGAACACCCTATGGAAACTAACTATGTCAGGTTGGATCAACAGACCAACAAGCTACTTGTTACTCATTGTTAACTTAAAAGTGATTGGTTACATCCTTTGTTAGTATTTTGATGAATATGACTGTACAAGTATTGTTCACAGCAGATCTACATAATGCATTATGATTCTACTTCCTTTCCCCTATCACTTTTTCCTTGTGTTGACAAGTGTCTCTAATTTTTTTGGTTAGCTGCATGTTAATTCACTTCATTTTTACTTACCCCCATTAACTCATCCCCAGACTGTCTGTCAGGGCTGTAAATCTCCTCTCCACCCATCAGGTGACTGGCCATCCCTGTGTTTCCCAAGCCTCATCCTCTGCAGCCTGTTCTCCCCAGCAAAGTTGGGTGGGCTTCTTCCAGACCCAAGCCTGGAACTGTCTTTTGAGGAGTTTCTCCTCTCTCCTGGAGCCAATGCCAGCATCTTCTTTCCTTTCACTCTTATCTTGGTGGACAGGCTCTAGAAGCTTTCAGACCAAGACTACATGGGAGGAAAATTTTTTGAGACACAGCATGTTTGAAAATGTCTTTATCCCGTCATCAACTCTCAGGGTGATTGATTGATAATTTGAGCAACAAATTACAGGTTGGAATATGTTTTCTCTTAGAATTTCAAAGTCAGGCTCTATTGTCTTCTAGTTTCCATATTACTGTTGAGAAGTCCCATGTCTTTCTTGTTGTCAGTCCTTTATTTATGACCTGCTTTGTGTGGACTTCCTCCTCTCTCTCCCTTCTCACTCTCTCTCTTTGCCTCTGTCTCTGTCTCTCCCTCCTTGTCCTCTCCCTTCCCTCCCCCCTCCCCCCATCTGGAAGTTTCAGGATCTTCTACTTGCCCTCCTTTCTATGCAACCTCAGGGTGATGGCCTTGGTGTGCTTCCCCACCATGTGCTCCACACTCTAGACCCCCTAAATTTGGATAATAAGGCCCTTCAGTTTGGGAATGTTTTCTTGTGCTCTTTCCTCAATAACTTCCTCCCTTCATTGCTTGTTTCCACTTTCTGGAATTCCTATCACTAAGATCTTAGATTCCCTCCTGGGGCTGTGAATGTCCGTATCTTTTCTATTTTTAACTCCTTTTCTTTCTGCTCCACTTTTGGGAGATTTCCTCAACTTACAACCCTTTCACTGACTTTCCTCTTTAATTTGATCTCACATTTTTATTTTCTAAGTGCTCCCTGCTCTAGTCTATCCGTTCCTTCTACAGCACTGAAATTTATAGCACCCTGTTCCACATATTCTTCTCTCTGTCCCTCTGAGGTTACCAAGTTTAGTTCTGGTCACGTTTTTTTTCAGGTACCTGCACCCTCCCTCCCCCTCCTTTCATCTGTTTTGATCTCTGTCTTTCATGCAACTGTCCCAACCCTTGGCTGTCTGTCTCATCCAAGAGGGTGGCCCTTGGGAGCAGCTGGGAGCCTCGTGTGCGTGGCAGGACTTGCCAGGGTGGGCTCCTCTTTGGGGCGATCAGGGTGGAACAGAGCCATTTCGTCTGAGGGTCCCAAAGAGCAACATCTGGCCAACCCACTGTTTCCTGCTTAGCCTGACTGCCAGCCTGGTGGCCGCCGTGGGGAAGAACTGAGCCCGGCGTCCCTAGGCTAGAGAGCCCTTGGACTCATCGCCTCCTGCCTTCCATAGCAGTGACGAGAGGGAAGGTGCCCGGCTGTGTGGGCTGGAGAGAGGATCTGGGGTCCAGCTGCCCCTACACAGTGTTCAGCCCCTCCCTGCGGCCCAGCCTGCTCTGGGGCCGGGGCCTCTGGGTTTGCCTGGAGCCAGCGCAGCTAGCCTCTGATGACCCCCCTCACTCTGGGACCCAAAGGGTAGATCGTACATGATGCAATTAGCTAAAGGTTCATTTAGTAATCCTAAATCATGTCAGTGATAAAATACAAATACTCCTCCTCAAAATGTCTCCTGTCGGCCGCTGGCACCGGCAAACTCCAGCACACTTTGTATCCTACGTGGAAATCAGCTACACTCTGTGTTTCGGGGGGACGTTCCTAACATTTGGGTGTCATGTGTACTTCCAGCCCTGGCAGAACTCTGCGCTCCTGCATTTAAACAGCAAAGCAGGTGACATTCGCACCGCCACTACGCCCGACTTACTTCAACACTGTTGTTCTATACAGCCACTCAGAGTTTTCATTGGAATTTACAATCTTTCAACTGCCGAGATGTCTGAAAGGCACCAGGATCGGCTTTCACCAAAGACACTGACAGAATCACAATTTGCAGGACGTGCATATGGTTCTTCCTAACTTGGTGCATCTGTGGTTTCAAGTGAAAGAAAATTACCACAAGTTTATTAAGGTCAATAAAAAGTATTCTTTGATCAACTACGAGTGAAAATAGATGGACAAATATGGCTGGACTGTCTATTGAACACGACAAGAAGAAAAAAGACTGATTGTGACAAAAGCCCTGTGAAATTTGCAGATACTAAGACTCAAAAACAGAAACTGGTCTATAATGTTATTCATTAATGTGAAAAATGGATATGTTGGTGTAAGTATTCCCCTTGTTTTTGAGAAAATACATAATGTAAAGAAAGTTTTGATCCATCACTTTCCCCTTTTTTGTACTGTTTATTGAATGTATTTACTTTTTATTCACACGATTGTGTACATGAAGTTCAGCAAGAAAACATTTTCACAACTTGCTTTTCTTTTCAGCCATTGTTGTTGTCACCGAATACACTTGGTCCCATGGAGAAGCGGAGTTAAAAGATCCATTGGGCGTCCCCAGCGAGCACTGGAAAGGCCAGGTGTGCGGGAGGAGAGGATGGGCTATGGTCCAGGAGAGGATGGGCTGTGGTCCGGGAGGGTGTGGGGCTGGACTGGGCAGTGGAGGAGGCTGCCAGCTTCCCCTGCGCTGGTGGCCACTTCCTTCAGCTGCAGAAGGCAGGACCACTTAGACTGAGCCGGGTGCACGGCCTCTACAGATGGCCAGGGGAGGGGAGGGGGCCAGCTGGAGAGGGTGGGCTGCCAAGGATGGGCCCGGGGTCTGGGGAAGCAAGGAGGTACGGTTGACAGCTGGCAGAACCAGGGTCAGAGGTCCCAGCTGGGCTGAAGAATGCTGGGCCCTGGACAGGTGGGAGCCCCGTGGAAGAGGGTGGCAGTGGTGGGGCGGGGAATGCCTGCTGCGGTGGGGTGCCGGGAGACCCCTGAGGGCCACCCCGAGCCTCTCTGACACAGAGCTGCGGACCTTGGCCAGGTGATCACTTGCTGGGTCCGAGTGTGAGCAGAGCCATCTTACGGTTTGTTGCGGGTCCGAAGTGAGGCGGTGGAGCAAGGTCCCCACAGGGAGCAGGTGCGCGGTGCCTGGGCGGGAGTTCCGGCCGGAGTCAAGGGGCCAGAGCGGCAGTTCCGGATGCGGCCGGCAGAGGGCGCGCGCGGACCCGCCGCTGCTCCCCAATGAGGCCGAAGAGGCCGCTGCCCTCCAGGGACCCAGCTGACGGAGGACACGGGCACACAAACCGAGTCTAGTCCCACGGGGTGTGGGGGAGGGGACCCACTTAACACAGGGCCACCAGGAGAGAGACCTTCTCTAGCTGAGACCCTAGGACCTGCAGAGGGCCCAGGCTGAGCCCCTCACCCGGGGAGGGAGGGAGCTGGTCCCGGCAAGGCACTGGCTGGTGTAAAGGCCCTGGGGTCGGGTCGGCCTGGCGATCGGAGGCCGGGGTTGGCCGGGGCAGCCCGGGCACCTGTGATTCTGCATGCGAGTTTGTCCCCCAGGCCTTCGGTTCTGGGTGTGGGGTGGCGTCCGTTTTCTGAGATCGGCTGAAGGGAGGTGGGTGTTGAGTGGGGAATGTGGGCAGGGTGGGGGAATTTGGGGTGATCTTTTGCCTTCTTCTTGGTACTTTTCTGTGTTTTCCAGAGCTTCCAAAATGACCTTCTGTTGCTTAAAACCAAATGCTTTTGAATCGGTGGTACCATCAGGTGGTTTAAAAACTGTGGGATGGTGTACAGTGACCACGGCCTGCTCCTTGGCCCCCATCACGTTGATTACTTTCTCCTGCACCCTTCCCAAGTCTACAGAGAGTACAAACGGACACGAAAACCATTCTTTTCCACCTTTGCTTACAGAGGACGCAGCGCTATGTCACGCTGTCACCACCACGCTCTCTGCACCTCATTAGGGCCTGGGCGTGGGCGGTCCTGGTCCCAGAGCGCTGGCTGCTGCAGTGAAGCCAGCTGCGGGGCCTCACCAGCCTGGTCTTTCTCCTTTTCTTGGGGAGGGGCGGTGCTGGCTGTGCACTTCCAGGAGGGGGAGCGGGGGAGCCCCTTGTGGCTGGCTCCCGGGGAAGGGGAATTCTGGGCAGAGCTGCAGGCCGGCCTTTCTGGAAACTCATCCATCAGGTGATTACACAGTGAGAGTGAAAACAGCTCCTTTCAGAAGCTGCAGCCCCCGGTTGACCTTCAAATGTCTGAAAAACGAGAAAAGAAGCAGGGCCGAGCTCTCAGGACGGGAAGTGGGCCGTACTGGGAGGCTGGCTCTGCTCCGCACCGGCCTCTGCTCTGGGGACAGCACCGGGCACAGGAGGGGCAGCCCACGTCCAGGGTCCTAAGTGCGGGGCCATGGCGGCCTTCCTGCCTCCTGGCCCTGAGTGCTGTTCTCCCAGAGGCCTGGGAGAGTAAAGGATGGGAGGTGAGATGTCCAAGGGGACTGGCCACGCCAGTGGGGAGCGGAGGTGCCACCAGCATTCAGAAATGTCCTGGGCGCAGACCAGGACCCGAGGGAGGAAAGCCAAGGGGGTGCCACCAGCATTCAGAAATGTCCTGGGCGCAGACCAGGACCCGAGGGAGGAAAGCCAAGGGGGCAGGCCCCCCCCCCCCGGGAAGGGGGCCTTGGGGCAGAGTGGGTGGCCGCGGCAGAACCCTCCCCCGGGGTCTGCAGGCCCAGTGGGCAGCTGATGGGGCCTCTCCTGCCTGGCCGGCGAGCTGTGCAAAGCCAGCGTCCACCGCAGCATCGACCCGGATCTGTAGCCAGGCCCGCGCCTCTCTCTGGGGGGCACTGAGGCACAGGACAGAGGCCCTAGACCTCAGCCCTCAGGGGGCAGGTGGACGACGCAGGCCCCCTCTAGGGTCTGCTCGGGGCTGTCCCAGCCACCTCCCGCATGGCTGCCTCAGAGGCTGAGTTTTGCTTTCTTTTTGGCAGGAAGGAACCCGCGTGGGAATCCCCTGAGCTGCCCGACGACCAGAGTGAGTCATCCCTTTTCCAGCCCGCCTGGATCGAGGTGTCACCCTTCTGAGCTGGCAGGCGGGGGTGGGCTGGCTGCTTCTCAGTCAGCAGCCCCTCCCTGCCGAGGCTCCCTCTACCCAATCTCAGCTCGGGGGCCTGTCGTCAGAATCTCTCTCTCTCACACACACACATACACACACACAGACACACACACACACACAGTGTATTCAGGAAAATCCTCTGAAACTGGCAGTCTGAGAGATATGAAATCATTTTCATGCTGGAAGCATCGCCAGGTCCTTCGAGTGGGGCTCAGCCCTGTCCGTGCCGAGGGCTGCAGGCAGCCTCCTTCCCGGGAAGCAAGACCTTCGTCCAGGAAATCTCTTCGGGATGCAGGGTGGGCTGAGGGGGCCCTGAGCCCAGCGCTTCTGCGCTGACCCCGATGCTGGAAGGGTGAGTGAGGTCTGACCCCCCCAGGGAGTCACTGCACAAGGCAGGCGAACGACTTCCACTTCACCCTGAAGAAAGAGGCGTGCTGCTGAGCGGGGACCTCCTCTCTGCAGCAAGAGCCATTTCCTTCTGTGCTGCCAGTGGGTTCACAGGACGGCCTCGGCTCCCCAGACCCTGGGAGGAGAAATCTCCTTACAACTGAGAGCTCGGTTAGTTATGGGCCTTGAGGGAAACCTCATGGAACGCGTAGGTGAGGACTGGGGAGGTTTCCACGGCTGCTCGTGGCAAACTCAGCCTTGAAGTTCACGGAACTCGTAATGGAGGCCTGGTGGCCTTGCTGCTGTATCCCGGGGATGTGGCATTTGGGATCGGGGAATTCCGACTCCAAACCAAGTAATGATTTATGCAGTGTGATGCGAGTACTTCTGGACACAGCGTGGACCGTTTACATCATGTGGCTTCACAGCCTGCCTATGTCGTTTTACTCTGTCCTTGAACAGTTTGCGTGGCTTCAGACGCTCCCCCTGGAGCGGGGGCGCCCACTGTGCTGTGTGACCTGGGTAAGGAATCTTGCCTCTCGTAATCTTTCCTCTTCTGCAAAATGGAGAGAGTCGTCCCCATTTCCGGGTGCTGGAATCAGATGAGACGCTGTTCTCAGGTATTTAGAAAGCCGTATTCCACAGGAGAGAATCCAAATTGTCCCCACTCTCCTTTAGCAGATGAGAAACGTCTTGTCCTCAGGTCACACACTTAGCGGCAGTGTGCTGCCCCTTTTTTCTGGTCAAGACCACCGCTTCCTTTCTAAATATTTCCACTCGTGTGTGTCCATGTGCCATAGGCTGTGCGTATTGTTTCGTTTGGTGGTGAAATTCACATAAGATAAAATTCACCGTTTAAACCATTTTAACGCTTACAATTCAGTGTCATTTGTACTTTGTAATGTCGGGCAACCGTCGCCACTACCTAGATCTAGAACATGTCACTACTCCGAAAGGAGACCTCGCAAGCCTTCCTACCCTTTAGGTGAGCGGCGTCTGTTTGTACTTTTTCTCATAAATGTAACCCACACTGGGGTCCAGCCCTGCGCTGGGTATCGCCGTGGTGTCCTGCGCCTGGAGCTAACCCTCTGCGGGAAGCGCGTAACACACCCTCGTAGGAGAGAGCCGCGGCAGCGCAGACAGACTCTACCTCGAAAGAGTCCGCGGGCGACTTAAGTACCCTAGCCGCGTCAGCTCCGCCCAATCGGCGCCCGCTGCGGCTCCCTGCGCGCTTCTGGTAGGCTGTTGTGTCAGTCAGTCAGGAGTGAGGGCCCGAGGCGGGAGGGGCGGGGGAGAAAGCTGGCCAATCGGTGCCCGCTGTGGCTCTCTGCGGGCACTTGGTAGGCTTTTGTGTCAGTCCGTCAGGAGGGAGGGCCCGAGGCAGGGGGCGGGGGAGAAAGCTGACCAATCGGCGCCCTGTGTGGCTCCTGCGCGCTCCTGGTAGGTCCCCACATCAGTCCATCAGGCGGGCTCGTGGGCGGGGCGGCGGCGGCGGCGGCGACGGCGGCGGCAGGCGGGCAGGCGGGCAGGCAGTTCCGGGCGCGCGGCGGAGGTTGGTGAGTGGCGCCGCGGGGGTTGGGGTCGGGGGTCGGGGTCGAGGTCGAGGGGCGGGGGCGGCGGGGCGCGCGGCGCCAGGAGGCCCGGCGTGGGGCACGGTCGCCGCCGCGCGCGGGTCTGAGGGGATTTCTCGGAGCCGGAAACTGAAAGTCGGAGCGGGCCCCTCACAGGAAAGTTCGCGAACGGCGGGGCGTCCACGGCGGCCGGCCCGGGTCCGCGCGGGGTCCACGCCCCCCGAGCCGCCCCCGAGCCTCGGCTGCGGCCCGCGGCGCCCCACCCCTTCTTGCCCCCGAGGGGCTTCCTGCCCCGCTCGGGGTCCGGACGGGCTCCGCGGGCGGCCTGGACCTCGGGGGTCGCCGCTTGTCGCTTGCTGCCCCGGGCCCTCTCCCCGTGCCCCCGACCCCCCTGAGCTTGGGCCTTGTCTGACGGTGACACCGAGCCCCGAGGTGGATGGGGAGGATGCAGGGGTCTAGGGAGCTGCCGGGGCGGACGGAGCCTGGCGTGGGGACTCACAAAACTGCTGTGTGTGCGGGGCCAGACGCTCCCTGGAGGCAGAGCGGGCTCCTCGTGGACCGGACGGTGGGGACGGGGGAGAGCTGGGGACAGCTGCGCCTGTGACAGCAGCCGCTCCGCCCGGCCTTGAATCTAGCAGAGCAGGGGGCGTGCCAGGCCTGACGCCGGGCCCTGCGTGACTCAGGGGCCACATGTCCCCGGCTAGCAACTCAGTTACTGGCTTTAGGTGGAGGTTCCAAGCAGCCCAGAATTGTTGTTTGAGTTTTTTTTAACAGCTTTATTGCAGTGTAATTTACGGACCGCAAAACTCACTGCTGCTTGAATTTCAAACAAACAAAATCATAAGCAGTGCTTTTTTGAAAGCCTTTTCTGAGGAGCAGAAGCTTTCAGTGCTTTCAGCAGTAGCATCTTCACACACTCAAGCGGCCGCTCTCTCTGATTCCAGGCCCCAGCCTGGCCCGTCCCCAACCTCAGCCCCACGCCTGGGGACACAGCCCAGCCCCCGTGAGGCTGCAGCTCCCAGAGGCCGGAGCCGCGAGTTGGGCCTCTGTGCTCTCTGGTCCTTCGGCCTGGGACAGCCCTGAGCGCACCTCCTGACACACCCAGGCCGCGCCGTGGGCCCTTCCGGCGTCCCCCCTGCGTCCCAGACCTCTGCCACCTGAGGTGGCACCGTGCCCTGTGGCCCTGGCCTGCTGACTGCATCGGTAGTGGCGCTGCCCAGTCTCCCCAGCTCCCCGCGTGACGCACAGCAGGAGCCTGGAGACATCCACGCGGAGCGACAGGTAGAGTGAAGGTCGCGTGTGTACATCACTGGCTCGCTCACTCTGGGGAGACAGACACGCATGTCCTTCCTCTGGGGACCTGAAGAAACGGGTTGTTTCAACAGTGGTCGTAAACTGCGGACAGAGCGCAGAATTTACAGCCATCACTTGGTGCTGGAGAAAACGTTTTCTCCGGGAAGAAAAGGCCTTCTGACTTAGTTCTGAGCCAGGTGTGGGCCCCCCTCTGGCAGTGGGAGATGCCAGCCCGCCCGCCCGCATGGCCAGCACACCAGCGCGGACCGGGCACGGTCCAGCAGGTGGGTTTCCACCGCAGGGCAGCGCACACATGGGCAAGGGGAGGAAGGTCCAGAGAAGAAAACCCAGAAAAAATGACCCACAGGTTCCACAGGTCATGCCGAGAATGGGGCGCACGCCTTCCGTCTGTTCCTGAGTCCCCACCTGGGCTTGATGCCCTGCCCCCCCTGCGTCCTGGGCCTGCTCCTTCGCGGAGATGGGTGAGGACCGCTCCCTCAAGGCCTGGGCTGTGTTAGCAGAGGAAGGACGTGTCCCCGTTCCACAGTGCGGCTGAGCCGCGGGGGGTGAGGGGGGCAGGCTCCGCGGAAGCTGTCCCCTGGCTCCGGGCAGGACCAGAGTGGCCACCGCGTTCCCTGCAGGACCAGCAGGCGGTGGAGATGGCGTTTGGGGCAGGTGTTCCTGGGGACTGGCTGTGATTTAGGGAGGCGAGTACACAGCAGCGGCGGGGGTAGGAGGTGAGTAGTGGAGGTGACTACAGTGCGGGCTCCAGGATTGGGGTGCCCTGCTTTGTGGCGGGGTGGCGCCCGGCGGGGCCAGTGGTGCGGCACGGAGGAAGGGTCAGACACAGGGGTATAGGAGCCAGTGGCCGGCGGGAGCCTTGGGAGCAGGGAGGACACCCCCGCACCCCACCATGGGCCCGGGTCCCTCCTCCCTGCCTCCAGGCCCGCGATGCTGCCGGGCCGAGGAACGGTGCGGGGAGGCGAGGGTTGTTCAGGAAGCCGAGCAGCAGAGGCCCTGGAAGCCTGGGGGTCTGAGGGAGGAGCCCAAATCCCCAGCTCGTATTTAAGGGCCTCGGGAGGCTGCTGCGGTGAGTCAGGTCACAGTGGACGGTGGCCGGGCCCAGTGGTAGCAGTGTGGTCAGGTCCTGGATGTTTGTAGCAGGTAGAGCCAGTGGATTTCCTGGCCCGTTTGAGGTGGGCGTGAGGCGGGGCTGAGGCCTCAAAGGGGCAGAATCGCTGCGTCGTCATTGATCAACGTCTCCCTGTTGATGGCCCCAGTTTTTCATAAGAATCTGGGTGTGTTGATGGCCCAAGTAGCTGCGAGTGGGCGCGGGCGGGAAGGGACGGCGCAGCGTTTGCTGTGTGCTTTAGTGTAAACGGTTGTTGGGCGCTGAGTTGGTACCAGCATCACGTTGAGCTTGAACGAAGATGAAAGTAGTGTCAACGATAACGTTCACGTGGACCTGAGGTCCTGGGGGCTGCACTCGCACGCTGTGTGCGGTCACAGGTCCCTGAGAGTTGCTTCAGGAGGCTTGGACCTGGGGGGCCCAGCGTGGCACGCAGCAGGGGCAGCTGTCAGTGGAGCGTGGATTTGGGGGAGTTTGGTCCTTGCGTTGGGGCATCCCAGAGGGAAGCTCCTGGGTTGAACCCGTGTGTCTGCTGGCAACAGGTGGCCCCCAGCAGCCGAGTGCTCCGTCACCTGATGTGATGTTGGTTTGGGCAGCAACGTCCCTTCTGAGAATTAGTCCCTGACCCCCCCACACCGGGCTGAGGACGGAGGAGCCCAGCTGCCCAGCGGCCTCCGGCTCCGTCGGGGTCTCGGCTCTTTCCCTGGGTCCTCCTGCTCTGTACCCAGGCGGGACCTGGGCTTGGGAAGGGGGCCTGCAGCACACGAAATGGCAGAACAGCGGTGGGGTGCCAGATGCCCCCCACTCTCCTGGGGGTGGGGAGGCAAGAGGGAGCTGCAACCCCACCTGGGGGGGGCTTCTTTTGTGTTAAAACCGGTTTTTGAGGTTATTCTGCCATTGTTAATATTATGAAGCAGGGTTATTCTGGATAAACGTGCATGGGTGTACCATAATTAGGGATTTCACCATCTTTTTTTCGACTCTCCGGGAATAGAAACTCCGTCTTTTTCTTTTTAAAATGGGGTATACATACAGTAAAATGCACAAGCCCTAAATGTACAGCCAGATGCACCTGTGTCCACGTATACAGTCATTCGTCGCCTTCCAGAAGCCCTCACGTCCCTCAGGCAACACTGACTCTCCCGCACGGAAGGCTTCTGTGTTTCGCTTCTCACAGGGTTTCTGACTCCAAATGTGTGGGTTTCCCCACACCAAGCAGTTCTGCCTTTCTAGATAGATGCCGATGGGGTGGCCGCCTGGTGTTAGCACACACCCCTTGTGTTAAGGGTTTGGTCGCTCAAGGCTGCCCCCACCCCACTTCAGATGCCAGTGGGGAGGCGGGGCCTCCCATACTTCTCACTGACCGACTGTAAATTGAGGGTCCCCATGACCCCCTCCTTGGGGTCAGTAATTTGCTAGAAGGGCTCAGAGAAACATGCGTAACAGCCCGCTGGGAGAGACGCACAGGGCCAGGTACAGGGAGGGACGCGGAGCCTCCACGCCCTCTCCAGTCCCCCCTTCCCAGCACCTCCACATGTTCAACCCAGAAGCTCTCCAAACCCGGTCGGTCGTTTAGGGTTTTCACCGGGGCTCCATTCTGAAGGCAGGATTGATTGAATCACTGGTGATTAAGTCAATGGCCAGTGTCGCTGCCGCGGAGATGGGGGTGGTGGTGAAGGGGCTTCTGAGTAAACAAAGGTGCTCCTCTGTCCCCATGGCTCAGGAAGCCCCAGGGGTTCTGGGTGCTTTGTGCCAAGAACCGGGATGAAGACCCAGCGTCTGTTGTATCCCAGTTCCCAGCCCCAAGGGTAACTGCTGTTCTAACTTCTATCGTCGTAGGTTAGTTTCGCCTGTCCTCGAACTTCATGTAACTGGAATTATCCTGTAAATAATGTTTTGTATCTAGTAGAAATGCCGTTTCAACAAAATTCAAGTTTGTTGTATGAAGTTAGTGCGTTCACGTCTGGAGCATGTTTGGGGAGTGAATTAAGTGTGAGACCAGGGCCGGGCCGTGTGGGAATACTTGTTCACACTCCCAGGTGAGTGGTGTGAATGGATGTAGTTCTTGTTTTTTACCACGTCGCCTGAAAGTCAGGATTTGGAAAATAAACTGGAAGCTTGGAAGGACCAGTAGGGGGTTTTGGTTCCATATTGGAGGCTTGTAACATCTGACCCCTAAGTACAAAGGCTGCCGGTCGCCCAGCCCCCAGCCCCGTGTGACTGCAGGTGGGTGGAGTGTGCGGCGCCAGGAGGGTCCGAAAGGGCCAGAGACTCGGAGTTTTCTTCTAATGTTTGGGCAGGTGGCACGGCAGCGCTGAGTGTGGGCACGGCGCTGAGTGTGGGCACGGCGCTTTAGAGTCTGTATGACGTTTTCCATTACAGTTCTCGAGGGTTCAAGTGTATGACTGTGACTTGAATAAGACATTTAAGGCCTGAAGCACTGAGACCTCCTAGGGCGTGGCGGGGGCGCCCTCTGACCGTGTAGCTGCCGGCCCTCCTGCCGCGCCAGGTAGCCGTGACCGCTGAGCGGGGAAGACGAGGCCCACTGTGTGTTGGGGCCTTTTTCCTCTTTACTGCTCAGAAAAGAGACCGTTTGTGGTTCTTTTATGTCCAACAGGAGTAAAGGTCCATGGATTAATAAAATGGGCTCAATCTGCCACAGAAGGTGTGGTCAGTCGGCCAAAAAGTGTTTCCCCCAGGCCGGCCACATTCGGGCGGAAAGTCATCGCAAAAGAAGAAAGTCTCTCCTGACAGGTCCCCTGGAGACTGTTTTTGAGATTGGCAACAAGAAAAGCGTCACCCTCATCCTCGCGCCTTGCACGAGCTTCATTTTTTATTTTGCTTTCTGGCCCTGCCTGTGTAAAACATGGCTGCAGTCATAGAGGCCTTTGCGTTTAATCTTGTTTATTTTGTTTGTCTATTTATTTATTTATGGCCGCGCTGCGGCTCCCGGGATCTTAGTTTCCCCAACCAGGGATTGAACCCGCGCCCTCGGCAATGAAGGTGCGGAGCCCTAATGACTGGACCGCCAGGGAATTCCCACATTTCATTTAACACCTTATAATGAATACAGAGTTTCGATCTAAAGAAGATGGTTTTTTTTTTTCTAGTTATATTCAAAAATAAAAACTCTTCTTTCTCATGTAGTTTGGAGCCATGATATTTTAAACCATCAAGGTTACGAAATCAATTTATTAGCATGACCAGAAAAAGAGGGAAGCTAGGAACGTGATCCCTGTCACGCGGGAGGGAGTGCACCTTCACGGGCCTGTGTTCCAGACGTGCACATGTGTGTGGCCGCCACAGCCTGACCTTGAGCTGCCCTGGCCCAAACTGGGGGCGTATCTGTGAGCTCTGGGGACTTTTTGTTCACATCGTCCACCAAAAGCTTTTACTAATAAAGGCACCTCTCATGCTTGCACATCTGTGTTGTGAGGGCTTGAAGGAATGAGATCCCCCAGCTGTCGAATGGACAGATGGACCCTCCAGGGGCCAGGCCTGCCAATGTGAGGAGAGCACGAGAAAGGCAGAGCTGTGCCCTCCTGAGGTGCCTGGGCACAGCGTCCCTTCTGTTGGTGGCTGGAGGCAAGAATGTCGGTTGTGAAACGTCCTGGGAGCTGCGGAAGGCCCTCCGAGTAAGGCCTCCTGTGTTACAGACCCCACAGCTGACTGAGAGTGGCTTTGCCCAGCTGCTAGGGGACGACACCGTCTGTGCTGTCCCCTTGGTGTCAGGCCAGCATAGGACAGTGCACGTGGCCTCCTGTGCACGGTCGCTGCCCAAGCAGACACGCCCCCCCACCCACCCACCGGAAAGGGGCAGAGTTTCATAGCATCCTGACTTGACCATGCCCAGACCCCAGAGCAGACGGGGTGTGTGCTGGGGGCGTGCGGGGGCAGGGGGAGCTCTTTGGGGGTTTGCACAAAGGACTGGGGCAGCCTGCCGGGGTAGTGGACGATGAGCAGGTCTCTGAGCGCTGTGGGGGACCCTCCCCCCGCTCGCCCATCCCGGTTACCTTGCCTTGGCGGCCTTACCAAGGCCTGGTGGACGGCAGAGGGCAGCTCTGAAGTGAGGGGGACCCTGGCTGTGGGGACGGGAGCAGAGCAGCAGCTGCACACAGGCCGCACCCCCATCTTGGGGCTGAGGGTTGGTACGGCCGTCTCCTGGGCCTGCCCGGGGGCGTCGTCTGCCAGGCTGTCCTGTGTTCTAAGGACACATTCACACCTGGAGCCTTGGGGAGATGGCCAGGCGCAAGGATTGGGGTCCGCGATCACGGTCAGATGGGAGCCCGGCCAGCTGGCCTGGGAGCAGAGGCCCCGGCCGGGTGGCCACAAGGACAGCCCGCTGGGCCCAGGGCTGCGGCGGGTGTGCGGGTGCCCGCTGTCTCAGCCATAGCCCCGCCTGCGCAGGGCCCCCCGGAGCGCTGACGTCCTCCCTCTCAGAGGTCCAATGGCCCAGGCCTTGCATGTCCCCGGACCCGCCGTGACACGCTGTGCTCTCCCTTAGGGCTTGGCCTTGGTGGGGCTGCGGTGCTCATGGCTGCGGCCAGCGCGACCCCTCCCGGCTCTCTGGACCTGCTGCAGCCTGGCTTCTCCAAGACCCTCCTGGGGACCAAGCTAGAGGACAAGTACCTGTGCTCGGCCTGCAGGAACGTCCTGCGCAGGCCCTTCCAGGCTCAGTGTGGCCACCGCTACTGTTCCTTCTGCCTGAGCAGCATCCTGAGGTAGGGGCACCGGGAGCAGCCAGGAGCGGATGCGGATGCCCGCGTGGCCCAGGGCTGCTTTGGTGTGGGCTGAAGTCAAGCATCTCCTTAGAGTCTGTTTTCCCTGCTTCTCCTTGTCTCTGGTGGGAACTGGACCGTTTAAGATTGCCTGGAGGCTCCCGCTCCCTTTGTGCTGGGCGCCCGAGTCCCTGCGGGGTCGGGAGGTGGGGCCTCTGGCCCGTCAGCAGGAGGACAGCGGCCCTTGGTCCTGGCATCTGTCTGCGTGGGTCGCGTTCAGGCGGGCCGGGGTTTGGGGCTGGGCTCCGAGTGTCTCGCACGGTGTGCCGTGTCCGCTGGCTGCCCCGGTGGCCGACGGAAGCTCCGGAGCCCGAGCCGTGGCGTGGGCCTGTGTTGGTGAGGCCGCGGGCCTCCCACCCTCCGCGGCGGGTTTCACAGTGCGGCCTCCCCCTCTCCCCACCAGCTCCGGGCCCCAGAACTGTGCTGCCTGCGTGAACGAGGGCATTTACGAGGAAGGCGTCTCTATCCTGGAGAGCAGCTCGGTGAGTGAGCCGTCCACGCTGACGGTGTCGAGGGGAGAGGGAACCTGGGAACGGCTGCGGGAGAGGCGCCCCGGTCCCGAGCCTCCCCCGAGGCTTGTGGTGTGGGGCGCCAGGCGGGTGGGCGGCTGGGAGGGGGCTTACCCGAGGGACGCCCTCTGCCCAGGCTTTCCCGGACAATGCTGCCCGCAGGGAGGTGGAGAGCCTGCCGGCCGTCTGTTCCAGCGAGGGCTGCACCTGGAAGGGGACCCTGAAGGAGTACGAGGTACTGCCCCCCCCGCAGAGCAGCTTCAAGCCGGCCTGACTCCCGCGGGAGGGGTGCAGCTGCTGCTCCGGGCGTGCCCACCTAGACTCTGGAGCCGGGGAGCCGGGCGTGTGGCCCGGGGTGGGGTGCCCACCCTGTCTGGGCTGTTTCCTGGTGTGTCCGTGGACGCGGTCCTGCGGCCGCAGTGCGGTGGCGGTGAGCAGCGGTGTGCGCAGGGACCCTGGTCCGGCCCTGAGAGTGCCGCGCAGGCAGGAAATTAGCTTTCTCGCGGACGGGACTTTGTTGTCTTTCCTCACTTTGGATAGTGCTCACTCTGGAAGACGCAGGAATAGCCTGCACGTCCATTCTGGGGTCACAGGAAGGCATCTGGCCAGTGACAAGGGCAGTGGCTGGGTGCATATCTTGCCGGCCTGTCTCTGCCGCGCGAGGCTGGCCTGTCGGGGTCCCTGTGTGCTGGGCCTCCGGCAGCCGAACCTGCGGCTGTGAGCCCGGCCAGACGCTCTTCCTGGTGATCAAACGCCCTTAAAAACTTACGTCTCCAAGGTACGTGCGCACGAGCGTTCCCAGCAGCCAAGTGTCCCCGGCAGAGGGCGGGACACACAAGATGGGGGCTGGTCGTGCCGTGGAATAGTGTCCAGTCATGAAGGGAAGGGAACCCCGCCCCAGCCTACAGCGGGGACGGACCTTGGGGACATCATGCTGAGGCCACTCTCAATCAGCTTTGGGGTCTGAGTGAGATGAGCCCAGCACAGGAGGACAGAACCTGCGGGACCAGCCCTGTGAGACAGGAGGTGGAGTGGAGGCTGCCCGGGCTGGGAGGTCGTGTGCAGTGGTGCAGAGTAACGGGCTGGGTCCTCAAGGTGGGGAGGCCTTGGTGCTGTCCCACACGGCCCCGGCTGGCGAGGCTGGAGGGGCTGTTTGCGGGGGACCCGGCTCGCCTACGCCCAGGGCTGCCCAGGCCGCGGAGCAGCCTCCCTGCCACGGGGTGGGCGCCAGGCTGCGACTGAGTCACGACACGGGGGAGAGCCCGTCAGCCCTGGAACTGGGGTCCTGGGTTCCTGGTGGGCTCCTCCCTCCTGCTCCCGTCCCGGGCGCTGCGTGGCGGCGTCCTCTGGTCCTCTTGACCGACTCGACTTCGTGGGCTTCAGGCGCTCGGTTGCGTTTTGCCAGAGGAGCAGCTTGGCCGTGTCCGGGGAGGAGCTGGTGGTCGGGTGGATGGAAGCTGGGCTTTCCTCCGACGGGCGCCTGGCCTGGAAGCGGAGGCCTCTCTGTGCCCTTCCGGGGAGCCGGACTGCAGTCCGTGGACAGAGGCCCCCGACGCCCAGGGGCCACCGTGGGGCGGGGGCGCAGGCAGGGGGTGCTGCCACCGGGCCCTGCTCGGCAGACGGGCCTGAGCTGTTGTTGCCCAGTGCTGTCCAGAGAGCCGGCCTCGGGGCAGGGTCTCTCCTGGGGGGGGGGGAGCCCCAGCAGGGAGTGCAGTGGGTACTCTGTGTCACCTTTTGAAGGGACCAAAGAGCCCTGGGGACAGGCGGAATAGCCCCAGCTCCCGAGTCCTCTGGGGTTTCTGCCGCCTCCAGGCCGCCGGTGCAGGTGGCGGCTTCGCAGGCCCCTGGCCGAGGGCCTGGGACCGCAGCCAGCCCGTGGGCCCTGCGCCGGCCCTGCAGGCATGCGGGCTGGAAAGTCCCTGGCTGCACCCGGGGAGCTCAGGAAAGTCCCTGGGGGTTGGTCACGTGGGAGACGGGCACTGCTCTGGGTCTCTCGGCGCAGCCTTTGACGTAGGGTAAACCTGTCTCTAGCTGGGGTGAGACCCCACCTCGGGGCGCGGGCGGCCACCTTGCTGCAGCGGTGGCCCCGCTCCCAGCCTGGAGCCAAAACGTTTGCCCTTTGGGCTGCTCAAAATTGGGGGGGTGCTGGGAAATGCTGAGACCGCGGCTGAGCTCCTGAGAGTGTGGAAAGATGGGGAAAATCCTGGTCAGCCTTTGAATAAGTTTTTCCTTTGCAATGATGTCTAGTATTTTCTAAAAACTCAGTGAATTAAGACTCCGGTTCAGTTAGAAGGTGTTTGTGGAGTGGCTGCCAAGCACACAAGCCCTGGGGACCTGGAAGCGAGAAGCGGGGGCTGCGCGGGGACCCGCTCCTCCGGGAGCGAGAAGCGGGGGCTGCGCGGGGACCCGCTCCTCCGGGAGCGAGGAGCGGGGGCTGCGCGGGGACCCGCTCCTCCGGGAGCGAGAAGCGGGGGCTGCGCGGGGACCCGCTCCTCCGGGAGCGAGAAGCGGGGGCTGCGCGGGGACCTGCTCCTCCGGGAGCGAGAAGCGGGGGCTGCGTGGAAGCGACAGCAGGGAGAAGGGGCCTCGGGCTTCAGAGGAGGGGTCCGGGCGGCCCTGAGGGAGGACCAGGTTACGGGGACATTTTGCAGCTGAAAGGTGAGCAGAGTCGGATGTGCTCGCGTGTCAGGGAATCCAAAGCTGAAATGCCTGAGTGTTTAGCTGGAACTCTGGTTGAATGAATACTGATTTCTCTGAGCCATCTGGTGGGAGTGGGAGCCGACAGAGCCCGTCCCAGCCTGTGAGGGTGCTGGTGCCCCTGCTCCAGGTACGGGCTCCGGGGGCGCCTGCTGAGTGGCGAGCGGTGTGGGGCCGGGTGGTCAGCGCTGGCCGCGCATGACCCTCTCCAGTTGTCCGGTGGCCCCGGGGCTCACCCTTGAGCATTTTCTTTTGCTTTGATCAGATCCAAGTGCCCTCTGGGTGCTGTTGTTTTTGTTTCACGAGTGTGGTTGTTTCCGAGGCTCCCCTGTGGCTCGGTGTGATGGTTTGTGCTGTGCTCAGTGTGGCCAGACCAGGGCCCTGTCTGGGGAAGCTGGGGGTGCCCTGGCGGTCGAGGGAAGTTCCTCCCGGGTGTGGCCGCCGTGGAGCCTTTGAGGAGCTGTCGCCGGAGCGGGAGCCCTCGGGGAAGGTGTCCCCTCTGCTCTGCTTCCTGTACCTAGTGGCGTCCTGCCCACCCGCACGGCCAGTCTGTGTCCTGGGGCCGGGCCTCTGCAGCAGCGTCCACGGAGCCCCGTCGGGTTGAGTGGGGTCACCGGGGAGGCTTGCTGAGAAGGCCGAGTTCCATCTGATGTGTGTCCCTGCGGGAGACGTGGAGCCCAGGGTCCTGTGAGGAGGCGGGAGTGCCACGGGCACCACGTCTGAAGTCTCCGCGCCCCGGCTGCTGGGAGAGTGCCACGCGTGCCGTGTCTCTGGGGTTCACCTGGCACCACTTCTCACTCCCCGAATGGTGAGCTTTGGCCCCGGCAGCCAAGCCTGCCACATGGGGTGGAGACTCGGCCGGCCTGTTCGCTCGGCCTCGGACTGTGGGCCACGTGGAGACAGAGCCCGCGTGAGGCACCTCCTTCCTCAAGGTCACTGCGGCTGAGCTGCCCCAGCTTGTCAGGCGCCCAGCCTGAATCTTGGTGGAGGTGCTGACCCCACGGCGTGGATGTGCTCGGTGCCCAGGCTGCGTACTTACCAGGGGTTGATTTTGTGTGATGCGTATTTGATCACAGTTTTTAAAAAACAACAGCAAACAAACCATCATCTCCCGTTCTCTGCTTACCGGCCCGCCGTCTGTGCCCCTTCCTGGCCGGCGTTTCCTGAGAGCTGCACACAGCTTCTGTCTGTCCCCTAGGCTCGCGGCCCCGTTTCCAGGTCCCACCCTTTCTCACCTCTTCAGCCACCGCCACCTCCGCTCAGCCCGCTGCCGCGGCCGCCCCAGTGCTGCGCTGCTCAGGGCCACGCCTGTCCGGGTTGGGCCCCTGCTCTGCGCAGTGAAGCGGCAGCTGCAGCTCGCCTGCCCTCCTCCCTCCGCGTCCCTCCCCGCGCTGCTGGCTTTACCGGGCCCCGCCTGACCCTTCGGAGGCCCAGGCTGGGACCCTGCCTCCCTGGCCACATCACCCTGCGTGTTCTCAGCTCCAGGAGGGCGGGGACGGGGGCTCTCAGCCTGGGCGTCGGGACGAGTGGGCACCTGCGTTTCCGTGTGCTTCTCGCTCTGGTCCCCACGGCGTCACTTCTCTGCCCTCCATCCACTTAGAACCTGTTCCCGCAGCCCCTCTCACTGTCCCCTCTGTGTCCCGAGGGTGGGGTGCCGCCGGCTGGATCTGGGTCCTGATCTCTGCGCTGGAGCAGGGGTAGTGGAGCGAACGCGGTGGCCCCCGTGGCCCAGCGCCGAGAACGAACCCAGCCCGGGCCGCGGCCGGTGGGGCAGTGGCCCAGAACCCCACGGGCGCTCCGCCGACGCCTCACTCCCTTCGTTGCCAGAGCTGCCACGAAGGACACTGCCCGTTCATGCTGACCGAGTGCCCGGCGTGTAAAGGCCCGGTGCGCCTGGGTGAGAAGGGGCACCACCTGGAGCACGAGTGCCCGGAGAGAAGCCTCAGTTGCCGGCACTGCAGGGCGCCCTGCTGCCTGGCTGACATGAAGGTGAGGGCACGCCTGGCGGGGTCGGGGCTGAGCTCACACGGGGGGACGGCAGCGTGCGGCCACGTCCCCCTCGCTCGGCCAGCAGCCTCCCTGGGTTCACGCTGAACAGGCCCCGAACACCGTGTGGCTTTATCTGAAAGTTGTCGCGTGTTTGTGAAGGGCGGGCCACCTTCCCGTGGGTTACATCACGGCTGGAGCTTCTCAGGGTTCCTGAGGTCACGAGCGAGCTCGGTGCCCACGTTTCTGGAGTCTGTCCGTGTGGGTCACATGGATCTGCTGGGTCGGGACGCAGACGCCCCCTGCTGTCTGCAGGTCTCTTCACCTTCCGCCTTTCCCTGTGGGCGTCTTTTTCTCTCTGCCGGGCCGTCAGTCTGCATTTGGCTGGTCGGGTCCCTGCGGTGTTTTTCACGCCCGGGAAGCCCAGCTCTAGAGGCAGCCCAGGGCCCGAGACTTCGGGCGCCCACCCTGCGCTCCTCGTCAGGGGTCTCGGAGGTGTTCTGGCCGCTTGGCTCCCCCGCCACCAGGAAGTCCGCCAGCCTGGCACCCGGGTGGCAGTACTCGGGGCGCTGGGGTGCTCCTGCTCCTGGTGTTAACCCCCGCAGCTGCTGGTCGAGGGCAGGCCCTGAATCTGCAGACCTCCGTGTCGCACGCCGTCTCAACCTCGGGGCTCAGGAGCGATGCTGGCCTGGCCCCAGCTCTGACGGCTGCCACGTCTCTTCCAGGCGCACCACCAGGTCTGCCCCAAGTTCCCTTTGACCTGCGAGGGCTGCGGCAAGAAGAAGATCACACGTGAGAAAGTAAGCACTCCCCTGGCGCCCCTGAGCGCTGACCAGCTTGGTGCTCAAAGGACAGGCTGCACCTCGGCTCTGGGGGGCGGGGTTCCCAGGGTGGGGTCGCGGGCTCCTCTTCCTGCCACCCCCCTCCCGCTGCGCAGCCTTGCATCATCTGAGCCACTTGGCCCCAGGGAGCGGGGATCTGGGCAGTTGGACTGTTTACCTGACGTGTGTGTTGATGGCTCTTCTCACTGCGGGAGGTCTGTGTCCCTGAGGACGGGGCGGTGGCTCGTCTGTGCTTCTGCTGTGGCGATGGTTCCACAGGCAGGCCCCCAGGCCCGCCCTGGCTGTGCTGGGAGCTGACTCGGGGCGGCCAGGCAGCCTCCATGCTCTGGGAGGGAGGGCGCACGCTCACATGCCTGTGGGAAGCCTGCGCTTGGTCCCCGGGGAGGCAGCTGCAGTTTGTTCGATGAGGCCCCTCTGTCTCTGTTTGAGCTTCTGAGGTTGCTCTTTGGAGATGACGCATCTCGTGGATTTGTCCAGCAGTTATAGTGCTCCAGGGCAAGAGCTGGGAAGAGAGTGATTCCGGAAGCTGGTGGGGCTCGGATCCCTCCCGAGCTGTCCTGGTCGCGCAGGCCTCGCCCACACGATGGGTGAAGACAGCATCCAGGCTAGCTTAGGTGGCATTTCTCAAGTTGTGAGCGTGACCGAGAGCTTTTTGCCTGAATTTCACCTGCGTTTCTCTTCCTGGGGAGCATTTGTGACTCCCGTGCGTTTCTTGGCAGGGCATTTGTCCTCTTTTTTCTCTGTTTTTGGAGCTCTTTGTGTATCAGAGCTGTAAGTTGCAGTTATTTGTCCTTTTATTTTAGTTAATGGTATTTTTGGTTTGTTTTTGTTTTGAGAGGCACTTTTCAAGGTTTTTCTCATTGTTTCTGGATTTTGATCCAGAGTTGGGATTGTTTTCCGCTCCCAGGTACAGAGGAAATTCTCTGCTTCCTGCAGGTGTAAGTCTGATTTCTCACGTTTTGGGTCCCTGGCAGGTGGCGGCCAGTGGCGGCCCCTGCCCCTCCCCCCACGTCTGGCAAGGTCGGCCTGGCTGCGTCCCCCTCGGCCCAGGCGCTGCCCGGCTCAGCTGGCCACCCTCTGGGTCTTGGGTTCTGCTCTGCTCGGACTGTGGCCGTGGGCCAGTGCCACGCCGGGTCAGCGCTGGGGCCCTGATCCCTGGTCAGGCTGGTGCTCCTCACTCTTGGCTCGGTTTGGAACCCAGGCTGTCGGCCCCCAGGCCCCAGGGCCTCAGACCGGCCTGTGAGGGAGGAGGTGGGCAGGGCTGCTCTCTGGGACGCAGAGGCCCACGCACGGGACGGGCTCTGCGGGCGATTCCAGACGGCCCACGCGCCTCAAGCACACACGTGCACGCGTTTGCGTGTGTGCGCGAGGGTGCACTGCAGCTTTGGGAGCAGATTGTTGGGTTTTGTCCGGCCCGAGCGTGCAGAGGCCAGTGGGGCGGGTGCGAGGGTCCTTTGATGAGACTGACCCAGTCGGTGCAGACGTGGCTGGAGCAGAGGAGGACCAGTGTCTGATGTCAGGCCCGTCAGTTTCAGGACCACGTGAGGACATGTGGCAGATGCCGAGTCCCCTGCAGGTTCCACGCTGTCGGCTGCCCCGAGATGGTGAGTCCAGGTCTGCGGCGGGACCGCCGGGAGCTCCTGGTTCCCAAGCAGAGGCCGGCGGACGTGACCGCGCCCTGCGGACACTGTCTCCACTCCACCTCCAATCCGGCCCTCAGGTGTCCCGGCTCTGTCCACTCGTCCCCCAGGTGAACCCTGGTGCCCGGCCTTGACCGCCCAGGTGCTGGGAACCCCCAGCGTGTCGCAGCCCCCCGCGCTCTAGCGATGCCCCCTCTGCCCGTCCTCTCACCTCACCCAAAAGGCTCACCTTGCTCCACCCGGCTCTTCTGGCCAAAAGCCCAGTGGTCGTTCTGGACCCGCCTCCTGTCTCTCCCACCACGTCCAGTCTCCCAGAAGAGCCTCCATTCTGCCTGCAGAGGGGTCCTGGAGCCTCTCTGCCTCCCCGTCTCACCTCTGTGGCCTGCGTGGCCCTCCTGCGCGATCGCACCCTGGTCACTGGCCTGGCTGTCCTCCAGCACGCTGACTTTCCCCGGGCCCTGACCCACCTCCTGTCTGCCCGCCGCACCTGCCAGCTTCTGTGCGGCTCCCTCGGGCCTGGGCAGCTCCCTGCTCACGTGGCCCTCGCCCTCCTTTCCCACCTGTTCTGTGCCCCCGAGGGCTGGGCGTGTGCAGGCCCTGCAAGCGGAGGCTGGCTCCACAGATACGGGCACCCCAACCCTCTGCTCTCAGCGACACCCCCGCAGCACTTCCGGTGGCAGCAGTCCTGGCGGTGTTGTCACTTGGTGACTGGACGACACTTGGTCTCCGTGTCCTGCTTTGTTTTTTCTAACGAGGGTGAACAAGGGCAGCGCCTCTTCCGTTCGCTTGGTTTGTGTGTGACATCCTGCTTCTGGGCAACGCGGTGCTGCTGGTCATTTCCCGCTCAGGCCCGGGGATCCCTGGCGTGGGGGCCGTTAGAGGCCAGAGGAAGGGCCTAGGGCACACGCTGCCACGGCCTCTTCACGTCCCACTGAGGACGAGTGTCCTATTGACCCTGTGGATCCAGCTGGCCTCGGCCCAGCTTCTGGAAGCCTCAGGTGCCCGGCCATCCCAGGGTGCTCCAGGCACTGGACCTCACGCGGAGGTTCATCCCTTTCTTTCCATTTTAGGCTTTTTGAGGCTGTCTGATCCTCCAAACTCGTTGTGGAGCTTTGGAAGGGATGTGGCTGCAAAGCCAGATCTGTAGGGACTATTGAAGATGCGTTTTATCCCCCTCCCCCCGCCCAGCCGCGGCCGCTTCTTTTGCGGTGTTTCTCCCGTCACCTGAGTCACGGGTGAGTCACGTAGGGCGGTCTGTGATGCGCAGACGTGGTTGAGTGCAGACAGCGGCAGACGCGGCGCTGGCAGGTGAGCGAGAGGGCAGGTCACCCTCGTGTCGCCGCCGCGCGCCGGGCGCCGGTGCTCCATCGAGGTGTGCGGCCGCGGGGCCCCGCTGGGGCTGAGCGCGGGCGTCGTGCCTCGGCAGGTGGAGGGCGAGAGGCGGCAGGAGCACGAGGCGCAGCAGCTCCGGGAGCACCTGGCCCTGCTGCTGGGCGTCCTGCAGGCCGGGCCCCCCGCAGGCGACGGCCGCCCCCTCCTCGGCCAGGGTGAGCGGGGCTGGGGGGCCAGCACGCCGGGCCCGGGGGCAGCGCCCGCCACGGCGGCGGAGCTGCTGCAGCGGTGCGAGGCCCTGGAGCGGAAGACGGCCACCTTCGAGAACATCGTCTGCGTGCTGAACCGGGAGGTGGAGCGGGTGGCCATGACTGCCGAGGCGTGCGGCCGGCAGCACCGGCTGGACCAAGACAGGATCGAAGCCCTGAGTAATAAGGTTCGTGCCCGGGGTGCCCAGGCCTCGTCGGGCGGGTGCCAGGGGCTCAGGGGGCTGCAGAGCCAGGAGTTTGAGGGCAGCGCCTGCATTTCCAGCGGGCACTCGGCTCTCCGCGCTGTGCCTGAACAGAGCTCCTCTCTGAGCCCCTTCCCCGCAGGGTCCGACGCGAGGCTCAGAGAGGCCGAGGGTGGAGCCTCTTCTCCGATTGGGGGGCAGAGGTAGCCGTGGGGAACGTGCCTGGTGCTTCGTGCGGGTCCCACGAGCGCGTTTCCTCCTGGGGTCGGGGGTTTCGTGGGCATGGAGCCCATCCGAGAGCAGCTGACCCAGCAAGGCTGAGGCACTGGGCACGGGGGCCGTCCTCCTGGAAACGGGGGGAGACAGGCGTGGGGGTCGTTTCATAGCGCGTTCCTGCCAGACGGAAGCTGGTCTCTGTGGAGGCGGGTGAGCCCCAGGCTCCTCTGGCCCGGCGCCCCAGGGGCGCGTCCTGACGGGCCCCGTGCCCCCAGGTGCAGCAGCTGGAGAGGAGCATCGGTCTGAAGGACCTGGCCATGGCCGACCTGGAGCAGAAGGTCCACGAGATGGAGGCGTCCACCTTCGATGGGGTGTTCATCTGGAAGATCCCGGACTTCGCCAGGAAGCGCCAGGAAGCCGTGGCCGGCCGCACGCCCGCCATCTTCTCCCCAGGTGCTCTTCTGGAACTTGCCCTCCCCCTGAGCTGCTGCCACCCTGGGCCCCCACATCCCCGGGCTGGGGTCCGCCCCCTGCTGCGGCCGGGAGCCGCAGGGTCCCCCGGCGGAGCCTGCCCGGCGAGCCGGCTCGTCACCCCGCAGTCACCAGCCTCGTGTCAGGGTCACGTCTCGTTCCTTAAGCGGCAGCCCCACCACGTCCGCGGTCGCCCCTCTGCTCCCCGTTGGACATGAGGCTCGTCCAGCCGCAGCCCCTCTGCCCAGAGCCCCTGCCTGGTGCTCGAGCCTCAGTCCAGCCCCTGAGGTTCCTTCCCGGTGGGTAGCAGGGCCAGTGCAGGGTCGCATTTAGGGTCTCTTAAAAGTGCCGTGTCTGACGAGTGCTTCCATTTTCAAGAGAAGTCTGTTTGCACGAGCAGCTGACCGCGTGCCTGGAGGAGCACGTTCCCTCCTGTGCCCTCCACCCTGAGTGGCGTGTGTGTGTTTCCTGGGGAGGTGGCCGCGTGGGCTGAGCCCTGGGCGCTCACCAGCACCTCCCCACAGCCTTCTACACCAGCAGGTACGGCTACAAGATGTGTCTGCGCGCCTACCTGAACGGAGATGGCACCGGGCGCGGGACGCACCTGTCCCTCTTCTTCGTTCTGATGAAGGGCCCCCACGACGCCCTCCTGCGCTGGCCCTTCAACCAGAAGGTGCGCGAGGCCCTGCCCCGGCTGTGCTGGCGCGCGGGAGCCCCTGGGTGACAGGTGTCGGCGTCACCACGCCTCAGTGCTCGGCCAGTGTCCATTGTCTCCTGGGCCATGCCCCTGGTCAACCACTCGGGACCAGCAGTTAGTGGTGGTGCTGCTTCAGAGAGTTTGTCGCAAGGAAGGAGGGCCGCCAGGGGGCCGTGATCGGAGGGCATGGCCCAACCCTTGGGAAGCCAGAGCCCACGCGGGGGAGGAATTGGAGACCCGGGCACTAGTCAGGACAGACGCCATGATGACGCTGGGCAGCCCCGTGGCCCTCGTGGAGGAGGTGGCGTCACTGAGCGCAGGGCCGACTCGTGCTTCTCCCTGAGGGGTGCTGTTCCTGGGGGTGGGGACAGCTGCGTGAGCTCTTTGGTGAGAAAACGTCCCTTAGACAAGTGTTGTCAGAAAAAAGCACAAATGGACATGGCGCGGGGTGCTGGGCTTCAGCCTCGGATCCTGGTGTCAGTGGACAGAAAACGCCAGGATGGGCACAGATGGACAGACCGGGCTGACCCGTGGCGGCCGTGCTCCCGGCACTCGACTGCAGACCGGGCTCCTGGCGGCTGGGCAGGCTGTGACTCACGTGCTGTCCCCTGGGCGCTCTCCTCCCAGGTGACCCTGATGTTGCTGGACCAGAACAACCGGGAGCACGTGATTGACGCGTTCAGGCCTGACGTGACCTCGTCCTCTTTCCAGAGGCCGGTCAGCGACATGAACATCGCGAGCGGCTGCCCGCTCTTCTGCCCCGTCTCCAAGATGGAGACCAAGAATTCCTACGTGCGTGACGACGCCATCTTCATCAAGGCCATAGTGGACCTGACAGGGCTCTAGCTGCTGCTCACGGGAGCGGGGCCACCGCGCTGGGCGGGCACCTGCGAGCTCACAGGCAGGGGCCGCCTCCCGAGAAGGGGTTCAGCCCAAGGCCATCGGCGTGGGCTGTGGGCCGTGCAGGTGTGGAGCCCTCAGCCTGCAGCGGGGCGGCCGGGGCCACAGTGAGGAGCTGCTGGAGAGGAGGGACGGTCTCAGGCCCAGCTGCCGCCCCAGGGAGAGCCCTGCTGGGCTGGTCTGACCAGGCCGGCAGGTGGGGAGGGCGTCCCGTGTCCCCTGCCCTGCGGTGCGTTCAGGGCGCATGTCCAGCGCCCCCCCCCCGCCCAGCTCCCGCAAGACACGTTGGCTTCCCTGTTGGGTGTGGAGAAGTCACTGTTAAACCCTTGAATCTCTGCGGTGAGTGGTGTCCATCTGGCTCTCGTCCTGGCCATCAGTGACTCTGGCCGGGGCCTCCTGGCCTGCTGGCCTCCACGCCCCATGTGTCGCCAGCTCCTTGAGCGGTTCCGTGGGCTCCCTGACACTGCAGGCTGGCTCGTGCGGGCCTCGGTGAAGCCAGCCATTCTCTCTTCTGCAATGTTACTAGCTGGGCAGCTCCTCGTCCCTCAGGCCTCCCCAGGGGCTGCCCTGGAGAGCAGGGCCACGTGCGTGCCCCCGATTCTGGGCCTGCCCCGCCCCTCCGTGCAGGGCCCCCGGGCCTGGAAGAGTGGCCGATGGCTTCGGCTGAGTTTGGGACCTGACAGGTGGTGTCTCCCCAGGACCAGGACTTGCCCGGCCTCCAGGTGTTTCCTCAGCAGCGGCAGAGCCCGGGCAGCCTGAGCACAGGCTTGCACCTCGGCTGGACCCGGTCAGGGCCTCAGCCTGGGGGCTGCAGGATGGGCACGGCGTCCTGGCCGGCGGCTGGCCACACCCAGGTGCGCTAGTGACCAGGACTGGGTGCTCAAGAGCCGGGGTCCTTCCAGAGAACCTGTGACAACATCGTCACTTACTTCTCTATTTTGAGAAGTTAAAGAATTGAAAGGCACAGAGAATAATAAGCTCCGTGTGTCCAGACTTAACAGATGTACACGTTTTGAATTACGTATTTTAATTAAAAAGAAACATTGCAGAAAAGTTGAAGTCCTTCTGCTTCCTTTCCCTCTCACCACCACCTTCACTGGCCAAGGAACCGGCCTCATGGATTTGGATCCTTTTCAGTTTTAATTTTTGTCTCTGTGTGTGGTCGCCCACAAGTAAGGCTCGTGTACCGAGTCCCCTGCGGACCCCTCTTCCCCTCCCCCAGGGAATGCCTGGTGTGCTGACCACCGCGCGGTGGGCCGGGCGCAGACACAGACGGTATCCCTCCTCCCCGTTCCCTCGGGCACGTGCCTCCCCGCGCTGCCCTCCTGACCTGGACACAGCATCCCCGCTGCTGCCCGTCCCATCCCGTCCAGCCCTTGCTGCTTGTGCGTGCAGGCTTGTTGCTCCTCCAGGGTCCCTGCCTGCCGCCCGCCTGCCTGCCTACTGGGGTGTTGGTCCTGTTTTCCTCCTGGTCGGAGAGAGCTCCCAATATTCCCGGAACCTGGCCCTGGAGCACGTGCGGGCTGTGTGTGCAGGTGTGTACAGAAATGGAGCGCTTGGACACACTTGGGTCATGGACAGTGCCGCTGGCCACTTAGTCAAGAAGTCCCAACCCCCCGCCCCCACCGGGCTGACAAATACTGTTTTCTTCTGATGGGTTTTTTTTTTTTAATTAATAAATTTATTTATTTATTTTTGGCTGCGTTGGGTCTTCATTGCGCGTGGGCTTTCTCCAGTTGCGGCGAGCGGGGGCCACTCTTCGTTGCAGTGCGCGGGCTTCTCATCGTGGTGGTTCCTCTTGTTGCGGAGCACGGGCTCTAGGCGCACGGGCTTCAGTAGTTGTGGCACACGGGCTCTAGAGCCCTGGCTCAGTAGTTGTGGCGCACGGGCTTAGTTGCTCCGCGGCACGTGGGATCTTCCCGGACCAGAGCTCGAACCCGTGTCCCCTGCCTTGGCAGGCAGTTCTTAACCACTGTGCCACCAGGGAAGCCCTCTTCTGATAGTTCTAAAGTTTTGTTTTTAACATACTGGGTTTTTACGTTTGAAGTTTGTCTATACGTGGTGTTTGTGTATGTGTTTCCATCAGGTCAGTTCAGGTTAAACCAAGTAGATTAGTGAGTTTGTTTCCTTACCCTTAAAATGAAACAGAACAGTAAAACGAGAGGCGTAGAAAGGTACTCTTCACCCACGAGGACAAAGAGCGGGAAGAAGGTGACAGCAGAAGGAAGACTTGAGCCCGCTGGGAAGGTGGGACGTGGGCACGGGAGTGGCTGCCCCGAGGTGCCCAGGGTCCGGAGCAGGCAGCGCTGGAAGGGCGTGGGCTCGGAGACTGCAGCGGGAGGGGTCTCCATCTGGGGGACTTGCCAGAGGCGCTCGGGACAGGTGCCCGCCCTGCGATGGAGCGAGGAGTGGACGTCTGCAGTCAGGACTGCAGGCGCCGGCCCTGCCCTCGAGGAGTGTGAGCTGCTGTGGGGTCACTTCTGCCGGGAAACCAGGGTTCCGGGGGGAAACTGAGCTCCAGAGGAGGAACCCGGGGGCGGGCCGCTGCCTTGTAACCTGGTTTAGGACGTTCCCGTCACCCGCCCCCTGCCCCTGGCAACCACTGACTCACCAGTCTCCCCCAATTTGCCTGTGCTGGACATTCGTATAAGCAGAGTCGCGCAACCTGGCCTTTGACGCCTGCTTCTTGGAGCATAAGGTTTTCAAGGTTCTGCAGCCTCAAGCTGAGTGAGCCTCCCGGTGTGGTGGACGGACACACAGTGGTGGACTCGTGGGTGGGCCCGCCTTTGGCTGCTGTGAGCACGTGTACGAGTCTCAGCGTGGACGTGTGTTTCGGACACGCAGTGGTGGACTCGTGGGTGGGCCCGCCTTTGGCTGCTGTGAGCGTGTGTACGAGTCTCAGCGTGGACGTGTGTTTCAGACACGCAGTGGTGGACTCGTGCGTGGGCCCGCCTTTGGCTGCTGTGAGCATGTGTACAAGTCAGCGTGGACGTGTGTTTCCCTCTCTCCTGGAAGATGCCTCCGAGGGAAGCTGTGGGGCGTGTGTTCAACTATGGGAGGAGCTGTCACGTTACCTTCCGAAGTGGCTGCACCATCTGGCATTCCCACCGGGATGTGAGTTTTAATTTACGCCTTTATTTGACCTTCTACTCCCTTGCCTTCCATGTTATCTAGAATTTTAGTTCCATCTTATTTTTTCAACGCACAAAATAATCATTTAGAAACATCGAGTAGGGACTTCCCTGGTGGTCCAATGGTTAAGACTCTGCGCTTCCACTGAAGGGGGCACGACGAGTTCGATCCCTGGTTGGGGAACTAAGATCCCACATGCCATGCAGCGAGGCCAAAAAAAAAAAAAAAAAAAGCTTCAAGTAGAGGGACAGCATCATTGTGTGCTGTCTGCTCACAGCTGACTTGTGCCCCCTTGTCTTCCTGTGTCTCAGGCTCGTTTTGTGATGCAGGCTGTGGTCCACGTTGGTGGCTGTTTCATGTGCACTTGAAAAGAACATGTCAGGGCTTCCCTGGTGGCGTGGTGGTTAAGAATCCGCCTGCCAATGCAGGGGACACAGGTTCGAGCCCTGGTCCGGGAAGATCCCACATGCTGCGGAGCAACTAAGCCCGTGAGCCACAACTACTGAACCCGCGTGCCGCAACTAATGAAGCCCACGTGCCTGGAGCCTGTGCTCCTCAACAAGAGAAGTCACCGCAATGAGCAGCCCGCGCACTGCAACGAAGAGTAGCCCCCACTCGCGGCAACTAGAGAAAGCCCACACGCAGCAACAAAGACCCAACACAGCCAAAAATAATAAATAAATTAATTAATTAAATAAAAAGAGAAAAGAACATGTCTTCTGCTGCCGGTGAGGGGAGTATTCCGTACGTATCGATTAGATTCAGTTAGCTGATAGTTGTCATGGATTGAATTGTGACTCCCCCAAAGATAATGAAGTACTAACCCTCAGTAACTCAGACTGTGACCTTATTTGGAAATACGGTCTTTACAGAGATAAGTTAAAATGAGGTCATTAGGGTGGGCTCAATCCAATATGACCGGTGTCCTTCTGAAAAGGGGAAATGTGGACATAGACGTGCACAGAGGGAAGAGGACGTGAACAGGCCCAGGGAGAAGGATGCCACGTGAAGACAGAAGATCGCAGTGATGCGTCTACAGGTCAGGAGCACCTGATGTCTGGCAAACGCCAGAACCTAGGAAGAGGCCAGGAAGGGCTTCCCCCAGAGAGAGTGGCCCTGCCAGCACCTTGACCTTGGACTTTCATCCTCCAGAACTTTGAGACAATAAATTTCTGTTGTTTTAAACTTCCCAGTTTGTGGTACTTTGTTACAGCCACCCAGGAAGCTAACCCAGGAGAGGGGCTCAGTTCTCCTGCATGTTGCCGCCTCTGTGACTAGTTTGACCTTTACTGAGAGAGAAGCACCTAGTCTCCAACTGTAACTTCAGATGCATCTGTTTCTCCTCTCATTCTGTCACTTCTTGCTTTGTGTATTCTGAGGCTCTGTTGTTAGGTGCACACACGTAGGATTGTTATATCTTCTTGGTGAATTTACTCTTGTATCAGTGTGTAATGTCCCTCTTTTTTCTTGGTAACAGACTTTTTCTGAAATGTGCTTTACTTTGTCTGATATTAAACATCCTGTTTCTTTTCATTGGCATTTTTGTGGTATACATTTTTCCATCCTTTTACTTTTAACTAACCTATATTATATTTGAGTGAGTTTCTTAGAGATGGCATAGTTGGGTTGTAGGTATTTTTGTTTTTAAGTTTCACGTTGACAATAATGTAATTATGGATATGCTAGATATAAGTTGACCATTTTGTGTTTGTTTTCTGTTGGTTCTCTCTGGGTTTTTTGTTTGCTTGGTTTGTTTTTTGACCGTGCCATGCAGCATGCAGGATCTTAGTTCCCCAACCAGGGATCGAACCCGGGCCCCCTGCGTTGGGAGTGCGGAGTCCTAACCACTGGACCGCCAGGGAAGTCCCAGTATTCAATTTGAGTTTATCTGTTGTGATGCTGACTCTCTTTATGGTTTTAGTGGTTGTTCCAATCTACTTGGAATCAGGAGTTTGCTCTTTAATTGGGATGTAGAAACCTTACCACCCTGGAGGCCCCTTTGTGGTTCCCCCGTTACCTCTGCGTGTGCTGGACATGTCACCAGACGACATCATAACAAACTTCCTTTCAGCGGCCGAACGTGTTTGAAGAACTCGAGGAAAGTGTTTACCGTTTCTGTTGCTGCCCCTCCCTGCTGACCGCCCAGGTTTCCTGACACCACCTCCTTCCTGCCGGAAGAGCTCCCATCGGCATTTCTGTTAGAGCAGATCATTTTCACTGGATATAGAACTCCCGACTGACTCTTTCCTTTCCCCCAGCACTTAAAAAATGTGCTACTTCTGGGAGTTCCCTGGTGGCCTAGTGGGTAGGACGCCACGCTTTCACTGCCGGGGCCCGGGTTCAATCCCTGGTCAGGGGAACTAAGGTCCCTCAGCGCACCCCAAAAAAAAAAAAAAAAGTGCTACTTCCTGTGGCCTCCGTGGTTTCTAATGAGGAATCTGTAGTCACCACAGGCTGCTCCCCTGGGGCCGAGGTGCATCTTCTCACTGCTTTCAGGTTTCTCTTGTCTTCAGTTTTCAGCACTGATTTAGATGTGCCCGGGTGTGGATGTCCTTGAGTTTGTCCTTTTGCTCCACCTCTTGAATCTGTAGGTTTGTATCTGTAGGTTTATACCCAAATTTGGGGACGTTTTCAGCCATCATTTCTTCAAATCGCTTCCTCCTCTCCTTTTGCGCTTAGACCTTTGCTTGCCGTCCCACAGGTCCTTGAGGCTCTGATTTTCCTTTACCTGATCTTTTTTCTCTCTGTTCAGGTTGGACAATCTCTGTTGTCCTGTCTTCAGTCAAGTTCACTGACTCTTTTCTCTGACTTCTCCACCCTGCTATTAAGTCTGTCTGGAGTTTTAAATTTTTGGTTATTTCCCTTTTTTGTTTCTTTGCTGAGATGTTTATATCTTAATATCCACTGCAGAATGTGTTTGACTGCTCACTCAGGCATTTTATAATAGCCACTCTGTCTCTGTCAGGTAACTTCAACATCCTTGGCTTCCCTTGAGTTGAACGTTTCCCAGCTCTTCGTGTGCTGGGTAACTGTAGGTTAGATTCTGGACGTTGACTTCATCAGGTCTGGGTCTGGTTAGGCTCAGGCTCACGTTCCCACTGCCACCCGTGGGCTGGATCCCCCGTCAGCCCAGCCCCCAAAGCCATGCTCTTTCGGCCGGTCCTGCCTGCTGCTCTGCAAGCTCACCAAGCCTTGGGTCTGATCCTTAGGAGCAGACCGGCAGCTCAAGGGTGGTCCTGGGCGTCACAACCACTTCACGGGCTGTTTCTCAAGCTGCTCCCTCTGGTCTGGCTGCTGGCTCCCTGTCTGGCCTCCAGCCTGAAACCTGGCACTCCTGTTAACCCTGCCCTGTCGTGCCCCTCCTTAGTCTGGCCGTGCCTGGGGCCACACCTGGGGCCACACAGCCCCCGGCGATCACCCGGCCTCTCCGCACTCACTCAGCTTCCCGAGTCCCCTTTCCCGACCCCATGGCAGGCTGGCGGCTGTGCCGCGTGCAGGCCCAGGAACTGAGGGTGGGCACTGGTGAGAGGTGCCGGTACTGGGGGCCCCAGTGCTGCCGCCGCCCCTGCCCCGCCTGCCATGGCGCCCTTTTCAGAGCCCTCGGCTGCCCCGTGCCTCTGCTCAGGTTTCTGGCCACACCTCCGGAGGAGCAGGGCCTCGAGCCAGCTCCCCACCTGCACCCACCTCCCACGGAGCTCGGAGGCTCAGGCGTGCTTTGCTGCCCTCCGTCAGACCTCAGCTCGCGTGCTCTGGGGATGGGGCTCCTCTTCCAACCCCCGTCTCCACGCGCTCTCCCTCCGCCTCCCGGGCCTCCCCGTTCCTCTGGCACGTTTGTTTCTCTGCTTTTTGTCATCCGCTTCCCAGTTCTCACACCAGCTGGGCCTGGTCCAGCCTTCTTTCCGTGGGTTAAGCATTTAGTTCCAATCACCCTATCTCTTCTCTGTTGGCTCCCTTCTAATTTTTTGATTTCTGCATGTTCTTGACTCCGATTCCGCTGCTTTTGTTTTATAGATTTTGTAGGTTTCCTTGATGGCTTTAAATTAAACATATCCCCAGTCTTTTCCAGAAACCGCATCACCTTGCAGCTACCCCAGAGCAGTGGTGTCCGTGGGGTTTCCTGGCTCCTGTCTGAGGCCGAGCCTGGGCTCCTGGCTGCGGTTCCAGGCGGGTTCCGGGCAGACTGCTCGGGCTCCGCTGCTGTCGGGCTCCTTTCCCTGTTCTCACCCGTCCAGTGGTTCGGAGACAGACCCAGGGGCCCAAGCTTCCCCGCTGCAGCAGTGGGGCCGGGGCTCTGTCCTCGGGGCGCAGCTGTGCTACTGGCTGGCTCCTCCGGGGACTTTGCCCTCCAGTCCGAACTCCTCCTGGGTCAGCTTCCCCGACCTCGTGTCTGTACCCGGCCCTGCCCAGCCTGTCTGCCTGCGGCCAGCTTGGCTCCGACCCCGCAGGCGACTGGGGCAGCCTCTGCTCACCGCTGCCTCTGGCCTGGAGGAACATGCTGTCCCCCAAGGCCCGTCCACGTCTGTCTTCTCGACCGTCACGTTGGCGCGTGCCGAGTGTGGAGCCGATGGCAGTTCAGCACCATCACTCCACGTGCAGCCGAGCTGCATTTCCACCCTGGGGTGTCCCGAGATGAACAAGTGGGGCAGGTGGGCCCCCAGGATGGGCCTGGGCCAGGCCTGAGGGTACAGCTGGGGCCACCCCACCCCTCTGCTGCCACCTCTGCTCTGTGTCCACACTGTCACGTGCCAGGCCCCAGAGGTCTGCCCCTGCCCCTGCCCCAGCCAGGGCACCCCCTTGAGGACTCAAAGCCCTGAAACTGGCCCCCCCGCCGCCCGCCCCGCCACCCGCCCCGCCTGCCATCCCTGGTGCCTGGCAGCACTTGCCAAGCCGTGTGTCCCTCTGTGCCCCCTGCTGGCGGGGAGCGCACACGTGCCGGACGTGCTCTGGAGTCTCTGCGCTCAGGGACTTGTCCACAGAGGCAGCAGGGGCGGCGGCTGGGGACGCAGACTCGCGTCCCGCTGCCCAGTTCAGGGCAGCTCCAGCGTGTGGCCTGGGGCACCCGCCCTGTCCAGCAGGCACAACGAGGGCCCGTATAGATGCCATGCCCCTCCCTGCACACACTGGATGCCACGCCCCTCCCCGCACAGACTGGTCGGCACTGTGCTGTTGCCAACTGTTTATTCAGACCCTGAACAGGTGACCAGTGACATGCAGGTGCCCTGGGCCCATGTCAGCCTGGCCTGCAGCAGCCTGACCCACATCTCGACCCTGACGCTGGGAAGTTCCCAGAGGAGGGAGCCTGGGCTCCCTGGGCAAGGCTGGGCCCAGCAAACACCACCAGGGCCCCACAGGGCTGGCCGAGGAGAAGGTGTTGTGCAGACTGTCCCAGAGCCCAGGCCCAGGGGAAGGGGGTGGGTGAAGAGCGGGGGCCCAGTGTCCTGTGCAGCCCAAGCCAGCCAGAGACGGCCCCGGCTGCCCAGGGCTGAGTGTCACAGCTGTGGGAGGCGGTGTGCGTGCACGAGCGTGGTGGGGGCCGGGCCGCCCCCCCCGTGGCCCCCGTCCTAAGGCATTTCTGCAGCAAGCTTTCTGCCTCCGCGCGCTCTGGGCAGCAGCTCAACCCCCGGAAAAGGGCCATGGGCCTCTGTAGCCTCCTCGGTGGGTCCCAGCGCCCCTCAGCGCCTCTGGCTGGTGAACCAGGAGAAGAAGGGGCGAAGGCGCGGGCGCGGACGCGGGGCTTGGCAGACACGCACCGTGCGTGGCGAGCGCCAGGCTTTGATGGTGGCGTCGTCGCTGGCCGTCAGCAGGAGCTCCTGCTCCTGGGGGCTGAAGACCACTGAGTTGACCACGTCCTGGTGCCGCAGCTTGGCCAGGCAGATGTTGTAGTGGCGGTCCCAGATGTAGCCGTGCCGATCCTCCGCCCCACTGCGAGAGCGCTTGGGATGAGCCCCCGCCCGCCCACTGGGGCCCCTCCCCACCCGGCTCCGCCCCCGGACCTGGCCACGAAGTCCCTGCTGACGTCCAGGAAGATGAAGAAGCACTCATCATTGGGCGTGTAGGCGCGGTGGGCGCGCAGGGCCCGCTTCACCTCCCGCATGGTCTTGAGGTCAAACACCAGCAGGTCGATCTCCTCCGCGATCGGCGGTGGCTGCATGGGGTCGGCCACCACCGAGCCGCTGGGCCAGGCGCGGCTGTTTACGTACAGGTACCTGCGTGGGCACGCTGCTCAGTAGGGGCCTGCGGACGCCCCCACCCAGGCTGCCAACAGAGGCCCACCTGTTGTCGGGGGACAGGCCCATGCCGATGATGTGTCCGTGCACGTCGATGACGTGGTCAAGTGCGTCGAAGAAGGCGTCGGAGCCCCGGCCCTCGCCCAGCACGGGCCCCGCCGTGGTCATCTGGTGCGGCAGGATCTGCTTGATGCCTGTGGGGGCCGGGCGGGCAGCACCTCGGTGCCTGGGAGCGCCCAGACGCCCGTGGCGCCGCCGGCCCTGTGCCCCCGGATCTGAATGTGCGCCCCGGGGGGCTGCACAAGTGCTCACCCCCAGGGCAAACGGAGGAAGGGACTCTGCGCACAGACTGGCCCCGCCCCGCCCTGGGAAGCCTCGCCCGGGCCCCTCACCGATCTGGTGTGGTGAGTAGGTGAAGCAGCCCGTGGTGAAGATGAGGAGTTTGCTGCCGGCGGCGGCCGAGCCGCGCTCGGGGGGCTTGGTGTGCCCCTGGGCCAGCAGCTCGGCCGCCTTGGTCTCCAGCGCGCACTCTGACGGCTGGGGCTGGGCCCGGCCCTCCAGGAGGCGCCGCAAGCCCTTGGTGCGGGCCGGGCCCGGGTCGACCGCCGGCTCCTCGCTGTCGCTGCTCAGGTCGAAAACACAGCCGGGATCCGCGCCAGGGGCGCCGGCGTCCAGCAGGAGCTCCGGGCTGTCAAAGCGGCTGCAGTCGGCCACCATGACGGTGCGGATGGTGCTCGCGTTGAGGTTCTGGATCTTGAAAAGCCGCTTCACCACATTCACATTCTCCGACTCCACGTCCTGGGGGCAGGAGCGCGGCGGTGGGCATGGGCTGCTGGGGGCCGCCGCCGGCCGCAGGGCCCCCCCGCGCACACCTGAAAGGCGTTGTTGAGCCAGAGCACAGAGCACGACGTGATGTCCCCAATGCGGTGCAGGTTTCCCGAGATCAGGCTGGTGTCCGTGAGCCAGCAACCGAACACGTCGTAGGGCTTGTTGCGCACGCGGGACAGCAGAGCGAAGGTGTCTGGGGGGAGCAGCAGGATGGGGCGAGGGGGGGTGGGGGGTGGGGGGGGGAAGAGGAGCTGGAGGGATGGGGTGGGGTTGTCCAGGCAGGGGGCGGGGCTGGGCATTAGGGGCGGGGTTGTCCGGGCAGAGATGGAGCAGGGGCCTGGGTGGGACGGCCCCGGTGGGAGGGCCGCCCAGCCTCGGCCCAGTCTCACCTAGGCTGATGACAGCGATCTCGCCCGAGGAGGAGTTGTGGGGCCCCAGGAACACCCCGGATGCCAGCAGCAGAGAATCATCCTGGTTGAACTGGGAGAACTGGGTGTAGCTCCAATTGTAGGGCCGCATGTCTGCGCTGTGCAGCAGCGAGATGGTCAGGTCGTTGTTCCAGATCTGCATGGGGGGGCCAAGCAGGTGTGCCTCGTGATCCCGCCCTGCACGGGGCCCCTCTCCTGGTTGGCTCGGCTGAGCCGGTGCTTGGAAACCGCCATCCGGTGGGGGCCCCTTGTCTTTGGCTGTCAGACCGCCGGAGGGATGTGAGTACGCGGGGCTTGGGGCCGGCTCTGGAGCAGCTGCGGGCAGGACCCTCTCTTCTCTGTAGGCAGGTAGGGCCACCCAGCCCCAGCCTCCCAGCCCAGGTGATCCAGGCCAGTGGTCCAGGTCCCGGGCCTCCCCATGCGGACGCAGCACACGGGCCGGCTGTCACTCGTGGCCTGGCCCTCTCTTCCTACAGGGTTAGACGCTCTCACCTTCACGGTGCAGTCCTTGGAGCAGGAAGCAAACTGGTAGCCCGAGTGGGAGAAGCTAAGGTGCAGGACCTGGTCGGTGTGCTCCTTGAGAGTCTGCACCTCCACGCAGGGCACTGTGTCATAGAGCCGCCGAAACTCCTCGTACCAGGATGTGGCCGCTGTGTGTGTGTGGGCGTGTCACACTGGGGCCCCACGCCTCAGAGCCAGGGCCCTGACAGCCAGGGGCCAGCCCTGCCCACCCTTTGGCCTCCCTCCCAGGCCCTGCGTTTTGAGGCACAGCCTGGCTGTCCTCGACCACCATGAGGACCAGTGGGCTTCACGGCGGAGTGCAGGTGCTGACCTGGGTGTCGGGGCACGTTGCGGGCCACCTGGTAGTAGCGGTAGAACTGCTCCCTCCACAGGAACTCGTCCCGGGACACGGCCTGCCATTGGTGGCACACCAGCCCCGCGGCCAGCACGTCGGCCGGGCCCAAGTTCAGGAAGATCTGGTAGACGAGGCTGTCGGGGAGCAGGGGTGTGCCCCCCTCGTCCATCGTGACATTCTGCCCAGGCGGCCCTGAAACCCATGCATGGTCCCCTTAGCCGCCAGTTGGACCAGGGAGGACACCAGCCCCCAGGCCCAAGGAGAGGCGCAGGGGCCTGGGGCTGAGCTGAGGCAGCCCACCAACTGCCCCGCTGGGAATTCCATTGGACTAAGCATGTGCGGAGAACCCCCCTGGCCAAGGATCCAAGAGCTTCATCAAGCCTCCTGGACAGCCATGCTCCTCGGACCCCACACTCCTGAGGGTCCCCCCCCCGGAAAGGCCAAGTGATCCCCGGAACAGGCAGCTTCCCGGCCTGGTCCAGCCTGAGGTGGAGCTGACGGCGGGCCCTGAGACCCCAGACCCACCCTCACCCCAAAAGGCCCCCTCCTCAGGACAGGCCTTCTGGGTGGGGCCCTCTGACCCCCCCCCCCCCACACAGGATCCCAGGGAGTCATCTGGCTGGCAGGGCTGGTGACAGCTCGGAGGCCGAGAAACGAAGGGTCGGTGAAGCCTGTGCACCCTGCCTCTCTGACCTTGCTGCCCCAGGCTTCGGAGCTGTCAACATGGGACAGAGATCCTTCTCAGGAGAGACTTGGGGCCGGCGGGACGAGGGCCAGCCCGCCCGCCCCAGACGCCGCCAGGGACACCAGCCGGCCCTGGCCTCTGCCCTCTGGCCTAGGGGAGCCCTGCCAGGTGGGCGACGAGCCAGTGCGGCCACTGCCGGGTGAGCTGGGGCCGGGGGCCGGGGGGCCGGGCCGGGGATCGGGGCGGGGTGACGACGCTCCCCGGGGCCAGGGCGCTGGGGTCCGGGCCGGGGTTCGGACATGGCTGGTGTCGACGCTCCCCGGGCCGGGCGCACTCACCGCGGCCGCCTCCGCCCGGCTGCGCTGCCCCCGCCCCGGCGTCAGGCCTCTGCCCGCTGACCCGCTTCCGCCCTCCGTCGCCGCTCCGGCCGCCGCGTCTCTATGACCGAGGCCGCCAGGCCAACGCCACGAGCCCCGAGGCATCGATGGCCGTCGAGGGCCGAGCCCGGCAGCCCGCGTTGGCTGTTACTGCGCCTGCGCCTCAGTCCCCGCGGCCCGGGCGGTACTTCTTTGTGCGCCTGTGTTTGCTCGGTCTCTCCAGAAACAGCGCCCCTGGCGGCCGGGAGGGGCGGCGGCCGAGCGCCGTGGGTCGTGGGCGGGGCTGCGGGCGAGGCTCGAGATCTCCGGTTCGAGACTTGGCTCCGGCGCTTCCCAGTGTCGGGCGCAAGTGTTCTTCGCTGTGGGGATAAGACTAGTTCGTACCTCAAGGAGCTGTTGGCAGCTTAAGGGAGATGAATGTGCAAAGGGATGAGCACCAGCCACACTGGAAGTCACGTGGGGGCTTGTGGGCAAGAAGCCAGAGGTCAACTCGGACTTTGTACACAGGACATGGCGACAGGGCCCTGCCGAGAAGTGCAGGGTCGAGGTCAGATGTCCAGGGTGAGGCTGAGTTCGTGAGGAGGCTGGGGCAGGGGCCGGGGCCGGGGCCGGGGATGGGGGTGGGGGGGGCGGTCCGTTGGCTTGGCCCAGGGCCGGGGAGGTGGGAGGATGGACACAGACAGCACTGGACAGCGGACTCCGACCCGGGACTTGACCATCCTGCCCTGCGCCTCCCCCAGGCCTGTCACTGTCGCTGCCGTCGCCATGCTGACCCCCAGGACGGCATCCCTCTTGACTCTGCTCCTGGCCGTCGGCTCCTTGGGTCAGAGGGCTCAGAGACCCCCTCGGCCCCCGTCCCCCATCAGCACCATCCAGCCCAAGGCCAACTTCGACACTCAGCAGGTAGACTTGGAGGAGCTGGAGCAGGGGCTCGCCCAGCTTGGCAGCCCCCGTCCCCGCATGCCCTCACGTGGCCTGTTCCCAGTTTTCAGGGACCTGGTTCCTTGTGGCCGTGGCCTCCTCGTGCCGCTCCCTGCAGGAGCAGGGCCACCGGGCTGAGGCCACCACACTGCATGTGACTCCTCAGGGTGCAGCCATGGCTGTCAGCACCTTCCGAAAGCTGTGAGTCCCGGCACGGAGGCCCGCCCCCACCCAGCCCCCCGACTCCCACCCCAGCCCCCAGCCCTACCCCTGCTGCGGCCTGCGTCCCTGCGACCAGTGTCCCGGGAGGCCCCACCCAGTTTGGGGTCCCCAAGCCTGCTGTGCCTCCTCCCACCCCGAATCCCCAGGGATGGGATCTGCTGGCAGGTGCGGCAGCTCTACGGTGACACGGGGCTCCCAGGTCGCTTCCTGCTCCAAGGTGAGGCGCGGGCCACTGGGACAAGGGTGCAGGGCTGGGGCTGAGGCTGACCGCCCACCTGGCTCTGCCCAGCCCGAGGCGCCCGAGGGGCGGTGGACGTGGTCGTTGGGGAGACGGACTACCGGGGCTTCGCCATCGTGTACCTGGAGCGGGCGCGGCAGCTGTCGGTGAAGCTGTACGGTACGTCCCCGCAGGACCGGGTCTGCACACCCGCAGGGCCGTCTGGGTGGGCCCGATGGGCACATGGACCCTCCCCTCCCTTTCCCCTGCCCTTGCCGTTAGGCCCAGATGTGGGGACAGAGAGGAGACCAGTGGGGGGTGGGCAGGGGTCAGATCGCAGCCCCCGGCACACAGCCCAGCTCCCAGAGCGCCCTGCCCGCCCAGCCCGCACCCACCCAGCGGGCGCCCAGGAGCCCTGTGTGTCCCGCACGCAGCCCGCTCGCTCCCCGTGAGCGAATCATTCCTGAGTGTGTTTGAGCAGCGGGTCCAGGGTGCCAACCTGACCGAGGACCACATCCTGTTCTTCCCCAAGTATGGTGAGTGTCCCTGCATCTCCCCGCGGTCCACCTCGCCCTCCCCCGTGCCCCATCCCTGCCACCCCTGACCCCGGCCCCGGCCCCCAGGTTTCTGCGAGGCCGCGGACCAGTTTCACGTCCTGGACGGTGAGCGGGCAGCGCCGGCAGGGTAGTGTGGCAGGGGGCTGGCAGCCCGCGGTTCCCTCCTGGTTGAGTCTCGTCTGTGCTGCAGAAGTGAAGAGGTGAGGCCGGCGGCAGCCCTGCACCGAGAAGCAGCCAAGGCCCTGGAGGTGGCGGCAAGCGCCGCCCCCCTTGCTGAGTGGGGACTCTCTCCCGTCCGCCCCCGAAGCTGCGCCTCACCCCCAGGAGCTCGGGGCGCTGCCTTCATTAAACGCTGTCAGTCTCAGCCCCTGACTTCTTCCTTTCCACACTGGACCCGGACGGGGTCTCTGCCCACCCGTCATCTCACGGACACATGGGGCTGCTTCCCGGGTGGGCCAGGAGGGCATCGGCTTGTCTCCTGGTGAAGAGCCCTCCCCAGGGGGGTGGGGGTGGGGAGTGGCTCCTTCTCAAGGCCTAGAGTGCCCAGACTCCCCGACCCCAGTGTCCCCTCCTCTGGCCATCGCGCTGTGGTCACCCTTGTCTTTCCTGCTCCCTGACTCTGTGCACGCCTGCCCTGCTGGCCTCGCTGGGCTGCCCCGGGTGGGCCCAGGACCTGAACTCGCCTTGTCCAGACACGTTGGCCTTTCCTAGAGGGATGCGGAACCCGCCCCTCAGGTCCTTTTTGTTACCTGCTGACCACTGAGCGCCCTCCTGGGAGGCAGGGGCCCAGAGTCCCGGGGGCCCTGTGGCCAAGGCAGGACAGGCCCTTGGGGAGGGTAGGCAGTTTCAAGGGAATGGGCAGGGAGGCTCCACTCCAGTTCCTGGGTGGTGCCTGGGTCTGGGGGGAGCTGGCATCTGTCTTTGGAGGATGGGAGGCTGGGCTGCGCCTCAGCTACCCCAGGGGCTGGCAGGGCCAGACAGGGCACAAGATTGGCCCGCGATCGGGACTGACCACCCCGGCGCTGAGTCCACTCCTGGCATCGGGCATCGGGTGCCCCTGAGGGGAGATCATGTGGGTGGGCGGCCAGGGGGCACAAAGAGAGTTGGGGGGTCTGTACCCCAATCTGGGGGAAGCAGGCCTGCCAGTATTGGGGTGAGCACGGGGGCCCTGGGTGCAGAGGGAGGGACCCCTGGACAGACGGGGTTGCCCCCAGGAGCCCACACCCAGTGTCAGCCCAAGGTCACCAGCCATGAGGGCCCACAAGATGACCTCTGGCCTATAGAGAAGACCTTTCTGGAACGTGGGAGCTCCGAGGCCCAGGGAGAGGCAGGCGGGGACTGGAAACGGTGTCCTTGCCCCCCCAGCCGCTGCCTGGAGGGGCCCTTCCGAGTGACTGTGGACCGTTGGGAGGGGGTCGAGTGCCGGGACAGGGCCAGCCCCCTGCAGACTGCACGTCCCTTCCACACACCAATGTCCCTGCCAACCCGCCCATCCCTCGCCAAGGGTCCCCCGACAGTGGAAGAAATGCCAGAGAGAAAATCCGCGGTTGTAAACATTTGATGCCCGAGAAACAGAGACCAAAGGGCGCGAGTACAGAGCAAATCACTCTGGGATCCAGCTGTCCTTCCGTCCCTCCAGCCAGGGTCTGCCCGGGGCTCCCACCAGCAGGGACAGCTGCTGGGGGCGGTAGGGAGGGAAGTGCTCCCGCCCGCGGTGCCAGGGTCCACGTGGGCTCAGCTCCGGCCTCTGCCCACGAGAGCTCGCCTGTCCAGACCCGTCCTGTTAAACAGCTGAGGACTTCGGCCAATTCCCACAGCGCTGGAGACGTGAGAGGCTGCTGCCCCCCACGCACGCCCACCCCGCTCCCCGTGGGAGGCTGGCGCTCTGTCCCGTCGCCCCACCCCACTCCCTTCCTCACCCCGCACCCGCCCCTGCTGGGCGAGAGCCACGCCAGTCAGCGCCGACCCCGGGGCGTTGTAGACGCCTGTGCCTGCCTGGCCCCCTCCCACTGTGCCCCTCCCCCAGTCGGGAGAATCTGGGGAGAGTTTCAGGGCAAATGGCAGCCCCAGGCTTGGGCCGGACCGGGGCTGGAGGGTCAGGGAGCTGGTCATCGGCTTGGCCAAAGCTGGGCCTGGGAAAAGGGCCCAAGTCGCCCTGTTTGGGGAGCCTTAGGGTCTGTCTGATGAGCATTCCTGAAATGCCCACTGTATGCCAGGCTCTGGGCACACAGGTGGCCGGTCCCTGCCCCTGGGAGCTTGAGGTCCAGTGCTCACCATTCCCTGACGATGGCGAGGCTGAGGGGGCACCTGGGAGCTGGACCCCCACCCCAGCCCCATGTCATGCCCCCCAGCAGCCTCTTTCCCTGGGTGAGCTGTAGGCCACAGAACAGGAGGGACCACTGCCTGGTCCCTGGAGAGCAGGTTCAGAGGCCCCTGCTCCCACCTCTGCATGCCCACCCGCCCTCCTCACCCGCTGGCCCAGTCCAGACCAGGAGGCCTGGCGTGGCGGTTGCTGGAGGGCTCGGTGTCCACAGCGGGCAGGGACTGTGCCCAACACCCCAGTCTGGGCCGTGCCCACCCCGTGTCCCTCGGCGCCGGCCTCCCAGAAGGGCAGACAGGGCTGGTGGGAAGAGGGGGAGACAAAGACCCCAAAGAGCAGAGCTGGAGGCCACACGGGCACCTGTGTCACATGGGCCGCAGCTCAGAGCTGGCAGGGCCCCAGAGAGCCCCCTGCACGCCTGGCCCCACGTCCCCCAGATGGAAAGGAGGGCCTCTGCTCTGGGGTGTGGGCAGGCCGGGCTCCTTAGAGGCCCCGTCTCAGGGCTTCTGGGGAAGAAAGGGTCCTTCCGGCAGAGCTGAACATCCCAGGGACCACGCCAGGACCTCTCAAGGGATCAAAGGGCCGAGGCCACAGAGCAGGCCAGCCCCACCCCCGGCTGGCTCCTTATGCGGGAGAGGGCGGTGGGGAACGGCTACCGTCTCGACGCATTTGGTTTTGCTAAAATGTTTAACAAGCTCTAATTAAATTTTCAAAAACTGGGTGAAACAATTGTAGCTCTAGATGAATCGTTTTTGTTTTAAATTTATTTATTTATTTGTTTTTATTTTTGGCTGCATTGGGTCCTTGTTGCTGCGCGCGGGTTTTCTCTAGTTGCCGCCAGCAGGGGCTGCTCTTCCTTGTCATGTGTGGGCTTCTCATTGTGGTGGCTTCTCTTGTTGCGGAGCAGGGGCTCTAGGCGCGCGGGCTTCAGTAGTTGTGGCACGTGGGCTCAGTAGTTGTGGCTCGCGGGCTCTAGAGCGCAGGCTCAGTAGTTGTGGTGCATGGGCTCAGTTGCTCCGCGGCACGTGGGATCTTCCCGGACCAGGGGTCGAACCCGTGCCCCCTGCATTGGCAGGCGGATTCTTAACCACTGCGCCACCAGAGAAGCCCCAGATGAATCGTTTTTATGTAAAGGTATTTATTAATTACAATTTGTTTGGGTCTTTTAATTATGAGAGGTGGTTTTTAATATCTTAGAAGAAAGAAAAACCTTGAAAAATCTATGGAAACTACCCTCTAACTGGCAGTCTTAGTTGGGGAACGTGGAGGGGCCGCTCATGCCCAAGGAGCACTGACCTGGAGCGCACTGGCCTCGCCCAGACCTGAGGCTGCCGTGTCCCAGGCCCCCGGCACCATGGTCCCACAACAGGTACATCGCTGGCCCCGTCACGGGACCGCCAGGTGCTCTGTGCTTAGCCCTTCTCTCTCTCTCTCTCTTTTTTTTCTTGCCACGTGGCTTGCGGGAGGTCCCAGTCCAGGGACTGAACCTGAGCCACGCAGTGAAAGCCCCGAATCCTAACCACTAGGCCACTGGGGAACTCCCTGTGCTTGGCCCTTCTTGCTGGGCGCCTGCCCTCCCCGTCCACACAGGAGCTCCGGTGGGCAGGTGGGCCAGGCCCCTGAATGTGCGGACAGGGCCAGACTTCCCTCACTGCAGAGGGGCCCTCCAGCTCCCCCAGCGCGTGGGGGGCCTTCAGGGGGGTCATCCCACGCTGCCTGCGCTCACCCAGCACTGCTCCTCCTCTGCTGGCTCCACCCCAGGGAGATGAACAGGGCCTGGAGGTGGGACCCCTGGGCCTAGGGCACCACTCAGGCCTGGGGTGGTGTGGGGACCCCGCCTGGCCTCCGCTGCTGCAGGGGCTTTGTGCCGTGGCCTGTGCTGACCAGGGAAGGCCAGGTGGTCGCAGGGGTGGGCGTACTTGTGGAGGGGCCGACGGCTGCCCCCGAAGAGCTCCCCAGAGCGCCCATTGGGAGGGCACCACCTGGGGGGGCAGAGCGCCCCCAGCCCGGGACGGGTGCATAGGGGCGGGTTTTAGGCACGATCTCGGGTGGGTTTAGGATCAGGTTGGGGTCAGCGGGGTCGGGTTGGGGCCTGCAGGGTGGGAGGTGGAGGCCAGGTCTTGGGGGAGCTGCCGCCCCAGCTTCTGTTGGAGCGTGATGGGTCCTTTGGGAAGTTCCAGGAAAACCACCTTGTTGTCTGCAGCTTCTCTCACTGTGGCCAGAGTCTGGAAGCAGGTGAGTTGTGCTAACCGACCAGGCCAGGGGAGGTCAAGGCATGGGGGCTCGGCTCCCCAGACACCCCCCGCCCCTTCCCCGCCCGGGGCCTGCAGCTGACCTGGAGAGGCCTCGGCGGCCGTCCAGCTGGCAACGGGAGACACTCCCAGGGGAGGAAGGGCCCCAGCGAGGGCCAGGCCCTTCCCAGAGGAGAGGGGGCCTGGGACAGAGCCAAGGCCTGAAGCCCTGGGCCTTGGGCTCTCTCAGTGGCCTGGCTGGGACTCCTGCTCAGGACAGGCTGCCCCAGGCCAAGGGCGGGAGGAAGTGGCTCAGGATGAGCTCACGGGTCAAGTACAGGTCCTTCCCGCTATCCGATGGAGCCCAGGACCCACGCACCCTGCTGCCAGTGGGGAGGAGGGGCTCTTTGGGGGCTGCCCGCGCCCTCACCAACTACCCCCCAGCCCCCAGGACCAGCGTGTGGGTGCCCCACCCTGCCAGGCTGGCCTGCCCTGCCCCCTGCCCTCCCTCTGGGTCGTGACCGCAGGGCCCCCCACTTTGGCTTCAGGGACTGTGGAGCAGCGTGGAGGCTGGCGGGCCCAGGCTCTGCGCCGTGTTCCTGCAGCGAGAATGCCCCAGCCCTGACTCGTCGGGCAAGGAAACGTCATGCCCCGGCCTGGGACGGAGCCAGCGTGGGGCGCCCGGGATGGGGGCCAAAGCGGTGCAGAGCCTGGCTCTCAGGAATCTGAATGGGAAGGTCGGGGCCCTCCCTGGGAGCTGCTGGACCCAGCGGGCACCCCACCTCCCCAGGCTGGGACCCAGATGCCCCCCCTCCGAGGTGGGCCCCGCCCCTGCCCAGCCCACCCCCAAACCCTCTGCACCCACCTCTCCTCCCGCCGGGGTCCTGAGGAGGAAAGCGCAGGAGACACACCCCCAGGGAGGGGCGCCTGCCAAGCAGGCCCATAAAGAGGTGAGTCCCTGCGTCGGCAGCACCGTCGGCCACTTCTCTCCCCTCCACGCCTGCCGGGATGGGGCCGTGGCGTGCCCTGTGGGTGCTACTCTCCCTGCCGAGGGCCCTGAAGGGCCAGACCTCACCCCCACGGACAGTCCCCAGCTCAGTTTTGCAGAGCTTCCAGGAAACTCAGGTCAGGGGCTGGGAGGGAGGGGGAGGGGGCCGGCCAAGTGCGGGTGCAGGGAATCCAGCCCGGCCAGCCCTGCTCTCGGCACCCCCATGGACCCCTGAATCCAACAGAAGAGGACCCTAGATTCCCTCCGTAATCCCCGTCTGTCCCTGAGAGGTGGAGACATCTCAGTCCCTCTGCGCAGATGAGGAAACCGAGGCCCAGGGAGGCCAGCCACGGGCCAGGATCACCGTCCCCGCCAGGCCCAGGGCAGCCTCAGGCTCCTGCCCATGTGACCGGGGCAGGCCCAAACTGGGAGCCGTTGCCTAGTGCAACGGGGGGTCCTGGGCCATCCTGGACTCTGCCTACCCCCAGCCCCTTGAAGTTTCAGGGCGAGTGGTTTGTCCTCGGCCTAGCGGGCAGCACCCACAAGCCAGCAGACAGGTCCCTGCTGAGCCCTTTCACAGCAACGTTCACGCTAAATGAAAACAACCTCTTGGAAGTGGCATATGCCATGATCTGGTGAGTGAGGATCCGGGGCCTGTACCCCCAGAAGCCAATGGCTCTGACTCAGGTCCTCCATAGGTCCAGGCCACACTCTCCCAAGGCCTTCCTCCTAATGTGATGTCCAGCATAGGCTGCTAATGACCTAACCCAGCTCCGGGGGTGTCCACAAAAGAGGGGAGGCACTCGCTAGATCACAGACTCAGAAGAGCCCAAGGGCTGGTGGATGTCAGGTATAGCTGGATCCAGGAGCTCAAACACTGTAATCAGGGACCCATCATCCCTTCCCTTTCCTCCTCTCAGCTCTGCGTGCCCTAGACTTCTGTTCAGGCAGGTTCTCACCTCACGGGGATAAAACGGTGGCTTACGCTGATGTCCTTCTCAGGGTCCCAATTCCAGAAAACAGGGACCATCCAGGCTGGCCTGGCCATGGTGTCTGATTGGCTCTTCTGGAGTCCTGTGCTCCCCCTGGACCAGTCCTCGTGTCGTCCAGGGTAATAGGTGCTCTGGTGGGCCAGCCTGGATGACCAGTTGGGGAGAAGTGGGGAGCCTTGATGGACTGCCCTGGGAATCCCCTGGGGGGTGGCACAGCCCTCTTTGGGGGATGCTGAAGCCCCGTGGCCTTCCTTGCTCACCCGCCCAGAGACCCCTTTGCTTAGGGCTCTTTGGTTCCAAGTAACATGAAAAAGGAAGCTCCAGCAAGGCAGTTTGTTGACAGGGGTAGCTCTTGGAGGCCAAGAGTGGGACGCAGTCCAGCCCCTGAGGGTCTACACTCAGCCCCCTGCCCCAGCCCTCTGTGTAGGCTCGGCCATGCCAGACCCCCACCGGGGAGTCTCCGAGTCCTGGGGGTGTCTGACTCGCCTGCTCCCCATCCCTCAGGAGGCTGATTAACTGGGGGTCAGGGACCGAGTGCAAATGCAGCCACCGGACGCCTTCTCTGTTGCTCTTCAGACAAGTGTGTTCACCTGGCCAGGTCACCGAGCGCCGAGGAGAGCAGGGGGTGCTGCAAGCCCAGCTCCCACCCTCTCGCTTCCCCCGGCCAAATGCAGGGCAGCTGGCAGGGCGCCGGCCCACCCAGCGCTCCCACAGGGGACATCACGGCCCAGAAAATGCCCTCTCTCTCGGGCTTGCATATCGGGTGCATTTCGGGTCCAGTTCCAGGCTGAGGAGTGGCCAGCGGGTGGGCCACGCTGATGGGAGAGATCATAGGCCCGAGCCCCCGCCCCCTCCCCGGGAGGCAAAGCCCCCAGCCTGCCCGGCCCTGTGCGGGGCTTGTGACCAGGGGCCCTCCCTGTGGGCCCACCTTGGGGCTGCCCCTGGGAAAGGCCCAGCCAGGTTCTGGAACCTTCTTCCTGTGCCCGTCCCCCCTCCCACAGGGGCCAGCACTGTGTCACCTGGTCTTACGTGCTGATTTTGGGGACCCAGCCTGGGAAGTTCTCGGTGGACCACAGTGGCGGTGAGAGGGAGGGAGGTGGGGAGGACGGCCTGGGGGCACTGGTGCGAGGACCCTGACTGTGGCTGTACCACCCGCAGTGCACAGGCCGGACCCCGAGGCACTCCAGGTGCACAACACGGACTACGCGTCCTGGGAGTATGCGTGTGAGTGCGTGAGTGTGTGGCTTTGCATGGCGTGATGGGTGGCACGACGTCGTTCCGGGACAGGGCCCCTCCTCCTCCCTCCCAGCCCCCTGCTGGGTGACTTTGCAGACCCACCTCCACCCCCAGAACAGAGGAGGACCCGAAACAGATGCCCCCGTCTGGGGAGGGAGGGGGAGATGGGCTTCCCGCCCCTGGGGATGTGTGGACAAGGGGCCCACGTGCGACCCCCAGTGGGTGTAAGGACACTTCGGGAACAGAGACCCCAGTCTGAGCACGTAGACACTGCCCTACCCGCCGCCAGGAGCAGCGAACCCCTCCTCAGCACCCCCTTCGAGACCCCCATGGAGCTCCCTGCAAGGGATGAGTAGGGTGCCCCCAGAGCCTGTGTAGAACTGGCCCCACTAGAGGGCAGAGGGCATCCAGACAGACCCCTGCTCTGTGTCTGACCTTCACCTCCAGGAACACCCACCCTCAGGAGTGTGCCGGGGTGGGGCCTCATTAGCAACCCCCTGAAGGCAGACCTTCCTGTATCCCGCCCTGGGCGATGGCACCTGGTCGACAGACACTTCCACTGAGCGGGTTATAGCAGAGACCAGGCAGGTTCTGGGCCAGAAGTCCTCCCGGATGACCCCATAATAGACCCAAGCGGCACCACGTATGGCGCTTGCACAGTCGTGGTTTAAGGTCCATCGTGTATCTGACTACAACAGCACAAGCTGCCCAAGCACAGGTCTGTTTTGATCATCACTCTGTCCCAAACAGCAAATGACACCTGTCACAGGGGATGCTGTGAACACCTGTCAACTGGGCGGAGGGGGGTGGACGGTGAGTGTATGGATGGATGGAGGGTGGGTGGAGGGATGGATGGAGGGATGGAGGGATGGAGGAGTGGAGGGATGGATGGATGGAGGGATGGAGGGATGGAGGAATGGGTGGATGGAGTGTGGGATGGATGGATGGTGGGATGGAGGGATGGGTGGATGGAGGGTGGGAGGGATGGAGGGGTGGAGGGATGGATGGATGGAGGGTGGGTGGAGGGATGGATGGAGGGATGGAGGGATGGGTGGATGGAGGGTGGGAGGGATGGAGGGATGGAGGGATGGATGGATGGATGGATGGAGGGTGGGTGGAGGGATGGATGGTGGAATGGATGGACGGTTGGAGGGTGGGATGGAGGTGGGTGGGTGGTTAGATAGTGGGAGGATGGAGAGGTGGAGGTAGGTGTGAAGGTGGCTGTGTCTTTGACAGAAGGGGCTCTGGTTGTGGGGGTGACCTTCCCGAATGAGCCAAGGATCAGCCACTCCCCTGTGACGGGCCGGCTGCCAGGTGGTGGTACACAGGGATCCCCACGACCGCGGTCTCTCTCCCTCCTGTCTCGCTCCTTCCCCGGTCCTTCCTCCGCTGACCCATGGTGTTCTCTGTGAGTCAGGTCTAAGCCCTTGCCAGCCTGGGGCCTGGACCAGGCAGGGGACAGCAGCTGGGTGGGGTCCAGGCACAGGAAGCAGGCGGAGAAGAGGAGGCACCCCACCCAGCCCCCGCCCCGTGAGTGGGACCTCACAGGCCACATTCCCCCCTTAACCCTGAACAGCCCTGCAGGGGGTGGGTTCCTCTGACAGATGGGGAAACTGAGGTTCAGGGGTGCTGGCCAGCCCCTTGGCAGGGTCACCGGATGCCTGGCCTCAAGGCAGCCCCCCCGCCCTGCACGCCCCTCCTGGGTCTGGCCAGTCGCCACCCTCCAGGCCTCCCCACGGTGGTGGGTCTGCGGTTCACTCTCAGCTGGGCCGGAACCACCGCCTCGGCTGCAAGGTTACGACCCGCCGTGTGCGGGTGGGAGCCGCCTCCTTCCAGGCACTCGGCTGCACCCTCGGGTGGTGGCCGGCTCCCTGGTCACCGGCACAAGCGGAGAGTGACACCTGGGTCACAGGGCTGCTGGCGTTCCCCAGTCCTTGTCACTGTGGGGCACAGGGAGGACGGCCTTCAGGCCCTGCTGGGTCCGGGCCCTGACTGCCGTCAGCCGTTCTGCCAGCCTTGGCTCCAGCCGTGCGTTCCCATGGGCCCGCCTGGTTCCCTGCAATAGGTTTTAGGGGCCTCTCTCTCCTGGCCGCGCCCGGCACTGGGCAGCCCCTCCGCGCAGCCCTGGGGAGCCCTCAGGCTCCAGCACCAGACCCTCGCTCGCCCTCCCGCCGGGGCGCTGCGGCTCCCTCCGGCCATGGGCCCCGGGGCCTGCCCCCTCTCCCTGCTCCACTCGGAGGGCCCCTCTGTTCCTGGAATAAAGACCCCTCCTCGTATGCCCACTTGGGGAAGGGGCTGCGAGAGGCGCTGAGACCAGGCAGGGCAGGACCAGGAAAGTCTGCCCACCACAGAGGCCCAGCCCAGAGGCCGACGGCTGGACACGGAGCCGCGGAGGGCAGCCCTGCCTGCTGCCCGCCTGTCCGCCTGCCGGGGCCTCCTTCTTGTCCTGCCCCCGGCAGCTGGATTGAGGGTCTTTACCTTGGCCTCAGTAAAGGCCCTTCAGGGCCTCCCCTCCTTCAGGGCAGGGTCAGTGGGGGACGATGGGGGCAGCTGGATTGTGTGTGGCCCTGGGCCGGCCTTCGTCCCTTTGGTGCCCACCCGGGCCTCCAGCAGGTGCAGGGAGGGGACCTGCATTCCCGCCAGCCGCGGTCCGGCACACACCAAGGCCACACAGAGCCCTGTGTCTGGGACAGCGACATCGAGGGGCCACCTAAGTCTTCCCCCGGTCCGGGGAGGGCAGGGCCTCATTCAGGAGAATGGTGGCAAGCTGCCCTCGTCCACCCGCCCAGGACAGAAGCCAAGGTGACTCGTACATCTGACGGCCGGGCCACATGGGGGCTGGGATCGGCTGGGAGCTGCCCCGGCCCTGTGGCAAGGAGGCCCCTCTGGCCCTTATTCGGCCACACCCTTTCCCACTGATGTCCCTGCCCGTGGGGCACTTTCTCTGGACCTGTGTCCACCTGCAGGCTGAGAGCCAGCCAAGGATGGCTGGGGGGCGGGGGACAGGTGCTCAGGTCCTGAGGGGCGTAGCCGGGGCTGGGCAGAGAGGGACGCTGGAAGTGTGCGACCGGGCCTGCGGCTGCTGTATTTGTCATGGTGGGAGGACAGAGGTGCCTTGTTTAATAGTCTGAAGATCGAGTTCTGACGCTGATCTGCCCACGCCTGCGGGCAGGGGGAGGAGGGCCCTGGCCCTCGGTGACAAGCAGCACAGGGGCCCTGCAGGACGTTCCTGCCCCTGCACCCTCCTACCTGGCCCTCTCCTCGAGGGCAGGGGCCCTGCCTTTCCCAGTGGCCTGACTTTGGCCAAGTCAAGGCGTAGCTGTTCAGGGTCAGTACAGTCTGAACGGTCACCGTGAACAGTACGCCGCCCCCCCCGCCGGCCTGAGTGTTGCCACAGCTGTCCTGCTGGCCGGCTGCGCAGGACACCCCCTCGCCCATCCCACCCGCAGCCTCTCTCTGAGCCTGGCTGGACATCCCTCCCCACGCTCTGGGCAGCCTGGTTACCAGCCTGTCCCCAGGATGGGTCAGTGTCGCCTGGAACCCCACCTTCTGCCCTTCGACAAGCAGAGACCCTTGAGGGGCCCTGAGGCCAGGGACATGGGTGGTCCAACCAAGCCCTGGACGCAGACTCGCCGGCACCTGGATCTTTAGAGGCACAAAGACATCAGAAGACCCAACCCCCCAGATGGGCTCAGCCCCTCATCTCTCTCCACCAAGCCCTCCCTGCAGACCAGCAAGTGTGGCAGCTGTGGGCCAGGCAGGGGCAGACGTGGGCAAGGGCCACAGACCGTGTCCCACCCCCCCGCGGGGGGATTCTAGCCCAGCTGGCCTGGGCCCAGCCCGAGCTGTGCCCATGACATTGGTGGGGACACTGAGTCCAGGAACCTGCGAGCTAGCGCAGTTCTGGTTCCTTCTAGGTCTCTGAGGTCCCTGAGGGCAGTGACATGGGCGGGAAGACGGAGCTGCATCTGGGTGGACGCAGTGACCGCCACCTGGGGGACCATTTCAAGGGGAGCAGCCCCGCCCCAGGGAGGGAGGGCCCTTGAGGTCTCAGGAGCTTGCTGGGGTTTAACCGTGCATGGTGGGGACAAGCCAGGGCAGCCAGAGGACGGCTGCAGAACTGTGGGAGCTCGGAGAGAGACGGGACACGGGCTCCGGCCACCTTGGGACCAGCCTGGGTGTGGGAGAGGGCGGGACCACAGGAGGGTCAGACCCCCCCCTCCCTTCCCTGCTGAGGAAGCCACAGCTTTCCAGGCTGTTGCGGAGAGGAGTGGGGGTGATGCTGAAACGTGGCCTCCACCTCCTGGGCCTTGCCGGGGCCTCCCGCACACGTGCCACACGCACACCACACACAGAGACACCACGTGCACACGCACACCACACACAGAGACACCACGTGCACACACACACCACACACAGAGACACCACGTGCACACGCACACCACACACAGAGACACCACGTGCACACGCACAGGCGCACACAGCACACGTGCCCACACAGCCTTTGCTCCTGGTAACTTCGGCGCACCTGCTGTGAGTGACCGAGGTCCGCAGCAGCCATACACGGGGGACAGCCGAGTGTCCGCCCACGGATGAATGGACACACAGGGTCCCGGCCATCCATCAACAGAGGACGTGACCGCCGCTGACCAGGGCGATCGAGGCTCCTCACGCCTCCCCCAGTTCCTGCACGCAGAGCTGTTTCCAGGACGCAGCCCGGAGGCAGCCCTGTGTGGCTGGGCCACCTGGGCTGCACACGCGCCCGCCTAAGCCCCTAAGGCCCCCGAATGAACTGTTCGGATTCGTTGGGTGCAGAGAGCTACTCGTTTTGCGGCCCAGGACAAGCCTCGTGAGGACGTTCCCTGTTCCCTTACTCACGACGCCTGCCGACCTGCAGGGTCCGCCTCTTCTTCTGTCTCTTGTCGCCCTCCACGTGCGGAGGCCGGTTCCCGGTTTCGGCAGGAGAGCTCCGGGGGCTGTGAACCTGCACCGCAGTGTGGATCTCTTTCAGCCACAGAAAGGAAGAGGATTCTGACACGCGCTGCACGATGGCTGAACCCTGAGGACACCGAGTGAAAGAAGCCAGACACAAAAGGCCACAAATTGTGTGGTTCCGTCTGTATGCAAGGTCCAGAACAGGCAAATGCACGGAGACGGAAGGTAGAGCAGCGGTTCCGGGGGTGTGTGGTTAGGAACCCCTACGAAGCTCGAGGGTGGGGACTGGTCTCCAGCAAGGCCAAGGGGCTCTTCCAGCCCCACGCTCGACCTCCAGGGGGTTAATCACCTACGGGCAATGATTTCATCAACCACGCCTGCGTGATGCAGCCTCCACCAAACCCCCCAGCTGTGCTGTCCCGAGAGGTTCCGGCTTGGTGAGCACGTGCCGCCGGGGGGAGGGCGGCGCCACAGAGGGTGCGAAGGATGTGCTCCCCAACCCTGCTCTGCGCATCTCCGCCACTCGGCTCTTTCTGCCTTGTGTCCTTAGTAATAAACCGGAAATAGCAAGTAAACTGTTTTCCTGAGTTCTGTGAGCTGCTCTAGCAAATACTGAGCCTGAGGAGGGATCACGGGAGCCCCTGATTCATAGTGGGTGGAGAAGCAGTGGCGTCTGGTGTGAGGACAGTCCTGTGGGATGGAGCCCTTCATCTGCGGGGTCTGCACTGACTCTAGACAGTTAGTGTCAAAATTGAGTCGTAGGCCCCCAGCGGGTGCCGGAGAACCAGAGGGCTGGCTGGCGTGGAAACCCTCACATTTGCTGTCGGCGTGTTGCCGGTAAAAATGGCTCAGAGCTGTACGCTCAAATGGGGCTGCTGGGTCACAGGAAATCCCGTGTCTAGTGTTTCTGTGGTTTTTTTAAAAATTTATTTTATTTTGACTGCGTTGGGTCTTCGTTGCTGCGCGTGGGTTTTCTCTAGTTGTGGCGAGCGGGGGCTACTCTTCGTTGTAGTATGAGGCCTTCTCATCGCGGTGGCTTCTCTTGTTGGAGCACGGGCTCTAGGCACGCGGGCTTCAGTAGTTGTGGCGCGTGGGCTTCAGTAGTTGTGGCTCGTGGGCTCTAGAGGGCAGGCTCAGTAGTTGTGGCACGCGGGCTTAGTTGCTCCGCGGCACGTGGAATCTTCCCAGACCAGGACTCGAACCCGTGTCCCCTGTGTTGGCAGGCGGATTCTTAACCACTGCGCCACCAGGGAAGTCCCCATGTCTAGTGTTAATAGACTCTGCTGACACACATATATGCACACACACATACACACACACATAGTATATATATACATGTATACATACATGCATACACTCACACATACACATATGCATATATGCACACAATTATATACATATATACACACATATATACACATGTACGTATATATACATATATTTATTACGCATTAGTAGAAAGAAAATGATGAATTAAAAAATAATCCAAGGAAGTGTCAGGAAGGTAAAAACAGGTGGGGAAAATATAAAGCACAAAATAAGATGGTACATTTAAACCCCAATGCATTAGTTATTACATTAAATAAAGTTAACTAAATGCGCCTCTTAAAATAACAAGCTGATCAGACAGGATTTTTAAAAAATCCATCATACACTGTTTTATGAGAGAAATATTTAAGACAAAAGGGTAAAGAAATGTTAGGAGGTAAGGAAAGAAAAAGATTCCCTGGGTAATACTAATCCAATAAAAGTTATAATAATATCAGACAAAACAGACTTGAAGACATAAGAATTACTAGTGATTAAAAGATTATTTGATAATGATAGTAGAATCAATCCATCAAGAACATAAAAGAATTTTAAATTTGTATGTGACTAATACCATGGCCTTGAAACAACCAAACCAAAAATAACAGAACCACAAGAGCCACAAACCCACAATCCCTGTGGGATTACTTTACACACCTCCCTCAGTAGATAACAGTACAAGCTGGGGTGCTGATCGATAAGGACAGCGGGATTTGAATAACGTGGTTATGGAGAGGGCACTGCATTCAACAGCCTTAGGACGGACGTTTCTCACCAAGCACACAAGGAAATCCTTTCCAACAGCTCTACTGAGGCAAAACTGACATACAACAAACTGAACACATTTAATGCGGACACTTTGTTAAGGTTTTAAATATGTCTGTGTCCATGAAACCATCACGATGGAGGTAAATAAACGTGTTTGTCACCCAAAAAGTTTCCTTGGACCCCTCTCCCCACAAGGACTGCTGTCACTACAGATAAGTTTGCATTTTCCAGAGTTTCACGTAAGTGGAAACATACAGAACCTACACTTTTACTGGCTTCTTCCACTCAGAAAAAATGATCTTGTGATGCATCCGTATTGTTGCTTGAACTGGTGGTTCATCCCTTTTTGTTGCTGAGTAGTATCCAAGCAAAGATGTACCGCAAGCTGTTTGTCCGTCTGCCCGCTGATGGACATTTCTTTTTTGTTTTTTTTTTAATTTTTTATTTTATTTTATTTATTTATTTTCTATGACTGTGTTGGGTCTTCGTTTATGTGCGAGGGCTTTCTCTAGTTGTGGCAAGCGGGGGCCACTCTTCATCGCGGTGCGCGGGCCTCTCACCATCGCGGCCTCTCTTGTTGCGGAGCACAGGCTCCAGACGCGCAGGCTCAGTAGTTGTGGCTCATGGGCCCAGTTGCTCCACGGCATGTGGGATCCTCCCAGACCAGGGCTCGAACCCCTGTCCCCTGCATTGGCAGGCAGATTCCCAACCACTGCGCCACCAGGGAAGCCCCGTTGATGGACATTTGAAGTGTTTCCAGTTTTTGACTATTACACATAAAGGTAGCCCACGTGGGTATTTACAAAAATTGATGAACTACTAGACCACAAAGCAAAAAGATTAAAGAGAAACGGGAAGATTAAAATGGAGGAATATATTATCTGACGACAAAACAAGCATATTGTACATCAAATCTTCTAAAAAAATCTTTGCAGGCCTGGCAATTAAGAAATGTTCTTCTAGCAATACTGTAAATTAACCATACTTCAATTTAAAAAAAAGAAAGAAAAGGAAAAAAAAAAAAAGAAATGCTCTTCTAAACAGCTGATGAGCCGGGGAGGAAATCACAACTGAAATCAGAAAATATTTTGAACTAAACAAATTAAAAACACTTTACATCAAAGCTCGTGAAACATACCTGCAGCTGGAGAGGGGGGCCCATGGCCTCGTCTGCGTGTGTTCACGGCAGAGACCAAAGAAGGGTTAACCCTCTCGGTCAGGAAGTGTAGGAGCAGCAGCGCGAACCCCAAAGGCGGCTCAGGAAGAAATAATGCAGCGCGGCCACGACTGAAACGGAAAAAGCGACAGGGCAGGTAAGCATAGTCACAGGTGGTTTCTGAAAAGGCTAATCAAGCAGACAGATCTTGGGCAAGTCTGCTTACGGGAAAGAAATGAGGAAATAAGGGAAGAAGGAAAGGAAGGAGGAAGGGGACAGAGAGAGAGACAGAAGGTACAAATAACCAGTGTTGCAAATAGAAGACACGGCGTCACAACACAGCCTGAGGCGATTGAAGTGGTCACAGGAAGATGTCATGGACACCTTTACACGCCCAAGCGGAATATTTCGAACAAACGGGAAAAGTCCAAAACAAAACAAAACACCTACTAAACTGTCACAAGAAAAAATAGAAAGTCAGGAGGGCAGAGAAGTCGGCTGCGGTGGCGCTGAGGTCAGTAGACAGGACCCACCTGCGTCGGGACTGGGGCGCGTGACGCCCGCTGCGGGTTGAGCCCCGCGGGATCGGGAGGAGGAGGGGGCGCGGGAGCCCGCGAGGGGACCCCTACACGAACATCAGGCCAGCGGCAGAGAACTGCCCGCAGCGTGAAGTTCTTATAAATGAAGGGTAACGGAGGGCAGATTTGGGCCGAAAGGCACTGAATTGATGAATGGTGCCCCTGCACGGTGGCCTTCTAACTCCCCTCCAGGCCCACGCGATCTTCCCGGCAACAGGGGGAGAGGATGATCCCCCCTAAGGAGACCGGGGTCCCCCGTGCAGGTGAGGAGGTGCCCGCCTTCTCCTAACCCGAGGGACCGCACCGCCCCTGCCGCTGTCGCCCGGAGGAAACACCTACTTCCCACACTCGGCCGCAGCCCCACTGAAGGCTCTGCTTCCAAAAAACCACGATTATAAAGTTAACCTCCAACGACGTGTATATAAAACAGTAATGGGAAGAAGGAAAAAACACGAAGGAATCACACACGTGCACGAACAGAGAGACGCGGGCCAGGCTGCTGGGCCTCACTCTGGGCCTGGTCTGGGGTGCGGCCAACACGCGGGCCCTCCTTTCTCCACTGCCCGCTCCGCCTTCCCTGCCCGCGGCCCACCTGGTTTCGCACCTGATGGACGATCCCCCCTCTCAATCCCCCAGGCGGCTGAGTCTTTGGTGGCCGTGGTCCCACCAGCCTGTCCTGCAGACCAGGAAGTACCGGGCGGCCCCCAGGGAGCTCCGTGCTCCCACGCAGCCCTCCTGGCCCTCATTCTGTACAGAAACCCACTTTCCCCTCCTGACTGGGGTCAGTAGCCAGTAGGAGAATCCTTCTCTTTGCTGGGGGCAGTCACCTTCTCTAATTCTGTTATTGTGTCCCCTGGGGGGAGAAGCAGGAGTCCTGCCTGGACAGGAGGTAGGTCACAGAATGTGTGAGTGACCAACCCCCTGCCCCCCTGGTTCCTGCCCCCCTGGCACCATACGCATGTTGCCAGGTTGAAAACATTCCCTGCGTCCTTTGAGATAGAAGCCATCCTCTGGGCACTGCCCCCGCTGTCACTGTGATCAGCCCCAGAAGCCAGCCCACAGTTCCAGGGACAGGGACCGCATGAGGATGGGGGTGTCCACAGCAGGAACCCACCCTGCGTGCTTCCCTTCTGTGCAGAATGCTAGGACCTGGGTAAGGCATCCCGTGGGCACGGACAGTGGATGTGGACCCACCCGATGTGGCCTGACCATCAAACCCAAGCGGCATCAGGAAGGGGCAAGGAGGAAGGGGCAAGGAGGCAGGTGCCCGACCCCGCTCGTCCCGCACATGGACCCCGTGACCCGGCGTCAGGGAAGGGAGGGCCTGGGCATGGGGACAGGGGATTGTGCGAAGCCCCAGCACCCACCTCCCCTCTCAGGTCCCGTGGTGGGTGGCTGAGCTGGACGGGGGGAGGGCAGACCAGGCAGAGCTCGTCCTGGAATGTTGGCCCCTGAGGGGGTCACGATGGGACCTGGGGGGCTGCTGGCTGGAGCCGTGCGGGCCTCACTGTGGGCCCCGAGCCGTGGCCTCAGGCCCTGTGGGTGGCTGGATCAAGTCTCTTTATCCTGGCCCCAGAGCCCCCATCACCATCTGGGCCTGCTGGGCCCAGGACCAGCCCCCTGGGCGCTTCCAGAGCTGACGCTGCCTGTTTTCTGGAAGAGGAATGTAGGGAGAAGGTGGGCCGGGGTGACGGGGTCCTGAGTGGTCGGCCCTGGGGAACAGGATCTTTGGGTGCAGAGCTGAGCTGGAGCCCCTCCCACCCTGCCCTCTGCCCTCCCTTCTGGGTCCTGAGGCCTAGCGCCCACTCTGGCCCCTGGGGAAGCACCTTTCCCGGTAGCCCCCGTTCAGAGGGTAACCTGGGCCTGGTTGCCTGGTTCCCGGAGAGTCACCCCATGGACCTCCCCGACGCAGACTGTGAGGACACAGGGCCCCTGAGGAGGATGGTGCCACGTGGCTGGGACCCCACGTGCTGAGGGGCCAGTCTAGGTGTGACAGGGTAACCTGGGGAGTCCCTCTGTTCACCCGGGCCTGGGGAGGACCAGGAGATGCATGCTCCCAGTTCCCGAGGAGTCCAGACGCCTCTGCTGGGAAGAGAGAAGGGGAAGCGTGTGTGTGGAGGGGGCTCTGTGCACCTCCGGGGGGGTCCATGGGGCAGGTTCCCAGGGACCGGGGCTGGGTGAGGCCTCCAGGGCCAATCTCGGCCTGGGAAGGGGCCCCCACCAAGCTGCCCACCTCTGCAGGCCCTCTGCCCTGGCCAAGGAGCCAGGCAGGAGGGGCTTGGATCCCAGCACAGAGGGGAAGTACGGGGGCTGACAGGCCAGGCTCCCCCCGCCCCACCCCCCTGTCAGCTGACCGGTTCCCAGGAGCCGGAGGGAGGGACAGGCCCCAGGAGGGGGGACAGGCCCACCACCAGCCCAGCAGGCAGGGCCCTCCTGACCCCTGCCCTGGAGCACCCCAGAGCCATCACACCCCTTCTTTCCTTGCTGGTGACCTTGCTGGAGAAGGCTTGCGAGGCCAGGGTGCCCGGCGGCCAGAGCTCAGGCTGCACTGTCCCAGGCCTGGATGTCAGGGTGTCCAGTGTCACCCACCACCCGTGACTGACAGCAAGACAAGGGGCACCCAGGGTTCCTCCCGGGCAGCCATCCTGGGGACCACCTCTGGTGTCTCCAGGCAGACTAGAAACGGGAGTGGGCTCGAGGGGAGGGGCTCCGGCCACCGTGGAACCGGCCTGGGCGCCCGCAGGACCGCGGGGAGGGTCTGACCGCCCACCTCCCTCCCCCGGCGAGGAAGCTACAGTCCCCCAGGCTGTTGTGGGGGCGGGAGCGGGCGCTGAAGTACAGTGTCTCCCGTGTTCACGCACACAGACGCACGTGCACACATGCACACTGGCCTCGGACCCGAGACACGCTGTCTCTCGTGTCTCTTTGGAAGGCTCTCCCCGCGGGGCGGGATGCTTGGAGGCTCAGGTAGGAATGCCCTGGCGGGAGCTATTTTGTTTTGAAGGAAGTTATTGGATTTCTTAGGTCTGTGCGGATTAGCTGGGAGTCAGGTTTTTTCCACTCTGTCAATTACTGGGCAGCTGAGACCCTAGACAGCACATGTGCCCTGGAGCAACTGCACCTCAGCGGACGGGGTCCCCTGGCTCTGTCCCGGGGGGAAGGCCGGGCTGAGTGGCACAGCGGCCCTGGGTCTGGGCTGGGGAGGGCAGCAGAAGGCCGGGGCTGTTCCAGAAGCAGACCCCACTCTGGCTTGTCCGACCGGCCTGATCTCGGGGTCCCCACGCCAACCTTCCCCCGCGTCTCTGGGGCCTGTGTCAGGTCTCACCTCCCACAAGGCCCCTGGGGCTCGGGGGCGCCGGTGCCCGTTGTGCCGCCGGGTCCCATGGCGCCATGGGGTGGGACCCTTGGGAGGCCACCGCAGCATCCGTGCCTACCCTGCCCTGGCCTGGCCCTTCTCGGGGCCAAGTGGGCAGGGTGGCTCCGGGGCAGGGAGCTGCCCCCCGCCCAGAGCCGGCCATCTGGAGACGGTTGTGGCGGAGCCCTGGGGGGCCGGGACAGGGCGTGGGCGCAGCACGTGTGTGGGGAGCATGCGGCCCTTCTTCTCACCCTGCAGTGCTCGTTTTGCAGATCAAGATGCTCAGAGCCCCAACCCCCAGACCTGTTTACTTCTGGGGAGGGGGAGGGGCACCCCACGCCCACCCCTCCCCCGCCTGGCTGGGGGAGGAGCCACGTCATCCTTCAACAGGTGCCCGACAGGTGACCCCCACCTGGTGGTGGAGGGGAAAGGAGGAGGGACGGGAAGGAGGGAGGGAGGGGGCCGGCCGGCGCTCCAGGGGAAGGGGCCGGGCAGGGACGACGGAGGGACGTGAACCCCAGGGCTGCAGACGCGGGTAGCCCTGAGTGAAGAACAAGTGGCAGTGAGCACCTAGGTGTGTGTGTGCAGGTGTGTGTGCGTGCATGCTTGTGGGGATGTGCATGTGGGTGTGTCCCCAGGAAGGGTGCTCACGGGCCACACCTAGGTAGGGGACGGGGACGGGGACTGACACGGACTCGGTTCCGAGCCCGGGAGGAAAGAAGGAAGGACCAGCCCCCAAGCCCCCAGCCCCCGTCTGGGCAGAGATGAGGGTCTCGCTCCGCCCGGGCTCAGATAGGTGCTATGGTCGCCCACACGGGGCGCTGTGATCTGGAAGCCGTGTCTGCGTGCAGCTCCTAGTGCTAGGGGACATCGTGGCCTTCCCCCGGCGCTTCCCGTGAGGGCCGCCAGCCAGGCCAAGGATGAGCCACAGGGGCTGTAGGCAGAGCCCCCAACGCCGCCCCAGGGAGCCCAGGCCAGCAGCCCCTCCCCAGCAGCGGGGCCCCGGCTGGGCCTGCGCGGCCGAGCTTGGCAGGAGCCGTGGGCTGGGGAGGCCGCCCTGGGCCCGCTGACAGCGACCTTGGCCACGGCCGGCCCCTCCGAGCAGCGCTCACCCTGAGGCTGTGGAGACAGTCAGTGCCGTCACCGCCCCGCCGCCAGCCCTGCCACCAGCCCAGTGCAGCCCCCCCAGGCCCCCGCCAGCCCCGCCGCCAGCCCGGTGCAGCGCCCCCCCAGGCCCCCGCCAGCCCCGCCGCCAGCCCGGTGCAGCCCCCCCAGGCCCCCGCCAGCCCCGTCCTTCTCTAAGTCTGGCTCTGGATGCTTGTACAGGCCTGGATCTGGGTCTTCCGAGCCCTGGGCAAGGTCAGCCCCGCCGCAGGGCGCGGGGAGCTCAGGCCCGGGCCTGTGAGGAGGTGCTAGAGGCGCCGTGCAGACCCCGACCTCATCGTCTGCCAGACAGCAGGGCAGCCAGCCCCGCCCTCCACCACGCCGAGCTCCCGCCCCGCGTCAGGACGGCGCCTGCAGCCCCCGCCACTTGGCTCCCTGCCCGGTGCCCACGCCACCTCTTCCCTAATCCTTCCAGCCGGGGACCCTGGTCCACGGCCCCGCCGAGCTCAGGCCTGCCTGATGCCCAGAGGACCTCGGGGCTGAGGGGCCAGCTGTGCCCGAGCTGGACGGAGCCCTGAGCCCAGGTCTCGGCCATGGGAACCCAGCCTGGGCAGTGAGGCCCCTGCTTTGCCCACCTCTCGGCCCCTCCCCTCCCGACCTGTCCCGGCCCCGTCCCCTAGTCAAGCCTCCATTAGGGCTGAGCGAGCATCTCAGCCTCCCTCCCCCACGGCCAGACAAAGTCCCACGCACAACCGTCCCCGTGGCTCTGGGACAGCCGGGGGCGGTGCCCAGGGTTCTCACACAGGAAAGGACGCGCCTCTGTCCAGGAGTGGGCAGAGCCTGGGTCCCGCCAGCCCACGAGCCCCGTTCTGGGCCGTAACCTCTGTGGCCTCCCTTGACCTCTGATCCCGGTGGCCGGTCTCCTCCCCCAGGCCTCACCCCACGGCCCTCCTGGTTCCCCTCTGGCCTCGCCTCTCTGCAGCCTCTAACGAATCTGGTTCCTCTGTGTCAGGGCCTCCAGGCACAGGCTTCCAGCCGCCCCTCCCTCCCCCCATTCTGTCACCACCTGTGACCGCAGCCCTGTCCGGACTCTGGGCCTGGGTTTCCAACCACCCCTGGGACCCCACTGGCTCCTTCCCCACCTGCCACTGTCTCCCTTCTGCTCCTGCCGTGGGTCAAGGGAGCCCCAGCGCCCCACATCCCCACTCCACCTCCCCTCGAGATCGGCTGGCCGTCCCTCTCTAACCCGGGGTCCCCCAGGTATCTCATCTGTGAGCCACTGAAGCAGGCCCTCGCTGACCCCCCTCCACGGTGGGCTGCCACTGTCCCACCCCGCCTCCGCCCAGTGTGGGGACCCAGCTGGCCGCTGGACGGGAAGGTCTGCCCGGATCTCTGGCGCGGACTAGCTGGGGGTCAGGGTGTGCCCTGGAGGGCCTGGAACCTGGGAGCCGCAGAGCCACGGCCCAGAGGACGCTGACCTCACATGGAAGGAGAGGAGGGTCGCCCTGGCCTCCGGGCCTGTGCGGTGGCCGGACTGTGGGTGACTGGGGAGGTCGGCCACAGAAGACGGTAGACAGGGAGCAACTTCCAGGCTCCAGCACCAGCGGCTACCAGGCCAGGGCCTTCCTTTCCCCCCAGAGAGCAGTCCTGGCCCCTTGTGCACCAGGGCCTCCGTCAGCGCTGCCGCTTCCCGGTGAGGTTGCCCGGCCCCTGCTCCTCTTCCACACGCGGAGGTTCCGGCCAGGACACCGGCAGCCGTCGGGAGCAGACACCTTGGCTTCAGGCTTCAGGTCTCAGGACTGTGAGAAGCTCCTCGAGACCCAGAGGACAGGACGTGGCTGGGGGTGGATGTGGGCCTGGTGCGGGGCCTGTGGCCATCGCCCTTGGGGAGGGGTGCAAGCTGCCTCCCCTTCTTGTCTGTGGGGCTCAGCGTGAGCCAGTGACACGGCCACGTGGAATGTAGACTGCGATTCCCGGCTTCCCAGGTAGCCGATCTTGGCCTCGCGGCTAAGTCTAGACAGCAGACGTGGGGTGACCGTCACATCTTTCCAGAAGCCTTCTGAGAGAGGGGCACCCTCGCCCCTGTCCTTGGTGCCGGTGGAGCCAGCAACGTCGGGCAGAGGCCACGCACGGTGGTGACACCGGCAGGAGGGCCAGCGAGCCTCGAGGCCCCACGTGGGCCCCAGCCACCACCTCTGGGCTTTTACAACAAAGAGAAACAAAATCCCGTCTCATCTAAGCCACAGTCACGCCCGGCTTTTTTTGCCAAATCCCAGCAGAGGGGCGGTCTACAAGATCCCTGCCCAGGCCTCCAAACTGTCAAGGTCAGCAAAAGCCAGGAGCATTTGAGAAACTGTCACAGCCCAGAGAGCCTGAGAAGCCGTGACGACCGACTGTCGTGCTCTTTCCGGATGGGGTCCTGGGACAGGAAAGGATATTTGGGGGAAACTGAGGAAATGGGATAAAGCACAGACTTCAGCTAATCATGTCTCAACATTGGTTCATTAACCGTGACAAATGTTCCACGCTAATGTGACATGTTAACAACAGGGCAGCCGGGTGGGGGGTGTATGGGAACCTTCACAATTCTTCTGTAAATCTAAAACTAGTCTAAAATTTCCAGTTTATGTAAAAAAATCTTATCATTCAAACACTCTGCACACGTGCAGGACATGGCGAGTCAGCGACCCCCCAGGAAAACGGCTCGCACTGTGGGCCAGCGGTGCGGATTTGTCGACGGACCCTGCTTCTGCTCAGACTTTTTCTTCTTGAATCCACTTCGGTGGGCTTGCTCGGAAGTTCCCCGTGTCTTTGTGGAGGTTTCCTCTCGTTATCCTTTGGATGTCTGTGGACTTTTTATTCATTCCTGCCTTGTTTCTGTGTCTTGATTAGTCATCCCAGGTTTCTACCTCTGTCACTAGTCTTTCCCGAACCTCAGCGTTTGCCTGATATTCTGTTATTTTACTAATTCTTGGTCTGCTGATAGGACGGCCCTTCGGAGCAGCCAGGTTGCCCCTCCCCCAAGCCCACGCCTCCGGCAGCAGCCTCCTCCTCTCTGCCCAGCCCCCACTTTAGCCCCCGAGCCCCGGGGTCTGAAATCAGCCAACCCCGGGGTTGTCTACAAGCCCCTGTGTGTTCCCCGGAGAAACGGGACCGATAGGATACGTGTATAGATGCCTGTGAGGGAAATCTGTTCTAGGAACGGGCTCACGCAGTTATGAGGCCGTGAAGCCCCACGGTCCGCCGTCTGCGAGCTGGGGTCCCAGGAGACCGGGGGGTGCGATTCAGTCCAAGTCCGAAGACCTGAGGAGCTGGGGACGGGCGGTGTCGACCCTGGTCTGGGTCCAAAAACCCAAGAACCAGGAGCGCCGATGTCCGCAGGCAGGGGAAGAGGGTCACGGCTCAGCTCCAGTGGAGTGACTTTGCCCCCCACCTCTTTGTTCTATTTGGGCCTCCCAGGGGCTGGATGGGGCCCCCCAACCCCGCTTTCCTCTGGCCCCCAAATCACAGGCTAATCTCTCCCAGAGACACCCTCCCAGACACACCAGGAATGAGGTTCTACCAGCTCTCTGGGTGCCCTTAGCTCAGGCAACTGGCCTGCCTGGGGCACGGCCGAGCCCCTCAGCCCCTAGCCGGGGGGCTACAGCTCCACACACAGGCCAGGATTCCCAGGGACCTGGCTCCTGAGAGGATCCCAGGTTCCCGGAGAGCAGGCCTGGGAGTGGGTGTCTGAGGGTGGGGGCTTTGGGTGTGTGAGCAGAGACCCAGGATCCATGAGAAGCTCTGGTTCTGCCAGTGCAGGCTGAGCTCCGGGCGGGGGCGGGGGACCCTTTGGACTGCTCAGTCCCAGGAGAGGAGAATACCTCCCGAGGCCTTAGGGGGTCCAGAAGCCCCCCAGGCCCAGAGGGAGGCGCCCAGACCCTCCAGCCTGCACACTCCCCACCTGCCTGACACCTCGGTGGGCAGGTCCCATGCTGAGAGCTGGGTCTGCACATCACGGGCCGGGGCTCTGTGGGTGAAGGTGCTCTGCCCCGCCCAGGGTCCAGGCACCAAGCCCTGAACCCAGAAACTCCGGTATCCCCCCGGGCCCCCAAGAATTGCCCTGCCAAGAGTCAATGGCCAGGCCGAGTTCTCTCTGGGGGACCCCGGGCCGGGTCCACCTCACCCAGGGGCGCCCGTTCAGGACTAGGGGAGTGGAAGGGCGGGGGCCACCGTGGGGCAGCGGAGCTTGCCGTGTCCAGGAAAGAGGAAGTTTGCCTGCTCCCCCGGGTCTGGGGTCGGGGGCTGCCAAACACGGTGGTGGCCTCAGGCGGCCCTGGCGCAGGCCGGACCTGGGCGCAGAGCGGGGTCAGTGGCCGGCCAGCCTGGCACAGACATTCTCTGTCCCTCCCTGCCCTCCCTCTCCACCACCCAGCCACCTGCCCCGGGACCAGAGCACGACTCAGCCGTCTCCCAGACCGGGCAGGCGGGGGCGGGTTCCACACTGTGGGCCCTCAGCTCGGGCGCCTGCGTGACCCCCCGGGCCTGGCTGGGAGCTCCCAGCAGGTGTCCTGGCCCAGGAGACCCTGAGGTCCAGTGTGGGGTGGCAGCTGCTCGGACAGTAGATACAGGGGGCCGGGGGCATGTGAGTGTAAGGCCAGGCTGGGGCACGTCCCCATGAGCTGGCAGTCTCAGCAGGTGCCCCTGCCCCACCCCCCTCTTGGGCCAGGGCCCAGAACGGGGCCGGATGGGCAAAAGGACCCACTGTCTGATCTTTGCTGGGCCAAGTCCAAGGAGGGCCCTCACAGCCTCCCCACCCCAAGCCCTCCTTGGACGCCCACTCTCCCACCTCTCCCCCTGGCCCAGTTGCACCCAGGAGACAAAGGGGTAAAACCTCACCCTTCCTGGATTTGGAGGAAGGTGAGCTTGCCCTGAGGTGGCGGCCAGCAGGTGAACCCGTTAACTAGGGCTCCCAGGCCAGCCCCTCTGCCACGCCTCCACCACCTGCCAGGCCAGCGGCCACCCAGGCCTCCCGCCCCATCGCCTCAGAATGGAGCCCCTGGGACCCTTGCGGGTGGCGTCATCCTGCTGGGAGCGCGGCAGACCCAGGCCCAGGGCCCCGAACGTCTCCCGGGGCTTCAGTCACCCCGGGGCCCGAACTGGCCTTGCCACAAGGTCTATCCCTGGCACAGCCTGGAGAAGGTGGGCCCAGTGGGCATCCGGGGCGGAAGGCCCGGGACCCGCCTGGACAGAAGGAAAGAGGGCGGGCGCGGCCGGGCCCAGGCCGACTCCAGCCCTGCCTTAGGCCACAGCCCTCGGAGGACCGGTGGGGCGGGAACATCTCAGTGCCTCTGCACAGATGGAGAAACTGAGGCTCGGGAAGGTCAGGGTCATTCTGTCCCTGCCGCACCCAAGGGAGCCTCTGGCCCCTGTTAGTGCCTCGGGGCAGGTCCAGCGCGGGGACCTCCGCCCGGTGAGAGGGCCCCTGGCTCCTGGATGCCCGGGCGGTGTGGGACGGGCCTCCTGGGGCCTGCTCAGCCCCAGCTCCGCGCAGTTCTCGGGGGCGGAGTTCCCTCCTTGGCCCAGCAGGCAGCACCTTCAGGGAGGACCAGTCCTGATTCAGGATGACCTCGACGATCTTCAAGCTCAAGGACGACCATCGCTTTGCCATCACCTCTCTCTCCTCAGGATGAGGCTGGACACCCAGAGCCCCTGCCTGGAGGCGGGGCTGCCCGTACAGACAGGTGGGCAGGCCAGCAGCCCGAGTGAGGGCGGCCAGCACGGGCCGGGCACCCGCTCCCTCTCCCCGCAATGGGGAAAGGAGCCAGGCAGGTGCAGCCAGAGCCCGGCTGGAAGGAGGAAGGTACCAGGTCCAGGCTGGTGGCAGAGAGACGGGCCTAGGTGACCTGGTGACTTCATCCAGGGCACCCTGACTTCTGCATCCGCCAGGCTTCCCGCCACGCTCCCCTGAGGGATGAGCCGCCGTGGGAAGTGTGTGGGAACAGGACTGTTCCGGAAGGACCCGAGCCGCCCCGACCCGGTCCACCCCCCTGCCCCGCCCCCCGTCCCCAAAGCCCCTGCAGCCAGGGGCCTCCTCCCTCCTCCCTCCGCCCAAGCACTCCCCACGGGGCCCCACCCTGCGCACACGGGGTCCACACCCTGTCCCCAGGGGCGGCCAGACCAGGACCCCTCGGAGGCCTGGAAGGTGAGTCTCCCACCCAGGAAGGGCCCAGAACTGCTCCTCAGGTCACAGAGCAACCAGGGGAGGCCTGGGGGGCACCCAGAGGGGGGCCGTGATCAGCAGCCCCCCCCCAGCAGGAGGAGATGCACGGGGTGGAGACGGCTGTCAGCACTTCTCCCTGGTGCTCCACGTGGAGGTCGAGGGCAGGTCCCAGCTCGCCCCGCCACGAAGACAGAGGCGCCCGGTCTGGAGGGAGGCGCCTCCCTCCCTCACCCCTTTCTCGGTCACAGGGCCGAAGAAGGAGCTGAATTTTGAGCTGAGGGAGAAACTTGTCACATTTGTCCAGACCCTGGGCATCACCCGTGACCACACTGCCTTCTTGCCCCAAACCAGCGCCGGGAGGTCTGAGGCGGCTGGGGCGGGGCACCGGGGCCGACACTGGGGAGGGGGCCCAGGAGCCTGAGGGGCTGAGGTGCAGGGGCCGGGCTGCGTGCCCAGCTGGGACAGGTACCAGACCTCAGACACGCCTGTGCTGGCCCAGGTCCCCCGGGTAAGGAGGTCGTCAGGAGCCAGGTAGCAAGGCTGGGGCTGGGGCTCGGGGAGAGGCTCCCAGGCGGGACCAGTCGAGCAGCAGAAGGTCACGAGGGCAGCAGCCAAGCAAGGGCACAGCGAGGGCGGCCCCGGACCAGGGGCACGGGGGAGGGGCCTGAGGGGGAACAGCTTGTCAGAGGGCGGAGGCCAGGGCAGGGGAGGGTCACCCTGAGGGCAGAGAGGACTCACAGGGGCCCGTCTGTGTGACCAAGGGAAGGAGGGGACAGGCCCGTGGGACTTGTGCTGGGGGGCTGGGGAGGGGGCAGTCCTGAGATGAAAGATTAAAGCTACAAAGACACAATTAGGTTCAGGGCCTCAGAAGAGACCCAGCGGGTGAGACAGGCCCTGACCTGGGCCTCCTTAACTGCGTCAGGAGCATGGTGCGGAGGCCGCAGGCCGGCGCCAGGACCCCAGACCCAGGCACCTCCTTTGCTTCTGCCCAAACCTCTAGGTGCCCCTGCTCCAACCACCTCCTCCCCCTCCACATGTCCCCCCTACTCCGGGCCACCCCCTCCCCACCTAGGTCCCCCTGCCCTGGGTCACCCTGTCCCCTCGCTTCAGGAGCGTTTCCCAGCGTCCCTTGTGTTTCCTGCCTCTGGCCCTGTACACGTGATAACCACACGCACACACGCAGAGCTCACGCATGAGCATATACCACTTACACACACACACACGCACACGTGTGCACAGGGAGGATGCCCCCGGGTGCACGCACGCTCACAAGCACGTGCACACCCACTGTGCCTGGCGGCCCGTTCTGCAGTGAGTCTGGGGCCCACGGCGTTGCCTGAGGAGCCTGGGCTGGGGGCAGGGGCTGTGCAAACAGGCGCTGCTCCTCTGACCAGCACTCCGTCCTCACAGAGCGAGGCCTGAGGGGGCTGTGAGGAAGGCTGGGGCGCTGGGGGCTTCCTGGGGCCCAAGCGGTACCCCCCGAGGTGAGGAGGGGGCAGCCTGAGGCCCTGCCCCTTTCCCTCCCTGCCCCCCAGGCCTCTCGCTCTCCCCGCTTGCTTCAGGGCCCATCTCCCCCTTCTCCTCCCTCTCTCCAGCGCCCGCCCCGTTTCTGCCTGGCCTCCCCGCTCTCAGATGGCCCAGGCGGGCTCCTCTTGTGAAATGCTGGACCCACCCCCTCTGGAGCCCAGCCTGGCCCTTGGCTGACCCCATCCTCACAGCCAGTCAAGGCCTTGCCTGTGCCTCGTCTCCCGAGGCCACATCTGTCCCCCTCACCCCTCCCACACCAGGAATAAACATTTGGTGCCCGGATGGGCCGGCAGGACTGCCCGATGACAGTGGCGTCCTGGGGCTGTGGGGCGAACTGCGGGCGGCACCCAGAGCCCCGGGTCGCAGGCCCAGGCCGGGCAGCCTGAGTGTCCTCTCTGACGTTTGTCCCCACTTAACTCTCCGGCACCCCTCCCCAAGGGCTGGGCACGCTCCTGGCCAAGGTGCCCCCTGCCCAACACCACCCCTGCTAGGTGCCCCCCTGCTGCAGGCCCTGCTCAGAGCTGTGGCTCCCACCCCCCAGGGGTCACCTTGGGCCATGAGTGAAAGGCAGGAGCGCCCACCGCAGGAGAATACTTAGGCCCAGGTCCAAGGACCTCAGGCCCGGGCCCAAGGGGTGGCCTTGCTTCCCCTGGTGGGACCAGGAGATCCTGCAGAGCCTTGGGCCAGCCTGACATGGTCAAGTCACAGGGGCGAGAAAACTTCCAGAATCAGGAGACTCCACTGAGGCCCTGGATGAGCAAGATCCCACAAGAAACAGTCCTGGCTTTGGGGTCCTTTCGGGGGGCGGTGGTGCCCAGCCTGGCTGCAGTGACTCAGGAGGGCCCATCCGTGGGTGCCCCCAGGAGACGTGGTGCCCGCAGGCCCCTCCTACCCAGAGACCGTGCACCCAGCCTTCCCCAGGTGAGGGGACATGCTTCAGCTCCAACCACCCCCCATCGGGCTGGGTGCTTCTGGAAGCCACCTGTTCTGGTCACCCTAATCCAGAGTGTCACACCCGTGGGAGGCTGGGGGCATGCGGGTCGTGGTGGGGGGCAGGCTGCTCTCCCCACAGCCCTGCCAGGCCCCTCTCTAAGGCAGAATGCTGCAGCCCCTCTACCTCCCCAGAGGCAGCCAGCCGGCCCTGGGCTCCTGCTGGCCAGGAGTAGCCTTGGGTTGGCCATGACCATTCTTGGGCCCCTTGGGGTCTGGCAGCAATGCTTCATCCCATCCCCCTGACCCTCCCCCAGCTTTGGCTCCTGGACCAGCCCAAACTCCTGGGCTGGGAAAGAAGACGCCAGGTGGAGACATGGTCATCACCAGGTGTCGAGAGTGGCCAACCCAAAGCAGAGAGGGGACGAAGAGACAGAGACCAGGCCAGCACAGGGGGAAGAGTGGGCCCCGTGTGGTCTGGGTAGAAACTCAGAGAGGGCCTCATTCGGGGACACTCCGCGTCTGGGGCGCCTCCTTAAACTTCCGAGTAGCCATCCTCTGGGGAGCCCGGGTGGGGGTGTGGAGAGCTTCTGGCACCCGGAGGAGCCCTGAGCTGGCTGCCCCGTCGGTACCCAGCCCTGGTGGTCTCATGCTGCAGACCCAGCACCCCACCCCCACTTCCGGCCCCGGTGCCCCACCAGGGAGCACGGCCACTCTCCGCTTCGGCCATCTCTCCACCGGGCTGCCTCAGGTCTTTCCCAGGGCAACCCTGGAGGTTGGACCAGTCCAGCCCTGGAGGTTGGACCAGTCCAGGAGCTGGGAAAGCGGGCAGGGAAAGGGGATGAGGCCTTCGGTGATTTTCTGGAGTATTCTGCCTAGCAGCTTCTAGGTGACCCCGGGCACTGCCCCTCTTCTACTTACAATCTACTGGTTGGGGATCCCCCCATGGGAGGAGCATCCTGGATGGGGTGATCTCCGGGGCTGTGAGCCACCTCTGGAGGGCGGGGGACAGGCCTGAAGGGTGAGGTGGGGTCCAGTGGGGCCTCCCCTGCCCACCAGCTCAGTGCTCCCTCAGAGCCCCTTCCCGCAGGCTGGGGGCACGGATGGCCAAGCAGCAAGTAGGTGGGGTCCATGCGGTCCCTGTGAGTCCCCCATCCAAGACCAGCGGACACTCCATTAGCCACCGGCCAGCGAGAGGCCACCAGGTGTTGGGAGAGCCTCAGCCCTGAAGGGCCAACCATCCCTGGGGGATACTGCCTGGGGACTGGGACCCGTCACTGCCCCCCAAAGAGATCAAGCCTAGGCCTGGGCCCGGGCTTGTCTCCGACCTGCTGGGCCAGAAGCAGGGGGACGGCATCAATGAGCTCTCAAGGTCCAGGCCAACTCCTGGCATCCCTGTAGCCCAGCAGCTCGCCTCCCGGGCAGATGCCCATCCCCCTCACGCCTGGGCCTTGGGCTCCAGGGAAACTGCAGCCTCAGCTCCGCTGACTGCTGAGCCGCCACGTCTGCGGCTCACATGCCCGCCAGGCCCACGGGAGGCCTGAGCCCAGCCACGTCCAGAGCTGCCAGCTTCTGCGATGGGCCCAGAGATGGGGAGGAACCTAAGGCGGGAACCCCAGGTCAGCCTCTCGGGGGTCTCTCCTGATGCCAGGGCTGGGAGTGGGCTCCTGAGAGGCCAGGGTCTGGCTCCCGGGCTCAGGGCAGGCACCCTGCCCTCCCGGGTCAGGGACAGGTCCGCTCAGACACCCCACCTGCCTGTCCCCCTGAGACCCAGGGAGCAGCTCCTGGTCTGCCAGGACCGGGCAACTCGGCTTTCAGTGGGAGGAGCCTCACCACCCCCACGCCCAGCACGTACCCACCACCTGGAGGGCAGAGATGGCGCAGCCGGCGCTGCTGACCACACGCGGGGCCAAGCTCAGAGCAGAGCGAAGGGGCCCAGAGAGCACAGAGGGGGTCCTGGTGCCTGTGGGATGCCCCCTCCTGCTCCCGTCCCCAGCCCCCATCCTGCACAGCCCCAAGGGAAGGGAAGAAAGGGGCAGAAGTCTTGCAGGAGTTGCTGGCAATGGCCCAACCCCACCTGGACCTGGCGAAAGGTGAATCATCGGCCCTTGGGGGGCTGATGTCAGGTGTCCCCATCAACAGGGCTCTCAGGGGGACCCCTCCCCGACCTGCCGGGCCCAGCAGCTGCCCGGGCACCCACTTCCTGGGCCCTGAAATCGTGCCCTGGGTCCTCTGCACCTGGGCCAGGCCCAAGCCCCCCCCAACCCCAGTCTGCTCAGGGTCCCCTGCAGCCCGAGTTCCAGGAGGACTGGGTGAGGGGCTGGAGGGGCACCTGAGGGAGAGCCTGGGGGGGGGGGAGTCCAGGGCCCCAGCCTCAGCCCAGCCCTGCCCACAGAAGGCCCCATCGCTGCAAAGGGGTTCCCAGGGTAGCCCAGGGGCAGTGCAGGGTCCGGGCATCAGTCCCCACTCCTGCCTGTTCTGATGGACTGTCCCCGCACAGCCTAGAGCATGAACAGTGCCTGAGGGGCAGGAGCTGATGGGAGGCCAGGCCAGAGGGGTGGGGGTCTCAGGCCTGCCTCTGCCCCCTCCCCTGCACCGTTGCCCTTCTTACCTCCACCCCATCCCCCATCATACTCCCCCCCCAGGTGCCTCCTGTCTCTCTCTGCCCCACCCCTTCATGTTGCCCTCTGCCTGGTACACCAAAGGCTCCCACAGCCCCAGCACCAGTGAGAAAGCAGGAGACCCTCTGCACGGCACTGCCCACCCAGCAGCTCCCCAAGGCAGCCCTGCTGATGGAGCTCCCTGGTGCCCCCCCCCCCCCCAGGAAACCCGAGTCTGTGCTCCCAGACCCCTGGGCCACTGGGGAGGGGAGACAAAGGGCGGTACATGCCGGCCTCACAGCCCCAGCGAGGGGTCCAGCCAGGGCTGAGGTGCAGGCACCCTGACCTCACCAGGACCCCCGTGGGCCTGATGCCCCCCTCCTGCCCCCACCAGATGGGTGGCAGGGCCCATGCTGGTCCCATTCAGGCAGTTGACCTGACCCACACCTCCCCCGCGATTATTTCCGGCCAGGCTTGGGGCCATTCCAAAGCCCGAGGCCAGGGCTGCCAAGATCCAGCTCCCGGGCGGAAGGTGCCAGGCACTGGGGCAGGAGCCTGCGCCCTGCAGGGGGCTGGGCCTGTGTCTGGGGATGACCAGCCCCTGTCCCCTCACCGGCCACAGCTGCGTCCCCTCTGTGTCTGCACCACACACGGGACCTCCTTCCTCAGCTTCATCCCTCCCAACCCCTACCCCAGATAGATACTCGCGCCCACCCCGCTCACCGTTGCTCAGAGCTGTTGACCCCACTCAGTCCTGTGCTGAGGCCCCGGCTGGCCTGGGGTGGCCTTGGACAGGACCAGGGGGACAGGTGACACTTGCCAGATTTGAACAGGGCCCGGGACCCCATCAACCCAGAGAGGCCTCTGAAGGGAGGCGGCCCTCTCTGTAAGGTGGGCAGGTACCCTCTCATCCACTGCCACTGGGGGAGGTACCAGCCTCAGCACCCCAGGAAACAGGACAGGCTGAGCTCCACAGGGTGGGCGGGACTGGTGCAGGCGGGGATGCGTGGTGCGGGGGATGGGCCCCCGCCCAAGGTCAGGGGGGCCCCGGGCTGAAAGGGGTGCCCAGGGGGCCCCCAGCCAGAGCCCCGACAGCTGGCCGCGGGGGGAAGCTGTGCCCAGCACACTTGGCCCTCGGGCTCCGCTTCGGGGGCAGATTTGGCTTCGTTACCTTGGCCCAAGTCTCCCGTCACCCCCGGGCCTGCTGGGCCTTTCAGGATCAAACTCATACGGTGCCAACGGGGCCTCGCTTCCCCTCCCAGGGTCACCAGGCTTGGAGACGGAGCAGTGGTAGGGCTTGGGCGGGGGGCGGGGCGGTTCCCAGTCCCCGGTGGGAAGTGACCAGGGGCCCCAGAGGCAGGGCGGCACTGAGGCTCTTGCCCCCTGCCCCCATCCAGGCTGCTGCGGCGGGTCTTTCTGGGACTGGAGAAGGGACCAGCCATGCAGGGACCTCTGGCTGCCGCCCCCGCTCACCCTGCCGTGGCAGCGCCCAGGCCTGTCCTAGTCAGTGCCTCTTACATAAGCAGCCCTGCGGGGGGCTCAGCTGCCGCTGGGCTCAGCTGCCCTGTCCTGCCCCCAGCATCACGAGCCTCCAGTGGGCTGTCCTTGTGCCCTGGGTGGAGGCCAAGCCAGGCCCATAAATAGGGGTCTCCCCGGTGGCCTCCGCGCCTCCTGCCCGCCTCTCTGCCTGCGCTGCCCGCTCGGCTCGGGGAGGATGGCCGCTCCGAACACGCTGTGGACAGGGCTGGCCCTGCTGGGGATGCTGACGGTCCTGCAGATCCCAACCCCGGCCCAGGCCGCCCTGCAGCCCAACTTCCAAGAGGACAAGGTGAGGCGCTCCGTGCCTGGTCCCAAGGCAGGACAGGGCCGTGTAGGGAGCAGGGTGTTCCCTGGGGCCCAACTTTCTCCCTGGGAAGGGGGAGCTGAAGGGAAGGAGGGCGGGACCGGAGGAGGAGGCTGACCACGAGAGGCCTTCCCGGGCTGCTCGCCAGCCAAGATCCGGGTGCATTACCCCCGACTGGCAGGGAAGAAGCTGGGTCCGCGAGCGCCCACACGGCACATGCCGACACGCGGGCCACCTGCGTGCCCGGCATCCCTGACCCAGCATGGTTAGCCCAACGAGCTCACGACGCCCAGGGAAAAAAGGCACACCTTCCACACCTGGGTCCTAGGACACACCTCCGCGCAAGCGCCAAGACGGGGATGCTGCACGGGGCGGCGCCAGGGGACGGCCGGCCGCAGCGACCGAGTGCGCGCGCGTTCGCGATCCCCCCCCCCTCCCCGCGCGCGCACGCGCACACACAGCCCCACACACACACACACACACACACACACACACACACACACACACACACACACACACACACACACACACACACACACACACACACACACACACACACACACACACACACACACACACACACACACACACACACCGCCGGCGGCGCGCTCCTCCTCGGGGGCTGCGGGAACAGTCGGAGTGGGTCTCCCAGCCCCGTGCCCTGCTCCGACCCCTCCAGGGAGGGCCCCGGCGCCCTCTGGCGCCAGCTCCACGGCCAGGCAAGGCCGGACCCAGCGGAGGGGGCGGGGCCGGGCTGGAGAGGAGGGGGAGGGGAAGGGAGGGGAGGGGAGGGGGAGGGGAGGGGAGGGGAGGGGAGGGGGAGGGGAGGGGAGGGAAGGGGAGGGGAGGGGGAGGGGAGGGGGAGGGGAGGGAAGGGGAGGGGAGGGGGAGGGGAGGGGAGGGGGAGGGGAGGGGGAGGGGGAGGGGAGGGGAGGGGGAGGGGAGGGGAGGGGGAGGAGCGGGGCGCCCACCCTGGCGCGTCCGGGAGGGTCCCGGCCGACCAGGGTGGGGGCCGTTTGCCGCAGTTCCTGGGGCTCTGGTTCACCTCGGGCCTCGCCTCCAACTCGAGCTGGTTCCTGGAGAAGAAGAAGGCGCTGTCCATGTGCAAGTCGGTGGTGGCCCCCGCGGCGGACGGCGGCCTCAACCTCACCTCTACCTTCCTCAGGTGGGCGGCGGACGGCGGCCTCAACCTCACCTCTACCTTCCTCAGGTGGGCGGCGGGGCGCGCTTTTGGGGCCGAGAGCTCCCCACCCATGGTCGCGGTCTAGGGACAGCCCCCACCCCCGCCTGACCCCTGACCCGAGGGTGACCTGCCCACAGGAAAGACCAGTGTGAGACCCGGACTCTGCTGCTGCGTCCTGCAGGCCCCCCAGGCTGCTACAGCTATACCAGTCCCCGTGAGTGCGGCCCCTCGCCAGACCCCGGGGTCAACTCGGGAGTGACACCTGCTGGTCGGGGACTCTGGGTGACACCCTGCCCAGCAGTACATGGGGGGGATGATGGCTGCTCCGCCAGGGTCGGCCTGGATCTGCCCCGGGATGGAATCTCCCCAGCTCTCTGCTGCCCCGTCCTGCTGCCCCCAAGGCTTCCCCCACACCTTCCACAGCTCTCCGCCCCAGGACCTCGGCCCTCCTCACTCCCTGCCCGGGAACGACCTCCCCACTGGGAATCTCTCCTCCTCCCGAGAGGAGTTTGGCTGCAGAGTTTGTGGCTGTCCCATGAACTCCTGATTTTCTGAGCCTGTGTGTTTGCTGGGCCTCCAGGACTTCTGGTTTGGGGACGCCGGACTGTGCGAGGGCTGTGCTGGCAGGAAGCAGGGGGCTGGGGAGGGGCAGGGAAGGCAGCTAGACAGAGGGTGGAGCGTCCAGGGCCCCCTCCCGCGCCAGCCCACGGAGGGCGCCCCTCCCCAAGGGTCCCCGACCAACCGGGGCTGTCTCCTGGGCTCCCAGACTGGAGCAGCAATCACGAGGTGTCGGTGGTGGAGACAGACTACGAGGCCTACGCCCTGCTCTACACCGAGAGCTTCCGCGGCCCGGGCCAGGACTTCTGCATGGCCACGCTCTACAGTACGTGCCCCACGCCAGCTCCCACCGCCCGGCCTGAGGCCCGACCCACGGGGCAGCTCGGGGACTCCCCGAGCCTCGGGGGTGGGGGCCGAGCAGGGGTCTCCCGGACGGAGGCCAGCGGCTTCTCCTTCTGCCCCAGGCCGCACCCAGGCCCCCAAAGCTGAGATCAAGGAGAAATTCGCCACCTTCGCCAAGGCCCAGGGCTTCACAGAGGATGGCATTGTCTTCCTGCCACAGACTGGTGAGGGGCCGCTAATCTGACGGGAGGGGATTAAGGTCAGATTAGAGGCAGACACACAGTCTCCTGATTCGGGGGCGGCTGAGGCCTGGGGTTCATCCGGCTGACCGCCCACTGACCGGTACACGGCCTCCAGAGTGTGGGCGGTCTGTCCTCAACACCGTGACCTTGGCCTTCAGCCCCTGGGCTGGGCACAAGAAGGTACTCCTCCAGGAAACACCCCCTCCCCGGGTTCACCACGCACCCACTGTGTGCCAGGCCCCGGGTCGGCCCCCAGGATACATAGGTCCCCAGCCTGGTGGGGGGCAAGCCCTAGAAACAAAACCCGCGGGGTGGGTGTGCCCATGGGGACACAGGGACAAGCGCACTGGGGCTCAGCACGGGCTCCCCGAAGCCTCAGCGCCCACGGCCTCCCTGGGGCAGGCAGCCTGCTCTGGGCCCAGGGAGGGACGGGACCCCCTCTTTGTTTGGAGGAGCAGGGCCGGGGTGGGGGTGGGTGATGCAGTCAGCAGTTTGAGGGTCAGCCAAGATGCTCTCCAGGGCCGCGGGGGTTGGGGACAGGTGGGGCGGGGGAAGTGGCCCGGCCTGGGGCGCTGACCGCCGTCCCGGGCTTTTCTTGGCAGACAAGTGCATGGAGGAGAACACGTAGGTGAGTGGGGTGCTGGGGGCTGCCTTCACGCAGCAGTGCCCACCCATGCGTTCCTTCACTCACTCGTTCACTCGGTGCGCGCTCACCACAACCCCACCCACCATGCGGGGCTGGTCCAGGCCCACGGGGCTGCTGCTCCGAGGAGGGGGCTCCACCGGGTTCCGCGAGGTCGCTGGGGTAGGAGGAGCTGGCGGCTGGGACAGGAACCGGGAGGGGAGGGGAGGGCAGGGCGGGGAGGCCCCCGTCAGGGGCTGGGGCCCTGGGGCGGCCATTCCCCTGTGGCCTGCAGCCAGAAGGGGCCTGGGGGCCCGGGGCCGGGAGTGCGGTTGTCTCCACACCGACAGGTCCTGCTCTCTTGGCCAGGTGACCCCAGCCCTCAGGACCTGGCCATGCTGCCCTGCTCAGCCTTTTCCTTCAACACCCCAAGACCCCAGCCCCGGCTCCTGCGCCACTGGCCCTGCCCCCTCGGGCTTTATCCCAGCTCTGAGAATAAACTCCGGAAGCAAGTCAGCAGCCTGGCCTCTGTCTGTCTGTCCTGCAGTCGTTGCCCCCCTGGGCCTGGCTTTGGCAGGCCCCCGGGACCCGACCGCCGCCCTCGTGGGTCTCCCTTCCCCCTCTGTAAAATCTTGGATGCTGGCTCTGCACGACACCCCCAAGGGGTGAGCAAGGGCCCGCTAGCCTCGCTCCTGGTGGAGTGGAAGACGCGGCCGGGTCAGAAGCCAGGACAGCTTAGGGGAAGCGCCGACGTGTCCCTCACCCGCCCCACTCGGGGCCCTGATCTCACCACAGCCCCACGAGGCACAGCGGCAGCTGAGCCGCTTCTGGTCAGGTGCCCACAGCCTGCCCCCTGACCCCCGGCCAGGAGAGGCCCGAGGCCCAGGGCAGTTTTTGAAGGCGTGGGATTAGTGCACTCAGGCTGGGCAGAGATACGGGTTTGCAGGGACAAAGAGGAAGGTGGCCGGAGTGTCCGTGCCCCCCTGGACTGGGACAGACTGACTGAGTGGGCTGGAGACAGGCCACCCTCCCATCTCCCATGGCTACCTGAGAGCCCCCAGTCCCCTGGCCTCTGGCCTGGGCCTCAAGGGCACGGCCCTGCCCACTCTCCAGGCCTCTGGCACCAAAGCTGACCCAGAGCCCCGGAGCGTGGTCTCCCCTCTGCAGTCCCTCACCTTTGCTAGCCCCCAGATTCCCGGCCGGCGTGGCCATTCTCAGGCCCCTGTCCTGGGTCCTCCTGGCTCACAATGTGCAGTGCCTACTGCAGCCTGCCCACCAGGCCCCACCCAGGCAGACCTCAGCCAGGCCCTGCCCAGGCACCAAGGGTTGTGAGGCTCAGAGGTGAGGGTGAACTTCTGGGATGCTTCCTGGAGGAGGGGGCCTGAGGCTGTGCCTGGCCAAGGGCTGGGGACCACGTCCCAGAGGGCCTGCCGGGCCTTCGCCTCCCCTTGCTTCGGGGCATACGGCCCCTCCCCAGGAGGAAACACCTGGGCTGGTCGGGGTTGGCCGGAGGCCACCGGGCCAAGGTGCTCCAGGGTGCACCCCGATCGTGAGCCCATCACAGTGGGCTCTGTCCCAGCATGCCAGCGCCCCAGGGTGTCTTGGGGGCCTGAAGGCGCAGTGGGAGAGGCCACCCCAACTCTCCTACCCTGCTCCTGAGCCTGTGCGGTCGGCAAGAGACCCCCTCCACCATGCTGCAGATGCTGCGGATTGGCTGGACCCCCGCCCTGCTCGCGGCCTCCCCAGGCCAGGCCCAGGTCCCCGCCCAGGCCAACCTTGACACCAGCCAGGTGTGTCCAGACTTCCCTAGGCCAGACCTGCTCCTCACAGACAGCCTCTTTCTGGCTGCGTTCTACCCAGAGAGGCCGGAGGGCTGGGGCAGCCCAGCCCAGCCCTGCTCATACCCTCTCTGGCCCAAGCCTAGCTCACGTCCGGGGACAGGGGACAGAGCTCGCGTCCGTGTGCGCATCCAGCTTGGGGTGGGTGTGCTGCGGGGGACAGCAGGCCCCTCAGCCCCGCCTCTGGGCTGTGCTCACTGCCACTCCCCAGGCCTCAGACCGGATGAGTGGTAGCTGCCCCCGCCCCCCGATTCCAGGTCAGGGAGGCTGTGGCACAGGGGCTGCCCCCCAGCTCTCCCTGTCCCCTCCCTGCAGTTCCAGGGCATCTGGTACGTGGTTGGGGCGGTATCAGATGACCAGGGCTTCCTGGACTCCAAGGACAGCGTGAAGATGCCCGTGGTCTTGGTGACCCCCTTGGCCAACGGCGACCTGGGCCTCAAGTTTGGGTACCCCACGTAAGTGATCCCAGGAGCTCCACCTCAGACTGGCCGTAGGCCCGGCCAGCGTGAGGTCAGATGTGAGCCAGTGGGAGCCAGAGGTGTCCCTGACCTGTCAGGGAGCCAGAACCAGGCCCGACCCTGCGCCAGGCTGCCGGGGCCATTAAAGCAGCAGCTGCAGCTCGCCTGCTCCCCGGAGGGGCCCGCCTGAGGCCTGGGCGTGGAGGAGCAGCGTCCTTGTGCGTGTGCGTGTGCGTGTGTGTGTGCGCGCGCGTGTCTGCGTGTATGCGCGTGCGTGTGTGCGTGTGTGCGTGCGTGCGTGGATGTGTGCGTGCGCATGCGCGCGTGTGTGCCCGTGTGTGTGCGTGTGTGTGCGTGTCTGGAGGGGAGACCGGAAGGCCCCACAGACCCCGCGACCCCTGGCTGTGTCCCCCTGCCCCCCAGGGTGTCTCCTGACCTGTAAGTGAATTATAAAGCACCTGCGTGATTAAGCATCGATGTGACGGCGGGGACAGGTGCGCCCTGGGCAGGCTGGACACCACCGCCCACGCGCGGCCGTCAGCAGCACCTAAGTGGCAGCCGTTTGTGTCGGGGTCGGGCAGTGTCCTCAGGGGGCCCAGCGGGGCCGCAGCGGCCTGGCAGGGGCTGCTGCACAGGCTGCTGGGGTCCTCCTTCCCAGGCCCGATGGCGGTGCCAGAAGATGGACGCGACCTTCACCAAGGATGCCGTGGACGGGCATTCAGAGGCGCGGGTGCGGCGAGCAGTGCCGGGAGGGAGACAGAGGGTGGGCAGTGGCAGGGCCGGCTCGGCCAGGGCCGTGAGGAGGGGACAGGGCGTCCTGAGCCAGCGCCCAGCTCAGCAGGCTCTCGCTTCCCCAGCCATGGCCCAGACCAACATCCGGGTGGCTTTCACCGGCTACAAGCACTTCGCTGTGTTGTACTCCGAGACGCAGAAGGGGGACGTTAGGAGCGTCCGACTGCAGCTCTACAGTGGGTGGTGGGTGGTGGGTGGTGGGTGGTGGGTGGTGGGTGGTGGGTGACCCAGCTTGGGGGGCAGCACTCCTGACGCGCCCCTCAGCCCATCACGGCCTTCTCTGGGGGCCACATGCAAGGTTTGGTCTGTAGTGCCCACGTGCCCTTCCCAGCAAGCTCTGACTCGGTGGCAGGTGGAACCACCATCTCCCAGTGTCTCCTTGGGGTCCCTCCCCGCCCCCTGCTCCCCACTTCCCCCTCCACCTCCCAGCCCTGCCCCTCTGCTCACCGGCCCTCCCTGCTCTCAGCCCGGGCCCCAGAGCTATTTCCTGAAGATGCCCAGAAGATGCAGCAGCTGGCACCCCAAGCGGGCTTGAACCCCAGCGAGGGCGCCCTGCTGCCCAAGTCAGGTGAGCGCTGTTCCCCCGCCGGCTCAGGGCTGCAGGAGCTGAAAGACCCTAGACCCTGACGGGGGGCTGGGGGGGGAGCCAGGCCCCAAGGCTCACTCCACTGGCCCCGGACCCAGAACAGGAGGACCAGGGGAGGGTGGGCGGTGCCCTGGCCAGGTGCCCCTCAGGAGGGGGTCACAGGCCGGGAGGCTTGGCTACTCCGGGGAGGGTGTGGAGCCTCCGGCCCGGGGAGGGGGCACTGGGTGTTTCCTCGGGCCCTGCTCTCTTCCACAGACCAGTGTGCCGGCGCCCTCGCCTAGGTGAGTGCGTGGGGCTGGCCCGGACCCAGCGCCCTGCTGACCCAGGGAGGCCCCTCCCGGCCAGAGGGCTGCACTCTGGGGGTCCTCCGTCCTGGGGCAGCGGCGGGGAGGGACAGAGTGGGGCCCCGGGGTGGGCCCAGGGAGGGCAGGAGGAGGTGAGAGGACCCCACCCCTCCCCACAGCTGCTGCCCAGTTGGTTTGCAGTGAGGGACCCAGCCCAGGGGTTGGAGAAGAGGGCCGTGATGCCGGGGCTCCGGGTACCCAGCCCTCCTCAAAGAGCGGCGGCCTCCCTCCACCCCCAGGCCCCAGCACCATAAACAGTCTCGAAAAGCCAGCGCTGTGCTTTTCTTGGGTGGGGGCAGGAATAGGGGGATGGGGCAGAGGAGCCGTGTGGACCGGGGCAGGGGCGCTCTGGGTCCCCCTGAGGCCTGGGACCCGCCCGGATAGGGACAGTGCGGGGCTCAGGCTCCAACCCCGCAGGGCGGCCCCTCCACGGCTGGTTCCGGGGACCCAGAGGGACTGGAGCGGGACCCCTCGCCAGGGCAACCCTGCCCCGCCACCCAGGCAGGCGTTAGGCCTGGGAGGGGCCGAGGCTTGGCTCCACGGGTGGTAGGATCCTCCAGCGGTTGGACAGGGCATCACAGTGTCTTCTCTGGGTCCCCTGCTGACCCCGGGCGCCAGGCCAGGGGTGCTGCCCTCGCTCCGCGGCACAGACCTGCGTGCAGTTGCCAGACAGAGCCATGCCCGACCCACACCCAGCGCGTGCCTGGGTTCCTCGGGCCCTGGGGTCCTCCCAAACCGCAGCCCGAGGGGGGTCTGTGCTGCTTCTCACCCCAGGCGGCCTTCCGGCACCCCTTCTCCCTTGACCCCCGCCCGCAAGGCAGAGCTCTGTCCTGCCGTTGTGTTTATGAGGGAAATAGCGTGGTCCTTCAAGGACTGGTCCTGAAGAATTTGAGGGTAAAATGGCATAATATTTGTCACGTAACTAGTTCAGAAAAAAATCATACCAGATGTAAATATGGCAAAATGTTGATCATGGTTCCATCTGGGTGACGGTTTGTTATACTATCATTTCTGCTCTTCAGTTGGTTAGACAGTTTTCCTTAGAAACACAGCCCTGTCCTACCAGACGGTGAGGTCACTGGGAAAAAGAGCCCCACATCCCAGGGACCGCAGACAGCCCCTCCATACCTGCACCCAACACCTGGAGGCCCTGCCGCTGCCTCTGCTGCCTGGCCGACCTGCCAGCCTCTGGCCCTCTGCAGACACTCCCCCCTCCCCCCAGCCTGACACCAGTCCCACTATGTGGGAGCAGGTGGGAAGGCCCAGAGATCAGCACCTCCCACCCAAGATGCCACCTGCCAACCAGCAGAGGCATCTGCAGAGAGAGACTGGTGATGAACCATTCATCTAGTCAACTTGCTTTTTTTTTTTTCTGCCCTTGGCCGCTGTGTGGCTTGTGGGATCTCTCTTCCCCAACCAGGGATCAAACCCGGGGCCCCCGGCAGTGCAAGTGCCGAGTCGTAACCACTGGACCGCCAGGGAATTCCCAGTTGGTCTATTGATCAACTGATCTATCGGTTGCCATTCAGCTTCCACGCGGAACAAGAGATGTGGTGGAAATTGCCGAAGAGCAGGGATTAAAGGCGGGGCGGGATGGGGGGAAGACTCTCCAGCAGGCTCTCGGCCCCTTCCTTCCCCACTAACTCGTCCCTCCCATGTACCCTGGGAAGGATCTGGAGTGAGGAGATGCAGTTTGCCCTTCACGGCCCATTGGGGGGCAGCCCCCCAGGGCCTCTCTGGACCCAGGAAGGGTCATGCCCCTGGCACCTGCGGATCAGCCCAGTCCTGCATGCCCTGCTCCGGCCACACGGGGGCAGACTTTAGCCAGTTCTCCACCCGGAAGCCCAGGGCTGCGTGTGTAAGATCTGTCAGCTGGCACCCTCCTCTGCTCACAACTGCTCCAGTGGGTCCCATCTCACTGAGAGTAAAGGCCAAAGTCCTTAGGTGGCCAACAAAGGCCCCCCGATCGGCCTTCTTCTGACCCCACCACTATGACTGCAAAGAGCCGGGTCACTGGAAAAAAGATTGTCCCAAGCCTGGGTGCTTCGGGTGCCTTCAGCCCTCGGACCAGCCTTTCCAACGCCCTCCTGACCCCCAGAGATGGGGCTCCGTGGAACCACGGGAGCTCTTCCCAAACCTCCCTCTTTTTTTTTTTTTTTTCCTTAAACTGTGTCTTTTCTTTTTTTCCAACCCTCCCTCTTAATCAGCTGAGGTTGGTTACTGATTATTTACATTGACGAGAGGAAGAGACAAGTTTTGTTTGAGCTAAACTGAGGACTGCAGAGCAGGAGACCCAGATTCAAGAAGCACTTGAATTGTGTTCCCCAGGCTACAAAATGGGGGAGGCTTATACAAGCAAAAACTGCAAAGTTACATAAATTGTCAAGAATTAGGATTGGAACTGGCAATAAGGAAGGTGCTTGTAAAGCAAGAATTGGTTGGGCTCCAAAATGCATAGTTACCAGGAGAGATCTTGAGATTATAAGGTTGCTGGTGGCAGCCACTAGCAGATACTATTTTGAGAACAGTTGGTCATGACCTTGAGTCTGATACAGTTTAGAAAATTCAAGTTCCCAGTGATGCAGGAACTGTCTGAAACTACATCCGTAATGGCCACCCGGCTCCAATTTGGATGCCTGAACCACAGTTTAATAACTTGTCAGAACAACAAACATCAAACATGACAAGGGTACATTTCTGCAAGTTTTCAAAACAGATTAGCAGGTACACAGAAAGTCAGCATGACCTTGGCGTCTGGGAAGGGAATCTCATCTTCGAAGGAATGCTGGCATTGGTGTTGCTGGGGAAGGGGCAGCAGGCAGCATTTATCCCTGTATTCAAAGTGGACATTCTAAACAATCAGGTAATGCATTTTTCTCCTCCTCCTCCTTATTTTTTAATGGTTAAAGCAGATATACAGTTTATGTTTGACAGGCCATAAGACAGACTGTTCTAATTAGCATAAAGTTCAAGCCAAAGTATGTATAATCCAGAATAACTTCCCCATACCTTAATATGTGAAAATTTCTTTCATCAACTGTGTCTTCCCAAAGTGCTTGTTTAATTATTTCTGCGTTAGGGTGCTCTTGCTGTTTTCACTGTTTTAAGACACAAACTTTAGATGGGAAATTCCTGAGAGATCTCTCTCCTACCCCTCCTTGTTACGTGAATGTGACCTCAGTAGGTTTCCAATATGTGCACTCTCCCTTCCACGTGCGACAGGACACCCAGGAAAGGTCCTCCCTGGCATCAAGGGACAAAAGTTGCTGAATCTGTAAAAAACCTGACCGTTGATCAGCAATGCTTTTAGAGAAAGCATGTAAAGATTAATAAACAGAAACCTTATTTAAAATAGAGTCAGGAGGCCACAAGGGGGAGACCTCACCCCCTACTGTGCAGCCTCAATTGCAGACCAACAGGAAGGTTACTACTTACTACCCAGCAGGAGGAAGGAAGATTTTTCTTCCCGCCCAGCAACAGCCCAGCCAATGAGAGACCAGCACAGTTCAGCCAATGAAAAGCCACCACACTTCCAACTCCCAGTTTCCTCCAATGGACTCTTCGTTTAGAACACCCCCCCCCCATTCCCTCTTCTCCTCTATAAAAGAGTTTCCTGTCTGCTGGTCTTCAGATTTGCCTGTGGTTTCCCCTAGATTGCATGTACTGAATTGTGATTCTTTGCTGTTCCCAAATAAACCCACTTTGCTGGCAAAATAACTGGCTGTTTTATCGTTTTAGGTCAACACGTATAAGATAACCCTCACAAGTCCAGGGATTAAGGACCTGATATCTTTAGAGGTCATTAGTCAGCCTACCACATTCTACCTAGAAACAACTTCCTAGAGCCTGAGCGCTGTGCCTGGAGGGACTAACGTTTAAGGCTGTCCCAGGGGCTGGTGACTCCACACTCACATCTCTGGGCCTGATCCTCTAGACTAGAGTCTTGTGTACACAGCAGCTTTCATTCATCTCCATCAGATATACAGCCATATCAAGAACTCATAAGACAAAGGAAAGGCCCCCATGTCCTCTCCAATCCTGCCTTAGCCCAATTATCTTGGAAAGGGCATTTCTTTTTTTTTTTTGGCTGCGTCAGGTCTTAGTTGCAGCACGCAGATCTTTCTTTGCAGCGCATGGGCTTCTCTCTAGCTGTGGCGTGCGGGTTTTCTCTCTCTAGTTGAGGCGCACGAGCTCAGTAGTTGTGGCGCATGGGCTTAGTTGCCCCTCAGCATGTGAGATCTTAGTTCCCCAACCAGGGATCGAACCCGCGTCCCCTGCATTGGAAGGCGGATTCTTTACCACTGGACCACTGGGGAAGTCCCAGGAAGGGCATTTCTACTCTTCCTAAATGCAGGGGTCATCCATGATCCCTCCCCTCCTCCCCCACACCTCTCTCCAACTCCACTCTGAGCCCTTGGCCCAGTCTTCATCAGCTCTGTCCTGAGGAACTCAGCAGCCCTCTACTATTCTCCCTGCCCCCCTCATCTCCACTCCCACAGCCCTTCATCCCCTCACCTCATGGCATTCAACATGGGCTTTATACACATAAATCAGAAGTGCCACTCCCCACCCCACCCCCACTTAAACCCTCCAAAGGCTCCCCACTCTGCATTCATTTATTTACATATTTATTGAATATCTCTATGTGACAGCCACTGTTTAGACACTGAGGATACAGTGGCAAATAAAACAGAATGCCCTGCCCTTGTGGACCTCATGGGGAAAATTGGCAATAAACAGGATAAATAACTATATTAGTCACCTACTGCTGAAGACCAGATTACCCCAAAACTCAGTGGCTTAAAACAACAGCATGTATTGTCTCCCAGTTTCTGAGGGTCAAGAATCTGGTCCTGGGTGCTCTGGACCCTCTGGCACAAAATCTCTCGTGAGGCTGCAGTCAAGCCACTGGCTGGAGCTGTGTTCTCATCAGAAGGCTCAGCTGGGAAGGGGTCTGTGTCTCAGCTCTCTCACTGGTTGTTGGCCAGGCCTTGGTCCTTTGCCACAGGACTCCTCATGTCATGGTGAGCAATTCCAGAGAAAGAAAGAAGTGACAGCCCGTCCTCTCTGCCACATTCTATTGGCTAGAAGCTAGTTACTCAATCCAGCCCGCACTCAGGGGAGGGCTACACAAAGGTGCAAACGCAGGAGGCACATGGTTGGGGGCCATCTTAGAGGCTGCTGTCACAACACGTAAATCAGAATGTACTTTATATAGTGACAAGCTGGAAAACAAGTAGATAAAAGAGGAGAGAGGACATGAGATGTTGGGCAGGGTGCTGAAATTGGATATAAAACAATAGGGAAGGCCTCACCAAGAAGGTGACTTTTGAGTAAAGACCTGAAGGGAGTGAGTGACTCTGGGGAAAAGGGGTGCCGGGCAGAGACAACAGCGAATGCAGAGGTCCTGAGGCAGGAGCCTCGTGGGAAGGGAGCTGAGGGTTGTCAAATAGGAGAAAGTAGGCAATGAGGCAGGCCTGGCTGCAGCCATACTTGAAATACATTAGCACAGCCTACAAACCCACCTGCCGCCCTCCTATGCCTCGGTGCGGGTACCCTGGCCTTCTTCCAAAGCCCTGAGCAGAACTGCTCTGTGCTCACTATGGGGCTTCTGCAGAGGCTGCCCCCTCTGCCTGGTACCCTCTTTCCTGGCATGCTGCATCCCTCTCTTCTTCCAGGTCACAGGCATTTGGCACGACCTGAGGATTGCAAGTTTCGTTTGTTTATTTGTCCATCCCATGAGCTCTCACAAGTTTCAGGAGATCAGAGACCTTGTCTCTTGATCAAGGTGTGCCCAAGGCCCGGGACAACACGAGGCAAAGAAGAGGTGCTGGGTAAACATTGTGGGATGCATGAACGAGTGGCGGAAGCCTGTTGCACCGGTTACCGTAGTTTATTCACTTCTGTATTTTGACTTGTTTCAGTTGACGATAGGAAGCTGGGTGCGAGGGGGAGGCCGCAGGGATCAGCGAGGGGGTCAAAGCAGTCTGAGGCCAGAGCAGTGGCCGGCGCGGCCTGCGCCCAGTCAGGGTTTGCGCGAAGCGGGGGAACCCCGGACTCAGCGGGGACAGCGCAGGGGGTAAGGCTCAAAGAGACCCCCAAGTGTGCGCAGGGCCCCGAGTCCCGGACCGCGCCGCACAGCCCTCGTGCCGGGAAACAGCGCTCAGGACAAGCCAGCCCAGCCCGGAAGCCCCGCCCTGCGCACGAAGCTCCGCCCCCACCGGTGCAGGCACCGTCCCGTGACTAAGCCCCGCCCAGCTAGCCCCGCCCCGCGCAGGCCCCTAGTCACCGCTTGGCTCTGCCCCCGCCACCCCCAGCCCGCCCACTGGCACGGGCCCCGTCCCCGCTCCGGAAGCCTTCCGCCCGCGCAGGCGCCCTAGGTCCCGAGGCGGCCCTAGGTTTCGAGGGGGCCCTCGGTCCCGAGGTGGCCCTGGATCCGCCGGGTCCCTCCGCCTACCGAGGTGCCATGGTGCCGCCGCCGCTGTCGCCGCCGCTCTGCACGCTGCCGCCCGGCCCCGGACCCCCGCGCTTCGTGTGTTACTGCGAGGGGGAGGGCAGTGGGACGGGGGAACGCGGCGGCTTCAACCTCTAGTGAGTAGCGGGGTCCGCAGGGCTGCGAGGGGCGCGGGCAGCTCTGCGGGCGGTCCCGCCTGACAGCCCCTCCCCCGCAGTGTGACGGACGCCGCGGAGCTTTGGAGCACCTGCTTCACGCCGGACAGCCTGGCGGCCCTCGTGGGTAACAGGGCTCCTGGGCGGCCGGCAGCCTCCAGCACCCCACGCCTGCAGCGCGGACCACGTGTGGGATCGAAGGGGGCGGCCTGGGATTCCCCGGAAGGGTCAGGACACCCTTCCCACGGCTCTGTAGCTGTAGTCCTAAGATTGGTCCCGGGCGGCTCTGGGTCGGGCAGGTTTGGGGTGTCCCCAGTAGTCCTAGGGTGTCAGGCACCTGGTGACCAGTCCCTGTGCCCTGTAGAAAGCCCGTTTTGGCCTGAGTGCGGCTGAAGACATCACCCCCCGCTTCAGGTGAGCCCCTGAGCAGGGAGGCAGGAGGGATGGGGAGCGGCGAGTGGGTCTGGTCACAGCGCTCAGCCCGCCTCCTTTCCCAGGGCAGCCTGCCAGCAGCAAGCTGTGACTCTCACCCTGCAGGAGGACAGAGCTTCCCTGACCCTTTCAGGGGGGCCCTCGGCGCTGGAATTTGACCTCTCCAAGGTGCCGGGCCCAGAGGCAGCCTCCAGGTTGCAGGCACTGACACTGGGCCTGGCAGAGCGCGTGTGCAGCTTGGAGCAGCAGCTGGCAGGTAGGGTGGGGGGTAGGCATCTCACACCCTCACTGGGGTCCCCCCGCTGGGGCCTACATTCCTGCTTTCTCCCCAGCTGCTGCAGAGGAGACAGCCACCAGCCCCAGGAAGAGCTCCCGGCAGGTGGGCCCTCTGCTCTTCTTACCGGGTAAGGCCTGTCACCTGTGACTTGGGTAGGGTGACTCAGTTTCCCCAGAACAAGCCTCAAGCTCCAGAGAGAGGATCTGTCTGTGTGGAGAAGGGGTTGTGGCCCTGGGATCCTGCTAGATTCAGGAGCCCCCCTCCCTCATCCTGTTTTCCCCAGACCCGGATGCTCAGAGAGGTGGCCCTGGACCTGGGGTCAAGAGGCGGTGTCCGGGAGAGTCTCTCATCAACCCTGGCTTCAAGAGGTGCCCACCCACTCCCCCGCCCTCTTGTGCCCAGGGTCCATCCCTGGACCCTGCCCGCCCTTCCACACCCCCATGGTGTCATTCCCTCTTCTCTCCCAGTAAGAAACCAGCTGGTGGTGTAGACTTCGACGACCCCTGAAGGTGCAGCAAAAAGTGTGACCGTCGGGAGGCTGCTTGCAAGGGGAGGGGCAGCCCCTGGGACCCTCCCGCTGGCACCTGCCCATCCCGCTGCCAGGCAGGAACAAGCCTGCTCCTCCAGCCCCTTCCCCATCAAATAAACATCTTCATCTGGCGGAGGTCACAGAGGTCCCGGCCAGGCTCTGGTTCCTGGGGGCTGGCTCCAGGAGAGGGCTCGGGGATTGCCAGGCCTGCGGTCTGGGCGTGGGGCCGCATCAGGCTCTGCGCTCCATGGTGGAGCTGCCGACTCTCCCGACCCGCCCAGCTGTCCCTGCCTGGCCAGCCCAGGAGCCAAGAAGGCTGTGTGAGGTGGGGCTGGGGCTCTGAGAGGCTAGAACTCTGCTCCTGTCCCTGCGGGCACACGCCTCCCTGATGCAAACCCCACGTGATGACCAGGGAGATGGGGGTGGCCTGCCTGCCACCTGGGGTAGAGCTGAGGAATGTGGGCCCGCCCTCCGGCCTGGAGACCGGAGTTGCCCAGACGGGGCTCTGCTCCCCACCCTCCCCAGCCATCCTGCCGCCCCGCCCTGGCCTGACTGGTTTGGGAGCCCAATCCAGTCCCGCCATCCCTGAGGAGTGGGGGAATGGACCGCGCCCCGCCCACTGGGCTCTCTGCCGGTCCTTCCTGGCTGTCATCTGGAGCTGAGCGTCTCACGGTGGGAGTTTGGGGGTGGCAGAATTGCGGGGCCTCTGGTCCTCGTATGTCCGTACCCGCTCACTGAGGCAGAGATGCCTTTCTGGGGCTGCAGACGGGCGGGGGAGGCGGGCGCGCTAGCGGGGGCGCACGGCGGGCCGGTAGGCCGCCAGGATCTCGGCGCTGTGTGGACACGTGTAGTTGAACTCCTTCTCCTGCAGGGCGTTGTCCAGGTAGCGGCGGACGCCGCACAGCTCAGCGGGGATGGGCGCCTGGCGGAAGTGCGCGCACACCGTCTGCGGGCGAGGGGCGCGGTCGGGGTCTCCTCGAGGGTCCGCCCCGCCCCGCCTCGCCCCGCTTTGGCCCGCCCGGCCCGGCGCTCACGTTCACGATGTGCAGCTTGGGCAGCAGCCCGCAGTCGGCCAGCGTGAGCTGGTCGCCGTCCACAAAGCGGCGGCGTGACTCGCGCAGCTGCGGCTCCCGCGCCAGCTCGTGCTCCAGGGGCGCGCGCAGGTAGCTGTCCAGCTTGGCGAGGGCACGCAGCAGATGCTGGTACAGGGCTGGGGGCGGGGAGCGCGGTGAGGAGCCGGCCGGGGCCGCCACTCCACCCAGCCTCGCCGCGTCTCCGGACCCTCCTCACCATCGTCCAGCGCGGGCACCGGGTTCTTGATGAAGGCGGAGAATTTGTGAAAGACGTCATTGCCCGCCGCGGTGGACTCCCTGTATCTGGGCGCTAGGCTGGGGAATCTGAGGGTGGAGGGATTTTGGGTCAGACCCTTGCTGCCCCCTGCGAGGCCCCGGGCTCTGTCCTGGGGGTGTCCTGCCTGAGGGCCCCATCTTGCCCCTCCCACTGCACCCGGCCCTCACTCTGGGGGGCTTAGCGTCTCTTCCAGAAACTCCTCTATCTGCAGCGTGTCCGTTTTGGCGTCGCCATCATAGAGCAGGATGGGCAGCTGCGAACCCGGGGCAAAGTCCTTCAGCACATCTGGGGACCTGTGGGCACAAGGCAGGGGGCAAGCGGCTGGCCCGAGGAGGGCCAAAGCCAGCGAGGGGTTCCCGGGACAGGGGTTCCCGGGGCAGGGGCTCACCTGCGGGTGTCCACGGTGGTGAGTGTGAAGGACACACCCTTGAGAAGCAGGACCATGAAGAGCCTCTGACAAGAAGGGCAGTGGCCCACGCTCTCACCGTCCTCGCTCGCCTGGGTGGGAGGCGTAGAGGGGTGTCGGGGCAGGGGGTACACCCAGGACTCCCGCGGCCTCCCACTGCCAAGAGGTTGGAGCAAGGCCAGGGCTCCAGCTCAGTTGGACATGGCCTGGACAAGCGGCCGCGAGGGCCCTTCACTCGGTCCCTGGGAGGCGGGGAGGGCTGCAGCACTGCTGAGAGCCTGGAGGCTGGGCCAGGGCACCGGGGTGAGGGGTGCAGAGGCGGGAGCCTGGCTCTGGGGCTTGGCCCCTTATCTTCAGAGCCTGGGCCGAGGCCAGGCCCCTGGGCACCAGGCCCTGCAGGCTGGTCGCAAGGGTGGGGTGGGACAAGTGAGCTGCTTTCGGAGTGATTCACCTTGCTGAACCGGGTACCTCGCTGCCCTGGGCCTCAAGGGTGGGAGGAGGCCAGGCGCTGGCAGCCCCTCACCAGGGTCGGCAGATCGAGGCACGGAGGGCTGCCTGGCACAGCTGCTCTTCTGCGGCACTGACCCCAGCCTCCACCGGGCCTCGGCCACTGCTCCCTGCCAGCTACATCCCCCCCGCCCCCCAGGGGCTTCTCCTTCAGGAGGGCTGGGCTGTGCCGGGGAGTCAAGGCTGGCAGTCAGGGTGAGGCCACCCCAAGCCCTTTGGGAATAGTTCACTGGCGCTACCCCCCTCGCTGCCCCCACCTACGCGGCCTCCAGAGGACAGCCAGAGCCCAGCGCAGGGCAAGGGGTGCGGACCCTGCCGCGGAGACCCACCCTTCCGCCCTTCCCAGACCTCCCCGCAGCCCGGCCAGCCCGGCACCTTGACAAACAGCTGGAGCTTGGCGGTCTCAGCCATGGTGGGGAGCTTCGGACGGCGGCAGGGCCTGGGCGGGGACTTGCGGAGCTCCCTTTAAGGTTCCCTGAGCGCCCCGCCCTCCCCGGCCCGGGGGCCCGCCCAGTGGAGTCACCTAGGAGGTGCACAGGCAGCCAGGGCTCAGTGCCGGCGTGAGGGTGGGGCCGTGGAGAGCTGAGTGATCGGACCCGGGGCGGGGGCGCCACGGCTGGGGGCGGGGGCGGGGGGGTGGAGGAGGCCAGTGCACTGGCAGGCGGGGAGAGAGGGGTGCCGACCTGGGAGGGGGCAGCTCTGGGTCAGGACCACCCCCACCGTGAGCCCAACAGCCCTCCGTGCAGTGGACACCCCCGCCGCCTGTGAGGGTTCCCACCCCAGAAAGCCGAGGAGCGGGAAGAGAAATGAACAGCCTGGCCACAGCCTGTTTCCGCATCTGCGGACCAGGGCACTACAAGAGTGATAAGTCGCTTGGGAGGGACGCCCCCTTCCCACCTACTGATCTCCGTTAGATAGAGCCCCCCCCCCCCAGGGCAGGGCCCACATTCCAAACGTGCCGAAGGGGGACGTGCCGGGCTCAGGTGTCTTTACCCGGCCGACCCCACATCCCTGCCCTCCTTGTGGGCTCAGGGCGGGTTTCTCCCTGTTCTTAACCTTTAGAAGAAAGAACCCTTGGGTTAGAAGCCACAATCTTCTGAGCCACGGGGACCTCGCCCCCCACCCCACCTCCCCACGCTGGACTGGAGGGAGAAGGCCAGAGAAGGCTGGGGGAGTTGGCAGCCTCACAGGTGTGCGCCTGCCGGCCCGCCCCGATAGGGACCACTCACCGAACTTCCCCCACTGGGGCCCAGCGCCTGCGGGGAGGGGGCTTAGGGAGGAGCCATCGTGGTGCAGCGCCACCTGGTGGCAGCCAGTGGGATCTGCATGGCACCTTCCACTCCAAGCCCAGGGCCTCGTTCCCCTGTCCAGGCCCCCAGCCCGACAGACCCTCTCCGGAAGCAACAGTGGTCCGGGCTCCTGGCAGAGGTCCCCTGAGCCTGGGGCTGGCCTCGACATACTGTGGAGTTGGGGCCTGGGCCTCCGGACCACCTGCCACCACCACGGGGCTGCTCCTCAACAACTGGGGGGGGGGTCACCCCGCTCGCTTCCTGCTTCCCTGCCACACAAACTGCCACCCTGGAGAAGGGCCAAGGCCCCTCCACACCGGTGCCTGTTCACCAGATGTCCTGTGTGTAAAGGCACCCTTACACGTCCGTTAGAAAAATGGTGACACGGACAAATGAACAGGTGGTTCAGAAAAAAGGAAATAAAACACCAACAGAATAAATGACAGTGTGTTTCATTGTACACGTATTCCAAGAACAAATCAGAACAAGATACATACGGTTTGTGGTTACAACGGGCAGAAATGTGGCCACCATATTCTTGGCAACGGTGTGGGGAAACGCACTCTGGGGGCGTCCCTGGTAAACAGCAGCTGCCATCGAGACGTCCCCATAAGTACACGAGGGACAAACGGGTGTGCAGTGCCCCAGGGTGTGGCAGAGTCCTGGTGCATCCACAGGAGAGGACGGAGGAGGCGGGTCTCTAGCCTGAGATTTACTGGTGTTACGGGCTGAACTGTGTCCCCTCCAAATTCATATGAAGTCCTCCTCCCCAAGCCCCCACCCCTCAGAATGTGACCATATTTGGAGATGGGGTCTTTACAGAAGTAATCAAGTTAAGATGAGGTCATTACGATGGGCCCTAACCCAACATGACTGTGTCCTTATAAAAAGGGGAGGGACTTCCCTGGTGGTCCAGTGGTTAAGAATCTGCCTTCCAAAAGAGGGGACGCGGGTTTGATCCCTTGTCGGGGAACTGAGATCCCACATGCTGCGGGGCAACTAAGCCTGCACGCCGCAACTACTAAGCACGCAGGTCGCAACTACTAAGCACGCAGGCCACAACTAGAGAGAAACCACGCACCGCAACGAAGATCCTGAATACCGCAACTAAGACTTGACACAGCTAAAAATAAATAAATGTTTTAAAAATATATATATACATATAAAAAAGGAGGAGATGTGGACACACACACACACACACACAGAGAGCCCTGTGTGGAGGCGGAGGCAGAGATGGGGGTGACGCTTCCAAAGCCAAAGGCCCCAAAGAAAACCACCAGCACCTGGGAGGGCAGGGAGCAGGCCATCCCTCACGGCCTCAGGAGGCTCCAATCTGCCGACACCTCGATCTTGGACTTCTGGCCCCCGGACAGTGAGAGTAAATGTCCGGTGTTTAAGCCGTCCCGGTTGTGGTACTTTGTTATGGCAGCCCTAGCAAACTAGGCCAAGTGGGAGAGAGAAACCCAGCAAACTGAAAAACTACCCATTAGCCTATGTCACTCTGAACCTATGCTTGTGTGTATCCTGCAGGATGACCTCTGACATGTACAAACACAGACATTCAATTTGTGTTTTCTATCCACTTCCATTGTATGAAATTTCTACCATATTTTAAAAATGTCTTTAAAGAAGTGAGAACAAACCTATGGTCACCAACCTTAACCAGACCACAACCTACCCCAGCCACGTGGATTGTCCCTAACCAACCCTCCCCGCCGCCCCTGCCATATCCACAGAGCAGCCCCCGGAGGGCCCTTGGGGGCTGCCCACCCTCCTCCCTTCACAGTCCCTGCGGGGCAGGCTCGGCCCGAGGGCCCAGGGCTGCTGTCCTCGACCTCATCCCTGTGTTGGAAACTCTTCTCTCCTGAGCCCCGGCCTGCAGGGCGAGGAGCCCACCCCTCCTCCAGGCTGACCCAGTCACCCTCCCCCACCCTGAGCCCGGCCTACAGGGCAGGGGCTGTACCTTGGCATCCAGTGGGCCCACCTTCACCCCACACCCCACCCTACGCACGCAAGCTGGCGTGAACGTTTTTGTTTATTTATTGAAAACAAACACCTGTGCGCTCCGTACGGGTCTGGCTCCCGGGTGGGCAGGCAGGGGGCCAAGCTGGGTGGGAGAGCAATGACAGCCGGAGGGAGTGGGGAGGGGGTCCGGCCCCTCACCTGGCCGGTGGGGCCAGCTTCTCCGTTCCTGCTACCCGGCCCGCTGCCCTGTGGCAGCCCCCTCCCTGGCCCACGACAACGGCTCCCTGTGGGAAACCAGGGTGACGAGGCTCATCCTAAAGCAAAATGAACAGGCGCCTTGGGTGGCACCTAACCCCGCCCCCCAGTCCCAGGCTGGTAGCAGCCACCATCCAAACTGGGTGTAAGAGAACAGCCCTTTCAGGAGGGCAGGGGTCGCCAGGAGAAGTCGGGCGGTACCTGGCAGCCCGGGTCACCCCGTGGCCCTGGGGGTGGTGGGCAGAGCTGGGCAGGGGCGAGGGGCTGGCCAGACCCCAAGGCTTTAAGGCAGAGCAGGGTGAGGGTGTGCGCAGCCCGGGGCCGGGCCAGCCTTTGGCACAATGAGGGGAGGGTGGCGCGATGGCCGAGGAGGGCGGGGCTGGAGGGGCCTGAAGCCCTTGGTCCTGGACCTCCCACTCCAGGGCCTGGCAGGCGGGCACTGGGGGCACAGGGTGGGACCTCAGCCACCGCCCGACTTCCGTTCCCACAGCGTGACCTTGACCCAGCTCCGGCGGTCAGCAGAGCGTGTCCGTGTTGAAGGAGAGCTGGGCCTGGGGGACGGGGACAGGCCTGGCTCGGGCGTCTGGCCCCACACCTGCCCCAGGCCGGCCCGCACGCAGGCTCTCCCACCTCTGTCTGCCCTGAGCTTCCTCTCAGTGGTCAGCTCCCCGTGTGGCCTGTCTCTGCCAGGCCGGTGGCTGCTGTCCCCAGGCTCTGCTCCCCCCACCTCCGCTCTGCCTGTCTCTGAAATGCCCTCCGTTTCCAAGCTGTTCTGGGGTCTGTGTGGGTCTGTCTCCTCTGCCTGTGCCCAGGCCTCCTGCGTCCGCTATAGTCCTGAGCATCAGGCGGGTCCCTCTGTTCCCGTGAGCTCAGGACAGCAGGGGTCCCGGGGCCACCCCCCGGCCCCACCCGCATCCAGAGCCTGGGCTCTCTGGCCGGCTTGGCTGCCCTGACGCTAGGACCCCGCTCACCCTCTCCTCCTCGAAGCTGATGAGGCCCTCGTCCTCCGTGTCCAGGTCCTCGGGCTCGTCGGCCATGAGCGCCCGCAGCTCAGTGGTGGGGGGCCGAGGCCGGAACAGGCTGAGCAGGCGGCCCAGCGGGGACTGCAGCGCCGAGGGCGGCTCCGTCTCCTGCTGTTCCAGGTTGTCGCTCTGCTTCTTGGCGAAGTTCACGAACACCTGGTGGGCAGGGACGAGAGGGTGGGTGGGGACCAGCCCAGGTGGGCCCGGCGGCCCCGGCCCAGAGCACTCACGTTGTCCAGGGTGGTCTGGCTGACCGAATAGTCCTCGAGGCCCAGCACGCCCACCACCTGCTCCATCTTGCTGAACACCTGCGCCAGCGAGATGTGCTCCGACTTGAGCTGGTACTGCACCTTCGTGTGGTGCCGCTCCTGGGGGGGCGCAGAGGTCAGAGGCTGCTCAGGCAGTGCCGCCCCGCCCCGCCCCCGCCCCTGCCCCTGCCCCTGCCCCTGCCCCTCGCCCCGGGGCTCCGCCCCTCCCCTGCCCCTCGCCCCGGGGCCCCGCCCCGCCCCCGCCCCTCGGCCCCGCCCACCTTGAGCACGGCCTCCGGGAAGTTCCTGTTGAAGAACCGCACCACGTCCTTCACGTTCTGGCTGCTCTTGGTCCGCACCGTGATCATGTAGCCATCCCCGAACCTGTGGGACAGGCCCTTGGCCCCAGCCCGGCCGCCAGGGGAGCCCAGCCTCCGCCTGCCGCGGCCCACAGCCCACCGTCCCTGCCGCCCCCGCTGCTCACCGGTTCTTCAGGTGCTGGATGCTGCCCAGACAGCGCAGGCGCCCGTTCACCATGATGGCCAGCCGCGTGCACAGCGCCTCGCACTCCTCCATGCTGAGGGCGAGACGCACAGGCTGGCACGGGAAGGGGGAGGGCCCGATGGGCGGGGGCGGGGGCGGGGGCGGGGGGGCGGACCTGTGCGAAGTCAGCACCACCGAGCGCCCTGTCTTGATGAGGTCCAAAATGAGGTTCCAGAGGAAGCGCCGAGCCTTAGGGTCCATGCCGGTGGTAGGCTCGTCCTGGGCGTGGTGCCAGGCTCAGCTGCCGGACCAGTGCACCCCAGCCTGCCCCGCCAGCTGCGTCCTGCCCGGCCCCCCAGGAAAACAAAGGGGGGCACCTGACCCCCACCCCACCCCCGGACGCCCCAGAAAGACAAAGGCGGGGCACTTGACCCCCACCCCACCCCCGGGCTCACCAGGAAGACGAAGGCGGGGCCCTGGCCCCCATCCCACCCCCGGACGCCCCAGAAAGACAAAGGCAGGGCACCTGACCCCCATCCCACCCCCGGACGCCCCAGAAAGACAAAGGCAGGGCACTTGACCCCCACCCCACCCCCGGGCTCACCAGGAAGACGAAGGCGGGGCCCTGGCCCCCATCCCACCCCCGGGCTCACCAGGAAGATGAAGGCAGGGCACTTGACTCCCAATCCCACCCCCGGGCTCACCAGGAAGATGAAGGCGGGGCCCTGACCCCCATCCCGCCCCAGGGCTCACCAGGAAGATGAAGGCGGGGCCCTGACCCCCATCCCATCCCGCGGCTCACCAAGAAGATGAAGGCGGGGCCCTGACCCCCAATCCCACCCCAGGGCTCACCAGGAAGATGAAGGCGGGGTACCCGATGAGGGCGATGGCTGTCGACAGCTTCCGCTTGTTGCCTCCGCTGTAGGTGCCGGCGGGCTTGTCAGCGTACTTGGTCAGCTCCAGCTTCTCCAGGGCCCACCTCACCACCTGGGAGGGAGAGCGATGTCAGGGGCCCACGCTACACACCAGCCCCCTCCCCCGCCGGGCGACCCTCACCCGGGCCTCATCCTTCCAGGTGATGCCGCGGAGCCGCGTGTACAGCTGCAGGTGCTCCCGGGCCGTGAGCTCGTCGAACAGGGCGTCGAACTGTGGGCAGTAGCCCAGGCTCTGCTGCACCTGGAGCAGCTCCTTGAGCACGCTGGGGACACAGCGCCGTCAGCACCGGTCACTGCCGTCGCCCCACCCACCCAGACACCCGCCCGCCCACACCTGTGCCCGTTGACAAAGGCCTCGCCCCCCGTCGTGCTCTCGTCGCCCGTCAGCATCTTGAAGGTGCTGGTCTTGCCCGCGCCATTGACGCCCAGGAGACCAAAGCACTCGCCAGGACGCACGCCCAGGCACAGGCGGTCCACGGCCAGGATGCGTCCGATCTTCCGCGACTTGTACACCTGGCAGAGGTGAGGGGGCGGCCCACTCAGCGGGGCAGGCTGGCCGGCCACCAGGCCGGACTCCGCCTGGGCCCCACCCTACCCCGAGCCCCGCCCCCACCCGCCCACGGCCCACCTTGGTCAGGTTCTCGATTTTGACCATGTCGTTGTCAGCGTCCCCCCGCAGCACCCGCTGCCGCTCGCTGGCCACGTCCACATCGTCCTCCACGGGCTTTGTCGACACGGGCATGCGCCTGGGAGGACAGGGAGGGCAGTGCCCGGCCGGGACCCCCGCCAGCGCCCAGCGCTCCCCCACACCGCGGCCACGGCGGGAAAGAGGGTAGCGCCCAGCCCGGCCCCCCACCGTGCGTTGCCCGGCGCTCCCCCACTCACTGCGGCTGCCGCAGGAAGTTGTACTGGCACATGATGGTGAGAAGGAAGCCCACGAAGCCCTCGACCGTCATGGCCACCAGGCCCCTGGTGACAATGTCCCACTCGAACGGGGACTTCATCTTGTCAAACTGGCCTGTGGGGCAGCTGGTTCAGGGCTGGGCCTGGGGCCTCAGGAGCCCCCGTTCTCCCCCAGGCCTGGAAGCCCCCTCAGCCTCCCCGCCCAGGGGCGCACGCTGTCACCCCCTGGCCGGCCTCACCGATCTTGGCGTAGTACTCGTTGATGTACTCGTTGTAGGCCATCTCCATGAGTCCGTGGCCCAGGTTGTAGTTGGGGAAGATGAGGAAGCAGCTTTTCAGGTAACTGTTGACAACCTTCAGGTCCTAGAGGGTCACGGGGGTCAGGGCACAGCCTCAGCCCCGCCGCCCCGCCATCCCAGCACCCCACCATCCCATCACCCCGCCGCCCCGCCATCCCATCACCCCGCCGCCCCGCCATCCCCTCACCCCAGCACCCCGCCATCCCATCACCCCGCCGCCCCGCCATCCCATCACCCCGCCGCCCCGCCATCCCCTCACCCCGCCGCCCCGCCCCACCTTGTCACGCTCAAAGAGCTGCAGTAGGAAGGTGGCCACGGTGGCCGTGATGCCGATGAAAAGGTTGATGACGATGAGAAACACATAGGCTGAGCTGGGCACCTCGAACCAGAAGGAGGCCGGGTACATGATGGGGGTGATGGACCACCTGCGGGTGGCAGGCGGGCGGAGGTCACTGGGCGGCCCGAGCCTGCCCTGCGCCCACTCCCCCCGCCCGCCCACTCCCCCTTACCCGTAGAGCAGGAAGAGGGAGAGCACGGCGGGGAAGTTGGTGGGTGACGTGTAGGCCGGCAAGTCAAACACAAATAGGATGATGACACAGCAGGTGGCCGGGACCAGGTAGTTGAGCTACCAGAGCAGGGGTGGCAAGTGAGGGGCCAGGGAGGGGGTGAGGCCCCGGGGCGGGGGTGGGGGGCCCGGGGGCAGAACCGGGGGCCCAGCAGGGGACGGGGGGACGGGACAGCCAGGGGTCTGGGGGCACACCATGTCCCACACGTAGTTAGCCAGCCAGTAGATGACAGGGTTGCAGCCGCTGACAAACTGCAGGTGCTTGGCCTTGGTGGACTTCTCGGCCACCAGAAAGACCACGAAGCTGGCCGGCACGAAGGACATGGCCACGATGATGAAGATGGCGATGACCACATCCGTGCCCTGCAGCCTGGGGGCGAGGCGGCCCTCAGCCCTGCCCGGCACGCAGTCCCGCAGCGGCGCCCCCGCCCCCGCCCCCGCCCACCCCCGCACCTACAGGTAATCCAGGGAGAGGCTAGCACTCGTCTTGTTCATGGGGTGGTTGGTGACGGTGATGCCTGTGGCACAGGGAAGGGCAGCCTCAGGGGCCTGCTCTGCGCCCAGCCCGGCCCGCCCCCCGCCCCGGCTCACCCACCATAGGCCGCAGGGCTGCCCTTGCTCTTGGGTAGGTTGGCACGCAGGATGGCATTGTTGAGGCTGTTGAGGTAGGTGGGCATGCTGTGGTAGCCCTTGTTGTTGTAGAAAACCTGCGGGGAGTAGAGAGAGACCCCGAGAGCCACGTCGGCCCCTGCAGACCTCGGGCGAGGGCCGGAAGGGGCGGGGCCCGGGGCCGAGCGGCGCTCACCTGGGCTGCCCGCCGCACCGCGATCCTCCGCACCATGGCCGGGGCCCGGGCGCCGAACGAGGCTGGGATGGACTTCTGGACGTTGCCGAAGGTGATGGCCCCGTACCTGGGCGGCAAGCCGAGGACCGGTGAGCCAGGCGGGAGACAGGTGTCTCCTCCTCGCCCACGGCCGGCGCGCCCCTCCCGCCTGGCTCACCGGTGCAGCCGGAAGCGGTCGGAGGTGAAGAGCAGGTACTCAGAGACATTGTGGCCGGTGATGTCGGTCAGGATGTCACCCGTGACCACCCGCATCTGGGGCGGGTGCCCACCCACACTGCCGGGGCAGGAGAAGCCGGTGCCCTGCCCAGAGCAGGTGCAGCGGACGGGCTCCCGCACCAGGCGTGGCAGGGAGGGTGCCGACGTCCAGTTCTCTGTGGGCGCAGCGGGCAGAGTCAGCCCAGCCCGTGCTGCCCCGAGCCCCAGGCGTCCCCACCAGCCAGTACCTGGCGAGGAGGTGGGCGGCAGGGAGGTGTTCCAGGCCTGCGGCGGGTCCTCGTCCAGGGACACGGGGGAGTCAGACGGGGCAGGCGAGGGTGGGGGCGGCACGAAGTTGGACAGCGGCAGCCCCTGCGTGAAGGACTCTAGGCACATGCTGTCGAAGAACCGCGTGGCCAGCAAGCGCGACTCACCGCTGCTCAGGTTCAGCGTGGGCCCCAGTGAGCCGTTAGCCGGAGACTTGAGCACACACGTGGCGCCCACGCCTGATGGCAGCCGGAAAGTGCTCACCAGCTGCTGGGGGCCGGCGTCGGGGGACAGCCGCAATCTGGGAAAGCACAGAGCCAGTCTGGGTTCGGGGACGGGACCACCCCTCCCAGCTCTCGCACCGGCCCCCGCCCTGCAGGGCGGCCCGTCCCACGGCCTCACCGGTACTCCCGGCGCTCCTCGTTGGCGTAGGGGATGAAGTTGCCGCGGGGCTGGGTGTAGTTGTGGTACTGGGAGGGGGACAGGACCAGCGGGGGCAGGTCGCCTGGCGGGGTGCACGGGGAAGCCTGAGCAGGTTCCTACGGCCTGCCAGCATCCCCCAGGCCCGGGTCCCCTCTTCCCAGTACCCACAGGGCCCAAGCTTGGGGCCTGGACCCCAAGGAGGCAGGAATCCCAGAGGAGCCTAGGCGCATGCCCGCCAGCCTCAGGCGCAGCGCCCAGGCCCAGCGCAAGTGTGGGTTCCCCACATGGCTCCCGAGCAGGGCGGACATCCTGATGCCTGGCCGGGCGGCCATACCGATCTCTGGGACGGAGAGTGCCACCGTCATAGCCACGCAGACAAAGAAGGCAGGGAGCAGGATCTGCGAGGACAGCGCCTTGGAGTTGCGTCGAGCACAGTGGAAGCGCTTCACCAGGAGTCCGTGGAACTGGCGCATCTTCAGCCACCAGCCCTCCAGCTTGCGGCTGCCCTGGCCGACCCGCAAGAGGGTCTCCGCCTCGGCCTCTGCACGGGAGGGGTTGCTGAGCAGGGGGCCCTCACCACCCTCCAGGGACCCTGCGGCCCCACCCGGACGCCTCCCACCTTGCAAGCTGACGTTGTCAGGGTCCTGCAAGTTGTCGCAGAGGGAGCGGTAGTCGCCGTAGACGTCGGTGTAGCCGGCCCCCTCGTCACCACGGGCAGAGCCCACCGAGGACGCAGACTGCAGCGACGCCTGGGACTGTGCCAGCTCTGCGCACCGGGCCAGGTTGCCAGTGTGACCCTCCCCCGACAACGAGTCCACGGCCCCAGGCAGCACATCTTTCCTGGACTCTTTCACGTCTGCAGCAGCAGAGAAGCCAGGGAAGGGGATATGGGGCTCAAGGCTGCCTGCCACCTGCAGGCCTGTCCGGGACCCCAGCCTCCACATTCACCCACCCACCCACGGCCCCAGACCCAGTCTGACCCTGGGGAGATCTGGATCCTTATTCCCACCTAAGACCCTTGGCCCCCACAGACAGAGGAAAAGTGAGCAGCCCCAGGCCCAAGTTCGGACCTGGTGGAGTAGGGTGGTGGGGGCAGGGGCAGAGCTGGGTCAGTAGCCGTGGAGCCTCTCACCTGCCTCGCTGTTCTCCAGCGACTGGTCCTCCTCCGATACCTTAAGGAACACCTCCTCCAGTGTCGTGTCCATCAGCCCAAAGCTGCTCAGGTGCAGTGCATCCAGACTGCGCTCCAGGTGCTGTGAAAGAGCTGGGTGAGGCCCACCTCAGGGTGGGAGGGGGGACCCCACAGGGAGGGTGGGGCCCACTTCCCCTTCAGCCACACCTCCTCCACTGGCCCCACCCCTGAGCCCAGCCCCACCTCCTCCAGCAGTCCCACCTCCCCTTCAGCCCCGCCTCCTCCACTGGCCCCACCCCTGAGCCCAGCCCCGCCTCCTCCAGCAGTCCCACCTCACCCTGTAGCCCCACCTCTGCTGGCCCTGCCCCCGAGCCCTAACCCGGCTCCGCCTCCTCTACCAGCCCCACCTCCTCTGCTGAACACACCTCCTGGGCAGCTCCACCTCCTACACTGACCTCTCCCCTGAGCCCCACCCCCTCCACCAGCCCAGCCCCACCCCCACACCTGAAAGAGGCGCTCAAAGGCTCCCTTCTTGGCGGCCTCGCTGGGCAGGATGTAAGAGAGCTCGGTGCTGGTGTCCGAGACCAGCAGGCAGGAGGCCACATGTTTGCGGATGAACTGGGAAACCTGGGGCTCAGAGCAGCTGCTCAGCTGGGCCCGACCTGGGGGGCTGGCTGTCAGCCCTGGCTCTGGGAGGGTAGGGAGGGCTTCACTCAGGGGCTGGCGGAGAGTGTGAGCCAGGCCCAACCAGCACCCTGGGCCCACTGGGGCAATGGTGAGGGCCCAGCCCCTCAACCTCATTGGTCTTGGGAAGGGGTCCGGGGCAGGCAGCCTCAGCACAGACCTTGGGGGTCCCCGGGCTCGGCAGGCCGCTTGACCAGCGTGAGGCGGTAGCCATCCCCGTAAGCACCCTTGAGAAAGAGCGGGGAGCCACAGCACTTGAGCTTCCCGTGGGAGATGATGGCAATGCGATCCCCAAGCAGGTCGGCCTCGTCCATGTGGTGGGTGGAGAGGAGGATGGTGCGGCCTGCGGGAGGTCAAGATGGGGGTCGGGGGGGGGCGGCCGGGCAGGGCTGGGCAGGGGCTGCTCACAACCACCCCGCGCCCCGCGCACCTGGCTTGTACTTCAGGATGAGGTCCCAGATGGCGCGGCGTGCGTAGGGGTCCACGCCGGCCGTGGGCTCATCCAGGATGATGGCGCGGGAGCCGCCCACGAAGGCGATGGCCACGGAGAGCTTGCGTTTCATGCCGCCGGACAGCGTCTGCACCAGCGAGTGCCGCTTGTTGGAGAGCTCCAGGTCCTCGATCATCCTGAGGGCAGGACGGGAGGGTGGGACCAGCCCTCGGGGAGCCGGTGCCTCTGCCTGCAGCCTCGCCTCCCACCCGAGCCCCACCCACTTGTCCATCTCCTTGCGGATCTCCTCCTGGGCCATGCTCTTGAGCCTCGAGTAGAACCAGAGGTGCTCCTCCACCGTAAGCCGGTCGAAGAGCACGTTGTGCTGGGGGCACATGCCCAGGTTCTTGCGGATCTCGTCCATCTCCGTGCGGATGTCGTGCCCGTAGATGGTGGCCGAACCCGATGTCGGCGGGAACAGGCCGGTGAGGATAGACCTGGGTGGGGAGGCGGGGTCACGGCCCCCACCTCCTGCAGGGAGCCCTCCCTGCCGCCCGCTCCGCCAGGAGCTCCGGGCCGACCCCCACACGCTCACATGGTAGTGGTCTTGCCGGCCCCGTTGTGGCCCAGGAAGGACACCACCTGGTTCTCGTAGAGGTTCAGGCTCAGCCTGTTCAAGGCCGGCTTCCTGTCGCTCTTGTAGACCTTGGTGAGCTTGTCCACGCGGAGCACCAGCGGCAGGTGGGTGGGCTCCTCTTCCATGCCCCGCATCTCCTCTGCACCAGGGCCAAGGGTCAGCGCCAGGGGTGCCTCCGGCCCCTGAAGCTCAGCCACTGCCCCTGTCCCCGCCTTGGTGCCCGCTCACCCAAGCGCCGGCTCTCCATGGCGCAGGCCTGGTCCTCCTCCATGACGCTGAGGCGGGGGGCGCGAGCCCACGGCCAGCTCCACTCCCACGCTTCCGTCCGCCCGCTGCCCAGCCAGTAGGACTTCTGCAGTGGGAAGTACCAGGGCCGGGGCAGCCCGTACATGCCTACGGGGTAGAGGGGAGGCTGACCCAGGGTCTGGGGTCACTGTCTGCCCCAGGCCACGGGTCCCCCTGGACACAGCCTCCTCCCCTCCCCCACCCCACCAAAGGGCTGGTACCTGGATGCACGGCCTCGATGTACCACGTGAGCACACCGTAGACGACCGCGTCTACCATCAGCATGGTGACAGCCAGGAGCAGGTTGAAGTCGTCCCCTTCCACGGGCGACTGGCTGAACGTGTGCCACTGGATGCCCACGCCCGCCACCTCGTACAGGGCGAAGTACTTGGAGCCCAGGCCAAAGGCTGTCGTGGACATCAGGGACTGAGGAGACGGCGGTGTCAGTGGGGGAGAGGAGGCTGGACACCCCCAAGCCTGGCCCACCCCCCGTGACCCTCACCGCGATGCACTTCTCGAAGGCGGTGATCTTGTCGTGGGCCACCTCCTCACGGATCGCCACGTACATGTAGGGCACGTAGCTCAGGAAGTAGATGATGCCGCCGCAGGCCGAGGCCAGCTTGGCCTTGGAGTACAGCACGGACACCAGGAAACTGGGGGCACGCAGGGCCACGGGCTGTCAGCCACGCCTGAACCGCGGAGCCACACTCGAGGCCCGCCCTCCAGCCCGCTGCCATCCACACAGCGCTCACCAGAACATGATGGTGGCCACGGCGTAGACGGCCAGGAAGAGCCAGATGATGACCACGTGGCTGTGTGTGAGGACCTGGCCGTACTTGAGGATGGCAGTCAGTGCCGTCACCGAGATGGAGAGCTGCACGAAGCCCGTGATGAACCAGGCCACCCAGTGTACGGCGTTGTTCAGGCCCATGGTCTTCATCACCTGTGGGCAGGTGGGCGGGCACGAGGCCTTGGGACAGGGGCACCAGGAAGGAACACCCTGCCCCTGCCTTGCCAGCCCAGGTCCGGGGAGGGAGGGCTGCCCACAGCTACCCCCCTCACCTGTAGTCCTCCCCCTTCTCTAACCTCTATCTTTATCGCCCCCATTCCCCACCTCCATCCCTCTCCTCTTCTCTCCTCCCCCATCTCCCCCCTCCATCCCTCTCCTCTTCTCTCCTCCCCCATCTCCCCCCTCCATCCCTCCCCTCTTCTCCCCTCCCCCATCTCCCCCCTCCATCCCTCCCCTCTTCTCCCCTCCCCCATCTCCCCCCTCCATCCCTTCCCCCTCCTCCCCCTCCTCCATCTCTCCTTGCTTGCATCCCTCCCCCCCATCTCTCCCCTCCATCCCTTCCCTCTTCTCCCCCTCCCCCATCACCCCCCTCCATCCCTTTCCCCTCCCCATCTCCCATCCCTTCCCCCTCCTCCGTCTCTCCTCTCCCCATCTCCCCTCCTCCATCCCTCCCCTCTTCTCCCTCTCCTTCATCTCCCCCTCCATCCCTCCCCTCTTCTCCCCTCCCCCATCTCCCCCTCCATCCCTCCCCTCTTCTCCCCTCCCTCTTCTCCCCTCCCCCATCCCTCCCCTCTTCTCCCTCTCCTTCATCTCCCCCCTCCATCCCTCCCCTCTTCTCCCCTCCCCCATCTCCCCCTCCTTCCCTCCCCTCTTCTCCCTCTCCTTCATCTCCCCCCTCCATCCCTCCCCTCTTCTCCCCTCCCCCATCTCCCCCTCCATCCCTCCCCTCTTCTCCCCTCCCCCATCTCCCCCTCCTTCCCTCCCCTCTTCTCCCTCGCCTTCATCTCTTCCGCTCCAGCCCCCCACCTCCTTCAGCCGATGCTCCTTCTCTGCCACAATGTGCTGGATGGTCATGGCCACAGAGTAGACCCAGGAAATCACCATGCAGAGCGGCATCATGTGCTCGATGACAAACAGAAAGCTGGGGGGGGGGGGGGGGGGGAGGGGCGTGAGGGTGGGGCTCCGCGCTGGCCCCGGGCACCCAGCACTCGTCCACACTCACTCGTCCCGTGTGTAGCAGGGGTAGGGGAACATCTGCACGTAGTTGCCCGGCTCCACCACGTCGTGGCCCACGAAGGTGTCGATGATGGCGCGCTCCATCATGTCTGCGGTGGGGGGCAGCGGTCAGTGGAGGAGGCCACGTCCCGCCCCCCGCGGACCCAGGGCCGGCCCTCACCCTGGATCCAGACGAAGCCATACAGGAAGTAGAAGCGGCCGCCGGTGTTGGGCCCCGGCCGCCAGTAGGCCCGGCGGATCTCATTGGTTTTCTCGGTGAAGCTGGAGTTCTGGCGGATCTTGTAGTGCACGTGGGGCGGCAGGGAGCCGTCCTTGCGGGTCTGGAAGATCACGCCTGGGACGGGACGAGGGGCGGGGCCGAGGAGGGGGACGGGTGAGGGGCTGGCCGAGGACAGCATCAAGGGGTGTGGGGCGGGGAGGGACTAGGGGAGGGAGAGGCAGAGGAGCAGGGGCCGGGACCTGCCCAGGGGACTGGCTCACTGGCGAACACGGTGACGTTGTCCTGGTAAGCCTGGTTGAGGGTGTAGTTGACGATGCTCTCCTCGTCAGGAAAACCCTTGAAGATGTCCACACTCACCTGCGGCGGGGAGGGGGGGTGTCCTCAGAGCCGACCCCAGGCACCAGCGGACCCGGGGCTTGCCCACCCACCTTGGACATGAACTGGATCCAGCCACAGGCCGCGTTGTCGATGGTGTCCAGCTGCCGCAGGAGGACCGAGCCATTGGGCAGGGAGAAGTTGTCCTGGCGCAGGGCAGGCGGCAGCTCCTCTGGTGACAGGCTCAGTGCCTCCGGGTGCAGCCGCAGCTCTGCCACATACTGGGGGGTGAGGGAGGCCAGCTCAGAGGGTGGCCTGAGGACAGAGCGGGCTCCGTGCCACCCCCACCCCAGCCCAGCACCCCCAGCACCTGCTGCAGCCAGCGCAGGTGTTGCTGCAGCCGGCCCTGCTCCAGGTAGCTGCGGATCTCAGCTGAGATGTTGAGCCAGACCTGGGCGTAGTGAGTCACGTTGCCTACAAGGGCGAAGGTCTCGTTGGCCTGCAGAGAGTGAGGGCAGAACATGGGGCTCATAAAAGGACCCCGGCCAGCAAGGGGGTTCTCACTCCTTGCCTCCCCCCATGGCTGGGGGCCAGCCACTGGCCAGTCCCCACCAACCACTAATCTTGGTCTGGCCAGATTCTACCTGGAAGCTCCAAGCCCTCCCGCTCCAGGCCTCTCTTCAGCACCTCCCCTGAAAGCCCCTCTGCCCAGCTACCAGGAAAGCACGGCCTCCGGTTCCCCCCACACACACCTTCCCTGCTCCTTTGGGGGACCCCCTCCACGCATCTCTTGGGCAGCCCTGACACTTGGTCCTCATCTTCCCCCATGGTCATCCTAGGGACCCCCCTCCACAGCCTCTCCCTTTCCTGAGCCATTTCCAGCCCTGGTTTCTACTTCTTCCAGACAGGACTTCTACCCTGGGATGGCCACAGACATCGTGCCCTCAGCTGGCCCCAAACCACCCAGCTGCGCCACCCAGATCTCACCCACTGGCTGCTGCTCTGGACGGGTTCTGCACGCGGCCCCTCCTCTGTCCTCACCAGCACTGCCTGGCCCCAGCCGTGTCCAGCCAGGCCCGGACCCTGCACCACACCAGCCATCCAGTGTCTCCCCAAGGCAGCCTCCAAAACGTCCCTGCACCTTGAACCTGCCTACAGGTCCCCTCACCCACAGAGCCAAGCCGGAGCTGGAGAGCCAGGGCTGCACCCCTCCCATGCCAATTCGACGAACCACACCACCTGCCCCCGTCTGCTCAGGGGTCCCCGGCCTGCAGAACCCTCTGCCCAACCCCTCCAGTTCCTGTTCCAGACGACACATGCAGGCCAAGCACATCACACAGTGGACGCACGCACCTTGAGGATGACGCGATCTGCCTCGGAGCCCGCCGGCGCGTACAGGATCTTGGGGTTGCTGGTCATGAGGTGCACGAGGAGGCCCAGGTTCCGCTGCTCCTTGCTCGTGAAGCCCAGGGAGCTCATGTTGCCCCTCCGCAGCGCCTCGGGCTCGATGGTGCTGGGGCGGCAGCGGGCGAGACCTCAGGGTGGCGTGGGGCGTTGGCGGGGAGGGGCGTGGGGCGGGGTGTGGGGCGGGGCTTCAGGGCAGGTGCCAGTGTCAATTGATGGAGGTGGAGTGGGGGCAGTGGACCGAGCCCAGGGAGGAGGCGTCAGAAGCAGGCCTGGGGTCGGGCCCTGCCCCCACCTGTCTTCCTCACCCCCCCTTCTCCTGCCACCCACCTACCGGTTGTTGCCACACAGGATGGGCTGCAGGCCCGCCCAGAGCTGCACAAAGGCTGAGCACTGGCCCTGCAGCACGTCCGAGGAGGAGGCCGGGGCTGCAGCGGACGGGGCACCCTCCTCGGACGTGGTGTTGGAGCCCAGGCCTGCCCCAGCCCCGGTGCCGTTGGCTGCCCCGCCAGGGACGCTGGCTGGGGGCCCAGGAGGCCGGCCCGTGCAGGCACCCTGAGGCAGCAGCAGGGCCAGGGCCGAGAGGAGGTCCACATCCTGCAGAACCTTTTGGGCGTCCAACAGGTCTTCCAGCAGCGCCTGCAGCCGCTGGGGAGGGGCTGGCTGCGGCTGGGGGGCGGAGCCGTTGGGGGCATCCAGGCCCAGCTGAGGGGAAACGGGGCAAGTGGGGAAACACAGGCCCAGGGAAGGGAACAGCGTCTGGGGGCTGATCTGCAGATGAGTGACTGAGGTCAGGGTAGACTGAGGAGGACACCCTCAGGGGACACGAGCTGGGAGGAGGGGAGCAGCCTGGGGGTCAGGGGAGCACTGGCCAGGGGCCAGGAGACAGACCAGGGCGAAGGCCTGGAGCAGGGCAGGGGGCACAAGGCACAGCATTCGTAGGGCCACAGGACACCCAACCGCAGGCACACCCAAGCACAGCCTCAGGCCCAGGAGTGCCCTGTGACGCTGAGGGGCCCTGGCACCTCCTCCAGCCCAGGCAGCAGATCTGTGGGCCAGCTGGCAGGCAGGGCCTCACCTGCTGGGCGATCTTGGCCACCTCCAGTTGGTTCCGGAGCTCAGCGGCCAGCCCAGAAAAGCGCTGGGCACGCACTGCGTCCTGACCTCCGCAGATGGCGTCCCGGTAGCCCCGCAGCGCTGTCTCCTGACCCTGGGGCACCGTGAGGATCCGGCCCAACTCCCTGGAGCCTGGCGTGCACGTGAGCTGCTCCAGGAGGGCAGGGGTCAACAGCAGCTCCTGGGGCAGGGGAACAGCTGAGAAGGAGCCCCAACCAAGAGGAAACCAAGGGCCTGGCCCGAGACGGGCACCTTGCCCCACCCACTGTGCCAGGTCTGAGACCACCCAGGTTTTGCAACGACAGGCTGGGGGGGAGGGGGGCGGGTGGGTAGGGATGGAGACGCATCACCATCCTGCCCCCTCCCTGTGCCAACCACAAACTCCTGGGGACTCTCCCTCACCCCCAAGGGGGCCCCTATCTTACCCACCCAAGCAGAGACACCCACCCAGAAGCAGGCAACATGTCTCCCATCCCACTAAAAGCCCCCCTCACCTCCATCCGGAATAGGGGATTGCTGCCCTGGCGGCTCCAGGGCTCCTGATCCCTGGGGATGCCTGACCCCGCATCCAGGGCAGGTGAAGAGCCAAAAAGCAGACGATACACCTAGAGCGTGCGGGGGTCATGGCTCAGGCTGGGGGCTCAGGCTGGGGGCCCTGCATTCCCCACCGGAAACCAGGAGAGGGCAGAGTGGAGCGACCAGGGCTGGGAGCTTCCCCAGGAGCAGACACCTCACCTCGGGCAGGTCCACCTGGGCGGCCAGGAGAGCCTGGGCTGTGCCATCAGGGAGCGACAGGTTGTGTGTCAGGAAACGCCAGAGCTCCCGTGGGTCCCTGACCACCGAGTCCAGAGAGAAGGAGGACACTGGACAGGTAGAAGGATGGGGCTGAAGGCCAGCCCTGCCCGGGGCCGAGGTGCCCCAGACAGCCTCAGAGCTGAGCTCCCGGCATCACAGCTTGGGCACAGTGGCAGGCGGCTCGCCAGGCCCCAAGCACGTGCACCCTGAGAACTCAGAGCCAGGGTGTAGGTAGCAGGGCCCGAGGCACACGCAGGCCCAGGGCAGGAAGTGAACGAGCTGGGCTTCAAACCCAGCTGACACTAGAGCTCGGGGCTTGGCCACCCCCAGCACACACACTGCTCCACCCACCCAGGGCGCACCTGCAGGTCGGTCCAGGTGGCTCTCCCAGGTGTCCAGGCCGGATCTGAGGGCCTCCAGGTGCTGGCGCAGCACCTCGAGCTCCAAGCCCAGGCTGGGCCTCGCGGGGTCAAACAGGTTGCCCTCCTCCACCACGCGGTTGAGACGCTCCAGCAGCTGCGTGACCCTGCACCACCACCACTGGACGTCATCCGCAGGTCACCAGGCCTGGGACGGGGGACAGCTGGGGTCCGAGGGGGCACTCACGTGGAGTTGGCGTACTGAAGGAAGCCGAACTCGTCCCGCTGGCCATCCGGGCACAGCGACTGCATGACGGGCAGGATGCCGGCGGAGGTGAGGGGTGCTGCTGTGTAGAAGGCTGGGGGCGCCGGGCAGGTGAGAGGGCCCAGGGCGGGGCGGGGAGGGGGAGAGAGGGAGAAATCAAGAAGGGGGAGGAAGACAGAGGCCGAGAAAAGAGATTTAGAGAAAGTCAGAAAGGAAAAGCAGCTTCAGGCAGCAGACAAGAAACAGAGGGCCAAGAGTTCTAGTGCAAATGACCCAGCAGGTCAGAGGTCAAAGGGCATCTCACCGTCCCTTCCCGACAACTCCCAGAGCGCCCCCCTTCCCTCAGCCAGTCAAGGCCAAAATGCTCTGACACCTTCCCCGAGAATTTGGATGCGGCACTGCCCACAGGGCCCAGGGGAGCACGTGGGCCCCTACTGGGCAGTGACCTCTGACCTCTCTGGCCAGCTGGTTAGCAGAGTGAATGCAGGAGCCCGCAAGGGTCTGAGTGGAGAGTGGCCAGGCGCCCCGGCCCAGCAAGGCGGGGCCAGGCAACCCCACAGACAGAGGGTTGACCCCGAGGAGCTTGACCTGGGAGCCACTGTGGTCCCGGTGCCTCCACCCTTGACCTCCCCCCACCCCCACCCACCGAGCGCCGGCTGCTCCTGACAGCGGGCAGGGGGCCCTGCAGGACCCAGCTGGCCAGGAGGGGCTGTTAATGCAAGCGAGCGGGTGGGGAGGGCTCAAGCCGCACCAGGAGGCCCCGCAGGGCTCCCGTGGCGGCTGCCCGGGCCGGCCGGGAGGCAGCGGCCACGCACTTACAGACTGCATGCAGGCCCGGGAGGAGGACGCAGACCGTGCGGGGGAGGGGCGGAACAGGACAGAGGAGAACAGTGAGAACTGGGCGCCTCGGCCGCTCACAGCCGCGTGGCCAGCCACGTCCTCCCGCCCGGCCAGGAGGCAGGGCCAGGGCCCGCGCGGGGGGACGGGCACTCAGACTGCACCGGGACGAGCTGCGGGAGCCGGCTGACGCGCGTGTGGTCGCGTGCACACGGGACATGCGTGTGTGCTGCGGTGAGGGCCTGCCCTCCCCGCCCACCCGGCTGTGCCCCGGACCCCCGCCCCACCCCCCCGAGGACCCTCACCTTCCTTCACAGAGATGGTTGGCTTCTTCTGCCGAAGCCCCAGCAGGATGAAGAAGAGGACCAGAGGGATGAAAATCTCGAAGGCCAAGACCCACTGGAAAGGGCAGGCGGAGTGAGGCCACCTGCCCAGAGCTGGACAGGACAAAGCCAAACCCTCCTCTCCCTACCAGACAGACACCACCCTCCCCGCAGGGCCAGCCCAGCCCAGCCCGGACCCTCCATGCTCCCCCAGGGGCCACAGAAGGTCAAGCCAGGCCCCCCAGGGCCACAGAGATCACAGCCCCTTCTTTCCAGGACCTCTTTGAAGAGTGAGAGGGTCAGTGTCATCCGGCTCAAGCAAATCAGGTCTCCCACCCCCAGCCTAGATTCTGCTTGTCACACTGAAGACCAGCAGACACAAATCAGCCAGCTTGTGGTCCACTCTGACCCATGTGTCTGCCCAGCTCATCTTCTCCCCCATCTGCAGGGGCGCCTGGGCAAGATCTCGGAAACAGTCTCTGGACTGGCCTGCAGCTCCCACACTCCCCCAGGGTCAGCCCTCCTTCCCGCCACTGTGGTGCCATCACACCCCCACGCAAGGGCCTAGGGGCGTGAGGCCTGGCGGCGGGGGAGGCCTGGCTGTAGCCCAGGACCCTGAGCCTCCCGGAGGACCTGGTCAGGGGTCTGACAGCCCCCAGTCCCTGAGACACAGGTCCCTCCTTCTGCCCTGGCCCCTCTCCCTCACCCCAGGTGGCTCAGGCGGGCGCGGCGGCCCTGCCTGCAGGGGGCATCAGCTCAGGGTTCGCAGGGCAGCTCTTGCCGCTCCGGGCTGGGTACCAAGGTGAGCCCTGCCGGGATCTGCTCGGAGTGGGAAAGAAGTACCAGGGGCCCAGGGGCCCAGACTTCTCTCTGTCTCACCTGGAAAACGGAAGGACTTCGCCATTCTCACCTCCACCTCTCCTGGCTCAGGCAGGGAGGAGTGCAAGGGGGAGGAGGACCTCGGGCCGGCCGCTCTTTGGGGGACCACCCCCCCGACCCAACCCTTCCCAGAGGCACCAGGGTTGCTTCACCCTCACCCCCCACCCCAAACAGACTTCAGAGCCCCCAGTCAGTGGCGCTCCCTCTGGCCCAGGGCCCGAGCCCCAGTGCCCCGGGGTGGGGGCAGCTGCTGCCCTGTTTACTGGGCTTTGACAATAGAGCTCTGTGGTCTGGAACACCCCGCTGTGTGTCTGCGCCCCACGCCCGCGCCAGCCCGCGCCAGCCTCCACCCCCACCCGGAGTCAGGATCCAGCCCAGGGCCAGCCAAGGAGGCACTGTGGACTGGGACGGGGCGCCTGCCACACGCACACAGCGCGAGGGTGGCTGTGTGCAAGCGGCACACGGGAGGCCAGGGTCATGGCCGCGGGGCCGGCACCAGCTGCACCCGCCCGGCCACCCGGCACCTCCACCAGTAACTGCAGCAACGGGCCTCGCTGCCTCCTCGTTGCTATAGCAACGGCCGCTCATGCGCTGCTGGGAGGAGGGAGGCCTGCTGGGTGGGCGGGAGGCCAGAAGGGCGTCTGGTTACGGCAGGCGGTACAGGTTCAGCCCCACCTGGGCGCCCCACCCAGCGGCCTGCAAGGTGGTCAAACCTCTGTTCCTGGAGACCAGCCTGCTACCCCATGCTGTCCCACTCTGGGCCCCCTCCTCCTGCGTCAAGGGGAGAATAGGTGAGGCCTGAGAATGGAAGTGCTGCCCCCCACTCCAGGGACTTGGTGACAGTGACCTGGTCCCCCCACCAGGAGTAGCCTATGGCCCCAGGGTAGAACGATGTCCAGCTAAGAGGGCACAGGCCACACTGACAGATGGAGAAACCGAGGCACAGAGCTTGGGAAGAGGGAGCAAGCAGGGCACAGAGATCCTTGGTTCCTACTCTCCAGACCAAGCTTTCCACAGAATACACCCCCCCCCCCCAAGCAAGGCACACAGCACACAGGGTAAAACCTCTGCCAGCCAAGCCCAGGGGTCCAAGTGTGAAGCCCAAGACCCTCCCAGAAAAGTGGAGGACTGTGCCCGACATCTAGCCAGCCCCAGCCCATGGCGTGGGCCCAGCAAGGCCTCAGCCACCCTGGAGGAGGAATTTCTGGTTTGCTGTGGCCACAAACCGCGAACCTCCAGACGCCTAACCATGCCCTGGGAGTGCTGCGGGGCAGGGACAAGGAAGGTTCTGGGGGAGGTCCAACCTGGCATGCGGGGGCTACTCCTACTCCTGTAGGTCAGTGGGCACCTCCCACCTGCTTGCCAGGTACCCAACGAGCCACTGCTCCCTTCCCTGAGCCTTGGGGTCCCCAATGGATGCTGGGGCCATCATTGGAGCCTCTGCTCCCAGCCCCTGGGGGTCCTTCCTGCCAAGAACTCTGGGGCTGATACTAATGCATGCCCATGTCCCAATTCCCCTTCATCCCCGGATCCCCGCCCTGCTGTCCCCAGTGACCCAAAACCTGAGGTGAAGGAAGCTGCGCCAGAGGCTGCCCGAGGCTGCAGGTCTGATCCATGGAACCCAGTGCCAGCCAGCCCCAGGCGCCCTGGGCAGGGAGTGTACACAACCCTGGCTCCCTGCCAGGGCCAGGTGCCCAGGGGAATCCTGCCAGGCCATGGTGATGATGGCCACCCTGCCCATCTGCAGGCCTGGGTTTCCCACTGTGCACTTTGAAACCCCTCTCGAGGAGGGACCCAGGCAGGAGCTCGTCAGCCCAAGGGGTCCCGGGGCCAGGAGCCTCCCAGACCCCAGACGGGCAAGAGGATGCCTCCACCCCAGGCTCCATCTCCAGACCCTGACCTGCTCTGGGCCCCATCCTGGAAAATCCCCAGGGCCCAGCCAGGAACCCGAGCTGCCCAGGCCTCTCTGGTGTGTGGCTGCTGCCAGTTGGGCAGGCCAGCAGGAGACGCCCCTATCCTTCCCAGGGCCAGAGCAGTGACGGTCAGCATGATGACATCCATACCACCCCAGCGCCGCTCCTCACCAGGGCTTCTGCCCGACAGCTGCTGTGCCCTGCAACCTCAGGCACAGGGCAGAGAGCTGGCGTGGTCACAGCTCCAAACAGCAGGACCCAGTCCCCAGAGGAGGTTGGGTGGGGGAGATCAGAGAGTGGATCAGCTTCAGGGAGGATGGCCCCGAAGGACAAAAGGATGCAGGGACTCGGGCTGGCTGAGGCTGGCACAGCAAGGACACTGCCGGTGGTGAGAAAGCAGGAGCAAGGGCTAGTGGATGTGGGCGGGGGAGGGGGGGAGGAGAGGTGCCTGCCCAAGGACAGAGGGCTGCTGCACGGAGGGGAGGGACAGGGTCCCTGCAGGGGCGCCAGGGGACTGGGCCCAGAGATCACAGAGCCTCTGAGCTGGATCCATACCCCCAGCCAGCCTTCTGCCCCGGGAAGCAGGGCCTCTCAAGACCCCAGGGTCCCAGGGCCACCTCCCACCCCCGAAGCTGGCCCCGGAGAGCGCGTTGTGGAGGGCGCCCGCCCCGTGACTCAGCCGAGCACCACGAATGTCAGCGGACGCGGGCGGCGGGCCGGGCACTGCCGAGTCCCCTCCCCGGAGACCGGAGCGCGGGCAGGGGCGGGGGCGGGTGAGGGGTCTCCGGCCCTCCGCCCCGCCTGCCTGGGGTCTGCGCGTGCCCGGCCGGGCCGCCGCACGTGCTCGCGGGGAGCGCGCCGCTGGCCCCGGTGCGCGCAGCCTCCCGCTCCCGCAGGCCCGCGGCGCGCGGGGTCGCTCACCGGGCTCCGGCGCTTCAGCGTCACGTTCTTCCAGAGCAGCAGCTGCAGCTGGTGCAGGAAGCCCATGGCGGGGCCGCGCTCCGGCCGCCTCCGCGCCGCGGCCCGCTCCTCTGCGCGCCCCGCCGCCCGCCACCCGCCGCGCCGCTCGGCATCGCCCGCGCGGGGCGGCGTCTCGGGCGTCCGGGACCGGCTCGGCGCTGGCTCCGCCCCGGCGGCCGCGGCGACAGGCGCTCGCGCCCGCCCCCCCCGCCCGCGCCGCCCCCGCTTAAAGGGGCCGCCCGGTGCCCGCCGCTCGGGCCCCCCCGCCCGCCCCCGTCCGGGCCGTTCCTGGAGCTCTGACCCGTCAAGAGTGGCTTTCTGGTCGCCCCCCATCTCTCTAGGCGTTGAAGTGACGCGCCCAAGAGCCCACATCTAAACCGAGACCCCCGACTCACTCCCTTCCAGGGCGCTCTTCTCCCAGGGGCGCCAGGCCTGCGCGCAGCGCCCCACCCCCTTGAAATCCTCCTCCCACAGAGGCACCCCAAGGTCATCACTGGCCCTGGCCGAGGGCGCCCTGAGGGGATGCTGGGAGCGGTCGTCCCCCACCAGGTCCCCACCTCCGCCTTGTCCTCGCCGCAGAAGGGCTGATGGCAGGAATTTCATCTGGACCTAAAAGACAGGTCCCAGTGCCCAGGGCACTTGGGGCCTGGAGGGAGGCAGCCGCCCACACTTGGGGAGGGGAGCTCAGCCTTGCATGCAGATCCCACCTATGCACAGGGCGGGCCCTGCTCTCACCGCTTCGAGACTCAGCTTTCCTGCCCCACTGGGTGCAGCCCCGACCTGCACCCCTTACGAGAGGGTGGGGCTGGTGAGAGGGGCTGCAGGTGGGCTGCCCTACCCCTGTAAGAGTTTCCTGCGTTCCTTGTGAATGAGCCGCTTGGTGACCAGGTGGCAGGACTGGCCTGGCTGGGCTCGGCCAGGGCTGCAGCTCCCTGGGCCCAGCGAGGAAGGGAAGGGACCCAGAGAGAGAACTGCTCCCTGCAGGCGGGGTAGGCCGGAGCTCGGGGAGACTGAGGCTGCTCCCTCTGTGAGTGGCTCATTTTTCTCCCTATATGAGAGGGTGAGTCTGACCTCTGCACAGGGAGTCTGGGGTCCAGTGAATTCCGCAGAGGTGGTTTGGTGCCTGCCGGAGCCAAACGGCTGGACAGACGGAGGCCGGGTCTGAGCTGGGTGGGGCGGTCCATTCCCGGGGAGGCCAGCAGAGGGCAGTGGAGGACAGGCCGGCCCCTGCGGGGAACGGAGGCCTGGTGGTTGGTTCTGATGGCTCCTCCCAGCCTCAGTTTCCCAACTTGTGAACGGGAGGGGCAAACGGAGTGGCGTCCAGTGTCTGGGCTGCACAAAGAAGACGCACCCTAAACTGAGTGGCAGATCTGGGGGGCCGCACCTCCCCACCCCCTCCCAGCTCCTTCCGTACGGTGCGAGGCGAAGCAGTCCCGGGAGGAGGGGCAGAGCACAAGCCCCCAGCCACCCCACGCTGCAGCCTGAGGACACTTCCTTCTCCTCGGCCAGTACCGGGGCTAGGGCAGGGCAGGAAGTCACCGGTGGGCCTTTCCCACAAGCCACTGCCAAGGGGGCGGGCAGCTTCCTGCCTCCACCTGCTGCCCACCCCACCTGGGGCAGGGGCGAATGAGCTCCTGGGGCCCTGTCAGCACCACCCAGAGGCTCACCGTCAGCCTCCCCTCCCCCCGCACAGCCTGCCACAAGGGCTCCCTTGGCTGCCGCAGTAACCTCGGTGCCTCCTCGATGCCCGTGCTGCCACCAGCCACCAGTCAGAGGGAACCCCACATCAAAAACCAGACCTCGTCACACCCCGGACACCCTGCAGCCTGAGAATGAAATCCCAAGGCCTTCGAGATGGGGCACCTTCCCCTGCCCCAGCCGCGTTTCTGTCCTTGGCCGCTGCTCTCCGCCCCTCGGCCTTTGGGGGGTCAGGGAAGGCTCTCTGCTGCGGTGCCATTCAGTGTGGCTGAAGGAAGCTGGGAGGACAGAGGCCTGGGATGGAGAGAGCGGGATCCGGCCAGGACAAAGGCCCGTGTGGCCAGGGTGGCAGGGGGAAGCAGACTCGACACGTGCCATTCTTGTCCTTTGTTTCTTTATTGATTGGTGTCCCCCGAGGGGACTGACTGCAGGCTGCCAAAAGCCCAAGAAGCTGGTTGGCTGTCTCGGGTCCGGGCCACACAGGTCTGTACGCGGGGCTCCAGCCTGCACATCCCGGACGAGGGGACCGCGGCTACAGAGGTCGGGGGCCCAGGTTTTGCCCCCACAGACCTCAGGAGGACAGGCTTGACCGGCCCAAGGTATGATCAAGGTGGGGAGGGAGGGCCTCTGTAGCCTCTTATCTCTGATGGGCCCCAGCAACATGCACCCGCATTGCTCCCTCCCTGCTCACACCTCTGTCCCCAAATAGTGGCTCCAGTGCCCACCCGCCTCCACCTCCGGGCAGCCTGCCAAGGTTACCCCTGCTTCCTGGCCTCCGTCCCCAGCCCCCAAGTCAGCCTGTGGGTTGCCCATGGGGGTTGGTCGGATGCCGGAGGGTTGGATTTCAACACCCAGGCCTCCACCCACACCTCCGGCTCCCAGCCACCCTCCCCTGCCTCCTCCAGCCGGCGGAGTTCAGGCCTGGAACCAGCCCTCGAGGTCCTGGTAGACCTGGCCACGGGGCAGGTGGGGGTAGCGGGCGCAGATGGCGCAGAAGCGTTCCCGCCAGTCGCCGAACAGCCGCACTCGGAACCGGTCTCTCCAGGCGAAGTAGCGCTGATAGCGGCTCTCGTTCATGCCAGCGAGGAAGGCGGCCAGCTCGTGGGCCGAGCCGAAGTCGTCCACGTGCACAAAGGCATCAGGTGGGGCGAAGGCCTCGTAGGTGACCCTCGAGGGGCCCAGGACCACGGGCACCGCGCCGGCCAGCAGCGCGTTGCGCCAGAACTTCTCGGTGATGTAGTCTCGGTGCTGGGAGTTCTCGAAGGACAGGTAGAAGAGGTACCGGGCCACGGTGGGCAGCAGGCAGTCGGCGCACAGGGGCTGCTTGCTGGCGCGGCCGAACACGTCCACCTGCAGGTGGGGCGCCAGCTGCCGGTACAGCTGCACGCGCCGCTGCCTCTCCTGGAAGTTGCTGACCACCCAGGCGGCCACCCCGCTCTTGGCTGGCAGCGGCGGCGCAGGCCCCTCACGGGGCTCCAGGCGGCCGTAGGGCACAAAGATGTCTGAGTCACGCCGGTAGCTCAGCACCCAGTTGAAGACCCCACGGAGGCGGCCGAGGCCGCGGGTGTGGCTGGGCGACTCCATGGAGGCCCACACCCAGGGCTGCCCTTGCGGCCGCTCGGCCAGGGGCAGGCGGGCCTGCCGGGTCTGCAGCTCTCGGTGGTGGAAGACCACGGCGTTGGCGCTGGCCAGCAGGCTGCGGTCGGTGGTCAGGCGGCAGTGGGCCACACCGTAGCTGGTGCAGGTATTGCTGGGCAGCTCTGGGGGCTGGCTGGCGAAGGGCCAGTGCCAGATGAGGATGGTGATCGTGGGCTGGGGCGCCGGAGCTCCCCCAGGGGCCGACCTGAGCAGCCACAGGAGCCAGAGGGCCGAGAGAAGAGCCGCTACCGCCAGGGCCCCCAAAGCCCGAAGCCTCGGAGCGGGGCTGACCCCTGCACAGGACACAGGAAGAGAGGCTGTCTCCTCGGGCTCGCCCCAGGCCCCATCCTCCCAGCCCAAGCTTCCCCGAAGACCAGACACTCACCGGCATTATGCATTGGCGGCTCCCAGATTAATTACTCGAGAAGCCGGAGGTTCTCAAATCACAGCCGCGGCTGCACGGGGATGCCCCGAAATCACGGCTGCGCCCCTGCACCCAGCGCCACCTGGAAACGCTGTCCTTTCATCTGCTCAGGAGGAGGCAACCAGGGTACCTTCCCGCTCCTGTCCTGCCCTCGCCCCCGCCCTGAGGTGACCTTTGGCATCACCGCCATCCTCACCCCGTCTCCCCCTCTAGTCCTCTAGCTGCTGAGGGGAGGCGGCTACAGGAAGGGTGCCCAGCCAGGGTCCAGGACCGTGGCCCCCACCCCCACTGGCCTCTGGAAAGGCCTGGAGGTGACGCACGGGGCAGGCACGGGAGGCAGGAGGAGGAGAGGGCCCACGTGACCTCAGGGAAAGGGAGGCCATCCTGAGCGGAGGTGGCCCCCGCCCCAGAAGGGTGGCCCAGCCATTGAGCACCCAGCTATTGCCTGCTGCCCAGGCCTGGGGTGCCCGTGGAAAGCAGGCATGCTTCCCTCGGAGGCCACCCGAGCCCAGACCAGCACCGCCTCCCCCAGTGCTGTGTCATCACCCACTTCCCCTGCTCACCGCCCGCTCAACTCCGCCGTGGGCTCCCAGACCCTCTCGCTGTAGATGTGCTGCGCTCAGCTGTTTGCCAGGAGCCTGAGGTCTTTCCTATTCTTTGCTTCTAATTGGGCCACTCCACCCCACCCCACCCCACCCCACCCCACCCGTGCTGCCTCTAGGACACCTTTGTCCTGGAACCCAGATTCCCAGAGAGGGGTTCCGTCCAGGGGTCCTAGGAGTGTCTGCCCACACAAGGCCCCAGCACATGCCCACGGTGGGCAGGTGCCAGGCTGGGCCTGGCCCCGGGGTGGGCTGTGAGGCTGCCACACCTTCTTTCCCCTCCCAAGGACCCGTGTCTGTGGAAGCCCCGGCTGCAGGGCCCCAGGTTCTGGCCAGGCTGGGAAGAGCTGCAGGAACCTGGGGTGGGAGGCCTGCCCTTGGGGGCTCCAGGTCTCTTCTTCCAGGTCCCACAGCCCAGGGTGGGAGTGGGGGCAGGGAGGGGGCTTTCCAGGCTGGAAAAGGAAGGAGTCGCTGTGTCCCTGACGTGGGCAGGGGGCTGGCACCCGCTCCAGGAAAAGGAAGGCTGAAGTCCAGAGTCCCTCTCCTCCCCCGCCGTCCGGCCAGCCCTGGAGGCCCAGGCATGGAGGTCCAGTTCCTTCCCCTTTTGCTCTGGTTCCTCGGAGCTGGACAGCCCTGGCTCCGGCCTGCACCCCACGCTCAGCCATCAGCTTCCTTCAACCTGCCTGGACATGGCTGGGCAAGGCCCAGCCCTCATGCTAGTGTCCTAAAGGCCTCAGGCCAGTCCAGTTCTTGGAGGCTGCGGGCTGGGTGTCGTGGAGGGAACAGCAACCAGGAACCGTTGGTCGGATCTGCCGCCCACGCCATCCTGGGGGCCTCCCATCACCCCGAAGTCCCTGTCCTGCTCCACTCTTGGGCTCCCGGGGCTGCTGGCCTCCCCCAACTCCTGCCCTCCAGTGAGGACGAGTCTGCCCTCAGGGCAGGAACTGGGGAGCTGGCAGCAGACCCATGGAGGGGGACAGAAGGGGGGCAGTTTGGCCCCTCTGCGGCTCCCCACCCCCTGCATAACCTCTGAGCTGCGGTGGGGCCTTGTGCAACATCGGCGGGGGGGCGCGGTGGGGGCTGCAGGATCTGTCGGAAACCATCTGGTGGCCCAAGGTGTGGATGCAGCCGCCAGGCCTGGCTCCCACGGGCCAGCGTCAGGCCCTGACCAGAGCGGACAGCTGCTGTCACCCCTGCCCTTCCGGCACCCAGCATTTAGAGAGAGGACCACAGTGGCACTGGGCCTTTGGTCCCACCTGGGCGTCTCTTCCCTGGCACGGGGGCCCCGGAGGAGACCACCCCCTCTCCCTGTGGCAGGCGCCCCTCGGGCAGTGGGGGAGAGCAGGAAAGAGCTGATCCCGCCACAGCCTGCCAGTGACCTGGCTCCTGGCTGCCAGAGCCTCTGCCCTTCCTGTTTGCACTGCCAGGCTGGCTGGGGCCCTGCCACCGGCCTCACCCACACCCGCAGCCCGCTCCCTTCCTGGGTGGACTTGAAGGAACCTCCCCCACCCTTACACGAGGTCTGCTGCTCCTAGGGGCCCCTGGCACGCCTGCCAGCTCAGGGTGGCTGCCTGCCGGGGCGCCCCCGTTCGTGAGAACCTGCTGGCGGGGAAATGGGACTCCAAGGTTGGCCCAGAGATGGTTCAGAACGAGAGGTTCTCAGAGGAAGAAGAAAAAGGTGAGAGAGTCTGAGTCAAAGGGAAAGTGGGGCCTCCTCCTGCCAGCTCAGCCCTGGGCCTCGGAGTCACTGGGATGCAGGCGGGCACCCACCTCCAGCTTGGCAGCCTGTGAGCATCTGGGACCCGGGAACACAGGGTCACTCCCACAGCCAGGCACAGGGCTGCTCCAGGGCCAACCTCCTGGCGGGCACCGATCGGAGGGCCCCCAACCTGTCCCCAGGGTCCCTGCTTCCCACTGCCCAGGGCCCAAGGGAAGAGGATCCCCCTTCCGGTGGCCTCCGCAATGAGAGAGGGGCCAGCGGACTGGGTCAGGGAAGGGAGGGCAGGGGCTTGGGGTCCCCCAGGGAGGAGGGCCTCCCTCAGCCCACTCACCAGGCGCAAGGCCCCGAGCAGTTCCATGCCCGCTCCCCATCTGGCTTTTTTGACTTCCACTGGCCCCAGGCGAGCTCACACAGAGCCGGCCCCTGCTCTTTTTTTTTTTTTTTTTTTTCCGGCCCCTGCTCTTGGTCAAATCCTCGACCACCCTTCCTTTCACAGGCCCTGGGGTGCAGGGGGCTTTCCTGGGGCTGGAGCTGCTGTCCCCAGCCCAGGTGCCCTGTCCACGAGCACTTTTCCTGGTCACCCCACCAGGAGCCCTGAGCCCACCTGGGACTCTCACAGGCCCCGCCTCTGGCAGCCCTCACCCACCCCCACCCGGTTCTCGCTAGAGGGCATGGGGGGGGCGGGGCCGGTAATGCATGTGTGCCTCTGCTCGTCAGGAAGCTTCCCCGGCCTGGTGTCCTCCCGAGTGCAGGTGCCAGAGGGTGACACCGCCACAGCCCAGCAAAGACCCTGGGGCTAAGACGGTGCTTGGCACAGACCGCGGGGTGGGGTGGCCCCCTAGCCAAGAGCCTAGGCAGTGGGAACCTCCCCAGCTGCAGACCCCGGGAGGAGATGTCCTCCTGCCAGCCTGGGTGGCTGGGCTGCTCCGGGGTTCCGAGTCCCCATCCTGCACCCGCCCCCCCGGGGCCCTGGAGGAGCCCCCCAGCAGGTCCTGGAGCTCCCCCTGGACAGGAGGTAGCCGTGCTCCCCAGCCTGGGCAGGGAGGGAAGGAGGGCTAGGGGGGCTGGGGGCCTCCAGGTGGTCCACCGGGAGGCTGAAGGCTGCCGCCTGCTGTGACCGCCCTCCGGCACTGCCCTCGTGCTGCTCCCTCAGCTGCACCCCCAACCTGGGGCGCCCTTGGCCACCTGCCAGCCTGGGCACCCACCTTCCCAAAGGCACCCCCTGAGCCCCTGCCCCACCCTCTCCCTGGCAGTAAAGGGCGCGCGGGCTCCCTCTGCTGCCTTCAGCCCGCTCCTGCAAGAGCCGGCGGCCGGGAGCATGGCCACCAGGGGGCGTTCTGGGCGCGTGTCCGGACTTGGCTCTGCTCAGGCCCACCCTTGGGGCGGACAGCTGGGCAGCCAGGCTCGGGCCCTCTCTCCCTGAGGCGTCCCTCGGGCTGGGGCTGCGCACGCCCCACTCCTGCTGCCTAGGTGCTGTTGTCTGCAAAGCGACAGTGGTCAGCACATGGGGTGGCCGCTCTCTGCCCAGGTCAGGCCAGCACGAGGTGGGAAAGGCAAGTGCCAGGAGCCCAGGGACGGACCCCAGGGCTCCAGGGGAACCTCCGGCCCTGGGTCTGCAGGGTCCAGCTGGCGAGACAGACTGGCCTGGGCCAGATCAGCCTGGGTGCCTTGCCCTTGAGTGAGAACTTAATCTCTCTGCCCCCCGTTTTCTTCGTGGCTATTTCCCCTCACGATACAGATTAAATGACAGTGGACAGCAGTCCTCGTCGCCCTGCCTGCATCCCACCCTACTCTCATTCCCAGCTCCCTGTACCCGGCCCCTTTCATCTCCCACACCAGTGCGTCAAAGGAAAACTGAGGCTTCCTGCTAAGGGCCAGCCCAAGGCCACGGCCCAGGAGTCAGGGGTGGGCTCTAGCCCCAGAAACATACCGCTTTAGGACAAGCCATTAGCTCTAAGCAGAGCCAACCCCATTTCCCCGGCCCAGCCCCACCTCAGGGACCTGACTGTCCCAAATTGGCTTTGTCCTCCCCATTCACGGCTGCCCCCATCCATCTAGGAGCCAGAGGTCCAGCATGCTCCGGACGACCCACCCTAGGAATCACTAAGGGACTTCTGAACCCAACCCATCCCTCATCCCCAGCCTTGGTGAGGCAGACAGGTCTGATACCCCCACACTGTCTGCACCAGGCCCCCGCTGCTCCTGGACCCCAGAAACCCCTCTGCCAGGCCCAGTCTTGGCACTTTTGACCACGAAGTTCGGCCACCACTCTGGGCCTTCAGCTGGAGGTCACCCTCCCCCTCCACTGGCCTCCTTGCTCCTTGGTGGGGGACTGGGGTGGACCAAGACCCAGCTCCTGACACTCAGGGCCCCTGCCACCTCTGTCCCCTAACCTGGCCCACCCACCTGTGTGCAGCCTGTGTCCCTCTGCCTGGCATGCCCCTCCACATAGGCTGCAGGCGCCCATCGTCAAGTCCTGCATGTCGTCCCTCCCCGCCCTCCAGACCACGTGGACACGAGGCAGGAAGCGGAGGCCTGGGGTGCCCGCTGCCAGGCGTCTGCAGGTGCCCGCTCCCAGCCCTTTTTATCACACAGAGAACGGGGTCTTGAAGGAGGGGCCCCAACTTCAGACTGGCCTGGCCCTGCGCCGCACTCCTCCCCTCCCCGGCTCTGGGGCACAAGTGTTGGTGGGGGGAGGCCTGGAGGAGAAAGAGGTTAGGGTGGTCCTCTGCCTAGGAAAAACAAAGCCTCTCTTCCCCAGCGGGCGGTGACAGGGTCTTCCCACGAAGGGCACGGAGATCCCGCCTCTCTAGGGGCGTGGAAGGAAGCCTGAGGCCCCGCTCCCGGGGTTGGGGGGGAGGAGGGAGGTCAGTCTCCAGCACACCCAGCCGAAGTTTTGAAATGTACTTTAATTGGCTTGTCTCCGGGATTCCCAATCCATGCCTTGCCTCTCGGGCTGTCTTCCTCCCCTCGACTGGGGGGGGGGTCCAGATGTGAGGGGCAGGAGCAAGGAGCAGAGAAGGCCCCTGGCAGCAGGGGGAGTCTCCCCGGCAAGGCGTTCCCGGCCGCCCCGGGGCCCCAGCCACAAGCAGACGAGCGTCAGGACACAGTCTCTGTAATGGGAAAGGCTGGGCCCTGCCCCTCCCCACCCGTGGGCAGCGCGTCCACGAGAGGGTGGGCACCAGCCTTCGGGTCACTGCAGCGGGGGCGCGGACAGCGAGGCGTGGTCGAACAGTGGGTTCCGCACCTCCATCTCTCCAGTCTGCGAACGCTGGCGTTAGGTGGGTCCAGGGCAGGGGAGGGACACCCACCGCCCACCCCCGCACTCACCGGGGCCAGGCCGGGGCACTCGTACACCGTGAAGTCGCCGTCTTCGTTCTCCTCGTCAGAGGAGGCAGAGTCCAACTCCTTGGGGGGCTCCTTATGCCTGGGTGGGGGCAGGATCGTCGGGTCCTCCCTCACCCTCCAGGTGCCAGTGGCTGGGAGCAGCGGGCCGGGGTAGGGGTGGCTGGGCCCGGGGTGGGGCGGGTCCGGTGGGGCTTCTCACCGCTCCAAGCACCGCATCTGCTGCCTCTGGTGCTGGTAGTGGTACATCTCCGCGCTGTGCGCCAGCCGCTGGTCCCCGGGCTGCTGCGGGAGTGGGGAGACAGGGTCAGGCCGAGGCAGAGGAGCGGAGCGGGACGGGGCGAGCAGGACGGGGCGAGCGGGGCAGGGCCGGGCGCGGCCACGCACCGAGATCCTGGGCGTGGCTGGGGAGCTGGGCGCCTGCGGGGCCGCGTAGTCGGCCTTCTGGGTCAGGCGAACGTCTCGCTGCAGCCTGCGGGGAGTGGAGACACCCAGCACACCTGAGACCGGCGGGGTCACCGCCTGCCCGCCCGCCCGCCCGCCCCCAGCCCGGCCCCATGCTCACCGACACCAGCAGAGAACGGCCACGGCAAGGATGGCCGCGCCGGCCACGGAGCACGCCACGATCAGCACTGCAGGGAGGGGGCGCAGTGAGGGCAGCCTTTCGGGCAGGACCCGGCCTCCCCGCCCGGCCAGACTTACGGAGGGCAAGGCTGTCACCGCGCCTGCCCCGCGGCTCCAGCGGGGACATGTGCACAGGCCCAGATGACACAGTGGAGCGCAGGGAGAAGGTGCGGGGCGTGGGCGCTCCCCGCGTGGAGGGGAGGCCCAGGTTGGGGCCCTGGCCACGCTCTGAGAGCCCCAGGGTGGATGCTGCAAAGAGAAGGCAAGTTAAACGGCAAGACCAGGCTGGGGTCAAGGGGGGCGCGGAGTTGGACAGGGGAAGGGGGCGGGGTCTCACCAGCCTCCAGGAGCCGCTGTCGCCCCTCAGGCTGGGGTGGGGCCGTGAGCCTGGAGTGCCCCGCCTCCTGCCGGGCTAGCTCCTGGGCCAGGAAGTCGATCTCAGCTTCCAGTCTGGGCTGGGGCAAGCCCTTCCCTGGGGAGGGTGAAGGGCCATCAGGTGGAGAGGCCCCCAGCCCCTCCCTGGCAACACCAGCTACAGGTGGCCTTCCCAGAGGGGGACAGGGAGAGGCCCATCTGGGAGCCAGTCCCCAGGCCAAGGCCTCTTTCTCCCTACAGGCTCCTCCCCGCCACCTGTAGCCAGGGGACCAGGTACCAGCCTGCCTGCTCCTGGCCATCCCGGTTGCCATGGTGAGAACTGAGGGAGCTCTGTGTGAGCACCAGCGTTCCCAGGAAAGCGGGCAGGGGGTGGAGGTGCTATGGGAACGTGCAGAGGCCAGGAGGAGAAGGGCAGGGGTGCTGCCCCACACCCCACCCATTACCCACAAAGCGGTGGGAGGAGCGCGGGGACAATGCGTCACCCGGCCCACTGCCTCCGCTGCCAAGACGAGCAGGACCCCCCAAGGAATGCGGAGAAGCCCCATTCTGTACCCCCGCCCCCACCAGGTCATCAGGAGGAAGGGAGGGCAGCTGCTGGGGCGGGGCCGTGGCTGGGTCCCCCTCGTCCCTGCCGTGGGCACCAGAGTCCGGACAGAGGCTCCAAGTAGACACCGCGGCTGAGAGCACCCAGAGCGCAGAGCACGCGCCTTCTGCAGCAGGCCCCCGCCCCACTCGCTGCCAGGAGCATGCTCCTTCGGGAAGCCCCTCCCAGCCCACCCGACTCTTCAGCCCCCAGAGCACCCTCCGCAATGCCCCGTCACACCTGGAGTCACTCTGGCTGCCACCATCCCGACAGACTCTGGGCTCAGGCCGGCGGGCAGGGCACCGCCAGCGCAATCAAGCAGACAGGACGGGTGAGTGATGGAGAGAGAGGGGTCGCTGGGCAAGGAGCAGGGGCGGCCCAGCGGGTGGAGGAGTGGGTGCCTGAGGGGTTTGGGACCAACCCTGCAGAGACCCAAGCCTCGGGAACTGTGACCCTGCCTCTCCCAGGATCACCCCAGCACTTCACACTGGATACCTCTTGCCCTGGGAGGGGCTAGCTGCCCCAGGCCTCAGCCCACCACCCAGCTCTGGGCTGGTGCCATCTGGAAAGGATCACCAGGCCACTTGGAGGGTGACTTGAGAGTCCCTGGCACCCCACAAAGCGCAGGAGACCTGAGAGCTGAGGCTGGGGTCAAATGTACCAGGTGGGGGAGGGAGGAAGCCATACCCAGAGGCGGGTGCATCCTGGGCACACAGAGCCCCTGCTGGTCCTCCTGGAAGGGCTGAAGGCAGGGCCCACAGACACGTGCACCCGGGGGGCACCGGGCCCGCCTCTTCAGGGCACAGTCCAGACTCCCAGGACAGACGGCTGCATCTGAGAAGGAAGCAGAGACAGAACGGGGTCACGGCCAGCCTGACTCAGGCCTGCACAGTAAGTAGGACCGTCCTGGCCACCCCAACCCCTCCCTACAGAGCTGGCCAAGCCTGGCTCCGGCCATTGTTCCGGGCAGGCCCTTCCCCCCCAGCACCAGGGCTCAGAACCAGGAAGACAAACAGTCCTAACACTTATCGGAACTCTCTTGCCTCACCCACTCCCCAGAGTCCACTTCCCAGGCCTGAGCCAGCTCTCCGCACAGGAACTGTCCCCTACCGTCCAGAGAACACCGAGCTCTCCCGGTTAGGGCCGTGCAGCGCTCCAAGTCCCACCTCCAGTCTCAACCTGTCCTAGAGCGAGTCTCTCACCCCTGCCCAACCTGGGAGCCCCAGAGGGCGGGGCCCAGGTCGCTCCCTCCCACCACCTCGGGGCTGTCTCCTATTTCAGGGCTGCCTCCCCCCCACCCCACCGCAAACCTCATCATGACATCCTACAGCCCTAGAGGGCCAAGCTGGGAGACCGCACGGGTCGGGTCACTGCCCCCACATCTAACCTCTGGCTTGTCGCCAGGGCACAGCCAGCCGCTGGGGCTGGGGATACTTGGGATGGAGTCTGCTAGTCTCACTTGCTTCCGAAACAGAAACCAGGCCGGGGTCACTCCTGCAGCCACCACTGCCAGGGACTGGGGAGGGCCTGGGACTACAGGCCAGGCCATTTCTAATTTGGGGCCCAGACCTCAGTGTCCTGTACACGTGACCAAGGCTCCCAGCCTGATGCTGGGGGGTGGAGGGCGATGGCCCTATCTGCCTCAGTTTCCTCTCTGGATGCAGAAGGTGAGTTGCCTCAAAGCTGGGGAATGTCTCAAGACCTGGGACACTAGCCCCAGTCATGGGACAGCAGAGCCAGTGGAGCCAGGGGGAGACCCAGCAGAACCGTCAGTGGTGTCTGGGGAGGTGGGGGTGAGCGCATCTCGGAGAACCAGGACCAGTCCCCGCTGCAGGAGGGTGACATGGAGCATCCGGGAATGCTGGCTCTGTCCTTCTCCAGACTTCGGCTGGCCTGGCTTGGTTTCCTTGGTAACCTGACACCCACAGCCTCTTGCCTGTACGCATCCCTGCAAGGAAGTTCCAGCAGCTCCTACAGCAGGTGGGCAAGTGGGCTGAGGTTCCCATCCCAGGGATCCCCCCTCCAGCACAACCTGGGTCGGCAGGCGCCCGTATCAGCGAGCTGGGCCCAGGGCTTGGGCTAGTTAAGCGTTAAGCCTGTGCCAGCTGGGCCGCCTGGACCCCACCCACCAGCTGGGCACCTGGGGAGCCAGGCAGCAGTCCCGGCCCCTAGTGCAGAGAACCCAGAGTGTGCCAGAGCAAGGGTGGGGCCTGAGTTCCAGAGCTGGCTCTGGGTTCTGGGTCCCAGGGGCCTCCCTCCACTCCCAGCCCCCCACCCCGGGAGGATGTGGCTGCTGCCCATTTAGACCTGGGAAGGCCCCTGCTCCAGACTCACGGTGAGGGAGGAGGGCCCAGGAACAAGAGCAGCTGGAGAGTGGCTGGCACCCTGCCCCGCATCTGGGTGCGCACCAAGCCGATGAGCAGCTGGGGCGGCACCTGCTCACCCCAGAGGCCCAGTACTGGGACTAGAATCCATCTCCTCAGGAGGCCCCACCCCGTGTGCCCTAGAGCCAGGCCATCAGCAGGCAGCCTCCACCATCCCTGGCCAGCCATGCTCTGGCCCTCAGGCCTCCTTGGGAGCCTCCCCTGGTGGTGCCAGGCCTCTGTCCAGGGGTGCTGTGCCCAGGAGGAAGCCTGCCCTGCTCTGGCCTCTTGAGGCCACACATGCAGACCACACGCACTGCCCAGGTTAGCATCCTAGCAGCATCATATAGTGGTCACTTCTCTGTACCTCAGTTTCCCCATCTGTAAAATGGACTAAGAACAACACTTCTCCTATGGGGCCGCCAGGAAAAATGAGTGAAGTCATGGGTACGAAGTCTCCCAATTCTGCCACCTGGCAGACTGCATTTGGGGTTCTGGGTTCCTGCAGACCTTTGGAACCTCAGTGCCCATCTGGGGAGCCAGGAGTGTCTGCCAGGACCCTGGGCTCATCCCTCTCTGCCTCAGTCTACCTTGGGGGGTGCCCTCCAACCCCAAGCACAGAAGACAAAATGGAGGGACCCTGCAGGGCAGAGGATGAGTGTGGAAGCAGAGACTGTAAGCTCCTTCTGTCCCCACTGAAGCCAGAGCAAAATGCTAAACCTGGGACAAGCTGTTAGATGCCCAAGGAAACTTCAGACCCCACCATGGCAGCAAAGCAAGGGGCATGTCCACCACCCGAGGCATAGGGACCGACCAGCACTGCAACTCCGACTCCAGGACGGACACCGGCAGTAAGGCCGGCAGGCACCCAGGGCCCGGCCGCACCCGCGGTGCCCAAAACGCGCACAGACAGAAACGCCCACGGGACAGACTCCAGGCCGCGGGGCCACGCAGAGAGAGCCCTCCTGAGACACCAACCGACCAGGCTCACGGACCCAGACAAAGACAAGAAGCGAATCAACTTCAGGTTCGCCTCCAAGAAGCCGGGAGAAGCCCCATCCAGAGGAGCCCCTCGGCGGTCCGGTGCCGCGCCCTCCCCGCCAGGCCTGTTTACCCGACTCGGGAAAGGCGGGGTCGGCGCGGTGGCTCGCGGGCTGGGCCTGTGGGGCCCGCGGGGCCTGCGAGGCCTGCGGGCCCTGGCGAGGGCGGCGGCGGGGAGGATGACTGCGGCGCCGCGCGGCCCGACCCCCGCCCGGCGATCCCCGGCCCCGGGGCGCCCCGCGCGCGGCCTGCGCCCAGTGCATTCGCTCACCCGGGCGGCGGGCGGCCGCACCGCGCAAGGCCGCGCCGAGGACGAGGCCAGACAGCAGCAGCCGCAGCAGCCGCAGGTGCCGCGGGGAGGGCGGAGGGACAGGCGTCGCCATCCTTCAGCGCCGCCGCCGGGGCAGCATGGCACCGCGCGGCCCGGGGCTGGGCACGGGCTCCGGGCGCCGCGTCGGCGGGGGAGGCGGCGGCGGCGGCGGCGGAGGAGGAGGGGGCGGAGGAGGAAGAGGAGGCAGAGGCCGAGGAGGCGGAGGATGAGGAAAAGAGGCGGCGGCGGCGGCGCTGACGCTGCGGCAAAGGATCCGGGACAGAGGCTAGGCAGCGAGAGGCGCGCGTGCCGGGAGTGCGCCTGCGCGCTCCACCTGCGGGGGCGGGACGGCGCAGTGAGGCTGCGCCCCCTCCCCCTCCCTCCAATTCTGCTCCCCCTTCCACCCAGCCAGCCAGCCAGCCAGTCCTCCGGGTGCCTCAACCTCTGCAGCCTGTGCTGCCGGGGATCTTCTCTAGGCTAGGGACTAGTTGGGGATGGGTTTCCCCGGGATGCGCTTCCCCCGGGCCCCGTCCCTCTCGGGCTGCTAACTCCCACCCCACCCCCACCCTCCTGGAGCGGAGGACCTGCCTGGACCCGGAAGGACACGAGGCGCACACAGCTGGACAGGTGCACAGAGATGCCCAGGTGTGCGCAAAGACCCACCGGGCATTCAGACACACTGTGAAGGCAAACACACACGCACAGAACTAGGTCGGTGCCGGTGGCCACTGTGGTTGCAGTGGGACGGCCGCTCTCAGGGAGGCCACCAGGGGGCAAGAGTGACCTGGAGCTACTGACGACAGCCAGCTGAGAGCTGTCCGCGGTGCCCAGGTGACAGCCTTTTAGCTCCGGGGTGCCCCACGACAGCAAGCACTGTGATGCGCCCTCTCACCCCCCACCGGCTGCCTCCTGCGAGCACCCGCACCCCATCCCACCTGGAAACCTCCCAGGCTCACGTTACTGAGAGAACAAGTGCGGGCCCCCCAGCGCGGTGCTTCCTTTCAGCCCTTTGTGTTTCAGAACTTCGAAGATGGGGCTGGCTGCCCTCATGTTTGTGAAGTGGCTGAGAAACCAGCAGAAGTGGACGTGGTGCGTGCGCTGGGCAGGGGGGTGACGAGCAGGACAAGGACCGCCACCCTCCCACACAAGGCACTGACCAGACAGAAATAGTGTCTGAGCTCACGTCCCAGAACAGGGGAGGCAGCGGGGAGATGCAGCCAAGACCACGCGTTCCCACGCTGGAGAAAACAGTGCTTAGGGCAGGGGGGCTGCAGGAGCGGCAGGTGGGGGTGGCTGATGTCTCTTGAGGATGCGGAAAACAGCACCTGGGCAGCAGGGACGCGACGTCTGGTGTGATTGCACGGCTTGGCGCCAGAGCCAGGCTCTTGGCAAGGGTCATCCTTCTTAGCAATGGGCCCTTCGTCCCTCTTGGCCCTGATCTCCACATCCCCCGACACCACCTCCTGTTGAGGGTTTGCCCCCTCACCCCAGCTCGTGAGCACTGCCTGCACCCAAGGCAGCTGCCTTGCCCACTCACTCTCCTGCCTGCCATCCGCACCCACACCCCAGGCCAGCTCGAGGCCGGGGCCCAGACTCCAGTCTGGCCTAGGTCACTGCTGCAGATCTGCCATTGCTGGAGGGGCTCTGCTGGCCAGAGAAGACTCAAGGGACTCAGGGACTCTTTTAGGCCAGCCAACTGGCAGCTACTCCAGGCCACAACCGTGGAGCAAGAGACCAGGGTCAGTCAACACCACCCCAGGTCTGGGCCCAGAGAGGAAGGAAGTAGAAACAACCGGGGTCCTCCCTCGGGACCAGGAGGGGGCCTGTGCAGCCAACACAACTGTGGAGAGGGCTTCCCTGGTGGAGCAGTGGTTAAGAATCCACCTGCCAATGCAGGGGACACGGGTTTGAGCCCTGGTCCGGGAAGATCCCACATGCCACGGAGCAACTAAGCCCGCGTGCCACAACTACTGAACCCCGCGCACCTAGAGCCCGTGCTCCGCAACAAGAGAAGCCACCACAGTGAGAAGCCCACGCACCGCAACGAAGAGTAGCCCCCACTCACCGCAACTAGAGAAAGCCCGTGCGCACCAACGAAGACCCAACGCAGCCAAAAAATTTTTTTAGAAACTGTGGAGAGGCAGGGCAGGCAACGGCAGAGACGCCCCACCCCACGAACATTCTCTCCACTGCTCTATGAAAAACTTTTTACTACAAAATTTTTACAAGTAGGCGCTGGGCTGGCTCCCAGCTTGTGGGCTCTGACCCTCCCCCTACAACCCAAGACTGGGGGTGGGAGGGGACTCTCAGGACTCCATTCCCTGGAGACCCAACCCTGGATTCACAGGCTGAGGGCTGCGGGGTGTCTGAATCCCCACCCCCAGGAAGCGGAGGAGGAGCGCTAGGCCTTGAGATGAAGCCGAGGCTGGAGTGGGCAGGCGGGGGCTGGATTCGGTTCCCTTCACCTTTCCGGGCCAAACGTGGGCGTGGGCGCTAGAGTCTTGCTCCCGGGCTTCATTAGGGACAGAGATGTGGAGAGTAGGGTGGGGTGAGGCATGGGGGACTTGGGGCTGGGGCACCCCAACCCGCCCCTAGATGGCGCTCGGCGACTCGGCAGAGCGCGCCCGGCGCAGCAGAAGTACGAACGCAGCCAGGGGCATGGCGGCGAAGAGCAGGAGGAGGACGACCCAAGAGCTGAAGTCTGTGCCCTTGCGCAGCCCGGGCGGGTCGGCGGGGATCAGGTTGGTCAGGTTCAGCATGTAGCCAAGCGCCCAGCCGACCGCGGTGTCCCCGGCCTACGGGCGGGAGGCGCGGCCTCAGCCTCGGCGCAGCCTGGGAGGCCCCGCCCCTGCGCGCTCGGCCCCGCCCCCCTGCGCGCGGGCCCACCGGCTCCCACCTTCTTCTGGAAGGTCACGCCTCCGAAGGCGCGCTCGTTGAAGCCGTAGCCGCGGCGCAGCAGCTGCTGCACGAATGTGGCCCCAGCGCAGTAGTCGGGCAGGCGGGACCGCTCCCCCGGCGCCCGAGCCTGCAGCTGGAATGCAGGTGGGAGACTGTAGGGCCAGCGGCCACCGGGAGGTCTCTGCCCCACCAGACACAGAAAGGCAATGCAGGGCTGGAGACCCCACCGCAGGTCCCAGAAAGAACGAGGTTGAGGGGGCCACCCCCAGGCAGAGCTCTTTCTTCAGGGAAGAACAGCGTGACTTCTGGATGGCAGCAAGCACCTGTGCCTGGGAGGGGGACCTCCAGGGGACAGCGGTGATGGCCGGGCAGAGGGCTGCAGCAAACTTGGCGATGGTCGGGGGAACAGGAGAAGCTCTAGGCTTGACCCCAGGCCCCTGGGCTTGCCTCCCGATCCCCATTTTCCCAGTACCCCCAAGTCTGTCTGAGACTAGCCACAAAGAGGACAGGATGGGGCCTCTGTCACCACTGAGCCCCACAGACACTCCAGTGCCTCTCCCGGAGTCACCTCTTCCTCTGCATGCCCGGACCCCTCCATCCTTCACCTGGAGCCAGTGTCCGGTCCATGGTGGCAGCCAGAAACCTGGGAGTTTCTCACTCCCCCACCCCCAGTTCTATCTGCTAAGTCTCCCCTGAGTCCTCTGCTTCTCCCCTGCTTGGTTGTTCTCCCCTACACTCTCCCAGCTACACTCCTCCCCACCCTGTCCACTCCATGCTCCCTGCTGCCCCAGGGCCTTTGCACTGGCTGTTCCCTCTGCCCTCCTGATCTTGGTTCTAGGGTCAGGCCTCAGGGAGGCTTCTGCAATCTCATCTGGCTCCCGGCCTCCTTGCCGTAGCCTGGCCACTTTTCAAGTCTGATTAACAGTGTATCCCCCACTGCAGTGGGCACTCTGAGAGACCTAAGACCCCCTCTACTCATAGAGCAAATGCATGATCGGGACGCGTGACGCTGGCTGGCTGAGCCCCCTGCACAGCCCTGGAGGAGGGGGGGAGCAGGCCTCACCTCACTCCACGTCTGGTTGCAGATGGTGACCACGGCCGCCTCTAGTTGCTGCAGGGTTGCCACGGGCAGCCCCATCACAGTTCTCAGGAAGTCCACCGTGTAGAAGAAAGCAGAGAAGGCCTGCGAGGGGGGGACAGTCACACCGTGACCAGACCCCAAGCACTTCAGGGCACACCCCCGTCCCCCCCACCCCCAGTCCTCTGGACTCACAATGAACTTTCCAGCCAGAGGGGGCTGGAAGATGCCGTTGAAGGAGCATCTAGAGAAGCGGCAGGAGGAGAAGTTAAAGAGCTCAGAGATGAGGCCACGGCACAGGGCAGGGTCGCTGCTCCCCGACAGGCTGACCTTGGTGCTTCTGTTGAAGGTCTGGGGCCGCTGGGCTGCAGTGCACGGCGACTCATACACATCCTGGAGCAGCACGTGAGTGGAGTAGCCCTTCGGCCAGCAGGGGTGGAAGCCGTGGGTCTGGGCAGATGACAAGGGTGTGTGTGGCAACACCGCCACTCCAAGCACTGCCCACCATCCCCACCCTAAGACCGTAGGAGGGCCTCCCCAGAGGACCAGCTGATAAATCTCCCACAAGTTCCACTTTGGCAACATCACTTCTGAGCTCAGGAGCAATCCATGGGTCCGCCTTCTTGCTGGACAAAAAGCAACCCCCTTAGTCAGGCAGCCCAGGTCCTCTGAGATCTGGCCCTGGCCCTCCTTCCTCCCCAGCCAGCCACTCACCAGGCTCACCTCCAGCCCCTGGGCCTTTGCCCGTGCTGGATCCCTGCCCACCTGTCCTTACAGCTGATGAAAGCCCGACTTTGGTTCCTGGAGGAGCCCCCCTCAGTACGGCTGCTGTGCAGGCTCTGCTCTGGGCCCTCGGCCCCCACTCCCCCTGGCTCCCTACCTCCCGAAGGGCTCAGTGGAGGGTACCTGGAGTGCACTGGCCAGCAGCCTCCGGAGGACCTGGTCACGGCCATAGCAGAGGAAGCTGTGGGTGTAGACGCGGTAGTGCTGGCCGTAGAGCCGCAGCTGGACCTCACTGGCCGGATCCTCAGCTGGGCTGGCCGTCTCGAAGGTGATCTGTGTGGAGGCGCCCCCCAGGTCCATGGCCCCCAGCGTCCCCTTCTTTGGCCGGAACCACTGGCCCACCCAGCCGTACTGTGGGAAGTGGAGGTTGAGGTCAGGCGGTGGGTGGGTGCCCACGCCCCCGGCTCATCGGGCGGCCACCGGGCCCACCTTGATAAAGTTCTCCAGCAGGTAGTTTGCGGTCACCCAGCCAAACACCCCCTCATCCTGGGCCGAGAGGATGCGGGCACCACGGAAGTCAAAGGGATACTGGGTCAGCGTCTGCGTCGCGGCCACGAGCACGTTGGCCGAAGCCTCTGGACTGGTTAGGCTGTGACACAGGGAGGACCCTGAGGGGCATCTTCCCCAGGTGGCCGTGATCCTGCTGCTGGGGTGCACAGCCAGCCGAGGGGGCCCCAGCCAAGGGCTACTGCTGGGGACATGCGGGGCCCCCCCTGTGCTGAGGCTGTCGCGGTCCCCGGGGCCAGGAGGTCAGGGGATGGCGCACTCACTTGAGCAGGCGCATGCCCGCCGTGGCTCCCAGGTAGAGGGGCGTGCCCGCGTGTCGCTCCTTGGGCACATCCCGAAGCGCCTGGTTCAGGCATTCCACAAGACTCTGCCCAGCCCTGGAAGGGCTGTCAGCATAGCTAGAGATGCCCCCACCTAGAGGGAGGCAGCAAGATGGGCCTAAGCCTGGTGGGCAGCCTCTAGGTGGACCATAGGCCAGCAGGGCGGGGGCGGGGGAGGAGGGGCTTGTGCTCCTAAACCACGTGGCAGCTTAGACCAGTTCAGAGACCAAAGGGCCCGCCCGTGTGCCACCCACAGTCTCTGAGCTGCCACCTGCCCAGTGGATGTGCACACAGGTGCCAGGACAAAGCACTGGCTATTGTCAACCCAGCCTAGCCTGCCCAGGAGCCTGCCTGGGTGTGCCCACTAGCTCCTCGGAACCCCTCCTGCCCCACCTGGGATGTAGAGGCCAGTCTTGGGCCAGCGAGGGCCCAAACCTTCCAACTGTTTCCTGGGGCTTCTTTTCTAGGAAGAGAAGGGGACCCAACCTTTTCTAAGAAAAGAAGGGGACCCAGCCTTTTCTAGGAAAAGAAGGGACCCAGCCTGTCTTTGGGGGAGCTCCTGCAGCTCCTGCCTGGATTGGGCCCCACCTGGCATAAAGCACAGGGTTCTGATGGCTGGTGTCTGCAAAGGCTAAGTGGGTATCCAGGCCAGGGGGCACCTAGTGCTCAGGGGACCCTTACCACGCACGTCACAGGAGCTGTGCTGGCCCACGATGCCTGTGTCGTTCTCTTTGTCTGCTGGCCACTTGTAGATGAACATGGATGTGTGGGAAGAGCCGGCGTCCAGGACGATGCCATACTGGGGGTGGGGGTAAGGTCAGCCTCAGGAGGGGGGCGGGGGCCTGAAGCCATGCCCTTTGACTCTCTCAGCTCTCCAGCCCACCCCACCCCACCCTGTGTCAAGGGTGGAAGCTTCAGAATGAAGTTCTGAGGCTCAGAGAAGGCCAGGGACAATCGCTGTGACACAGCTTGGTTGGGGGGAGAATGGGAGTGGAGGTGGATGGCCCTCTGACTGCAGGAGACTTCCTGGCAAGGGCAAACTGAGGGGCGGGGTCAGAGTCAGGGGTCCCGGGACCAGCCTTGGAACCTTGCCCGGGGGGGCATGAGGTCCCCAGGCTGCAGGAGAAAAGCTAGCTTCAGGAAGCGCCCTTTTGGGCCTGCTCTTCCTTCCTCCCCTCTGTGCCTATCTCTCTGACCTCAGCCCAACCTGAGGATGTGGAAGTGAGGGCCTCAGGGGGAAGGCTGGACTGAGGCTGAGCTTGGGCCTGCGATAAGCAGACACCCCCTCCCTGGGCCTCAAAGGCAGGGCCAGAGAGAGCTGCCCCGGCACGGCACAGGCCTTCCAGGCAGATCGGGCGGGTGACCGTCAGCACCCAGATTGCAAGAGCCACTTTCCAGCACCTGCCCCCAGGGGCCTGGATTCCAACAGGAGGAGCCGGGCTGGAGAGCATGTCCTCCTGAGCCGGGAAAGGGGCCGCTCTGGGCCTCCCCCTGACACAGGGAACTCCAGCAGCAGCAGGCCAAGTGGCCCGCCCCACCGCACCCCTACCGGGTGGTTGCCCTTGGCTACAGGGCACCCACCCCAGCGATCTCCATCCTGGGCTCCTGGGCCTTAGAGCACCCACCATCCACCCACGCACCAAGCCGGCCCACAAGCCCAATAGAGGGTTAGGGAGGGCGGGCTCCTGGAGGCTGAGTCTGGCGGGGATGCGTGGGGGGGATGAGGCCTAGCCCGCTCCGACCCCTTCAGGACCAGCCAGGGCTGCCCCCGCACTGTGGGAGCCACCGGAGAGGCTGGGGACGAGTCCCTGGGCCCCAGCGCCTGTCGCACCCCATCTGGGCCAAACCCCGAGGCGATGCCTTCCTGGACGCCCAACGTGTTGGGGGCGCGGGCGGGGCCGCGGCCTGGGGCGCCCCGGGGGTGCGGAGAGACGCCCCTCGGCCGCGCCGCGAAAGGCTCCGCGGCGGGTGCGGCGAGCGGAGAGCTCCCGGGACTTCGGCCTCCCGCACCGCGTCCCCCGGAAGCGCCGCTGCCGCGCCCTGGACCGGTACCCGGAGCGCTGGTGAGGGGCCTGGGACCTCATCCCGCCGGGCCGGGAGCGGAGCGCGCGGGGTCCCGGCTGCCACGCGGGCGCAGCCTGGCCCTGCTCGGTCCGAGCCTCCCCGCCCGGCGCCCCGGCCCAGCCAGCAGCTCCCGGACTGCGCCGGGTTGCCAGGGCGCTCCAGCGTGCACCTTGAGGGCGGGCGGCTCCCGGATGTCGCGGGTGGGGACACACAGCAGCAGGAGGCCGGCGAGGCCCGCCGCGGCCAGCAGCAGCGGCGGCAGCAGCGACAGCGCCTTCCCGGCCATGGGGGCGCGGGGCGGACCAGGCGTTGACGGCGCGGCGGCGGGGAGCCGGGAAGCGGAGGTCCCGGGACCGCGGGGTAGGCGCCTGGGGCGGGGCGCGGACCGGTCCACGGCTGCCACGCCCACTGGCGGGCCGCCCCGCCCACCTCCCGCTTGGCTCCGGAGCACAGGTGAGAGACGCGGCGGCTGAGTCACCCGCGCTGCCCCTCCCGGCGCCCTGGTCTCAGCCCAGGCGCCCTGAGGCTATGTCCCACCTTCCTCCTTCCTGTCCGCTCAGCCCCAAAGATTCATCCCTTCTGACCTGTCCCCCTGACCTGTAAGTGCCTGCCGACGACGCTCTGCCTCTGGGCACTCCGCCTCTGGGCACTCCTCTCCAGCAGGACCTAGAGAACCCCCAGCCCCTCCGGCCTTAGGGCACGGCGGCAGAAGGCCTGGCCTGGGGATGGGCTGGGCTGCCTCCCAGGCCGGCACGTTCCAAGGGTCATGCCGCTGCAGAGCCGGCTTTCCCCCGGCCTGGTCCTGAAGGAAGGAGACACCGCCAGCCACAGGAACCACGTGGGCTCCTGGCTGGGTCCCTGCCATGCCCTCCCTGCAAGAAAGGGCTGGCCAGCCTGCGATGCTGACCCAGTCCTGGGCTGCATGGCAGGGCACCGCCCTGGTCACCCCCCAGGACACTGAGCTGACCCAGGCTGAGCCCGCCCTGGAGGTGCTGGGACCCCAGAGCTGAGTGCCAAGCAGGGTGAAGCCAGACCTACCCCACACAGTTCCAAGGTGACAGATGAGGGCACAGGCAGAGAGAGGGAGAGGATGGCCACAGCCACACCATGCCCAGAAACGAGAGAACCCACGCTCAGGCTGGCCCACCCCCTATCCCGGTGGCCCCCTCTGCCTGGGGGGCCCAGAAGCCTGGACTGGGGAGGCCAGAGGCTTCCCAAGGGGGGAGGCGGAGCCTCTGCACACAAAGCCTCATCCTGCGGACGAGGGAGAGGGTCCCCCAGGCCGGGCTTGTCAGCACCCAGGTCCCTGCACACTGGGGTGAGCAAGTGCTCAGCTGGCCGCAGGACCCAGCTCTGCCCTTCCACCCCGTGAAATGCCTGGCCGCTATGCTTGGAATCCCCGTGGGCCCTGTGTGCCACCCTGGCCAAGCATCACCCCTTTCTCTGGCCAGGGGCCACCCTCATTTTGTGCAAAATGGGAATTCCAGCAGCAGGGAGCCATGCGGCAAGACCACCCAGGAGAGCCAGCAAATGGGGGCGGGGGTGGGGGTGGGGTTAGGGGACCAAAAGGAGAGCCTTTGATGCGCACAGGGTCTGGGCAATGGCCCGGCCGGCTGGAACCGGCAGGGACAATTGGGATCGCTGGGACGGCTGCCCAGGCTGAGGGTCTGGTGTCTCAGGCCCAGCAAAGGAGCCTTTCTTCCAGCTCAGGACCCCAGTGGGAAGGGTGGGAGACCCGGGACGTTGCTGGGCCTCCCCAGCCCCGCCGGGCTGGGCCCCAGCAGAGAGTCACTGGGTGCGGCAGGCCAGCACAGGGCTCCAGGCCCCGTTTTCCTGCCAGCTCTCCTCCCCCTCCCACAGGCCCTTTCTTCCACCCCAGAAAGTTCAGAGGAGCCAGAGGCCTGCAGTTTAGGCTGAAACGTAAGAGACAAAGGCGGCCCAGAGAGAGGCCAGCACATGAAAGGGCAGCAGACACTGGTGCTGCTGGCCGGCCCCTGCCCCCTCCTCACCCCTCTAGGCCCAAGGGAGCCCCGCCAGGCCTGAGAGGAGGGGCCCTGGGGAACAGAGAACTGGACCCTGCCCTGGTGCTCATGGCGGGGGCCCAGACTAGCCTGGGGAGAGAAGAAGGGAAGAAGGCAGGGGACATGGGACAGCCACGGCGAAGACTGGGAGTGAGTTCTCAGCCAGGGAGACCAGGGCGGGAATGCCCCTCTTGGCCCAGAGACTTCCTTCGACCGGACCCTGGAAAGTGGGCTGGGGGACAGGCGACAGGGAGACCCTGGCAGGAACCCACCGGCAGGAGGGGGCTCTGGCGGGGCAGCCCCAGGCCTCGGGCCTCCGGGAACCTCAGCAGGGGTGGGGCTCCAGATGCGCTGCACATGGCTTGGCCCTGGCTCCAAGCAGAGGCATGTGGCTGCAGAGAGGTGCCAGGAGAGGGGTCCTCAGAACCGTCCTCCCCCCGACAGGATCCAGACCTCCCAGGGAGGCCGGTTAAGGTCTTGGCTGCCCCTGGCTCAGTCTCTCCATCGGAAGCCACAGTGTCTTGTGGCTGAAACATCTCCTTCACTCACTGCGCCCTTTCTACACGTGCTCATCAAGTCATTCAACAGACGTTTGCCGAGCACCTCCTATGGGGCCAGAGGCATACCAGGCTCCGTGCACGCACAGTGAGCGAGGGATGCTCACGGCCTCCATGGTATGTGGGGGGACCCACCACCGGTCCAGGGGAGAGCAGGCTTGTCAAAGGCTCCCTGGGTCAGGGGAGGCCCGTGCTGCCTCGTGAGATGCAGCAGACAGACAGGAGAGCAAGTGCGGCGCACATGTCCTGTGGAAAGAATCACAGTCCAGGAACAGGCATATCAGAGAGCCTTCAGTGGTCCTGACCAGAGGTGTCTACTCTCTTGACTTTTGTACTTGCTACTCTCTTGCTTTTCTTTATAGTTTTCCATCTCTCTAAATAATATATTGTGCTGTTTCTCCTGGGTTTTTTTTTTTTTAGAATTTTATCTTTTATTTATTTTTGGCTGCTTTGGGTCATCGTTGCTGCGCGTGGGCTTTTCTCTAGTTGCGGAGAGCGGGGGCTACTCTTTGTTGTGGTGCGCGAGCTTCTCATTGCGGTGGCTTCTCTTGTTGCGGAGCACGGGCTCTAGGCACGGGCTTCAGTAGTTGCGGCACACGGGCTCAGTAGTTGTGGCGTGCAGGCTCAGTAGCTTTGTGGCATGTGGGATCCTCCCGGACCAGGGCTCGAACCTGTGTCCCCTGCATTGGCAGGCGGATTCTTAACCACTGCGCCACCAGGGAAGTGCCTTTTCTTCTTCTTCTTTTTTTTTTTTTTTTTAATACTGGAATACTGTTCTGGAATTTGCTTCTTTCACTCCCATTGTATTTTTGAGATTCAGCACGCTGACTTGTGAAGCTGTAGATGGTCCACCCTGTTGCTGCATTGTCCTCTGCTGTGAGTGTTGCAAAGCTCACATCTCAGCTGTGAGTGTGTCGGGGGTCCTGGCTTCAGGCTGTTTTCACTAAGATTGCTCCTGTGCACATTTGCACACGGGCAAGCCTTTCCCTGGGGAATAGCCTAGGAGCTGGTGACCAGAGCACACGTGTGTGTTCAGGTTCACCTGCAAATAACTGTATTGTTTTCAGGATGGTGGCGCCACCTGGCGATCTCAAGAGCACACACCACCATTTTGGTTGTTATTGTGCAACTCTTGGATTTTGGAGAAGCTGGTGAAAAAGAAATCTCTTTGAGCTTTTTTTTTTTTTTTTTGGCTGCGTTGGGTCTTTGTTGCTGCACGCGGGCTTTCTCTAGTTTCGATGAGCAGGGGCTACTCTTCGTTGTGGTGCACAGGTTTCTCATTGCAGTGGCTTCTCTTTTTGCAGAGCACGGTCTTTAGGGCATGTGGGCTTCAGTAGTTGTGGTCTGCGGGCTTCAGTAGTTGTGGCTCGCGGGCTCTGGAGCACAGGCTCAGTAGTTGTGGCGCACGGGCTTAGTTGCTCCGCGGCATGTGGGATCTTCCCGGACCAGGGCTTAAACCCGTGTCCCCTGCACTGGCAGGTGGATTCTTAACCACTGTGCCACCAGGGAAATCCTCTCTTTGAGCTTTTAATGTCATTTCCTTGATTACTAAAGAAATGGAGTCTTTCCTGTCTTCCATGAGGCATCTTTTCAAATCTTTGTTCATTCTCTAGGGATTGTTTATCTTTTCCTTATAGATTTGCAGGAATTCTTTATGTATACTGGGGACATGAGTCCTTTGCAGTGAAATCATGGAAGTGCTTGTTTAGTCCAGATGTATCCGTTTTCTGCTCTATCATTTGCTCCTTTTGGGTCCTGCGTAATCTACGTAATCTATGCGTAATCTACCATGAGGTATTTATCCACCGCTAATGGATTGGCATAATCTTGTTTAAAATATCCTGTTAGTGGGAATTCCCCAGTGGTCCAGTGGTTAGGACTCCGTGCTTCCACTGCAGGGGGCACGGGTTCAGTCTCTGGTCGGGGAACCAAGATACCGCATACTGTGCAGCAGGGCAAAAAAAAAAAAAAAATCCTATTAGCATCTGCGTAATTTCTGCAGCATATGTTGTTATTTTTTTTAATTGCTAACATCATTTTATTTCTGCCTTATCTCTTTTATTCTTCACTAATCCAGGCAGATGTTTCTGCACTTTGTTAGTTTTCTCAATCAAGTTTTTGCCTTTATGGATGTTTTCTATAGCATGTTTGTTTTCTATTTCACTAATTTCTGCTCTAACCTTTATTATTCTTACTCAAATATAACTTTATGTGAGCAGGAGTTTTCGTGTCTCTTTTGTTCGGATGTTCCCCAGAATCAAGAAAAGTGTCAGGGAATTCCCTGGTGGCCCAGTGGTTAGGACTCCACGCTTTCACTGCCAAGGGCCCGCATTCGATCCCTGGTGGGGAAACTAGGATCCCAAAGCCACGTGGCATGGCCAAAAAAAAAAAAAAATTTTAGGGCTTCCCTGGTGGCGCAGTGATTGGGAATCTGCCTGCCAATGCAGGGGACACGGGTTCGAGCCCTGGTCTGGGAAGATCCCACATGCCGCGGAGCAACTAGGCCCGTGAGCCACAATTACTGAGCCTGCGCATCTGGAGCCTGTGCTCCGCAACAAGAGAGGCCGCGACAGTGAGAGGCCCGCGCACCGCGATGAAGAGTGGCCCCCGCTCACCGCAACTAGAGAAAGCCCTCGCACAGAAACGAAGACCCAACACAGCCATAAATAAATAAATATTAAAAAAAAAAAGTTTTAAATAAAGTGTCAGGTACATATATATACTCAATAAAAATATTTTAATATAATGTGTTATAATTTCTTTCTTCTATATTCTTTGTATTTATTTCTGCTATTTCTTTTTCCAACTTCTGAAGTTCAATGCTTAATTCATTATTTACAAGGCTTTCTTCTTTCCTAATGTATCTAAGTGTCTATATAAATTTCCCTCTGGTCTCTGCTTTTGATGCACACTCTTTTTATTTTCATTTAGATAATTTTTTTTCATTTTCATTGTGATTTTTATTTGACATATGAATTGTTTAGATGTGGGTGTGGGTTTTTTCCTTTTTTTAAATTTATTTTTTCCTGTTTTTTGTTTTTTATTTTTTGTGCGTTTTTTCTTTTTTTCCCCCTTTTGTTTTTTGTTGTTTCTTTTTGCTTTTGTTTCTTTTGGTTTTGGTTTTTGGTTTTTGGTTTTTGGGGGGAGGTGTGTGTGCTTTAATATCCAAAAGTCTGGGCTTTTTTCTAAGGTACCTGCATCGTGGTTACATCATGTAGTCTGCATGACAGCAATCTTCTGATATTTGTTGGGTTGCCTTTTGGGCCCAGCATGTGGTCATAAATAGTTATAGATGCTCCCCGTGTGCTTGAGGAGAATGTGTATTCTCCAATTAGTGAGTGTCTTGGTCTGGATTTGTCCATTAGATCAACATTACCAATAATGTTCAAATCTACTATATCCTATGAATTATCAAGAGATATATGTTAAAATTTCTCATTGTGATGGTGAGTTTGTCAATTTTTCTTTATAGTTCTGATAAGTCTTGCCGTATATATATATATATATATATATTTTTTTTTTAACATATCATACAATAGCAAAACCAAGAAATTGACATTGGTACAACCTAAGGGGCTTACTTCTATTTCACTGGTTTTACTTGCACTCATTTGTGTGTGTAGCTCTCTGCAATTTTACCACACATGTAGCCTTATGGAACCACCACGACAACCAAGGAATTCAATTGAACTAGCCCCACGAGACCCCTCGCACCACCCCTTTAGCCAACCCACACCCTCCATCTCCATAATCATGTTATTTCCCAGTTGGTACGTGAATGGGTCACACATAATGTATCCTTTTGAGATTGGCTCTCACCACCCAGCATAATTTCCCTGAGGTACATCCATCTTGTTGTGTTATCAATAGATCCTTCCTTTTCATTGCTGATTTGCATCCCGTGGTGTGGATGGACCATAGTTTGTTCAAACAGTCAGCCATAGAAGGAAGGACATTTGAGCAGTGTCTAGTTGGGAGCTACTACCAGTGAAGCTGCTATGAACAATCATGTACATGTTCCTGTGTGAAAATAAGTCTTCGTTTCTCTGGGATAAATGCCTAAGAATGCAATCGCTGTGTGTATGATGTGTTAGGGTACTCCAGAGAAAGGAAAGAGAACCAACAGGAATATATATATGGGGGTGGCAGGGAGGAGAGAGGGAGAGAAACAGATTTATTTTAAGGAATTGGCTCATGCGGTTGTAGGAGCTGGCAAGTCTGAAGTCTGCAAAGCAGGTCAGCAGGTTGGAACTCAGGAAAGAGTGAATGTAGCAGTCTTGAGCGCAAAAGCAGTCTGCAGGCCGACTACCTTCCTCTTGGGGGATCTTAGTCTTTTCTCTTAAGGCCTTCAACTGATTGGATGAGGCCCACCCACACTATGGAGAACAATCTGCTTTACCCAAAGCCCACTGATGTAAACGTCAATCATAACTAGAACATACCTTCACAGCAACTTCTGTGTTTGACCAAAGGATTGGGCACCATATCCTAGCCAAGCTGACATATGAAATTAACCATCACATGTGGTAAGTCAATTTTATTTTATTTTATTGGTTTTTTAAAATAAATTTATTTTTGGCTGCATTGGGTCTTCATTGCTGCGTGCAGGCTTTCTCTAGTTGTGGCGCGCGGGGGCTACTGTTTGTTGTGGTGTGCTTCTCATTGCGGTGGCTTCTCTTGCTGCAGAGCACAGGCTCTAGGTGGGCGGGCTTCAGTAGTTGCAGCATGCAGGCTCAGTAGTTGTGGCTCGTGGGCTCTAGAGCTCAGGCTCAGCAGTTGTGGCGCACGGGCTTAGTTGTTCCGCGGCATGTGGGATCTTCCTGGACCAGGGCTCGAACCCATGTCCCCTGCATTGCAGGCGGATTCTCAACCACTGCGCCACCAGGGAAGTCCCTTATGTGTTTTCTGATTTTTTTCTTTTTTATTGTAGAGTTGAACTTCTTTTCCCTTTTCTCCCCCATTTCGCTGTCCCTCCCTTCTTTGGAAGGTATACACCAAATAGCTGTTATTTTATCTGGTTCTCCCAGTTATTGTAACCTACATATTTAATAAAATAAAATATAAAGTTAATATCTTTTCCCTCCTTATGATCAATTATACTTTATTTTTTTAACACTTGATGAAGTTTTAAAATTTACTAATTAATTAATTAATTTGGTTGCACTGGGTCTTAGTTGTGGCGGGTGGGCTCCTTAGTTGCGGCATGCATGTGGGATCTAGTTCTCTGATCAGGAATCAAACCTGGGCCCCCTGCATTGGGAGCGCAGGGTCTTAGCCACTAGACCACCAGGCAAGTCCCTGAACAATTATACTTTAGAATTGTTTATCTCCGATCAGTCCTCCCTATTTTTATGCCATTATTGACGTTATTTGGGTCCTGTCCTGCTCTCCTACAAATCATCATCATCATAATTATTGTTACAACGGAGACAAGAAACGGCGGTGTTTTGCCGACAGCCGTGTGGATGTGCTGTCTTGGAAGTGGGTCCTCCCTGTCAGTCAGCATCAGGGGAGACTGCAGCCCCGGCAGATAATCTTCACCGCAGCCTCACACGATTCCAGGCCAGAGCCACCCAGCTCCTAACCCACAGAAATGGCAAGAAAATATGTTGCCTTAAGCCACTAAGTTTTAAGTTGCCTCGTTCTGCAGCCACAGATAACTAACTCATCCCGGTCTACAATTCCTTCTTGAATTTTACCTTCTCTCTGAAATCCTTCTCTGGAATTTCCTTTAGTCAAGTGCTGTTGGTGGTAAACTCTCAACTTTGTTTGAACATGTTTTTATTTTGCCCTCACCCTCAAAAGACAGTTTCTCGGGACGTGGGCTTCTAGGTTAATAATTATGTATATAATCTCAGCCATTGAAGGCATTTCACTCTCTCTGGCCTCTGATGTCACTGTGGCAGCTCTTTTGTTTTTCTGTTTCTGGATTCTTTAACAATTTTTTTTCTGCTTATTTATATTTTCTATGTTTTCTATAACAAACATCTATAAGCTACATAAAACACACATATGCAACCCAACTAAAGTCCTTCCATAGCTCTCTAACAGAGCTCAGGAAAAAGTACAAACTCCATCCATAGGCCATCATGCCCTAGCTCTACGCCTACTGAACTCTTCCTCTTCCAAACCTCTCCACTCCTGGAATGGCCCATGTGCTCCCTTGCCTCTATCTTACTCATCATCTGAGGCTTGGTTCAGGTATCCATTCACTTTTCAACTTGTCCAGAAGAGGTTTTCCCTGAACTGTCTCGTCACCCCTCCCCCAATAACCACACCTGCCCCCAACCCCACAGTAAAGGTTGGAGGTGTCTCCCTCAATGTCTTTAACAATCTTTTAGGAGAAAATGTCACTTCTTTTTATTCATCCTGGCTGGGATCCACTGGGATTCCTGGATCTGAGAATTGATATTTTTAGCCAATTCTGGAAAAATTTAAGCCAGTTTAACTTCATATATTGTCCCTCCTTCCCTAGCCTCTCTTTCAGGAAATCCAATCAGACAAGCAGCCCTCTCCGCCTTATCTTTCAAGATCCTCCTCTCATCCATATTTCCCAACTCTGTCTCTATGGGCCGTGTTCTGGACCATTTCCTAAGCTCTGTCTTTCAATTCACTAAGTCTCCCTTCAGCTATGCTGAAATTTTCCATCTGAAGTCCATTTGAGTTTTAAATTTTTATATATATTTTAAATTCCTGGTTCTATTAGATTCTTTTTCATGTTATCAGTCACCTTTATAGAATAAAAGATTACACTTTTTTTTAAACAGAATAAGAAACTATAAAGACTATTTCTTGTTCATATTTTCAAGGATCTCTTTTATTTCTTCAGGCATACAAAACATAGCCATTTTATGTTCTCTGATTACTGAATATCTGAAATGGCTACAGAATCTGCTGTTTCTGCTGGCTCTCATGGTAGATTCTTTCCTTGTGGTGTTTGTGAAAAGTGTTTTAAGTTGGAGACGCTCATTTTCCTTGGAACTTGGTCCATAGGAAATCCTTGAGGCCTGGTGGAGTTGCATTGCTGTAGAGCAGAGATGCTCAGCTAAGGGCAACTTTGCCCCCTGGGCACTGGCAATGTCCAGAGACATTTTGGTCATCACAACTGAGTGTGTGTGTGTGTTGCTGGCGTGGATACAGGCCAGGGATGGTGCTAAACATCCTATGGTGCACGGACGGCTCCCCCAAGACTTACTGCGGCCCCAAACATCCCCCGTGCATGGCTAAGAAACACTCACTGCTCTAGCGAGGATGTTTTGCTTCCGCCAGCCGCCTGGGCCCCGCCAACCGGGGGCCACTTACAATTCTCCCCTTGGGGTCTCTAGGGCCACACAGGCAGCCTGATTTCAGACTGCAAATGAAGAGGATGCACTTTCCGCTCTGCGTGTAAAGCCAGCGCCATGAGGCCTCTCCCTGAGTCGCAGGTTTCTTCCACACTCACCCTGCGGCTGAAGGGTCCGCCTTCTGTGGGCAGTACCCCTGGGGCAGACACTGGGTTCTGGTCCTGCCTCCCAAGTTCCTTGAAGACCTCAGGGGGAAAGCAGACACCCTCAGGGCGAAGGCTACCTCCTTTGCCATTTCAGCCTCTGCAGGTTCGTTCCCTCTGTATCCAAGGTGCAGGGCTGGGCAGGAGCCAGTCAGGTGAAGCGGGAAGTGGGTGTTCCCAGGGATGGAACAGCATTTGCAAAGCCCAGAGACGGGAGAGCCCGGCAGCCGGCAGGGCTGGGGGCGGGGGATGTGGAGGCTGAATCCCGCTCGGGGCCTGGGTCTGCCCTGCGTCATGAGGAGGTGCAGGAAGGGCTAGGAGCAGGGGAGGCGCAGTTTTCCGTTCTGGACTTGTCCAGGGCTGTTTGGAGGGTCTGCGAGCAGAGGGGCTCCTAGTGAGGGTGGGCTCAGGGCCTGGCCAGGTAGGGGGGACTGGTCACGGGATTGCAGTGGGCAATGGGAGGGGGACCAGGAAAGGGGCGGCTTGGGGAGGTCCTGGTGGGCGGGCCCCTACCTGATGGCTGGAAGGATGCCTCCTCGGCGGGCACTGGTCCAGTCACCACACCACAGGTAGGCTTCGGTGCTGGAGGCCCGATCTGGCCCTTCAGGACCAGCTCCCCTTCCATCTCAGGGAACCTGCCCAGTAGGTCTAAGTCCAGGGGCGCTTGGGCCCGCAGGAGAACCCACCCCCATCCTCTGAGGGCAGCTTGTGTGCTGGGCGGATTGGGGTCTGACCTGGGACAACCGCGCACCCAGAGCCCCGCGCCCACTGGCCCCGAGTGTGGTGTGGGGAGGGGCTCCGGCCAGGTCGCTGCCGGTGTAGCGGAGCTGGGCCCGGCGGGGAGTGGCCGCCTGCACCTTGGACCCCTCCTCTGTGGTCAGGCCATGCCCCAACCCCGGGGCTGTGGGAAGCTGTGCACACAAGCCCTCCAGGCCGCAGGTCCCATGCTCCATACATACACGCGTATACCGTGTCCAGGGCCCCTGACCGCTCAGCCTGCCTGTAATGCCCGTGTACGCTCAGCTGGGGGTCGGCGGGGGATGGCAGCGGGGAGCATGGAGCCCGTCTCGGGGTGATCACAGGCCCAGCTGAGCAGGAGGTCTCCCTTAGAGCAGGAAAGGACCCCTGATGGGACCCACTGCCGGCCTCTTCCTAAGTCCTGTGGGACCCCCTTCCTGTGATCCAGACCCAGGACCAAGCTGGGGTGGGGGGATAGAGGGTGTGCAGGTCCCCATACCGGGGGAAACTTGAATCTGGTGAAGGGCCTGGCAAGGCTGCTGGACCTACAAGGCCCCTTGGGGCATGTCTGGGAGGCCCAGGCTGACCCCCTTCCTGGGGACAGGGCCCTCCCCAGGGAGGGGCACACTTAAGCCACCCTGGTGACCACAGCCCTGGCCAGGTCACCTGGCAGGCCCAAGGCTCTGGGCCTGGGTCACAGGTTGCTCGGTGGAGTCTGGGCCAGGAGGGATGAAGGCCAACCCGTTTGTTTAGCATCTAAGGTCTGTGGGGAGGACCAAGCAGGCCAGCTTTGGCCCAGGCACGAATGCAGTGAATCCTCAACACCATGCCCTCGGGGCTCCCCTAGAACTGGACACAAGCAGACCCCCCTTCTTAGAGGCCACCCTCCACCTGCTCCTGGCTGAGGGACAGCCGCCTAACCTTGAGGGGGGGGAAGACGCCCTTGGACCCCCGGGGCCAATCACCCACTGGACCTGCAGGTGTCCCAGCCCGCCCGAGGTTCCCCTACTCCAGGCCCCATGTGAGACACCACAGTGGGGCCTCCAAGGCCGCAGTCATCAGTGCATGTGGCGCCCTCTGCTGGCCACTCTTGGGAACGCAGCCTTGTGTGATCAGTGCTTTCCACTGGAGACCCCAGGTGAGAGGGGAGACACACCAGCTGCAAACACAGGGGCAGGCCTGCCCAGGGCTGCCCAGATCTGGTGAACACGAGGGGGTGTCCCCCGCTGTCCACTCACAGTGGCAGGAGCAGCTTCAGGTTGTGTGTTGGCATGATGGAGTCCCACCCCAGGTCAGGCCCCCGAGACCAAGATGGAGTCAACGTCTGGGGTCTCAGAACATCCTGGGGTTAGGGGAGCCCGGACTGGAAGGGAGGAAGGAGGGCGGTGCTCGGGTTGGCCAGGGTGCCTTCAGCCTCCGAGGTGGGGCTCAAGGAAGTGCCCGCCCGCCCAGGGCTGAGTGCCAGGCCGCGAGGCCCCATGGCAGTGCCTGGGGCTGGCTAGATGAAGGTGGAGTCCAGGGGCCCAGCGTCCTGCTGGCTGAGGGCACGGGCCTCAAACAGCTGCTTGATGAGGGCGGACTTCTCCTGCTCCAGCTGTGTGATACGCTCGCTCTTGTCGGTCACCTCCTGGGCGGCAGGAGGGCAGTCAGGGCCTGCCCAGCCTCCAGCCCCCGGCCACGCACCCGTCCCGCAGCTCACCTGGGTAAGGAGCCGGTTCTGCTCCTTCAGCATGAGAATGGTCTGCCGCTGCCAGCCGGGGACCGAGGGCGAGGCGGGGGCCAGGGCGGGGCCCAGGGGCCCTGAGGAGGACGAGGGCAGAGCCTACAGGAGGGCACGGTCAGGCAGGCCTGGCAGCCCTGCCACAGCCTCTAGGACAAGGGTGAGGGCGGCACCGAGCTGGTCTGGGGAGCACTCACCCTTCCGGCGCAGGCCGCGGCCAGCAGTTCCCCCAGGCACCGGGCCACCTCCTGCACCTTGGGCAGCAGCTGCCCCAGCAGGCGGGGGCTCCCCTCAGCCCCGAAGCCCTGGGAGGAGAGTGGGGGGTGGTGGTCAGAGAGCAGGGCCGGCCGGGGCCAGCCCCAATGCCTCGAGGGGGGTCCCCACGGGTGGGGGGAAGTCACTGCTCAGAGCTGAGGGAGCCCAGGGGTGTCGCAGGTGGGGAATATCACGGGATGGGGGGCGGCGGGGGCCTGGCCCAGCACTCTGGGTGGAGGGTCAGCCGCTGTGCCCAGCTGGGGGTGCCCGGGTTTGGGTGGGCGATCACTGTGTGTGTTGGGGGAGGGCCACTCTGCCTGGGGCGGGGGGCAGCCTAGCCCTGGGCAACATCACTCACGGCACTGGCCCTGCTCTGGCCCAGGCGGCGCTGGCGCTCCTGCACGCGCTGCAGCTGCTGCTGGTACCACTCCCGGCCCCGTGCCATCATCTCCAGGCCCTGCAGCAGCACCTCCTGCTCCTGTTCCAGCTCCTTCATCTGCTTCAGCTGCGACACACGGGCACGCACCATGCCAACGGTGTGACACCGGGTGCCGCCTGCACCTGCCCCCGTCTGCAACTCACAACCAGCCCGCACAGGAACGGACCCACCGGCCCGTGTGCACGCGCCCGTACTCGCGTGAGCCCTCCTGCGCTGGGAAGCACAGCCCCCCTCCTCCTCCGGGGGGCTCCTCCTCCGGCGGGGCCTGGCCTTCCTCAGGCCCTCCACGCAGCCCTCCCCAGGGGAACCTTCCCCTCTCTTTATGGCGAGTGGTAGGCCCCCGGCTGGTGGGCCGGCCTACCATAGCAGGGAAGCGGGCAGGGGCCAGCGTAGCGCTGGGGAGGGGGCCAAACGTTCCCCCTAAAGGACTTGCTGACCTGGCCGTGGGCCGTCCCACAAGGGGATTCAAAGCAGGATGGGGAGAGAGGTTTAGAACTGCTGACGTTCCTGCCACAGAATCCCCCAGAACCCGAAACCAGGTGCTCCCTCCTGGGCAGAGGGGTGGTCCAGGAGGCCACATCTGGGGGCCAAGGCCAAACCCAGGCAAGACGGAGAGCCCCCCCGAGCCCCCCGGGCCCTTACTCACCAGGTCGCAGTCCACACCGTTGGTGATGGTGTGTCTCCGACGTTCCCCTCGGGCACGGGGACCCCACCGGGCGTCCCCCACGCCCAGCTCCCGGGCCCTGCAGGCCACTGCATCTGCAGCAGAGGCGAGGGCCTGGCTCACTTCCAGGCCTGCCAAGTCAAGCTCGAGTCCCCCAGCCCCGCAAAGACCCATCCCGGACCCCCTGCCAACCAACCCCAGCCATGCAGAGCCAGGTGTGCCGGCCTGCATGCGTTGGGATTCCTCCCCCCGCCGGTGCCAGGCTGGGGTCTGGTCCTCACTCGACCTCCACGAGCTCCCCTCACACCTGCCTTGGGGACAGCCGTGTGTGTGGCCGCTGAGGCTGCATGTTTGCACACACACCACGCACGCCTCAGGCGTGAGCTCCCTGAGGGCAGGGGCTCCATCTGGCTCATGTGTGCACACCCAGGGCCCACACCTCACAGGCTCGAAGGCTGCTAGGCACGGAGCCAGTGGGGCCGCCTCTGGATTCCTCTCCTCTCTCCTTGTCCGCCCGGGCCCTTTAAGGGTGACTGGAGTTCACGCAGGAGAAACGTGGGGCACGGGTGGTGGAGACCTGACTTCTCCCGGGAAGGTGACTGCAGCATAAAGTTAGTTCCCTGCATGTGTGCACCAGCCGTGCCCTCAGCAGGCAACTCCTACAGCACACGTGGCCAGCTGCAGTTGGCTTGGGGCCGGAAGGCCAGGTACTTCCCGGGGAGAGCCTCCTGGAGGGCCAGCAGGCTTTCCTGGGGGAGGGGGGAGTATGTGCAGGGCCGCCCAGGAGGGGAGGAGGGCACCCTCCACTGGCTCCCTAGCCCTATGCCCCACCGGCACAGGGGTAGGCGGGTGGTGCAAGAAGGGGGCACAGGTATGCCTGCTAGGGACACGTCCAGAGGGCTGGCACCAGGTGGCCACGCAGGCCACCAGCCAGCCCCGGCGGACAGGCCCCAGGCGGGCCGAGTTCACGTTCTAACCTTCCGGGCTGCCCGGCGAGCAGAGAAGGCACGGCGGGGGGAGGGGGCGGGGGGAGGGGGCGGGGCCCCCGGAGCACCTGGGCGGGTCTGCAGAGCTGCCCCGGGACCCCCAGATGACGGCACGCTGGACGCCGGCGGCTGACCACCAGGCAGAGACGTCACCACCCGTGTCCGGGCCTGACAGAGCAGCTTGTACTTAGGGAGCTCAGGCCGGCCTGCACCCTGAGCCCCAAGAGGGAACGGCAAGCAGGACCTGGACCTCTGAGAGGGCTTGGGAAGCTGTGAACACGGAGCGCTTTCTCTTCCTGGGGTGCTAGGGGGCTCTTGGAGCTCAAGGTTTGGCACCCAAAGAGTATGTCACACGCCCTGGCTGGGCCTCTGCCTGTAAAAGGTGACAGCGAGAGCCCTGGCCTGAAGCCTAGAGAGGGACTGGTGTGAACACTGCCCCGTGGTGGGCAACAGCCATGTGCCCGACTCCGGACCTGGACCTCAGAGGGCTGCAGTAAGGGACCCCACGTCACACAGGGCACCAGGGCAAAGCCGGGTGGGACGACAGGCCTGAGGCCTCCAAACCCCAACCCCACGGCTGACTTCCAACTGTGTGCAGCCGTGTGGATTGCACCAGCCCTGAACTCAGGCCAACCACACCCAGAAGCCCACTCCCCCTGCACACACCTTGGGCACAGGGAGGAACCTGCGTGCGGGAACCCGCAGCCTCGGGGGGGGGGGGGCCGCTGGATTAGCTCACCAGGGAGGCTAGGGGGTCACCGCAGCTCCCACTGGCAGTCTTGGGCTGGGGAATATGTCCGAGCCTGGGTGGGGGGGTCCAGCGAAGCTGGCAGAGCGGTGGGCAGCACAGAAAGGGCTGGCAGCTGCCCGGGTGGAAGGCCTGCACCTGCACGGGCTGAATGGGCCGAGGGGCCCAGCCCCCGCCCACAGCCATAAAGCAGGTCTTGTTCCCAGGGCAGACTCTGGGGGACAAACAGGGGACCATTCAGACATCTCCTGTCCCTGCCAAGTGGACCGGACGCCAGGCCATCCCCAGGGGCTGTGGTCGGTCCCTCCCAGGTGTCAGAGGTGCCACGGCTCCAGGCCTGGAAAACTGGGCTGGAGACCACCCACCCCTCTGCCTTTCCTGGCAGCTACGCCAGGTCCTCCTGCACCACCCGTCTGCTCGCAAAGGCCCAGGTGTCCCCAGGTGTGGGCAGTTACTGGAGGTGGAGAGCCCCCTCATACTGGACAGGTTCCCTGGTGCCCCGCTAGGATTTGGTACAGAGTGGGTTCCTGGTGGGGTTTGCTGAGTCACCCACCAGCCCCTTGGCCAGGGTCCCTGAGCACACCGGGATGGGGACGAAGCTTCTTCCCCTCCAGGCCGCCAGGTGTGTTCCAGGCTCAGAAGCCGACGAAGAGCTGCCCGCTCTCGTCCCCCGCTGGGAGATGCTCAGGCAGCACCTCTCCGGTGCGCCGGCGAAGGGAGCTACGAGGCGGGGCCGGGCGCCGCCCCGCACTCACCAGCGTCCGTGTTCGGGCTCCGCTCCAGCGCCGCGCCCTGGGGCCGTTCGGGCTCCTCCGGGCCGGGCGCCGCCTCCGCCGGGCTGCACAGCTTCTCTAGGCTCCGGGCCGCGCCGCCCGGGCCGGCCGGCGGGGGGCGCGCGCCCAGGGGCAGGGGCTTCCTCTCCAGGACCGTCCGTGGCTCGTCGGCCGGCGCGAACACCAGGCGCTGCGGCGGCGGCGGCTGCCCCCCGGGCCGCGCCGGGCAGCCTCCCCGGGCCGGGGCGCGCGCCGGGGCCCGCGTGCCGCCGTCGGCGCTCAGCAGTGAGGTGCGCAGGCCGGCCACGAAGCGCTCGAAGGTCAGGTAGCCGCTGGCCGGGGCCACCTGGCGCAGGCCCTCGAGCACGCCGCGGGGCAGCTCGCGCGCGTCGGCGCCCTGCCAGCGGGACTCGATCTCGCGCAGGTGCACGATGCCGCGCCGCCGGTCGTCCAGGATGTCGAAGAGGGTGCGCAGGCTCTGCAGGAAGGCGCGCGGCAGACCCTCCGTGCCGGGCGCGGGCGCGAAAGGCGGCCCGCGGCCGGGCTCGGCCATTGCGGCTCCGGCCATGGGCGCCCGCCAGCAGGCCTCGGTCCTCGGCCCGCCCCGGGCTGGTCCCCGCGTGGCCCAGGGTCCGTCCCCGGGGGGCCCGACGGCGGGCCCGGCGGCACGCAACCCGCCGCGACAATAGCTGCGACTTTTTGAATGGGCTTCCTCGCGGCGTCAGAGCTCATTAGCATTCGCGGCGGCCATTGGCCGAGGCTGGCCCATCTCCTCTCCGATTGGCTAAGAGGCCGGCAGCCCGGTTTGATTTTCGAGCGGAGGGGTCGGCGGCTCGCGCGCTCCCGCCTTGCCGGGAGGGACCGGGGGCGCGCGGAGGCCCCCGGCTAGTAGAGGGAGGGGTCCCCGAACTCTGCCTCCCTCCCGACCTCGCGGGTGGGGGAGGGACCCCTGAGAGGCCCCTTTATACTTCCCAACCCCCACCACACCAGCCCTCCCGCCGCGGTTCCGCCCTTGCCGGGTTTGGCCGCCCAACCCACCTCTCCGAAGGGCGGGGCCAGGCGCCCTGCAGAAAACCTGTCCCCAGGTGGCCTCCTGGGATAAGGATGGGGAGCATAGCCCTCCAGACACCCACCTTCCCCCTCTAGCTCCCCTGGGCGCTCTTCGCTGAGGGTCCCCCGTCGCAACCCTGGGGCTCCTTTCTCTTGAGCCAGGCGGGCCCCAAGAGGATTGTGGGCTCCAGCCAGCTGGGCGCTTCCCCTCACAGAGGCCTCTCTGTCCCCACGGCTGCTAGCTTCTCCTCTGGCCCCTGGGGATAGCCTGGCCTTTCCTGTCGGCTGCAGGACAAAGCCACGTTTCCCGTGTCCCCAGATTCCCGTCTGCTCGCAAGATCCTCTGCTCTGGCCCCTTACTCTGGCTGGTCACTTCCTCCAGCTGCTCCTAGGGCTCTCGTGGCCTCCTCAGGCCAGCTAGGCAGCCGTGTGTACCGCTGCCACCACCGCCCCTGCTTCATTTCCAGCTGGGATGTGGTCACTCCGTCTGGTCAGTCTGGGAGGGGCCAGGGCTTAGCCTGCAGTCCAGCTCTGGGAGGCCATCTCAGGACCAACCGGTGGAACCCCTCCCCCAAACCAGGGAAGTACCCAAGATGCTGTCTGCCTGGGACCCCTGCCTTCGCCACAGCCTGTCCTCAGACCCTGCCCTGCTCCATCCCCTCCCCTGACAGTTTTCTACACACAGCTGGCACCTTGCCACTGAACACTGCACATGTGTTACTTGCTGCTTTAGAAGCAGACTGTCCACCTTCAGGGGTAAAACAGCAAAGAGTCGCCAAACACCTCCTCCAGACAGGCTGCTGGCACAGGGCTCGGCTCCACCCTCTGGCTGGCTGCCTACCTGGGTCTCTGTGTCCTTGGGCCCCAGGCACTGGTCTGTGTCTCAGGCTGTAAGGGCAGCTGCCCTGGCCAGGGAGTGTCCTGGGTCCATTTCTCCCCTGGGGTTACCCCTCAAAGTGAGGACTCTTTTGTGGTAAGGAATCTGGGGGGTACCTAGAAAGCTGTGAGCCTGGAGTCACCCCATGGAGACTGGTCCGTCCCTGCCTTCCCAAAGTGGACCAGCCAAAGTCCCAGGGGGCATTCAAGCCATTTGTCCTGCAGTTCATCTCCCCCCTCCTTCTCTGCTTCCAGCAACACCTACCCCCCACCCCACTCCCCTATCCTTAGGGTACCGGCATTCCCTCACCTCTGGGCCTTTGCACTTGGTGGCTTTCCTACCAGGAACACCCTTCCTGTTTGCTCCTGGCTGAGCCCTGTGCTCTTTGGAAGCAGGGCCTGGTCCACAGTGGTGCTCAGTGGAAACCGTCCTGGAGGTTGCAGCAGAAAGAGCATCTTTGTGTGGGATGCCAAGCCAGGGGGAGGCCTGTGTGAGGGGGAAGCCTGGGGACAGCTCTGTGGGGATCAGTGTGGGTGTGGAGGCCGGCGGCCAGCGAGCGGTGCTGCTGCCTCTCAGGGCCACGTGACCAGCGGGACCCAGGCTAGACTGGGGCCCTTGTGAGCCTGCGCCCGCTGTGTCGCGGAAGCAAAGGCCTCTCAGGGCCTCTAGGGCTGTGGGGAAGGTGGCCCCCGCTGGCCCTTGGTCTGTGGGCTTTCCGTGGCCCCTGGCTAGGCGCTGGAGGAAGGCAGGGAAGCAAGTGGAGTCAGTGCCAGCTCTGGACGTGGGACTAAGGCGTGGCCCCTGTGTCCTTCTTATCCTGAAGTCTGATCATTTCCTCCTTCCAAGCTGCTTTCCAGCCTGGCCCACTTTCCCACCGGCAGCTTTCAGATTTGCTGTCACCTGGGGCGGTTTCCCAGAGCCCCGGGCGAGGCAGGTCCTCTGCGGCCCTTAAACTTTCTGAGGTAGCCACCTTAGTTGTACCTTTCACCGTGCCAGCCTGGAGCTCCTTGGAGTGGGCAGGGGCCCTGGGGCCCTCTGTCCCCACCCAGCACGGGGTGTGGGAGGAGGGATGGGCACCTGCCTCCAGTCCGGAGCGGACCCCAGGGCTCTCTGGCCTCCACTCCCACAATGACAACCAGGAACCTTGTTGGCCTTGGGGTCCTGCTCCCCCGAACCCTTTGGACTAGGCCCTAGGACAAAGGGAAGGTGGCTTCACGGCCACAAGCGTGCCCCTGGCAGGGGTCCGGGAAGTCGCCGCCCGCCTCTGCCTCCTTGCTACTCCCGCGTGTCTGCGCCCCCGGCTGCCCGGGTGGGTCAGCTCCCGTGCTCTTGGCCCTGCAGGTGCCTCTGGCTCCCCAGTGCCGATCGCCCCAACCCTGCTGATCTCAGTTTCACCCACGCCTTGAGGTGGGATTTAGGGGCTACCCTGACCAACATGGACCCCAAGTTGATGTTCTGACACCTGCCTTCCAGGGCACGTGTGCAGGGGCAGTGAGAGCTGGGTGGACTCTGGCCTGGGCTGTAGAACCTGCTCTGCTCCCTGCTTCCCTGCCTTCCACGTCCAGCTCCAGCCTCTGCCCCGGGCTGCCCTTCACTGCCACAGGCTACAGGAGCAGACCATCCACTCATTCAGCACGTGCTCCCGAACAGTTGTGTGGCCCAGTCGCTGCGCTAGGCTTGGGGTCCAACACGTTCGTTCCGTTAACAAACACTGACTGAGTGTCCACTGTGTGCCGGGCGTGGATCTAAAGTGAGGGACAGAGCAGTGAACCAGACAGCATCCGGCTCTCATGGGGTTTACTTCTCATGGGGAAGTCAGGCAGGGGAGAATGTAGAAAGGCACGAAGGAACAGAAAAGGATGGGAAGGTCTCCCCAACTGTGACTTGTGAGGAGAGATCTGGCAAAGTGGGGCAGGAAGTCACGTGACTTTCTGAGGAAGAGCCATTCAGGTGCAAAGGCCCTGAGGCAGGCTGACTTCTTTCAGGTCCAGGAGAAGGTACAGAGGGCCCCAGGAGGCTATGAAGCGCCACCTCCTAACCCAGGAAGGGTAGTGGAAGGGGTGGGGCTCTATGGACAGAACCTGCCTGCCAGGACAGGCAACGGCCTTAACAGAGGTTCCCTGGGACGGGCTGGGGGAGATCTTACTTTTCATTTTGGGTCCTAAAGCACCATTTGAACTTGTTTTAACCATGGGCATGTATTACTTTCAGACTTAATAAAACTAGTTTCTAAAAGAAAGTTTTGTCTTCAAGTGGCTGAAGCTACTCTTTCATATTTTTCACAAGGGAGTTTGTAAACAGCAAGATGTTTAAAACCAGATAGTTAAGTAACAAGGCAGGGCGAGGGGCAGCTCCTGCGTGGTTCCGGTCACATGGCAAGGGGAAGGAGGAGGGATGTGAAGAAGGGAGCCCCCAAGGAGGCAGGGTGGCCTTCTGGGGGGCCTTGGTGACATCCAGACACCCGGCCCCTCTGGTGATCTGGCTCTGTCCTCCCCAGCCCAGCCGTGAGTCGGCTGGCCTCTTCACTGAGCCCCGGACTGTTGTCTTGGTAAATGCAAACAGGTCCACAGGCAGGGACAGACCCTAGCCTCTCCCTCAAGTGCCCCCCCCCCCCCCCCCCGCCCCAGGGCTGTGGGCAGGGAGATGAATTAGAACTGAAGTCAGTCCTCCTGAGCCTGAGTGGGCAGGGGCGGGGCTCGGCGTGGCTTCCGGGGCCGAAGAGAGGCGGGGCGGATCGGGGGCGGGACCGGGTCGGGATCGGGGCCGAAGAGAGGCGGGGCGGGCGGGGGTCCGCGACCCGGCCGGGCTGGGCCTGGGCGGGGTCAAGGCGGGGCACCTCGGGCCCGCCCAGCTGGGGTCGGCACCGCCCGCCGAGTCCCGTGACGCTGGTCCGAGAGCGCGGGTCACGAGTGCCAGCGCGGCCGACGGCGGTGGCGGCGGCGGCGACGACATGGCTTCGGAGCTGGACGTGCGCGCCCGGCTGCAGCGCGCCGGCCAGGAGCACCTCCTGCGCTTCTGCGCCGAGCTGGCGCCGGGGCCGCGTGCCGCGCTGCTGGCCCAATTGGAGCCCCTGGAGCCCGAGGCGCTGCGCGAGCACTGCCGGCGCGCGGCCGCCGCCTGCGCGCGCCCCCCGGCCCCCGCGCCTGACCTGGCCGCGCGCCTGCGGCCCCTGCCTCCCGAGCGCGTGGGCAGCGCGAGCGGGGTCGCCCCCCAGACGCGGCGGCTCTGGGAGGAGGAAGGTAGGCGGGGCGGGGGTCCAGGCGGCGGGCGCTCCCGGCCTCCGGAAGGCGGCCTCGCCCGCAGAGCGTGGCGACAGGGGAGGGGGTACTTGGAGTTCAGTTTGCCTTCTTCGTGAAATCGACGCTCTCACACGCACCAGCTCGGGGCTGGGGTTTGGAGCCCCCGAACGCTGCCGTGCTGGCAGCCGCCCCTAGGCCTCACTCCCCGCGGAGAGTGCTTTGTTCTGGGCACGCCTGGATGGCCAGCTGCCCAGCCCACGTATTGACAGCAGGGGCCCCCTTAGACACTTGCACACGCTCCTTTTCACACCAGCGCCGGCGCAGCTGCGCTCTTTGCCTCTTGGCCTGGAGGTGAGGCAGTCGCTCCTGCAGGGGAGGCTGCCCAAGGCCCCTGCTGGACAACTCCGGCCGGGCCCACCCGGTGTTTCCTCTGAAGGACCTAGGTTGGGAATGAACCCAGGAGGATATCGTCAGTACCTTGGCGGGGTCGGGGCAAGGTTAGGTTTGGGTGAGGCCCAGGCCCAAATCAGAATGTTACCTGGATAGTTCTGTTCTGCGGCTGTCAGATGGCTCACCGTCCCAGGCACAAGTTTGGCTCTAAAATGAAAGGGTGGTTGTGTGACGGGTTCCAGGCATCCCCTCATGGCACCCCATGCCCCCAGGTTTCCACCAGATCGCCCTGAACAAGGTGGCCGTGCTGCTGCTGGCTGGTGGGCAGGGCACTCGCCTGGGCGTGACCTACCCCAAGGGCATGTATCAGGTGGGGCTGCCCAGCCAGAAGACCCTGTATCAGCTGCAGGCAGAACGGATTCGGCGGGTGGAGCAGCTGGCTGGCGAGCGCTATGGGACCCGCTGCACCGTGCCCTGGTGTGCCCTCCTGCGTTACCTTGGCCCCAGAGTGATCCCCCCCGTGTAGCCCTAGTCCTGCTCCACACCACGACTTGAACCCCAACCCCAGCACAGCCCCGGACAGAGCCCAGCACCCACCCAGGCGGAGGCCTGACCACTGCCCTAAGGCTGCACCCTGATGTCAGCCCATCTACCAGAGGGGCCAGGCCCTCCGAAAGCCTGGCTCAGGCTTGCCTCCCCTTGCAGGTACATCATGACCAGTGAGTTCACGCTGGGGCCCACAGCCAAGTTCTTCAAGGAGCATGACTTCTTTCACTTGGACCCCAACAACGTGGTCATGTTTGAACAGCGCATGCTGCCTGCTGTGACCTTCGATGGCAGGGCCATCCTGGAGCGGAAAGACAAGGTTGCCATGGCGCCAGGTACACCCCATCCCTGAGGCAGGGAGGGTCCGCCTGGCCTAGAATGTGGAGCTAGCTAGGGGTCAGGATGCCTGGGACAGACGCCAAAATATGCTGCCCAGAGGCCGCATGGTCCTGAGCCAGTGGCCTTCCCTCTCTGGGCCTTGATTCCCATGTGTCATGTGGAACAGCCACAGGGCTATTTGGATGGCGACAGAGAGCGGCCTCAGGCACAAGGTCCAGCCCCGGGGGATCTCGCCTGCCTCTGGCGCGCCCTCAACTAGCTGGCTGAGGCCGGCAGGAGCCCTTCCAAGACCCTTTGCTTTCTCCCTCTGCAGATGGCAACGGGGGCCTGTACTGCGCGCTGGCGGACCACCAGGTATTAGAGGACATGGAGCGGCGCGGAGTAGAGTTTGTGCACGTGTACTGTGTGGACAACATCCTGGTGCGACTGGCCGACCCGGTCTTCATCGGATTCTGCGTGCTGCGGGGTGCCGACTGTGGAGCCAAGGTGAGCCTGCCGCCCCCTCGCGTCACCCCGCCCCTCGCGTCGCCCCCGCTCCCTCGCATCGCCCCGCCCCGCCCCTCGCGTCGCCCTCGCCTCTCCTTTCGGCCTGCCCTCCACGCCCCGCCCTCCTCCCAGCCCCTGGCCCCGCCTCCTCCTTCCCGCACGCTGGGCCCCGCCCCAGTCAGCCGTCCCCGCCCGTCCGGTCGTGGCCGCAGGTGGTGGAAAAGGCGTCCCCCGAAGAGCCGGTGGGCGTGGTGTGCCAGGTAGACGGCGTCCCGCAGGTGGTGGAGTACAGCGAGATCAGCCCCGAGACGGCCCGGCTGCGTGCGCCCGGAGGGGGCCTGCTCTACAACGCGGGCAACATCTGCAACCACTTCTTCACGCGAGACTTTCTCCAGATGGTCACCAGGTGTGCAGGGCGACCAGCCGGGCCACAGGGACTGGGGGCAGACCTGAGCTGGGTGGGACTGTGGGGTGCGGTACGGAAAGGGTCTTGCGCTCAAACAAGCTGGAAGCAGCGGAGCGCTCCAGTATCTGGTACAAGGCTCTGCGGCCGAGTGGGCGTGGCCCTGCTCCGGGGGCGGGGCGGGGGGGGGGCCGTTGCCCGCAGGCACCACGTCCACCCCGTGGCTTGCCAGTCGCCACTGGGCTTGGGCAGGGATGTGGCCGATGGGGCCCAGCTCTCAGGCTGGGGTGCATGAGGATGCCTGGCCCTCCAGAGACAGGGCTCAGCCCCCACCGCCCTGTGCCTGCTGTGTCCATTTGTCCATCTGCCCACCTGCCCCGGCTGGCCGGGCATGGGGGAGGTGGGCTGGGGCTCCAAGATGTCCTGTCTGAACTGTGTCTTTCCTCCCTTTGGCCTCCTGTCCTCTAGGGAGTTCGAGCCCTTGCTGAAGCCACACGTGGCTGTGAAGAAGGTCCCCTACGTGGACGAGGAGGGGAATCCAGTAAAGCCACTCGAGCCCAACGGGATAAAGATGGAGAAGTTCGTGTTTGATGTGCTCCCGTTTGCCAAGTTAGTGGAGAAGTCATTCGTTTTTTCCTCTTTCCCTTCCCTGATTTGGTGGTGGTTCTGAGGCCCAGCCAGGCAGGGAAGTGGAGGCTGGGGGCTTCACAGTGGGAGTGCCCTTTCGCAGGGGGGAGCTGGGGGGCTGCAGGCGGGTCTCAGGGCAAGAAGGCCAGAGGAAGCAGCCCCTGGGGTGGGAGCACAGGGAGCGTCTGGGGCAGTTGGAGCCCTTGGGGTTGTGGACTTTGGGGGACACCCATGTTCTCTCCTGAGCCCTCCATCTGCCCCTGGCTGGGAGCTAGGAAGCTGTTTCCAGGCGAGGTTGCTGGGGACTCCCAGGGTATGTGGCCCTCACCCTGGGGGGTGGGGTTGGTGGGGAGGGGAGGGAAGGGAGGACTAAGGGCAGCTCCGGGATCTCAGAAACAATCAGAAACAAAGACTCACGTGGTGCCCGGGGGGCCCTCCGCAGCCTGCTGCCTGCAGACCAGACCCCCACGTAGTCCTGTCACCCGGCCTGGCCTTCACCTGCCCAGGACCAGGGTGTCTGGGCTGGGAGGTTGGGTCCCCAGCTGTCGTCCCCGCCTCCCCAGGAACTTCGTGGCCTTCCAAGTGCTGCGGGGGGAGGAGTTCTCCCCTCTAAAGAACGCTGACTCGGCTGAGAGAGACAACCCCTCCACGGCGCGGCGGGCCCTGCTCGCTCAGCACCACCGGTGGGCCCTGCAGGCGGGAGCCCACTTCCTGGACGCACACGGGGCCCGGCTCCCCGAGCAGCCCAGGTGAGTGTGGGCTGCAGGGTGCGACCCGAAGGACAGGATGTCAGGGTGTCGCGGCCCAAGTGCCAGCCCCAGGGCCCTGCTGGCTGTGCTGTGGTCTGAGCTGGGGTGGGCGCTTCCGCCCTGGCCCCACACCGAAGGCAGGTGGCTGTGTGCCCAGCCCTCAAGCTCTGCTTAGAGCCCCACGGGACATGGGGGTCACACCTTCCCTGCTCATCAGAAGCTCTGAAGCCAAGACCCAGGCGTGACATCCAGAAAGCGGCAGGCAGGTCATTTTTCGGGGTGTGGAAAGAATAAGACTTTAGGTGTCTCCTTCTGTGATTGTCAACGGCCGCCCCCTAAGCCTGGTTGCCTGGGCTCTGTGTGAGATGCCTGCGAGGGGCGAGGAGGGTTTTCCAGCCCAAGTCAGAGCCTGCCGCTCGGGTGGGGCGGTGCCCGGGGCCCAGCTGTCCGCGAGGAGGGCGGCGGGTGTGGTGGACAGCCTGGCCGGGCGGGGACTGGGCCAGCCAGCGTGGTGGGTGGTGCAGGGGAGGGCCCCGGGGTACGCACCCCCCGAGCAGATGGTGACAAGTGCACCCCCCAGCCCACCCGGCAGTGGAGAGCCTCCGGCCATCTGCGAGATCTCGCCCTTGGTGTCATACTCCGGAGAGGTGAGAGCCGCCAGGCCCATCTGGGGCTCTTCTGGGGTCGGGCTTGTGTGGTTGGAGGACGGGGGTGAGGTGGGAGCTTCGTGGGAAGTCACAGCTCTGCCTCAGTCGACCAGCGGGGTAAATGGTCCCTTAGTTGCAGAGGACTTTCTGAGACGTGGGCTGCGGTGAGGTGTCGAGAGGCCTCGGGGGGTCAGGGAGGACAAGCCAGGTTCATCGGAGCCTGGGGTTTGGGCCAGTGGGAGCTTCGCTGGGGCAGGAGACCTGGCTCCCCTTTCTCTGGAGAGTTCTGGCCTGCACTGTGGGAGGGCTTGCCCTGACCTGAGATCTCAGGACATCCAAGCCTTGTTCCTAGAAGCCTCTCTATCCCGCCCCTCGCTGATTCCAGGCTGACTTGGCATCTCACCCGGAGCCCAGGGGCTGGATACCTGATCATCATGACCTGCTTGTTTCCAGGGACTGGAGGTGTACCTGCAAGGCCGGGAGTTCGAGTCCCCGCTCATCCTGGACGTGGACACGGCCAGGACACTGCAGGCCTGACTCCCTCCTAGACCTGCCAGCTCCGGGGTCCCCAAGGCTGAGGACGCAGCCCCGGCCTGGGCTCCAAGGAGGAAAGCAGGCTGCTCTGAGTTTCTGGCTGCAGAACATGGACCACAGAAGTAAGCATGCTGGTTCACTCCACGAGGGTGGGAACTGTCCCGCCACCCGGTCCCCTGGACCCAAGTGACCCCAGGCCTGCTGTGGGCCCACTCGGCCTCTCTGGCTTTGCTCCTGCTGTGGGGTCTGGACCGCAGGCAGAGGGACTCAGGACCTTGCGCAGCGGGGCTCAGAGGAGGCTGATGGGGGGCCCGAGGGAGGTGTGGCGGCATCGGCTGAGAGCCGCACCGGCCTGTCTGAGCTGAGACCTGACGGGGCAGGACGGGGCAGGACGGCGTGGTGGCTCCTCGGCCCCAGGCGAACCCGCGTGGTGAGGAGGAGCAGCAGCCGCCCCGTGCTCTTCTGCGGAGATGAGGACGGTGTCCTCCCCTCACAGGGCGGCAGGTGTGCAGCAGCTGCCCCTCCCTCCCTGGCAGCTGAACCTGGGGGCCGCAGCCCAGCCCCCTTCCGCGCCCGGCTGAGACCGACAGCGGGTCGGGATGGCTCTCCGGAAGCTTGGCCTGCATGCCTCGCACTGAGTGCTCTGGAGTTCCGCCCGAGGCCTCAGCCCCCAGGAGCCAGTGGGACCGGTGCCGATGCTGGAGGCTCCCATGGTGGTCGATTAGTCTGGAGTTTAACCAGGAGGGGCGCGCCGTCCCCGCCCAGCCTGCCGGTGGCTTCTGACAGATCCCGGGGCTCACGCTCCGCCCCTGCTCTCTGGGGAGGGGTGGGGGGCGCAGCCTCCGTATTTGGGGCCATGGCCCCCTTGCTGCACCCCCGCAGCCTGGCCGAGGCAGGGAGAAACCAGCTGGCTCTGGTCTCTTGCCCCTGGCGTGGCTGCTCGGGGTCCCAGTGCCCACTTCCCCGTCTGGAGGGCAGCACAGCGGCACCTGCCTCTTCCTGCTGCTGTGAAGAGCATCCTGAAACGCGGCCCGCTGCTTAGCCGAGGCCGCCTGCCCCCTTGCCGCCCCGCAGTCCGCGCGCGGCCATGCTTTCCCCGGGAAGGCTGCTGTCCGGCGGTGGGTCCGGAGGCGGTGATCCCTCCAGCGACTTGGAGTGGACGGGGGCTGCGTCCACGCCTCCCGGCCTGGGTGTGATGGCGGGGTCAGGGCCACGCCCAAGGCCCGCAGGACGACTTTGCATCCATCCAGGCTCTGCCGCGCTTTTCAAGCCTCAGAATCGAACCTTGTGCCTTAGTTTCCTTCTCCCCGCTGCTCCACAGGCAAGCAGAGGGCCTGGGGCAGAGGAGGGTCGCCAAGGGGGAGGCCGAGGTTGAGGCTCCCGCCACGGCCCAGGGGCTCCTCACTGCCGCACCAGGACACCCAGCAACCTTTTTTCTACGCACGTAGAGCTAGTTGGGTAAACTGTTGAAGCAGCTCGCTTTCGAAAAACCTTTTTATTTTCACGTGAAGTTTCACACATGGCACAGAGGGGTCCGGGGTACCCTGCACCGAGTTTCCTGCAGTGCTTGCATCTTCCGTGATGCTAGGACACTGTGACCAGGAGACCCTGCTTGTGCCGAGTCCTTTCTCACAGGTGAGGCTCCCTGTGCCCGCTTTGCACTCAGGGGGCAGCCCGGTCGGTGGGTCCCTTCGCCACAAGGGCCTCCCTCCTGCTCCCTTGAGGGCCACACGCCCCCACCATCTCTAACCCAGACGGCCGCTAGCGAAGCAATTGAGTTGGAAGACGGCAAACCCTCGATTTTCCACAGAATGTGGGGATTTCCAATAAACACGAGGTGCTGTGATGCAGCCCGGCCTGGTGACCGCAGTTTCTGACCAACACGTGTGGGAGCAGCACCGGCTGTTCCGAGGGCTGCGTCCATCCAGGGGCTGCAGCCTGCTGGGCCCCGTGGGAACAAGAGCCCACAGGCTGTGCTGACCCCGCTCTGGACTACCCAGGAATCTCCCCCATGCTCCGTCTAGCTCTTTCCCAGGGTCTCAGGGGAGCCCGAGGGGACCTAGTGGGTCTGGCAACCTGGGGGCGGGCCCAGAACATGCCCTTTGAACCAGGTCTCGGGGGTGGGGGGCTCCTGCGCCCTCAGGTTTGACAGCCTGTGACTCACCTTCCTGCACATGCATTCTCCAGATGCCACCGTTTCCCTGGTAACTCATTGCGCAGGGTGGGGTGCATGAGGGCATCGCTGGAACTGCCAGCAGAGCTGTGTGTGGGAGAAGACCCGAAGAGACCCCAGGGATGACCCCTAGAAGGGAAGGGGCAGGATGGGAGGAAGATCTTTCTGGAGCGGGTTCAGACAAGCCTAGGTGCTGAGCAGTAGGTGCGCGTGTGGGGGAGCCTCCTGAGGCCCAGAAATGCCACAGCTGAGAAGGCAGGAGGCAGTGGGCTCCCCACGGAGGGAGTGGGCAGCCAGGCCTGCAAAGCACCAGGGAGGGGGCCTGAAGGGGGAGCTTGCTTGCCCCTGGGTCCCCCACTCATCCCTGAACAGGAGGAAGGCGACAGCCCAGCCAAGGAGACTTGTCACCACCCTGAACTCTGTTTCCTCCCATGGACTTCCCCACAAGTGAAACGTCCCCTTTTCTTCCGCAAAGTAATGGTCCTGTGCTTCTCTGCACTTGGCTGTGGTTAGCCATAGTTTGCACGTCCTGAATTCTAATTCCTCTGCTATTCCCAGATAAACTCATTTTGCTGGTAAAATAACTAGCTGCTTTACTTGTAAAGTGGACATTACTTGGTGTCCAGAGGTGGGGTCTGAAGGAGGCGAACCCTGGGGGCTGACGGCCCTGCCGCCACATGCCCTTGGCCAGTCTCCTCTGGTGTTCAGGCCCTCCTTCTGGTTGAGCTCTCTGGCTTTATTTGGGATCTATCTGTTCTGTTTTTTTGCATGTGGGGAAGGCTCTGTCCTTTTGCTGAATACTTGTTCGTTCTCCTTATTGGAAATGTGCTGGAATTTTCCTGAAACTCCTTTGGGGTCGTGTTATTTAGGATCTTCTCTTTTGCTCTCGAGAAAACCTCTGAGAAATGCGGTCCCAGTCATCTCAATGCCGTAAGTGCGGTCCCTCTTCAGGAACCTCCGCTGGTTTCATGTTTAAAAACTATGGCCCCTTAACCAGAAATAATTCAGAACACTAGTGGCCATTGTGGGGAACTTTGGTTTTCCCCAAACTTGTTTGTCTCAGAAATCAACTCAAAGCCATGGCTCTGAAACTAAACAGACTGAGTGGGATGGTTTGTTGTTGTTTTTTTTTTTCCCCAGCCTGTGGGATCTTAGTTCCTCAGCCCAGGGATTGAACCCATGCTCCCTGCAGTGGAAGCACAGAGCCCTGACCACTGGATTGCCAGGGAATTTCTGGGATGCTTATTTTAATTTGTACCTTGAGGCTTCCAAACATATCCAGGACTCTAAAATTGCCTCTTTACAAAATAGCACTTCTAAACTAACTAATGGAGGCTAGCAAACACTTGAAAGAACACGAAATGGTTTCTGAGGCCTTTCCCCTCCCCTCCTTGTGCCCCCAGCCCCGCCTTCACTTCACCCTCTGCCATCCTCGCCTCCTCTGGGCCTCCCACCCCCTCCTCTTAACCCTTCTGCTGAACTCCCCTTTTCCTCAAAACCTCTCCCCACTTCCCCCTCCCCTGAACTTTATTAAAGTTAAACCTTCTGGGGGTCCAAATGCTAAAGCCCTAGTTTTTTATGTTCCCTGAACTAAGTAAAGTTGAATTGTTAGCCATCCATAGTCAAAGATTTTCTGAAAGTAACTGAGAACACCCATAGGTTTGCTGAAGAATTTGACATTAGTGATTCAAACTTGTCAACCTGGCTTCTCAGATATGTATCAATTAGTCCACAGGCTTATTAGTGAAGGTCAGGCCCCATACTGAATGAAACCAAATGGGAATCTGGAAGGGATTTGGAAAAACAGACCCTGACTGTTGACAGGCCTGAGGACTTGCTGGAGATCTTTACTGAACATTTCAAAAGCTTTTCCTAAGCTTGTTGATGGGAACAAAATTCAAGCTGGCAGGCAACGACCTGATAAACGTGTTCACAACTATTATAGTTGACTTCAGGTTGTCCTTAAAGAAAATTGTGGTCTTCCTCTGGAGACTGAATCTGTAACCGAGCAGGACTCTATGGGGCCTTCCCAGAACAGCCCCTCTCCCCCACCATGTCCTCCACCTGCCTCTTGTCTGTAGAAAACCTTTAGTCTCCCAGGCCTTCCCCGAGTTCCAAGAGTACATTTAATCAGAGAAGTGAGAAAATGCAGAAGAAAGGAAAACAAGCAATACCAAAAAACAATAGTTTAGCCATTAAACAAAGCCAAGGACCTTTAGTTCCTCCTCAAGGGCTACAGATAATATTCTGAGCCATGTTCGTGAGCTGTGTTGAAGATACTAAAAAGCCCACCAGGTGGAAGAAGTTAACTGTATGCTGTCGCTCCAGCATGTAGACCCCAGACTGGTTGGAACCAGAAGGTTGATGATGCTGACTCCCAATAACCTCACCACCAACCAATCAGAAGAATGTCCAAACTTCCCACCAACCGATCAGAAGAATGTCCAAACCTCCCTCGTGGCGCAGTGGTTAAGAATCCGCCTGCTGATGCAGCGGACATAGGTTTGAGCCCTGGTCCGGGAAGATCCCATGTGCCACGGAGCAACTAAGCCTGCGTGCCACAACTACTGAGCCCGCGTGCCTAGAGCCCATGCTCCGCAACAAAGATGAGCCACTGCAATGAGAAGCCCGAGCACTGCATCGAAGAGTAGCCCCCGCTTGCCGCAACTAGAGAAAGACCGCACGCAGCAATGAAGACCCAATGTGGCCAAAAACATTTTTTTTTAAATCAGTAAAGTTATTTAAAAAAAAATGTCCACGAGCTGGTCACACACCCCACAACCCTCCTCCCTCACCCTGTCTTTAAAAACCTTTACCTGAAAGACTTCAGGGAGTTCGGGCCTTTTGAGCACCAGCTGCGTGGACTCCTTGCTTGGCGCCTGCAATAAACGCCACCATTTCCTTCATCACACACTGGTGTCAGGAGATCGGCTTTACTCCATGGATGATCAGACCCAAGTTTGCTTTGGTAACAAATCCACTCAGGTAGCCTTTAACTCTGTGTTCATTAGCAGGCGTAACTGGGATCCTTCCCTTCTAGATGAAAGGACCAGGGTTGAACCGGAAACCACGTCCACTCCAGATTTAGCTAATTTAGCCACCAACTCATCTGCACTCTATTCAACTGAAAGGAAGTCCACTCAAACCCTTAACCTTCAACTCCAGCAAATGAAGGTCCCTAAATAAAACCCAAATCCTCCTAATTCCTGCTATTATTGCAAAAAGCCAGGACTTTGGGAAAAAGATTGTCACAAGTGTAAGTGCCTCAAGTGCCTTCAGCCCTCTAACCAGCCTTTCCAACGCCCTCCTGACCACCACCAACGGGCCTCTGAGGAACCACAGGGGTTCTTCCCAACCCTCCCTCTTCATCAGCTCAGAAAAACAACTCTCCAGATTGGGAATGAATCTCTTTTGGCACCAGAGCCACGCTCTCAGTTCAACTGCGGTAAAGCAGCCCCTGCCTCAGAGCACGAAAGTGATCCAAATAGTGGGGGTCTCTGAGGAACCTCAACAGGGTCCTGTCTCTGAACCTGTTCCTTTTTGTTTAGGCCCCTGAGAGATACCCACACTTCCCTCCTTAGTCTCTCCGCCCCTATTCATTTATTGGGCCAAGACGGCTCAGCAAATATGCTGGAATTTCTTTCTCCCAAAATGGGAAATAATTCTAGAATTTCACAGTAACAGTCAAAATAGCCAACCAGGTGAATTAAGTGACACTTCGCTGTCTTTGCTTTGTCTCTGACGGTCCTGGAGCTGATTCGGGAGACGCTGATCATTTGTCCCTACTGAGTCAGCTACCATCCTCCTTATGGGCAAAATCTCCAACTGATATTGGCAAAATCCACAGTACTCTTCCCATTAAGACTCAAATAGGCCCCTCGAAACCTCTCCCCAGAACTAATCAATAACCTATGAGTAAAGAAGCCCTTCAAGGTATAAAGCCCATAAGAGGATTCCGAGGCTCAGAGCCTCACTAGCCCTTGCGCTAGTCTCTGTAATACTATTAAATATAACCTGTGAGAAAGCCCAGTGGCCGAGGATGGAGGTCTGTCCAGGACCTGCAGGCAATAATCAACGTTGCTGCCCCTCGACACCCTGTTGTTCTTAACCCCCATACTCTACTAGCATCCATTCCTACTGAAAGCAAATGTTTTCGCTGTAATTAATCTATGCTGTGCACGCTTTGGACAGGCACACCTCAGAGAGATTGCGGGTTTGGTTCCAGACCATTACAAAAAAGCGAGTATCACAATAAAGCAAGTCACATGAATGTTTTGGTCCCAGTGCATATAAAAGTTATGTTCATACTCTTCTGCAGTTTATTAAATGTGCAATAGCATTGTGTCTAAAAAACAATATACATACCTTAATCTAAAAATACTTTATTCCAAAAAATGCTAACCATCATCTGAGCCTTCAGCAAGTTTTAATATTTTGCAATAGTAACATCAAAGATCACTGACCACAGATCACCATAACAAATATAGTAGTAATGAAAATGTTTGAAAAATTCCAAGAATTACCAAAATGTGACACAGAGACAGGAAGTGAACAAATGCTGTTGGAAAAATGGCGCCCACAGACTTGCTGGATGTAGGGTTGCCACAAACCTTAAATTTGAAAAAAACACAATATCTGCAAAGTGCAATAAACCAAAGTACAATAAAACGAGGTGTGCCTGAATTCCAGCTGATAAGGCTAGCTGAGACCTTTTCAGCCTTCACTTGGGAAGGACAATACATCTGGACATTAATGCCCCAAGGTTTCACTGAAATTCCTTCTTACTTTTCACAAGGCTAAAAGGCTGATTTGGATGATATGTTTCCTGCAGGCTCTACTTTATTACAACATGTGGATGATTAGCTGCTCTGCTCGCCTCCTCAAACCTCTTCACAGGAAGACATCATCCAACTGCTAAAACTGTTGGTTTCAAAGGAGCATTAAAGCCTCCAAGGAAAAACTGCAGTTGCTCAAACTCAGGATCGCTATTTAGGGCACCGGATCTCGGAACAAGGACGCATTAGGATCCAGGTAGGCTTCATGGCATTCTGAACTTCCCCAAACCTAACACTAAGCCCCACCTAAAATGGACTTTCATACACAGCAGCCCTTCCCAACTTCCCTTTTTTCTCTGCAAAGTACTATTCCTTTCCCTGGTCTCGACATGGCTATTACAGGCCATATTTGCACACCCTTAACTGCAATTCCTCTGCCATTCCTGAATAAACTCATTTTGCTGATAAAATAGCCAGCTATTTTTAAGGTTGATAGGTCAATGGATGAAAACTCCCAGAGCCTCTGACTCTGCAACGGGCCCCCCCGTCCTCTCGCTGACCCCGGCCCCCCCCAGGCCCCAGCCCCTCCGGGTCAAATCCACCTGGTGGGGGAGGGCGGGGTCGAGACCTGGGGTCCGGGGCGCAGAGGCACCCCGCCGACATGGCGGAGCGGTGGCACACCTGCCCGGTGTCAGCGCCAGCCCGAGAAGGCCCGGCCCATCCCACGGCCCACAGGCCCTGCGGAGGCCGCGCGGGGCCGCAATGACGGGGAAATCCCAGGGGAACCGGCTCGAGCAAAAACCCCTCCGGCTGCGCAGCCACACCAGCGGGATGTGCGCAGGAGCGAGCAGTGTGGGCGTGACGTCAACGCGCACGGACGGAGGCGCGCCGTGAGACGTAAGTCCGCACGCAGGAGCAGCGACGGCGGGCGCAGGCGCAGTGAGACTCCGAGGGCGCGGCAAAGGCGCATTGGCTCAGAGCGATGGGCGGGGAGTCGACGGCCCCGCGATGGCCGCCTACCGGCGTCGGACCTGTCGGCCTCACGGCCCAGCTCGGAGCCGGGCCTCCTGACGACGCCGGAGGGCGAGGCTCCCCGGCCCGCTGCCGCTGCCGCTGTCATGTATCCGCCGCCGCCGCTGCCGCCGCGTCGGGACTTCATCTCGGTGACGCTGAGCCCCGGCCGGAGCTACGACGGCGTCCAGGGCCTGAGGCGGCGCTCGTTCTGGCGGGTGAGGGGCGGCCTGGGGGCCTCCCCAGGGCGAGCACACGAACGGGGCCGGCCCCGCGGCTCCCGGGGTCCCCGGCTGCAGGGCCGAGGCGAGGCCGGCGGAGCCTGAGCCAGCACACGCGGGCTGCCGGTCTTTCCCCGCTGCCCACCTGTGAGCCAGAAACGGCCTCCGCGTGGGTTTGCATTCTCCTCGATCGCGGGCCCGTGCGGTGTGTCGTCTGCAGCAGTATCATCCCAGCCTGCGGCCCCTGCCGAGAGGCAACTTCCTCCAGTTCAAAAGCAGCAGATCCCAGGCTGGGCCTCCGGAATTCCTCGTCGTCCCCACGGAGTGTGTCACAGTGGGAGAGATTTCCAGCTGTGCTCTTTTCAGTAAAAAGTGTCACTGTCTGTCTGTCTGTCTCAGAAATGGAAGCAGCTGTCGAGGTTACAGCGGAACGTGGTCCTCTTCCTGCTGGCGTTCCTGATGCTCTGCGGCCTCCTGTCCTACATCAGCGTGGCCGACGAGTGGAAAGGTACCAGCTCCACGATTCCGCAGTGATCCGTGGGGGTCCCTGAGGGCGGGCTAAGCGGCAGCAGCGCGATCTCGCAGCTGCAGGAGGCGTAGACGTCAACACATTGGCAGGAAGTGGAAATACAGGGAAGCCTAGAGTGTTCCCACGCCCCGGCTGGGAGGTGGCTGTTGATTTGAGGTTGTGTGACTGTTTCCCAAATGTCTGCTGTGAGGACCGGCATCTCACCCTCTCTGTCTCACAGCGAGATTCAGGTCCTGAGACTGAATGCTGAGTCTGAACGCGTTGCGTGAATTTCCTAACACGCGCTACCGGGAGCTGGGCAGGGCCAGGCAGGGTGCCAGCGAGGAGGTGCGGGGTCCCTTCTGAATTGCTCTAGGATGGCTTCTTTGAGGAGGAAAGTTAAAGAGCCACTGTAGGTTTACTCCAGTAAATGGCCCGTGTGCCACCTTGTGCCCTTCCCGAAACGGAAAACATAAAGGCAGAGTAACGGGCACGTGGGTGGGGATAAGGGCAGAAACTGCCAGGTGCTTCGGAAAAGGTGTGATTCCCTGTGGCCGTTCTGGAACTGCTTGAACTGCCCTCTTTGGAGGTCCCACCGCGTCCTTTTACACGGAGTCAAAGCTGTGTGCATGCTGTCTCGAGTGCACGTTGAATGTCCTCCAGGCCTTGTGGCGAATTTGAGATAAAGTAGATCCTCTTGTTTAGCCGTGGGCAGCAGGTCGGCAGAAGGGCCGAAGATGAGACCCGCAAATCCACCCGTCTTGCCAGCTCCTCGGAGAGCAGCTGAGAACCCGGAAACCTTCGCGGGGGTGTCCCCTCAGGTACTTTGAATAAACTCTCCGTGGAGTTGTAACCCGGGCCCGTGCCAGAAGCACTTCGGAACAGTACGTGCTGTTTCAGACAGACTGGGAAGGGTCCTGTTTCTTCCCATTTGTTTGAGGTTCTAACCTCACACTCCTTACTCTGGGCTGGTTGGATGAAGGAGACGGGGGAAAGGAGGAGGGCCATTCTGTCCTTCATCTTCTTTGCGCATCTGCTGTGCCGGATCCTTGGTAGGTGTGAACGAGACCCATCCCTTTCCTGTGGGAGCTACTGACGGGGGACGCTCAGGCGGGCGCTCCGCTCTGGACCTGCCCAGACCGAGTTGCTGGGGGCCCGAGCGTCAGTCGGGGCCTGGGGGAGAGGGTTGGGAGTACGCAGAGAGGGGGAGGGAGGGGCGAGGCCTCGTGCTGGGGCGCTTCCGGGGACGGGGGGAGGACGTGGAGACTAGAGGGCAGTCTGGGCAGCCAGAGAGCCAGGGAAAGTCCCCTGCAAAGGGCGGTGGCTCCAGGGGGCACGGCCTTGGAGAACCCGGGGCGCTCTGCACCTGGGGACACCCTCCACTGCGGGTTGGGGTGTCCGTCCATATGCGCCGAGGGCCCCCCAGGGAGAGGATCCTGGGACAGGTGCCGGCCTCACACCCCTGCAGGGCTGCCCCGGGGAGAGACAGGCGGCCGTTCTCCCCGTGTCCTCCTGGAGGCTCTGTGGGTAAAAGAGGGAATTTCTCCCTTTGGAGCCGTGAGCATCCTTTCTTCCACTTCCGTGGCTGCCCTTTTGCCTGTTGACCTTCAGAGTCCTGTGAAAGCAGAACGCGGCACATTCCCCACTGAGAGACACCTTCCCACACCTCAGCGTCCAGGAGCCCGTCTCTGGTGTCTAGGAGGGGCTGGAGGTGAGGGGCTGAGCACCCGTGTCTCCTCTGGCACAAGTCCTGGGGCCGCTGTGCACCTGAAGGCCGCTCGGACCTTCTCTTCCGCTCAGACGCCAGCACTCGTCCCCAGGGCCTGTTTGAGCGATGCAGCTTTGTTTCGGCCAGACCTGCGCTCTTGACCCGGGGGGCGCAGCTTGGTGGGGTTTGAATCCTTGGAAGGAGAATGTCTTCCGGGATCCTCCAGCAAGGTTTCCACGGATGCTGAAAAGCAGAGACTTTTCCATTCACAAGTCAGCGTCCTCACGTCCTGGAGGAGTTGCCAGCCACGCGCACTGTTGAGGGCTGGCTGGGAGCCAGGAGGGGCGCCGCCCTGCCCGCAGCGCTCTGTCACTGACCGGCCACCTCTGCCACACCCTTCCGAGGAGGGAGCTGGGGAGTCCGGGCGCGGGCCTGCGACAGTGCCGTCTGCGGCTCCGTCCGTGGGGCCGTGCTGGCTCTGCCCCTGCCGGCCCTGCTACCCTTAGGGTCTGACAGCCGGAAACGTCCCTGCCAGGGGCTTAACCCGCTGTCCAGGGTGACCCTCGCCCGTTGGCAGAGCCTCCATCCGGGTGGTCAGGGCCAGGAGCTGGCGAGTAAGGGGCTCCTCCCAGAGCTGCCTGTCGTGGGAAAAATGAAAATAAGTTCCCGTGGGAATTGCAGCCGCTGCGCGAGTCCACAGTGCTCCCTGCGCGGGGCCGCGTCAGACGGGGGGCAGCGTCCCAGATGGACGATGGAATCATTTCACGAGTGACTCTTGTCTCTTCTTGTCTCTGCCCAGAAGCCTCCAAGGCATTTCCGACGGGGACCCCCCAACCTGCAGATTAGAGCCCCCGATGGAGCCGCCAAGGACGGGAGGCAGGAAGAGGCCCAGAGGAGGGCAGAGGCGGTGGGCCAGGGTCCCCGGGAAGACGAGGCGCAGGGAAGCCGCGTCAGGTACCGGCAGCAGCCGAGGCGGGCTGAATGGGGGCGCAGAGGCCGTCGGGGTCTCTGTGGTGTCTCTTTCCCTGAACGACAGAGAAACAGCCTGACGCGTAATGGCCTTCTCGCTCCTGTTCCTCGCAGACAGCGTGTGCCCCGTGGGGGGTGGGAGGGCGGGGCAGGGCCCCCCGCGTGGAGGCCGAGTCTGAGCCCAGCTCGGCTGTGACCTCGACCTCGACCTCGGGGCGTCAGCACCTCTGCCCGGGGTCTGAGCGCTCTCCCTCCTCCCGCTCCAGCCGGAGGGGCACAGGGCCCGAACCGGAGCAGGGCACCCAGCTGCCTCTGAGAAAGGCAGAGGCCCCCGCCAGGCCTTCCCCGCAGGCCCTCAGGACGAGGAACAGTCCAGGTGAGGTCCCGCCTGCGCCCTCTCGGGCCTGCCCTGGGCACTCTGAGGGAGGGGGCGTGTGGACACGCACAGGAGCGGCGGGGCGGCGGGGGGCTCCTGCCGTCCCTCCGAGCGCCGCTCAGCCTTGGACACCCAGGTGCAGGGACGCGCGGGTCTCGGGGTCAGGCACCCCTTGGAGCTCTGGTGACGACGTGGGGCTCCTTGGCGGCTGTTGTCCCGTGTCCGGCGCTGCAGCCGCACAGGAACGTGTGTGCGGGAGGCTCGTTTCCCGCCTGTGTCCGGGCAGCCAGGGGCCTCGGGGCTGCGGTCCTCATGTTGCCCCTTGAGGGGTCAGTCTGTCCTGTTCCCATTCCACGGACAGGAGAACTGAGTCTGGGTCACCGCCGGGACCCTCTGCTCTCGGTGCTGGAGCCCCCAGGGAGGACAGGAGAGCCCGGAGTGGGGACACGGGGCGACCGTGTGGGGTTAGAAATGGACGGCAGAGCCGTGGGTGTCGACGCTGACGGGACGTGTGCTGAAGCCGTGGACACACGTGTTCCCCTGCGCGGTAGCCCCGTGTGTGCGCATGGTCCCCCTGCGTGTGGCGGGAAGCTGTCTCTGGACGCGCCCCGAGGGCGCCCTGGGGAGTGTCTGAGCGGCCTTGGCGGTGTCTGCTCCCCGTTTTGTCCCCTTTGGAAGTGCCCGCAGCTGATCGGGCAGGACGCGGCACCGCCAGACGAGGTATTCTTGTCCGGGTCACCAGCGCCTGTCACGTTTGATGTCCCCAAACCAGACTGCACGTCGCAGCCGTAGTGGTCCTGCGGCCTCTGATCTTTTGCGAGTGGCCACTGCCCCCCGGAGGGTGGTCCCCGCTGGGCCCTGGTGGAGGCAGATGGGCCCAGGCCAGGCAGCGGGTCCTGCGCAGACCTTCACTACAGCCCACGGTACCCCACGTCAGCCTCACTCGCCATGGGGCCGCAGGACGGCTCTGTCCGGGCGCCCACGCCCCGCTTCCCTCCTCGCAGCCTCGCAGAACGAGCGCCAGAAGGCCGTGGTCGCTGCCTTCCGCCACGCGTGGGCCGGATACCGCAAGTTCGCCTGGGGCCACGACGAGCTGAAGCCCGTGTCCAAGTCCTTCAGCGAGTGGTTCGGCCTCGGCCTCACGCTGATCGACGCCCTGGACACCATGTGGATTTTGGGTCTGAAGAAAGGTATCTGCTCGTCCCTAGCACGGGGGCCGAGCTCTCGTGCGTGACCCTCGGGCCCGAGTGGGCCTGGCCCGGGAGGTGTCCACGCGCCGTGTCCCGCTGGGCTGCGCCTCCCCTCGTCCTGGGTGCCAGGGTGGCCGTGCTGGCCGTGGGCAGTTCCTTTGTCCCCTCGTCCAGGCGCCCAGGGGATGCTCAGGACAGGCGTCCCCTGCGCCCCCTGCCGAGAGCTGAGTGAGGCTGTAGGTGGGCTTCCAGGGGCGTTCCCAGCCCGTGTTTCTGTTGCAGTCAGGCGGGGCCCGGTGGTGGGAGGTGACACGTGATCCGACGGAGTCGCCAGCGCCCCGAATCTCTCCCTAATGTCCTCCTGTGCCGCGCAGATGGGGCTAAGTTGGGATGGTGTGTCTCTAGGTGTTTCTAAACTGGCATTTTAAACATCTGTTTTAAGTCTTCTGATTGGGCTGAAGACCGCCTGCCACTCACTCACCCTCGTGGTCCTCTGTAGCGCGGCTGTGATTGTCGAGCACTTGACCTCGTGCTGCATGGCCTTCCCCCAGCTGCACACTGGCTCGATTTTTTTTGCGGGATTGGAAGCCTTCAGGGTCCCCTCTTGCACTAGGAAGTGACGTTGAAACCCTGCAGGGGATGCATGTGGCCCCAGAGGGAGCAGTCAGGGAAATGCTTGGACTGTTCATTTGTTCCTGTATCGCTACTGTTTCACGTGATAGAATTTGAAGAAGCCAGGAAGTGGGTGTCCCAGAGGTTATTGTTTCAGAAAAACGTGGACGTCAACCTGTTTGAGAGCACCATCCGGATCCTGGGGGGTCTTCTGAGCGCCTTCCACTTGTCCGGGGATGTCCTCTTTCTGAAAAAGGCTGTGAGTGTCCCGGCACCAGGTCGGCTCACGTCCTGGGGGCACTGGGGTCTCGAGTGCTGCACGGTCGGTCCTTTTCTCGTGGGATCGGGGTGGGGAGGCGTTTGTTTGCAGTCTGCTCTCCCCTCCACGCACTCGAGTCTGTTTCCGTGCACGTGCGTGGCTGAAGCGGCCCTGCCGCCTGCAGGCATGGTCATTCGGAGCTGGTTGAGTCCAGCTCGGCTTTTGCAGCTCCTCAGGGGTGGGGCCGCGTGAAGCCGGCAGACTCATCTCTCCGCTGGATTAGATGGAAACGGGCGGCGGGTCAGTGTCGTGCCATGGAGACAGGCCGCTCTGGGACAGGAATCTCTGACTCATCGCTGTGTTGTGTGTCAGGAGGATTTTGGAAATCGGTTAATGCCTGCGTTCCAAACACCCTCTAAGATTCCGTACTCCGACGTAAACATCGGCACTGGAGTTGCCCACCCACCGCGTTGGACCTCTGACAGCACGGTGGCCGAGGTGACAAGCATTCAGCTGGAGTTCCGAGAGCTCTCTCGTCTCACGGGAGTTAAGAAATTTCAGGTACGGGGGCGCTGTGCTTCCAGCTGGAGCAGGTGTGCAGCGGGCTGTCTCTGGTTCAGTGGGGCAGGTGCAGGTCTGTGCGGTCATTGATCCTGGGCCATGAGACCAGTGTCGTTTTCGGTTTTGTCCCACGTTTTTCCTGGTGAATCCCGTTATCTCGTGATATCAGAGGTGCAGGCATGAAAGGCATTGACTGGAGGGTGAGTCCTCTGCCCGGCCCCACCCCCGTGCAGTCCCGTGTCCTTAGGGTCCTGGCAGTGGACGTCTTGTCGTGCGGCGCTCTGTGTGGCCCCGGGTCCACCTGCTGTTGTCCGCGGCTCTCCTGAGCCAGTGGGGGCGGCTGGCTCCGTCGTGGCTGCTGCCGTGGGATGTGTGGAGTCACCGGGTTGTGTAGCCAGTTCAGTGCAGATGACATTGGGGTCACCCCAGCCGTGGCACCTGGACTGTGCCCACGCACGTGTCTGTCCTGGGTGGGCGGCTGGAGCGGTGTTGCTGGCGTGGCTGCTGCTGTGTGGCGGGACCAGCTGGTGCACGTGGAACGGAGGGCTGACGCTGACGCATGTTTTTTGTTCTTGGCTCTCCATACGTTATTGCCTCCAGCAGTGTCTGCTCGCCCGCCTTAGGCAGGGCCCCGCCTGTGCACGATGTCTCTGCTTGTGGGCCTTCCTCTCAGGTTGATTCTATTTCTTCAGCTTTTTTTCTCCCTCTCCTTTTTTTTTTTATTTTTTTATAAGATTTATTTATTGATTGATTGCTATGTTGGGTCTTCGTTTCTGTGCGAGGGCTTTCTCCAGTTGCGGCGAGTGGGGGCCACTCTTCATCGCGGTGCGCGGGCCTCTCACTATCGCGGCCTCTCTTGTTGCGGAGCACAGGCTCCAGACGCGCAGGCTCAGTAGTTGTGGCTCACGGGTCCAGTTGCTCCGCGGCATGTGGGATCTTCCCAGACCAGGGCTCGAACCCGTGTCCCCTGCATTAGCAGGCAGATTCCCAACCACTGCGCCACCAGGGAAGCCCCCTTTTTTTTTAAAGATGGCATTTTATTTTTATTTTTAAATTAATTAATTAATTATTTTTGGCTGCATTGGGTCTTCGTAGCAGTGCGTGGGCTTCTTACTGTGGGGGCTTCTCTTGTTGCAGAGCATGGGTTCTAGGTGTGCAGGCTTCAGTAGTTGTGGTTCCAGGGCTCAGTAGTTGTGGCTCACGGGCTCTAGAGCACAGACTCAGTAGGTGTGGCGCACGGGCTTAGTTGCTCCGCGGCATGTGGGATCTTCCCGGACCAGGGCTCAAACCCGTGTCCCCTGCACTGGTAGGCGGATTCTTAACCACTGTGCCACCAGAGATGCCCTCCCTTTTGTTTTTAATTGAGATTTAGTTTATATATCGAGAAATCTTGTCTTCTTCTGTGTACATTGCGTGTACTCACATGTTTGTGACCGTCATCATTATGTAATTCCAGAACAATTCCCTCACCCAGATTGAACCCAGCACTGTTTGCCGACCCCCCTTGGCAGCCTCACAGGGCTGGGCTCTGGCACGGGCCCCATTCTGGACAGTTCTTGTCCTTCCTGCAGTGGCTGCAGTCTGGGCGTTGAGTGAGCGTGCAGTCCTCAAGGTTGCAGGACTGGTCAGAATCCTTCCTTTCCGAGTGCAGACAGGCTTTATCGTGTGGGTTGACCGCGTGTCTAGACGGTCACCTGCTGAGCTTTGGCCTGTGTCCCACTGGAGATCTTGACAACACGTCTCCTGTCGGGTCCCATCCTGCACAGACGTCCTCGTGTGTTGTCCAGCCATACTTGTACCTCTTGGTGTGTGTGATTGTGTCTTGCTGGATTGATTTTTCTGACAGTCAGTGGTTCGTCTTCTGAGTTTGCGTGTTGGGGTGCTGTGTATCTTCTGTGTATAAGTGCGTCGTCAGGTCCTTTGCCCATCAGTGGACTGAAGGGGTTGTGTGCACGTTGTCAGGACGCATACATGCGCTATGGTGGCCACTTGCTCCTAAGATGTCCCCCAAGGGTGGGGGCTGAGGACCGTGGCGAGGGCGGGTTCAGCCCTGTGGTCGGGCCCGTCGGGGCGGCAGCGTCCAAGGAGCGCAGCCCGCCCTGCTCACTGCCCTGCCCTCCTCTGCCCCAGGAGGCCGTGGAGGAGGTGACCAGGCGCGTGCACTCCCTGCGCGGGAAGAAGGACGGGCTGGTGCCCATGTTCATCAACACCAACAGCGGGCTCTTCACCCACCTGGGCGTGTTCACCCTGGGCGCCAGGGCCGACAGCTACTACGAGTACCTGCTGAAGCAGTGGATCCAGGGGGGGAAGAAGGAGACACAGTGAGGCCCGTTTCTCTGCCCTCGGGGCGGGCCCCAGCTCTCGGGGTGGGGGGAACAGGCAGCCTCACCAGCCAGGGCCGGGGCCCTCCGCGGGGCGGGTGTCTCCTCACAGCCTGTGTGCAGAGCCAGGGCCCGGCCGGCCGCCGGGGTCCACGGCTCGCCAGTGCCGGGCAGCCGGGGTCTTCCTCGGGCCTGTGGCCGCCCCTCTGCCCGTCCGCTCCCGCAGCCGGCAGCCAGGGCCACCTGGGCCTCCTCGAGCTCAGTGCCCTGACCCTGAAAACACACGCTTTCCCGGGGAGCGGCGCTAGCTCCTCGTCCAGCTTAGAAAATAGAGATGAACCCTCACGAGGGTGCTGGGATCACCTCAAGTCTCAGGCCAGGGGTGACAGTGACCCAGAATCAGGGGCATGGGCAGCTCCAGGCCATCACCCACGGGTGAGACGAGGGTGTCACCAACTGGGGAGCTCGCGGGCTGGTTCAGAGAACCGGGGTGGGCGCGTCGGGGCCAAGGGCTCGGCAGAGACTGGTCTCTGGTGGCCCCTTGGGGCTGGTGGGGAGGCACGGGCCCTGGTGAGGGGCGGGGGCAGAAGCCCGCGGGGCTGGCACGGGCCTCCACGCGGAGACTGGCGGGGCGCCACCCCAGACAGGGCAGCCGCGAGAATGGGGACGGGAGCTCAGGGTCGTGCCCTTTGCCGGAACACGGGGGCTGTGCGCCCGCCTGGCCCGAGCACACGGGCCCCGCTGGTCTGCACAGGCTGCTGGAAGACTACCTCGAAGCCGTGGAGGGAATCAAAAAGCACCTGCTGCACAGATCTGAACCCGGCAAGCTGACCTTCGTGGGGGAACTCGCGCACGGCCGCTTCAGCGCCAAGATGGTGAGCACGAGCGTGGTCTGACGTGGCCTAGCGGGGTCTTGGGGCTCCACCCTTTGTCCTTGACATCTGATGGCTCGTGACAGGGGGAGCTGAGGTCTGTGTGGTGCCGGGGCCCCTCCCCTGCTCCAAGCCCCGCCTTCCATGCTCGGGGAGCCCCGCCCCCAGCTCCCCCTCCCCCTGTCCTCCTGCAGCTGGTGCTCCGTCGGCCGTCTGGGGCAGGAGGTGAGGGAGACCCGGGTCAGCATGTGCTCCCTGGGAGGTGCCGGTCCTTCTAGCAGCTTCTGCCCTGCGCGCGTGGGGCCCCTGGTGTGTGGCCTGCAGTTCAGTCCCCTGTTGGAGCCCTGCCGGCACTCAGGCCTGTTGGCTCCTGGGAACATGGGAGGCCTGATAACGCTGGACCCGTGTGGAACCCGTGAGGCCGCAGGTCCACGGTGGTGAGGTGACCCTCTGATTCCAGGACCACCTGGTGTGCTTCCTGCCAGGGACGCTAGCTCTGGGCGCCCACCACGGCCTGCCTGCCGACCACATGGAGCTGGCCCGGGCGCTCATGGACACCTGCTACCAGATGAACCGTCAGATGGAGACGGGGCTGAGCCCCGAAATCGTGCACTTCAACCTGCACCCCCAGAAGTCCCGTAAGGACGTGCAGGTCAAGGTGAGCCACGCTGGGGCCTTGGGGCCCGGCGGCGCCAGGGCAGGGGCGTGGCAAGGCTAATCCTGAGCCCGCGTTCCTCCCCAGGCGGCCGACAGACACAACCTGCTGCGGCCCGAGACGGTGGAGAGCTTGTTCTACCTGTACCGCTTCACGGGCGACCGCAAGTACCAGGACTGGGGCTGGGAGCTCCTGCGAAGCTTCAACACGTACACGAGGGTGAGGGCCCGCCCGCCGCCTGGTCCTCGTCCCCAGCTCCTCACCGTCACCTGCCAAGTGGCTGGATGGGGGAGGCCCCACCCTGGCCGCGAGCGCCCATCTGCCCAGCACTGCCCTCGAGGTGTATATGACCCGGGGGCCAGGGCATCCCTCCTTCCTCTCTCGGGGGGGCCGCCTGTGTGGGGAGGGTCCCTGCCGTGGCCCGAGGTGCACAGAGCGTGTCCCTCCTGGGTTGTCTGTGTGGCCTGGGCAGCACTTTCCCACCCGGAGGTGACTTCTGGGCCGCTGCTCCCCAGGACGGGTGCCGTGACCACCACCACCCCCGCTGTGCTCAGGCCCAGCCGCCCATCGTACAGCCGGGGCCATGGCTCAGAGAAGGTCCTGCCCTGCCCAGGGCCCACTGCCCACCCCAGCAGAGCGGAGACTTGATCTTTGCCCTGTGGCACGTGAGGTGCTGGGTTGTACACCCCTCGGGTGACCTCAGGGCTTTTGCAAGACCTGTACAGGTTCTGGAGGTCGCACTTTCCATCTGGTCACTTGCAGGCTGCTGGCATCGCCCAGGGGGTCCCTGGAGGAACCACGGCTGACCTCCAGGGCGGCCAGTCCTCTTGTGGGCCTTGGGGTCCTCACCGCCCCAGACCCTGCCCTGGGGAGCCGTGTGTGCTGCGGTGGGGCAGGGTCTCGGGAGGGTGCCTCTAGCCTGCAGCCCTTGAAAGGGCTGAGCCTGCATCGTGACGCTGTGGCCTTGGCTCTCGTGCAGGTCCCCTCTGGCGGCTATTCTTCCATCAGCAACGTCCAGGACCCCCGCAATCCCCAGCCCAGGGACAAGATGGAGAGCTTCTTTCTGGGGGAGACGCTCAAGTACCTGTATCTGCTCTTCTCCGATGACCCAGACCTGCTCAGCTTGGACACTTACGTGTTCAACACGGAGGCTCACCCCCTGCCCATCTGGGCCCCCTCCTAGGGCGGGACGGCTCCCAAGTGGGTGCTGCCCGGGGGACTGATGAGTCCTGTCATCGAGGGTGCCTGTCGGCAAGACCCTGGCCCTGACCTTGGCTGTGTGGTGTCCACCCAGCCGGCTGGACGTGCTCCAGGCCGGGCTGATGACAGAGGCAGTGGCAACTGGGCCAGGACGTTTCAGGGCCTCATAGCTGCTTGGGGTGGCCGCTGGGCTTCTGGTGCTCTGCCACTGGTTCTGGGCTCCTTGCCTGGTTCTCATCGGGGCACCGTTAGGAACAAGTAGGAATAAATCAGCGCTGTGATTCAGGGAGGTCCGGTCCACCCGGGGAGCCTCTTCCTTCTTCCTGAGAAAATCAAATCGTGACTACATTCCTGAAACCTAAATGCCCTCCTGCTGGCCGTGCAGGGCTTCCTAGGGGTCCTGGGCCCTCTGGTCACCCTGGGCCACACTGGGTCCCCAGAGCCCATGATGAGATCAGAGACAGGTGCTGCGGGGACAGCCTGGGTACAGCTCAGCCTCGGGGCCTCACAGCCTGTGAACATGCCCCAACCCGGGGGTCTCGGCATCTGTGGCCTCATGGGGATCCGGGCCCCTGGCTGGCTGTGGTGGTTACACGTTGGATTCAGGGATCCTCCCCTTGCCCTTGCCGGGGCTGGATGGGCAAGTTCACCGGCTCCCAGGCCAGCCCTGATTGATGGACTTTTCAGTGGCGATAAAAGTACATTTGTTCTAACTGGCACCCGCTGTGTCTTTGTTTCCGGAGTCGCAACTGTGAAACGGGGAGGGTCGGCAGGGGCAGTGTTTGTTTGGGTCAGGTCTGACATGTGTCCAGAGGTCAGCTTTGCCCCTGCCCCTGGGGGGGAGATTTGGGAGTGTCAGCTCCACGGGGCAGGTGCTGGCCACAGTGGAGCCCAGGGTGAGAGTATGCCTGTGACGGTTGCCGGTGCCAGTGAGCATGGTGGGCCCCACCTGCTCTGCCCGCTTCTCTGGTGTGTGGGGTGTCCGCACCTGGGGTTCCTTCTCAGGGTGCCTGGTCACCCTATCTCATTCCTTTTTTAAAAAATAAATTTATTTTATTTAATTTTGGCTGCATTGGGTCTTCGTTGCGGTGCGCGGGCTTCTCACCGCGGTGGTTTCTCTTGTTGCGGAGCAGGGGCTCTAGGTGCACGGGCTCAGTAGTTGTGGCTCACGGGCTCTAGAGCACAGGCTCAGTAGTTGTGGCGCACGGGCTTAGCTGCTCCGCAGCATGTGGGATCTTCCCGGACCAGGGCTCGAACCCATGTCCCCTGCCTTGGCAGGCGAATTCCTAACCACCGCACCACCAGGGAAGCCCTCATTCCTTGTCTTTAGCCGGCAGCGCCCATGCCTTAGGGCTGACCCCCAGGGTGGTTTTCCAGAGAGGAGCCAGGATCCTGGGCCTCAGCTGGCCCTAGCTCCCAGGCCCTGGTGACCTTGTAGAACAGGCCAGCCCTTTCTCCGTGTTAAATGTGAGGAGACATCGTTATTCCTAGAAGCCTCTACAACAGGCGCCGGACCCGGGGTCAGGCAGGGCCTGGCCTGCTGCTGTGGCCCCGCCTCCACTCGCACCTTCTGTGCTCACCCTCAGGGCTGCCGCCCTCCACTTGCCCACGGGCCCCGCAGGTTCCGTGCCCGGCAGGTGCCCGGCAGGTGTGCAGGGCCTGTGTCTCAGCCGGCCTCTTGCCCTGCCTCTCACGGTCGGTCTGCCTGCCTGGCAGGACCTCCCCAGCTGGAGGGCGCGCTGTGCTCCGTCGCTGCCCCGCCCCCCGCCCCCCACACCCCAGCGCAGGAGCCTCTTGGGCGGCAGGGTTCCCACAGGGTGGGGCCTGAGTCCGCTGAGTGACGCAGACTGTCCCCCCGCCCCCGCCCAGGCCTGGCCCCAAGCAGGGGGACTTGGGGGCCGCAGGGCTCCCCAGACAGACACTGCAGTGGTTGGGGACGAAGAGGATGAAGAGGACAGCTGAGAAGGGAGGGGGAGACTCACTGGGGTGGCCTCTCGTGGTGGGTGTGGACTGGCCAGCCGCAGGCAAGGCCGGCATCCCCCGTCACCCAAGACACAGACGGGAACTGAGGACTGCTTTATTTATCAGCGGAGTTTAGAAGGTGGTGTAAGCGTGTTCACTGCGTCCAGGGCCTCAAGACAGGACAGGACATGGGACAGGACACCAGTGTTTGTCCGGCCTCTCCCTCGGGCAAGGCCCTGCCCACCCTGGCCGAGCTCCAGGTTCAGGAGGTTGGGCCGGGGCTCCTCCCCCCTGACTCGCCTCAGGCTCCCAGCAAGTCCTCTCTGGTCCTGCTAGAGGTGCACCCCTCAGCCTCTGGGCCCCCGTGCTGTGCCAGCCGCAGCCGTCGCTCATGCCTGGCTGCCTCGACCCACTTGCCGATGAGGGTGGCCTCTAGCCTGCGCGCCTCCACGACAGATGCGGGGTCTTCTGGGTGGGACGCTCTGAGGAGCGGGCGTGGGGGGGACTCAGCAGGGCTGGCAGGCCCCGGGCCTCACACCACCCTAGCCCACGTCCACCCATCGGCCCAGGCCAGGTATTGCACGCCCTCCCCAGGCGGGACTGCACCTGAGGTCCAGGTGATGCGCTGCCCCGTGGATGGTGATGGCGAGGACTGACGTGCTCAGGTTGCTCTGAATCTGGATCATTGAAGGAGCCTCCGTGTCAGGGCTGCAGACTGTGCCCTGGGCCTCAGCCTCGCAGCACAACCTGCTGGGAGGCTGCATGTCCCAGCTTGTGGGGTGCAGTTAAAGCAGTAGTTTGAGGTGACTGCACAGACCTGAACCGTCCCATTACAAATGAAAGGTGAAGATTAATGAGCCAAAAGTCAGGTCGCCGTAAAAGTCAGGAATAGAACCAACAAAGGGAGAGGAGGGAACAATGAAGACTGCAACAAAAATCAAGGAGGTACAGAGCCAAGAGCGCTGGGACCCACACAGGGGCAGGGACTTCCTGGCAGTGACTCACCCCTCCCCCTGCCCAGGGGTCCAGGTCACCGTTGGAGAAGATGATGTTGCTGGCAGCTGTGAGGTCTGAAAAGGACAGAGCAAGCAGTGGTGGGGACGGGGTGGGGCCCCCCAAATTTGTGACCCAGGGGCTGGATCAAACTCCAGCTATATCCAGGGAGTGTGGGAAACAGAGGCAGCTCAGTGCAGGGGGAAGGATGCCGCCCCCACCCCTGCCTTGAGCCTCACCGCCTCCCCCAAAGCTGGTCTGCAGCCAGTCCTGCCGGGGCCACACGCCCCACGTGTCCAGGCAGTACTGCTGGCGCAGGGCTTCAGTGAAGGGCAGGTCAGGGAAGATGTCCGACACGTTGTTGCTGGAAAACGTCAGGTTGATCTCAGTGCAGGCCTGCGGGACACCCGCACCACCATCAGGCCAGGGGGCCAGGACACCACGTGTAGCACCCCATACTTGGCAGTCCCAGGCCCCCAGCTCCCCCATACCTGGTAGTCCCAGGCCTTGGCATCAGGGCCCAAGCCGCAGCCTGTGGGGTCGGCACAGACCTGGTACTGCAGGTAGATGTCATAGCAGGGCTCCGTGCCCGAGGAGTTGTACACCAGGCCTGGGGGAGAGGGGTGCTGGGGCTGGGTGCCTGGACACCCACCCTGCCCCCTTAGACGGGTCCAGCAGGTGTCAGGGGCTCTGGGGTGCTGTGAGCCCAGTGAGGAGTGGAGTGGTTGGGGTCTGTACTGTCAGCTCCTGTCCTGGCTGCTGAGGGCAGCTGGCCAGCCCACCTTGCTGTTCCCCCTCCCAGCAGGGTGGGCTGAGGTGGGGTGTGCTGCCCTTTGCACTGGGGACCTCCCAGAAGGCCCTTGGGTCCGCGCTCTCCAGGCTGGGCCACAACGGGGATGGCCACCTCCTGCCCCAGGGGCCAAGTGGAAGCTTCTGTGCTGCCCGCCCGCTCCTCAGCCCACCTGCTCCCATGCCAACACTGGGCCCCTCACGCTCGACACCAGCCCAGGCAGGTGGGCAGACGCACCGGCCAACGATCGGAGCCCCTTGATCCTCTGGCTCTCACTCAGCAGCCGGTCGCAGCCAACCTGTGGGTGCCAGCAGAGCCCCTCAGCCGGCCACCCCCCTCGAGACCTTCCCTAGTCCCAGGTCCCAGAGTGGGTGCAAGGTCCTGGGGCTGGCCAGCTCTGACCACCCCAGGGCAGCCGGGCCCTTCCCTGTCCACAGGACACTGCCCTCCCCGGGTTCCCGCCAGCCAGGGGTGGGTGTCTCGCCTTGACGGGGTTGGCAGGAAGGTGTCCCACGAAGTCGACAGGGTACGGGTAGTCCATCATGGCCAGCAGGGTGAAGGCATTCCGGGCAAACCCGAAGAGTTGGGTCAGGTCCCCCGGGCCAGAGAGTGGCCAGCGGGTGCCGAACTCCTGGCTGACCGCGTCATAGGCTGCCAGGAGGAGCGGGACAAGGGCCTTTGGAGTCTTCAAGCACAGGTGGGGGAGGGGGAATGGGGGGCAGGGAGGCAGGGGGCGGCCTCCTCACCTCCCTGTAGGAACAAGTCTTTGATCTGCCGGAAGGCGTCCCGCACGGCCTGGGCACACTCGGGACTCTGGCCCTCAAAGTCCTGGAGGAAAGAAGGGTGTGGCTGCACCCACCGCCTGGCCTGCCTGGGGGAGGGTCCGGGGCCGGAGGCTTCACTTACTGCCGAGACGTCCCGGAAGAACTGGTAGGGGTCACCGAGGCCTGCCACCGCGACGACAGGTGCGCTGGCCGCCAGTGCCCCCGCCACGAGGTGCGGGTACTTTATCCTCATGTAGGCGCTGAGCATCCCCCCATAGCTGGGCAGGGGCGCAGGGTTAGCTGGGTGGCTCCGCACGCCACCCCTGCAGCACCCTGCCCCCGCCGGCCCCGGTGCGCCTCCGCGACGACACCTGCCTCCTCTCTCCTTTCTCAGAGACCCCACCCCATGTCCCCAAAGGACCCCAAACTTCTAAGACCCAAAGAAATTCTGGCCGGGGCCAGGCTTGCATTTGTTCCGGGAGAGAAAGGAAACAAGGACGCACCTCCCGCCAAAGGCGATGGCGGGGGCGTCCCGGGCCCCAAGTTCCTGCCGAAGCGCCCGGAGCAGCCCCGCGTAGTCGGCCAGGGCCTGCTCCACCGTCAGCAGCTCCGTGTACCCGCGGCATCTGGACTGCTCACCGAACGGGAGAGACTTTCCGTAGTACCGCTGTGGGCAGGCGAACAGGGGTCACTGACCCCGCGCCCCGGTCTGGCCCCCACTCCCACCCCCAGCCCCAGCCGGTACCCACGTGCTCGGCAAAGACGACCAGGGCCCCCTGCTGCGCCGCCAGCTCCAGGATGAACCCTGAGTTGTTGGCGAAGGACCACACGTCCCCCTCGTTGCCCGTGTAGAAGAATATTGGCCCCTCGCCCCTCTTCCAGAACTTCTCTGTCGGGTGGAGGCGAGGGGGCGGGTGAGGCGTGGGGTGCCCGTCCTCATCCGACAGCAGGAACTGTCCCCAGGGCGACCTCACCTGACAGCAAGAACCGCTGGCGGAAGGTCTTGTTCCCAAACCTCTCGAAGTTGAAATGGTCCAGGAGCTGCTCGAAGTAGGCCTCCTGAAAGTCAGGGTCCGTGGCTCTGTGGGCTGGAGGGCACAGCGCTCAGCGGGGCGGACCTGGGGGTGCCGGGTGGGGGGCCCGCGGGCCGGCACTCACCCCCGGCCTCCAGGCTGCGCAGCTGCAGGGCCAGCAGCAGGGCCAGGGCCCAGCACAGCGCCGGCTGGGGCGGGAAGCTCATGTTCACTTTGCCCGCCAGCTTCGGGTCAGGTGGGCGGGGTCACGTGACCAGCAGGAAGCCCTCACGTGACGACCCGGGCGGGGCCGTGAGCAGCTCCGCCCGCTCCCCCAGCGGCCAGCTTCCGGGTCCTCAAGCTTCCGGCACTCGTGTGTCACCGTGAAGATGGTCGCTCTGGGGGCACAGGAAGTGGGCTGAGGGCTCGAGGGCCCGGTGCTGGGGCGGGGGACGTGCCTGCCCAGTCACCCGTCCTCTAGCGGCCACTGCTGAGGGCCGGGCGCCGTGCCACACACGCACCGGGCGGGAAGTGACTGCCCCCCTGCCCAGCCCCCTGCTGGCCACACGGCGTTGTCCTGGTCGGGCCCCCAGCGGGCAGGCCCAGGGGAGGGGCACTCTCAAGGGCAGGGCTGGGGAAGGCCGCCTCCTGAGCAGCTGCTCAGAACGACCCCTGAGAGGGAGGGAGCCTTAGGAGGATGGGGTGGGGGCTCCGTCGAAGAGGGTCGGCCGCCCTGAGAAAAGAGCCTGTTCTGTCCGAGCAACAGTGAGGGCCCGTGTGGCTGGGCAGGGGGCGGGCGAGCGGGGGCCTCGGAGCCCCGGCAGGAGATTGGGCAGCTCGTGGGGGTGGAGAAGGCTAGGAGGCCAAGCCTGGGATCTGGGACCCTCTCCCCTCCCGCTCAGGCCAGCCCCCTCACTGGCTCCGCAGTACCCAGAGGACGGAAGGGCCACCTCTCCCCTGTGCCAGTCCAGGGCCTGGTGAGCGGCCAGACAGGCCAAGCTGGGCGGCCCGCTCAGCACAGGTGGGGCCGCGCTGACTACAGTCCTGCTGGGGGCGTGGGCAGTGAGCCAGGCCCAGAGCAGGTGGGGAAGGCGGCCCCGCCCCGGGCAGCAGCGGGGAGGGGAGCCACCCATTCCCACTCCCAAGACTGTCCCCGGCCAGCTCGACCCCCAGGCTCTGCCCAGGCCTGGACTGTCTGGTGCTGGGACGGCCCAGGCTGGGCTGGAGTCCTGGGCTCTGGCCACAGCCAGGAAACCAGGAAACCGGGCCACCTGGCCCTTTGGCTTCCCCTCACACAGTCCCAGGACTGTCGCCGTGGCAGTCAGCATGGTGACAATGACTGTCCATCACGTGACACCACCCTATGGGTGTAGTCACCCTGAGGTCACCCAGTGCCACACCACAATCATCCCACAGTCCCTGTCCCCATCCCTATGTCCCTGTGTCCCCATCCCCATGTTCTCGTGTCCCTCATGTCTCCGTGTCCCCGTCCCCATGTCCCTATCCCTGTGTCCCTGTGTTCCTCACGTTCCCGTGTCCCCGTGTTCCCATGTCCCTATGTCCCCGTCCCTGTGGCACCATCCCTGTGACTCCATGTCCCCCACGGCCCCGTGTCCCCATCCCTGTGTGCCCACCCCCGTGCCCCCGTCCTTGTGTCCCCGTGCCCCCTTTTCCCCATCCCTGTGTCCCGGTTTCCCCATCCTCATGTCTCTGTGTGCCCAGGTTCCCATGTTCCCGTGTCCCTGTTCCTGGGTCCCCATCCCCGCACCTAGGGATGCCTGTCCTGTGTTGAGAGAGCTACACTTGAAGGCCCCCCACGGCCTCTTCAGGGTGGGGGCCAGGACAAGACACAAGGACTCACAGCCCCTTCCCCTGGATGGCAGCCCCTCCCCAGGCTGCTCCCACTTGCATCTCTTCCTCTATCAGCTCAGGGGCCTGATCCCAACACCCCCACCACAGACCCACCACGTTCCCCCCTCCCAACCCTCTAGGCAGCTCCTCCATGCCTGGGGTGGCACTGAAAAGGCCCAGAGAGGTGCATTCTGATTCCCTCTGAAACTGTCCTGCCACACCTGGTGACCCTGAACACTCGGGAATGTCTGGGGGTCCAGGGCCCTTCCCCCAACTGCCCGGGGCCACTGACTTTGGGGACAAAGCTGGGGCCTGATTCCCCCTCCACAGCCCACAGATTTGGGGAGCCAGGCCCAGTCCCTCATCACAACCTACTCTGCCCTTTTCAGACCTCAAAGCTGCTGGGAACCAAGGGTGGGGAGGGGGGATGGATGGGAGGTACCAAAGTAGGTCCCAGGGCTCTCAGCTCTGGCCCATGCAGCACCTGCAGTTATGGCCATATTCGTGTGTGTGTGTGTGTGTGTGTGTGTGTGTGTGTGTGTGTGTGTTATACACTTTCAACCACGTTTAAATGCATTGGCTTTCTTTTCCCCCCAAACACAAATATTCTTTTACTTACTTACTTACTTATTTATTTATTTGGCTGCGCTGGGTCTTAGGTGCAGCCTATGAGATTTTTAGTTGCGGCATGCGGGATCTAGTTCTCTGACTAGGGATAGAACCTGGGCCCCCTGCATTGGGAGCGCAGGGTCTTAACCACTGGACCACTAGGCAAAGTCACTAAATGCATTGGCTTTAATGCACCATCATTATTTCTAAAACTAGTTCATTTTCCCAAACAGAAACCATTCACTCATTAAACAACAACTCCCAATTCCCCCTCCCCCAGGCGGGGGTGACCTCTATTGTCTGGTCTCTATGAATTTGCCTCTTCTAGATACCTCATGTAAGTGGAATCATACAGAATTTGTCTTTTTGCGTCTGGCTTATTTCACTGAGCATAATGTCTTCAAGGCTTATCTGCGTCACAGCATGTGTCAGGATTTCCTTCCTTTTTGAAGGTAAATAATATTTCATTGTATGGATGGACCACATTATGCATATCCATTCATCCATCAGGGGACACCTGGGTTGTTTCCAACTCTTGACTGTTGTTTAAAATGCTGCTGTGAACCTGGGTATACAAATATCTCTTCAAGACCTTGCTTTCAATTTTGGGGGGGTATACCCAGAAGTGGGATTGCAGGATCATATGGTAATTCTATGTTTCATTTTTGAGGAACCTCCGTACTGTTTTCCACAGCATCTGCATCGTTTTACATTTCAACCAGCAGTGCACAAAGGTTCCGATTTCTCCACATCCTTGCCAGCACTTGTTTTCTGTTTAATAGTAGCATCCCACGAGTGTGAGTGGTCTCTCATTGAGATTTTGATTTGCATTTTCCTGATTAGTGACATTGAGTATCTTTTCATGTACTTACTGAACATTTATAAATCTTCTTTGGAGAAATGTCTTGAATGGGCAAGGGGTGTCCCCAAGCAGGTCCCAGTGCTCTCAGCTCTGACCCACGCGGCACCTGCAGTTATGCCCACATTCGTGTGTGTGTGTGTGTGTGTGTGTGTGTGTGTGTGTGTGTGTGTTAAATTACACATAACATATAATGTACCCTTTTGACATTATAAAAGTTGTTTTCATTCTTCATTTTGTTGAGTTTTAGTTTTTTGTTAATTTGGGTTTTTGTTTTTGAGGTTTTGTTGTTTGTTGTTGAGTTTCAAGAGTTTTTGTTTTTGTTGTTGAGTTGTAGAAGTTTTAAAAAGTATATTCTGGTTATTAAACCCTTATCAGATTTGTAGTTTGAAAATATTTTCTCCCATTCTGTGGGTTGCCTTTGTACTCTTGATAGTGTCCTTTGGTGCACAAAAATTTTTACTTTGATGATGTCCAACATGTGTCTTTTGTTGTTTGTGCTTTTGGAGTTTTATCTAAGAATCCATTGTCAAACCCAAGGTTATGAAGATTAACCTGTATGTTTTTTTATAGGGGTTTTGTGGTTTTAGCTCTTATATTTAGGTCATTGATTCATTTTGAGTTAACTTTTTGTGTATGGTGTGAGGTAGGGGTCCAACTTCATGTGGAAATCTAATTTTCTCAGACTCATTTGCTGAAGGCAAATTATTTCCCCCATTAAATAGACTTACTACCCTTGCAAAAATCAATTGGCCATAGATATATGAGTTTATTTCTAGAGCCTTACTTGTGTTCCATTGGTCTATATGTCTATCCTTATGACAACACCACACTGTTTTGAACACTGTGCGTAGGAAGTTTTGAAATTGGGAAATGTGCGTCATCTAACGTTGTTCTTTTCCAAGATTATTTTGGCTATTCAGGGACCCCCTTGCAATTCCATATGAATTTGAGGACTGACATTTTAATTTCTGCAAAAAAAAAAAAGAAAAAAGAAACACTGTTGGAATTTTGATAGGGATTGCATTGAACCTGTACATCACTTTGGGTAGTACTGACATCTTAAAATTAAGTCTTCCTGGGACTTTCCTGGTGGTCCAGTGGTCAGGACTCGGTGCTTTCACTGCTGGGGCTGTAGTTCAATCCCTGGTCAGGGAACTAAGATCATAGAAGCCGCGTGGTACAGCCAAAAAAATAAAAAATCTTTCTACACATGAACAAAGGACATCTTTCCACTTAATTTAGGTTTTCTTTATGTCAACAATGTTTTATGGTTTTCAGTGTACAATTAAATCACCCCCTTGGTTAAATTTATTTCTAATTATTTTATTATTTTAGATGCTATTTTAAATGGAATTGCTTTCTTAATTTCTTTTTGAATTGTTCATTGCAGGTGCGTAGAAACATAACTGATTTTGTTTGATCTAGTACCCTGCAACTTTCCTGAATTTATTATCTCTAGTAGCTTTCTTGTGGATTTTTTTGTGTATATCTTCTAGATATTTCCTTTGCTTACCAGGGAGATTACACTTAACATCCTAAATTTATAACAGCGTACTTCAGGTGGACAACTTCACTCAATCACATAAACTATGCTTCTAAACAGTTCCATCTGTTTTATGTTGTCATTGCAAATTACATGTTTGTACACTGTGTGCACAATTACATGAATTTGTAATTATTGTTTATGCATTTGTCTTCCAAATCATGTAGTAAATAAAAAGTGGAGTCATAACCGAAAATACAGTAATACTGGTTTTTATACGTGCCCATGGTTTTGCCTTTACCACAGATCTTTATTTCTCCCTATGGCTTTGAGGTACTAATGTCCTTCCATTTAAACCTGAAGGACTACCTTGAGCATTTCTCGTAGGCCAGGTCTGGTGGCAACAAACTCCCTCAGCTACTGTTTATCTGGGAATGCCTTAAATTCTCCCACATTTTTGAAGGTCAGTTTTGCTGGATATAGAATTCTTGGTTGACAGTTTTTCCCCCATCACTTTATTTTTAAAATTTATTTATTTTATTTACTTTTGGCCGCGTTGGGTCTTTGTTGCTGCGCGCGGGCTTTCTCTAGTTGCGGTGAGCGGGAGCTACTCTTCGTTGCGGTCCGCAGGCTTCTCTTGTTGTGGAGCAGGGCTCTAGGCGCACAGGCTTAGATGCTCCGCGGCATGTGGGATTCTCCCAGAGCAGGGCTTGAACCCGTGTCCCCTGCGCTGGCATGCGGATTCTTAACCACTGCACCACCAGGGAAGTCCCCCCACCACTTTAAATATACCACTGCCTTCTGGTCTCTATGGTTTTCTGATGAGAAAGTATCTGTTAATCTTACTGAAGACTGCTTGTACATAACAAGGCATTTCATGCTATTTTCAAGATTTTCTCTTTGTCGTTCAACAATTTGATTATTAAAGTGTCTTGGTGTGAGTCTCTATGACTTGATCCTTGGAGTTCATTGAACTTCTTGGAGTTGTAGGTTCATATGTTTCATCAAATTTGGTAAGTTTTTAACAATAGTTTTTCAAATATTCATTTTGCCCTTCCCTCTCTTCGAGACTACTATAATGCACACGTGGGGCCCACTTAGGATGGGATCCCAGAGGTCCCTTGGTCTCTGTTCACTGTTCTTCATTCTATTCTCTTTCTGCTCGTCACACTAGTTTCAATAATCCTACCCCAACTTCACTTTCTTTCTCTTCCCTGCTCAAACCTGCTATTGAACCCTCTAATGAATTTTTCATTTTAATGTACTTTTCAGTATGAGACTTGGCTTGCTTTTAATAGTTTCTCCTTATTGATATTCTCATTTTGTTCATACATTATTTTTTGGATTTCCTTTACTTCCATGTGCATGTTTTCCTTGAGCTCTTTTAGCATTTTAAAGACAATTCTCTTAAAGTCTTTTTTTAATAATTCTGATGTCTGAAGTTCTTCAGGGATGGTTTCTATCAACTAATTTTGTTCCTTTGAGTGGACCATACTTTCCTGCTTTTAAAATTTTCCTTGTGATTTTGTTGTTGCTGTTGTTGAAAGCTGGCTGTGATGGTTCTGATTCTCTGTGTGTGTGTGTGTGGATGTTTCTGTTGGGGGAATGAGAGCATGGCGCTGCCGACTCTGCCATGTGGCTGACAACCTACCCTCTTCTTTGGCTTCACTGATCTTTTCCATTACACCTAAGTTCTGTGTTTCATTAACTTTTGTTCCCATCATCAATTGCTACACCCCTTTGCTGTTAGTTTTTGTGGTAAGCTAAGATGGCAACTACTTATTCCCAAAACAGAATATGTACCTGACATGATACCAGAAAAGTTGCAGGTGTAATAAACTCAAGGACTGAGGACAGCAGGATTGTCCTGGGTGGAAACATGACTATCAGTGGATGGATGTGGAGGTGGGACCCAGAAAACTGGGGTCTCTCAATCTACACCCAGATGTTTCACAGTAACAGAGATCTGCTTACCCACAGAGGAAACCTCACAGTTAGAGCAAACGTGCTTCTATCCCGACTGAAAAGTCCATCAATCAGAGCTGGCCTGGGAGCCGGTGAACTTGCCCGCCCAGCCCCTGCAAGGGCAAGGGGAGGATCCCTGAGTCCAACGTGTAAACACCACAGCCAGCCAGGGGCCCGGATCCCCATGAGGTCACGGACGCCCCGAGAGCCCAGGTTGGGGCGTGTTCACAGGTTGTGAGGCCCCGAGGCTGAGCTGTACCCAGGCTGTCCCCGCAGCACCTGTCTCTGATCTCATCATGGGCTCTGGGGACCCAGTGTGGCCCAGGGTGACCAGAGGGCCCAGGACCCCTAGGAAGCCCTGCACGGCCAGCAGGAGGGCATTTAGGTTTCAGGAATATAGTCACGATTTGATTTTCTCAGGAAGAAGAGGCTCCCCGGGTGGACGGGACCTCCCTGAATCACAACACTGATTTATTCCTACTTGTTCCTAACGGTGCCCCGATGAGAACCAGGCAAGGAGCCCAGAACCAGTGGCAGAGCACCAGAAGCCCAGCGGCCACCCCAAGCAGCTATGAGGCCCTGAAACGTCCTGGCCCAGTTGCCGCTGGCCTCTGTCATCAGCCCGGCCTGGAGCACGTCCAGCCGGCTGGGTGGACACCACACAGCCAAGGTCAGGGCCAGGGTCTTGCCGACAGGCACCCTCGATGACAGGACTCATCAGTCCCCCGGGCAGCACCCACTTGGGAGCCGTCCCGCCCTAGGAGGGGGCCCAGATGGGCAGGGGGTGAGCCTCCGTGTTGAACACGTAAGTGTCCAAGCTGAGCAGGTCTGGGTCATCGGAGAAGAGCAGATACAGGTACTTGAGCGTCTCCCCCAGAAAGAAGCTCTCCATCTTGTCCCTGGGCTGGGGATTGCGGGGGTCCTGGACGTTGCTGATGGAAGAATAGCCGCCAGAGGGGACCTGCACGAGAGCCAAGGCCACAGCGTCACGATGCAGGCTCAGCCCTTTCAAGGGCTGCAGGCTAGAGGCACCCTCCCGAGACCCTGCCCCACCGCAGCACACACGGCTCCCCAGGGCAGGGTCTGGGGCGGTGAGGACCCCAAGGCCCACAAGAGGACTGGCCGCCCTGGAGGTCAGCCGTGGTTCCTCCAGGGACCCCCTGGGCGATGCCAGCAGCCTGCAAGTGACCAGATGGAAAGTGCGACCTCCAGAACCTGTACAGGTCTTGCAAAAGCCCTGAGGTCACCCGAGGGGTGTACAACCCAGCACCTCACGTGCCACAGGGCAAAGATCAAGTCTCCGCTCTGCTGGGGTGGGCAGTGGGCCCTGGGCAGGGCAGGACCTTCTCTGAGCCATGGCCCCGGCTGTACGATGGGCGGCTGGGCCTGAGCACAGCGGGGGTGGTGGTGGTCACGGCACCCGTCCTGGGGAGCAGCGGCCCAGAAGTCACCTCCGGGTGGGAAAGTGCTGCCCAGGCCACACAGACAACCCAGGAGGGACACGCTCTGTGCACCTCGGGCCACGGCAGGGACCCTCCCCACACAGGCGGCCCCCCCGAGAGAGGAAGGAGGGATGCCCTGGCCCCCGGGTCATATACACCTCGAGGGCAGTGCTGGGCAGATGGGCGCTCGCGGCCAGGGTGGGGCCTCCCCCATCCAGCCACTTGGCAGGTGACGGTGAGGAGCTGGGGACGAGGACCAGGCGGCGGGCGGGCCCTCACCCTCGTGTACGTGTTGAAGCTTCGCAGGAGCTCCCAGCCCCAGTCCTGGTACTTGCGGTCGCCTGTGAAGCGGTACAGGTAGAACAAGCTCTCCACTGTCTCGGGCCGCAGCAGGTTGTGTCTGTCGGCCGCCTGGGGAGGAACGCGGGCTCAGGATTAGCCTTGCCACGCCCCTGCCCTGGCGCCGCCGGGCCCCAAGGCCCCAGCGTGGCTCACCTTGACCTGCACGTCCTTACGGGACTTCTGGGGGTGCAGGTTGAAGTGCACGATTTCGGGGCTCAGCCCCGTCTCCATCTGACGGTTCATCTGGTAGCAGGTGTCCATGAGCGCCCGGGCCAGCTCCATGTGGTCGGCAGGCAGGCCGTGGTGGGCGCCCAGAGCTAGCGTCCCTGGCAGGAAGCACACCAGGTGGTCCTGGAATCAGAGGGTCACCTCACCACCGTGGACCTGCGGCCTCACGGGTTCCACACGGGTCCAGCGTTATCAGGCCTCCCATGTTCCCAGGAGCCAACAGGCCCGAGTGCCGGCAGGGCTCCAACAGGGGACTGAACTGCAGGCCACACACCGGGGGCCCCACGCGCGCAGGGCAGAAGCTGCTAGAAGGACCGGCACCTCCCAGGGAGCACATGCTGACCCGGGTCTCCCTCACCTCCTGCCCCAGACGGCCGACGGAGCACCAGCTGCAGGAGGACAGGGGGAGGGGGAGCTGGGGGCGGGGCTCCCCGAGCATGGAAGGCGGGGCTTGGAGCAGGGGAGGGGCCCCGGCACCACACAGACCTCAGCTCCCCCTGTCACGAGCCATCAGATGTCAAGGACAAAGGGTGGAGCCCCAAGACCCCGCTAGGCCACGTCAGACCACGCTCGTGCTCACCATCTTGGCGCTGAAGCGGCCGTGCGCGAGTTCCCCCACGAAGGTCAGCTTGCCGGGTTCAGATCTGTGCAGCAGGTGCTTTTTGATTCCCTCCACGGCTTCGAGGTAGTCTTCCAGCAGCCTGTGCAGACCAGCGGGGCCCGTGTGCTCGGGCCAGGCGGGCGCACAGCCCCCGTGTTCCGGCAAAGGGCACGACCCTGAGCTCCCGTCCCCATTCTCGCGGCTGCCCTGTCTGGGGTGGCGCCCCGCCAGTCTCCGCGTGGAGGCCCGTGCCAGCCCCGCGGGCTTCTGCCCCCGCCCCTCACCAGGGCCCGTGCCTCCCCACCAGCCCCAAGGGGCCACCAGAGACCAGTCTCTGCCGAGCCCCTGGCCCCGACGCGCCCACCCCGGTTCTCTGAACCAGCCCGCGAGCTCCCCAGTTGGTGACACCCTCGTCTCACCCGTGGGTGATGGCCTGGAGCTGCCCCTGCCCCTGATTCTGGGTCACTGTCACCCCTGGCCTGAGACTTGAGGTGATCCCAGCACCCTCGTGAGGGTTCATCTCTATTTTCTAAGCTGGACGAGGAGCTAGCGCCGCTCCCCGGGAAAGCGTGCGTTTTCAGGGTCAGGGCACTGAGCTCGAGGAGGCCCAGGTGGCCCTGGCTGCCGGCTGCGGGAGCGGACGGGCAGAGGGGCGGCCACAGGCCCGAGGAAGACCCCGGCTGCCCGGCACTGGCGAGCCGTGGACCCCGGCGGCCAGCCGGGCCCTGGCTCTGCACACAGGCTGTGAGGAGACACCCGCCCCGCGGAGGGCCCCGGCCCTGGCTGGTGAGGCTGCCTGTTCCCCCCACCCCGAGAGCTGGGGCCCGCCCCGAGGGCAGAGAAACGGGCCTCACTGTGTCTCCTTCTTCCCCCCCTGGATCCACTGCTTCAGCAGGTACTCGTAGTAGCTGTCGGCCCTGGCGCCCAGGGTGAACACGCCCAGGTGGGTGAAGAGCCCGCTGTTGGTGTTGATGAACATGGGCACCAGCCCGTCATTCTTCCCGCGCAGGGAGTGCACGTGCCTGGTCACCTCCTCCACGGCCTCCTGGGGCAGAGGAGGGCAGGGCAGTGAGCAGGGCGGGCTGCGCTCCTTGGACGCTGCCGCCCCGACGGGCCCGACCACAGGGCTGAACCCGCCCTCGCCACGGTCCTCAGCCCCCACCCTTGGGGGACATCTTAGGAGCAAGTGGCCACCATAGCGCATGTATGCGTCCTGACAACGTGCACACAACCCCTTCAGTCCACTGATGGGCAAAGGACCTGACGACGCACTTATACACAGAAGATACACAGCACCCCAACACGCAAACTCAGAAGACGAACCACTGACTGTCAGAAAAATCAATCCAGCAAGACACAATCACACACACCAAGAGGTACAAGTATGGCTGGACAACACACGAGGACGTCTGTGCAGGATGGGACCCGACAGGAGACGTGTTGTCAAGATCTCCAGTGGGACACAGGCCAAAGCTCAGCAGGTGACCGTCTAGACACGCGGTCAACCCACACGATAAAGCCTGTCTGCACTCGGAAAGGAAGGATTCTGACCAGTCCTGCAACCTTGAGGACTGCACGCTCACTCAACGCCCAGACTGCAGCCACTGCAGGAAGGACAAGAACTGTCCAGAATGGGGCCCGTGCCAGAGCCCAGCCCTGTGAGGCTGCCAAGGGGGGTCGGCAAACAGTGCTGGGTTCAATCTGGGTGAGGGAATTGTTCTGGAATTACATAATGATGACGGTCACAAACATGTGAGTACACGCAATGTACACAGAAGAAGACAAGATTTCTCGATATATAAACTAAATCTCAATTAAAAACAAAAGGGAGGGCATCTCTGGTGGCACAGTGGTTAAGAATCCGCCTACCAGTGCAGGGGACACGGGTTTGAGCCCTGGTCCGGGAAGATCCCACATGCCGCGGAGCAACTAAGCCCGTGCGCCACACCTACTGAGTCTGTGCTCTAGAGCCCGTGAGCCACAACTACTGAGCCCTGGAACCACAACTACTGAAGCCTGCACACCTAGAACCCATGCTCTGCAACAAGAGAAGCCCCCACAGTAAGAAGCCCACGCACTGCTACGAAGACCCAATGCAGCCAAAAATAATTAATTAATTAATTTAAAAATAAAAATAAAATGCCATCTTTAAAAAAAAAGGGGGCTTCCCTGGTGGCGCAGTGGTTGAGAATCTGCCTGCTAATGCAGGGGACACGGGTTCGAGCCCTGGTCTGGGAAGATCCCACATGCCGCGGAGCAACTGGACCCGTGAGCCACAACTACTGAGCCTGCGCGTCTGGAGCCTGTGCTCCGCAACAAGAGAGGCCGCGATAGTGAGAGGCCCGCGCACCGCGATGAAGAGTGGCCCCCACTCGCCGCAACTGGAGAAAGCCCTCGCACAGAAACGAAGACCCAACATAGCAATCAATCAATAAATAAATCTTATAAAAAAAAAAAAAAAAAGGAGAGCGAGAAAAAAAGCTGAAGAAATAGAATCAACCTGAGAGGAAGGCCCACAAGCAGAGACATCGTGCACAGGCGGGGCCCTGCCTAAGGCGGGCGAGCAGACACTGCTGGAGGCAATAACGTATGGAGAGCCAAGAACAAAAAACATGCGTCAGCGTCAGCCCTCCGTTCCACGTGCACCAGCTGGTCCCGCCACACAGCAGCAGCCACGCCAGCAACACCGCTCCAGCCGCCCACCCAGGACAGACACGTGCGTGGGCACAGTCCAGGTGCCACAGCTGGGGTGACCCCAATGTCATCTGCACTGAACTGGCTACACAACCCGGTGACTCCACACATCCCACGGCAGCAGCCACGACGGAGCCGGCCGCCCCCACTGGCTCAGGAGAGCCGCGGACAACAGCAGGTGGACCCGGGGCCACACAGAGCGCCGCACGACAAGACGTCCACTGCCAGGACCCTAAGGACACGGGACTGCACGGGGGTGGGGCCGGGCAGAGGACTCACCCTCCAGTCAATGCCTTTCATGCCTGCACCTCTGGTATCACGACATAACGGGATTCACCAGGAAAAACGTGGGACAAAACCGAAAACGACACTGGTCTCATGGCCCAGGATCAATGACCACACAGACCTGCACCTGCCCCACTGAACCAGAGACAGCCCGCTGCACACCCGCTCCAGCTGGAAGCACAGCGCCCCCGTACCTGAAATTTCTTAACTCCCGTGAGACGAGAGAGCGCTCGGAACTCCAGCTGAATGCTTGTCACCTCGGCCACCGTGCTGTCAGAGGTCCAACGCGGTGGGTGGGCAACTCCAGTGCCGATGTTTACGTCGGAGTACGGAATCTTAGAGGGTGTTTGGAACGCAGGCATTAACCGATTTCCAAAATCCTCCTGACACACAACACAGCGATGAGTCAGAGATTCCTGTCCCAGAGCGGCCTGTCTCCATGGCACGACACTGACCCGCCGCCCGTTTCCATCTAATCCAGCGGAGAGATGAGTCTGCCGGCTTCACGCGGCCCCACCCCTGAGGAGCTGCAAAAGCCGAGCTGGACTCAACCAGCTCCGAATGACCATGCCTGCAGGCGGCAGGGCCGCTTCAGCCACGCACGTGCACGGAAACAGACTCGAGTGCGTGGAGGGGAGAGCAGACTGCAAACAAACGCCTCCCCACCCCGATCCCACGAGAAAAGGACCGACCGTGCAGCACTCGAGACCCCAGTGCCCCCAGGACGTGAGCCGACCTGGTGCCGGGACACTCACAGCCTTTTTCAGAAAGAGGACATCCCCGGACAAGTGGAAGGCGCTCAGAAGACCCCCCAGGATCCGGATGGTGCTCTCAAACAGGTTGACGTCCACGTTTTTCTGAAACAATAACCTCTGGGACACCCACTTCCTGGCTTCTTCAAATTCTATCACGTGAAACAGTAGCGATACAGGAACAAATGAACAGTCCAAGCATTTCCCTGACTGCTCCCTCTGGGGCCACATGCATCCCCTGCAGGGTTTCAACGTCACTTCCTAGTGCAAGAGGGGACCCTGAAGGCTTCCAATCCCGCAAAAAAAATCGAGCCAGTGTGCAGCTGGGGGAAGGCCATGCAGCACGAGGTCAAGTGCTCGACAATCACAGCCGCGCTACAGAGGACCACGAGGGTGAGTGAGTGGCAGGCGGTCTTCAGCCCAATCAGGAGACTTAAAGCAGATGTTTAAAATGCCAGTTTAGAAACACCTAGAGACACACCATCCCAACTTAGCCCCATCTGCGCGGCACAGGAGGACATTAGGGAGAGATTCGGGGCGCTGGCGACTCCGTCGGATCACGTGTCACCTCCCACCACCGGGCCCCGCCTGACTGCAACAGAAACACGGGCTGGGAACGCCCCTGGAAGCCCACCTACAGCCTCACTCAGCTCTCGGCAGGGGGCGCAGGGGACGCCTGTCCTGAGCATCCCCTGGGCGCCTGGACGAGGGGACAAAGGAACTGCCCACGGCCAGCACGGCCACCCTGGCACCCAGGACGAGGGGAGGCGCAGCCCAGCGGGACACGGCGCGTGGACACCTCCCGGGCCAGGCCCACTCGGGCCCGAGGGTCACGCACGAGAGCTCGGCCCCCGTGCTAGGGACGAGCAGATACCTTTCTTCAGACCCAAAATCCACATGGTGTCCAGGGCGTCGATCAGCGTGAGGCCGAGGCCGAACCACTCGCTGAAGGACTTGGACACGGGCTTCAGCTCGTCGTGGCCCCAGGCGAACTTGCGGTATCCGGCCCACGCGTGGCGGAAGGCAGCAACCACGGCCTTCTGGCGCTCGTTCTGCGAGGCTGCGAGGAGGGAAGCGGGGCGTGGGCGCCCGGACAGAGCCGTCCTGCGGCCCCACGGCGAGTGAGGCTGACGTGGGGTACCGTGGGCTGTAGTGAAGGTCTGCGCAGGACCCGCTGCCTGGCCTGGGCCCATCCGCCTCCACCAGGGCCCAGCGGGGACCACCCTCCGGGGGGCAGTGGCCACTCGCAAAAGATCAGAGGCCGCAGGACCACTACGGCTGCGACGTGCAGTCTGGTTTGGGGACATCAAACGTGACAGGCGCTGGTGACCCGGACAAGAATACCTCGTCTGGCGGTGCCGCGTCCTGCCCGATCAGCTGCGGGCACTTCCAAAGGGGACAAAACGGGGAGCAGACACCGCCAAGGCCGCTCAGACACTCCCCAGGGCGCCCTCGGGGCGCGTCCAGAGACAGCTTCCCGCCACACGCAGGGGGACCATGCGCACACACGGGGCTACCGCGCAGGGGAACACGTGTGTCCACAGCTTCAGCACACGTCCCGTCAGCGTCGACACCCACGGCTCTGCCGTCCATTTCTAACCCCACACGGTCGCCCCGTGTCCCCACTCCGGGCTCTCCTGTCCTCCCTGGGGGCTCCAGCACCGAGAGCAGAGGGTCCCGGCGGCGACCCAGACTCAGTTCTCCTGTCCGTGGAATGGGAACAGGACAGACTGACCCCTCAAGGGGCAACATGAGGACCGCAGCCCCCAGGCCCCTGGCTGCCCGGACACAGGCGGGAAACGAGCCTCCCGCACACACGTTCCTGTGCGGCTGCAGCGCCGGACACGGGACGACAGCCGCCAAGGAGCCCCACGTCGTCACCAGAGCTCCAAGGGGTGCCTGACCACGAGACCCGCGCGTCCCTGCACCTGGGTGTCCAAGGCTGAGCGGCGCTCGGAGGGACGGCAGGAGCCCCCCACCGCCCCACCGCTCCTGTGCGTGTCCACACGCCCCCTCCCTCAGAGTGCCCAGGGCAGGCCCGAGAGGGCACAGGCGGGACCTCACCTGGACTGTTCCTCGTCCTGAGGGCCTGCGGGGAAGGCCTGGCGGGGGCCTCTGCCTTTCTCAGAGGCAGCTGGGTGCCCTGCTCCGGTTCGGGCCCTGTGCCCCTCCGGCTGGAGCGGGAGGAGGGAGAGCGCTCAGACCCCGGGCAGAGGTGCTGACGCCCCGAGGTCGAGGTCGAGGTCACAGCCGAGCTGGGCTCAGACTCGGCCTCCACGCGGGGGGCCCTGCCCCGCCCTCCCACCCCCCACGGGGCACACGCTGTCTGCGAGGAACAGGAGCGAGAAGGCCATTACGCGTCAGGCTGTTTCTCTGTCGTTCAGGGAAAGAGACACCACAGAGACCCCGACGGCCTCTGCGCCCCCATTCAGCCCGCCTCGGCTGCTGCCGGTACCTGACGCGGCTTCCCTGCGCCTCGTCTTCCCGGGGACCCTGGCCCACCGCCTCTGCCCTCCTCTGGGCCTCTTCCTGCCTCCCGTCCTTGGCGGCTCCATCGGGGGCTCTAATCTGCAGGTTGGGGGGTCCCCGTCGGAAATGCCTTGGAGGCTTCTGGGCAGAGACAAGAAGAGACAAGAGTCACTCGTGAAATGATTCCATCGTCCATCTGGGACGCTGCCCCCCGTCTGACGCGGCCCCGCGCAGGGAGCACTGTGGACTCGCGCAGCGGCTGCAATTCCCACGGGAACTTATTTTCATTTTTCCCACGACAGGCAGCTCTGGGAGGAGCCCCTTACTCGCCAGCTCCTGGCCCTGACCACCCGGATGGAGGCTCTGCCAACGGGCGAGGGTCACCCTGGACAGCGGGTTAAGCCCCTGGCAGGGACGTTTCCGGCTGTCAGACCCTAAGGGTAGCAGGGCCGGCAGGGGCAGAGCCAGCACGGCCCCACGGACGGAGCCGCAGACGGCACTGTCGCAGGCCCGCGCCCGGACTCCCCAGCTCCCTCCTCGGAAGGGTGTGGCAGAGGTGGCCGGTCAGTGACAGAGCGCTGCGGGCAGGGCGGCGCCCCTCCTGGCTCCCAGCCAGCCCTCAACAGTGCGCGTGGCTGGCAACTCCTCCAGGACGTGAGGACGCTGACTTGTGAATGGAAAAGTCTCTGCTTTTCAGCATCCGTGGAAACCTTGCTGGAGGATCCCGGAAGACATTCTCCTTCCAAGGATTCAAACCCCACCAAGCTGCGCCCCCCGGGTCAAGAGCGCAGGTCTGGCCGAAACAAAGCTGCATCGCTCAAACAGGCCCTGGGGACGAGTGCTGGCGTCTGAGCGGAAGAGAAGGTCCGAGCGGCCTTCAGGTGCACAGCGGCCCCAGGACTTGTGCCAGAGGAGACACGGGTGCTCAGCCCCTCACCTCCAGCCCCTCCTAGACACCAGAGACGGGCTCCTGGACGCTGAGGTGTGGGAAGGTGTCTCTCAGTGGGGAATGTGCCGCGTTCTGCTTTCACAGGACTCTGAAGGTCAACAGGCAAAAGGGCAGCCACGGAAGTGGAAGAAAGGATGCTCACGGCTCCAAAGGGAGAAATTCCCTCTTTTACCCACAGAGCCTCCAGGAGGACACGGGGAGAACGGCCGCCTGTCTCTCCCCGGGGCAGCCCTGCAGGGGTGTGAGGCCGGCACCTGTCCCAGGATCCTCTCCCTGGGGGGCCCTCGGCGCATATGGACGGACACCCCAACCCGCAGTGGAGGGTGTCCCCAGGTGCAGAGCGCCCCGGGTTCTCCAAGGCCGTGCCCCCTGGAGCCACCGCCCTTTGCAGGGGACTTTCCCTGGCTCTCTGGCTGCCCAGACTGCCCTCTAGTCTCCACGTCCTCCCCCCGTCCCCGGAAGCGCCCCAGCACGAGGCCTCGCCCCTCCCTCCCCCTCTCTGCGTACTCCCAACCCTCTCCCCCAGGCCCCGACTGACGCTCGGGCCCCCAGCAACTCGGTCTGGGCAGGTCCAGAGCGGAGCGCCCGCCTGAGCGTCCCCCGTCAGTAGCTCCCACAGAAAAGGGATGGGTCTCGTTCACACCTACCAAGGATCCGGCACAGCAGATGCGCAAAGAAGATGAAGAACAGAATGGCCCTCCTCCTTTCCCCCGTCTCCTTCATCCAACCAGCCCAGAGTAAGGAGTGTGAGGTTAGAACCTCAAACAAATGGGAAGAAACAGCACGTACTGTTCCGAAGTGCTTCTGGCACGGGCCCGGGTTACAACTCCACGGAGAGTTTATTCAAAGTACCTGAGGGGACACCCCTGCGAAGGTTTCCGGGTTCTCAGCTGCTCTCCGAGGAGCTGGCAAGACGGGTGGATTTGCGGGTCTCATCTTCGGCCCTTCTGCCGACCTGCTGCCCACGGCTAAACAAGAGGATCTACTTTATCTCAAATTCGCCACAAGGCCTGGAGGACATTCAACGTGCACTCGAGACAGCATGCACACAGCTTTGACTCCGTGTAAAAGGACGCGGTGGGACATCCAAAGAGGGCAGTTCAAGCAGTTCCAGAACGGCCACAGGGAATCATACCTTTTCCAAAGCACCTGGCAGTTTCTGCCCTTATCCCCACCCACGTGCCCGTTACTCTGCCTTTATGTTTTCCGTTTCGGGAAGGGCACAAGGTGGCACACGGGCCATTTACTGGAGCAAACCTACAGCGACTCTTTAACTTTCCTCCTCAAAGAAGCCATCCTAGAGCAATTCAGAAGGGACCCTGCACCTCCTCACTGGCACCCTGCCCGGCCCTGCCCAGCCCCCGGTAGCGCGTACTAGGAAATTCACGCAATGCGTTCAGACTCAGCATTCAGTCTCAGGACCTGAATCTCACTGTGAGACAGAGAGGGTGAGATGCCGGTCCTCACAGCAGACATTTGGGAAACAGTCACACAACCTCAAATCAACAGCCACCTCCCAGCCGGGGCGTGGGAACACTCTAGGCTTCCCTGTATTTCCACTTCCTGCCAATGTGTTGACGTCTATGCCTCCTGCAGCTGCGAGATCGCGCTGCTGCCACTTAGCCCGCCCTCAGGGACCCCCACGGATCACTGCGGAATCGTGGAGCTGGTACCTTTCCACTCGTCGGCCACGCTGATGTAGGACAGGAGGCCGCAGAGCATCAGGAACGCCAGCAGGAAGAGGACCACGTTCCGCTGTAACCTCGACAGCTGCTTCCATTTCTGAGACAGACAGACAGACAGTGACACTGTTTACTGAAAAGAGCACAGCTGGAAATCTCTCCCACTGTGACACACTCCGTGGGGACGACGAGGAATTCCGGAGGCCCAGCCTGGGATCTGCTGCTTTTGAACTGGAGGAAGTTGCCTCTCGGCAGGGGCCGCAGGCTGGGATGATACTGCTGCAGACGACACACCGCACGGGCCCGCGATCGAGGAGAATGCAAACCCACGCGGAGACCGTTTCTGGCTCACAGGTGGGCAGCGGGGAAAGACCGGCAGCCCGCGTGTGCTGGCTCAGGCTCCGCCGGCCTCGCCTCGGCCCTGCAGCCCGGGACCCCGGGAGCCGCGGGGCCAGCTGCGCTCATGCCTTCCGCCCCTCCATATGTACAAGTTCCTTGGGTGGCATTAAAGAACTCCTGAAAAAAAAAAAATGTCCAACTGAGAATTTCCTGGCAGTCCAGTGGTTAGGACTCCACGCTTCCAGTGCAGGGGGCATAGGTTCGATCCCTGGTCATGGAAGTAAGATCCTGCATGCTGCCTGGTTCGGCCAAAAAAAAAAAAAAAAAAAAGAGCTCCTGAAAGGCAGGTTCACAACAAACTGAAGAGGACAAACTGACTGTGGTAGTTGCCCCGGGATACTCCTGACCCACCAGGCCTTGTAATATGACCACAGTGACCGCAGCAGGCACATTTAGAATTTTTTCTTTTTTTAAAATTTATTTCATTTATTTTTGGCTGCGTTGGGTGTTCGTTGCTGCGCGCGGTCTTTCTCTAGTTGTGGCGAGTGGGGGTTACTCTTCGTTGTGGTGCGCGGGCTTCTCATTGCGGTGGCTTCTCTTGTTGCGGAGCACAGGCTCTAGGCGCGCAGATTTCAGTAGTTGTGGCACGCGGGCTTCAGTAGTTGTGGCTCGCGGGCTCTAGAGCACAGACTCAGTAGTTGTGGCACACGGGCTTAGTTGCTTCGCGGCATGTGGGATCTTCCCGGACCAGGGCTCGAACCCGTGTCCCCTGCACTGGCAGGCAGATTCTTAACCACTGAGCCACCAGGGAAGCCCCCAGCAGGCACATTTATTGAAGTGAGGTCAAGTTCAATGTTCACAACTTAAGTTCGGCATCAGTGATGTGAAAGAAACTTAAGAACAAGAAGGGACCTGTTGCAGGGTCTGTCTGGGGAAAAGGCATAAGAGTTTTGTTTTTCCTTAATTTTTATGAGACCATGAGAGTCAGAAATTACAGAATGAAGGTAAGGAAGATCATATTAATTGTTTTGGGGTTTTTTTCCCCTCCTTTGGTCTCCTATCAGTAGCTGGACAAAAACCTCCTGATTCTAGGCAGAAGTAAAAGAAAAGCAGCATTTGGGACATACACCCGAATCAGAGGAAGAAGTCCTTATAAAGTTTTAAATGGTGACGGGGGCAAAGTTTATCCAAAGGAAATGGGTTTGAGAAGAAACCTTCTGAATGTCTTAGCTCAAGAGGCCAGCTTGAGGAAGGACAGACGACTGAAGACACGAGAAAGCAGACAGGCAGACAAAGCATTACGTAGCTGATGTCAGTGGCCAGAAAAAAAAATTCCACCTAATGAAAATACAGATCTAATCAGATAACCAAAACCCCACTGAGGGAGTTATTCCTAGAAACCCACACACACACTCAATGCTGAGGATGTCAATGAAATACCAGAGTTCAGTTCAGCGTGAACTTACTTCCCATTCAAGGGCAGGTGGCCCCTCGGACAGAAAGAGGCACAGCGGGTCTCGGATGGGCCCACCGTTACGGAGCCCAGGGTCCCAGTCCAAGGTCCTTGTGCCAAACACAGACAACTGTGGTTAACAAGGTGGGGTCATTACTCCAGGCACCGCGGGGACTTGGGGGGGGGGGCTCGGGAGGAGGATGCCAAGAAGAAACCGTTAGGGGAGCGGAGCTCTGGTCGGGGGTCTGGGGAGGGTCTTGCTCTAGACCGGACGCCGGCGGAGGGTGGCGGCGAGCCTGACTGGGGTCCTGCGCGGTGCCAGAGCGGCCTCTGCGCTCAGCGGGAGTGGGAGCGCCCCGCCTCGTCTCCTCTCCTCACGGTCTCAGATGCCCGTGTCCGAGGCTGGGTCCCGGGCGTCCCGTCCCGGGGAGGCTGTCGCGGCCCGGCTGTCACACGCCAAGACTCAGGCCCGGCGCCGCCGGACGCTCACCCGCCAGCACCAGCATTGCCGCCAGCCGCCGCCGTCCGGGCTCCGGCCCGGGCTCAGAGTCAGCGCCAAGGCGCCCCCAGGCGGGGCGGGCCGCGGACACGTGAATGCGAGCGGGCGCTGGCGGCGTCAGGAGGCCGGGCTCCCGCAAATGCAAAGCGCTCGGCGGGCCTGATGCCCCCACGCGTCTATCGCGCAGCAGTCAACGACCAACCTTCGCGGGCGCAGCGCGCGTGCGTAGAAACGGGACCTGCGGCGCCTGGCGGCGGCGCCCTTCTGCGCATGCGCCGGCCGTTTCCTAGCTGGGCGGTGGCCAAGGCAACAGGAGGAGCTGGCTTCCGGTCGAGCAGGTCTCGCTGGGATCCGCGGCTTTGCGTCCAGTTGCGCCCCGGTCCGGCTCCCCCAGGGCCTGTGTGCGGTGGGGGTCGGCCACGCCTTCTCGGTTGGCTCTAACCCTGAGCAGGTGTCCCACCGCTCCGCCACGTCGGCGGGGAGCTCCTGTGCCCTGAACCCCAGGTCTCGACCCGGGGGCCTGGAGGAGCTGGGGCCTGGGGGGCCGGGCTCAGCGAGGACGGAGGGCCCGCCGTAGGGTCAGCGGCAGGCGGGCTCTTGGGGTCTTCATCCATTGGACCTGTGAAAAGTAATAAAGGGAACCCTCACTAAACTGCAGTCAGGAGGCCAGAAGGGGGAGCTCTCACACCCTACCGCGCAGCCTTAATTGCAGACCCAACAGGAAGGTTACTACTTACTACCCAGTAGGAGGAAGGAAGATTTTGCCCCCAGCAACAGCCCAGCCAATGAGACACCATCACAGTGCAGCCAATGAAAAGCCACCACACTTCCAACTCCCAGTTTCTTCCAATGGATTCTTTGTTTAGAACAGCCCCTCGCAACTCCCACTTCTCCTCTATAAAAGAGTCTCCTCTCCTTTGTTCTCTGCACGTGCTTGTGCTTCACCTTAGATTGCTTGTTCTGTTTCCCAATTCTTTACTGTTCCTGAATAAACCCATGTTGCTGGTAAAATAATTGACTGTTATCTTGCTCCAGGTCAACAGTCAATTATGAACTACAACAGAAGAATCATAACAGGGAAGAATCGTCTATCACAGGCCCCAACAGGAAAAGATGTACATTGCATCTTGTACAAGAAATCAACTACCTCAGCAACTTAGCCAATGAGAAACCATCCTCACCCTGAACTCTCACTTTTTTCCAAAGGGCTTTCATAAAAAACCAAAAAACAACAACAGCAAGAAAAAACAAAACCCACACAAACCTCTCAACTTCCTCATTTTTCTCTGTAAAATAACCATTCCTCTCCTTTGTTTGTTGGACTTACCTATGGCTTTTGCTATAGCCTGATTGTCCCAAATCGCAATTCCTTTGATGTTCCCAAATAAATCCACTTTTGCTCATTCTTAAGGTCAACAGACTCGATAGTCTTCAGGATGTACTAAAGATCACTGCACTGGGACTTCCCTGGTGGTCCAGTGGTTAAGACTCCTCACTCCCAATGCAGGGGGCCGGGTTCGATCCCTGGTCAAGGAACTAGATCCTGCATGCATGCTGCAACTAACAGCCTGCATGCCACAACTAAAAGATCCTGCAAGCTGCAAAGAAGATCCCATGTGCAGCAACTAAGAGCTGGCACAGCCAAATAAATAAATATATTTTTTAAATAAGAAGAAAAGACTTAAGAAAAATAAAGATCACTGCACTTTGCTGTGAGCATATTTCCCCTCAATAAACAAAGCAAAGCAGTTCTGTACTGCCCAGGATTGCTCAGCTCCCGGCCCTACCCAGTGTTCTCTGCTGGCGAACCTCAAACATGGCCCCTCCCTAGGGCTTTCCAGGCCCCAACTGCCCACTCCCTCCGTGGGGAGCCCACTGCTTCCTGCCTTCTCAGCTGTGACAGTTCTGGGCCTCAGGAGGCTCCCCCACACGCGCACCTACTGCTCAGCACCTAGGCTTGTCTGAACCTGCTCCAGAAAGATCTTCCTCCCATCCTGCCCCTTCCCTTCTAGGGGTCATCCCTGGGGTCTCTTCGGGTCTTCTCCCACACACAGCTCTGCTGGCAGTTCCAGTGATGTCCTCATGCACCCCTCCCTGCTCAATGAGTTACCAGGGAAACGGTGGCATCTGGAGGATGCATGTGCAGGAAGGTGAGTCACAGGCTGTCAAACCTGAGGGCGCAGGAGCCCCCCACCCCCGAGACCTGGTTCAAAGGGCATGTTCTGGGCCCGCCCCCAGGTTGCCAGACCCACTAGGTCCCCTCGGGCTCCCCTGAGACCCTGGGAAAGAGCTAGACGGAGCATGGGGGAGATTCCTGGGTAGTCCAGAGCGGGGTCAGCACAGCCTGTGGGCTCTTGTTCCCACAGGGCCCAGCAGGCTGCAGCCCCTGGATGGACGCAGCCCTCGGAACAGCCGGTGCTGCTCCCACACGTGTTGGTCAGAAACTGCGGTCACCAGGCCGGGCTGCATCACAGCACCTCGTGTTTATTGGAAATCCCCACATTCTGTGGAAAATCGAGGGTTTGCCGTCTTTCAACTCAATTGCTTCACTAGCGGCCGTCTGGGTTAGAGATGGTGGGGGCGTGTGGCCCTCAAGGGAGCAGGAGGGAGGCCCTTGTGGCGAAGGGACCCACCGACCGGGCTGCTCCCTGAGTGCAAAGCGGGCACAGGGAGCCTCACCTGTGAGAAAGGACTCAGCACAAGCAGGGTCTCCTGGTCACAGTGTCCTAGCATCACAGAAGATGCGAGCATTGCAGGAAACTCGGTGCAGGGTACCCCGGACCCCTCTGTGCCATGTGTGAAACTTCACGTGAAAATAAAAAGGTTTTTCGAAAGTGAGCTGCTTCAACAGTTTACCCAACTAACTCTACGTGCGTAGAAAAAAGGTTGCTGGGTGTCCTGGTGCGGCAGTGAGGAGCCCCTGGGCCGTGGCGGGAGCCTCAACCTCGGCCTCCCCCTTGGCGACCCTCCTCTGCCCCAGGCCCTCTGCTTGCCTGTGGAGCAGCGGGGAGAAGGAAACTAAGGCACAAGGTTCGATTCTGAGGCTTGAAAAGCGCGGCAGAGCCTGGATGGATGCAAAGTCGTCCTGCGGGCCTTGGGCGTGGCCCTGACCCCGCCATCACACCCAGGCCGGGAGGCGTGGACGCAGCCCCCGTCCACTCCAAGTCGCTGGAGGGATCACCGCCTCCGGACCCACCGCCGGACAGCAGCCTTCCCGGGGAAAGCATGGCCGCGCGCGGACTGCGGGGCGGCAAGGGGGCAGGCGGCCTCGGCTAAGCAGCGGGCCGCGTTTCAGGATGCTCTTCACAGCAGCAGGAAGAGGCAGGTGCCGCTGTGCTGCCCTCCAGACGGGGAAGTGGGCACTGGGACCCCGAGCAGCCACGCCAGGGGCAAGAGACCAGAGCCAGCTGGTTTCTCCCTGCCTCGGCCAGGCTGCGGGGGTGCAGCAAGGGGGCCATGGCCCCAAATACGGAGGCTGCGCCCCCCACCCCTCCCCAGAGAGCAGGGGCGGAGCGTGAGCCCCGGGATCTGTCAGAAGCCACCAGCAGGCTGGGCGGGGACGGCGCGCCGCTCCTGGTTAAACTCCAGACTAATCGACCACCACGGGAGCCTCCAGCATCGGCACCGGTCCCACTGGCTCCTGGGGGCTGAGGCCTCGGGCGGAACTCCAGAGCACTCAGTGCGAGGCGTGCAGGCCAAGCTTCCGGAGAGCCAACCCGACCCGCTGTCGGTCTCAGCCGGGCGCGGAAGGGGGCTGGGCTGCGGCCCCCAGGTTCAGCTGTCAGGGAGGGAGGGGCAGACGCTGCACACCTGCCGCCCTGTGAGGGGAGGACACCGTCCTCATCTCCGCAGAAGAGCGCGGGGCGGCTGCTGCTCCTCCTCACCACGCGGGTTCGCCTGGGGCCGAGGAGCCACCACGCCGTCCTGCCCCGTCCTGCCCCGTCAGATCTCAGCTCAGACAGGCCGGTGCGGCTCTCAGCCGATGCCGCCACACCCCCCTCGGGCCCCCCATCAGCCTCCTCTGAGCCCCGCTGCGCAAGGTCCTGAGTCCCTCTGCCTGCGGTCCGGACCCCACAGCAGGAGCAAAGCCAGAGAGGCCGAGTGGGCCCACAGCAGGCCTGGGGTCACTTGGGTCCAGGGGACCGGGTGGCGGGACAGTTCCCACCCTCGTGGAGTGAACCAGCATGCTTACTTCTGTGGTCCATGTTCTGCAGCCAGAAACTCAGAGCAGCCTGCTTTCCTCCTTGGAGCCCAGGCCGGGGCTGCGTCCTCAGCCTTGGGGACCCCGGAGCTGGCAGGTCTAGGAGGGAGTCAGGCCTGCAGTGTCCTGGCCGTGTCCACGTCCAGGATGAGCGGGGACCCGAACTCTTGCCCTCTGGTGGCAGCCACGCCAGTGCCCATGGAGTAGTGTGACCTGGTGGACAGTCATTGTTACTATGCTGATTGCCACAGTGACAGCCCTGGGACAGTGTGAGGGCCTCCAGAGGGCTTCCAAAATGGTTAGCCTTCCCCACTCAACCCTAGCCTGGCCTGGGACCTTGGGTTTCCTGGCTGCAGCCAGATTCCAGGACCCCAGCCCAGCCTGGGCCATCCCAGCACCAGACAGGCCAGGCCTGGGCAGACACTGAGGGTCATGCTCACAAGGGACAGTCTTTTTTTTTTTTTAAAGCCAGGACTAGGTTTTGTTTTTTTGTTGTTTTTTAAATGAATTTGTTTATTTATTTTTTGCTGTGTTGGGTCTTTGTTGCTGCGTGCGGGCTTTCTCTAGGTGCGGTGAGCGGGGGCTACTCTTTGTTGTGGTGCGCGGGCTTCTAATTGCGGTGGCTTCTCTTGTTGCGGAGCACAGGCTCTAGGTGCTTGGGCTCAGTAGTTGTGGCTCGCGGGCTCTAGAACGCAGGCTCAGTAGTTGTGGTGCACGAGCTTAGTTGCTCCACAGCATGTGGCATCTTCCCGGACCAGGGCTCGAACTGGCGTTCCCTGCATTGACAGGCAGATTCTCAACCACTAGGCCACCAGGGAAGTCCCAAGGGACAGTCTTCGGAGTGCAGTGGGTGACTCCCCTTCCCCCTGTTGCCTGCGGTGGGCGCTGGCTCTGCTGCTCTGGCCCCTCACCATGCCCTGGAGTGTACACTGGGGAAAAGGTGGCCCTTCTGTCCTCTGGTACTGGCACCCCTGGAGCCCCTCTCTCTCCATGAGGAACCAGTGAAGGGACTGGCCTGAGGGAGAGGGGAGGGGGTCCCAGTTGAGACTGTATGCTGTGCCATAAAACAAGTCTACATAAATTTAAAATGTTTGAAGTCATGCAACGTATTTTTTTTAACCACAATTGAGCTAAATTAGAAATAAAAAGAAGAAAGATTTTGGAAATCCAAAAATACTAGAGAAATTAAAACAGCACACTTCTAAATAAACCAAGGTTCAAAGAAGAAATCAAAAAGAAAATTGGAAAATATTTTGAACTGAATGAAAACAAAAAATAAAAATTTATAGGATGTAGTTAAAGCAGAGCTTAGGGGGAAATGTATAACTGTAAACATTTATATTAGAATAGATAACAGAGCTCAACATTTAAAACCTAAGTTGGGACTTCCCTTGTGGTCCAGTGGTTAAGAATCCACCTTCCAATTCAGGGGACGCGGGTTTGATCCCTGGTCAGGGAACTAAGATCCCATGTGCTGCGGGGCAACTAAGCCAGCGCACCTCAACTAGAGACCACATGTGCCACAACGAAGACCCAACGCAGCCAAATAAATAAATAAATATTTTTTTAAAAAACCCTAAATTTCTACCTTAAGGAGCTAGGGAAAAAAGGATCAAACTAAATCGAAAGCAAGCAAAAAATAAAACTTAGCGAAATCAGTGAAATAGAAAGCAGAAATTTAACAGAGAAAATCAATGAAACAGCAAGTTGTTTCTTTGGGAAGATCAACAAACATTTAGCTAGACTGATCAAGAAAAAATAAAATCAGGAGTAAAAGAAGGGACATCACAACTGACCTTACAGAAATCAAAGAGATTATCAGGGAATATTATGAACGACTTTATGTCAATAACTCAAAGTTTAGAAAAAATGGAAAAATTCCTAAAAAGATACAGGTTACCAAAACTGATGCAAGAAGAAATAGGAAATATGAATATACCATAAGGAAATTGGGCTAGTAATTTTAAACCCTCCCCCCCTCCAAAAAGAAGCCCAAGCCCAGGTGGTTTTGCTGGTGAATTCTACCAAACATTTAAAGAAGAATTAACACCAATCCTTCACAAACTCTTCCTGAAAATAGGAGAGGAGTAAACACTTCCCACCTCATTCTATGAGGCCAATATTAACCTAAAACCAAAACTAGACAGAGGCATCACAAGAAAACTACAGACCAATATCCTCCATTAATATAAATGCAAAAATTCTCTACAAAATATTAGCAAACAAAATTCAGCAACATATGGAAAGGACTGTACATTATGATCATTTATTTCAGAAATATGAGTTTAACATCCAAAAATTTGTTAGTGTTATACACCATATTAACATAATAAAGAACCAAGGGACTTCCCTGGAGGTCCAGTGGCTAAGACTCCACACTTCCAATGCGGGGGGCCCAGGTTCGATCCCTGGTCAGGGAACTAGATCCCACATGCCGCAACTAAGAGTTCGCATGCTGCAACAAAGATCCCGCACGCAGCAGCTAAGACCCGGCACAGACAAATAAATAAATAAATAATTTTTAAAAAGCACCCAAACCACATGATTATTTCAATAAATGTAGAAAAAAAGCATTTGAAAAAATCCAGTACCTATTCACAATAAATATTCTCAACAAATTAGGGATAGAAGAGAATTTCCTCAGCCTGCTAAGGGTACCTATGAAACCCTATAGCTATCATCGTACTTGGTAGTGAAGACCAAATGCTTTCCCTCTGAGGTTGGGAACGAGGCACAGATGGCTGCTCTTACCATTTCAATCTTGGGACTAGAGGTTCTATCTAGTTCACTCACCCAAGAAAAGAAACCAAAGGCATCCAGACTGGGAAAGAAGGGAAACTGTCTACTAACAGACAACATGATCTTCTACAAAATGCTCAGGAGTCAACAACAAGCAAAAAACCTACTAGAACTAATAAGGTACAAGGTCAATACTCAAAAGTCAAATTTATTTCTACATATTACTGACGAACAGGCCAAAAATAAAATTAAGAGAGCAATTTCATTCAAAATTGCAGACAAAAGAATAAAATACTTGGGAATAAATTTAACGAAATAAGTGCAAGCTTATGTACATTAAAATCCACGAAACATTGCTGATGGTAAAGATGATCTAAATAAATGGATTGAAAGACTCAATTTTGTTAAGACTGAAGTTGTCTTTTTTTTAAATAAATTGATTGATTGATTGATTTGATTTTTGGCTGTGTTGGGTCTTCGTTGCTGCGCACGGGTTTTCTCTAGTTGTGGCGAGCAGGGGCTACTCTTTGCTGCAGTGTGCAGACTTCTCATTGCGGTGGCTTCTCTTGTTGTGGAGCATGGGCTCTAGGTGCGCGGGCTCAGTAGCTGTGGCTCGCGGGCTCAGTAGTTGTGGCTCATGGGCTCTAGAGCGCAGGCTCAGTAGCTGTGGCACACGGGCTTAGTTGCTCTGTGGCATGTGGGATCTTCCCGGACCAGAGATCAAACCCGCATCCCCTGTGTTGGCAGGCAGATTCTTAGCCACTGCGCCACCAGGAAAGTCCCAAGACTGCAGTTGTCTTAATAATTGATCTATGAATTCATTGCAATCTCTATCAAATCTTAGCAGAAATTGACAAGTTGATCCTAAAATGTATATGTAATTACAAAGGACCCAGAAGAGCCAAAACAATCTTGAAAAAGAACGAAGTTGGAGGAGTAACACTAGTTGATTTCAAAACTTAATGCAAAGCTACAGGAACCAGGATGGTGTGGTCCTGGCATAACAACAGACATATAGATCAATGGAACAGAATTCAGATTCTAAAAACAAACGCTTATGCTTATGGTCAACTGATGTTCTACAAAGGTAGAAAGAAAATTCAATGGGAAAGGATAGCTTTTTTTTCAACAAATGGTGCTGGATCAATTGGATACCTAGATACAAATGAATGAATTTACACCTTGCCTCATACCATATAAAAGATTAACTCAAAATGGATCATAGACCTAAATGCGAGAACCAAAACTACAAAACTCTTGGAAGAGAACATAAAATAAAATCTTTGCGGCTTTAGGTTAGGCAAAGATGTTTTAGATATACCAGAGCACGATCAACAACAAAAAATCTGATAATTGGACTTCATCAAAATTTAAAACTCTTGCACTTTAAAGACAACATTAAGAAAATGAAAAAACATGTCACAGACTTGGAGAAAATATTTACAAAACATATATCTGATAATATGGTTAATATGGGCAACAGATTTGAATAGACATTTCTCCAAAGAAAGTATACAAAAGGCCAATAAGCACGTGAAAAGATGTTAAACCTAATCAGTCATTAAGGGAAATGCTCATTAAAACCACAATGAGGGGAGCTTCTCTGGTGGCTCAGTGGTTAAGAATCCGCAGGGGACACAGGTTTGAGCCCTGGTCCAGGAAGATCCCACATGCCGTGAAGCAACTAAGCCCGTGCGCCACAACTACTGAGCCTGCGCCCTAGAGCCCGCGAGCCACAACTACAGAAGCCCACACGCCTAGAGCCCGTGCTCTGCAACAAGAGAAGCCACAGCAATGAGAAGCCTGCGCACCGCAACGAAGAGTAGCCCCCGCTCGCCGCAACTAGAGAAAGCCCCCGCACAGCAACGAAAACCCAACGCAGCCAAAAATGTATAAAATAATTAATTAATTTTAAAAAACCACAATGAGAAACATTTACATTTATTAAAACACTACACCCAAAACAGAAAAATACACAATTTCCTCTAGTGCTCATAGACTATTCACCAAGAAAAACCATATTATGGACCATAAAATAAGTCTCAGTGTATTTAAGATCATACAACATATGTTCTCTGACCATATTGAAGTTAAAGTAAAAATCAATAGCAGAAATACAAGCAGAAAATCTCCAAATATTTGAAAATTAAACAACAGACTTCTAAATAACCCATAAATCAGAGAAGAAATTACAAGGAAAATTAGAAAAAATATGTAACTGAACAAAAACAAAAACACAACGTATCAAAATTTGCAGGGTTAAAAGCTTAGTGGGAACTTTATAAGAAAATAAAAGTTTTGATTCCTTGATTCCTCCTGGACCCCACCTTCCCATTCTCAGTGGTGGTACTGCCATTCCCTCAGTTGCTCTGGAGTTATTCGTGACTCCTCACTTTCTCGTCCCACGTCTTGTCACCTCTACACCTCCTGCCTGGCACACGAATTATCCCAGTAACTTCCTGGTTGGTCACACTCCTCCTCCCTTGTTACCCACATAGCAGTTGGGTGGTCCTTTCTAAAAGGTCAATTGAACAGTGTCACTCTCCCGGTCTAATCCCTCCAATCTCATTAGAATAAAGCTGGGGCCCTCTACACAGTCAGCCCCGTCCCACAGGACCTGGCCCATGACCCCTCTGGCCTCCTTCCTGTCTCCCCCTCCCTCCCTCTGCTCCATGCCCTTGCACCCCCCTCCCTGGAACACCCTTTCCTCAGATATTTGCATGGCTTGCTCTCTCATTTCATTCAGAAAAAAAGCAACCTGAATTGATTACTTAGTCATCTATTGATTCACATAACCATAAACATTCAGTATCTCTCACAGTTTCCACGGTCAGGAATTTGGAGCAGCTTGACAGGGTGGCTCAGGCTTGGGGTCTCTCATGAGGTGACAGTCAAGACATCAGCCAGGGCTGTCATCCCTTGAAGGCTCGAAGGGGGCCGGAGGGCCCCTGGAGTTTCCAGGGTGGTTCACTCCCATAGCTGGCAAGTTGGTGCTGGCCACTGGCAGGGGGCCATTGACAAAGAGTTCCTCTCCACACTGGCCTCCCCCAGAGCAGGTGACTCAGGAAGGACAGTGCCAGAGGGAAGCTGTTCCTTCTAGACCTCACCTCAGAAGTCACACACTGCCACTTCCGCCACGTTCCACTCAGTAGAAGAGTCATTCGGTCCATCCACATTCAAGGAGAGAGGAACTGGGCTCCCCTTTGAAGGGATGCATGTTAAAGAAATTGCAGACATGTTGAAATCACCACACAGTCCCATCAAGCTCTACCCTGGTATTCTGCTTTCTTTTTCCTTGGAGTACATAACGCGGCATGAAATGGTCTAAGGTGCTTATTTCTGCCACATGCTCAGTCGGGGATCTAACTTTTCCACTGCTGTACCCCAATCATTTAGAGGAGTGCCTGCCACACAGTGGGAGCTTGGTAAATGTCTATGAGTGAATTAAATGTCAAAGTCCAGCCTTGCATATGGTGGGATCCGTGGGGAGTTTGTGATGTTGGGAAGATGGGCTTCCAGGAAAGGTAGGATTTGGAAAGTCAGAGAGGGTGGGGACGGGAGAGGAGGAATTGTGTGGGGAGGCAGGTAGTAGAACCATGTGCATGAAGGTGTGCGAGTGGAAATCAACTTGAGGGCAAGCGAGATGGCACCACAGGTGTCTGCAGCTGTGGTCTGTGAGGGTCCTTGGGCTCCCCCAGATCAAGGATAGAGTCCTGGTGGCCAGGCCTGCTGACAGCCAGCCCCATCTCCCCAGTCCTGGGCTGGAGGCGGGCCCTTGCAGTGGGTGGACACCAGGCAAAGGCCCATCCTCTGCCCACTTGGCCGGCCAGAGGCAAGGTGTCTGCACATAGAGCCTGCGTAATGGCTCCTCTCTGTCTGTCAGCTTCCTCCTGAGAGAAATGTGTCCACAGGTGGCTCAATTCTCAGAGATGCACTTCCAGAGAAGATGCAGAGATGGGTTCGTGTCGCAGTTTCTGATCTAGCCAAAATCTTAGGGAAAAACCCTGAGTGGTCTGCTTGGGTCATGTGACTACCTCTCGGCCAACAGACCAAGGCCAAGGAGGGGCTGTATCTATGATTGACAGCCCTTGCTAGAGCCCCTGGGTTGCAGTCGGGGAGGAGGTGAAGCAGTTCCCTCCACATGGGGCTGCAGTTCCCAGAGGAAGGAACGGGTTGGGAAGAATGAGTGAGCACTGAGGCAGCCCCCTCCCCATGGGGCAGACAGGGCCTCGCTCCCACTGAGGCCAGATGCAGCAACCCAGGTCTCCTTGGTCCTCACCACAGAGTTTGATACACAAGGATTCAGAGGGGTCCAAGTCCCGGTGGTATCTTTTTGTGTGTGTGTGTGTCTCACAGGTACGTTTATTCATGCATGAGGGCAGCGGCACTGCTGCAAGTCAACACGATGTCCCACGTTCCCACAACACAGCCAGACTGACGTCCCATCTGGTTAATGATGACCATGAGAAGGTGCAGGACTGGAGGCTTTCAAGGCTTTACTTCTTTTATCAGCACTCCTGATTTTATAAACGATGAAGCCCATCAACCGCATTCCTACCCAAATCTCCTGGTATTCTTGGGTATAGTAAGGCTTCATGGGGATCCAAACGTTCTTATTAAGGTTTCAAGAATCTCAACGCAGGACCGGGGCCTCAGGCAGCCCCAACCCACGGCAGTATCTTTCACAGCAAGACAAAGCAAGGTCGAGGCCTTCTGCAACCGCACCCCCTTTGCTGGGGGCGTGGAAGAAGCCTACAAGGTGAAAGGGAGTGCAGAGTCCAGGAGAGATTCAAGCACGGGAGGGGCTGAGGCCTGGGACACGCAAGGGCCTCTGGACAGAAGCTTGAGCACCTCCAGCCTGGGGAAGGCGGTGGTGTGCTGGTAAACTGGCCTCTAAAGGGAAAAAAGAGGCCTGATTTGCAGGGTTTGGCAGTTTCCGTGGTATAAGTACTCCGACCGTGGCCAAGTTCAAGCTCCCAGCTGTGTAATAGCCAGCCCTCAGGTTTCTGACTATTTGGAAGTTCTTTTTCCAGGACCAGTAGGAGCTTCTCCAGCACCCCCGACTGGGGGATTGGGGTGGATGGAAGGGGCCTGAACCTCTGGCGGCAGCCCCCTGCTGAATCCCTCCCTCCCTGCAATGTCCTGGAGCTGTCTGGGCCACACCAGAGCTGGCAGCTGTTGGCTTCCCTTTCCCAGGCACGCGTGCAGCCTCCAAGCTCTGAGCTACAAGAGGCCGCAGACCCTGTGGAGACAGGGCCCACTCTGGGCCCCTGAGCACACCCCATATGCCCTCCTGAGACTCCACAGGAGGAATTGTGTCCCCAGGACTGGTGCTCCTTCCACTATAGACCTCAATCCCAGAACAGAGAGAGTTGTGGGGCTGCAGCCGGATGCAGGCAGACTAGCCTCCAAGCAACGATTTTCTTGCATCGGGAGAGAAGGGGACAAGAAAGGGAGCAGGCCAAGCACTGCAGCCCCTGCCTCAGAGCCAGGGGGTCCCGCAGGGTCTGTTTTGGGCTGAGTGTGGGGAGGTAAGCCTAGTGGTGAGAGCTGCAGGGGGTGTGACCCTGTTGGGAGGGACATGGCTCCTCCCCTCTCCACTGCTTCGGACATCACTTAGGTGTGGGGACGACCCTGCTTTGTCCCCATTGGGGGCTTTTGCTGTTGGGTCTGCAGAATCCTCAGTTGCTATTGGAAACGGTGATGTCACTGGCAGCAGGCGGAGCTTCAGCCATCCTTTGAATTAGGGAGAAGGAAGCACACTGGGTGGGGGGGGGGGGGGACGGTGAGGACAAAGAATTGGGATCACAAGGACCAGAAGGGTAAGGAGCTTCTGGAAAGGGGCAGGAGCGGGTGCTGGGAGTGAATTAGGAGAGGCGCTGCCAAGGGGAGGAGAGTGGAAACAGGGGATATGTATGGGATGTCTATCCTGGCATCAGCGAGTGCTTCCTGATGTCTAACCTTAGTCCCATCTGCTGCAGAGACGACTCCCTCTGGCCGTGGTCTCTCCACAGCTGGTTTGGTCCAGACCCTCAGACTCTCCTGGAAGATCCAGCTCAACAAGGGGCGGCCACTGTCACCCCTTCTATTCTTCTTAACCCTCTGGGGGGGAGTCCAAGCCACATGGCCAGGCAGATGAGGTCTCTCCCCCGTTCTTGAGCGTTCTGGAGAAGAGGTCGCCACCGTCCCTCTCCCAGAGGCATGGTTTAGGGCTTCTCCACACGCCTTGGTTTCCAGCCAGCAGAGTCAGGCCCCGAAATATCACTGACTGTGGGTGAGGACTCGTGCATGCGCGTGTGCGCACACACACAAACTGGCACGACACATTCGGTCACGTTAAAGGACACGCAAGGCTGCACGCAGTGACGCGAACCCCTCTAACCTCTCCAAACTCGGCTCCCTGCAGGTTCGAGACAGCCCGGGTCACTGTCTCAGCGACCCCTGCACACACGCGCGCACACACGCCCGCACACACGCGCACACAGGCGTCCCCCGCTCGCGCGCGCTCTGAAAAATGCTGGCACGAACGCAGGCGCACACTCTGGCGCGGGAGGCGCCCCCGCTCCGGCTCCGTGTTGGGAAGCGGGGGCGGCGGGAGGGGTAGGAGACGTTGGTCCCGCTCGGCGCTCCGCAGTCGCCGCAGCCGCCGCAGCGTCGGGACCGGGACAAGCGAAGCCCGCAGAGGAGCTGCCGCCGCCGGGTCCTTTCGGCGCGGGGCACCCGGAGCGGCGCCGAGACCCGCTTCAGCACCGCGGACAGCGCCAGCCGCCTGGAACAGAGCGCCCGGAACCCACGCGCACCCGGGACCGCCCGGCCGGCCGAAGGCTCGGTGCCACCTGCTCGGTGCAGACATCCCAGGACTAAGGCTCCCGGGGAAGACGTGGCGCCCTCAGCCCGCGGGATCGGGCGCGCGCAGGACGGCCGGGGCGTCCCTCTGGGGATGCGCCGAGGGCCCCGCGTTCGCGCTGCCCAGAGCCAGGGCGCTGCCCGGAGCCCATGAGCACCATGCGCCTGCTGACACTCGCCCTGCTTTTCTCCTGCTCCTTCGCCCGTGCCGCCTGCGACCCCAAGATCGTCAACATCGGCGCGGTGCTGAGCACGCGGAAGCACGAGCAGATGTTCCGCGAGGCTGTGAACCAGGCCAACAAGCGGCATGGCTCCTGGAAGATCCAGCTCAATGCCACCTCCGTCACCCACAAGCCCAACGCCATCCAGATGGCCTTGTCGGTGTGCGAAGACCTCATCTCCAGCCAGGTGCCAGCACCCCCAGGGCTCACGCTGTGCCAGCTCCTGCCCCTCCCCCACCGCCTCCCCACCATCCTCCCTCCTTCACCCGCCATCCCTCCCCCTGTCCCAGTTTCATTCCATCCTTTCCTAGCCCTCTCCCTCCCCTTGAGAGAGGACCCAGGGGGCTGGTCTCACTAGCAGCTAAACACCAGTGTTGGCCGGTTCCCCATCTTAGCCCCAGATCAGTCACCCGCCACCGGGGCTTGTCCTCACAGGGTTTCCAGGTCTCGAGGTCCAGACTGGTGTGTGCAGACGTGTGGCCGTTTGTCTGGTCACTGTGTGTCAGGGTGGGGGCGGGCATTCCGGGCCTGCCTGAGAGGTGCCTGTCCCAGCCACAGGCGGGACTGCAGGGCTTTGAACTGGATGGGGCCTGGGGCCATCTTTGTTCCTGCTTGCAGGTCTCCTTCCCTTCCTCCCTCCCCTTCCCCCATCCACAGGTCTGCCTGAGATGGGAAATGGCCCAGGTGTTGAAGCAGGCTGTTCTCCAGGGTGGGAACGGGGACTGCGTATGTGAGAGGTATCAGGGCAGAGCGTGGCAGCCACTGGCAGCCAGCGCTGCGGGGGAGGACACGACTCCCGGGTTTCGCCTGTCAGAGCTGTCCGCCCCCGGGCTGCGCTGCCTGCTGAATGCCGATGAGGCCTCGGGATCACTGCAATGCAGCCTTTTATGTAACGGGCGGGACCGACACCGGTCCAAGTGCTGCTCACACACACTCACCTGACAGGCACGCCACACCCATGGACACACACGCTCACGTGTGCACACACATTCGTCCATGTTTGTGCACAGAGATGCATAGACTTAAACTAGCACCCCTTCATGCACGTCATCATTGCACAGTCAATTGCACACGCGCATTCACACACAGGCCGACCCCCCATGCATATCCATGAGCACACACATTCCTGTGCCACACATGCAAACACGCGTGCTCACACAAGCTCAGTCATACATACACATACAGACATGTTGGGACATGCAGCATACGCACACATACCCAGCACACACTTGTGAGCACCTGTACGGTCACACGCTTGCACACACATGCTCAGGCAAACACTGACCAGGCCCCTCTGGGTGCAGACGGTGGGGGGCAAAGGAGGGAGAACAGGTATGGCCCTTTCTGGGGATCCCTCCTCCAACTTACAGTTTTGCTGTCTTGGGCACTGTTCTCCCAGGGAATAGCCAGTGCCAGGAGCAAAGGTGACAGCAGCAGCTGTCACTCACTGTCACACGCCGTGGGCCAGGTGCCGGCACGGCAGCCATCGCCCCCACCACATGGGCCAGCGCACCCCCCGCCCCATTTGCAAAAGCAGGTGGTCCTGTAGCTCAGAGATGGGCAGGCAGAATTGGGACTGACAGGTCCTTCTAATGTGAGGGTAGCACGGAACTGCCTAGCCATCTGCCTCGTCTTCCTGCCTCGGGGGCTGAGCCACTGGTCCAGGCAGGAAGGCCAGGTTTCCTTGAGGATGTGGTCAGTGCCCAAGTCAGAACTGGGTCTTGTTCAAACCGAGCGGGGCTCAGCCTGCGCCTGGAAGACACCAGCAAGGGGCCCCGGGCCTCTAGGCGGCTCCTTGCCCAGCTTCTCCCTCTAATGCTCAGTCTGCGATGTTCGATGCAGACCTTCTGGAGCTGCCCTCCATCTCTGGAGTGTTGGCCTCCGTCCATCTCTGACCCAGGATGAGGGTCAGTGGGGGGCTTGGTGTGGTTCTCCCCAGCCCACGCTGGGGCAGCATGTATGGTCCCAGGACATGCCAAGGACTGGCCTTCACCCTGCCTTCTCAGGGTCTCCCCACACAGCTCAGGGCAGCCCCCCAGGGTGAGGGGCGAGAGGGGAGGCCCTGGACAGGGGGTGGGGGGGAGGGGTCTGTCATCTCCCTGTGTGTCTTCTTGGTCCCAGGAGTCTTGCTCTGCCTCTGCCTCATCCCTATGACTCACTTACACTCAGAAGGTGGGGCTGGGGTCTGGTCCCCCTGCTGGGTGGCCTGCACTCCTGGGGCTGTGTGAGCACAGGCGGTGTCCCCCCGACACTACCCGCCCCCCGCCTTCTGTGTTTAGCCTCTGCTGCTGCTGGACAGCCAGCTCCAGGGCGGTGTCCCCGCTCCCCACTCGAGCTGACCCTGTCCCCTGTGTCCACAGGTCTACGCCATCCTGGTTAGCCACCCGCCTACCCCCAACGACCACTTCACTCCCACCCCCGTCTCCTACACAGCCGGCTTCTACCGCATCCCCGTCCTGGGGCTGACCACCCGCATGTCCATCTACTCAGACAAGGTAAGCCTGACCGCTGGACGGGGACCCAGCTGGCTCTGCTCCCGTGTTCAGACCCGGTGGCTCGCTCCGGCAGCCCAGGGCCGCCAGCAGCTGCTGGGGGAGAGACTGGGGGGCAGGTGCTTTGCCAGGATGGGGGGGCACAGGCAGAGGGGCTCAGACCATGGGCTCTGGGCTCCAGGTGCAACAGGGTGATACACTGAGGCACGCTCACAACTCACGCCGGTACACACTCACAGTCTCACAGAGACACACAAACTCGCCCACACACAGGCACACCAGTACACACTCACAGCACACAAACTCACAGTCACACAGACTCACAGATGCTAACAAATCCATACACTCACACCTACACACACACAGTCACACACATTCACAGGGACACTCACATGCTCTTACGTACACACTGACGTTCACACGCATACTCACACCATCACCCACTCAAACATTCACGCTCATGTGCACGCTCACATAACTAACATGTTCACTCCCCCACACTCACGCTCCATCACATTCAGACAGGCCCACACTCACACACTGACACACATGCCCACGCACACTTGGGCACACGGCCCACTGACAGGTGACAGGTGCCAATAGCAAGTCCCGGGAAGCAGCAGAGGCCGTCGTGGACCAGAAGAAGGGACAGACAGGGCAGCTTCCTGGACAGCGGGACGGGGCACTTTGGAGGAAGGGGCGCCAGGAGGAGGAAAAGCCTAGAAGTGGCTGGGACACCAGGTGGCAGTGAGGGTGTAGTTACCAGCACCTCCCGCTAGAGGGCACAGCTGGAAGAGGATTCCAGGTGAACAGAGGAGGCAGCTCGTGGCTGGGGGGGCTGGCCAGGGGGTTTCGGGCCTCAGGGCTGTATCATGGCCCATGGGCTGGGGGTCTGGTTGGAGTCGCCCAGTCGTGGAGCAGCAGCTGGGAGAGTCGAGAGGTCACCAAGTCGGTTTGGCAGGAAACTCACCCCCATAGCAGCGGGGACCTTGCACTAGTTTGCCCAGCCCTCCCGCAGTGTCTGCCCACGGCTCTGGGAGGACTGGTCAGCTGGGGGGGCAGCCTGCTCCACATCTCCCTGCAGGCCTGGTGCCACCTGCAGACAGGCCCGGAGGGGTTGCTCGGCAGGGGACTCCAGCTTGGTGCCTTAGCTGAGGGGCCAGAGGGCTGGGCTGTTGGGGGCTTCCCAGCTCTCCCCGTCTTCTCCAAATCCATCCTGCCGGGAGCCCCGAGTCCTGGATAACGCTGCCTAAGGCACGGAGGTCATCTCAGCCGGGCCCAGGGTGTCTGGGGAGGTCAGGAAGGGGTCCTCCTGGAGGCGATAGGAAAGCGAGGCCAGAGTGAGGGGTCCTCTGGGACGGCCCACAAGGGAGGAGGCCAGTGGAGGCCAGGACGGCCACCTGTTCCTGAGGCTCTGGAAACCCCAGCACACAGCAGAGGCACCCAAGCTGCTCAGAGGCACTTAACCCTCAGCCGTGAGAAGTGGAGGGCTCCTCCTAGGCCTTCCAGCCTCCTTCACCTCTCTGGGCACCAGGCCCCTCACATGCAAATGGGAGCACAATGCCTCTACAGAGGAGAGCAGGCGGTGGAGCACAGGAGGGGCTGGGGTGGGGGGAGCCCTCTCCCAGAACAGGACGCCAGCCCATCACGTGCCCCCGCCCCAGATCCAGATTGAAGCCCAGCATGAGGGCAAACCTGCGACCAAATCTTAGAGCTCCACCTTGACCCCACTCCTGGTACAACCCACAGACCATCTGTGCCCAACACGTGGACCAGAAGGGCCTGGGTCAGAGCCAGTCCAGGACCCCGACCACAACTCCCTTGCAGCCATGTCACCTGCTGGATGACAGCGGCAAAGGGGCATTCTTGCACTCTGATTCCAAGGCACAAAGAGGGAGCAGGTGAAAGAAGGATCTGGAGGGCTCAGAGGACCCCAGGATCAGTGTGGGTCCCCAGGAACACTGCTCCCTGGGCAGACCCAAAGGCCCTGTGCTGAGGCGGGAGGATCCTTCTCCATCCCCTCCCTGGCAGTTAGTGCACTCAGAGAAGCAAGGCGGGCTCAGCAAGCAACAACCCCTGGACGTGGTGAAGAGATGAACTATTTCACCCCAAGAGTGAAGACCTCCTCTAAACACTAGTTACGTAAATTTGGGAAGGACCCAGTGGGGATCTTTGAGATGCTGCACGCCAGCGAGAAGTTTCTGATCTCAAGTAGCTCAGCAGCGGGTGGCTGCAGGGGAGGAGGGGAACCACCCCAGGAACAATTCCACAGACCGCCCCCCCCCCGCCCGTCTCAGTCAGGGTGCTGCTGGGCAAACCGAGCCTCCGGTTCTCAGTGGGGACGGGAGGAGTGAGGGAAGCGGGGCCCCCGGGGTCCGGGGTCTGGAAGCCGCGAGGGGAGCGTCCGGCCCGCGCGCGCGCGCGCCCCCTGGCGGAGGCCCCGCCCGCGTCCTCAGCCACCCCGCGCCCCGCAGAGCATCCACCTGAGCTTCCTGCGCACCGTGCCGCCCTACTCCCACCAGTCGAGCGTCTGGTTCGAGATGATGCGCGTCTACAGCTGGAACCACATCATCCTCCTGGTCAGCGACGACCACGAGGGCCGGGCGGCGCAGAAGCGCCTGGAGACACTGCTGGAGGAGCGCGAGTCCAAGGTGAGGCCCGGGCCGGGGCGTCTCGAGCAGAGCAGGAGCCGGCGAGCCGCCGCTGTGTCTGTGGCCCGTGTGAACACCCTTCTCTTTCCATCGTGCATGGTCAGCACCACCACGTCTGGCGAGCGCCCGCCCCAGCCTGTCCTCGGCTCATTTCACTCGCTTTTGCCATTAGTCGAAATCTCCTTCGTGTCAGTCCCTGCGGGGCGAGGGCAGGACCACCTGGAGCTCCGCAAACACCCCGCCCCGCCCCCGCTCCCCTCCCCCCCCTCCCCTCCCGGTCCGCAGCGCGCTTCCCAGCCCACACAGGCCCTAGGCTCAAAACTCCCTAGGGCGCTGCCTCTGCCCCCCACACCGCCCCCTCCCAGCGGCCTCCCCTAGGGTGCCCCCTCAGTGCGGTGGCACCACTCACCGTGTCCCCCCCACAAAGGACCCGGTTCCTTCTCTGCTGTGACCCGTGCCCTGTCCTCGTGCCGGCCTCACCTCCGCCGCAGCCCTTCACCTCACAGCTGCCCATCACCCTCCCCAAAGCCCCAACCACGGACATCTGCCGCCCCAAAGCCCAGCCTGGGCCCTGCCCCTCTTCGTGCCCCCCGCTCTCCCCACGGAACCCCGCGCCCTTCCCCTCCTCACCCCACCACCATGGGGGCTGGGCTCTGGACTCCTGGGGATCAAGTAGACACCTGGCTCCAACTGACCATTCTACCCAAGCCCGGCGCCCATATGTGGGCTGTGGAGGGACCAGAGTGGCGTTTCTGGGGGTCCAGGCGACCCCCACCCCCCTCCACCCATCCCCACTGCCAGCCTGAGGAGCTGGTGCTCAGCAGAGGAGGCCCGGGGTCCCGCCTTCACCCAGCCTGGAGCCCTGGGTGCGCAGCACCCAGGCCAAGGCCCCCGGGGTTGGGTGGAGGCCAAACTGGGCAGAGAGGGAGGGAGGCCCAGGCTGGGGAGGGCCCCGGGAGGCCAGACCAAGGGGCGGCGGGGAGCATGTGCTGTCTGCGAAGTCAGAGTTGGCTTCAATAAGCTGAGGGCCAACCCGGGTCCCCCAGGGTGCCATAGGCCCCGAAGGGAAGAGAGGGCACCAGCTGGGGGTGAACCAGAGGGCAGACCCAGAGGGTCCTGGGGTCCTGCTGCGGGGGACGGGCTGAGTCTGGGAGGGAGGGCTGGCTACCAGGACCGCAGGCCCCACCCCTCCTGAGACAGCACCCAGCGCCAGGCAAGCAGGTCACCTCCTGGCGTGCCCACCTGCGGCTGCACGCACGCCCAGTGCACACTCACGCACACCCCTGCACGCCCAGCCACACATGCTCCCTCTCACAGGCACACGCGGCTGTTCCCACGACAATCCACCCACACGCTGCTCCTCCTGCCACAGACTCGCAGGGACCCTCCACACCTCCGCGGCCCGGGGGCTCGCACACGCGCACGCGCACACACGTACGCTCAGACGGCACTGGCCCTCACTCCCACCCACCACAGACTAACGTGGGCTGATGCTGCCGTGCAGACGCCCACAGACGCACACGTGCTCACGAGCCCCTGTCACAGCTGCTCTCCAGCGCACACGTGCTCACGAACCCCTGTCACAGCTGCTCTCCAGCGCACACGTGCTCACGAGCCCCTGTCACACCTGCTCTCCAGCGCACACGTGGGCTGACAGGCGCGCCCATCACACACCAGTCAGTGAGGGCAGAGCAGCTGGCCCTCTAAGAGAGGCAGAGGGGGCGCTGGGAGGGGTGGGGGATAGGGGGCAGGGCTGGGGGAGGGGACATCACCCCATTCAGGACTGACGGGGCTGGGGTGGGTGCTGCTGGCACACCACATAGCAGGTGCCTGGCGGGGGGCGGGCGGATGGGACCCCAAAGGGACGCGTTTGGCTTGGACGCAGACAGGGCCTCCCTTTCTCCCGAACGTGACCGCTTCCAAGAGCGCAGCTCCGTGGCAGGGAGCCTCGGTGGCCCCCACGCCCCCTCATCCCCCAGCACCTCCCCGGCCCCCAGCCCCACCCCGGGCCTAGGTGTTTGCGAGCTCCAGGTACGTGCCCGTCTGCAGACGTGCCGAGGAGGTGGTGTGATTGCTTTAGCGCCGTCATTTTCAACCGTTTATAATCTTCTTCTGTGTCTGCATATTTTCTCTGTGCACATTATTCATCAGAGTAAAAAAAGGAACTATGAAAACCTCGACCAACTGTCCTATGACAACAAGCGCGGACCCAAGGTATATATGCATGGACGTGCACGCCACCCACCGACTAGGGAGCCCCGGCCTCCGGCGCCTCGGCCGCGAGGGCTACTGTGGGCCCAGCCGCGCCGCGCCGCAGGCCCGAGCAATGAGGAGAGCGAGGTCGAGAGCAGGCAGCGTAGGCAGGAGAGGGCAGGTGCCGGCCGCCGGGTCCCCGCAGCCCGCCCGCCGGGCCAAGGGGCAGGCACGGCCGCAGGAGAAGCTGCTCTCTGGGAAGTGCATGCGAATCTCCGGGCGCCCCAGGGCTTCCTCGTGGAACCCAGGAGGGAGCCCGCCTGCCCGCCTGCCCTGCCTGCGGTCCGGGCTGCTCCTGCAGGGCCTGCGGACCAGGCCCCAGAGGACCTCCCGCGGTTTTGGAAAAGGCGGCCCAGTCTCCGCTCCCGATTGCATTCCAAAACTCTTTTCTGTTTCCTGTCCGCTGCACGCCTCTTTCTGAGTCTCGGTCCACTTCAGCTTGCATGCTCAGTGCAAAAGTGAGGCCAGGAGTGAGAGGTGGAGAGAGACGCGGAGAGCAGAGAGCGAGCACAGGAGAGCGAGCAGGCTGAAGAAAGGACGAGCGAGGCCAGCCCGGCCGGCCGGGCGAGGAGCCTGGAAGGCAGGTGGCAGTGCAGGTGGCCGGCGCAGGCCGAGGCGGCCCTAGCGGAGCTGCCTCGGGGTTCCTAGCGGCTGCGGCTCGACTCTGGCCCCTGAGGCGCTGCATCCCCCGCCCCGGCCACCTGCTAACCCTCCCGCTCACACCGCAGGCCGAGAAAGTGCTGCAGTTCGACCCGGGGACCAAGAACGTGACGGCCCTGCTGATGGAGGCGCGGGAACTGGAGGCTCGGGTCATCGTCCTCTCTGCCAGGTGCGGCCAGGCCGGTCTTGGGCTTTGGCGTCCTTGCCAAGGACGGTCCCCTCGCACATGTACACTGGGCCTCGGGGATGGGAGAGGGATAAGGCCCTGCCCTTAGGGAGGCAAACGCGGCCCAGGTGATAGATGGGGTGACACGGGGCTCTGGGAGCTGGGTCAGGGAGAGGGCCTGGGGAAGTGACGTGGGGTCTGCGTGTGAGCCTGCGGGGGGAGGACCACAGCAGGGAGAGGGCCGGAGTCCTAGGGCTGAAGGGTTGGAGCAGTTGGACTGAGCAGCACGAGAGGGGAACCACTTAGGGTGACCGGAAAATCAGGCGCTGCTGGATGGGCCTGGTCCCCACCATAACCTTGGGGCTGAGCCCCCAGTAAAAATCTCCCTTTTTGCAAATGGCTGTGTCCTCCTGGGAAGGGAAAGGCCAGGCCACCAGGAATAGGAAAAGGAAGAGCCCTGCCTCATGGGACATACATGGGAGAGCCTGGGGAGACCCGCCCCACTGTCTGCCTGTCCCAGAAGCTCTGCAGGCTCCAGCAGAGTGGAGAAAAACAGCAGGGGTCACCCTGCAGCCGGCCAGCGGGAGCCAGCAATACCCTGAGTGGCAGGGCAGGTGTCCGTTTGCACATTCAGGCAACAAACCTTTGGCACAGAGCCAGGTGCACCCCGTCCTTGGGCAGAGGGCAGGGTGGGACCAGCTAGGGCTCCTCGGGCTGGAAGGCAGTTAGCAGGCACTGACGCCCACCGCCCTCCACTCATGCACACACAGCACAGGCACTCACACGCATACACACGAACACGCATCACCCGCATACTGTCTACACGTGCACATGCCATATACACACGTGTGCACGCAACATGCTTCCATGCCCTCCAGCACACATGCATGTGCCATATACACGCCATACACATGTGCACACAGGCCATTCATATGCATACATGGGCACGCTGCTACATATAACACACACAGACATATGCTCACCTAGATACGTGTGCAGACACACCACACATGTACATGCTCCGCACCGACGCACATCGTGCACACTGCTCTCGTGCATAGGTACATACGCCACATACACACCACGTACTACACGCATGCACAAACCCCACACATGTAGCAATACTTACTGTTCACAAAGGCACAGCACTTGTCAGCCACATGCCCACCTCTTGAATCCACGCAAGGCCTCCGGATTGTCAGGCGGGAAGGGACCCCTCCCCTCACACCCGGGGCGCCTCGGACAAAAGAGGCCAGAGTCCCACCACAGCGGGAGACCCGCCTGCCCAGCGTGCCCAGCTCCCAGAGCCTGGGGAAGCCGGCGGTCCCCTGGGCAGGGCAGACGCAGGTCTTCTTCACCCTGGCCCCCCAACCTGACACATGCTGGCCCCCCTCACGAGGGCTGTTGAGAGCGTTTTGTGGAGAGACCCCATTAAGCCAATCTTAATTTTTGACCAGTTTTCTACAGAGTGCTTCAGAGTTTCTAATTTATTTCCAAAACTTTTGTTTTTTAAATAATCCTCCTGAAGTCATCTTTACTGGGATCAGTTATTTCCATAAAACAGTTTGACGGGCCGATCAGGCTTTTGTCTGCAACTGCTTTACTGAAGATATCAATTTACACGGACACGAGCATAGGTGTGTGCTCAATCCCACCAAGTCCAACGTCACAGACCTGGATGGTGTCAAGCCGACAGGCCTCTCCGCCGGGCTTTGTGGGCACCGCTGACGGGCACAGCGTGCCCTGACACGCACGAATTGGTGTTGCTGGCGATTTTGGCAGGATGTTGCCTGGAGCACCTCTATTTTGTGTTGCTTTCATCCAACAGCAGCGTTCTCATTTAGAGCAAACACTGAAGATTTGCATTTCTTCCTTGAGAAAATTGGGGGCAGACCCCTTAGGGAACCGAGGGCCATCTTAGTTTTCAGGCTCAGCCATTGGGAAAATAACCCAGCACTCGGACAATCTCCCCAACCTCCTTGTACCCCAATGCCCATGCATTAGAGGAGCAAAGTGCCTGTCGTGGTCCAGGCCCATCTGGGACCAAGTTCGGCCCAACAGGGGACAGAAGGTGGGAGTGCCACCAGGCCCAGGGTCCTTGTCCTGACCAGAGAGAGCCCAGCCCTAGGGGACCAGGTCCACAGAGGCTCACTTGGAAGGACACGCCAAAAACTCAGGACCACGTGTGCCTGCGAGGCGAGGCCTGGGCTGTGTCCTGCCAGTGGCCCCAGCCCTGGGTGGCAGAGAGAACACAGCTGCCTGCGCAGACTCCAAAAGGGAGAGCAGGTGCCCTCATCTCTCTCCGGTGGCTTCTGCTGTGCTGCTCAGGGCAGCTCCCTGGCTCTCAGTCCCGGAAGCATCCGACCAACCAGAAAGCCCCCAGCCCCTCAGGTCGCAAGTTCAGGCATGGAGCACCAGAGGGGTATGGCTTGTCCGGGAAGTTGCAGGAGTACGGGCTCAGGGGTGGACAGTCCCGGCACAGACCCGACTCTGTCACTTACCACTTGTGTGCCCGGGGTGCCACAGTTTCCCCTCCTGACACAGGGGTAGTACTTCTGCCCGTCTCACAGGGAGGTTGTGAGAATTAAATAAGATGGTCCATGAAGAGCATTCAGAATAGTGCTTGGTACCTGGTGAGCGACTTATCAACCAGTAAGGATCCATCACCATCCCATGTCACCCAAACCCTGCCCACCAAGGGCAGCAGGCCAGCAAGAGATGTCTGGGAAGCTCAGGGGGTCTGGGCCCACCGCTCGCTTCTGTGGGGATCTCCTGGCCCAGGTGCAGTGCAGGCTTGGGGTGGCGGCCGCACCCCATCTCTGCCGTGTCTCCAGACCTCCCCTGGGGGGGGGGGCAGGGTTGGGGAAGAGGCCACGTGGGTAGGCCACGCTGCGGAGGAGGACCTGGGAATGTGGAGCAGCCGCTGCCGGCCGCGGGTGGGGAGGGCTGGAATCCTGGCCCGTCATCCCGCTCTGCCCCACAGCGAGGACGACGCTGCCACCGTGTACCGCGCAGCCGCAATGCTGAACATGACCGGCTCGGGGTACGTGTGGCTGGTGGGGGAGCGCGAGATCTCGGGGAACGCCCTGCGCTACGCCCCAGACGGTGAGTGCTGGGCTCCAGGGTCCCGGTGGGCAGGGGTCCCCCACGGGCTCTAAGCCAACGCTTGCCCCAGGCATCATCGGGCTGCAGCTCATCAACGGCAAGAACGAGTCGGCCCACATCAGCGATGCCGTCGGGGTGGTGGCCCAGGCCGTGCACGAGCTTCTCGAGAAGGAGAACATCACCGACCCGCCGCGGGGCTGCGTGGGCAACACCAACATCTGGAAGACCGGGCCGCTCTTCAAGAGGTGGGCGGGGCCGCTCGTCTAAGATGGGCGTGGCCACTCGTCTGAGGTGGGCGGGCTGATCTCCTAAAGTGGGCGGACCACCGTTCCGGCGTTGGGAACAGTCGCTCTTCACAGGGTGGTCCAGCCCAGCCTGCTGTATCCTATAGATACCGCCATCTTCCCCAGTTTTGTCCTCTATTCCCCCCCCCCTCCACCCTCACCTCCATCTCCACGATGATAATCATCTGCCCCATTTCCAACACTCGGATGTCACTGAAGTCACGGCTGCTTCCATTTCTCCTGCCCCCGCCTTTTAACACTGCTGCCCACCCTGAGACCCCACCCCACTCCCCAGGATGGCTAACAGCCCCGGGGAGGAGGATCTTGCTTCAGGTGGGGACTGGGAGAGTCCATGGGCCCAGGAGGTCAGACAAGGAATCCAGGTATGGCACCCAAGCCTGTAGAGAGCCAAGGTTGGCCGGTGACCCAAGCGGATGGCCACAGCAGGGCAGGAGTTAACTCAGAGAACCCTGGACACCATAGCACTAGTGTGGGGAGGCCCAGCCCATCACCAACACCGCCACCCCCAAGTAGCATGTGCAGAGCCATGGTCCATGGGGCCCACGACAGGAGCACACACACAACTGCAGATACAGGCAGCATATGTGCACACGTGCACATGCGTGTGTACACAGGTTCAGAGAGGCACATGGCACATCACACATGTGCCACAAGTACATGCACAGGGTTGCACCCCACACAAAGATCTTGTGTGCACACATATATGGCCCAGTAGACGCACCGCGCACACACACACACACACACACACACACACACACACAGGCGTGCACACTCAGGAAGACAAGACCCCAACCCTTCTTCCCCACTGGCTGGTGAACAGCCCACCAACCCACAGAAAGCCCTCAAAACAGGGTCTAGAGGCCAGGAGTTGCTCGGCTGACGTAGCTGTGCTGTGCACCTGACTCACAGTGGGCGGGGCTAACTGCATCCCTGATCATTCTAACCCACACTGCCCCCCTCCAGAGTGCTCATGTCTTCCAAGTACGCAGACGGCGTGACCGGCCGCGTGGAATTCAACGAGGATGGGGACCGGAAGTTTGCCAACTACAGCATCATGAACCTGCAGAACCGCAAGCTGGTACAAGTGGGCATCTACAATGGCACCCATGTAGGTGGGGGTCATGAGGGGGTGGGGGCTGGGGCCTTAGGGTCCTGGGGCCAAGACCCCTGCGTGGCCACCCTCCATCTCATACTCCCACCCCCAGGTCATTCCCAACGACAGGAAAATCATCTGGCCAGGTGGAGAGACAGAGAAGCCCCGAGGTTACCAGATGTCCACCAGGCTGAAGGTGGGGGACCCGCCACCCTGCCCTAGCCTCCACGCCCGGTATACTCCATCCTGCCCCTCCGGTGCAGAGGAGGGGACAGTGAGGCCGATGAAAGTGACTGAAGGAAGCGGGGACGGGACCAGCCCCCGCTGCCATTGCACACACCTGGCACTGCAGAGGCAGCAGGGAGAGTGGGTGGAGGGAGGAGAGGAAGCCGCCGGCCCCCCGTCTCATGGGCTCTCCCCAGCACCCCTTCTGACCCAACTCCACCTAAATCTGGGGAAGTCATGTGGGCCAGGACTCCCCTGGGGATGAGCTGATCGGGGACAGGGGAGCAGATGGGTGGACTTCAGCTCCAGTGCTCTCTGCCCTGAGTCCTGGAGATGATCGCCCCATGCTCTTCATCACACCTCCAAGTGGTCCTAGCCAACCCCCCACGCTTAGCCTTCCTGGCCTCCTGCCGTGACTCGGTCTCACTGTCCTTCTGAGCCCGGCCTCCCTACAGCATTCCCTGTGGCCGGCCGTCCCCTCCGTGATTCCCTGGGCCTCTGGGAGCTCCCTTCCCCGGTTGGCCTCATCCCTCACAGCTTCTCTTCCTTGGCCTGACTCTTCCATGCTCCTCTGGGCTCATCCCAGGGTGCCCTCCCCAGAGCCCCTCCCACACTGACCCACACCAGCACCGGGCTGGTACCTGAGCTCACCAAAGGCAAGGACCCTCAAGCACTGTGCTTCTCCCAGTGTCCCCCACAAGGTCCTCAAGTGTCTTTCAACTTTGTCTGCTTTCTGAGCTAGCTCCCCCATGGCCTCTCACCTGGACCCCTTTGTCCGCACCTGCCCACAGGTCACCACCCCCTCAAGGGGCAGAGTGGACTTTCCCAAAGCCAACGCTCGGGAAAGACACCTGGTATTGAAAAGTCTGAGTGTAAAACAGCCAAAACAGGCAGCCAGATGGTCCCACACAGGCTTTGAGAGCCAGATGGCTTTTTTTTTTTTTTTTTTAATATTTATTTATTTATTTATTTATTTATTTATTTTTGGCTGTGTTGGGTCTTCGTTTCTGTGCGAGGGCTTTCTCTAGTTGCGGCAAGCAGGGGCCACTCTTCATCGCGGTGCGCGGGCCTCTCACTATCACGGGCTCTCTTATTGCGGAGCACAGGCTCCAGACGCGCAGGCTCAGTAGTTGTGGCTCACGGGTCTAGTTGCTCCGCGGCATGTGGGATCTTCACAGACCAGGGCTCGAACCCATGTGCCCTGCATTGGCAGGCAGATTCTCAACCGCTGAGCCACCAGGGAAGCCCCAGATGGCTTTTTACAACTTTTTTTTTTGTCTCACTGATTTTTTTGACACTACATTGTTTATTTTTTAATTAATTTATATTGGAGGATAGTTGATTTACAATGTTGTGTTAGTTTCTTCTGTACAGCAAAGTGAATCAGTTATACATATACATATATCCACTCTTTTTTAGATTCTATTCCCATATACAGGTCATTACAGGTTATTGAGTAGATTTCCCTGTGCTATACAGTAGGTTCTTATTAGTTATCTATTTTATATATAGTAGTGTGTATATGTCAATCCCAGTCTCCCAATTTAACCCTCCCATCTCACTGATTTTTTTTTTAATATTTATTTATTTATTTTGCTGCGCCAGGTCTTAGTTGCGGCACGAGGGATCTTCATTGCAGCATGCGGAATCTTTAGTTGCAGCATGTGGGATTTTTTTTTTCTTTTTAGTTGCAGCATGCAGGATCTTCGTTGTGGTGTGCGGAATCTTTAGTTGCGGCATGCAAACTCTTAGTTGCAGCATGTGGGATCTAGTTCCCTGACCAGGGATCGAACCCGGGCCCCCTGCATTGGGAGTGTGGAGTCTTAGCCACTGGACCACCAGGGAAGTCCCCTCACTGATTTTTTAAAAGCATGAGCATGTTACTTGCATAATAGAAAACCATGAGGAAAGTTTTAAAGGCAAATAAGCTCCTTCAGGGGTTCCAAATCTCCTGCCCTCTAGGCTGAGGCCAGGGGCTGCCCACCCTGGAGGAGAAGGGTCCTCTCACACCAACCCCACGTCCCCTGGGACCCCTCGTCACATGCCGTGCTCGGTTCAGCCCCCTTTGCCTGTATCTGTCCTCCGCAACCCCAGGCTTCAGGCCCCTGAAGGACAGGGAGGAGAGAGCTCCCCAGCATGAGCCCCAAGGAGCCCCTGGATTGAAGAGGCCTCGGCAGAGAGGGCGGCATCAGCGGGGAAGAGGAAGGGAGGAAGGATAGATGATCAGACAAAGACCTGCCGCAGGGGAGGCTGAGGCCAGGAGAGCCCGGAACACCAGACAAGGGCAATCCCTGCGGGTCCCCGGACCTGTGCAGGCTCTGAGTGCACATGCCCCCTGTCCTCATGGCAGGGGTAGGGGCAGGGGGCAGGCTCTGGGCTGGGACAGGTGTTTTCTCAGCCCTGAGAAGTCAGAGAAGGGGCCCAGGGCAGACTTTAGTGATGTGCAAGCCAAGACCCAAAGGAAAGTGGCCAAGAGCAGGCACGGTGTTTCAGGAGGCCAGGCGCCTTCTGAACGCTGAGGTGGCCTGGGCACGACTGGGGAGTCTGGGGCCCTTCCTGCAGGCAGCAGGCCGACCTACTTCCTCAAGCTCCAGAGGGGGCAGTGTGGGGCATTTGCAGGGGGCGGGGCGGGGGGGCGGTGTCCAGGGGAGTCTGGATGCTGAGAAGAGGACAGCACCCCAGGGCAGCCCAGGGCTGGTGGTCCAGGCTGGGTGTCCCCCTCCCCTCCAGATCGTGACGATCCACCAGGAGCCCTTCGTGTATGTCAAGCCCACGCTGAGCGACGGCACGTGCAAGGAGGAGTTCACCGTGAACGGGGATCCGGTGAAGAAGGTGATCTGCACCGGGCCCAACGACACGTCGCCGGGCAGCCGTGAGTGCGGGGCTGGGGCGGGCGTGGGCCGCGGAGGGGGCGGGACGGCGCACCTGCGAGCCCCTCACTTACCGCCCCTCCCCTCCGCCCAGCACGCCACACCGTGCCTCAGTGCTGCTACGGCTTCTGCATCGACCTACTCATCAAACTGGCGCGGACCATGAACTTCACTTACGAGGTGCACCTAGTGGCGGACGGCAAGTTCGGCACGCAGGAGCGGGTACGCGTGGGTCTCTGGGAGCGGGCGCGGGACCCAGTCCAGGTGGACCCGGTCTGGCTAGGGCCAGGGTCTCGGGTGGGCGGGGTCTGCAGGCTGGGTGGAGCCTGGGTGGGCGGGGCCTTCGAGCCAGGGCGGGGTCTGGAGTGGGAGACGCCGAGATGGGTCAGGGCGGGAGCCTGTCCTGTCCGGGGAGCAAGGCCCGCCCGCGGTGGCCGCGTCCCCAGCGGCTGTGTCGCCCCACAGGTGAACAACAGCAATAAGAAGGAGTGGAACGGGATGATGGGCGAGCTGCTCAGCGGGCAGGCGGACATGATCGTGGCGCCGCTGACCATCAACAACGAGCGCGCACAGTACATCGAGTTCTCCAAGCCCTTCAAGTACCAGGGCCTGACCATTCTGGTCAAGAAGGTGGGCAGGGGCCCAGCAGGGCGGGGTGGGGTCCTGGGAGGGCCTGGGCGGCGCTGACGGCCCGTCCTCCCGCAGGAGATCCCCCGGAGCACGCTGGACTCGTTCATGCAGCCCTTCCAGAGCACGCTCTGGCTGCTGGTGGGGCTGTCAGTGCACGTGGTGGCCGTGATGCTGTACCTGCTGGACCGCTTCAGGTGAGCGCGGCCCGGGGGCCGGACACCTCCACCTGCGGGGCGGGCGGGGTGGGCGGGGCGGGCGAGGGGCGGGGCAGGGCTGCCTCTCCCGCCCTCTCCCGCCCGCCCTCTGCGCCCCCGCAGCCCCTTTGGCCGGTTCAAAGTGAACAGCGAGGAGGAGGAGGAGGACGCGCTGACCCTGTCCTCCGCCATGTGGTTCTCCTGGGGCGTCCTGCTCAACTCGGGCATCGGGGAAGGTGAGGCCACGCCCGGCCCGGGCCCCACCCTGCTCCGCAGCCCTCACCCCCCCACGCCGGGAGCTGACCGTCCTCTGCCCGCAGGCGCCCCCAGGAGCTTCTCGGCGCGCATCCTGGGCATGGTGTGGGCCGGCTTCGCCATGATCATCGTGGCCTCCTACACTGCCAACCTGGCGGCCTTCCTGGTGCTGGACCGGCCCGAGGAGCGCATCACCGGCATCAACGACCCCCGAGTGAGGCCCGGCCCGGCTGGGGGAGGGGGCGTGAGGTCAGCGGCTGCCTGGGGTGGGGCCGGGGAGCAGCCGCGAGCCGGGCCCTCTGACCCTCTGACCCTGCAGCTGAGGAATCCTTCGGACAAGTTCATCTACGCGACGGTGAAGCAGAGCTCCGTGGACATCTACTTCCGGCGGCAGGTGGAGCTGAGCACCATGTACCGGCACATGGAGAAGCACAACTACGAGAGCGCGGCCGAGGCCATCCAGGCCGTGCGGGACAAGTGAGGGGGCGGGGCGGGGCGGCGGACTGGGCGGGAGGAGTGAGAGGCTGGCGGGACAAGTGGGGGCGTCCATCTTTCCAGTCAAAGGCAGAGTGTCCAGGCTGGATGGGAGCTACAGGAAGGGGATAGAAGGAGGTTGCCAGGCTGGCGGGAGGGATCGCAAGGGAGCCAGGGCGGCCCGAATGTGTGGGCCCCTGTGACCCTGCCCCTGCCCGCAGCAAGCTGCATGCCTTCATCTGGGACTCGGCGGTGCTGGAGTTCGAGGCCTCGCAGAAGTGCGACCTGGTGACCACCGGCGAGCTGTTCTTCCGCTCAGGCTTTGGCATCGGCATGCGCAAGGACAGTCCCTGGAAGCAGAACGTCTCCCTGTCCATCCTCAAGTGAGTCGGCCCCACTCCGCCCCCCTCCAAGAGCCCCACCCGAGGCACACCACCTCCCCCCACCAGCGCAGCCCCCAGACGCACCCCGCCTGCCGTGCCCCGCCCCCTCTGCCGTGCCCTGCCCCGCCCCCTCTGCCGTGCCCCGCCCCACCCCGCCCCGCCTGTGCCGGCCCCGCCCCGCCTGTGCCGGCCCAGCGTCGGCTCACATGCCCCGCCCGCCCAGGTCCCACGAGAACGGCTTCATGGAAGACCTGGACAAGACGTGGGTGCGGTACCAGGAGTGTGATTCGCGCAGCAACGCCCCTGCTACCCTCACCTTCGAGAACATGGCAGGTGGGCCCCCATGGCCCCTCGACACCACTGCTGACACTGCGTAGACTCCCCAGGGGGCCGGCTGCCTGGCCCGCCCACAGCTGAGGCACTGGCTCTTGGCCCACAGGGGTCTTCATGCTGGTGGCCGGGGGCATCGTGGCTGGGATCTTCCTGATCTTCATCGAGATCGCCTACAAGCGGCACAAGGATGCCCGCCGGAAGCAGATGCAGCTGGCCTTCGCAGCGGTGAATGTGTGGAGAAAGAACCTGCAGGTAGGGCAGGCCACCCTCCGAGGCCTGGTGCCCACGGCCCGGCCTGGCCCCGGCCCTCCTCCATCCCCGCAGGCCGAAGCGCTGGCTCTGGCTCCCAGGAGCCCGCGTGGCAAGGACTGGAGCTGGGAGCCACAGCCAAGGCCGCGCTGCTGGGGGCCACCCGCAGGGGGCCGCCTCTGCAAAGCCGGGCTTCAAGCGTCCGCCTGGCCCCTCTGTCTCCAGAGTCGCCCACCGGCGCCCATTCCATAGGAAGGCAAACTGAGGCAGGGTAAGACAGGGACCCACCTGGGTGTAGCATGTGAGTCCAAGACGCATCCTGCCCTCGCCGCCCCGCGCCCTCCTTGGCACCCTGTGGGGACCCCCTTCCCCGCTGCCCTGGTGTGTCCTGTGCTCCATATAACTCCAGTCTTAACTGGCCGGCTCCTCCTGCCTGGCACCCCAGGCCGTGTCTGTGGGAAGTTGCCGCCAGCAGAGGACAGGCTGCGCGTGGGGTGGCCACAGCCCACCTGGGACGGGCTCGTGCCCCACAGTCCAGCCCCAGTCTGCCCCATCTCTTCTCTTTCTCTGGGTACCTCCCCGGAGCCTGTGCCCTGGGAGGAAGCTGGTGTTGCAGGGAGGGAGGGCCGGGGCGATGGGGTTGCTGGGACCCCACACCTCTCATCTGCCCACTCTTGCTCTTGGGACCTGGCCGCTGCTCCCACTGGCGGGCACAGGGCCCATCCTGACCATCAGACCCGAGGCCAGGGTCCCAGGAGCTGCCTCCGTCTCTCTGTCACTCCGGTGCATCTCGCCACCTGCCTTCGGCCCCTCAGCCCCTTCCTGAATCTTGGCGCGCTTCCTCGGGGGTCAGAGTGGCCGGTGGGGCCTGTGGGGCTACTCCCCCCGTGCTCGGAGGGCTCCTCCTCCTCGGGACGCCCCTAAACCAGGGGCACCTCGGAGCCAGGGAGCCAGGCGGACCTCCCAGGAAGAGAGCCAGATGGGACCCCCCGAGCCCAGCCCCAGCATGAGCGAGGTCAGGCCCAAGAGCCGGGCAGGAGCAGAGGCCGCCTGCGAGTGTCCGACCATCGGTCGGTCCATCCAGCACAGGGAGGCAGGCCGGAGTGAGGGCCCGAGTGGCCAGCCAGGCCGGGCAGCAGCCCCCAAGGAGCAGGCGAGGGCAGGTGTGGCCGCCACCCTTAGCCGTCTAATCACTTATACATATTCATTTTAGGATAGAAAGAGTGGTAGAGCAGAGCCTGACCCTAAAAAGAAAGCCACATTTAGGGCTATCACCTCCACCCTGGCTTCCAGCTTCAAGAGACGTAGGTCCTCCAAAGACACGGTAAGGGGAAGAGCGCCCAGTTCCACGTCTCCGACTCTTATCTCGCCCCTCCGTGTCTGTGTCCCGTGCATCAGGCGTGCCCTCCCCCCTCCCTCGCCATCCCACCCGCTCCCACCTCTGACTGCCGTGGCCTTTCTGCCCTCACCTCTACTCGCCCAGCGCACTAGGTCTTCTCTCTCTGACTCTCTAGATCTTTCTCTCTTGGTCCTTTCTCCCGCTGGCCCTCACCGGGTCCTCGTCCCCCTGTGTCTCTGCGTTAGTCTGCCCCCCACCCATGCCATGACGCCATGCGCCATCTTGAAGCCGTGTCATGTTGTCGGTCAGTCAGTCAGCCTCACTGCCTCGGGGCTGTGCCCAGGGCCCCGGGAGCCCGGATCACCCTGTCCCAGGCTCCTCACCTGTCAGGAGGCCGCACCACCTCTCTGTTACGTCCGCTTCTCCAGCCTCTCCCACAGAGGCCCACCGCCCTCTCTCCCTCCCTGCGACGTCCGTGGAGGGATGGCTGTGATGTCCCATCCGCCCATCTGTCTGGCCGCCAGCCCTGCCACCCAGACACCTGTCTCACGTGTCTCACCAGAGCCATGCCTGTTGCATTCCCTCCATGTGGTCTCTGTGTGGGCCGGGGCTGGGGGCCGGGCCTGGCTCCATCTGGGTGGACGGCTGGGGCCTGGAGTTGGTACAGGCCCCTGGCCACAGGGGACGTCAGGTGGGGAATGGGTGGGACCAAAGGAGGCGGCTCCCACCCCAGGCCGAGCAGGGGCCCTGCAGGAGGCGTGCCGGCAGCACCCAGGGATCTGAGAACGGATGGAGGTGGCCCTGAAAGCCGTGGCCTCCAAGCCGTGGGCACTGAGGCTCCTAGACAGAGGCTCAGGAAGGGGAGGCCTCTACGGAGACCAGTGCCTCAGCGCCTGACCCCCCACCCCTTCAGAGCCAGGCCTTGCACCTGAGCCAGGGATTCCCTGCCCTTCTGCCTTGGGCAGCCTGTCACTGGCCCAGATGTGCGCGCTCAAACCAAAGGCCCCCCCAGGCTGACCCAGCCTTGCTAGGGGCATCCCCAGGTGAGGAGGGGGCCGCGCAGAGCCAGCGCAGCCCTCAGCCCAGCGGCCTCCCTGCAGCCAGGGCTGGCTTGGCCTCCAGTCCGCAGGAAGCCCCTAACACCTGGGCAGCGTCACCCACAGAGTCTTCCGCTCCAGGGTGGAAGGAAGCAGGATTTGCAGCCGTCACCCCCAGTGCATGGGAAGAGGGGCAGACACAGGACACAGGGCTCAGCACAGAGCCATCTGAGCCCCGGGTGAAGCCACCAGCACGCCCCAAGAGGGGCCTGTGAGGCCTGGCTGCTCCACTCCCCAGAGCTCAGCACAGACAGGGTGGGGGCGGCAGGGAGGGTCTGTGGGGCTGGGAGCACAGGCCTGGGGCTGTCAGGCCTGGGAAGTGGGTGGAGCCGGAGCCAGGGGACCCACCAGGGGGTGCAGGAAGAGGAGGATCAGACAGGAGCAGGGGTGGGGCAGTCGGGGGGTGGGGGTAGAAGGTACCCAGCAGACAGCGCTTTGGGGGCCCGCAGCTGAAAGGAGGAGCACGAGAGTCACGCAGGCAATGGGCCATTTTCTGAGGGCATCACTGAGTCCCACCCCCCGTCCCGGCCTGGAGCAGAAATGCAGGCCCCTTAGCTGGTCCAGGTGCAGCTCAGAGACCCTCACGGTGCCTTTCCAGGGACACGCTCCCAGCAGACTCCTTGCCCGAGCCTCCCCAGGGACCATCCTCCAGGCCAGCTCTGGTGCCACGTGGCATCTGGGGCTGGCCTGCCCTGCAGGGGTGACTGGGGACACTGCAAGCTGGGGACTGGGCGGGGGAGGGCAGCCTAGCTCCCACCGTTTCAGGCTGGGCGCCTGCTCGGAGGGAGGCCTGGGTGGGGGGCTCTGTCGGGAGGGGTGGGGTCAGTCCGGCTGCTGAGATCCTCTGCCCCTGTCCCGTGGCTGGTCTGGGCCAGGGCGGCACTGGGCGCTCAGGGCTGGGGTCCCTGGCGGCCGGCGGGGCCAGCGGGTATTGATTGTTGGTTCTTATTTATAGAGCACCGGGGGTGGACGCGGCGCTTTGCAAAACCAAAAAGACACAGTGCTGCCGCGACGCGCTATTGAGAGGGAGGAGGGCCAGCTGCAGATGTGTGCCCGTCATAGGGAGAGCTGAGACGCCCTGCCCGCCCTCCTCTGCCCCCCTCCCCCGCAGACAGACAGACAGACGGACGGGACAGCGGCCCGGCCCACGCAGAGTCCCGGAGCACGACGGGGTCAGGGGGAGGAGCACCCCCCAGCCTCCCCCAGGCCGCGCCCGCCTGCCTGCCGGTCGGCCGGCCGGCCGGTCCCCCCGTCCCGGCCCCGCGCGTGCCCCCGAGTGTCGGGCTAACGGGCACCTTGTCTGTGTATTTCTATTTTGCAGCAGTACCATCCCACTGATATCACGGGCCCGCTCAACCTCTCAGATCCCTCGGTCAGCACCGTGGTGTGAGGCCCCCGGAGGCGCCCACCTGCCCAGTTAGCCCGGCCAAGGACACTGAGGGGTCCTGCTGCTCGGGAAGGCCTGAGGGAAGCCCACCTGCCAGAGACTGCCCACCCTGGGCCTCCCGTCCGTCCGTCTGCCCTGCTGCCTGGCGGGCAGCCCCTGCTGGACTGAGGCTTGGGCCAGAGCTGCTGAGGACGGGTCAGAGCTGAGCTGGCTGGGCAGGGCCGCAGGGCGCTCCGGCAGAGGCAGGGCCCTGGGGTCTCTGAGCAGTGGGGAGAGGGGCTGACTTGGCCCCGGGCAGAGGGGCTTGGAGCAGAGACTGAAGCCCCATCCTTCCCCAGCCACCACCAGAGCCATCATGGGGGCCCTTGGCCCTGGCTGGCTGGGTCCCCCACTCCCGCAGCGCCGGCACCTCACAGCCTTGTCCCACCTCTCCCTTCTTGCCCACATCCCTTCTCCGCTTGACCCCATCCTCTGAGCTGGCCCTGCCCTTCCCGGACTGCAGACCCTGACCCCCCAGCTGGCAGCTGCCTCCCAGGGGCGCGCTCGGGCTCCCCACTGCCTCCCCCTTCTCCGGACTCCGTGAGGGCTGAGCCTTCTCTTCGCCTCCTCTGGCCCGCAGCCCAGGATACCCTTCCCCGGACACTGGCTCGGGACTGTCCTCAGCCCCGCGTGCCACCTTGTACAGGCCCAGCCCTTCCCGCGTCCAGGCGTGTGCCTTCCCCCGCTGCGGCCCGAGCGCCGCCGAGCGCTGCCCCTCCGCCCCAGGGGCCCGGCGCGCACCGCCCTCCCCCCGCCACCCCACCCACCCGGTATGTGCAGTGGTGATGCCGAAAGGAATGTCAAGAAAACTTCGATCTGTGTCGCTTGTTGACGCCTGCAGGGAGTGTGAAGGAGGGCAGGGGATAGGGGGAAGGTTCGAGGGCGGCCGCGGCCCGCTCAGGCTTGGGCGGCGGCGACTGCCGCAGGCGAGGCCATGCCGGCACCGGGATCCGGCCGACTCCTCGGCGGGCGGCGGGCGGCGGCGCGGCGGCGGCGCGTGCGGCAGGCGGTGAGCACGGAGCCCAGCGCCAGGCAGGCGGCCAGGCTAGCGAGGAAGGAGACGGGCCCGAGCGCGTAGACCACGAACAGTTCCCGCGCGGCAAGGGGCCGCGCGCAGTGGCTGAAGGCGGCGTCGGGGAAGGCGGTCAAGGGGCTGAGCGTCAGGCGCCCCGGCGACACGCAGATCAGCGTCTCGGCCTCTGCGGGACACGGGAGCGGCGTCAGGCGACGGCGGCGGCAGTGGCCCGCCCCGCCCGCGCCCCCGAGGGCTCACCTGGCGCGGGCAGCGGGTGCCTGCGCAGCCAGGTGCAGAGTGGGCGCAGCGCGCAGCCGCAGGCCCAGGGGTTGCCGCGCAGCCGCAGCGTGTTGAGAGCGGGCAGGCCCGCCAGGAGCGCGGGCGCGAGGGCGGGCAGCTCGTTGTCCTGCAGGCTGAGCGTGCGCAGCAGCGGGAGCGGGCCCAGCACCGCGGGCTCTAGACGCGCCAGCCGGTTGCCGGCCAGCGAGAGGACGCAAAGCGCGCGCAGTGGAGCGAAGGTGCCGGGCACCAGCGCCTCCAGCTGGTTGGCGCTGAGGTCGAGCAGCTTCAGCGCGTCCAGGCCCCAGAAGGCCCGCGCGTGCACCCAGCGCAGTCCGTTCTCGCGCAGGTCCAGGCGTAGCAGCGCCCCAGCGCCCACGAAGGCGCCGGGCGGCAGCGCACGCACGCGGTTGTGGTCCAGCAGCAGCGCGCGCACGCGCTGGCTCAGGCCCCCTGGCACGGCGGGCAGCGCGCGCCCGGAGCAGTTGGCCTGGCCCTCTGGCGCGCACGCGCACGCCTCGGGGCAGTCCGGGGCGCCCGCGGTTGCTGAGGCGGGGGTTGCCGAGGGGGCGGCTGCGGGGGGCGCCTGGATCCAGACTGGCCACGGCGACAGCAGCAGTAGGAACAGCGGCGGCAGCCGCCGCGAGAGAAAGGAGGGGCTCCGCATGGGGGCAACGGTAGGAGGCCAGCTGCCCAGGCGTCCCGGGAGCCCGTCCGTCCCACGGCTGGTCCCGCGCCTAGGGCGGAGGCTGGGCACATAGCCAGCGCCCGCCACTGCCAGCCACCTGTCCTGAAGCCCTGAGCTCCTCTTGGCTCCGCGCCAGCAGCAGCACTGACAAGACGCTACCCCCTCCTCACCTGCGTGGTCCACCGCCCCGCACCCGGGTGCGGCCTGGGCAACTGGACCACACCGTCGCCCCCGCAGCCTCACCCCCACTGAACTCATGGCTGCGACACACGGAACAGGACCCAGTGAGCCCTGCTCCTCCCCCGAGTCTCCACCGCCTCCTCTCAGCAGAGTGACCCTAGTGCACATATACAGGAGCCCCCACCTAGGGATGGTCCCATCCCCATGGGGCACACGCACATGATGGGGGCCTGAACCCAGGGGACAGGCAGTGAGGTAGAGGGAGGGCTGCACACCTGAGGAAGGGGAGGCCACCACATCTGCCCCACCCTGCCCACCAAGGACTCTGCCGGAACTTCAAGGACACAGTGTGGGTGGAGCAGGGGCACCAGCCCAAGTCCTCCTGTCACGTGCTGCTCCCTCTGGACTCACTAGAGTTGCAGGTCCTGTCCCGGCATTTTCCGGGGGTGGGGGTGGGGGTGGGATGGGCAGGGGCTCACGGGGGGCGGGGGGTGGCTGCCTGCTTCATGGGACAGAGCGGCAGGAAGATGCAGGGAGGAGCTGGGCTGGGGCCACGATGGCAGGAAGTGGAAACCCCAGGGGTGTGCCCCCTGCCCTGCAGGGTGGACAGCGGGAGCCCAGCATGGGCACTGGGCACCCCACTGAAGAGACAGGAGGCGACGCAGGTAGGTACAGACCCCTCCCCCACCCCAAGATGCATCTGCAGAAGGGCTCGAGGGGGGCCAGCAGGGAGGACAACGCAGACCCGCTAACTACTGTTTAATTCCCCTTCCCCCAGCTGCCCGAAGCCCTACTCAGGCGGCGGGGGTTGGGGGGGCAGCTCCGCTAGGGTCGAGTCCACAGTGATGGTCGTGAGGCCATGATCTTCCAGGGGCGGCGTCATGGAGATCTCCATTTCAGGGGCCATGAGGTGGGACTCCACGTGCACCGCGTGCAGGTCCATGTGATCTTCCTGAGCTCCGAAGTGCCCCACCAACCTGCACAGCGTGGTCCAGGTCAGGCCAGCTGCAGGCGGCCATCAGCACGGGCTCATGAGGCCTCAACCAGCCAGGGCTCCTGCCGTGTCTGTGAACCACACCTCCCGGGGGGCTCGGGGAGCAGGGGCACAGCTCGCCCTGGGGGTCCTCCCCTGGGGTCACTCACCTGTTGTCCATGTGTCCAGGGCATGTTTCACTGAGGGGCGGGGGGGAACAAAGGTAAGGCGTGAGTCTGGCCTCCAGGAGCCCAGCGGTGCTCCCCACACCTCTCTCCATCCCATCCTGGGAGACTCCATTCCCAAGTCCCTAGTGACCTCGCCCATCGAGGCCAAGGGCCCAGGGGGACGGCCTGGCCCCGCAGCCCTCACCCGCCCGCCCTGGCCCTGGGGCTCACGCACCCCTTGGCTCGAATGATGCCAACTGCCACGATGATGAGAGCGCAGAAGCAGCTGGCGCCAATGCCCGCCAGCACCACCAGCAGGGCAATGAGGGCCTCGCGGCTGAGGCCAAGGCTACACTCGCAGTGGGTTCCAGCTGCAGACACAGGGCCAAGGGGCTGTCGTCACCTCCCCGTGGGTGACCCCCAAGCCCACCCTCCCACCCCCAGCAGCCACCAGAAGGACACGAGTGCGCCTGGCCTGCCTGGACCAGGGAGGGGCCCTGGCTGGGGACAGGGTTGGGGAACAGGAGGCGGCACCTGCAGCAGGGATGAGCAAAAGGGACAAACAGATCAGGCCGAGGGGGCTGCCAACCAGGCAGGAGTCAGGCTGGGGACAGGGGGCCATGTCCACGCCTCTGGACAGAACCCATCGGAAGGTGCTGACATCACAATGGAGCTGTGAGGCAGGGCGGGTGGGGGCAGGGCCTCACCTTGGGCTTCACCACCCTCGGGCGCTGGGCTTTGAGGAGCCCTGGGCAGGCAGCCCCAGGGTAGGGCAGGTAGGGCGGCCGGGGCCTGGGAGTCACTCCAGAGTGCCCTGGCCAGATCTGAGGCAGGGGCAGCGGTGGGGCTGCCGCGGTCTTGGAAGGAGAGCGCTTCATGGCAAAGGGGCAGCGGCTGCACTTGGGCCCCTGGGGTCGCAGAGGCAGCGGCCTGGAAACCCAGAGAGGTCCACAGTGGGCAAGCCCGGGCCTCAGTTTCTCTGTTAGGATAAGGGCTGCTGCAGCTTAGGTGGGGCCTGGGCTCCAGCTGACTCATGTCACCACCCTCCCCCCAGGACTGGAACAAGCAGGGACCAAGGGAGGCCCGGGGGTGCACACGCACCCGCCGCACACGGGCCCCGGCAGTGTCTCGCAGGACACCCTCGAGGCCCAGGTGGCTGTGAAATGGCTGCAGGCGGCGCCCGGGGCTCTGGCGTAAGTGTGTCATCACAGTTGGCGCACGGCCACCGCCGCAGCCTGTCCCCTGTGCAGCCTCTCGCAGACCAGGCGAGCGCTGTCCACAGGAGGCTGGCGCGGCTGGGGTTAACCTCAGCCTCCTCCCCTAAGGACCTGCCGAGCAAACCCAGGCAGCAGGAGCAAATACCTGCCCCCAGCCACGGCTAACCCCACAGGGCACTGGGGGTGGGGAGCGCCCCGCTGGGCCGCAGTCAACCCCTGGTCACTGGGGACCTCCCTGACCCTCACACAGGTGCCCCCTCCTGGTGGCAGCTCCTGGCACACACCTACACCTGTTGAGTGATCCTATGACCTGAGACGCTGGGTTTTACCACACTCATCCACAAACTGAGTCCAAAGGGACTCAGAGCAGGTGTGTCCAGGCCCAGCGGCTGGCACTGCCACCCTGCCAGGCCAGTCCAGCAGGTCTGCATCCTGGTTAGGATGACGAAGGCATGCCCAGCCCAGTGCCAGGCAGGAAGTCCCTCTTCTTTTTTTAAGTGTCTTTATTACTTATTTTATTTATTTCTGGCTGCGTTGGGTCTTTGCCACCGTGCGCAGGCTTTCCCTAGTTCCAGTGAGCCGGGGCCACTCTTCGTCGCAGCGCGGGGCCTTCTCATTTCGGCGGCTTCTCTTGTTGTGGCGCACAGGCTCTAGGCGCGCGGGCTTCAGTAGTTGTGGCTTGTGGGCCCTAGAGCACAGGCTCAGTAGTTGTGGCGCACGGGCTTAGTTGCTTCGTGGCATGTGGGATCTTCCCAGACCAGGGCTTGAACCCGTGTCCCCCGCATTGGCAGGCGGATTCTTAACCACTGCGCCACCAGGGAAGTCCCAAGCCCCTCTTGTGACCACAGTGCAGCCCGCCTTGGAGGGGCCAAGCAGGTGGAGCCCAAGGGGGGGACCCACTGGCCTGTCACTCCTCAAACTGCTAAGGCTATGCAGCTCATCTCTCCAAACCCCACAGCAAACACCACTCCGTGGAGCAAGAAGGAAAAGCCCTAGAGGGAGTTCCCGGGCAGTCTAGGGGTTAGGATTGCGGGCTTTCACTACTGTGGCCTGGGTTCAGTCCCTGGGTGGGGAACTGAGACCCCAGAAACTGCACGGCACAGCCAAGAAACAAAAAAAAGCAAAGCCCCAGAGCAGGACGGACACTAGGGCCCTCGAGCAGAACAGGCCAAAGAGAGGAGCGGGGGCACTGGGTGCAGACTGGTGAGGAGCCGCAGCGTGTGTGGGGGCAGCGGGCACGGCTCCAGGCCTGGGAATGCACCGCAGGGAGGGGCAGGGCAGTGGAGACGTTCGTTCCAAAGGGCCTTTGTTGCCGTGGGGACGGCGCCACCGGGCTCGATCAGTTCCTGCTGGACAAGTGAAGGTCTGGGCCACGGAGGCTGCGGCACCGAGAGCAGCTTTGAAGGCCTCGGGCCTGGCAGAGCTAACAGCCTCCCCGCCTCCTGGGACCTGGGAGCAAGGGCAGTGCGGGGCCCCCAGAGCTGGCCTCGGACAGGACCCTGTGCTCCGGACACAACAGCCCTGTGCCGCAGCTCTGGGGATGGCTGGACTCACTGGGCCCGGCATCCTGTGCTAGGAACATCGAGGCCCCCAGGCGCTCCTGACCACACGCCTCGGGGCACGGAGAGAACTGGCCTTTCTGAAAGCACTCTTCCTTGGAAGCCCCCAGCACAGCAGCTGCCCGAGCCTAGGCGTGTCCCAGGCAGCACGTCACGCTGGAGACGCAAGAAGTTCTTGGCTTCACAGGGGCTGCCTGGCCACCCGCCCACCTCACGCATTCTGATGGAGCCCCCCGGGCCCCAGCAGCAGCCCTGGGGCTCTCAGCCCAGCATTTGGGCGCCAGACCCTCACGCCAGCAGAGAGAGGGGGACCCGAGGGCTTCTTTCAAAGGCCAGAGGGGTGAGGCTGGCGCTGGAGGTCCCTCAGGAGGGCGGCCCAGGAGAGCCCATCTCCCAGACAGCCCACCCCCGGTGAGCTCCTGCCCAAGCCACGAGTGACGGGGGCCTCTGTCAGCCACGGTGGCCCAGAGACACCACGTGCCAGGACTCCCGGCCTGGAGCCCAAACCCAGGTGTGCAGCTCCCCGCCGACTCCCGGGAGCCGGGCTCTGCCAGGCTCTGTTGGAGGCCGGTCTGGAGGGAGAGCCTGACCGCGTGTCCACGAAGCCCACAGAGCCAGCAGGACAGGGAGGGAGGGAGAACCGTCTGCTTTACTCTCATTGGGCGGGGGCGGGGCGGGGGCGGGGCCTGGCAGCGGCTCAGCCGCAGCTCTTGGGCAGGCGGTAGACGCCAGCGGAGTAGACGAGCTGCTGGTCGCGCACCTTCCTCTGCAGGAAGCCCTGGAGCTCCTGCAGGTCGATCTCGGCCAGCGCGGGGCCGGTGACCACGAACATGCGCAGCATGCTGTAGATGCGCTCCAGCGACAGGCTCTCCAGGTTGGTCAGCATGGCCTGGATGTACGTCCAGAAGAGCTGGGGGCACAGCGGCCGGGGGCCGGCGGTCAGGCCCCGCTCTGGGCGGCCCCCCCCGCCCCACCTGCCAGGCCCCGGGCGCACCAGCAGCTCCTCCTCCTTCTGGTCGGCCTGCGAGGCCATGCCCGAGTCGCTCTCGTCGTCGCTGTCGACGAGCACCATGCTGTCCCGGTCCTGGGGCCGCTCCTCCTCCACCACCGAGAAGGTGCCGGCCGGCTCCTCTCGCAGCACGCCCTGCTGCAGCCACACCGACACGCGCCGCCGCAGCAGCGCCACGGGCATCTTCACCACCTTGCTCAGCTCCTCCAGGGTCCAGCTGGCTGCGGGCAGGGCGGCCGAGCACACGGCATGCTGGGCGGGGCCGTGCCCCCGCAGCTCGTCGGCCCAGCTCAGCAGGGCCGGCAGGACCCTCACGGCACAGCCAGGCCCCAGCGGGGGGACGGGGCTGGGGCGGGCAGGTGGGAAGGGCCTACTGCCCGCATGGCTCTGGGCCGCCGGGGTCCTGCCCACCCTCCACCCACCCTCCACCGGGGACAGAATGGTGCCCTCCCGGGAGGCGTGGCCAGAGCAGGGCAGCTGGGGGCTCACCTTGGTCCTGGAAGTACAGCAGGACCACCGCCTGCACAGGGGTCACCGCCACAGACAGGGTACGGTCGGCCAGCTCCACATCCATGGTCACCAGGCCCAAGGTATGCTTCCAGCTGAGCGTCCGCATGGCCTGGGGAGGGCTGGGGTCAGCACAGGCCGCCCGGCGGGTCCGGCTGGACAAGGCTTTGCTACCTGGGACCGGGTGAGGAAGGGCTCCCTGACCTGCCCCCACCCTGGCGGGCAGCGACGGGACCAGCACACGGCGGGACTCCAGTCCCCTCCCCCTCAACCGGCACCCCCTAACAGCGAGGGCCCCTGTGCCTCTGAGAGAAACGTCCACGTCCTGGCCTCAGGACCTCAGAAAGTGACCTGACTTGGAAACCAGGCCTTTGCAGATGTCGTTAGGGAAGAAGAGGTCGTGCTGGAGCCCCGTGAACCCTAATCTAACTCAATCAGGGTCCTCACGGGAGGGCAGACGGTGTTCGAGGCTTCAGCGACACAGGCCCCCCTGGAGGCTGGAAGAGGCAGGAAGGACTCGCCCGCAGCCTCCAGAAGGCCCACACCTCCATCTCACACCCCGGCCTCCAGAGCCAAGAGAAGTTCCTGTTTCAGCACCTGGCGTGCGGTACTTTGCTACAGCCACCGTGGGACAGCGATACAGACTTCAGCCGGAGGGGAAGGTGCTGCCGTAGCAAATACCTTTTTAGAACACGTGGATGTGGCTGTGGTGTTGGGGGATGGGGGGGGGGCTGGGAAAGTTTTGAGCTGCATGCTCATAAAATCCTGGGTTGCCCTGGAGAGACTATTGGCAGAAACACAGACAGGAAAGGCCATTCCAGTGAGGCCTGCTGAAGCAAGGAACACATCACCGGAGATGGGAGCAAAGGCGACCCGTCACGCGGCGGCAGAGACGTGCTCTGCTGGGTGGAAAGCAGAACTCGCGAGGGAGGAACCTAGACGTTAGGCTGAGATTTCCAAGCAAAGTATGGAAGGTGCAGCCTGCTTTCTCCTCACCGCTTGTAGTGACTTGAGAGGGAAAACCGAGGAAGGACCTGGTGAGCAGAAAGGAGCCAGCAGCACTCGGGGGTTTGCACACCTGGCCGTGGGCTCTGCAGACAGAGCCCGTATGGCCCTAGAGGTGACCTGTGTCAAGATGGCACCAACCAGCAGTGCCCAGGAGCCAGGACAGAGAGGGTCCAGGAGAGGTGTGAGAGCCCCCAGGCCCACGGACTGGACGCCGAGAACTGCATGCAGGCCATCAAGGTTCCTGAGAATTTAATAGCAGTGGAACCGAGGCCAGCCTGGGTGGAAAGGGAGGGACGGCCAAAGGAGAGCATGACTCTTGAGGGCAGGGCCGTGATGCAGAGGCCTGGCCTGGCAGGGTGGGGCTGCCCCCCAGGGCAGAGAAGACTGGCATCCAGCCAAATGGAGGAGAACTTCCTCCAGTGGATTTCAGACTTGCTTAGGGCCTGGGAACCCTCCCTTCCTTCCAGTATCTCCCTTTTGGAGGGCAGGTGTCTGCCCAACGCCTGTCCCACCACTGGACTTTGGAAGCAGAGAGATATTTATTCACAGGTTTACAGCTGAAGGAGGATCGTGCCCCAGCTCTCACCCTGACCTGACTTAGAGATCTGGGACTTTGAGTTGGTGCCAGAATGGTTAAGACTTTGGGGACGGTAGACGTGGCTAAATGTATCTTGCACGTGAGAAGAACGTGAATTTGGGGGGCCAGAGAGTAGACTCTCACAGGTTGAACTGTGACCTCCACAAATGATGTTAAAGTCCTCACCCCCAGTGCCTCAGCACGTAACCCTATTTGCCAGTCGGGTCACTACAGATGCAGCTAGTTAAGATGAGGTCACACTGGCGTGGGGGGCCCTAAATCCAGTATGACTGGTATCCCCATAAGAGGAGAATTTGGACACAGAGACACCGGGAGAGGCTGTGGGGCACGGTGCACGGGTCAGAGTGACGCCTCTACAAGCCAAGCAACATCTGGAGCCCCAGCAGCTGGAAGAGGCAAGAGGATCCTCCCCTGGAGCCTTTGGAGGGAGCGCGGCCCTGCCCATACCTTGGCTTTGAACTTCTGGCTGCCAGAACTGAGACAATAAGTTTCCGGTGCATCGATGGTCCCTGTCTGGAGTACTTTGTTAGGGCCGCCCCGGGGGACACTGGTCACTCTGAGCTAAGCGCTGCTCTAAGTCCTTCTTCACGCCCCCAGCTCTGAAGGGGGGGCGACAGCTAACCTCTCTACAGCGGGCAGGTGGCCAAGCTCATAACCACGCACTCTGGCTCCAAGGCCGTGACCTTTACCACCACTCCAGCCTGCAGCGGGCACACGCGAGGCCCAGCAGCAGATGGCACAGGCACGGCCACCCCCACGTGTCCAGCGCAGTCCTCGGGCCAGGAGCCCGGCTGGCGGGAGGCAGAGGCACCGTGGCCACGGGCCTGACCTCTTGGCACAGACCGGGGGCCTGCCCGGCCGCTCCAGCGCTGTCACGCCGGGTACACGGGCCTGAGAAGGAGGACATGCCTGAGCCACCCCCAGGCCCCGGGGGGGACTCCGGAGGAAGCCGGCGGGGCCTCTCCAGGCAGGCGAGCTGCGGCGCAGAGGCCAGCAGGGCAGCCAGAGCGGCAGGGGAGGGCGCCGAGCACACGGGCGGTCCACGTGGACGTCCTCCACCGGGGAGGGCCCCACAGAGCAAGCGCCACCCCCCACGCAGGGGCAGGAAAGGTCCCGGCTGGGCCCTACCTGCCGCCCTCCTGGGGCTCTGTCCTGAGGGCTCCCACCTCCAGGGGTGTCCCAGGTCCCTCCAGGGCTCAGGGTCTGCACCCTGGACACCTGCGGCCCTGTCCTCTGCTTGGGTGCCTGGCGTCTCCTCCAGCCGGTGGCCTCTCAGGCCCCACACCCCACTCATCAGACTGAACGCCCCAGAACCCACTTCTCCACCTGTCCCCTGAAACCTGGGACAGGTGTCCCAACTCCCTCCTCTCTCCCAACACGGCTCCTCTGAACCATCACCTGGAAGAAGGGTCCTCCGTGCCACGGACCCTTGCCCACGCCAGGCTCCACCTGCCCACACCTCTCACCTGGACTCCCAACGCCAGGACTGGAGGGGACGAGCGATAAACTCTGCCAATCGGCCACTCCTGGCCCCCGGCCTCCTGACCAGCCCACACACCCGCTTCTCCTTGCCGAGCCCTGTGGCCCCAGGGACCTGACAGCAGACAGCATGGTCTGGGTCCTCCAGACAGCAGCTTCCAGGGAAACAAGCCAGGGAGGGGCAGGATGGCGGAAGACCATAGAGGTCAAACACCTCAAAAGCAACCTGGAGACTCCCTAGAGACGCGCATGGAGGAGACACAGCCCCCGACTCCCCCTGGGGCGATCACTGCAGCCCAGCCCCTGGTTCTGAGGCCAAGAGGGTGGACGGTGGAAGAGGCAGCCCAGGGGCACGCCCACTCCCAGCGCCTTGGGGGCACAGGAGGGCGTGCAGAGAGTGTGCACACCTGCACAGCCAGGCTGCCAGGAGGGGAGGGGAGGGCGCTGAGCGCAGGGCACAGACGCGGAGGGACTCGTCCGAGGCGCCCCGGCGGCGCGGCCATACCTTCAGCTTCTCGTACTTCCTGCAGTAGACCTCCAGGGCCTCCCTGACGTCCTCGGGAACCTCCAGCTTCTCATCCTTGAAGGGCGGCCAGAACTCGCTGGAGAGGATGACGGCGTAGACCCCAAACGGCGGCTGCTCCTCTGCGGGCCGCTTCTCGTCCTCCTCGCGGATGTTGGCATTGATGCGGCGCGAGTCTGCCATGTCCTGCGGGGGAGACGGGGCCTCCTGAAGGTCCGGACTGGCAGGGGTAGGGGCCAGGCAGTGGCGGGGAGCCCCAGGCACCTACCTTGAGCATGACCTCGCAGAAGTGCATCGGGGCCTCGCCAAAGCGCAGCTTCAGCAGCTCCACGTTGCGGATCTCCCTGGAAGGACGCATCTCTGAGGGCTGTGGTGTGCCCCCGCCCCAACTGGCACCTGCAGAGCGACACTGCCCCCCCAACCCCCTCCCCGGAGCAGGGACGCCCCCAGCCCAGGAGGAGAGGTGGGAGCCCTGTGCCCACTCCACCCCAGGAGGCCCGGAAGCCCTGGGACCTACCGCCCCAGGCTCCTTGGCTGCCCCCAGGCCCCCTCTCCCCCGGGGGGCAGAGGCCAAGCACAGGTCAGTCCCCACCCAGCCTCAGGGACCCAGCGCATCCCCGACGCGCACCAGGGCTAATGGAGAGCAGCCACTGTGAGTGAAGGCCACGCCTCCCTGGGGACCCGGAGTGGCACCTCACACGCCTCACCGCTCGGGGCTGAAGCTGAACTGGTGCAGCAGGCGGTCGGCCAGCAGCGAGCGGTACTCGTTGATGAAGAGGTCCTTGCTGCCGTAGATGCTGACCAGCAGGCTGATGATGTCCGAGGAGCGCCGCTTAGAGCTGGACTTCCCTGCACGGCACGGGCACCACCGGCGCCTCTCAGAGACGGAGGCGGCACAGACGGTGCCAGGCGGCTCCTGCCCGGCCAAGCCCATGAGGTGGGGATGCCGAAAACCCACTCCTTCTCCAGCTGAAGCAGCAGAAGCAGGTGGGGCAGGCAGGGCACCACCCCCCCACGGGTCTGGACAGGGACGCCACCCAAGCCAGGTGAAGAACCCTGGGGAACCAGGCGGGGTTACACTCTGACCATGGATCCCCTCGAGCTCCAGAGCCCACATGGCAACAAACTGGAGACCAGAGCGCCTGCCCGACTGGACCACCCCCCGAAATCCAGAGCCTGGCAGCAGGGCCGGCAGGCGCTGACCTGGATCCGCGTCCACAGGGTCGGGGACCCAGTCCTCTGGCTCGCCCGAGTCATCCTCGCTGTCCTGGCCGGTCTCCAGGCTTGCCGGGTCCGTCTTGGACAGCTCAACAGCCAAGTCCCCCGTCCCATCCGAGTCCCCGGTCAGCCCTGCCACGATCTGCCGCACCGTGTCCTCCCGCGTCCTGCCAGGCAAGAGCCCCTCACCGCCTGTCCCACCTGAACACGGGACCCCACCTGACCCGTGCAGCCAGGGCCGTCAGTCACGTGCTAAAGACAAGCCCATGAGACTCCCTCCCCCGCCCCGCCACCCCTAAAACTAAAAAGCTATCATTTTCTAGGAGTAGAGCTGAGATGACGAGACAGACCCAAGGCCAGGCCACGCATGGCCAGGAGGCAGCAGGCCTGAGTTAGGGCAGCTCCAGACGCTGCCCGGCCCCATGCCCGAGCCTCCACCGTGCCCTTCGGCGTTTCTGGGTGGCTGTGCATGGCGCCTGCTCAAACACATTCCCCGGCAGACAGCCCGAGAGGCTCTGCTCCTCGTGGTAGAAGGCCAGCGACACAAGGCCCGACCCTTCCCGCCAGCCCTGGGGCCAGGCTGGCACGAGGCAAAGCTGAGCAGGGGCGCCTGTCCGTGCTGGTGTGGGCCCCCGGCCTGCACACGGGCCTGGTGACCCTGGGCTACAGGCGTGGGAAGCAGCACTGTCAGAAGGAAGGAGCCCAGCCCGGGAGGGGAGATAGAGCATCCCCGGCTCCCCAAGGACCACATCCCTCCGGCTCCAGCAAGACCCACGGGGAGTGCAGCTGCACGAGTTGGGCCAGGAGCTCTGAGCAGCTTCCTGGAGTCGGCCCCTGGTGCTCACCTCAGGTAGCGGCGAATGGGCTCACAGGCCACCTCCAGGACAACCATGGAGGGATCCAGCACACGCAGCGCCTTGATGGCGGAGATGTACAGGGTGATGATGTCGCACGTATTCACGCCTACGGCCGGGATGGGAGAGCTCTGTCCCAGAAGGGCCCAGGCAACACAGGGCCGCGCAGGCAGCCACCCGAGTCAGGTGACCTGCAGGTCCCACCTCACCCCCAGGAGACCCGCGTGATCTGCAGGGAGCTGTTTCCTCCCCTACCCCTGCGCTCACTTGCTTTCTCCCCTTGCAAAGTGGGGTCTGTTCTAAAGGGACCGGGCGCTGCCCCTGCCCCCGAAGAACCACACAAAACTGCCTCTTAGCCCACTCCCTCCACAGGCCCCAGGCCTGGGCTTCCAGATCCGGGCCCTGAGGGTGAATGGCGGGTGGGCCTCGGCAGCACCTGGGTGGAGGAGTCGTGTCTCCAGGGCAGCCTTGAGGGACACAAGAAGCTGCGGCCTCTGGTCGGTCCTCTCCAGGCAGTACTTGAGGTCTTCCACGGCCGGCCGCGAGTCCGGGAAGTCTGCAGGGAGAGGCCGGTCCTGGCACGTGCACACGTGGCGAGCACACACTGTGTGCGAGAGGCCTGGCTCTGCTCGAGACACCGCGGTCCCAGATGTGCCCGCCGCCCCACCCTCAATGAGCCGAAGGGCAGAGGCACAGGAAGATGGCTCCCTGGCAGGTGGGCCGACCTCGGATGATGCTGAAGAGCTCCTCGATGCGCAGGCTGGCGTAGATGCGATAGAAGAACCTCTGCACGTGGCAGCGCCACCGGCGCAGGCTGCTCCCGGCCTCTGGGGACGCAGGCCTGCTGGGGCCGTCCTGCAGGAACACCTTGCCCAGCCAGCCGACCACCCTCTCAATCCACTGTCGGGAGGACACAGGTGTGGGACTCTGGGGGCCACGCCCAGAGCAGAGACGAGGAGAAGCCACACAGCTGCCCGCCCCGCTGGCTGGGCCCTGGGAGCCCCCAAGGCCACCTACTCTGGAGACCAGGAGCACATTAAATTCAGCAGGACGAGGGACCCAAAGGAGGCCTCCCAGGGCCTCCATCAACACACACCCAGGCCCCTTCCACGCACACCAGCACCCGTGCTCATCCCCAGCAACAGTGGCTCTGACACAGGGCGCTACGTCTGAGCGGATGGACACACCCTGGGGGTCCCATGCACAACGAGACCCCCCCAGGCACAACCCGCAGCACCTAGCGGGAACACTTCCGAGCCCGTGCACGTTAAATCCACAGGACACCCCACCACGTGGACCCGAGCGCGTACATGTCTTCCCACCGCCGCCCAGCCACCGGCAAGACCACCTGGACGATGTGCCGCCTAGGGACGGCACAGCTACCCGCCAGACCTCCAGCTTCACGCCACCCCCCCCCCCCGTGGCAGGGACGCTTGCTTTGAACACCACCCCTCACCCGCACAGCTTACCTGCATCCTCAGGAGATAGATAGCAGGAGCAGTGGAGGGGAACAGGTGGGAAGTGGGAGCAGGCTGAGGCCCCCCGTGGTTGGGCGCAGCTCTTCCTCAACTCTGTGCAGCCCAGAGCAGATCCCAGACCATGCCCCAATAGTGTGGATGCCCCCGACGCCCCCCACTGGGACACCCCAGACCTTGGCGTGGCCTCCAGCCACGTGACCCTGCGCAGACCTCGCTAAGCCTGTCACAGGCTCTTCCTTGCTATCACCAGGATGGGCCCAGAACGACTGGCCTCCACCCAGCACCAAGACGACTTCAATCACCAGCAACGTCCTGATGCACCCGGCTCTCCACGCTCTGGCTGTTTCTAAAGCCGAGGTGTCAGTTTTGCCAGAAACCTCTAGTCCACAAGGACACAACCCGTGGGGGGTCCTCACCTTGTGGAACTCACGCAGGAAGGAGCGCTCGTACTCGCCCCGGCAGCGGTCCTCCATCCTCTCCCGGGTCACTTGGTGCAGGGTGGTGGTCACAGCCTCGGCACTGACCCGCTCCAGCAGACTAAGCCTGTGTCTGGAGAAGAGCCCTGCCCGTGGAGAAGGCAGAGCACACGCACGCGTGCCCAACCCCACCCCAGCACGTGCCTCCCACAGCTCTCCCGTCGGGGGCACAACTGCACCAGAGGCTTCGAGGAAAAGCTGCTGCGAAAACAAGCACTGGCCAGTGACCACCCGCCCTCTCCAGCTGGCCTCTCTGCCCAGGCCGGGACACTGGCCTTCCCCACGTGATCAACGTGTCTGGCTACTGGGGCCAAGACTCATCTCCCAGAAATGGCCCTGAGACAACAGCTACATACGTCACTGCCCTGGTCCCACAAACACAGATACAGCTGTCTGTGCTCCTTGGTGCAGATGCCGATCTATAAGGACAAAGGCTCCTGAGAGAACGAAGCTTCTGTGAATCAGGCCACACCCTCAGTCCAGCTAAGAGACTCTCTAACAGCTACACTGCTACCAGTTCACTCAAAGTGACAAAGTCATCATAAGTAGCCACAGAGAGTGGAGGAACCACATGACAGGACCTGGCTCTAACAACAAGATCCTTCCCTCCTCGAGAGACCAGAAGGGCAATCAGTTTGCCCAGCACGTTGGTCTAACCTCTGACTTGTTCTAGAGAGAAGAAAAAATAGTCGCACCTTTTGCAACCATAGGATAAACATCGTTCCTCTCCTGAGAACCTACAAACAGCACAGCAAAATTCTGCACAGCCCAGGAAATTCAGAATCACGTGGAATCTTAGCATAAGCAAAGCGTGAAATCCTGAGCTAGGGCGAATGACAGGTGCACCTGTGTCCAGGGCGAAAGGTATAAACTCACAACACACGGATCCTGGGGACCCTCTCTTTGGCTACCAGGACAGGTGGCAGAGACCCCCAGCCAGCTCAGCAGCTCTCTGCAGGGGCCAGCTGGACCCAGAGGGGCAAGCAGGAGCCAGGAGGAACAGGGGCACGGCCACGCAGGCACGAGTACTCACAGGACTTGGCTGAGCTGGTGGAACTGCTCCAGCGCCTGGCGGCACCAGCACTGCTGCTTGTCACTGCCACATCCCGCACAGAGTGGGCTCTGCAGAAGGCGGTAGTACCGGCGGCGGGCGTATCTGCTGTCCAATTCCCCCTCCAGTTCGGGGTCGGTTCCTCCTTCTCCTTTTCTCTTACTCTGCATGTAAACTCTCAAGAAGCGCCCATAGAGGCGCTGGATCATCTCCTGAAAAGTTCTGGGAGTGGAAAAGAACAAGACGCCCCGCAATGTGGTATGAACCTTTTCCCGAAGCCCCTGAGCTCCGGTGCCCATAAGCAAGCCCAGGCGAGTCCATTTCTCCAGGAGCTCTAGACTACGCAGGTAGGGATCCAGGCGGCTCTCCAGGAGCCCGAAAGCATCGAGGAGCAGCAGAAGGCACTGGGGCTCGTCTGCACAGTTCTCACGTTGGGAGACGGCATTCCAGAACTCGAGGGATATGTTAGCCTGCAGGTCGTTCTGCAGCACCTCTGCGAACCACTCCTCCAGGACCGAGTGCAGACCGTGGCCCCTGAGAACCTCCACCGCCGCCCGGAGCTCCTCCTCCTTTGGAGGGACCGCACCGCTGGTCCGGGAGGATGCCTGGAGTACAGAAAACTGTAAGAAGAGAACACAGCGCAAAGGTGGAGAGAGCGGTGACAGACGTAGAGAGACAAGAAAGGGACAAAGCGCAGGGGAGCCTACGGAAACCCCGCTGCCCTTCGTCGCACGGATGCAGGGCCCACGCTTAGGGACAGGCTGTGGAACAAGAAAGGACTCTGGGGGAAACAAGCTGGACAGAAGCGGGCGGAGGGAGCCGTATGAACCCGAGAGTGGACGCGCAGGGTCCTGGGAACCCCGCACGGGCCCGCCGCCCTCTTCTCGGGCCTCACCAGTCCCAGAGCAGCCGGCGGCACCAGTCCGGTGCTCACGGTATTCCAGGCCACCAGCAGCTCTTGGGCAGGTCCGGGGTCATTGTGCGCCGCCGCTTCCGCCGCCGCCATCTGCGCCCACCAGCTCCTAGAGCCGCCGGCGCGGCGCGCGGCGATGACGCAAACGAGAGGCGCGCGGCGGTGACGTGCGCCGTGGACACGCCGTGTGTAGGCAGTACGCAGGCGCGGGCCCCGATGCGGTAACGGCGGTTGGAGAGGCCGGGACCCCGGGCGGCGACCATGACCCAGCAGGGCGCGGCGCTGCAGAACTACAACAACGAGCTGGTCAAATGTGAGCGGCCGAGCGGTGGGGCCCGCCGGGCAGGCTGGGAGGGCGTGGGTCTCGCCGGCCTGCGGTCGCGGGCAGTAGCTGGCCCGCAGCGCGCGGCCGAGCGTGTTGTACGGTCCGTGCGCGGCTGTCCGGGCCGGGGCGGCGCGGACGCCGTGCGGACCTGCCCAGCGCACAGCCGCGGTGTGGCTCGCCCCGAGGGCTAGGTATCTGTGGAGTGAGCAGAGGACGATGGGCTTGAGTACGCACGGCCTCCCGGCCTCATGCCTCGAGCCTCGCGCGGTGCTTTCTTTAAACTCTGAGACTCCTCGGACGCAGGACATTGGCCTGGCTCGGGCGAAAGGTGGCCCATCCGGCACCCGGGTCCTCCACTATCCACTAGCCTTCTCTCCTCCAGAGCAGGGGGCTCCAGAGCTGGAGGGGCGGTGCTGTCCTTCCTGCCCCGGGCCCACCGCGCCTGTCTCTCTCGGCCCACCCTAGGCATCGAGGAGCTGTGTCAGAAGCGGGAAGAGTTGTGCCGGCAGATCCAGCAGGAAGAGGAGGAGAAGCAGCGGCTGCAGAATGAGGTGAGGCAGCTGACAGAGAAGCTGGCCCGAGTCAACGAGAACCTGGCTCGCAAGATAGCCTCTCGGAATGAGTTCGATCGGACCATCGCGGAGACGGAGGCTGCCTACCTCAAGGTGGGGCTCGGGGGCCCGCGTGCTGGGCCGAGCCCTCCAAGGCTTTCTGGCCCAGGGGTGCCTAGACAGGCTGTAGGCCCCCCGTGGAGTGACAATACGGCGCTCAGAGTGACCTGGGTTGTTGGCACCATGCTCATCAACCCGCATAGCGGGTTCCGGACTGTGAGCGGCAGAGCAGCGGCAGGAGCCAGAGCCGACCTCGGCCTGGCTTCCCCGGGTGCGAGGAAGGGGCTTTGGGCCAGACTCAGGGGAGAAGGGCCCTGGCCCGGGAGGGGGGCTGGGCTGTGGGAGCTTTCCAACAGGAGGAGCAGTGCTAACCGGCTGGTGTCTCTGTTCGCAGATCTTGGAGAGCTCGCAGACTCTGCTTAGTGTCCTGAAGAGGGAAGCGGGGAACCTGACCAAGGCCGCAGCCCCCGAGCAGAGGAGCAGCGGAGGCAAGGACAGCTGACGAGGCCACAGACGGAGGGCCTGCCTCCACTGCGCCCCCTCTACGGCTCAGTCCCCGGCAAGTCTGGCTTCAAAGCATCTTTATCCTTCACGGCAGCAGCTTTTTCCTCTTGTTGTCTTTGGTGCCGAGAGAGGCAACCGCCAACCTTCACTGGCTCTGGGTGACAGGAAAGACCTGAGCGTAGCCCACCAGGTGGGGTTCCTGGCTCTGAGCTCACGCAGGCGCTGGGGAGGGCAGCTCTACTCAGGGTCCCACTGAGGCCTCCACACCAGCCTGGGGCTGCGGGCAAGGCCCGCCTCTGGTCTCAGCACCTTGGGAGTCCTGTCACCCCTCCCTCGCCCCGCAGGTGCCCAGGCAAGTGGGGCAGGGGCTGGGCCCCTGTTTCACCTCAGAGCTTGCCTGGGGCCTGTGACTGTCAGTAAAGACTGTTTTTGTAAAGATCCACGTCAGCCTGCTGCCTGTGTCAGGAGTGTTCGGCTGCCGGGCCCCCCTAGAGTCAAAATACGAATCCTTGCCCAGTTGTAATACGGCTCCTCCGTGAAGGGATGGCTTTCCCTGTGACCGGCCTTGCGTTCAGAGCTAAGGGTGCTCCTAAGCATTTCGTGTGACCCCCGTCACCCACCTCTCCCATCAGGGCCACTGGTCCTGGTTTCTAGCATAAGGCCTGGCCCAAGGAGATGCTCTTCCTGTGCTCAGGTCCCCTGGGAACGGCTGCACCCCAGCTCAGTGATTCCAGATTCTGCCAGACAGCAGCACCCCTGCTCCCAGTCTCTGGTCACAGGCCAGTCTCCCATGCAGCCCAGGGCCCTGCCTTCCATCCCGAGTCCTCCTTGGGTCCATCTGTCTTGGCCTGTCAGCCCCCGTGGGGTCCCTGCAATTGCTGTCCGTGGGGGATGGGGGGTTGGGAAGCATGTGTTGATTGAGAAGGTCTGCAGAAACCTGGGCCCACCATTCCCAAGAAAACGCCTTCCTCCCTCCCAAGCCTGGCCAGGTGGCATTTCCCGTGGGCTTGATGCTCCAAGAGGAAAAGACTTGCATCTGATGCCAGGATTGTGAACGGCCTGTCTCGGCACAGGCAGTCAGCCCAGCCGGGAGCCGCTCCCTAGTGGGCAGCTCTGTCTTCTGTCACCTTTCCAGATCCATCAGCTCTCCCTGCTGACATTACCCCAGGGGAGTGGTCTGCCTGCCACAGCCTTCCTGCAGGCCCCTGTGGGTCAGGGAACCTTCCAATCCAAACAGGAGGCAAGATCCCTGAGGCTCTGCCCACCACCTGCCCTGCACTTCGTCCACCCCCAGGCTCTGGCCCTTCAGGGAAACCACTTTGGACCTGATAGCTGCAGCAACCCCCCGGGCCCACAGAGTTCCAGACCCCAGAGAGCTTACCTGTCCTCCCACCTCCCACCATAGCTCCCACTGAGCCGCTTCTGGGAGGCAAGCGGAGCCCCAGAGACTGGGGGTGCTCACAGGGTAGGCACAGGGAAGTCCCTCTCCCAGCCAAGGGGGTGGCTGGGGGGAGAAGCAGGGCAACTAGGGCCACAGGGGTGGGGAAAGAGCCTGGGGCACCAGGGCTGTGCAGTGTGGGCTGTTAACCCCGGACCGCCTCCCCCGGGCACAGAAACCCAAGCTGGGCCTGCATCACACCCTGGGTGGGTGGCCGCCTCCCCGCTGCCAGTGCCTCAGCATAGCCCTGCAGACCCCAGCCCCGCTCCCCCTTTCTCCAGCCGAGGACCACGCAAGGAAGGTAGAGGCGGCCTCATCCAGGGCTGTTTATTGAGTCCATCATCAGAGGCGGGAAAAGACTTGACGTTCATCAGAAACGGAGTGGCTGACATGGGGAGCGTGGGCTGGGGGTGGTGTCAGGGTCCCGTCAGCCCCCACCCCAGACGCACCCGACAGCCGCTGGGCATGGCGTATAGCAGGACACCACCCCTCCCCCACAGGCAGTGCCCCCGAGCCGGGGTCGAGTGAGTCCCGGGTGCCCCAGGCTCAGACCTCGAGTACCGGCCTACTTGGGAGGCCCCAGGGAGGGAGAGCGGGATGTGGGAGGGCAGGCCTGGTGGGGCAGAAGGGGTGCAGCTCCCGGGCACCTGGGGCTCAGCCTTCGCTGTCCTGGTAGGGCAGGGCTCAGAAGTAGAGGGCTGGCTCGCTTCGGAAGTCCGCGAGGTCATTCTGACCGGCAGGGGTGAGCTGAGAGAGGGGCACAGAGGCAGTGGATGGGGCTTGTCCAGGCGTTAGAGCACCCCCCGCCGTGCCCCCCTTCCCTGAGTGTCCGCCCGCCTGCCCCACCTGCTCACCATGACCTCCTTGGACGGGGGCTCCTCCGTGCTCGGCGCGCGCTCCAGCGCCCGCTCCTGCCACTTGCTGAAGGCCACGGAGTGCTTCGGAGTGTAGCTGGACAGGCCTGCGGGCCGACAGGCACACCGGTGGATGTGCGGCTGCATGACCACGTGGCCCGGGCCGCCCTCTGGGCTGCCCATCCCCACAGGCGGGCACTCACCGGAGCTGCCGTCCGGCAGCCGAGGGCTCTCGGGGCCCACGCTGTTCACGAACGTGGCTCGGGGCAGGAAGAGCACAAAGGGCTTCTCCGCTGCCGTGTCTGAGCCGGACTCCTCCTCCTCCTCCTCCTCTCCCTCCTCCTCCTCCTCTTCGTTCTCCTCCTCTTCCTCTCTCCCCTTCTCGGCCTCTGCCTCTTCCTCCTGCAGGGAGCTCTCGGGGGGGTACTCAAACGTAGTCTGCAGGCTCTTGTCGTTGAAGGAGATCTTCATCTAGGGCAGGAGGCACGTCAGTGAAAGTGCTGTTCCCAGCCACAGGGCTCCTCCAGCTGGACGGAGCGGGTACCGTGCGGGTGTCAGACCAGAGCAAGAGCCGAACACTCCGTCGGTCCTTCAAAGGTTCTGAGAAGTGGGGGGCTGCCCCTCATCAGAGAAGTCCCCTCCGCCTGGACCCTGCAGGCTCAGGGTGTCCAACACCTGCAGCCCAGGTCTCACCCATCCCCTCCCCACCCCAGGCTCACCGCATCCCAAGTAACCCACCCCTCCCAAGGGCCAGACCCCAGCCAGCACCAGGACCCCAAAGCCTCAGGGTCTCCAGAAGCCTCTAAGGCAGTTCCCAGGGTTGCAGGTCTGCCTTCTCAGGGGAGCAGGGCACCAGCCACATCTCCCAGCCAGAGGCCCCCCGGCAGGAGCAAGGTCCAGGTGAGGCTGCACCTGGGGAGCCCACATCTACGCTTCCAGCAGCGCCTCCTGTTGGCTGGTGCCTCTCGCCAGGGCTGAGTTCACGTCCCAGCTCGCCAGGCACCCGGATGACCCTGCCCACCCAGCTCGGCACGGACGACCACTGTTGGCCAAGGGCCCGGCACGCCCAAAGCCAGGCCCCCAAGGGCCCGCATGGAAGCTGGGCGGCTGCCACGTGCCAGCCCCGGGAAAGTGGCACCAAGTGCTAGCACCCACTTTGCAGACTGAGTCAGAGGTAGCCTGAGGCTGCACCGAGTGGGGGTCAGTGACCCTTTCTTCCCACTCAGACTGCCCACATGCCCCGTGTCCACCCTGCCCACTCTGCAGGCTCCAGAATTTCATGCGTGGCAAATCTCCTTTCCCAGAGGCCTCCGAGGCCAGACTAGGCTGCCGGTTCTGAGGGGCTATGGGGACAGGCGCTGGCAGAAGCACTTGGGCACTGGGGGTCAGGATCCTCACCCTCCGAGACCGGGACTACGCTCCCCACAAGAGTCGCGCGTCCCCCAAGGCCTGCTCGGCAGGGCTCGGCCGGGCCCGGCAGGGCGGTAATGAATACGAGAGCTGCCCGCCTGCAGCAGATGGGAGCAGCCCTGCTGGAGCTCGAAATATTAAACTCCAGGGCACAGGACACCGCAGCCAGCTCAAGTTCCTCCTCTTCCACTGGAAAGAGCCAGGGGCGGGAGTCGGGGCCCCCAGGCAGAGAACCTTGGGGCCTGGGGACAGCAGGACGGGGAGGGGCCTCGCAGAAGGGCCGGGCTTGCAGCCCTGGGCAGCAGAGGGACCCCGGCCTCGGAGTAACCTGCAGGGCCGGCCAGGAGTGGGAGGCACTGCCCTGCCGAGCCAGTGTCCAGAGAGGAGCGCAATGCGCTCCTGCCACCGCCCCACGGGCACACACAGCCCCGCACAGCCGTGGGCATCCCCGCCCGCCCCCCGAGCTCCTGGACTTGCCCGTCTCAGCACGGCCCACACAGGCACTTGCTGGGCAGGTCCCGAGCCCTGTCGCTGCTGCCCTCGCCCTGGCCGTCCACACAGACAAGCAGTCAGGGACGCAAGCGGACGGGCAGACGACCACCAAAAACGGATCAAACCAGGATACAGATGTTTGTGACTGTCCCCGCATGGGCCCCACCCGGACCTCCAGCTGCCCCCGCCCCCGGAGGCCAAACAGAGCAGAGGCCTGGCACGGGGTAATCACCAGAGCCCACAGGTGCCCGCCCACTGCCCAGGGACCACTGGGGCAGGCCTGGACCCTCCTCCACTCAGCTTCCCCACTGGCAGGGGGCCTGCCCTGGGCTGGGGGCTGCCCTTGACTCAGGGCGTCCCACCTGGGCAGCTGTGTGGGGTGATCCTGTGGTCCCTATGGGGATGGAGTCACCTGGGTCCCCCAAGACTGGCTCCCTGAGACCTGGGGCCAGAGACCCCAGGAGGAGCCCAAGGCAGAATGGGGCTGCCAGCACAGGGGCCCAATCCTGGGCCCCGCAGCGAACGGTGCTCCTTGGTACGCGGCATTGTCCCTGATGACCCTGAGCCCTCTGGGCCCATCCCCCGCCACTGGAGACGGAAGGGCCAGTTGCCAGGGCCCAGCGGATGAGCACGCCCTCATTAGTCCGCATGACCAACTCTGAGCGGGGAGACCGAGGGGGCTGGGTGCAAGCAGGCCCCGAGCCTGGCACAGCCCAGCCAGGCAGAGGCGGGGCTCACAGGCCTGTCGGCGCCCAGCTGGGGCCCGGGGCTCTGGTCACGTCCCACCTCGCCTTCGGTCTCCAGGCTCCTCGTGAGTGCGGGTCTGTGGGTCACAGGACACCCCGTGACTCATACTGCCCGGGCAGCGGGGGCAGCCTCCAGACCCCGGGCAGACGGAAGCGGCGGGGGGCACAGCCAGGGGCTGGCACTTGCACACACCTGGTCACCGGGCTCAGGGACTTTGCCCGCTGCACTGTGCAGCCAGCAGGTGGGTCCTGGCTCGGCCCACTTCCTGCCGCTCATGGGGAGAGAGCCCTTTGTCCCCCTCACCCCACCCTGCACTCTGGACTGGGAGCTGGGCTCCAGCCGCCCCGGCCTGGGGTGAGCACCCGCCCCACGCCACACTCCCCAGCACGCGCCATCCCCCACTCAGCCCGAGCTCCGGGGGCCACACACGGCCCCCAGGAAGTTCCCACAGCTGCCCAAGTGGGACGCCCTGAGTCAAAGACAGCCACCCCCCCGCCCCCACCAGTGGGGAAGCTGAGTGGAGGAGGGTCCAGGCCTGTTCCAGTGGCCCCCGGGGTCCAAAAAGACCACCGGGGGCGGCGCCTGCAGGGAGAGCGGATGAAAGGAGAGGCCGCGCCCGCCAGCGGAGGAGCGGGTGGAGGGGCAGGCCCTCAGGGCAGCGGCGCCTCGGATCCGAGGACCCGAGCGGTCGGGTGAGGGTGGCGGCCACGCTGCAGGCGAGGGTGAGGCCGTGGGGACGTGGCACGCTCGGGCTGGGCAGGGGATCGGCGGGTTAGAAAGTGAGGGGGGCAGAGGGGAGGGGAAGGAGCTGCCAGACAGGCAGGAGTCCAGCCAGCTGGCACCTCACAAAGGGGAGAGGCCCACAGCGCCGACCCCCTGGGAGGCAGGTGTGCGGAGCTGCAGGCCGGCCCCACCCACTAGGACAGCCTGGGGGCGGGGGCGGGGGCGGGGGCGAGAGGGGGTGTGGCCGCGACGGCCTGCAGCGCCCCGGCTGGGCCAACAAGGGACGGAGAGAGAGGGCATCTGTGATTCCACCAAGAGATAACTAAGTGGGGACGCGTGCCCGGCCGGCTGGGCGCCCCCACTACCCAGGGCAGGGCTGCCGCCCTCCAAGGCCAGGTGAGAGCGCAACACCCTGCACCGGAGAGGTGGCAACCCGGGGGCAGGCGCCACGCCGTCAAGAGCTGCACCTCACCTGCCCCCTGGAAAAGGCACCAGGACCCCTGCCCTGGGAGGTCCCCAAGGTCCTGCTGGCCTCCAGGCCACCACGTCCCTGGAACGCGGGGCGGGGGGAGCAGGACAGTGATAGAACCACAGGCTGGCTGGAGTGGGCTGGGCGAGGACAAGGCCCAGGGGCAGCAGGCAAGTGGGACGACAGGGGGTGGATAAAGCCAGGGGTAGCCCAAGGTCATCCTGAAGGGCTGGGCAGCCCCATGCCTCTGTCTCACCCTGCAGGCGTTCTGGCTCTTCCTGGACAGGGCGGCTAGTGCATGCCCAGGCAGAAGATCACCCCCAGCAGGTCGTGCTGCTCTGGCACGGCCCCAGCCAGGCCACTCGGCTATGCCAGGAACCATCCATCTGGACCCCCAAGCCCTCAGGCTGGCACGGAGACGGGGGCCAGGCTGGCACGGAGACGGGGGCCAGGCTGGCACGGAGACGGGGGCCAGGGCCCGCTTCCCTCCCATCACTTGTTCCTGCCTCGAGAGGCCCTCAGGCCCCCACCCTGCCCTTCTCACTCCAACCAAGCCCCAAGTGACCCCCACGGCTCTGCCCCCAGCTGGGGACAGAATGACCAGGCTCCGGGCTGCAGCCAGGCTCCCAGTATAAGGGCAGCCGGCTTAGGACAGGGGCTCTAACAGCATGCCACACTGGGTTCCCGCCCCACGAGCTCCGTGACCTCCACCGGCCTCAGTATCCTCTGTCTACAAAGCAGGGTGCTTCTGTCACCTCCACCGCCCCAGGCTAGCGTGGGAAAGGATGCCTCCCAGAGCAGCTGGGGTCAAGGGTCAGGAAGTAGGAGAAGGAGCAGACAAGGTGGAGAGGGCAAGCATGGGGGTTGGACTGGTGACCATGGCTACTGGATGACCACAGCGCTGAGTAGAGGGTGAGGCAAGGTCAGACGAGCAGGACAGGCGGGGGCTGGGGGCGCCCCAGAAGCGCTGCAGGCCACGGGTGTGGATGCCTGGCCCGGCAGATGGAGCTGGCAGGAGGGCCGATGCCCTCACTCGAGAAGAAGAGGACGATGCAGGGAGGAAGGACAGTGCCAAGGCAGGAAGTCAAAGGAAGCAAACAAACAGAGAGGAGATGCCACATCTAATTAGACAGTGCCAGCGGGACAGTGGGTAAGGGGGCTCCAGTGACGCAAGGCACATCACCGTCCCCCATGGCCCCAAGGAAACTGAGGCTGGGGCAGAGGTGGCCTCAGGGATGAGCCAAGACACCAGCAGCCAAAGGAGAAGCCTGCCAGACACCATCGCGGTTCCGGGGGAGGGTGCGTCTGCCCAGCGCCCTGCTGATCGGAGTCACGTGGGGATGGCCTTGGAATTTGCCCCAGGGCCAGACACAGGTGCTCGGTGCTAGAATGACCAGGAAGAGTCTGAGGAACGTCTCCTCGTGCCCAGAGGGTTCCAGGCCACCAAGCAGCCCTGCCGGGAGAGTGAGGCTCCAAGAGGCTCCTGGCCCTGCACCTGGGTCTCTCTCCATCCTCGGTCTCTCCTCCCCAGTGAGGGGAGTGTCTTTGTCGCTCCCCAGGATCACACCCCAGGCTCAGCCCAGGCCTGCCACACACTAAGAGCTCAACAGACACTCACGCGAAGCCAAGTCCTGCTAAGCTCCAGGCCAGAATGCCTTCTGGAGAGCTGACAGTAGGTATCCGACCCCACCCAAATCAAAGGTCTCCTGCTCCTTTCCACTTCCATCCTGGCACCTGCTACGTGCATAAGCCAGGACTCCAGAAGAACATGCCAGGCCACCCTTCAAAGCCAGGCTGGGGTGGAGCCAACAGCGGGACCTACAAAGGGACAGTCCTGCCCAGCCAATTCCAGATAGAGCCACGAGAACCAACAAGCAGACGAAGCCCTGGCTGGACTGACCCTCCCCCCCAGCCTTTCAAGGTACAGAGCAGGCAAGCCGTCCCCGCAGCCCCAGGGTCATTAGGGTTCCGCTGGAACCCAGGCCAGGGATTCCCCCCCAGCTTGACCTCTCCTGGAGCTTACACGGCTACCTAGCTCCAGCTCTCCTCTGGTCCACGTAGAAGCCGTCCCACACCCAGGCTAGGTGTCCTGGGAACAAGACACATGCTATACCCACAGCTCCGTGACTCGCCACCACTGACCTTTTTTCTTGAAGAGCCGGCCTTGGTGAGACAGGACTTCTGCAGGGCCAGGTAGCCGCCAATCACCTCAATCTCATGCACAGTGGGGTAGCGCTTCTTCACTGAGGTCCCCAAGGCAGCAGGGGGCTCCGAAAGGCTGCCCGGTCCCTCTTCCTCAGCCTCCCTCGGCCTGGCCTCCCCGTTGGCCTGCAGGGCCCCTGGCTTCCTCTTGGGCACCACCGTGAAGGTGTTGCCACCTCGGTGCTGGAGCTCTGACAGGGGCCCAGGCCCAGTGGGATGCGGGTGGTACTGGGGAGGCGCAGCAGCCCTGGGGCAGGGCAGTTTGGCTTCTTGGGGAACCTCGTCCTCCGAGTCCACCTCATCAATGAAGGTGACGGGCAGCCCTGGCCTCCCAGGCTCCCTGCCATTCTTGGTCAAGCCAGGAACCCCAAAGCCCTGGGCAGGCTCAGCTTCAGTGGCGACCAGTGGGGACGGGGGTGGTGAGGACAGCCTCTGCCACCGAACGGTCCAGTCCACGAGGGCAGTGGCTGGCATGGGGCAGCCTCCCTCCTCGACCCCCGAGGGGCTCCTCCCACCGGCAAATACACCATCTGCTCCAGGCACCTGCTGGGCTTCACGCTCCTGGTGCTGGGAGGCCCAGCCAACTTCTCCCTCTGGAGGCCCCACGGACTGCCTCCCTTCCGCAGGAGGGGCCCGGGAAGTCTTGCGCTTGGGGATGAACACGAAAGAGTTTCGAGAGTTCATGCGAAGGCTGGCCAGAGCCCGGGCCTGGAGGTCCCCGGCAGGGATCGTGTCCATGTCTGGCTTGGAGGCCGGCAGTATCTCGAAGGAGTCGTTGGCGCTGGTGGCCGCGGAGACCCACTGGCGCTGGCTGGGAGTGGCACTGGCAGGGCTGAGCGTGGGCAATGCCGGGGGCGCGGCTGGAGTGGCACTGGGGGTTCCGGGGCTGGGGGGAGGGTGGGCGGGGGCCTCCCCCGACTCCACCTTTGGCTTCCACTCGCCCGGCCCAGGCGCGGAGCCCGTGAGGCCGTTGGCAGCGCCGGCCCGGCGCTCAGGGGCCGCGGGCCCGTTGGGGAGTGGGCGAGTGCCCGTGCTGCGGCGCAGGCCCCGTGGATGGACAGTAAAGGAGTTGCTGCCGGTCTTGTGCAGGAAGTCGCTGCGCCGGGGCCCGGGGCCGGGGCCTGCGCCGCAGCGCTCGGGCTCGGGCTGGAAGCAGGCGGCGCGCTCGCCCACGCGCGGGACCAGGGCCGGACCCGGGGAGGGCGGCGGCACGGGGCGGCCGCGCTCCGGGCTCCCGCGGCGGCACGGCGCGGGCGGCGGGTCGAACTTCTGGAGCAGGCGGCTAACGCGGCCGGGAGGCGGCGGCGCCTCGTACACGAGCACCTCGGCGGCGCGGATGCGGGCGGCCGGGGCGGGCCCGGGGCCGGGACCGGGAGCGGAAGGGAAGCCGGGCGCCGACTCGATAATGAGGATGTTGTCGGCGCGGATGGTGCGCACGCCGGGCACGCAGCGGTACAGCTCCAGCAGCTGTTGCGCGGGCCGCGCCCCCGGCCCCGCCGCGCCGGCGCCCCCGCCGCGCCGCGCCCCGTGCCGCCGCTCCGACTCGAGCCGCATGAACGGGTTCTCGCGCAGCGGGCCCAGGCTCTCGGCCAGCACCAGCGGCTCGGCCGCCGGCCCCGCGGGCTCCTCCGCGCCCGCGCCGGCGCCCGGCGCCGCGCCCCCGCCAAAGGCCGCCAGCTTGGCCCGCTTCCGCTCCAGGATCTCTCGCTTCCAGGCGGGCATCGTGGCGCGGGGCCCCGGGCCCGGCCGCCCCAGGCCTGCCATGCTGCGGAGCGGCCGCCGGATCCGCCGCCGGAGCCAGCGCGCGCCGGGAACTGCGGCCGCCGCCCGCCGCCCGCCGCCGGCCTTCGCGCCGCGGCCACGCCCCCCCGACCGCCGCCCATTGGGGGAGGCCTGTTCAGACCCGCCCCGCGCCCGGCGGCCTCACCTATGGGAGGGAGGATGGCCTGCCGTGCTGATTGGAGAGCGCTCACCCCGACCCCGCCTTCCCGCGGGCCTCAGTGGAGCAGCGCCCATCGCGGGAGCCGGTCCCCATTGGGGAGGCCCGCTTGGACACGCCCGCGACGCCTCACGCCGCTCCGTGGAGGCCCCCACTTCCGCCTCTGCTCCCTTGTCCCGCCGCGCCCGCGGGGCGGAGCCCGGAGGGAGTGGGTCCTCGCCGGTGGGCGGGCCGGACTCCTGGGCCCCAGGTCGCGTGTGACCTTGGCCGGGTTTGGTCTTTCCTCATCGTGCCAGCACTCTGCCTGCCTGTTACCCCCGCGGAAAGCGCGGTGGAGGAAGGGCCAACCCGGGACCGGAAGGCTGTCCCGCTCCCGTGGGCGCTGTGCCGGCTGCACGCCAGCCTCTTGCCTCCCGGTCCAGGACCCTCCGGGTCCAGGGACTGCCCACCTGCGGTCCTCGGTCCCCTACGGGCCTTAACGGAGATGCCAATGCTGGAGCCCCAACCAGTGCTGAGGAACCGGTTTCTCAGGAATCCCAACTTTTGCCGGCCCCCAGAATCCACTCTGTGGCTCAGACAGGGGGTGGAAACTCTCTACCCGCACTTTGTCATCCAGGGCCCAGCAAACACGGACTGGAGTGCGGAAGCTGTGAGCAGGCACAGAGGCAGGGGACTCTCTCCTCGCACACAAGCAGGCCCACAACTCTCCAACGCAGACAGAGCCACAAAAGCCAAAGCGTGTATTCCATTCACCCACTGAACCGGCCCCATCCCAAGGCTAACCCTGAGGGCACAGCTTCTCTGCCTACTTGCCGTGAGGAAGTTCACTCTCCGTGGAGGGCTGCACAGTGCCCATCACAATCTTTCAGGCCTGTGGGAGCCAAGGAGAGAAGGGGAAATTGGTGGGCACGGGCAAGGACAAATGTTACCTGCCTTTCCATCACCCGCCCTACAGTCAGCAGATGTTCAAAAATGGCACTACTGCGTCCCGCACCACTAATCTGTCAGGGACCAGGCTGCAAGAGCGCCTGGGGCTCTGCAGAGACCAGGGGCGGGTTTCAACCCAGGGCACTTCTCAGCTTCTGGATCCCATGGCAGTCTGCAGCTACCACTACGTTAACAGTACTTTAACAGCCCTGTTTATTCAGCTGGAGAAAAGAAACTGGATTTCAGCCTTCCAGAGGTCAAGTGTTCCTTCAGGACTCTGCTCAAATCCTTTCCGAAAGAAGCTGAGCCTTCTCATGCTCATCACTTCTATGCCGACGGGATTACCTAATCCTGAACTACCAGAACACAACAGGGGAGCAACAAAACACACAAACTAAGAATAACGTGAAAAGGAAACCCGCTCCCAATGGTCAGCTTGTATCTGGCTTTGACACAAGTTATGCCAATCCTGGGTAGGAGACATTTTTGTAGCTGTGGCACAAACTACACCAGCCTCCAACTCAAGCATATCGATGGTTCAGGCCATGCAGCATCTATCCCAGGACAGGAGTCATGAAGCTGCTTCACTAGAACAAGGGTCCAAAGACATGTTCTGTAAAGGGCCATACAGTAAATATTTTAGCCCAGTGGTTCTTACCAGGGACAGTTTTGTCCTCCAGGAGACTTGGCAATGTCTGGAGACACTTGTGGTTGTCACAAGTGAGGGGTGCTATTGGCATCTAGTGAGTGGAGGCCAGGGATGCCGCTAAACACTCTACAGTGCTCAGAACGGCTTCTCCCTCTGCACACACAGCAATGATCCGACCCAGAAGGCCAACTGTGCCAAGATTGAGAGACCCTGTACACTGCAGGCCACATTCGCTTTCTGTCACATTCTTGTTTTTACAACCCTTTGAAAATGGAAGTTATTCTTAGCTGATGGGCAGCACAAAAACAGACCCCAGGCCACAGACTGCTGACCCCTGCTCTGCAGATCAGCAAGGCCCACAAAGACTCTGATGTCACACAAACTGCTTGGTAGGTCCTCAACACTGGTCCACCTGGGTTGTCTTCACCTTGGCTCCCTAGGCAGGAAGCAGGGATTCTCCGAGGGAACTGGCCCCAATCCACCCAGCACGCTCTAGCCAATTTCCAGCACCCCCCCACCCTTACAACCTCAGCTCTGTAACCAGCTACACCACACAGCAGGGAGCGTCTCAGCATTCATCTCATTTCACCCTCAAAAGGTCAGGCAACCACTGTGCATTTCAGCAAAACATTCTCTTATTTTATTTTTATCTCAGCAAATGTTCTCATTTGGCACCTGACTGGCATCAAACCAAAGCCCTTAGGCCAACAGGCATAGCCTGAGACCATCTGCAAACTTCCCATGTGTAGGTCTCAATGGCTATGCGCGTCAGAGCACCTGTTCCTCTCTCTGGTCCCTTAGGACGGCCTAAAGGTCTCAGGTGCACTAACAGTGCCGGCCATGAGGTGGTGGAAAAGTCGTGACACTACAATCTGCTGGGATAGGAAGCCAAGCAGCGCGTTGAAAGCAAGTTCTTTTCTCAGGCGACAGATATCCAGATAGGGTCCCGATCATGCTTATTCAACATACTCCTGTCTGCCTGGGCTGGAATGAAGAAAGAGCCATCCTCCCCAGTGCAACTGGGGAGGAGACACAAGCTGGTTTACACTTTTTAGAGCTCAAGCATCTAAGGAAGTCTTGTCCGGGGGGATGGGGCAGTAAGCTCTCAGGTCAGCACTGCTGGCCAGGGGAGAGCCCGAGTCCAGCTTTCAGCCTTTGCACAGTGGGTACTTTCCCAGGATCCATGAAAATACTCAGAGCCCATCAGGACATTTTACTTATATGCAGTTTCCAACTGTCAGAGGAGTTCAGGACTGTCTGGCCTTCTCAGGATCCCAATGCAAGATTAGCTATTCAAAGCATGAAATAAGAGGGAATACATTTTAAGAATCAAGGCTGCTCTTTTTAGCCCTGCTGAGGGAACAATTTCAGACATGACTGATAGAGAGGAAGCTGGGCACCCAGCAGGGCACAAGCTGGCTTTCAGACCCAGACTTGTCCTCTGGTGCGGCAGAAGTGGGAGCTCAGCCTGGGGTCCCGCATTCTAGCTTATCTTCTGCGAGGCTAGTTGACCCGGCAGGCACGGATCATGAGCAGCTGCAGAAGAATGAAGACCGGAGACGTGATCAGGCCGAACCAGAGCTCCCGAGTCTGCTCCACCAGCTTCTGGCACAACAACATCTCGAAGACGAACTTCAGGCTAAGAACCGTGAGGACCCAGAAAAGGCGGAGCACGGCCAGCCGCTTCTCTCCATCCTGGAAGAGGCGCACGGAGACGATAGTGGTGAAGTAGGTGCTGAGCCCGTCAGCGGCGAAGAAGGGCACGAACACGTTCCACCAGGAGAGGCCGGGAGCCAGGCCGTCCACACGCAGGGCCAGCAGCACGGAGAACACCAACAGCGCCAACAGGTGCACGAAGATCTCGAAGGTAGCGAAGCCCAGCCACTGCACCAGCTCCCGGAGCGAGAAAAGCATCGCGCCGGTTGAGCGCGGGCCAGGGCCCGGCCGATGGTCCCACCCGCCAGGCTGCGCCGCCGCTCCCCACGGGCCTCGCTGGCGCCTGCCGCCGTCGCCGCCGCAGCCAGCGAGAGGCAGAAAGCGGACCCGCCTGCCCCGGCCGTCGGCCCCGGTACGCAGCCGATCCCCCGGCCCCCGCCCGGGACCCAGCACTGACCGCCAGCCGACGACCACCTTGCTCGGACGCCATGCCCCGCTGGGCGCGCCCCAAGGGCGTCACTTCCGGCCGACGCCGGAAGTCGGAAGTCCGAGCCGATCCCGGCCGCCAGGGCCAGCGGGAACTGCCTGCCGGTCCAGTTTCTGAATGCAGGGGTACCCGCGGCGCACCCCGATGCCGAACACGCGGCTTCTGGTGCTCTTCGGCAGCCAGACGGGCACAGCCCAAGATGTGTCGGAGAGGCTGAGCCGCGAGGCCTGGCGCAGGGAGCTCGGCTGCCGGGTGCAGGCCCTGGACTCCTACCCCGTGGTGAGGGCTCCCTGGGCCTCGGCGGGGAGACCCAGCAGGCTTGGGGTGCCGGCCCCCAGAGCCCTCGACCTTAGGGCGCCGCGTTTTGTCTGAGAGCGGGCCCTTCCGTTACGGCAGATTTAGGGGCCGAGAAAGCTCGGGAACAGCGGCCAGCTTAGCACCTGGAGGAGGCGGTGAGGTAGGAGGGTGGAGCCTGAAAGAGAGAAGGCAGGCCAGCCGTTCGCGGGTGCTAAGTACCTTTGCCCCATCTCTCTGAGTGAAGGAGACGGAGCCAGGCTGCTGGGAGGATGCCTGGTCATTACAGCCCGAGGCCTTACATGTGTGTCTTTTTGTTGAGGTGAATCTGATAAATGAGCCCCTGGTGATATTTGTTTGTGCAACTACAGGCCAAGGAGAGCCCCCGGACAACATGAAGGTAAGGCTGACCTGAAGTGGCTTACTGTGCTTAGGAGCTCAGATCCCTGCCTTCGGCCCTCACCCCATTTTCATTGCCTGGAAAGTCTTGAGAAGCACAATAAATAGTTGCCCTACTATATCTGCTGCACGTCAGCCGTGGATTTGGGAGGAGATCTTTAGGTGGAGCTGGGGGCTCTGGTTGTCCTCCTTAGTAAACTCTTCACAGGCTACCACTTTAGCTTTTCATGTTTTTCCAGGACTATATATAAATCTGTTATGGGTCTTGTGTGTATTTCAAAACTGACCTTCAGGGAACATTCTTTGGTTCTTTGACTATCTTTTGAGCACACACTGTATTCCAAGCATAATCTAGTGCTGGGAATCTAGCTATGACCCCAGTAGTCACATTTCTACCCTTTCGGAGCTCAAAATATAGCAAAAGCAAAAGAGTTGAATGGGTAGTTACAATGCCAGGAAGTGCATGCTTCCAGGGAAAGTGCCAAATGTTATGGGAGCATTAATAAGGGCTATCTAGTTCATTCTGGGAGTTCAGGGAGAGCTTTCTGGGGGAAAGGAGTATAGGCTAAGTCCTAAAGGATAAGTGAGGGCTAGCCAGGCCCCAGGAAAGAGGGAGCAGCCTCTGCAGAGGAGAAAAACAGCCCAGCCTCTGGGATGAGCAGAAAGCAGCTCAGGATGGTCGAGGTTGGAGAGGAGAAAGGGGCAGGCAGCCAGGTCGGATCCCAAGAAGCCCAGCAGTCACAGGGAGGCAGATGGACTTGAAACAAGGGCCATGGAACCCATGGGATGACGTGGTCACGTTCGTATTCTAGCAAAACTAGCACTTGTCTGCAGGGGGAACAGTCTGCAGGAGAGCAGGGACCATGGTGGGGGAGCAGAGCGCAGCCAAGAGCCTGGTGGCTTGAGCCAGGATGGTGGCAGAGTAGAGGAAATTGGACCCACTCCAGAGATGTTAAGGTAGAGTTGATCGAATGTGTAATCATATCTCAAAGATGAGAAAGAAGATGGAATCAAGACAGGAATTTGGGCTCAGGTAGGATGGATGGTGGTTCCAGGCACAGAAGCAAGAGAATAGGGAGGGTGAGGTGCCTGGACATCATCCAAGCGGAGACGCGCAGCTGGTCTGGAGCTCTGGTGAGGATCCTGGGTGGAGGTGGATGTCACAATGACCAAAACGTGGAGGCGAGAGGAAGGGAGCACCTCCCTCCCCCAGGGCAGCTGCCCTAAGCACGAAGGGCGTGGAAGGTGGAGAAGAGCCTGTGAGGGGCGGGAAAGTGGCCCCAGCAGCAGGAAGAGGGAGCACACCGTCTCCAAGGTCAAGGGCAGAGAGTTGACTGTTTCCAGAGGATGGTCTCCGGCACTCAAAGCTGCAGGGAAATGAAGTAGGATAAGGCCTGAGAGGCATTGCTGGGGTTTGTCAGCAAGGGGACTGCTGGTGATCTCGGGGAGAGAAGCTTTGAAGAACGTCTGTACGCTAAACAATTCAAAAAAGCTTACTGCTGTGAGTGGGGCTAAGGGATTAGAAAGAGGATACTCATGAGATGGAGAAACCCAGGCCTGTTTAAATGTTGGTGGGGGAAAGGAGGCAGAAGGTGGAAGAACTGGGCTGGAGTGGGGTTGCTGTGGGAGGGCCCACACAGGAGCACGCATGGGAGAGGAGGCAAGTCTGGGAGATCAAAGGCAGGAGGATGGTGGATGCCAGAGACGCAGGGTGGGGCGGGGGAGGCCATGAAGACCTCCATCAGGTCAGCTGGCAGAGGTGCAGACTTCACGTTGGAATCCAACAGCATGAAGGTGGTGACAGTCACACTGGGATGAGGGTGGATAAAGGAGGGCAGAGTGCCGGAATGGACACCCTACGGAAGTGGTCAGAATGGGGCCCTCCCAACATAGACTGGAGGCTTCTTTGAGCGGCTCAGACCAGGGGCCCGGGGACCGGCTGCGCACTTAACGGGAAGACCCCAGCCTCCTTGTCACGGTCCTCTGAGGACACTGGCCAGGTGTGCCCTCCCAGGCAGCCAGGGCCTTGCCCCACTGGTGACAGGCGCGAACTTGGGGTTTTCTATCAGCTTTTTTTTTTTTTTAATAAATTTATTTAATTATTATAAAAATTTAATAAATTTATTTATTTATTTGTTTATTTTTTGGCTGCATTGGGTCTCCGTTGCTGCGCGCGGGCTTTCTCTAGTTGTGTCGAGCAGGGGCTACTCTTCATTGCGGTGCGCGGGCTTCTCCTTGCGGTGGCTCCTCTTGTTGTGGAGCACGGGCTTCAGTAGTTGTGGCACGCGGGCTCTAGAGTGCAGGCTCAGTAGTTGGGGCGCACGGGCTTCATCGCTCTGCGGCATGTGGGATCTTCCCGGACCAGGGCTTGATCCGTGTCCCCTGCATTGGCAGGCGGATTCTCAACCACTGTGCCACCAGGGAAGCCCTGGCAGGCGGATTCTTAACCATTGCACCACCAGGGAAGCCCCCTCTATCAGATTCTTAAGTACACATAGAGCAGAAAGAATGACCACGCGCTCGAGGAAAGACCCCCGTGAAGGACAGTGGCCAAGAGAAGCACAAGCAGAGCCCGGAGGAGCCGAGGCAGAGCAGCCAGGGTTCCGTCTGCGAGAAGGGCGAGCTTGGCACCCTTGGGACAGAAACGCAAAACCGGGGGAGAGCTACGGATGAGGAAACACTGCTTAAAATGATACCAGATCAGAAGATAACATTGAGAAATTCTCCGAGAGAATGTAACAAGAAGATAGGAAACAAGAAAGATAATGTTAGAATTCCGAGATTATTCCAGTAGCCTCGAAACGGGAAGAGTGGTGAGGGAATTACCAAGAAAAGCAACAAGACTGAAGGACGAGTCTCCAGCCCGCGAGCCCGCCATGTGCCCAGGAAGGGCCCGTGGGGTGTGAACAGGGCTCCCACTGACACACATCTCATGTGGGTTTCAGCTGTTGGGCACAGAGAGTGCCCAGGTGTCTGGCGGGGGACAGATCAGGGCACAGAGGGGCGCTGGCTTCTCAGCAGCGATCACCCAGTTGGACCAGCTCAGAGCAAAGCTTCGGGCTCTTGGGGAAGATGATTTCATCTAAAGTGTGCCCTGTTGTCTACCAGTCAGTGTGAGGGGAGGCCAGGCATTTTCAGACATAAGCCGTGGGAATTGCATCTTCTCTGGACCCATTCTCAGGAAGCGCCCTGGGGGGCTCCACAGCCTGCCTGAGACAAGGTCTAAGCAGGAATGAGCAGGGGGTCTCAGGAGGCAGAGCAGGCGTGGTCCCCAGCGGTGGCCCATGCAGGAAAGTCTTGAGAAGTTCAGGGAGCGGTCCAGGGCCAGTAGGCAGAATTGTGCCCCGACAGGCCCAGGACCCCTCCACCCCAGGGGGCCTCTGTCTGGCCAGGTACAAAGCAGAAGGGAGGTGGGCTGTGAGGCGAAGCCTGGACCGTACCCAGAGGGCAGTGTCTCAGGGCTCAGGTCACCAGTGGCCAAAGGTGAAGGGGAGCTTTGTTTAAAGCACTTCTGTCAGCCTGCAGGGAGGCCAGGGCAGGGCGTGGGACGGGATGTGCTCCTGCACGGGCTGCCCAGTGAGTGACCCTGTGATCAGGGAAGGAGACGGACTTGGGCTCGGTCTCTCCTGCTGTAGAACTTCTGGAGGTTCATCTTCCGGAGGAACCTGCCATCGACGTCCCTCTGTCAGATGGACTTTGCTGTCCTGGGCCTTGGGGACTCATCTTACGCCAAGTGAGTAAGGGCGGGCAGGCTGCTGGCCCACAGGGACTGTCTTTGGGGTCAAGCACAAGGTGTCCTGGCAGAGGGCTGGGTGACCCAGCCCCCAGGGCTCCCACTTTGGGACGTGGCCCTGGCCATGCGTCCTCGTCCCACAGATACTCCCTGACGGGCACTTCCTCTGTGGCCAGAGACCCCAGGGCTCGGAGGGCAGGCAAGATCCATGCAGGAAGTGGGCAGGGCAGCAAGGTGGGGGCCAGGCTGGGGCCACGCCCAAGGCACCTTCCAGGGCAGGAGGTGATGTTTGGAGCCGGACGTCCAAGGTCTGAGCCAGCATCATCTGTCACCGTGTGACGCAGGGCAACAAAGGCCTACCTGGCTCTTCGCCCACTTTTATAAAAAGCCTTTCGTGAGACATTTGGGCTTACGAAGAGCACACAGAACAGTGAGCTGCAGACAGGTGGCGGGTACAAAAGTCCCCAGCCCCTGGGAGCCGCCCTGAAGCCAGCACTTCCCTGGACGTGGCCATGTGACTGCCTGCCTCTGCTTTTTTTTCTTTCAACGTTTTCACAACGTAGCCGTGTCCTAAGCAGAGAACGCTATTGCTTTGCGTTATTTCTTGGGGAAGTACAGAGGGCTTTGTGTTCAAGGGTATGCATGGCGTTAGGTTCCCGCAATGTTAAAACCGGTAACTGTGCAGCACAGGAACTGAGGGCAGGGTCACCGGGTACAGACACCTCCGGAGCCGGACGCAGCGTGAGGCCTGCCGTCGCGGTGAAAAGGACAGGAAATGGGCGGCATAGTTGTCCCCGCCTACGGGGGCTCGGGGGTTTTGTTCAGTGCGGCACGTAGACATCGGTGCCTGCTCGTGGGCACGCCCACAGGAGGGGTGAGAGACCCTTCCGTTGACAGTGGCCCCGCGAGGAGCTGCCCTTCAGGGAGCAGCGAAGTGACCCCAGGAAGACTTGGGACCCTCCGCCCTGCGCAGCCAGCTGGGTGCTTCCCTCCTGCCCCCGCCTGGGGCCCGGGTCAGCGCCAGCCTCCGTCTCTCCGTAGGTTCAACTTTGTGGCCAAGAAGCTGCACCGACGGCTGCTGCAGCTCGGGGGCAGCGCCCTCCTGCCCGTGTGCCTGGGCGATGACCAGCACGAGCTGGGGTGAGTTGCGGGGGGGGGACCCTCCTGCAGGCCCAGCCGGGAGCAGGGTCCCCAGGCCAGCATGTACGTGCTCTCTGCAGGCCCGACGCCACCATCGACCCCTGGCTGCACGACCTGTGGGAGAAGGTGCTGGGGCCGCACCCTTTGCCCCTTGACCTCAGCCTGACCCCGCCCGGAGTCCCGTAAGTGTGGCCTTGGGGCGGTGCCTGCAGGTGCAGCAGGCCTGGCCTGGCCACGGGCCTCCCTTGGCCGCTCACCCAGGCTGGCCAGTGGTCCAACAAGTGTCTTCCCCCTTCACAGTTGGCCCTCCAAGTTCACCCTGAAGTTCCTCCAGGAAGTCCCCAGCACGTGCTCTGAGGAGCTGTGTGTGACCGGGACAGACCCTCAGGGACCCCCTTCAGAGCTACAGCCCTTCCTGGCACCCATGGTCACCAATCAGAGGGTCACCGGCCCCTCACACTTCCAGGATGTTCGGCTGATTGAGTTCGACATCACGGGCTCTGGGGTCAGGTGAGGGTTGATCCTGGGGACCCGTGGAGGGCGCGGCCGCAGCAGGGGGGACCGTGGTCTGGGGTTCAGCAGGTCCTCTTCCAAAGCGGGCACTCAGCGGGGCAGAGAAGAGAGACGGCGGCCAGGGAGGGGGGACCAAGGACGCCCCCAGCCCTCCCTGGCCGCTTGCTTCCTTCCTTCCTCTGAAGTTTCCCCAGAGCCCTGGGTGTCCCCCACAGCTTTGTGGCCGGCGACGTGGTGCTGATCCAGCCCGAGAACACGGCCAGCCACGTCCAGCAGTTCTGCCAGGTGCTGGGCCTGGACCCTGACCAGCACTTCACGCTGCAGCCCCGGGAGCTGGGTAAGCCCCAGCCGCCGCTGCTGCCACCTGTGCGCTGTGCCCTCTTCTGTGTCCCCAGCCCCCGGGCTGCCCCCACCCCGCGTCCCCAGCCACCCCCAGCCTCCCGTTCCCCACTGCAGGTGTCCCCTGCCCCGCGCGGCTGCCCCAGCCCTGCTCCATTCAGCGCCTCGTGTCCCAGTACCTGGACATCGCCAGTGTCCCCCGCCGCTCCTTCTTCGAGCTCTTGGCCTGCCTCTCCTGCCATGAGCTGGAGCGGGAGAAGCTGCTGGAGCTCAGCTCGGCCCAGGGCCAGGAGGATCTGTGCGAGTACTGCACCCGGCCCCGCAGGACGGTCCTGGAGGTGCGGGCAGGGGCGGGTGGGCGGGCGGGCGGTTGTGGCCGTCCAGCCGCAGCCCTCCTGAGGCTGTCTCTGCCAGGTGCTGTGCGACTTCCCACACACGGCTGGCGCCATCCCCCCGGACTACCTGTTGGACCTCATTCCCCTGATCCGGCCGCGGGCCTTCTCCATTGCCTCTTCTCTGCTGGTGAGGGGCCGGCCTCGGGATAGCCGGGCCTGGGGCCACCAGGGTGGGCAGCGGGGCCCTGCGTGAGGGCTCTGGGCCTCCTCCAACCCTCACCGGCCACCGGGACCAGCCGGGGGAAGTGGCTGGAGCCTGAAGCAGGGCAGGGTACCCACTGTCCCCTCCCCCAGGCCCACCCCTCCAGGCTGCAGATTCTCGTGGCAGTGGTGCAGTACCAGACACGCCTCAAGGAGCCCCGCCGGGGCCTCTGCTCCAACTGGCTGGCGTCTCTGGACCCCGGGCAAGGTGACCCTGGCTCTCTGGGGCGGGGGGCTGTGCGCAGGGCCCCGTTCCCCCACGTGCACCACAGCCAGTCCTGGGCTAGGGCCCTGGGCCTCCGAGCTGCTTCACGCCGCCTCCCTCCCGCGATAGGACCTGTTCGGGTGCCCCTGTGGGTGCGGTCTGGGGGCCTGACGTTCCCAAAGACACCAGACACGCCTGTGATCATGGTGGGGCCGGGCACTGGTGTGGCCCCCTTCCGAGCAGCCATCCAGGAGCGAGTGGCCCAGGGTGAGACCGGTGAGCACAGAGTCTCGGGTGGGGTGGCGGCCGGGCTGAACCTCGAGGGCCCAAGTCCTGGCTCAAGGCCCCCGCGCTTCCCCAGGAAACGTCTTGTTCTTTGGCTGCCGCCAGCGGGACCAGGACTTCTACTGGGAGGCCGAGTGGACGGAGCTGCAGACACGGGGCTGCCTGACTCTCGTCACGGCCTTCTCCCGGGAGCAGGTGGGTGTGGGGGGGGCGGGGAGGGACGCGGGGGGGCGCAGACTCACCGCCTCGCCCCGCCCTGCAGGAGCAGAAGGTGTACGTGCAGCACCGGCTCCGGGAGCTCGGGCCGCTGGTGTGGGGGCTGCTGGATCTCCGGGGCGCTCACTTCTACCTGGCGGGGTGAGCCCGGGCGCAGGTCGTGGCGGGGGGCCAGCCCCCTGGGGACTCCGCCCGTGCTGAGCCCTAGCCTGCCTCTCCCTCCAGCAACGCCAAGTACATGCCAGCTGATGTGTCGGACGCCCTGACGTCCATCTTCCAGGAGGAGGGCGGGCTCTCCGGCCCCGCCGCGGCCGCCTACCTCGCCAGGCTCCAGCGGACCCTGCGTTTCCAGACTGAGACGTGGGCCTGAGGAGCCGTCCCGCCGTTGGCCGCAGCCACTCTGACTGCTGCTCTCTGGAGGCCACTGTTACCTCTCTCCCTGTCCAGTCCCAGCTGGGAGGACGGTCAGCTCTCCTTCCTGCACAGTCCCCAAGCAGCAGGAGGAGACCCCCAGGCAGCCCCCACCTTACAGCCTGAGCAATAAAGGATGGGCTCTGGGTGGCCGCTTCTTACCTGCTCTTCCTTGTGCCGTCGTGCTTCTCAGGTGGTGGGTGGGCCCACAGCTCGTCCCGATGGAATAGCCCGCCCTGCTGGGCACGAGGGCACCGTTGCTCAGCCCCACACCTCGGTGCCCGATTCTCACGCGGTGGGTGCCAGCTTTTTGCCCACCTTGTACAAGCTCTGCCCTGGCCCTGACAGCCCAGTAGGGGGAGGCCTGGAGAGTCACCCGGCAAGGCTGGCATCGACCATCCCCTCCCAGCCCAGGGCAGAGCAGCCCAGGGCCCTGGGAGGGAGGGGGCGCGGCCTCGGGCGGGAGGGGAGGGGCGTGGCTCAGGCCGGTGGGGGAGGGACGTGTGTGTGGTGTCCCCGCCCCGGGAGTGGAATTCCTGCTGGAGGAGTTAGGCTGGCCTGCCCACAGCGCCGCCGCCTAGATTACAGCTGGCTGACACAGGGATCGCTGCGGCTGGGCCTGGCAGACCCTCTTGGGGACGGGACGGCACGCTGGGCCCAGGAGCTGCCCGGAGCTGGCACGGCTATTGGGGCCCGAGTGAAGTTTACTCTGAGTAGGGCCTGGAGCCACGAGGAGGTGACAGTTGCTGCCAGGTCAGTGCCAGGCCGTGCCCCAGCCCCAGAGGGCCACACTGACCTTCACAGCCCCAGCCTCCCCCGTCGCCGCCCTGGGGTCCCCACCCACCCGTCCCGACCCCTGCCCTGGAGTCACCGCCCCTGAACTGTGCCCTGGGGCCCCCACTTATGGCCCTGCTGACCTCAGCTCTCGGCTCACCAGTCCGCCTTTGGCCTCCCTGGGCCCTGAGCGCCTGGACCCACTGCGCCAAGTGCTGGTAGATGATGGGTCGGACAGCGGGGCCCTTGGGAGCCCCCAGGGTCCCAGGACTCCGGACAGTGAAGCCCTGCTGGGGGCCGCAGCCACGGCCCGCCCCTGGGCCGGGCCCACAGAGGACGAGGAGGAGGAGCGGGAGGAGGAGGAGTGCCCCATCTGCACAGAGCCCTACGGGCCCGGGGAGCACCGCCTCGCCCTGCTGAACTGCGGCCACGGCCTGTGTGCGGGCTGCCTGCACCGGCTGCTGGGTGCAACCCCCAGTGCTGACCTGGGCCGGGTGTGCTGCCCTCTGTGTCGCCAGAAAACACCCATGCTCGAGTGGGCGATCTGCCGGCTGCAGGAGGAGCTGCTACAGGCCGATGGGCCCCAGCGCCCTGCGCCCGCTGCCCTCCCTGTGCCCCCCCGCCGGGGCTCCGGGCCCTGGGCCTCCCTAGAGCACCGCTACCAGCTGCGCTTCCTGCCGGGGCCTGCGGGCAGCCGAGGCTGCCTGCCCTTCCTGCCCTGCCCGCCCTGCCTGGGCTCCCGGCTCTGGGCCCTGCGGGAACGGGGGCCCTGCGCCCGCCGCCTGGCGCTGCTGGGCCTGCTGGCCCTCGAGTTGCTGGGCCTGCTGCTCATCTTCGCGCCGCTCACGCTGCTGGGGCTGCTCTTCGTGCTGCTGGACAGCTCCCGCCGCTAAGCAGAGCCCGTCACGTCTGCCACCAGCACGGCCCGGGTCTGGGACAGCCATGCCGCCGGCGGACAGGAGGCCCAGGCTGGCCCAAGCCTTGGTGCCATGGGGCCTTGGGAGCACCTTGCCCTGAGGCCCGATGACCAGGCTGAAGAAGGACCCAAGGTTGACCGGGGCACTAGCCTTCAACCAAGACCCAGGACCCGGGCAGGGCCACCCAGGAGCCTGTGTTCAGCATCTGACCCAGCCAGAGACTCCAGACTGCCCTGCTGCCCGGACATGAGCCACTGGTGCCCAGGACAGCACTGGAGGAGGTCTGTGACCAGGGCCCCAAGTGCCCCTTGATGGACAGAGAGGCCCCACACTGCTGCTGGGCTGTCTCCGCCCTCCCGCCTGGCCTGCCTGCAGGAGAGGGACGGGACGGGTGCAATGGACACGAAAGTGAACAGAGGCCTGAGTCCTTGCAGTGGGCGGAGCCCTGGGCTGGGGCTGCAGGCCCCCCACCTGCCCACGTTCCAGATAAGGGCCAGCGTGTGTTCCCTGAAGGTCAGGGTAACCCAGGGGAGGGCCCCTGCCGCACAGGCCCAGCCCACAAAGGGCCTGCTCACCTGGCCAGTCAGGATCCGAGTGGCGGCCCTGAGCAGCCCGAGGGTCAGCACATGCGCCTCAGCTTCAAGGGACGTGGACCCAGCCAGGTCCTGGAGACACAGAGCACCAAGCTGGGCCCCAGTTCTGCCCCTGCCTCCTCTGTGACCTCCCATCGTGGAGCCGGGGCCTTTATCTGAAGGACAGGCGCCGTCACAGCACCACCTCCTGGGCTCGTTGGTGACATGCTGAGCCCTGTGCCCAGCGCGCGAGGTGGCTCTCGGTAATAAACGGTAGCTGCTGCTGATACTGTTGTTGCTACATCGCTGTCATCTTTACCCTGCCTTCACCAACCAGGTGACAAAGTTCCTTCTCCAAATCCAGGTCGTCCCACTGCCAGACAGGAGGCCCTCCGGTCCTCATACCTGATCGTGACTGCGGCCAGCCTTTGTCCCAACCCCAGCCCAGGCTGGCCCCAAGGCCATTCTCACACAACCTCAGAGGGTCAGGTAGGCACCAGGGGCCAGCTGGACTGACTTGTCCCCCCGTTGGCTGCACTCACATCCAGTGGCCAGTGCAGAGGAAGCGTCCTCCCTTTGCCCAGCTGGGCCTGCTTTGCACACCTGCCCCCACAGTCCTGCCTGGCACATACAGGAGGCTGGCTCCACACAGAGGTATGAGGCGTTCACACGCGTGCACACACACACACACACACACACACACACACACACACACACACACACACACACACACACACACACACACACACAGTCAGGCCCAGCCCTCCTGAGCAGCGTGCCTGGACCAGACTGGCCCCCAGCGAGCAGACCAGGCTGACCCCAAACAGCGCTGGGCCTCCCTCTGGCTGCTCCAGCCTGGACCCTGTCGGGGCTGCAGCCCTGGGTGCCCACCCTGGCCCAGGCCTGTGCGCAGGCCTAGGCTTCAGTCCAGGGAACGAGGTGCAGACTTTGGCAGAGTTTTAATGGCAAAGTTGGCTGCAGCGACAGTGCCACGTGGGTGGGGGCCAGAAGCTGTGGTGGGCAAGGGGTCAGTGGGCAACAGGGCAGGGCCAGATCCCTGAAGAAGCAGCGAGCGAGGACTGGTGGGCGATGGTGGGCGGGCGGGCGCTACATGATGGAGCAGGCAGACAGTGGGTTCCGCACGTGGCAGGTGCACGCGGCCCCGCAGTACTGCCGGAAGGTCTGGTAGCAGCTGCCCTCAGGCTCGCCCCCCCACTGGCCACCGGACGGAGCGGTCAGTGCCTCGGGTGGCAGGCGGCTCAAGATGGACGTGTTGACGGCCAGCGCAGCCAGGCCGTAGTCAGTGAAGAGCACAGTCTCGCGGCGGCACGTGGGACAGGAGATGAACTTGTACTTGGGGCAAGACTCGTAGAGAATCTGCAAGCACTGCTCACACACAGAGTGCAGGCAGGACAGCACGCGGGGCCGCCGCTGCGTGACGTTGTACGTGTGCCCGCAGGTGGGGCACTCCAGAGGCTCTCCTGCAGCTGCTGCCGCTGCCGCGGAGGCCCCTGAGGCCGCAGGGCCAGGCCGAATCACGTACTGATTCACGATGACCTCGTCCGCCGGCGCCACTCGGGGGAAGCCCAGTTCTGCGCTGCCCTTGCGGGGCCGACGTGGCAGTGGCGGGGTGCAGGGCGCCCCTTCCAAGGCAGGCATGTCCCCCCCACAGGCCTGGTTGACGATGATCTCTGTGTCTGAGGGCCAGGCTCTCTTGGGTGCCAGAGTGGGGGTGGGCCGGGGTGCAGGTGGGAAGCAGGGGGCGGCCACCTGCAGCTCGGGGAACTTCTCAGGGTGGACCATCTTCATGGCCTCCATCTTGAGGATGACATGGGGGCCCTTCAGGCAGGACATGAGGAAGCCCGGCCAGCCACTGCCCACCTCGGGCCCAGGGTCAGCCGGCATCCGGCTGTCTCCAGTCAGACTGGGTGTTCGGGTGGGTGGGGGAGTTGGGTGGGGCCGGGGGGGAGGGGAGGGGGCAGCATCCTGGTCCCGCCAGGCCTGGTGGGGACCCTGGATGCCCTGTGGACTCCTGGGGGAGGCTGGCAAGAGCTTGGGGGGAAGGGCCCCCCCCAGTGGCCACAGTGGCTTCTCAGGTCCAGTCCGAGGAGGAGGAGGAAGGAGCGGGGGAGGAGGAGAGGAACAGGGGCAGGGGGGTGTGGGAGACTGCCCTGGGCTGGAGGTCGGGCCCAGGGGCTCACCCAGGGTCTCTGGCTGCTGAGGCTGGCGAGGGGGCGTTGGGGGGTGTCCCCCTGCAGCCGAGATCAGCCGTCCCGGGGCCGGGACATCCGGGCAGGCAGGGGCTAGGTGGGCCCCATGGCTCCAGGACAGGGCGCCCAGGGAAGGCAGCTAGCCTGAGCCCTGGCTGCAGAAGGACCCGGGCTGCAAGCTCGGCGGCGGCGGCGGCGGCGGCGGCGGGAGCAGAGGAGAGGCCTGCACCGGGCCCGAGCTGCAGGTGAGAGACAGCGTGAGGGCAGCGCCCGGGCCCACCCTCACCCTCACCCTCACCCTCACCCTCACCCTCACCCTCACCCTCACCCTGCACAAAAGACAGGGCGCCCGACCTCTGACCCTTACCCTCGCCAGACTCGGAACCCAGCCCCCTCCCCAGTCCCCGTTCCCGAGGCCCGACCTCTGCCTAGGAGTGGAGGCCGGCGAGCGGCGACCCCGCGCTGTCCCGCCCCGCTCGCACTCACCTGCCCCAGCCTGGCGTCCCCGGCCGGGCCGCGCGCCGCCGCCGCAGAGGTTGTCTCAAAGGCAGGCCTGGATGCGGCGCCCGCGCCTTGGCCCGGCGGCTCCGGCGGCTCTGGCGGCGACCTCGGGCGATGGCCGGGCCGCGGCGGCTCCCGGGGGCGTGGGGCGCGGGGCTCGGCTCGGCGCGGCGGCGGCGGCGGCGGCAGGTGCGTGCCGAGCGTGGCGCGCTCTGCGGCGGAGGCGCGGGGACCGCAGTGCGCGCGGCGCCCGCCCGCGCCCGCAGCGCCACCCCCCCGTCTGGGGACCCGCGCGGGGTCCGCGGGGCGGGGCCAGTCTCTCTGCCGCCCCTCGAGCCAACGCGGGCCTGGCGCCCGCTCTCGGGGTCGCCCTCCTCCTCCCTCCGCGGGCCGCGTGGGGGTCAGGATCCCCGCGGCGTGCCCCCTCCCTCCTCCCCTTTCCCCGTCCCCGTCTGGCTGAGCCTGGGTCCTAGTCAAGCCCCCCGCCTCAATTCTGGAAGGGAAAGCCTGCTTTGAGCTCTCACAATGCCAGAGGGAGGAAGGGGAGGAGAGAGCCCGGGGTTGGTCATGAAAGCTGGTTCCCAGGACCCCACCGTGGGACTGCCTTGTGTCCCCACCAGAGTCAGGGTCTCTGCTTGTCCTTCCACTGGGCCCCCAGTGGGAATGCCTCCAGGGTTTTCTGGATCACAGGTGCAGCAGGCTGTTTCCAGCGCTGGCAGGCTCACAGACCGCGATGTGACAGAAGAGGGTGAGCAGGGGCGGGCAAGCGACGACCAGAGGAGTGACAGGAGGGAGGAACGGTAGTTGGGAGAATGCTCCAAGGACAGGACAGTTGGACAGATGGGTGGTGTGAGGGGTAGGTGGAAGGTCAAACAGACAGCTGGACAGGCCGCCATGGGGCAGCTCAGGGAGGACACGCACCTACACAGGGTGGGGTGGCCCTTTCCGGCATCCCAGCAGGTCAGCACGTGTCCCGTTGTCACAGAGTTGTGTGCTAACCTGACCGCACCCAGCACAGAGGCCCCATTCCTTTCTGCTTCTTCCTCAGGCCAGGCTTCCCTGCCCCCCCTGTGATACACCCTCTGCCTGTGAGGAGCTCTCAGGTGAGAGGGAGGACAGAGGACATGCTGACAAATACAGGGCAAGGGACCAGGGCTGCATGGGCCTCCAGAGAGCCTTTCCCTAACCTGCCAGGGCCACCACGTGGCATGCTGGCACTCCTTTGATCAGCACTGGGCCATGCACCTAACCCTGGACAGTCCCAGCCCCTTCTGGCCACCGCTCCTCTGCTCTGTACAGGCCAGACTGCACCTGGCTATAGACCTAGCCCCAAGTCCTGCAGGCAGCAGAGCCTGGAAAGGTCGGCGTTCCTGATAAAGGGCCCCACGCGGGCAAAACAGGCTGGAGAGGCATCCGTGGCCCATAGGCCTTGACTTTGCCGCTCTTTGCGATCTCAGGCTAGCGCCTGCGCCTCAGTGTCCTCCACCATTCAGCGAGAGCATGTGTGCTAGTGAGCAGGTGCCCCGTGGGAGGGGCAGCGGGGTGCTTATGGGGCCCTGGTGCGAAGGCAGGGTAACTGCGGCAGCCCCGGCCAGGGGAGGACTGGGCGTCCAGCCTCGGCAAGGGCTTTACTCATCTCCCCACCAACTCCCGAGGCGCGTACCCAAGGTGGTACCGGCCACTAGGTCCCACCCCCTACCCGAGGCCCCGCCCCTAGAGCTGAAGTCCACCCAGTGCAAGGCTCCCGCCCAGAGCCCGCCCAAACCCACGCCTCCCGAGCCGGGCGGCTCAGAGCTGGTGCAGCCCAAGCCGGGTCCTGGACAGATGAGGCCAGCTGACCCCGAACCTGGTGTTTAGGAAAACCCTTGAGCGCAGAGGCTTCTGGGAAATATAGTTCCCACCGGGCGCACCTCCACCCCTGCCCTGTCAGGCCTGTTTTGCGCATGCGCCAGCCTCCTCTCAGCAAGGGGCAGAATCTGTAGGGGCTGTGGGCGGGGCTTCTGGCGCCTGCGCACTGGACCTCTGTTGTCCGCCTCCCAACTCCCGGTCTTTGGGCCTAATTCTCCGCACGTCTGGTGCCACATCGGTACTACTCATGTCCGGACCGGTCTGACCGGCCCCATGCAGGCCACTCCGGTCAGCTGGCCTCTGGGCCGTGTCTGATTTGATCCCGCCCTTCCTGGGGGTTCCCCCCGAGTGCCAAGGACTAGGGGTGCGTGTCCAGGCCACACCCTACTGTCCCGGTTGCCCCAAGCGGAGCTCACCGTGCCAGGCCCAAACCCAAGACCCCAGTGCTCACATCCACCCCCCACATACAGCGACCCTGTATGGCAGGTGCTATGTGCCACCTCACAGATGGAGGGGATGCGAGGGCCAAGGATGGGGACGCTGAGGGATCGGGGGCTTGTGGCCCACGAGGCCACCAACCAGAGGGAAACTGTAGTTTCAGAAATGAGCTAGAAACGTCACTTGTGTATGAAGCCCACGTCGCCAATCGTAAGATAAGTAAGTTTTATCGGCAAAGGTGTGTAAACCAAGCATTTCTTATCAGTTAAAAAAAACAGCAAACCTCCAAGCCGTGTGTTCGCAAACATCTTGGTCTCTGCCTGCGGGGTAGAGGCTTGGGTCACAGTGAGGACCTCTGCCCTCTGCTTCAAAGCAGAGGCTTTGAGACGTGTGAGTAATGGCTGGGCCCCCAGACCACCTGCAGGCCTGACCCCAGACTCGCCTCCTGTCCTGCGTTCCGGTGAGCTGCAGGTCCCTGGAGGGCCAGGACATGCCCCAGATGCATTGAGGCTGAATCACCCAGGCTGGCAATGTCCCTGGGAGGCCAGGCCGCAGTCAACGCCCATCCAAAAAAGGAAGGGTGGGTGGCCGCTGTGCTCCAGGAGCTGGGGCCTCCTGGGATCCTGGGAACCCCATCTTTGAGCCCCGCCCACAGCCCCACCCCTCCCCAGGAGGGAAAAGGCAGCTGCCAGTCGCTCAGCTCACAGGCACTGGGACCCGGCCCAGGGAACAAGAGGACAGCTTGCTGCCGTCACCACTTCAGGTGGGTCCTGGGCTGAGGGGCTTCCGCACCACCTGTAGGACCAGGTTAGCTGCATCTCCCAGGCCCCCACCCGACTCCCAGCTCCATCACAGGGCACTGTCTCTCAGGGAGGGCGGGGGACACCTGGGGGCAGCTAGGAGACGCTGGCCCTCACTCTCTCTACACTCCGCTACCTTGCACACGCACTGACACATAGGCCTCACACACACTCAGGCGCTTCCACAGCCTGGCTTTTCTTGGGTTCCCCTCCACTGAGCTGATTTTGTCTCCTCTGCCCACCCCTGCCAGGCCAAGCCATGGACCCCCCTGAGATGCTCATCAAGGACCCGTATGCCCACGTCAGCATCCCGAGGGCTCACCTGCGGCCCGAGCTGGGGCAGCAGCTGGAGGCGGCTCCATCCTCCTCGGAGTCGCAGCCTCTGCCCGTGGGGTCCTGCACCCTGGAGCCTACCGAGGAGGCCCCAGGGCCCAAGGGCGCCGAGGGGGCTGCCTCCATCCGGGGCCAGCAGGCCTGGCAGCAGCCCTGCACCCCCGACGGCAGTGGGCAGCAGCAGCAGCAGGCAGGACTGCCCTGCGCTGGCCTGCCGCCGGTGGGGCGCGGCGACGCCATTGCCCATCACTGCTGGTGCTGTCCCTGCTGCTCCTGCTGCCACTGCCCCCGCTTCTGCCGCTGCCACAGCTGCTGCTGTGTCATTTCCTAGCCTGGCCCCTGGGCCGCAGGGCCTGCTGCGGGACGGCCCCACATGGCAAGCCCGGGCCTCTGCTCAGGTGGCCACAGCAGTGCCCGGACAGTTGGAACAGCCACTGGCCTGTTGTCATGGGTGTTGGCCGCTCCCCACCCTGGACAGCGGCACCTACCCACCGAGAAGGCTGACAGCTCAGCCCCCGCCCCTGAAAACAGAGCCCTGGGCACTGGCCATGATGGCAGCACCGGGGACACCCTTGACCACCTCTTCAAGGCCCAGGGCCAGGCAATAAAGCAGAGCGAGCTTCGTCCCGGCCACTCTTCTCCTTTGCTGCTACCCGCTTCGGGAGGGTCCCAGGCTAGACGCCACCACAGGCTGCCAGCCTCTATGGGACATTCCGGGGTCGGGCAGCCTCATGACAACCTAACCTGCACTGCACTCTCAGGTTGGCCCAGAGGCTGTACAGGATGGCTGGTCAGGCCTGGGTTTGAGCTGCCCTGCATTCCCTGGGGCTGAGGGTGAGCCTGGGAGACAGGAGAGTCTGCGGGTCAGACAGCAGGAGCCTGCTGTGCCTGGAACCAGGAGTAGAGCCCGAGAGCGGCCTCCAGGAGGAGGACCGCGTTGGCAGCACAGTGGTGGGTGGGCCCAGCGCGGGCACGTTTCCAGGAGCGGGAGCCCAGGTGGCCAGCACCAAGCCCTGCCCGCCCGTGAGTCACTGCCCTGCCTCGGCCGGGGTGTTTTTCTGGTTTCCCACAGAACACCCAATTCCTGAACACCTGCTGTGTGCTGCTTCCCGCCGTCCTGCCTCTGGGGCCTGGGCTTCGTGGAGGTGGGCAGAGAAGGCGCCGGGCCAGACCCATCTCCCCCCGTCCGAGCAGCACAGCGCACCCGCGTCGGGGGCATGTGGGGAGCTGAGCCATTTGGCACGGGGGTGAGGCCGGGATGTCGGTGTGAAGACTGAGCAGCGAGGCCAGTACCAGGCACACTGATGTTTCCGGGACCGGGCAGAGAGAGCCAGAGGAGGAGGCCAAGCTGGCCCCGCAGGATGGACGGGTCCTGGTGCCAGCCCTCCCCCGACCCCCGGTGACTGGCCACACGGCAGGACTGGCCCCTGGGCGTGGGCAGGCGTGTCACCGGCCTGACTCCATGGGGCTCAGGCTCCCGGCCCTGCCCCATGACTGGCCCGCACAGGAAGATGACCCCACCCGGGCCAGCCACCAAAACCCATCTGACCAGTCCAGGAGGCGGGGGCCTGCCAGGATGGCAGGAGTAAGGAGGGGACCCTTTGGGCCTGGCTTCCTCTAGCGGGACTGAGAGGGTTCTGGGGTCCTGACCTCAACCCGACCCTTCCCAATACACCCCATTCTGCTATGTCACTGGGCTGGCCCCAAGGCTTTCACCAGGCAGATGCCAGGGGGAGATGGCCTCTGAGAAGGGCATCCGGAGCTGCCCACGGTGCCCTGCACCTCAGAGAGTTTCTGGGTGGTCTCTGTGTGAGTGCGGATCTCCACTCCTGTGCTTGAGGGCCTCCTTGGAGCCTTATGGGGCTGGCTTGTGATGGGAACATGACAGGCCCAGCCCAGACAGGGACAAAGGCAATGGGACAAATCAACATGGACACACACACTGTGCTCGAGCCACAGAGCAGAAGGACCCCGCAGAGCTCTGAGCTGGTGGGGGTCCTGGCAGGCTTCCTGGAGGAGGTGATGCTTGAACTAAGAGCTGAAGAACAGGCATCACCCAGGTCAAAGCCAAAAAGCTTTCCCATCATGAGGTGGGGGTGGAGTATGAGAGTGCGGGTGGGGTGGGGCAGGTCTGGGTGGACGAGGCAGGAAGATGGGCAAAGTTGAGTGGCAAAGCCAGGCCTGGGTGAGGGGTTAGTGGAGCCGGGTCTGCGCATGAAGGGGGCGGGGCAGGCAGAGTGGGGGGGGGGCCCTTATCTCCTCATGAGTTGGTGGTGCTGGTGGATCCAGTTGCAAGCTCTTTGTGGCTGAAAGGGGAGCCCACGCCTGCCCACAGCCACCACCTGCCTCCCTGCTGCCTGGTCCGTGGTAGGCCAGTAACGCGAGCCCCAAGGAGGGAGCCGCAGGGCGCCCTGGGTCCCCCCTACCCCCAGCCACCCTCTGGCTGGACATAGCCACCCAGCAGAGCGGATGCAGGTAAGAGAGGCCTGGGGCTCAGGCAGGCTGGGGTGGGTTTGGGCCTGGGATGGCACACGAGGGCCACAGAGAGAGACCAGACAGCTGCCACAGGGACCCAGGCTGTGCCCAGAGCCTGGTGTCCACCAGCCCACTGGCCACCACCCACCCTCCCGCGTCTGCAGAGGCCTGGGCTCCTGGGCTCCTGTCCTCCGGGGGGGCTTCTGGTGCTGAGGCCCCAACCATGCAGGACAAGCATGGGCAGCCTGGGATGGGTAGGCTGCAGCCCCCCTGCATGCCTCCCCCAGGATGCTGCCGCCAGAGGGTCCCCGGGCCTCCGAAGAGGGCACAGCCGCTGGGACCCAGCGAGGCGACTGCGTCATCTGCTACTCGGCCTATGACCTCACTGGGCACCTACCCCGCCGCCTCTACTGCGGCCACACCTTCTGCCAGGCGTGCGTGCGGCGGCTGGACACGCCAGCCCACGAGCAGCGCTGGATCCCCTGCCCGCAGTGCCGCCAGAGCACACCCACGCCCCGCGGAGGGGTGGCCATGCTGGACCTCGACCTGGCCGCCTTCCTGGCCGTCAGGGCTGAGCGGGAGCTGCCTCGCACCGAACCCCAGCCCCCCACGCCCCTCAAAGGCAGCACCGCCATCACTCAGCAGCCAGCCAGGCTTTGCCCCGCCTTGGGCCCCCAGCCCCACTTCCCCCAGCCCAGATGCTGCTGCTGGGACCCCCCGGGCAGCCCCGAGGCCTGAGCTCCGGCCGGTCTGCAGCACGCCTGCCCAGAACAGCCTGGCGGCAGAGCGTCCCGGGTGCCACTCCGCGTGTTCACCCCGGGGCCACAACCTAAGGTCGGGAGCCGTGTCCACAGTACCATAAGCCCCTGGAGGAGCTGCAACCCCAGCCAGGATCCCCAGGCCCCGCGCTGGTCTGTGTGCAGGGGAAGGGTGCTGCTGTCAGAGTCGCCTGCAAGCCCAGCCCGGGTCCAGACCCAGCTCAGAGGGTGGCTCCTGAAAGGGTCTGGGGCCCAGACCCCGGGGACTGGGCTGCAGGCCGGAGCGGCAGGGCCCGGCAGAAGCTGTTCCCGGTCCTGCGGGGGCAGGTCTCCCCTCCTCTACAGAACGGCTCAGAAGCGTGAGCCCGGAGGGAGGGAGGGCCTCTCCCTTCACCCCTGGCCTGTGAGGCAGCCCTGCGATGTTCGGGAGCTGTTTGGGGAGGGTCCCCCGCAGGCACAGTCACTGCTGCCACAGGTGTCCGAGGAGGTCCAGGCCCGGGGTGGGGGGACCTGCCTGAGGGGCTGCTCAGGACAGCCGCTCCCATGCCAGGCCCTCAGCTTCCTTCTGCCTCCCGGTGGCCACCAGACAGACCCTTCGGAGGGACCAGAGCACGTGCTGGAGACAGTGGACGCAGACCCCACCAATTGGGCTGCAGCATCCCCGCCCCCGCACAGGAAGGAGCCCCTGGGAGGGACCGCGGGGCCCGCCCCGGGCAGCGGGCGGCAGGGGCGGACAAGAGAATGTGCTGAGAGGACACTCAGAACCCTCCTCCTTCCCGGGGACAAAGTCCCCCTGCACCAGCGACCGGTGGGCAGCAAGCAGGGGGCCGGGAAGACCAGGCCTGACGGGGAGGGGCCGGCCCCAGCTGGGCAGCTCTTCCTCCCCACATCCCAGGCGCAGGAAGGGGACTGACCCCAATAAGAGGCACTCCACGAGCAAAGGGGCCGGTCAGGGCTCAGCTGGAGAGAGAACGGGATGGGCCGAGTCTCCTGGTCCAGGTGAGCCTGGGCAGTGGGCTGGGCAGCAATGTGGCCTGGGGGAGGAGCCTCGCCCACCCTCCCCCTTGCAGATGAAGGCATGACACCCGTGACCGTGACCATTGCTGGCCACCACTGGGGCTGAGCCCGCTGGGAGCTCTGCCAGGCCCAGCCCTGCCCCAAGCCCAGACCTGAACTGGATGACCTCAGGGGCTGTTGCCTTCCCCGCCTACCTGGTGCAAAGGGCTTCCCTCTGGCCATCTGACCGGGGTAGGAAAACCACAGTGAGGTCTGTAGAGCTCAGGGCAGACTTCCCAAGGGGTCCCCAGGCTGGCCAGCCAGAGCCCCAGCCTTGGGCAGGCAGCAGGCAGCATCCGGTAGTGTCACTGAGACATCCGTTCATGGAAGTCCAGCACTAAGGGCCACCTGCCCAGCCCCGCAACACCCCTGGGTGACAGTGGGGCCTGGACAAGGCAGGTACTGGGGCTGCAATGGTACCCCTCGGGGGCCTCGGCTCCTGGGTAAACATTAATGGGGCTCAGTACACAGCAGGTCATGTGTGCGCCCAGCGGATCTTTGACCTGCAGCTGCTCCTGGCCTGTGTCTCCTCCCCGAAGGTGCCCCTCACTACCCACACAGGTAGGAGCTTCTAGAACCAGGTGGGGACCCAGGACACTGGGGTCAGGGCTGGGTGACCTCCAGGCCCAGGGCTTAGGCGCCCCCCCCCCTCTAGGAGCTGAGGGTGAGAGAGCAGCTTGGGGGCAGCAGGAGGGAGTGGGGGCAGCAGGCTTCCCAGCTCCCGGGCCTTGGGCACTGGGAGCCGAGGTAGGGGGCTCGATGGGGGCTCCAGACCCAGCAGGCTGAGGAGGGAGCCTTGAGGTGGGGTGGGGGCGACCCAGCCCCCTGTCCTGCTCCCCATCACTGGAGGTGGGGCCCTTATCAAGCAGAGATGTTGCCGTTTGGTACCAAATGCCAAAGTCTAAGCCGCGACTGGCTGCAGTGGTCTCTGTGACACCTGATAGGAGAGGTCCCCGAGTCCCCGGCTCCCGGCCACTTCCGGCCACCCCCCAGCACCCTAGGCCGCCCACCAGGCCTTCTTCCAGCAGCGGAGCCAGGGCTCCCTCAACTCTGTCCCCCCAAACTGGACTGGGCTCACGTGACAGCCACTTGAGGTCACTGTAGCCATCCCCCTGCGGACGGAGGAAGGGGAAGGTCACCAAGGCCAACAGCGGGTGGGAAGGGAGGACAGCGGTGAGGTCTCAGGCCTGGGGACCCCAAGACCTGGCGGACAGGGGGAGGAGCTGTGTCTGAACTGCCCTTCCCCCAAGCAGATCTAGACTTGGGCCTGGGCCTGTCCCTGCCCAAAATCCATGCCGAATTCCCTCACCTGCGCCCAGGCCCCTCCTGCCACTCTGGACACAGTTGGCCTGGTGGACCAGAGGCTGGGAAATGCAGGTACCAGGAGCCCCGGGGTCCCGGAGCCTCGGCCTGCCTCCCTGCCCACCCACCTGGCCCCTGACCCATTGCTCTGGGGAAGCTGGGAGAGGGGCTCCAGCCCATCCGTCCCCAGGAGAGCCCAGGGGCCAGAACAGTGAGGGTCCCCCCTCCTTCCCACTCTTGTCCCTCACCCCAAGCCCCTGTGCCGCAGTCCCCCCACCCCCTTTTGCCGCCACCTAAAGGTGTCCAGGAAACAGCTAGGTTCCTGGCCCTACCTGACCCTGACCCCTGCAGGGACCTCCGGTTCTTCCCCCATCTTGGAAGATGGGGATGTGGACCCCTGGGCCCTCCCTCAGCTGAAGGACGCTGGCCAGTCCTGGAAAGGTAGGTCTGGAGAGGCTGGGTAACCGGACAAACGAGGCTCCGACTCGCCAGGGCGTGAGCGTGAGAGGCTTCTTGGGGAGAGAGAGCAAGGAGGGGGTTTGCCCCAACGGGCCCCACGGAAACCCGCCACGCAGACCACCGCCAGGGCGCCCTGGTCCCTCGGCTCAACGGCCTGCCCGCCCACCTGCTCCCCCTCCTCCCTGCTGCGGGCAGTGAGGCTCCCCGGAGGCCCGAAGGGGCTGTCTGCTTGGCCATTCTGCAAAGGAACAGAGGAGCGGGACCCTGGCCCTGTCCTGGGAGCGGGGAGAAGAGGAAGGGGCCTGGAAGGGGAGCCGGGGAGGGCAGGGTGGGGACTGGCTGAGGACAGCCCTGCCCTCTGTCCTCAGAGCTCAGCACGGCCGGCAGGGTGCTCCAGGTGGTTGCTGGCTTCCTCAAGGCCTGTGGGCTCCTGGGCAGCCTCTACCTCTTCATCTGCTCCCTGGACACCCTCAGCTCTGCCTTCCAGCTGCTGGGCAGTGAGTGACCGGCCAGGTGGCTGGGGGTGGGGCAGCCAGCCAACCCTCCCCAGCCTCAGGGCACCTGTCTCCCGGGCGTAGGCAAAGTAGCTGGAGACATCTTCAAGGACAACGTGGTGCTGTCCAACCCCGTGGCTGGACTGGTCATCGGCGTGCTGGTCACGGTCCTCGTGCAGAGCTCCAGCACGTCCTCCTCCATCGTGGTCAGCATGGTGGCCTCCAAGCGTGAGTGCCCCTCCCCCCCCCCCGGGATGGTGGTGGCGGGGCGAGGGGCGAGAGGCTGATGCAGCGCCCCTACAGTGCTGACCGTCCGGGCATCTGTGCCCGTCATCATGGGCGTCAACGTGGGCACATCCATCACCAGCACCCTGGTCTCGATGGCGCAGTCGGGGGACCGGGACGAGTTTCGGAGGTGAGTGAGGTGCGGGGGAGGGCAGGGGCTGGGGCTGAGGCTTCCGACCACCCAACTCCGTGTGGTCTCAGGGCCTTCGGCGGCTCAGCCGTGCACGGAGTCTTCAACTGGCTCACGGCGCTGATCCTGCTGCCGCTGGAGAGTGCCGCGGCCCCCCTGGAGAGGCTCAGCGCCCTGGCCCTGGGCGCTGCCAGCCTGCAGCGCGGGGGGCACGCGCCTGACATCCTCAAGGTGCTGACACGGCCGCTCACACGCCTCATCGTGCAGGTGAGGCCAGCCGCTGCAGGACCCACATGCCAGGCCTGGCGGGGAGGGGTTTCTTGGGGAGGTGGCGACAGCCGAGGCAGATCTGGGCAGGGCGTCGTCGGTTGGGGGAAGAGAGAGCGCAGTGGGCCGGGCTGCGGTCCTCGGAGCCCCCGGGGAGTCCAACACCAGACCCAGACTCCTCTGTCCCCCAGCTGGACGCTGATGTCATTACGGGCAGCGGCAGGGGCAACACTACCAACAGCAGCCTCATTAAGCGATGGTGTGGCACCAACGGGCAGACGGTGAGGTGCCTTTGACCCCTGACCTCCGACCCACTGAATTACCCGGTCCTGGCTACCCTGAGCCTGTCCTGAGCCCAACCCGCCTTGCCTCCCCAGACTGCAGGGAACCGCAGCAACTGTGGAGCGGCCGCTGGGGGCCCCTGCCCTGAGAGGGACAGCCCTGCCGCCGAGGAGCCGCTGCCCTGTGAGGCCCGGTGCCCACCCCTGCCCCGCCCCCGCCCCCCCCCCCGCACGCTGGCTGCCGCTCACCCACCCCTGCCCTGCCGCCAGGCCGCCACCTGTTCGAGGGCACAGCGCTCGCGGACCTGGCCGTGGGCTTCATCCTGCTGGCCGCCTCCCTGCTCGTGCTCTGCACCTGCCTCGTCCTCATCGTCAAGCTGCTCAACTCCACTCTGCGAGGCCGCATCGCCCAGGCCGTGAGGACCGTCATCAACGCCGGTGGGCCTCGAGGAGGCGGGGAGGGTGGGGGCGAGGAGGCCCGGCTGGGGCTGACCGGCTCCGCCTCCGCAGACTTCCCGTTCCCCCTGGGCTGGCTCAGCGGCTACCTGGCCATCCTCGCGGGCGCCGGCCTGACCTTCGTGCTGCAGAGCAGCAGCGTCTTCACCGCAGCCATCGTGCCGCTCATGGGTGAGCGCGCCGGGGGGCACCTGACCGAGGGGGCGGGGGCTCCGGGGCCCGTGACGACCCCCGGCTCCCCCAGGGGTCCGGGTGATCAGCCTGGAGCGGGCGTACCCCCTCTTCCTGGGCTCCAACATTGGCACCACCACCACGGCCCTGCTGGCTGCCCTGGCCAGCCCTTCGGATATGCTGATCAGCGCCGTCCAGGTACCGCCCTCCCGCACCCCTCCCCTGCCCCCAAGCCCCTCCCACTCCCAGCACAGGCCTGGGGCTTGCGCTCAGGCTCAGTCCCCTCCTGTCCAGCCCCGTGGGCCGGAGGTGGGAGGCCTGCCCTGGGTCCTCAGGCTCGAGCTCTCCTGGGCCCCACCTCTGACTGCCTGCTCAAACCTGCGGCCTCCTCATCTCCTGGGACCCCAGGGGCCCTGTGGGCATTTCTCAGGATCCCAGGCCTTCTCCTCTTCCCCTGCAACCTTATCATTTCCAGGATCCTGTAGTCCCAAGGTGCCTTCTCCTCCTTTCCAGCTGGCAGCTCCCCCCAAACCTCTCCCGAGGGACCACTGCATACTGCTGGCTGTGTCCCTTTGAGGCCTCCCGGCCCTCGGGGGGCCTCAAGCCCCTCTCTGCCAACACCTCTAGGATGTCCCCCACCCCCAGGCACCTAAACCCCACAGGTCTCTACATGGACGACTCACCGTCTTCCTCCGTGCACCCTTGCCCGGTCACAATTCTGCCTCCGGGACGCCTCCCCCAGCTGCGTACCCCACGCCCAGTCCCATTCAGTCCTGCGGATTCTCTCCAGATCATCCCCTGTGCTCCACTGCTTCTGTCCCAGCACCCTAACAGGTGCAGCTCCTGAAAGCCTGGATCTTGCTGGGCTGCTGCCCACAAGAAGAGATGAACCCCAGCCTTCCCCGACTCCCACCTGCTCTCTTGCCTTGGCTCTTTGTCCATTTAGAACCTCCCAGTGCAGGGCCCTGATCCACCCCCTCCAGGAAGCCCTCCGGACTGCACCCACCACACCGACTCCTCGACTTCTTCAGCAACCCCTGGAGGGAGTTGTGTTCCCTCCACGTGTGGCCCTGCAACTCCTCCTCACAGGAGCCAGGCCAGAGCCCAGGGCTGGGTGGCCAAACCCGCTCAGGGATGACATGAGCAGGGTCACCGTGGACGACGCGTTGGCAAGCTAAGCCAGCTCAGGGGAAGGTCGAATCCACGGGGTCATCATAGATGCAGCTACCACATGGGGATGCCGTACTAGGGTCCCAACCCTCAAAGTGTTGGGGGGTGCAGGAAGAGCGGGCCCAACACAGCTGGCCAGAATTTGCCCTCCCAGGCGGCTGTCTCGGCTAACAAGCAGGACCGCTTAGTGCCCTTTCTGCCAAGAAAGGGAGGGGCAGGCGTCCTGGGGAGTCTAGGGGACCCCGTACCACAGAGCCCAGGCTCCTGAACCCTGCCTGCCCTCCCTCCCTCCAGGTCGCCCTCATCCACTTCTTCTTCAACCTGGCTGGCATCCTGTTATGGTACGTGGTGCCCGTCCTCCGGCTGCCCATCCCACTGGCCAAGCGCTTTGGGGACCTGACTGCCCGCTACCGCTGGGTGGCCATCGCCTACCTGCTGCTCAGCTTCTTGCTGCTGCCGCTGGCCGCCTTCGGGCTCTCCCTGGCGGGGAGTACAGCGCTGGCTGCAGTTGGGGGGCCCCTGGTTGTGCTGGTGCTACTCACCATCCTGGTCGCCATCCTGCAGCGGCACCGGCCAGGCTGGCTGCCCCGCCGCCTGCGCTCCTGGGCCTGGCTGCCCCTGTGGCTCCGTTCTCTGGAGCCCTGGGACCGCCTGGTGAGCCACTGCTGCCCCTGCAAGGCCTGCAGCCCCCCTCAGGCTGCGGCCAAGGAGGCCCACTGCTACGAGAACCCCGAGGTCCTGGCCTCCCAGCAGTTGTGAAGGGCGGACGCCCCCAACCCCGTTGACCTCTGGGTGCCCTGAGGGATCCTAGTGGCTGCGGACATCTGCGTCACCTGGATCACCTTCTTCGCAAATAAACAAGCCTGTACCCAGGTGTGGGTGGTCTTCTCTCCCCAACCCCGGGCTGCATGGGCAGCGCCGTTGCTGCCCCCCAGCGGACACCCGGGGCCCGCGTTGAGCCCTCGTGGGAGCTGGCCTTCCCCGGAGGTGCGGCTACACAGCTGATCCCCGAGGCCCAAGCTGTGACTCTGTTTCTCTCCGCGGCCACCGGGGACAGAAGGCCCTAAGTAGTGGCCAATCCAGAGCGTGGAGACTTCCCGCAGCAAGAGGCTCAGGGTCCAGGGAGGCTGGAAGCGGCCGGGGCCTTCCCTGTGGGTGCAGGAGGGAAAGGGCGACCGGCTCCCACGCACCGCCGCCGCGGAGGACGCGCGCGGGCAGCTCCTGCGCCGTCCAGCCCCCCTGTCGGCGGTCGGGCTGGAGGACGTCACGTGGCCGCGGCAGGGCCCCGAGTTCCGCAGCTGCGTCGGGGAGTGGGGAGGGGACAGGTAGGACCGGGTGGCCCCAAGACCCCCTACTCCTCTCCGTCCCCGTTCTGCCTCCCTCTTTCCGCAGAGCGCGGCGCAGCGCTGCAGAGCACGGGGCTGCGGGGTGGCGCGTGGCCGGAGCGGGGGGGCGGGGGGGAGAAGGCCCTGCGGGGAGGGGAGTGGGCGGGCGCGGGGCTGCGGGCGGCGGGGGCCGGGGGCGGGGGCGGGCGCGGGGCAGGAGAGCCAGTGCGCGGTTTCCCGGGTCCGCCGGCCTACAGTTGGCCGGCCGCCAGGGGCGCCACCCCGCCGGCCTGGGCAAAGGGGGTGCTCAGTGCCCCCCACCCCAGGAAGTGGGTCCTGCCCGCGACGCCCGGCGCCGCTCGCACCTGGAGGCCCCCACCTACGCGAAACACCTCGGCCGCGAGGCGGTCGAAGGCCTCTGGGCCAGGTGCCCACCTGGGGGTGGAGCGTGCGGGAGGTGGCCGCTCCCCGCCCGCCCCTGCTCCTCCCCGCAGCGCAGCGGGTTTCCACACAGGACCGCTTTTGTCTGCCGGCCGGGCGGTAACCGGACACCCCTGCAGCCCAGGGCTGCCCACAACCCCAGCCCGACCTCACGCCTCCGCCATGAGAGGAGGGCATTGGCGGATCACGTCTCCCCCGCATAAGTCGCGCACGGAGAGGGGTGCGCACGCGCAGACCTGCGGGCCGCTCGGGGTCTGGTTTGCCCCGTTAGCTGCTGCGGCCAGTCGCCGCCTCCCGGTCCGGGGATGCTGCCCTGACGGGGGCCACCTTCCTTCCCTGGCCCCCAGGTTTACCTAGCCAGACCCGGGGGGGACAGGTGTGAATCGTCAGGAAGATGAGACCAGGGGACCCTAGGACCAATTATTGTCCATGATCATGTCCTTTCACTTCTTCTCAGGTCCCTCCGCCCCCCTCCGTGTCCCCTAGTCCCTCTCAGCCCCTCCAGGTCTCCTGTCCCCCACAACACGCTCCTAGGTCTCCTGAGCCTGGGGCTCACCCTGGCCTCGGAAGGAGCTAGCCACACGTTCTGAGAGCCACAGGGGCCTCACGGGAACAAGACCCCTGGGGCAGGCTCATTACCCCCTTTTGGCTTCCCCCCACTTTTTTAACCTCAGGACACACTTGTGGTTCTGACATCAACCTCACTCCCATGGAAGTCCCCTGAGGAGGGACTGGGCCTGGCTGCTTCCCTGGGGACATGGAGGGGGCAGCTCCCCCTCCCCATGGTGGGAAGGCAAGTGAGAGGGGAAGAAAGTACCCCATGCACCTCTCCTTCCGGGGGCGGGTGAGGCCGCCCACAAAGGCTGACTGCTGGGTCCTTTGAGGCCGTGAGGACTGTCTGCCTGCTGCTCCTGTCCGGCGGTAACGCACCCTCCCGCTGGGACCATGGCCACCGGTAAACAGAGCCGTCGTTGTGGATGCCTCGGACAGCTGCAGGCTGGGGCAGGAGGGCCAGGCGCCTAGCACTCCCACAGCCCCTGCCCACTCTGCCCTGCGTCCCGCTGGGCCACAGATCTGCACTGGGCCCAGACCGGCCCCCCAGCCCAACCTCTCCACCCTGCAGCAGGAACACCCTTGGCTGAGGGTGGGGACCTGCAGGGCTTCCCCCCGCCAGCCCTGGGCAGCAGTGGCAACTGTGGTCCTTGGCCGAGGGCCACGGGGAGCTTCCTGCTGTCTTGTTCCCAACCAGTGTTCACTTTGGGAGGGCAAGGTGGACAACCTGGTGCCACGGGGGGCTCTGGGGCTCACACCTGGGTGGGAGACACAACCTCTATTTTGTTACCTGTAAAGTAGGGGTGCCACGCTGAACTCCCAGCCCTGTGGGCACTGGTCACAGGAAACAGGGACCTTTGCCAGTGGGGATCTCAGCCAAGGGTGGGGGGCAAGGAGAGAAGGCTTTGACAAACATCTCGAAGAGCACCGCTCACTGGCTCACTTGGAGGAAAATCTGAGCTTCTCCCTTTCTCACCAATTTGTGGGTTTGTGACAACTCAATGCTACCAGGCCCCAGAGCCTCTCTGCTGCAAGGCCAGGGCCTTGCAGACTGCTGCTTGGGCAGCTAAGCTACCTTGCAGGGCACCGTGAGAACCCCAGATGCCAGGCAGTGACCCTGCACACCCCACATGCCACTGCCTGTGGCCAGCAGAAGCCGGGCCCACCTTCCTGGACTGGCGTGGAGGAGGGGACTGACCAGCACTTTGACATGCTGACTCACCCTCCAGGTCAGGACTGCAGCTGCAGACCACTCTCAGGGGATGGAAAGGCTAATCTCTATGCCAGCATGCTGCTTGCCCCAACGATTCCATCCACAGGTTAAGTATAGCATGACGTGTCCTAACGCTGCAGTATGCCATGATACCGTAGTGTCATGTATTACATAGTGAAGAGGGCAGCGCATTCTCTTTAGGTAGAAATAACCAGGTATTGCCCCCAACACCGTTGGGTTGGTGAGCAAAGGTGGGTAAAAACCGCACTGAGAAAATCAGAATCTAGAGAGGACCCAGTGGCCACGGCAATGGAGGCCGTCCAGGGCAGACGCAAGGGCGTAATTCCTGGTTTCTTAAATGTTACGAAAATATAATGCAAGTGTACTGGTTTTAAAAGGATTGATTAAAGGTGTGACCACGTGTAATTTAACTGTTTTTCCTTCATAAATTTTTCTTCCCCCTAAACAAAAATCAAGGACGAGTAAAAACATTTGTCCACCCAGGTGTACTGGTCCGTGGTTGCCCAGAGGCCTGGGCGCTGCCCTCGTCTCCACGCAGCTCCGTTCTCTCCTGGGGCCAAGGCCTCAAGGCGACAGGCGCAGGGCCAGCGCAGTCTCCACAACAAGCCGCTGCCAGGCAGGGCCCCCTCCCGCCCTGCCCTGCCCTGCCCTGCCCTGCCCTGCCCTGCCCTGCCCTGCCCTGCTCTCCCCTCCCCACCCCACCGGGCCCACCTCTCCCCTCCTCTGTCCCCTCTCCCCGGCCCGGCGCAGCGGCCCCACGTGCTCCCCCACCTGCTCGCGACGCGTGTGGACCAAGGAGAGGAGCAGGGAGCCACAAGGCCTCCGCCGCTCTGGGGGGAGGGCCCGACTCCACCGACACACCCGCCCCGCCTCCGCCTCCGCCTCCGCCGCCGCCGCCCCTTGGCCCCTGAGCCCCGTATGTCTCTGTTATGAACGGCCCCGCGCCGCTCCTCGGCTCGGAGACCCCGCAACCTGCGCTCGGCCGCCCTCGGGAGGGCGCAAGGTAGGCCCGGGCTTGTGCGCTCGCCCACGGGGCGCGCCCCGCCCGCCTTCCCCGGGCCTCGGGCCGGCCCTCCCCCGCCCTCCCCCCTTGGCCCCTCCCGAGCCCGCGCCCCCGCCCGCGTGGGTCCCCGCGGCACTGCGGCGGTTACCAGGACGCTGACCCAGCGCAGCCAATAGCGCCGGCCTGTCGGCGTGCTCTCCGGCGCCAACCAATGAAAGGACAAATCAATCATTTGAAACACCCAATGGACAGAGCACCGCAGAGCTAGGGGGGTATTTTGATAGGGAGAGCAGAGGCCGCGGCGGACCAATAAAGGGCCAGAGGCGTTGGGAAGGCGGGCGTTAGGGGGAGCGATTGACGGAACTGCAGCCAATCAAATGAGGACGCTTGCCAGCCTCGCTCTGGAAGCCCAATACGAGGCTGGCGGGGGCGGGAGCGGCGGGTATATAAGCACCGGCGGCGAGTCGGTTGTAGCACTCTGCGCGCCAGCTCTTCGGCTCTCGTTCTTGATCTGCCAGTGCAGCCGCCCCCCCCGTCGCCGCCGCCGCCGCCGCCGCCGCCATGAGGGAGATTGTGCACCTGCAGGCCGGCCAGTGCGGCAACCAGATCGGCGCCAAGGTGAGCGGGGGCGTCGGGGCCGGCGCAGGTCTTCCGGGCGGGGGGAGCGGGCGGCGGGAAAAATGGCGGCAGCGGGCGGGCGGCGGCGGCCCCGCATTGCGGCCCCGCGCGGCGCCCGAACCGGAGCCGGGGCGGGGGCGGCAGCGAGGGCCCTTGGGGACGGCCCGGCGGCGGCGGCGGCGGCGGCGGGGGAGGGGAGGGCTGCGCCGTCCGGGGTGGGGCCGGCTCCGGGCACCTCAGGCGTGACTCAGCCCCGGCCCGGCCCGCCCGCGTCTCCCGCAGTTTTGGGAAGTGATCAGCGATGAACATGGCATCGATCCTACTGGCACCTACCACGGGGACAGCGACCTGCAGCTGGAGCGGATCAACGTGTACTACAACGAGGCCACGGGTGAGACCCCGCGCCCTTTCCCCACCCCCCTGCCGCCCCGCGGCCCTCCCTTCGCTGACGCTCTCCCGCCCCCCAGGTGGCAAGTACGTGCCCCGCGCCGTGCTCGTGGACCTGGAGCCGGGCACCATGGACTCCGTGCGCTCGGGGCCCTTCGGGCAGATATTCAGGCCGGACAACTTCGTCTTCGGTGAGCCGCAGATCGGGCTGGCGGGTGGCTTGATAGCCAGGGCGGCTCAAAGGTCAAGGGGTGCCCAAGGTCACCACCTTTAGAACCGTAGAGCCGAGGTCCTGATTCACTCTGCACTCCCAGTAGAAGCGGGGTTCAAGGACACTCTCCTTCCCTCCCGAGTCACTCAATCCCCTCTCCTAAAGCGGCTTTGGGGGGAAGGCCCAGCTGTCCGCACGCGCGGAAGGAGCAGGCAGATGTAATCGGCCAGCCGTGCAGGCTGAGTCAGAGGCAGTGGCAGTTCATCTGCCCTTGGGAATTGGCGGAGGCTGCCCGTGGGAGCAGCTGGCTTGTTGTTCAACTACTTCAGCTTGAACTTTTGATTTTTAATCGGGTACGTCGTTACCTTATCAGTTTGGGGGTCCACTTGCTGTACCTGCGGTGGGGGGGGGGGTTGTGTGTCACCTCACGCCGTGTCATTTGGCCTTTTTGGCACGGGTGACCAGTGGTGACCACATGCCTGGCCGAAGAGTGACTGGCTGCTCTCTTTTGCAGGTCAGAGCGGTGCTGGGAACAACTGGGCCAAGGGGCACTACACAGAAGGTGCGGAGCTGGTGGACTCGGTGCTGGATGTTGTGAGGAAGGAGGCGGAGAGCTGTGACTGCCTGCAGGGCTTCCAGCTGACCCACTCGCTGGGGGGCGGCACCGGCTCCGGGATGGGCACCCTCCTCATCAGCAAGATCCGCGAGGAGTACCCCGACCGCATCATGAACACCTTCAGCGTGGTGCCCTCGCCCAAGGTGTCGGACACTGTGGTGGAGCCCTACAACGCCACCCTCTCCGTCCACCAGCTCGTAGAAAACACAGACGAGACCTACTGCATTGACAACGAGGCTCTCTATGACATCTGCTTCCGCACCTTGAAGCTGACCACGCCCACCTATGGTGACCTGAACCACCTAGTGTCGGCCACCATGAGTGGGGTCACCACCTGCCTGCGCTTCCCAGGCCAGCTCAATGCTGACCTGCGAAAGCTGGCTGTCAATATGGTCCCCTTCCCCCGTCTGCACTTCTTCATGCCCGGCTTCGCCCCACTGACCAGCCGGGGCAGCCAGCAGTACCGGGCGCTGACAGTGCCCGAGCTCACCCAGCAGATGTTTGATGCCAAGAACATGATGGCGGCCTGCGACCCCCGCCACGGGCGCTACCTGACCGTGGCCGCCGTGTTCCGGGGCCGCATGTCCATGAAGGAGGTGGACGAGCAGATGCTCAACGTCCAGAACAAGAACAGCAGCTACTTCGTGGAGTGGATCCCCAACAACGTGAAGACGGCCGTGTGCGACATCCCACCCCGGGGGCTAAAAATGTCTGCCACCTTCATCGGCAACAGCACGGCCATCCAGGAGCTGTTCAAGCGCATCTCGGAGCAGTTCACAGCCATGTTCCGCCGCAAGGCCTTCCTGCACTGGTACACGGGCGAGGGCATGGACGAGATGGAGTTCACCGAGGCCGAGAGCAACATGAACGACCTGGTGTCCGAGTACCAGCAGTACCAGGACGCCACGGCCGAGGAGGAGGGGGAGTTTGAGGAGGAGGCAGAGGAGGAGGTGGCCTAGGGCTGTGCGGTACCGGGTAAAGCGTGGAAGCCGTGGGAACTCTTTATTCACTCACAGCCTGTTCTCTGATAGCCCCGTCTTACTGTGCGTGTATTTGTTCTTCTTGTCTTGACATCACGTGCTGTACAGATACCACCATTAAAGCGTTTTCATAGTGTCTGGCTGCGCCTCTCCAGTTCCTTCTGATAGGCCTTGCGGGTGCTGTTGCCGAACGTCAGTGCGTAGTTGTCCTGCGTGGCTGCGAGGGGCACCACTGCAGCTGAGCCCTTGGGCTCGCCACGTGCGCAGGGTGAGCGCGCGAGTGGCTGCTGGAGGGGTCAGCTCGGCCTGCGAACACGCAGACTCTTGGGAGCTTGGGGCTGCCCTGGGCACCTGCCTCCTGAAGGCGGGTCCGGCCTGTGCACAGGAAACCTCTAGAAAGCCAGCGTGGAGGCAGCTGGCCTCTGACTTTTAGTGTCAGGGCTGTGAAACCCTTCTACACTGGGGAAGAGGGGACATTGGGTAGTCCTGCCCCAAGGGAAACTTGTGGTCACACAGCTGGCCTTCTGCCTGAGGTTCAGCGCGGGTAATGGGGCCCAGCCCCGGACGCCTCCCCACTGACCTGTCACCATGACCTTGTCTGGGATGGGGCCGGCAGCCTACTGCACTCACATGGTATGAACCCCATGTAGGAAGGTATCCGGCCTTGGCTTCTGTAGATGGTGTTGCTAGGCCACTGCGCTCTGGGCAGCCTCTCGCCCGGGGCACGGATGGGATTTCTGAGCAGGAACTGCGGAAACAGGCAGGCGCTGCCATGTGCTGCCACCCCCAACCGGTAACCAGTGAGCAGAATGTCCCGGTGGGTGCAAGGCTGACATTCTCCTGGGAATGAGTGGCTCGGGGTCTTTCCCCGTCTGTCCACAACACTCCGGAGCAGGGAACCAAGACCTAGTCAGAAGGACGTTTGGGGGGTGGGGGCGGGCGGAGGGGGAGCAGCCTCTTTGGGCCAGGCAGAGCCCCCTCCCTCCAGGGAAGCCAGAGCGTGGAGACCGCCGTGACTCGCCCAGGGATGGTGTCCGCATACCTGGCTCTTGTCGAACTCATCAGCGGCCTGTGCGGCCCCATCGCGAAAATTCATCCCTATCACCCAGGCAAACCGAGGGACAAAGCCAGCATAACCTGGGGAAGGAGGAGCCAGGGTCCCGCTCCCAATCATGTCCATCTTCCCCTCGCCCGGGCATTTGCACCTGCTCCCAGGGGGGTTAGGGAAGTGTGTCTGGACTCCTCTCTCTCCCTAAACAGACAGGAATGGGCCAGCAGGAGCTCCCAGTCTTGGGAAGGGCCCATGGGCAGCCTCCTCACTTGCTCTCCCCAGGTCCTGCCTGGGCCCTTGGATCCTTGCGGGGGCGTGTCGTGCCCCGGCCCCAGGCACCCACCTGAGATGGCCTTGCGCTGGATCAGGTTGGGGTGGTCCAGCTGGGGCAGCCTGTGGAAGCTGCCCACATGTAGTGTCTCCTGCTGGTGCACTGGGGGCGGGCACTCTTCCCTCCTGCAGGGGCACAGCTGGAATGGGGAGGGGCAAGTCGGCGCCCCAGCCCCCGCCCGGCTCTGGCTGGGGTGAGGCTTGATCGCAGTGCTCCCGACGTGTCTCTCAATTACCTGGTACCGCGTGGGGGCCTCACGGGCAGGGGTGGCGCTCTTCCAGGCCTCTTCCCCTAATGCCAACCGCAGGCCCGGGTGTCCAAGGTCCCTGGAGTCCCCCTTCCTGCCCGATGGGCACGGGGAGTAGGGGGGGTAGGGCATGAAGCCTGCAGGCAGTGGGACTTGCCTGGATAGATTCTCTCCTCCCAGCGGCCCCTGGGCGTCCACCTCCCGGGGTGGGAACTGGCCCGGGATCTCAGAGTTCTTGTAGGGCTTCAGACCTGTATGGACAGGGCAGCCTTGAGCCACAGCGGGCACGGGGCGTCCCCGGGGCTGCAGGGCCGGTGGGCGGGCGGCGGCTTACTGGTGTACTGGGAGACATAGGGCTCTGTCAGTTCACGGCAGGGCGTAAAAGGCGGCTTGGACTTGCTGAAGTCCTCGATGAACTTGGGCTTGGCTATGGGGGACAGCACGGAGCACGGGCTCTTCTGCACGCTGGCGTCCGTGAGCAGCTGCGCCGTGGTGCGCCCATAGGTGTTCCCCACCTGGTAGCGCAGCTGCGGGTAGAAGCCGGCATAGCTGTGGAGGAGAGAGGAGCAGGTGTGGATCCAGCCTACCGGCCACAGGCAAGATCCTCAACCCCGCCTACAGAATGGGGTCACAGCAGCACCTGCCGTCCGGGGCTCTTGGGGCTTGAATGGGCAGCACAGGCCAAGCACTGAGAACAGGGCTGGCCCACGGGAGGGGAGCTCTGTCATCACCACCATCGGGGTGCCATCCACCCAGCCATCTTCCAACAACAAGGATCTTAAAGATGAGGGAACGGGGAGCTCTGCCTGCCGCAAAGCATTGCAGGGGTGGTGACAGGGTCTGGGCCTCGGGCTGAGGCACAGGGGAGCCCACTATACACGAGTCGGTCCCGCCAGGAAGGTATGGTGGGCATTGGGCCCAGATGGTGGCCACCCGGGAGACTGGCGGTTGAGCCGAGCGTCATTGAGGCCTGTGGGGAAGTGGTGTGGGCACCATGGCTAAGCCCTGAGGGGCAGCTGGTGTCCAGTGCTGCCCGGGGGCCTGTGTAGCATCCGAAGGGTGTGCGTTGCTTTCCTCTTAAAAACTGCTCAAGAGAATGCAGGTTTGTCAGTCAACAAGCTGAGCGAGGCTGGGGCTGAAGGTGAGAGCCTCTTCAGTGTCACCAGAGTTGGGTCTGGTTCTTCCCAGCCTTTTCCTTGTACGTGGTCTGAGTGTGTGTTGGTGCGCACACACACTCTGGAGGCCTGTTTCTATTCTTATTTATTAGGTTGTGCCGCACAGCATGCAGGATCTTAGTTCCCTGACCAGGGATCCAACCCGTGGCCCTTGCAGTGGAAGCTCAGAGTCTTAAACGCTGGACTGCCAGGGAAGTCCCCCGTTTCTGTTGTTGACATGCGGGACACCTAGCAAGGTGGCCTGGCATCGGTGCCCATCAGTTTACTCCGGATGCTCCTCTCCTCTTTATGTTTTTAATTTTTTTTTTTTGGCCGTGCAGCATGCAGGAACTTAGTTCCCCAACCAGGGATGGAACCTGTGCCCCCTGCAGTGGAAGTGCAGAGTCCTAACCACTGGACCGCCAGGGAAGTCCCCAGCTCATCTCCTCTTTAAAGCGCGGAGTGCTCTATGGAAGGAGAGGCCAGCCTCCCCAGCTGTCGCACCGTCCCCAGTTTCTGCTCTCGACAGACGTGCTGGCCACCTGGGACGGCTGCACCAGCAGGGCAGGTTGGCCGGGCCCTCTCGAACTCGCCCCAGCCCTCCTGCCCGGCCCCTCCGGCCCTCGGCCTCACTCCCATTTCCCTGGCCTTCCGGGTCCCCAGGCTCCTGCTTAAGGGCCCCACCCTCTGGCCTCAGCTTCCCGGAGACCCAGCTCTGGGACTCCCCTCACAGCCGAGCAACCTTCAGCCCTTAGGCCCCGGCCCTGCTCCCCCGTCCTCGGGGACCCCAGCCTCCCCCCAGGGCTCTGGCACTTACCCAGGGATGTAGTGAGGTTCCGGCGAGAAGAGGTTGTGCTTCTGAGTAGCTGTCATCGCGCCTCAGCTCTGCCTGGGCTGCCTTCAGCCCCTCGCATGCCTGCACCTGGCTCCTTCCAGAGAGGAGTCCTTGTTGCCTGGCAACCTTTGTGAAGAGGCCCGGCATTGGCATTGTTGGGCAGCACCTGGGCCAGGCCCCTTTCCACACCCTGTGAGTACTCCCGTTTTATGGGAGGCCCGGGGAGGCGTCTCACTGAGGACAGACCTAGAGCTTGGAAAATGGGGACTGTAATTGCAGCTGAGTCGGTCCTGCTAGGTAGTGAGAGGCAGGGTTGGGTTTGAACGCTTGCTACCCACAGGAGGCCTACGTAGCCAACTGAAGGACAGCCTCCCAGGGTGAGGCTAAGGGAGCCCCACCCCGAGCCCCCTCCTCAGATGCAAGGCCCTGGACGCTTTGGAGGCATTGCCACAAGGTTCCTGAGCCGGGGAGCTGCTGGGACTCTGTCCTGGAGGGTCTTTCCTCTGGAGCTGGGCACTATTTTCCATTTTAAAGAAATCCTGATCTGTGTGTGTATGTAGGGAGGACTTTCTAACCATAAAAACGAAGAAAAATGTCATAAAGGGAACGATTAGCAGGTTCAAGTACGTGTCAAAAAAACAGTATAAACAATACTAAAAGGCAGATGACCAACTGGGGAAAAAGTTTGCAACAAGTGTTATGTGCAGATGTGATATCAGTGGAAACAACCTTACAAAACAAACCTATGAAAAATTAACACCCCAATAGAAAAATACATGTGAAATGTGCCCATAGTCAATGAGGGCAGAGCCTCAGTCACACAAATGCTGATGAAACGCTGATGCTGGCAGTTTCTGACGCTCCTTGCCAGCATGAGGACCACCTCTAATTTGGGGACACAAAGACTGCACAGGCTTTGACCCACCGCTTCCACTCGGTGCGTCTATCCTGAGGAAATGATCCATGTTTAGCTGAAGACAGGTGTGCATGTCATCTGCCGTGGCGGATGGCAGTATTTGTTACAGGGAGAACTCCCAGCTAGCTACTCACGCCCAGTGACAAGGGCTCTGACAAGCTATACCTGCATCTGTGGGTGATTATGCCCTCAGAGAACACCATGCACCACGGGAAGGGCCCCGGAGCACAGGCTGGGAGCCCCCCGCCCTGATGAAAGGTGTGTTTCCTCCAGAAGTCTCTATCGGTCTGCCTGTCTATCTGGAGCACCTCCCGAGGCCAGGCAGGGTCAGCGTCAGATGGGAGGGCTCTGGAGAGGAAGAGACCGGGGTTGCGGAGGAGGAGACATTCTTGGCCGGGCCCTGCCTGGATGAGGCCAAGGCCAGGGCTGGGCTGGTTGGCTGGTCAGCTCTGGAGGGCACCGCAGGGCCCGGTGCGCAGATGGACTCTCTCGCTCACCCAGCCTCGTCATTGTCATTCCTTTGTGTTTCAGCCTCAGCAGCCCCAGCCGTTTGTGATACCCTCCAGCCTCTGTGCCCCCAAGAAGACAGGCCTCCCCACCTCGGCCCCACCTGCGCCGCCAGGCCCGCCTCTGGGGTGGGCACGGTCCGCTCAGAGCCCACCACCGTTGCTCCACTTTTCCGAGGGCCGGGTTTTCCGCGGGGGCTCTTCTGCTCTAGGGTGTCTCCCTGGACCCTGCACCCTACCCCCACGCCTCCTTCCGCTGGCCCTGCACAGCTAGGTGCCCCCTGGCCCCTGCCCCCTTCTCCACCCTCTGCCAGGGCCTCAGTCCTCCCCGAAGCCCTACTAGAGTGGACCCCAGCCCCCCAAGAGACCACAAAGTCCAGGAGAGGGGAAGGGTTGGGGCAAGAAAGCGGGGAAGGGAGGAAAGGTGGCCGAGCCAGGAGTCACGGGGGCGGGGCGGCTGGGGGCCTCCTGGCCACGGCTGATCCCTGGCAGGTCAGGGGAGGGGCACCTCCAGGGCTGCTTCCCCAGGGAGTCCCCGGCAACGGGGGGGGGCCCATGACCAGCCAGTGAGGTCACAGAGCCCCACGATGTCCCTGGGGGAGGGAGCCAGAGACCCTGACAATGAATTTTGACCAGAAGGCGGTGAAATTCCTGGCAAATTTTCACATCATTGGAAGCGAACACTGGACCCATGGCCCCCTGAAGCAGAAGCCACTTGTGACTTCCCAGTAACTTCCCAGGGCTCTGGGCGGGCTGGGGGGTGGGCAGCTGGCGTAGGGTGGCTATTGGCTGGGGGCATGCTGGCCTCCAGGGGTGCAAGAGCTCCAGGTGGGCCTCAGGATGCAAACGGGCCCCTCCAGGAAGCCCCGCCCACCTGCGCCCACAACCTGAGGGAGCCGTGTGAGTGGGGGCTCTGGACCCCCAGCCCGGGCTGGTCTGGGGAGCCAGACCGGTTGGTGGAGGCCCGCCTGGAGCACCCAGGCCCAGAGCTTGCTTCCCGCCAGGGCTGGAGCGACGCCCTCCCGTCGTGACCAATCTGGGCGTCCCCGGCCCCACCAGGTACCAGACGCCAGCTGCTTCGGCGCAAGAGTCCTCCCCACAGCCCCACTTCACCATCGGCTCGCAGGCACCCCACCCGTGGTGTGCGCCCCCCCCGAAAGCCCCCACTGTCCGCCCTCACCCCCGGAGTGGGACCCCGGCCACCAGCGCCCCCATGACGCTGCCCCAACCGCAGAGGGTGGCGGCTGCCAGGCGTGGCAGACCATGTGGTTCCCGAGCGAAAGCCCCTTCACCCAGAACGCCGACTTCAACCGAGAGCAGGTTTGCCCGGCGGGTCCTGGGGTGCGGGCGGGGGCGGGGCCCCCGAGGGAGGGGCCTGCGGCGGCTTCGACCCTCAGTGGCCCTCGCCCGCCGCATACCAGCCGCCCAGCCTGGCCGCCTGCCTGGCCTTCAGCTTCGGGGGCCGCCTTGCTCCAGGCCCCCCGAGGCCTGAGCCCACTTGGGGATGCTGCAGGCCCGGGGTTCAGGGCCCCGGGCCCAGCCCCTCCTGCAGGCCCCTCTGCCGACGGGGGACGAGACCGGCCCTGGCTCCATCGCCTACGACATCCTCCCCGGGTGCCGCCTGCCGGGCCCCTGCCTGCCGGCTCTCTCCATGAGCTGCTGGCCCCTGCTGGCCTCCTGGGTGGGCTCCTGTAAGGAGGTGGGCGGGGGCGGGAGGGGGGAGGTGGGGACCGGGCAGAGGGGGCAGGCGCGGTAACTGCACCCACCTTCCCTCTGCAGCCTGCACCCCGGGCCCGGCCGCCTATGACGTGGAGGACTGCTACAACTCGCGCTTCCCCTCGGCACACGGGGGTGGTCATCCAAGGCGTGCGGAGACCCAAGTGCCACGACACTGGCCCCTTCTGCGCGCTCTCGAGCCCAGTGGGTGCAGCTGGCCCGCTGAGTTAGCACATGAAACCCTGGCCTTCCGGGCCTGGGGACCTTCCCGGGCCTCCCTCTGGAACTCAGTGCCCCCAGCCTGGCCTTCTGACCCTCTGGGCACCCCTGATCCACCCTCCCGGCCGGCCGACCCCTCTGACCTGTGGACCCAGCCTGGAGCCCAGCCTGGAGCCCTAGCCTGGAGCCTCACCTGCCCACCCCCGTGTTATATAGAGATGCTGTTGGTTCTTCTGAATTCTGTGCTGTGCTTGGCGGCCTTGCCTGGTGAGCTGCCCTGCAGATGTGGCCTGCAGCTAACCTGTCATGTCCGGCTTTTCCTGGCCAGGGATCCCCCTTCACTTCCCCTTCAGTGCTGCCTCCTCTAGGGTGGGGTGGCAGCCTGAGCCTTCCTGGCCTGGCACAGGATGGGAGGGGGCCCTGTGGGCAGTGTGGGACACCCCCACCTAGTCATGCCATCCAGGAGAGGGTCCGGCTGCCAGTCTACCCAAGGCTCAGGCTGCTTGCCGAGCCGAGGAACCGGCCATTGCAGTGGAGGCGGGGGGCAGTCTTGAGGTAAGGTCAGCCTGCCCGGCCACCAGGTAGGGCCCAGAGGACCAGGTCGTTAGGGCCTGGCCCCCCTTCTTCCCGCACCTGCCCAAAGACCCTGTGAACTCTCACACGGGGCCGTGCAGGACAAGCTGCAGCCGATAGACTCCCCAGGCTTCACCGTGAGGGCCGGGCCCCTGCCCACAGCAGCAGCCTGGCCACTGGACTCCTCATCGCCATGGACCCGCCTTCCTACCCAGGGGTCGGCCCCAAGACTGCCTCCCTGCAGGGGCCTCACCTGCAGCTTGTGGTGGCTCCTGTGTCTGCACCAGTTTCCCCAGGGGTCCTCCCTGTGTCACCCAAGCCCTGGGCCAGGCCCCCTTCTCTGTCTCCTCTGTCTAAGCTCAACCCCTTCAAACAGGCACCGCAAGAGCTTCTCCCATGGTGTTAGCGTCATCCCTTTCCGCAGGGAAGCCAAGTACAAGGGAGTCTGAGTGTCGTGCACCTGTGACCTCCTCCAGGACTGAACCGGCTGCGGGTCTAGCCCCAGCACCCGCGGGAATCAGAGCAGTGGGACTGCAGACTGTTGGCACTGAGCCCTGGGCTGACCAGCTCAGCCAGCGGGCAACAGAGACAGACCTGTGGCACTCTGGCCTTGGGAGTCTGGCCCAGGGTGGGAGGACCAGGAGCCCTCCTCTCAGCTGCACCAGCAGCAATCCCTAGGTCTCAAAGCCAGGAGTGGGACCAGCAGGAAGGATGCAGCAATCCCCTCCAGCTGGGCTGAGGAGGGAGGGCTTTCCGGAGGAGGCTTTCAAGGATGAGTTTGCTGGGCAGCAGGAAGGGAGTTTCTGGCAGAACAAACCTCAGAAGCCAAGGCACATGAAAAGGGAGAGGGTGTGATGTTTGGTGTGGCCAAGCTTGGGAGGACCCCGGGCTGGTGGGACAGAAGGAGGTGAGCTGGAGGGATGGAGAAGATGCAGAAGCCTGCATGCTGGGTCCAGGGGCTTGCATGCTTAGCAGTGGGGAGCCCACGGAGGGCGCAGGGCAGGCAGTGACTGCTGCAGGCACCGTATGAGCATCTCGCACTGCAAGAGATGAGGGACACCATGGAATCCAGGGCTCACATTTGCAGCGAGTTGGGCTGGACCTCAGCCTGAGGGCCTAACACTTTTGGTTAGCAAGGGGGTTAGATGCTCAAGGTGACAAGAGGACAGCCATCCTTTGTCACCCTGTCACTGCGTGCCCAGGTCTCTGCTAGGCACTCCCTATCTGAGGCAAACTTAGTTTTGTTTTCTGTTTTTTTTTAAAATAAATTTATTTATTTACTTTTGGTTGCGTTGGGTCTTCGTTGCTGCGCACGGGTTTTCTCTAGTTGCCGTGAGCGGCGGGGGGGGCTACTCTTCGTTGCGGTGCGCGGGCTTCTCATTGCGGTGGCTTCTCTTGTTGCAGAGCACGGGCTTTAGGCGTGCAGGCTTTAGTAGTTGTGGCGCCGAGGGCTCGGTAGTTATGGCGCATGGGCTTCGTTGCTCCGCAGCATGTGGGATCTACCCGGACCAGAGCTCGAACCCGTGTCCCCTGCATTGGCAGGCGGATTCTTAACCATTGCGCCACCAGGTAAGTCCCCACACTTAGATTTTGGTCTCTGTGACAACACTACGGTGTGAGCTTCGCCGGGTTGGACAAGGAAGAAACCAAGTTCCAGGATGAGAGAGGGTCGTGCACCTAGTGGGCGCTGTGAGGTCAGCAACAGGATTTTTCATGATTATTAAAACGCTCTTGGCTAAAATATCAGCTCTGAATCTCCTGAAGCAGGCCGCGGCACCCCGCCCCCTGTGCTCCATCCCCCTCCTCCGGTGCCCCCCCCCCCCCCACGACCAGGCGCGCTGCAGCACTCCGCCCTCCCTCCGCGCCAACCCCGTTCTCCTTTGCCTGCAAACGGCTGTTAGCGCCGCGAGGCTGGGCGGGGTCGCGCAGGAGGGCGGGGCCCGGGGGGGCGGGGCCCGGGGCGGGGCGGGGCCCGGGGGAGCGGGGCGGGGCGTCTTGGACGCCCTGTGCGTCGTCCTGGCACCGCCTTCGCGCTCCGTCTCCGCCAGGCGCGGGCCGCGGCGCAGTTCCCGGGAACCTCTGCGGGGCGGCGGCGGCGTTTCCGGGGAGCCGGTTGGCGGGCGGACCAGGCTCCTGTGCGGGGCGGAAGTGGGCGGCTGCGGTCCGAGGGGAGCCGCGCTGCGGGCGGAATCTGGCCGAGCTGGAGGGCGCCGGGGAGCGGAGCTCGGGCGGCCCCCGAGGCCCGGGCGAGCGGACAGCTGCGGGGCCTGCGGCGAGCGCGGCGGTGCCCGGCGAGCGCGGAGGGGATGGGGCGCCGAGCCGGGTTGGGGCCGGGGCCTCGGCCATGTTCGCTGGGCTGCAGGACCTGGGCGTGGCCAACGGCGAAGACCTGAAGGAGACGCTGACCAACTGCACCGAGCCGCTCAAAGCCATCGAGCAGTTCCAGGTGGAGCCGGGTGGGGGGACCGGGTGGAGAGGCCGAGCGTCTGGGTGTGAGTCCGGCGGGGGCGGCGAGGTCGCGTGGGAAAGTGGGCAGATTTCTCTCCCTCCCGATCGCTGCGTCTGTTCCCCGGGATGGAGGAACCAAGTGTCCTGAGTTGGGACTACGGCGAGGGACATCTGAGTGGTTTCCAATTTTTGCAGTTACAGCCAGCGCGGCTGGGAACATCCTTGTCCCTGCCACCTTGTGTACTCAGGGCATCCGGAGTGCCTGGCCAGACGGGGCTGTGGCTGAGGTTTCTCTTGTCGCCCCAAGAGTCAAATCGAGCTCTGCTTCTTTAGACAGAAAATGGCGTGCTGCTCCCCTCCCTGCAGTCGGCCTTGCCCTTCTTGGACCTGCATGGGACGCCCCGACTGGAATTCCACCAGTCAGTGTTTGATGAGCTTCGGGACAAGCTGCTGGAGCGCGTGTCAGCCATTGCCACGGAGGGGAAGGCCGAGGAGAGGTAAGTGGGCGGTGAGATGGGCAGCCCCCTCCCCAGCCTGGGAACTGAATGTGCTTCGGTGGCTACACATCCCTACTGAAAAAGGGGCCGCCTGTGCACATCACCCACCGGTCTGGGATAGGCAGGGAGCTGCTTCCGACTTGGTCCTGGGCTGCTCCCTCAGTGCTGCGAGTCTTTCCAGGTACAAGAAACTCGAGGATCTTCTGGAGAAGAGCTTTTCTCTGGTGAAGATGCCATCTCTGCAGCCAGTGGTGATGTGCGTCATGAAGCACTTGCCCAAGGTAACAGCCGCAGGGCCAGCTTGCCCTGGGGAGGTTTCCTGAGCTGCCTGCCTCAGGAACGGCAGCTCTGGAGCACGTTCCCCACGCTGGCTTCTCCCTGAGCCGAGCCGCGCATTGACCGAAGCTTGGCACAAGCTCTGGAGCGTGGCGCCCTTTGTGAAAAAGCTGTTTGTGGGCAGCACGACTCCTGCCCCGTCCGAGCCTGGGGGTTCAGTCCCAGGTGCCCCTGTCACTTGGGGCTGGGCTGGATGTGGCCTCTGCTGTTGGGGGCTGAGGCCTGTTGGCTTGTCTTGAGGGAGACCCCTGGGGCACAGGCGCTGCTCACACGTGGCCTCTGGGGTCATGTAGGTTCCTGAGAAGAAGCTGAAGCTGGTGATGGCCGACAAGGAGCTGTACCGGGCCTGCGCCGTGGAGGTGAAGCGGCAGATCTGGCAGGACAACCAGGCGCTCTTTGGCGACGAGGTCTCCCCACTGCTGAAACAGTACATCGTGGAAAAGGAGAGCGCGCTCTTCAGCACGGAGCTCTCCGTCCTGCACAACTTCTTCAGCCCTTCCCCCAAGACCAGGCGCCAGGGCGAGGTGAGGCGGGGCGGGGATGTGTGCAGGGCCGCCCCCGTGAAGCCCGGCTTGTCTGCTTCTAGAAGGCTGGGCTCGGATGTGGGGCTGGCAAGGGGCATTGCAGCGCTGCGCCTGGGTGTGGGTCTATTTGGTCTTTTCTACGTACTTTGAGCTCGGCGGCTTGGCCGGCCTCTTCAGCTAAGCTCTCTGTGTCTTCTTTCAGCCCTGGGAGTTCTCCTCTGTTTCTGTGGAAACAGAGTGTTTGATTCATTCCTTGCTTCAACAAATGCTTTTTGGGGGCTGACTCACTCACTGCCCTGGCCCCTGGCCCCTTCAGTGACCCCTGGGGTACTGGGGCACCTGCCTGGAGTACTGCAGGCTCGTGTGGGGCAGACCCTATGCAGTAGATGTCACATTTCGGTCCCTGAGAGCTCCGGGGGTAGAGGAGGGCTGTGGAGACGGGAGGCCGCAGAGCGATGCGGGGGCGGGGGGGGTGGCTGGAGGCCATCGTGGACACTTTGACCTTTCCTGGTGAGGTGGGGGTCCCTGGCCTGGTTCCAGGATGACCCCTCAACCTGGGAGGGAGGTGACGGTAAGAGGCCACACGTCGGCCGAGGAGCGTTTGATGTCTCGCCATGTTCTCTCACCGCCAGCCTTCTCACCTGGGGTTTCCCGTGTGTGGCGTGAGGTAGGGCCTCACCTCATGTTTCCTCTCAGATGTCGGGCCGGGGCTCGCAGCACCACTTCCCGGACAGGCCGCTGAGTGTGTCAGAGCCCTGCCTGTGTTGCCTCCCCTTTCTTTTGGGGGAGCCTGGCCTTGGGCCGTGGTCCTGCCCCTTCTTCACTCTCCCCTCCAAGCCAGGGGTCCGCCTTGGAGTCCTGCCAGCATAAAGGGAGAGCGCGGTGGCAGGTGACACGTTGCCCCGCCGTCCTCGGGTGGGTTGGGCCTTGGGGCTGTGGTTCTGTGCCCAGCAGGCCAGGCCATGGTCAGGCTGGAGTGCGCACCTGTCTCCGTGTCACAGGTGCCGGTACGTCGGTGCCGAGACTCGGGTGTTGCTCTGTGCCTGCCCCACTTGTCGGGGTACCAAGGCCTGCTAGAGGGTCCTCGGCAGGGGCCCTAAGGTGGGCTGCCGTCCCTGCTGACCTCCCCACTCGCTGCATGCAGCCTGTTGGGCTGGCTTGGTGTCTGTCACCGCAGGTGGCCCCGTGCATCCTTATGGCCGGTGTGCCCCAAGCGGGGCCCCCTCCTGTTGGCTGCCGCCTTGGCAGGCGCCTCCCAGATAGGGGCAGGGTGCGGAGGGGGTGGCGGCCGCCGGGAGAAGGCGGGAGTGGGGCGGCTGCAGCAGGGCCTCGAGCCGACGCTGAGCGTGGCGGTGCCGCACGTCCTCATCTGGGCCCGAGTCCCCCACGCCGCCAGCTGCCCCGCCGGCTCTGGTGGAGTCTGGGACCTGGGCTGACGGCCTCTCAGAGGAGCCGCAGGGCCTGATGGGTTCGCTTCCTTAAAGACGAGAAACGTCGCCACCCAGCACCAGTTGACGTTTTGTGAGAGAGGAGGCTTAGCCCCCAGGGTTGTGGGGTGTGCGAGGCCGGCCTGGTGTCCCGGCAGGTGGTGCAGAGGCTGACGCGGATGGTGGGCCGCAACGTGAAGCTGTACGACATGGTGCTGCAGTTCCTGCGCACGCTCTTCCTGCGCACCCGCAACGTGCACTACTGCACGCTGCGTGCAGAGCTGCTCATGTCCCTGCACGACCTGGACGTCGGCGACGTCTGCTCCGTGGACCCCTGCCACAAGGTGGGCGCCCGCCCCGCCCTCGCTGCTCTCCCCTACCCTTGGATGCGGCGGTCCAGGCACGTGGGCTCTGCCCTAGCCCCTGTGCCACCTCTGCCCCCCCGGCTGGGGGGCCGTGATGTCCCCCGGACGCCTGACCCATGCCAGCTGCGCCGTGTCTCCCTTGCTCGGCCTGCCGGCTCTCCCTCCACGCCCACCGGCCCTGCCCGCTCCGGCCTTTCCGGGGCCTCTGGCCCTCCGCTGCCCCAGAGCCCTCGGGGGCTGCTCACCGGCGAGCTCTGTGTTCAGGAACAGGGCTTTCTGCACTGCCCGTGTCCTGGCATAGGTGCCGGGCGGCCCCAGATGGCGTCCCTTCTCAGGGGCTTCGCAGCGTCACGCTCTGAGCCTGCACTGTCCCCCGCACAGTGGGGGCCCTGGAGGGGCCCATTTCAGAACAGAGCACCCATTTTGCCTCTTTCTTGCACCACCTGGCCTGTGGGGATGCGGGCACTTGGGCCTATTTTCCTTCGTGCCGTCCCATTTCTGGGGACAAGCTGTGTCTCAGCGACTCGAGGTGGGGGTCCCGATGTTCACCCAAGGCTCAAGAAGCCTCAGGCAGCAGTGAGTGCCGCCTGGAGGCTGCGGTCTCTGGCTGAGTCCTGACCACGCCTCCTCCCCGCAGTTCACATGGTGCCTGGACGCTTGCATCCGAGAGCGGTTCGTGGACAGCAAGAGGGCCCGGGAGCTGCAGGGCTTCCTCGACGGAGTGAAGAAGGGGCAGGAGCAGGTCCTGGGGTGAGGGTCGGCCTTGTGCCTGGTCCCGTCCACGGGCGTCCGGACGCGCGTGCTGTGGCCGCAGTCGGGAGCGGGTGTTTCTTCCAGTACATTTTAGGAGGATTGGTTGGCGCCCGTGCCCACGGCTGAGAGGCTGGGGTGAGGCCGTCGCTGTCCCAGGCGAGCTGGGCGCCCGGGCTGGGGCTCTGGTGTCTGCAGCCACGTGGGGCCTGCCTGTGAGCTGAGAGGCCTGTCGCACCCGGAGGTGGTGGGATCTGGCTCCTGGCAGGGCCCTCTCTGGGCGGGCTCCGCCTGACCTCCTGTCTCAGCTCCTTGTTCCTGGAATTGTCTCTGTGAGAACCTGATTGAATTTATGGAGTCTGGGTCAGGTTCTCAACCAGGATTGGACCTTAATTCTTTAAAAAACTATTTGATTCTTCAGTTTGTTAAGTAAGTTAAGGGCAAGTTACGAACCACAAGCTTTTGGAAAGCGGTCCTGAGCGGGGTGGGCTTTGTCCATGCGGAAGGGCCATCTCCTCGGGTCAGGGGCTTGGTGGGCCGGGAGCGTCCCTCACTGACGCTGCGGGCACGTCCTCACAGGGACCTGTCCATGATCCTGTGTGATCCCTTTGCCATCAACACCTTGTCACTGAGCACCGTCAGGCACCTGCAGGAGCTGGTGGGCCAGGAGCTGCTGCCCAGGGTGAGTGCACCTGGCTGGCCGCATGCTGCCTTCTGGGGGACGTGTGGGTGTGGACCCCTGGCACCCGGGTCCAAGCCGGCCCTGGGGAGAGCACACACGCCCGCCAGGTGGAAGGCACGTGCAGCCAGACCCCCTGGGTGAGTGCGGTCCGGGCGGGAAGCTCGGGTGAGCACGGCCGAGGCCTGCGTTTCCCCGCAGGACAGCCCGGACCTCCTCCTGCTGCTCCGGCTGCTGGCGCTGGGCCAGGGGGCGTGGGACATGATCGACAGCCAGGTCTTCAAGGAACCCAAGATGGTAACAGGGTCGGGCGGGCTCCTTCCCGCTGCCTTCTCAGGGGGCTGTGGGGTGGGGTCTGGGGAGGTGGCGAGGAGGACGGGCCGAGGGGCCGGGCCGGCGCAGGACAGCTCTCGGGCCTCTGCCCCAGGAGGTGGAGCTGGTCACCAGGTTCCTGCCCACGCTCATGTCCTTCGTGGTGGACGACCACACCTTCAACGTGGATCAGAAACTCCCAGGCGAGGAGAAGGCCCCGGTCGCGTACCCGAGCACGCTGCCAGAGAGTTTCACCAAGTACGGGCTGCGGGCGCTGGGCGGGAGGGCCTCCCCCTCGGGCTCGCCCGGGGCTGACGGCGCTCGGGCGCAGGTTCCTGCAGGAGCAGCGCATGGCCTGCGAGGTGGGGCTGTACTACGTGCTGCACATCACCAAACAGAGGAACAAGAACGCGCTCCTGCGCCTGCTCCCGGGGCTCGGTGAGTCACGTGGGCGGCGGGCTCAGCCGGGTCCTCTCACAGACGCCCTCGGCTCTCGCCACAGCCCACGTTTGTGAAGAGCCACCTTAATCTTTTCCTAAGGGGCGAGAGGTGTGGAGCCCCTCAAGTCCTCAGACCATTGAGAGAGCCCCTCCTCCGCGGTGGTGAAGAGGCCGCTTCCCCCCGGGAGCCTTGCTCTGCCTGGGGTGCGGGGTGCAAGCCAGGAAGACGAGGGAGGGATCTGGGTGGACCCCTTCAAGGGTAAGGGAGCGCCCGGCCAGCCTGCCGCAGGACAGGCCCGGGGCCTCTGCTGGCCCGGGTCCCGTCTGGGGCATTGCGGCTTCCTGGGGAGGATCTCACGCTTCAGTGTCTTGACAGTGGTGCGTGCTGTTGCCCGACTTTTCCATATGGAGGAAGCGGCCCATTGTGGGTATTAGTTTCTACCCATCCACCACCTAACTGATCAACAGGAACTTATTCTTACGGTTCTGGGGGTCAGAAGTCTGCAGTGAGTCTCCCAGGGCTAAAGTCAGGTGTGGGCAGGGCCGGCTCCTCCTGGGGCTCCAGGGAGAAGCCCCTTCTTGTCTCCTCCAACTTCCAGGAGCCGCGTCCTTGGCTCCTGGCCCCTTCACAGTTCATCTGTCCAGCTTCTCCCGTCCTCCTGTCTCTGGCTTTGACTCCTGCCTCCCGCCTTCCTCTTCTAAGGACCCGTGATCACCGTGGGCCCTCCCGGGGCGTGCAGGACCATCTTCCGTCTCGGGGCCCAGTACCACTCAGGTGGAGCGTTCACAGGCTCCCGGATCAGCATGTGGAGATCTCAGGGGCGGCAGCTTGTCTGTCTGTTTCAGGGGCTTCCAGGAGCTCAGTCATAAGGAACTTGGATTTGCCTCATTCTTTCTACTCACTTTTGAACTTCTCAGTCTCTCCTGTTTAATCGTGTCTGTAGACACAGGATGTCCTGCGAGGCGGGAGCGTCGGTGTCTCCCAGCCACGAGCTGCTGCCCGGGGGATGGGGTTCAGGTCTTCAGTCACGTTCAGGGAGAGCAATCTCGTGCTTTGGTGTTACTAGTAGGTTCTAGTAAGAAAGGATGTTGGTTTTTTAAAATTCTTTATTTTTAAACTTTTTTTTGGTGGGAGCTTTTGATGAAACCCAAGTAAAGAGCACAGGATAGTGAAGGCCAGTGCCCATCGCCCACCTGCGTGGGGGTCCGCGTGCGGCTGCCGTCTCGTCCGCTCAGCGGTCTGTACGTAAACCCGGCAGACTAGCTTGGCACAATGCAGCAGGTGTCTCTACAGAAGACAGACTCTTAGAAACCACGACCTTGGCACGTGGTTGGTTGGGGTCCAGGTCCTGACGGTGGCCGCGTTTCCCCAGTTGTCATATAACGTTTTTGTGCTGATGGTCTGTTCAAGTCAGGAGTCAAACAAGGGCCTCCCTTCACCTGGCTTCTCCGGCTGCCTCTCAGATCTAGTGGTCTGTAGGGCTACGTGGGGTTTGCTGGGGGAACCAGAGCGTTTGTTCCCCGGTCGGGACTTTGCAGGCAGCGTCCCTTGGTGCAGTGACCATGTGCCCCCCCCGAGTGTCCTGTAAACCGGCCGTGAGGCCAGCCGAGCCCCCGGTCAGCTGTGCAGCAGGAGCACACCTCGGGCGCGTCCGGTGGGGTCGCGTCTCCCGCTGCGTTAGGGGCTCGGTGGCTGGGGTGGCGTCGGCGTTTCTGTCTCAGCTGCTGTGCCTGCCCGCGTGCGCTCGGCGCTGTTGCCTGTGATCGCTGCAATCGGTTGGTAGTTACTCTCGCCGTCTCTCTCTTCTGAGGTTTGACGGCCGTGGCTTCAAAAAAAGAAGGCCCGTTTGCTCCGTTCTCTCTCCTCTAGAGCCCGTGGCCTGGTAGACCTGCCGGGCCGGCCCTCGGCACTTCCGCGTCTCCTCTCGCTACCGGCCCGTTCAGCTTTCCCTTTGCCGGCGTCCGCTTCAGCCTGAGCCCCTTGGCTGCCGGGCAGAGCCAGCCGTGACGGGCTCTCGCCCCCTCCCCACCCTTGCCCTGGAGCCCCGCCCCCCCAGTCTGCTTCCCCCGTCCAGGCCCATGTTCTGGCCCTCAGGCCCGGGTCGGGGAGGTGGGGGTCGGGTGAGCTGGGCGACGCCTGCTGTGCTTGCAGTGGAGACCTTCAGCGATCTGGCGTTCGGCGACATCTTCCTGCACCTGCTCACGGGCAACCTGGCGCTGCTGGCGGACGAGTTTGCCCTGGAGGACTTCTGCAGCAGCCTCTTCGACGGCTTTCTCCTCACCGCCTCCCCGAGGTGCCCTTCCTCTCGGTCCACATCTCGGTCGGGGGCGCCGGGCACAGCTGGGGAGGGGGTGGGAGGGCGGCTCCGCAGCCGCCTGCAGCGCAGCGTGGCCTCTTCCAGGAAGGAGAACGTGCAGCGGCATGTGCTGCGGCTACTCCTCCACCTGCACCACCGCGTGGCCCCGTCCAAGCTGGAGGCCCTGCAGAAGGCGCTGGAGCCCACGGGCCAGGTGCGTGCCCTCCCCCGCCCCACCCTCCCGCGCCCCGCCCCGCCCCGCCCGCAGCCCCAGGCTGGCTGGCGATCCCTGCGCACACGCCCTGGGCCTGCCCCGAGGCCTCGCGCTTCCCCTTGCAGAGCGGAGAGGCGGTGAAGGAGCTGTATTCCCAGCTCGGTGAGAAGCTGGAGCAGCTGGACCGCAGGAAGCCCAGCCCGGCCCAGGCCGCAGAGACCCCAGCCCTGGAGCTGCCCCTCCCCACCGTGCCCGCCCCGGCTGTACTCTGAGGCTCCCCTGTGCCTGTGAGAGCAGGAGCCCCTCTCTCCCGGAGGTGGGCCGACTGTTCCTGGGACTGGGGGTGGGCTGAGCGGAGACCCCGGGGACCGTCCTGTGGGCGGGGCACCCGTGCTCTGCACCTCAGCCTCCCCTGGAACTTGGTCCTGGGAGGTGTGTGCCTGCTGCGTGAACGGGGCCCGTGGCCCCCGGCCGGCTCCAGGTCTGCTGCGCCCCGCCCGGCCCCTCGCGCTCCCACTCCGTGGAAGGCTGCTTGCTTGTTCCTCCTCGCGTTGTGGTTTCCACCGCTGTCGGGCAGACAGGCAGTAGTTGGGATTAGGAAAAGGACACCTGTTTTCCAAGGGGCGGGGGGCAGGGTCCGAGGCCTGAGGGGAAGAGGGCGGGCCGGCAGGGTTGGCGCCCGATTGGTGGAGTTTGCTGGGGGCGGGGTCTGCAGGTGGAGCCCGGCTCTCCAGGGAGCTCCTCCCGTGTTGACAGCCCCGGGCGGCAGGTGGGGGAGGAAAGCCCAGGCTCCCCTTGGCCTCGATTTGCCCGCAGTGCGCTCGGCCCGCTGAGGGTCTGCTCCTGCTCGCAGGGAGACTTTCACTTTTGTAAATAAACGGCGTTTTGGTAAACCCAGCGGATGAGCTCTTTCTGCGCACGCCCAGGCTTGGTCGCTGTGAGGGCTGGCGCGCGCTGTCCTGGCGCCTTTCTCCGTGGGCACAGTCTGGATGCCCAGCCCCGTCCGGGACAGCGGCTGTGGATGGTGAGGCCCGGGCCTGGCTGCGCTCGGGGCCAAAAGACTCGACACGGTCGGCCGTGGGTGGGCCTCAGTGCCCATCACCAGTGCTGACGTGTTGCCGAGGGGCAGGCTGTGTGGAGGTCTCTGTGACCTTGACAGGGGCGGCTCTGCAGGTGTTGGGGAGGAACTGGTAGAGATGGTGACTAAGGAAAGCAAGGACCTGGGGGTGTGGGCGTCGGCAGTCGGGAGGAGCCCGGCGTTTGTGCGCTGATGTGACAAGGAATGAAAAGTGAGTGGGGCGTGGGGGGACGGCTGGGGTGTCACTGAGTGGGGGAGGGGGCAGCGCCAGGCCCACGTGGGCCCCGCGGGAGCGGGCGCGTTCCCGGGGAGGAGGCGGGGACCCCCTTCCAGCTGCCGCTTTTCCTCCAGGAGCCAGGGGGCCGGGTCCTGGGCTGGCAGGCAGGATGGGGCAGAGGTGGGGCCCGAGGAGAGGATGACGAAGGAGCTGGGCCGGGGGAGTTGCAAGTGCCCGCACGGGGCCCGCGTGACCCCCCTGAGGCTCACGGTCCAGGGGGACAGAGACCAGCCGGCGAGGCCAAGCTTCTCCAGCCCGAGGGGACCGGGGACCAGAGACGCCGGTGGGCGGGGCTCGTCAGGTGGAGGGCGTGAGCTGCAAGGACAGACGGGGCGGGGGGTGAGGGCTGCAGCGACGGAGAGCCCCAGGTGGGCCGGTGGGAGGGGGCAGCTGAGCTCAGGGACCCGCTGGGGCTGCGAGGGAGGCGGGAATCCTGAGGCCAGACCGGGCAGGGCCGTGGGGAGGCTGGGGGGCGGGAGGTCTGGTGAGAGGAAGGGAGTGTCCACACGGGAACTCGGGGAGGAGGGAGCATGTGTGTGGTGCGGGCCATGCCCACCTCCAGGCCAGCAGTTTGGGAACCTCAGAGCCCACACTGGGCAGGTGGAGGGGTCGGGGGTGGGCAGCGAGGTGAGGGGTCTGCAGAGACCAGGTTGAAGATGTGGACCTGAATTTGGGGCTGGGGACAGGGCTGGACGGGGCACTGGCTGGAGGGAGGGGTGGGAGGGCATCGTACGGGCGTGGTGGGCTCGGTCCTGAAGGGTAGGGACAGGTGGGGCCCCCTTCAGCCCTGGAGATGGGGGAGAAAGTACAGAGGAGGCAGGCTTTAGTGCAGGGCTCAGGCTTACCCTTGACCCCGCTGGGGGCAGGCCCTCTGAGGCATGACTTTCTTGACTCCTGCCACACCCCACGTACAGGCCCCCTCCTCACCCAGTGATGGGGCTCTGGACCCCAGCAGGTTTGGGACCAGCATCTGGCAGAAGCAGCTGCCAGCCAGCGCCCCCACCCCACCCCTGTGCACCTTTTCCCGCGTCTGCCTGTCAGGGTCTCCTGGGGTTCTCTGTGTCAGAAGAAGCTGGGAGACTGTAGAAAGCCTGAAGACCCCAAAGGACCCCACCCTCATACCGGGGCCGTGGGGCACCAGCAGAGACCTGGACAGATATCCTTCCGTCCTGGTTCCAGGAAGGCCTGGGCAGGGGCCGCATGGTGGGTGACGCCCGAGGGGTCCCTGAGCACCTGGCCCAGCACAGGCAGGGGCAGCGGGTCTCGGGGAGCCAGGCCCACAGCTGGAGAGGAGGAAGCGGAGAAGCAGCAGTTTCTCAGTGATCCCGCCGGAGGGCATCGGACACACATGGACAGGCAGGAGCCCCATATTCTGGGGAGGACGGGAGCCCCCAAGCCCGTGAGTGACTTCTCCCTGACGCAGGTTGGGCAGGGAGGTGGAGGGAAGCTAGGAAGTGGGGAGGGATGGCAGAGGGACCCGTGTGGGCAGAAGTGTGGAGGATGAGGGACGAGGAGGCTGGAGGGTCGGGGCTCAGGACTGCCAGCGCCCGCGGGACCCAGTTGAGCTCGGGGCCAGGACTGGTCTGGGGGCATTACTGCTGGTTAGCAGGCCCGCTCCGGAGAAGCGAGTCATCCAGGCAGGCCAGTGTGCACAGAGATGGGCACGGGGGTGGGGGCAGGGCCACATGAAGCTGGTGGCCGGGGAAGGGTCCAGAGTCTCCATCTGCCAACTCTTGGCCCAAGTTCTTTCTAAATTTGCCCTCCGACCAGGGCCCTGAGTCATGCGTGGGTTTTTTTCCCCCATTCTAGAACTTCCTGCCCTGTCCTGGGGTGGGGGCACTAGGCCGGGGTACAGGGGAAGACAAAGGGGGAGGCAGAGGGGGGAGCACTGTGGAGCCCGGGACCTGGTAGAAGAGGGTCAGGAAAAGGAAACAAGCCCTACTCTGTGGGCACCCAGATTGGGCTTGGGCAGGGGGAAGAGGGGAGAGGGTTGGAGGACCCCAGCTGGGAGAGAACCCTGCCCGCCCCCTCCGCCTCTGCTAACCAGCAGCCTGGACACGCCTATCCCCCTCGCTGTGGGCCCTGCGGGGGGCGGGGGGTGGTCAGGCGCAGATGTCCCTGGGGAGGTGGGGGTCCTGTGGAGGGCAGGCTGAGGAGCAAAGGCATGTGGGACCCCAGGGGAGGCAATGCCCTCGGCCTCACCGGGTGTCCTGGGCCTGGGCTGAGTCAGGAGTGCTGGGAGGGCTTTAGGGTAGGTGACCAGCCGGCCGGGGTACCTGGGCGAGTCAGCCAGGCCTCCCCGTCTGGTGCCTCCGTCCAGCCTGAGTCCCGCCCGCGCCACACCCCTGACTCACTTCCTTTGCAAAGAAGCGGAAACCTCCCCAGAGCTTCCTCCGCTCCGGGGGAGGTGTCGCAGCCCCTCTGAGCCTGAGCTGACCCAGTGAGGCCCCGGACCCCACTCCGACCCCCGCCAGGAAGCCAGCACATTCTGCTTCCTGCGTCGCAGACCCCAGCCTGTGGCGTGGGCGGGGGGCCGCCCTGGGGGGCTGGGGGCGGGCCAGCGAGAGCCTGAGCTGACGCAGGTGCAGGTACTGGGGAGGGCCGGGGGCATCTACCCCAACTTTCTCCAGCTGTCCCCTCAGTGGCTTCATCTCTCCTCCGGGTCTCGCCTTTCTGTCCCTCTTTTCACCCCACCCCCACCCGCCTCTAGGGGGCTCCCTTTCCCCAACTCCATTAGTGTGCCCACTAGAGCGATGCTGGGAGGCCTGGGCTCAGCTTGGGGACAGGGGCCCATTCTGGAAAGCAGAAGTTCCGGCCAGACCGCCCCCCCACCCCCACCAAGTGTTCGTGGGAAAGGGGCATCTCTGAACTCTGGGGATGCTGGGGCCTCTGCTTCCCACGCCCCCCTCTAGGGACCGGGGGGCCCCCGGCGCCCGGCAGTCGAGCTGCGTCAGGGGCGGGGTCCGGCCTTGACCCTGCTCCACCCCTAATTGGCGCCAGGTCGGCACCGACTCCGACTCCTCCTCCAGGAAGCCCGGGCGGCGGCTGCCCGATAAAATGCGCCCCCGCCCCCCCCACCCCCCCGCAGCCACTTCCTCAAGGCCCGAGGCTGTTTATGCGAGGATCCGAGAGATTTGCATTGGGGCCCCGAGGGGAGCCGCTTCCTGGTCAGAGGGGCGAGGCCGGTACCAGACCCTGGCCTCGGGGCAGCGGGCCGCACTCCGGGGGGCCTCGCGGGGTGGGGGTGGGCTGAGATCTCGGGGGAGGGTCCCCGTAGGCCGGGCGGAAGTCTGGAGACCCTCCCCGTCTTCCTGTTGCAGGGAGGGTGACCTGCATGCCAAGCGCCGCCCCTGCGCCATGGACCGCGGCCAGCCCAGCCCGGAGCCCGCGGCAGCGGACCCCGTCGCCCCCCGCCCGAGCGTGATCGCGCCCGTGCGCGCCGTGGTCTGCCTGCGCCGCCGCGTGCGCCTCCTGCGCAAGCGGTGCCTCCCGCCTCCGGCCGTGAGGGTGGACTCCGAGCCCCAGGCGCCGCGAGCGGACCCAGACCAGCCGCAGTTTTTCACCTTCGACGGCCCGGCGGAGCTGCCCTCGAGGCCGCCGCGAAAGAAGCGCCGGCGCAGCCGCATGGTGCTCTACCCCGAGACGTCGCGCAAGTACCGGCCGCGCGCGGAGCGCCGGAGCCGCGCGCAGCGTTGCCTGTTGCTGCTTGTGGCCATCGTGGGCTTCCAGGTGCTCAACGCCATCGAGAACCTGGACGACAACGCGCAGCGCTATGACCTTGACGGGCTGGAGAAGGCGCTGCAGCGGGCCGTGTTCGGCCAGCCGGCGGCCGTGCGGCGCGTCGTGGCGCTGCTGCGGGACTACCTGGCCACGCACGTGCACAGCCGCCCGCTGCTCCTGGCGCTGCATGGGCCCAGCGGCGTGGGCAAGAGCCATGTGGGCCGCCTGCTGGCGCGCCACTTCCGCGCGGTGCTCGAGGACGGCGCGCTCGTGCTGCAGTACCACGCGCGGCACCACTGCCCCGAGCCGCGCGCCGCGGAGGACTGCCGCCAGGAGCTGGCGCGGCGTGTGGCCGACGTGGTGGCGCGGGCCGAGGCGGAGGAGAAGACCCCGCTCCTGGTGCTGGACGACGTGGAGCTCCTGCCGCCGATGCTGCTGGACGAGCTGCACGGCTTCCTGCAGCCGCAGCGCTCGCACCACTTCCACAACGCCATTTACGTGCTTCTCAGCGGCAACGGCGGCGCGGAGGTCACGCGCTTCGTGCTGCAGAACGCGTCCCGCACGCTGGCCCTGTGCCCAGACGGCGCCCACGGGGCCGGGGCCGCGGCGGTGGCGGCACAGGCCGAGGAGGAGCTGCGCGCCAGCCTGAGGGCGCTCCTGGTGCGCGACCACCCGCTGTGGCAGGCCGCGGCCATCGTGCCCTTTCTGCTGCTGGACAAGGGGGATGTGGTCAACTGCTTCCGGGACGAGATGGCCGGGGAGGGCTTCTTCCCGGAGCAGGCCCGCGCCGAGCTCCTGGCCGCGCAGCTCAGCTACTACCGCGTGGCTGGCCGCGAGTTCGCCGTCACTGGCTGCAAGCAAGTGGTGGCCACGGTGAACCTCTTGTAGCGCAGGCGCCGCCGGACGCAGTGGACGCCCACGGGCACGACGGGACGTTGGTTTGATAGTGGCAGTTGGAGGGAGGGGACCCTGTGGATTTGCCCCAGGCCTCTAAGCCCCGAATAAATCTGTCCATGGCCCTCCGCCGGTTCACACTGGGACCTGGGGGGACCGTTGGGGCTGGGTCAGCTCTGAGCTCCTCTGCCAATTCCAATCCCCCTCAGAGCCCCAATCTGCCACCTGCGGGTCCTTAATTCAGCCTGCATTCTTCAGCGCCAGTATGTCCCACAGGGCTGGCTCCTCAGGAGTGGGTAGGTCTGTCCCCGTGGGACAGAGGATAGATGACGGCAGAGCGGGTGAGCAGACCCCAGGGACACGTAGCTGGTCCCCTGCAGAGTCGGATATGACCACGACTCGTTCGGGTGCCTGCAGCAGCCGAACACAAACTTGCTCACCCCGGGGGCCTAAAGTCCCGGATGCTTCTCCACTGCAAGAATCCCGGGGGTCTGCATGGATTTCTCATGGCATCTTGGGCCCAGGAGCTCCCCGGGAGGCAAAGGGATGGGTGGGGGGCTCCCCCCAATGAGCTGGTCCAGTGGAATCCCCTAAATGCTCCGGAAGGGGGACTCTCAGGGTGACAGCAGTAGGAGGTGGGTCCAAGTCGGGGTCCCTGACCTCCTGGATCCCCCTGCGCTGCCCACCAACCTGCTCCAGGGTGCTGAACTCGGGGGAGGCCTGTGAGTCGGGATGCCGCAGACCGCAGAGGTCCACTGCTTCCCAGGCCTGGGGTGGGGCCTCATGCTTGCCATCCTGGCTTCTCCCCAACCCTGGCTCTGCAGGCTCATGTCTCCCCGAGCAGGACTGCAGGAGCCGTGCTGGCTGCCTGGGGCGGGTGAGCGCCAAGCCTTGGGGCACCTCCTGGGCTGGGCTCCCAAGGGGGGCGAGGTGGGTTCAGTGCTGTCGCTTGGTGGGCACGCGGGTCAGCATGGCCCCACCCACCCGGGAGGAGGGCGCAGCCTGGGAGGTGGGGGGACAGGAGCACAACTGGGGGGCAACAACATGTCCCGAGAAGAGGGGCCGAGGGGAGGGCGGGTCAGGGTGGAGGCACCGCCAGCGTGGACTGTGCCGGGAACTCCAGGCCCCCACCGCCGAGCTCAGCCCAACCCCTGTCCTCCCAGAACCTCAAGGACCACGGGGGCTGGTGTCTCTAGAGACCCTGGCAGACCCCCCCCCCCCATCCCTGAGGGTCCCGCACGATCAGAGCCGCCTCGCCGCCATCCATTCTCTTCGTGGTGGTCATGGTGGTCGGCTGCAGACCTGGATGGGCTGAGGTCTGTCAGGGAGAGGAGCCTATCCCGGCACAGGGAAGCGGCTGACCTGCCGAGCCGGCACGCGGACCCTGGGCCCCGACGGGAAGGGTGGGGAGGGGGCACGTCCTGCCCGGAAAGGCTGGCTTCCTCCCAGCTCCAGGGCTCCCTGGGGGCTGCGAGGGATGGCCAGTTTGCACGATGGTTCTAAACCAGGAGCCAGACCTGCAGGTATCCAGCTGAATACACCGAAAAGACAGCAGGTTGTCCGGTGATATTGCTCTAACCAATGCGCTCGCTCTTTAGTTTTATGTCATTGGGTCTCTACTTCCCCAGAGGCATTTAACCACTTGCAGCAAGAGGGGTTTGCTACTGCAGACACTTCCTTGCTCAGCAAGTAGGTAATCGCAGGCTCGTGGTTACCCGAAACCACCTTGGCCGATGAGTTAAGTGACCGTCACTGAGCTGAAACTGCTTTGGCTCCAGAGTTGGCTCACTCGCCTAGTGTCAGGGAGAGATTCCTCATCATACGTTCATTGGTGCTCACTCCCCTCCGTGGGAGGAAAGCTCTCCCTACAGAGGCAAAGGCAGAATCTCTTAGGCCTGCTGGAAGTTCTTGCTTAAGGCAGTTACAGAGGTTTAATGGGACGGAGCAACGTGAGGCTTCTGTTCAGTTATGTCAGGAGAACAGGACAGTGAATACAGCAGAGCACGCCGTCCTGTGTTCTCCAGCCATCAAGACAATGGGCTGCCCAAGCATAAAGGCCATCCCCCAAACTTCCACATATGAAGGTGAAACCAGGGGGCGCACATAAAGCCTCCACATGAGTGATGGAATCTATGGGTTCCTTCATTGGTGCAGAGGCACTGGCATTACTTAGCCAAGGCTCGGAAATTTTGTTGTTACCCAACAGGAAGTTACCTAGATGTACAGATAAGTCAGCAAGTTTACAGATGACTCAACTTGCATTGCCAGCTCCGTTGAACTTTTCATGCAGATATTCAAAAGATCGTGTTTTCCTATCCCAGGGTTGGGTCAAATTGAAGCAAGGAATAAATTTAGGTGAGCTTAGCTCCCTAACTCTATAAAATGGGCCTGCAGAACAATTTGGACAGACAGCAGCGTCTGGAACCCCAGTGAAATTACTTACAGGCTGACCCAAAGGGCCATTGCTATGCTGGGCCAGCTGAGGATTCCAGTGGCAAATCGAGCCATCAGAGAGGTTTCCCCCTTTCTTCAGGGACTGGGAAATACGAATGAGGGTGTTGTCCTTCCATGGAAGGGAGGGAGGAACAAGGTGAGGGACTGTATTGAAATAAAGGTATACAGGCCTGGTCCAGACGTTTTGGGAAAGCTGTTGGCCTCAGATGTCCTCTGCTTCAGGTCCTAATGGGCGTTATCTTCAGGTCGCCAGAGAGTGTGTAGGTCCAGTTGGGATTTGGTGCCTCCTTTAGATGTGACACTGAACCCAGGAGTCCCCTCTCTGGAGTTTGGTGGCACAAGGGTTAGTCAACAGGACTTGATGGGGCCCTTCCGGCGAGGCTGGAGAGAGTCCTTTTGGAGGTGCCTTTTCCAGTACCCAGAATCTCCGGGCTGTGGGCTGTGGTGTTCGGGGTCTTGGTCTTCCGGGAGTGCGCTGCAAAAGGAGTGCTCTGCCAGAGCCTGGTGATTTTCTTTCTTTCTTTTTTAGTTTTGTTTTTTAATTTAATTGAAGTATACTTGATTTACAATGTTGTGTTAGTTTCAGGTGGACAGCAAAGTGATTCGTTACACACACACACACACGTTCTTTTCCAGATTCTTTTCCCTTATAGGTTATTATAAAATATTGAGTTGGTTATCTATTTTATGTATAGTAGTGTGTATACGTTAATCCTAACTAGTTAGTTTCTTAAACTTTTTTTTTTTTTGGCCACACCATGTGGCTTGCACGATCTTAGCTCCCCCACCAGGGATCGAACCTGGGCGCTTGGCAGTGAGAGCACGGAGTCCTAACCACTGGACCGCCAGGGAATTGCCCAACTGGTTATTTTCAGTAGAAGCAATGAGGCCTTTACAATGCAGAAGTATTTCTCCCTTTCTCAGCTCGGATCAAAGAAGCAGGAGCCACGTGCTTTGCGTGTCCTGTTCAGGGACAACAGACTCCATTGAACGTGTGCACATACGTCCACTGTCATGAAAAACAAAAATATTTAATAAGAGTTTCAGAACTCTTGAGGGACCAGGTAGGGAGAAAATGTAAGTGCTTCAACCTTTGATGCCAAGATACACTTTACCAAATTGTTTTAAGTTATAGACAGCTTAAAGGAGAGGAGAAAAGGAAAACAAAACATTAAAGCAATTGGTTTTCCATTAGAGTTTTAGAAATTCTTACACAGTTCAGTTGTATGATCTTAGAGTTATAAGAAAGAAAACTGTGTTTCAGAGTACCCGTCAGAGTCCTTTCCATGAATCTCTTTAAAGAGGAACATTTGCAGAAGCATCAGAGTAAAGCAGTAACTATAATGACAGAAAGACTTGAAAATGCCCATTATTAAAAATCTGATGAGAATTCGTTATAATGGGAGTGGCAAGGGGATCAGCTTATCTCTATGACATATGTTTAAAGTGGTGAGCGGTTGGAAATTCCCTGGTGGTGCAGTGGTTAGGGCTTGGCACTTTCACTGCTGGGGCCCGGGTAACTAAGATCCTGCAAGCCATGCAGCACGACCAAAAAAACCAAAAAACAAAAACAAACCAAAAATCATGACCAATAACATTATATCAGGACATCTCAGAATTTAGCAATTTCATATGATTTTTGAGCACATGCTAATATGTACTTATACAACTATAAGGTTAAAAGATTCTGTATTCCTTCTTATTTAGAAGCCTATTACAAGCTTCCCATGTAATCTAGCTCATCAAATAAGCCTGATTAATTAAGCATTTTACCAGGTGAGGGACAAATCCTTTGAGATTCTCCAGGGGCCCTCTGGAAGAGCCCAGTTAGTGCAAGGTCAGCAAGACTTCATTTAGAACTTGATTTGGGGGAAGTTTGTCAAAAGTAACAAAAGGTTTTGGACATTTGACCAAATAGGACCACAGATCATTATGAAATGATACTTAATTATCGGTCTGACCAAAGTAACAATAAAAGATTTCAAAGGCAAATACAAGAGGTTACATAGTCGTAAGCAAAACTTAGATCTTTTAATATTGAGAGGAGGACTTCCCTGGTGGCGCAGTGGTTAAGAATCCGTCTGCCAATGCAGGGGACACGGGTTCGAGCCCTGGTCTGGGAAGATCCCACATGCCGTGGAGCAACTAAGCCCGTGAGCCACAACTACTGAAGCCCGCGAGCCTAGAGCCCGTGCTCTGCAACGAGAGAAGCCACTGCAATGAGAAGCCTGCGCACCACAAAGAAGAGTAGTCCCCGCTCAAGGCAACTAGAGAAAGCCCGCGCACAGCAATGAAGACCCAACCCAGCCAAAAATAAATAAATAAATAAATTTAAAAAAAATATTGAGAAGACTCAGTTTTCTTTAGTAATGAAAGGCCTGAATAAGACAACGTAAGCACAGGAAATAATTTTGTTAAAACACAAATCTTTGCTTTCTAAGCAGATTACTTTAAAAAAAGGTAAAGAAAAATCCTTCATAATCTCCCATGAGAAGCAGACCAATATTCCAAGAAAACCTTGTCCTTTTAGTAAATGAAAGAAAATTGTTTTAGTTTTACCTAAGTACACTACTGATTTTTAGTTTTTATAAATTTATTTATTTTAATTTATTTATTTTTGGATGCATTGGGTCTTCTCGTTGCAGAGCACAGGCTCTAGGCGCATGGGCTTCAGTAGTTGTGGCGCATGGGCTTAGTTGCTCCGTGGCACGTGGGATCTTCCCGGACCAGGGCTCAAACCCGTGTCCCCTGCGTTGACAGGCGGATTCTTAACCACTGTGCCACCAGGGGAGTCCTGCTCCAGTTAACTTAAAATCTATAATTAGGGGTTAAGCACTTGGACCCTAAGAGGGTTCAATTTTATTTTATTTTTATTTATTTTTTATTAAAGATTTTTTTTTTTGATGTGAACCATTTTGAAGTCTTTATTGAATTTGTTACAATATTGCTTCTGTTTTATGTTTTGGTTTTTTCGTCCCGAGGCATGTGGGATCTTAGCTACCTGCCCACGTATTGAACCTGCACCCCCTGCATTGGAAGGTGAAGCCTCAACCACTGGACCGCCAGAGAAGTCCCCCTGAGGGTCCGATTTTAAAGGGGCAGGTTTTCACAGGGGAGGGGAGAGGAAGAAACAAAGGGGGCGGAGTCTGAGACAAAGGGGGCGGAAAAGACACACAAGCTGGTGCCAGAGACAAAGAAGTTGGGGGGGCTTCCCTAGTGGCGCAGTGGTTGAGAGTCTGCCTTCCGGTGCAGGAGACATGGGTGGTGCAGGAGACATGGGTTCGGGCCCTGGTCTGGGAGGATCCCACATGCCGCGGAGCCCGTGAGCCACAATCACTGAGCCTGCGCGTCTGGAGCCTGTGCTCCGCAACAAGAGAGGCCGCGACAGTGAGAGGCCCGCGCACCGCGATGAAGAGCGGCCCCCACATGCCGCAACTAGAGAAAAGCCCTCGCACAGAAACGAAGACCGAACACAGCCATAAATAAATAAATAAATAAAATAAAAATTAAAAAAAAAAAAGAAGTTGGGGGAGGGGAACTCAAGGAACACAAGGCTTCAGAAACTGTTTTGTTCTTTTCAAGTTTTTTAGTTGTTTTGGCCAGTTTAGAAATGGTATCTTGCAAAGAGGAAATTTTAGACTTTCGTGCACATTTGGAAGCTTCCAGGTACCAATGAAAATAAATATCCCATTCTTCTTGTTTAATTTTAGAACCACATGGAACTTCCCTGGTGGCGAAGGGGTTAAAAATCCGCCTGCCAATGCAGGGGACACGGGTTTGAGCCCTGGTCCGGGAAGATCGCACATGCCGTGGAGCAACTAAGCCAGCGGGCCACAACTACTGAGCCTGCGCTCTAGAGCCCACGAGCCACAACTACTGAGCCCACATGCCACAACTGCTGAAGCCCGTGCGCCTAGAGCCCGTGCTCCACAACAAGAGAAACCACCACAATGAGAAGCCTGTGCACTGCAACGAAGAGTAGCCCCCCTCGCCATAACTAGAGAAAGCCCGTGCAGCAACGGAGACCCAATGCAGCCAAAAATAAATAAATTAATTTTAAAAATAATAAATTAAATAAAATAAAATTTTAGAACCACAGTTCTCCAATTTAATCTTAAGAAAAACAAGTTTGGGAAGATTGAAAGTTCCCTGTCATGGCCATGATAATTCTGGATTACTTTTAGTTGGTTCAGCCCACTTAGTTAAAAATGAGCATGTCAGGGGAAAGAGAAATGAGCATGTCAGGGTCCATAGCTTCCAAACATGAACCTGCCAGAGTCCCTGAGGGAGGGCTGCCCTCAGAGCATTTAGATGACCAGGATCCCTTTTCCTTACGTTCTCCTGGAAACCCAAGAAAGTTGCTGGAGTCCTAGCCCAGATTCCAAAAGGAATAAAGCAAATTATTGGATTCCAGTTAGCTCGATCCCCTTCACTCTTGCACACTCCAGAAAACAACTGAGTACTCACCAAGGGCGAAACCTTGAACCAGAAAGGATGAAACCTCTCCCCTGAAAGGACAAAGCCTTTCCAGATCCCGAAAAAAGCCAGAGAACTCAAAACGCAAAAAGAGCAGTTTGGAATCCAAGAAGAGACTCAGGGAAGTGATGAGCATGTAGGGCTCACAGTGTGGGTACCTCGCTCCATTCCAGGGCCCGTCATCTCTTGGGGTTCGCCTCCTTCAGATCCCACTTCTGACACCCTATAAATATATCAACTTTAATAAATGGTAGCCAGTTATTTTATCAGCGAAAGCGAGTTTATTCGGGAATAGCAGAGGAATTGCAATTTGGGATATGGAAACTATGGCAGACAAAAAAGCCAAATCCAGAGAACAAGGAGGGGGAACTTGCTTTTATAGGGAAAAGGGGGAGTAGGGAGGGGCTGTGATAACCAAAGATTCCATTGGAGGAGCTGGGGGTTCAATGGAGGCTTCCCATTGACTGAGCCCCTGCAGTCTCTGATTGGCTGGTCTGTCGGGGGTGGAGGGAAGTTTCCTTCCTCCTGCCTGATGGTAAGTAGAGGCACCTTCCTGTCCAAGATGTAGGCGGAAATCTCTTCCTGTTTGGGGTAACTGACATGCATATTCGTGGAGAGAGCTCCCTACAGACCCGTCCTGACTCCAACTTTAACTGAGCGTTCTGTAATTAATTCCACAACTTAAACTTCTTTTTGTGACTTTATTTTGTGCCTTTTAGTTGTCCAGTTTTTTCTATGCTTCTTTTTTCTTATTTCTCACTTCTTTTTGTAGTGGTACCCTCCAATGCCCAGTGTTCCATTTTTCTCCTTAATTGGTTGGCAGTTATACCACGAACACCTAATCTAACTCATCTTATATCCTCACTGGAGCAGTGAAGGGACTTTCCGTCACATGGGCTCCCATTTAGCCCTCTCCAACCTAAGGGCTATTCTTGTCCAAGTACTTTAACTCTGTCCCTTTGTTTCAACCCTGCATATCAGATATTATTATTATATTTCATTTGTATTGATTTTGATATTTTATTTTATTGATTTATTTATGAACTAGTTCCTTCTTTTTCAGATGCTTTATAATCAGTGTTCCAGGTTGTGTATGTGCCTGTGGACTGTTCTGGGCTCTCTATTGCCTTTTGTGGATCAGTTTGTTTTCCCTGGGCCAAGATCATGCTGTCCTGATAGTTACAGCTTTATAAGTCTGCAGAAGCCATAATAGCTAGCGGGATATCATTATTCTTGAAGAGTCATGTGGCTCTTCTTGGGCTTGTCTTTAATTTGATTTTGTCAAATTCTTTGAAAAACCTTTTAGGATTTGATCAGAATTGCATTGACTCTACAAATCAGTTTGGGGAATAATGATCCCTTTGCACTACCGTACACTTATTAAGGGCTGATTTAATGTTTTTCAGTAAAGTTTGTAATTTGCTGCAGACAGGTCCTGCTCGTTTTTGTTAGATTTATTCCCAGAAACAATACGTTTTTTGGTTGGTATTGTAAAGGGTTACTATTGTGTAATATAACATATATCAAGAAACGTGTATAAAACAAAATATATATTTAAAGTTTTATGGGAATTCTCTGGCCGTCCAGCGCACTCGGTGTTTTCACTGCCATGGCCCAGGTTCAATCCCTGGTAGGGGAACTAAGATCCTGCAAGCCATGTGGTATGGCAAAAATATACATATAAATAAATACATAAATAAAATTAAAAAGTTTTACTGTAAAGCAAGCACTCATGTGCTCACCATCTAGGTCAAGAAACAGGACGTGGTCAGTCTCCTAGGAGCCCCCTAGCCTCCCCTCTACTCACTGGCTCCCACCCCCACCCCTCCCTGGTGCCTCTCCCCCATCCCACTCGATGACCACCCAAATTTCAAGATAATTACCACCTTGGTGTTTTTTGTTTTTTGTTTTTAATATTTATTTATTTGGTTGCACTGGGTCTTCGTTGTGGTACTCGGGATCTTCATTATGGCACGCGGGATTTTTAGTTGTGGCATGTGGGATCTAGTTCCCTGAGCAGGGATCGAGCCCAGGCCCCCTGCATTGGGAGCACAGAGTCTTAACCAGTGGACCACCAGGGAAGTCCCTACCACCTTGTATTCTTCATACTTCAACCACCTAAATTTATAACCCTAAACAGTCTGGTTTAGTTTGTTTTTTATTTTGTAGTTTTCTTGTTTGTTTATTTTTAAAAAAACAGCTTGATTGAGGTATCACTTCCATACCACAAAATATACTCGTTTTAAGTGGACAATTTATTTTTATTTTTAAAAATTTTTTTATTTATTTATTTATTTTTGGCTGGGTTGGGTCTTCATTGCTGTGCGCGGGCTTTCTCTAGTTGCCTTGAGCGGGGACTACTCTTCCTTGTGGTGCGCAGGCTTCTCATTGCAGTGGCTTCTCTCGTTGCAGAGCACGGGCTCTAGGCGGGAGGGCTTCAGTAGTTGCGTCGCAGTGGCTTTGTTGCTCTGCAGCATGTGGGATCTTCCCGGACCAGGGCTCAAACCCGTGTCCCCTGCATTGGCAGGCGGATTCTTAACCAGTGCGCCACCAGGGAAGTCCCGATAATTTATTGATTTTTAGTACATTTGCAGAACTGTGCAAATATCACCACAATTCAGGTTTAGAATATTTCCATCATCCAGAAAGATCCATCCTGCTAATTTTCCATGAACCCCTGTTTCTACCCGTTTCTCAGACAACCACTAATCCTCTTTCTGCCTCTATAGGTTTGCCTTTTTAAGAAAGAATTTCAGGGGACTTCCCTGGTGGTCCAGAGGTCAAGACTTTGCCTTCCAATGCAAGGGGTGAGGGTTTGATCCCTGGCTGGGGAACTAAGAACCCACATGCCTCGCAGCCGAAAATCAAAAAAAACATAAAACAGAAGCAATATTGTAACAAATTCAATAAAGACTTTAAAAATGGTCCACATCCAAAAAAAAAATCTTAAATAAAAAATAAAAAAGCATTTCATACAAATGGAATCTTTTGTAGCTTTTTGCATCTGACTTTTCACTTAGCACGTTTTTGAGGTTCACCCATGCCCTAGGACATATCGGCAGTTGGTGTCTTTCTTTCTATTGCTAAATAGTACTCCATTAAATGGATCAAAGACATTTCGTTTACTCATTTACCAGTTAATGGACATTTGGATTGTTTCCATTTTTTGGCTCTTATGCATAAATGGTGCAAGGAACATTTGCCAAAAATTTCTTTGTATGGACATGTGTTTTTATATATCCTGAATCAATACCAAGGAGTGGAATTGCTGAGTCATATAAAAATTTTTTTTTAATTTAATTTTTAAAGAAACTGCCAAACTGCTTTCCAAAGTGGCTGCACCATTTTTCATTCCACCAGCAGTGTATGAGGGTCACAGTTTCTTCACATCCCTGCCAAAACTTGTTACTGACAGTCTTTTTTATTACAGCGATACTAATGTGTGGTTTTACTTTGCATTTCCCTAATAACTAACGGTGCTGGGCATTTTTCCATGTGCTTATCAGCCATTTCTATTATTCGAGTTGTTTGTCTTATTATTGAGTTGATCTTTATATATTTGGGCTATAAGTCTTTTATCAATATACAATATGCAAATATATATTTTCTCCCAGTCTATAGGTTGTTTTTAATTTTCATGATTTAAAAATATATTTTTTGTTTTTAAAATATTTTTATTGAAATATAGTTGATTTACAATGTTACATTAGTTTCAGATGTACAAAAAAGTGATTCAATTATATATATATGTGTGTGTGTGTATATATGTATATATATTCTTTTTTTACATTCTCTTCCACTATGGGTGATTACAAGATAGTGAGTATAGTTCCCTCAAAAAACGTCTTTTGAAGTGCAAAAGGTTTTTTTTTTTTTTTAGTTTTTAATTTTTATGAAGTCAAATTTCTTTTTTCTGGAATGGATCATGCCTTTGATGTATCTAAGAACTCTGCTTAATCCAGGGTCATAAAGGTTTTTCTATGTTTTTTTTTTAAATAATTGTATTTATTTACATATTTATTTTTGGCTGAATTGGGTCTTTGTTGCTGCATGTGGGGTTTCTCTAGTTGCAGTGAGTGGGGGCTACTCTTTGTTGCGGTGTGCAGGCTTCTCATTGTGGTGGCTTCTCTTGTTGCGGAGCACGGGCTTTAGGTGCCCGGCTCAGTAGTTGTGGCTCGCGGGCTCCAGAGCACGGGTTCAGTAGTTATGGCGCACGAGCTTAATTGCTCCGCAGCATGTGGGATCTTCCCAGACCAGGGCTCGAACCTGTGTCCCTGCATTGGCAGGCGGATTCTTAAGCACTGCACCACCCGGGAAGTCCTATTCTATGTTTTATTCTAAATGGTTTTATGTTTTTAGCTCTTATATTTAGGTGTATGAACCATTTTTGTACTAATTTTTGTACATGCTGTGAGATGAGGGTCTAAATTAATCTTTTTACACATCAATATCCAATTGTCCCAGCACCATTGTTTGAAAAGACTATCCTTTCCTCATTGACTTGCCTTGACCCCTGTGTCAGTTAGGGTCCGACCAGAGAAAAAAAATCAGTGAGAGATATATTTTAAGGAATTTCTAGAAATCAGTTTACAAGACTGTAGGGGCTAACTAGGCAAGTTAAAAAAATCTTAGGGCCGGAGTTGGAAATGGCAGGCTGAACCTCTGTCATGAGTTATCCATAGATAGAGTTTCTTCTTCAGGGAAGGTTCAGCTGTGCTCTTAGGGCCTTTCAGTGGATTGAATTAGGCCCACCCAGGTCATGTAGGATATTTTCCTTTACCTAAAGTCAAATGATTATGGACTTCACCTACAAAATGCCTCCACAGAAACACCTAGGTCAGGTTTTGCTTGAATAACATTTTAAACTGTCTGTCATAACACCTCTGTAAAAAATTAACAGATTTGTATAGATTTGTTTCTGGACTTTCAATTCTGTTCCATTGATCTATATGTCTGTCCTTATGCCAGGACCACATTCTTTTGATTTATGGTCAGCTTTATGGTCAGTTTTGCAATTGGGAAATGTGTGTCTTTCAACTTTGTTCTTAGTTTTCAAGATTTTTGTTGTTGTTGTTGTTGTTCTGGGTCCTTTGCCTTTCTATATAATTTTTAAGATCAGCTTGTCAATTTCTGGGGAAAAAAAAAAAGATTTCCTGGTCTTGATGGAAATTGCATTGACTCTATAGATCAAGGTGCAGAGAACTGCCATCTTAACAATATTTAATCACACTTAGAATTGCTTTTCAATTATTTAGGTCTTCTTTAGTTTCTCTTAGCAATGTTTGTAGTTTTCAGGGTGCAAGTCTTGCACTTCTTTTCTTCAATGTATTCCTGAGTACTTTATTCTTTTTGATGCTCTTGCAAGTGAAATTGCTTTGCTAATGTCATTTTCAGGTTGTTCATTGCTCGTATGTAGAAATAAAATTGAATTTTGTATATTAATCTTGGATCCTGTGACCCGTGGAACTCATTTATTAGTCCTAGTGATTTTGTGTGAATTCCTTAGGATTTTAAACATGTAGGATCATGTTTCTGTGAATAGAGTTTCATTTCTTCCTTTCCAGTCTCTATGCCTTTTATTTCTTTTTGCTGCCTGATTGTACTGGCTAGAACTTTCAGTACAATGTTGAGTAGAAGTGGTGTTCCTGATCTTAGGAGCAAAGCACTGAGTCTTTGACCATTTAAGTAGGATGTTAGCTGTAGATTTTCTTGTAGATGCTCTTCATCAGTTTGAAAAGCTTACCTTATATTTTTTGAGTCTTCAGAGTTTTTATCATGAATAAGGGTTGGATTTTGTCAGATATTTTTACTTCATATATTGAGAGGATCATGTGGTTTATGTTCTTTATTTATTAATATGATGTATTACATCAATTGATTTTCAGATGTTGAACCAACCTTGCATTCTAGGATTAAATTCCATTTGGTCATGGAGCATAATCCTTTTTATACGTTGCTTATTCAGTTTGTTAATATTTTGTTGAGGACTTTTGCATCTATATTTAGGAGGGATATTGGTCTAAATTTTTGTTTTCTTATGATGTCTTCATCTGGCCTTGGTATCAGGATAATTGTACTAGTTTTCTATTAATGCCATAACAAATTACCACAAACTTAGTGGCTTAAAACAACACAAATTTATCATCTTACAGTTCTGTGGGTCAGAAGTCCAAATTGGGTCAAAGTAGCTGAAATCAAGGTATCAGCAGTGTTGGGGTTCCTTCTCGAGGCTTTGGGGAGAGTTTGTTTCCTTGTCTTTTCCAGCTTCTAGAGGCTGCCTGCCTTCCTTGGCTCATGGTCCCCTTTCTCCTTTTCAAAGCCAACAACATGTGTCCCTCTGACCCATCTACTGTCATCACATCTCTCTCTGACCACAGCCAAGAAAATTTCTCTCATTTTAAGTGGTCATTTGCTAGATTGGCTCCACCTGGATAATTCAGGATAATCTCTCTATCTCAAGGTCCATATCCTTAATTACGTCTGCAAAGTCCCTGAGTTAGTTTTAGTAATTTGTGTCTTTCTATAAATTTCTAAGAATTTATCCAGTTCATGTAAGTTGTCTAATTTATTGAGATAAAGTTTTTATAGTAAACCCTTATAATCTTTGTAGAAAAAATTGTTTCAATTTGTTTTTATGTTGCACCTAGTATAGCCTTCTAGATGTACTGTCAGATTCTAGCCTTTCATAGTTGAGCTATCTTAGGAATCTTTGTAAATTGACACATGTACAAATTCTGTACTTTCTATTTCTGCAAAAAAGACTATTGGTAAGTTTGATTCATGTAATTTGATTATATTGAATCTGTAGGTAACTTTTAGGGTATACTGACATCTTAACAATATCAAGTCTTCTAATCCATGAATGCAGGATTTATTTCCATTTATGTAGGTCTTCTTTAGTTTCTATCAGCATGTTTTTTATTTTTTTATAAATATTTTTTGGGTTTTTTGTTTCTTTTTTTTTTCCTGGGCCAGTTTTATTAAAGAAAAATTGTTCATGATTTACTCTTCACCAGTCTGTTCTGGTGTGCTTCTAATGATATCAGAATCACCTGGATCAATGATAGACAGTGTGCATACTCTGTGTATTTCCCACACGCCGTGTCCAATTCAATATTATTGCCACTGTAGTGATGGACACCAGTTTTGGCCAACATGGCATAACACTCTATATCAGATTTCCTCAAGGCTGGGCAGTTGTTGGCAAGGACGACCAGTTTTGCTCTGCCTTGTCTGATCATTTTCAGAGTCTGCTTGTACCCCAGCAGGTACTTTCCACTTTTCATAATGATTTGGAGCCTAGAGTTGATCGACCCCAGCGACTTTTTCGTCTTCTTCGTGGCCAGCATCTTGCCTTAGGAGCAGGACTCCCCCAGCCCAGAGCAGCCACCAGGATGGCTGGGGAGCAAGACAACTTCGGCTTATTTTAAAATCACGTGGTTTGTTCTCTTGTTGTTGAGGTTTTTGTTTTTTGTTTTTTTAATATTTATTTTGGCTGCACTGGGTCTTAGTTGTGGCACATGGGATCTTCGTTGCGGCATGCGGACTCTTAGTCGTGGCATGCATGCGGGATCTATTTCCCTGACTAGGGATTGAACCCGGGCCCCCTGCACTGGGAATGCAGAGTCTTACCCACTGGGCCACCAGGGAAGTCCCTCTTGTTGTTGAGTTTTAATAGATCTTTGTTTGTTTTGGATAACTGTTCTTTATCAGATATGTCTTTTGCCAATATTTTCTCAGTTTGTATCTTGTCTTTTTATTCTCTTGACAGTGCCTTTCCCAGAGCAGAAGTTATTAATTTTAATGAAGTCCAGCTTATCAATTATTTCTTTCATGGATCGTGCCTTTGGTTTTGTATCTCAAAAGTCATCGCCCACCCAAGGTCATCTAGATTTCCTGCTATGTTATCTTGCAGAAGTTTTATAGTTTTGCATTTTATATTGAGGTCTGATCCATTTTCAGTTAATTTTTATGAAGGGTGTAAGGTTTGTGTCTAGATTAATTTTTTATTAGTTTTTATTGGTGTATAGTTGCTTTATAATGTTGTGTTAGTTTCTTGCTGTACAACAAAGTGAATCAGTCATACATATACATATATCCCCCTTTTTTTAGATTTCCTTCCCATTTAGGTCACCACAGAGCATTGAGTAGACTTCCCTGTGCTATACAGTAGGTTCTCACTAGTTATCTATTTTATACATAGTAGTGTATATATGTCAGTCCCAATCTCCCAATTCATCCCACTCCCCCAGATTAATTTTTTGCACGTGGATGTCCAGTTGCTCTATGACCAGAATCTTGTGGATTTTTAATTTCATTTGTTGAGCTTTTTTTAAATATAAATTTATTTATTTATTTTATTTTTGGCTGCGTTGGGTCTTCGTTGCTGCGCGCGGGCTTTCTCTAGTTGCGGCGAGCAGGGGCAACTCTACATTGAGGTGCATGGGCATCTCATCACGGTGGCTGGCTTCTTTTGTTGCGGAGCACAGGCTCTAGGTGCGCGGGCTTCAGTAGTTGTGGCGCGCGGGCTTAGTTGCTACGTGGCACGTGGGATCTTCCCAGACCAGGGCTCGAACCTGTGTCCCCTGAATTGGCAGGCGGATTCTTAACGACTGCGCCACCAGGGAAGCCCTGTTGTGCTTTTTAACTCCAGATTTTTCCATTTGGTTATTTTTTGTCTTGCAATTCTTTATTACAAAAAGCCATTATTTTCAGTCTTGAAAGTTTTAGAACCTAAGCATCTTCTCTTTCTGAAGAATTGAAATATTTGCAGACAAATATTTGTAGAAAGTGATGGAAGTCTACAAAAATATTTTGAATATCCAAAGGAAAAGCCTCAGACTTGCCTCTGGAAACACCGGTGGCTGAGATGAAGGATTGCACAGCAAAGTTTTCTGTAGAATGCCAGACTTGGGGCCAGCTCTTGCTGCACTATCAGAATGGATGCATCTTATTACATGATACAAGAATCAATCGAAGCCAAAATGACAGAGATTGAAGTGGAACCTATGACATATCTTGATCTTCCCACAAAAGTTCTTCACACAAATCCTGACTACCATAAAAGATTACAGAACCAGAGGAAGGTCTTGGATTGTATGGCAATGGTTATAGAAGAACTGCAATTATCAGTGGGGCAGCTGCAGGCCTTTATGGGCAAAAGTACTCAGTGCTTCCAGAAGGGGTCAGTACAGCTTGGGAAGAGAGGCACCCAACAGCCAGATCCCTCACCGGCTTCAAACTTCCGGAGCTTCAGCTGCAAGCCCGCCCACCACATGTTGCTCTGGGTCTTGTCAGTGACCTTCTGCAGCTTTTCTGTTACAAGATGCTCAAGAGGAGAGGAATGGCAGACTTCCCAGTGCCTGGTGACTGCCTGGCGTCTGAGCTGGGATTCTCCACCCTCTCGCCTTTGGAGGTGACTGGGTGGCTATAGGGTTCCTTAATTTTTTTCTAGAAGTGATGGGAACTGTCAACTTAAAAAAATGCACAACGTGAGAGTTGCGAGTTAAGTTTTATTTGGGGCAAAATGCGGACTGCAGCCCAGGAGACAGTGTCCCAGATCGCTCTGAGAAACTGCTCCACAGAGGCGGGGGGGAGGTCAGTATAGATGTGATTTGGGTGAAGGGGGAGTACATGCAATCACGCACACATTTTTTACAGAAGGTTTCTGCTAGTCTCGTGCAGGTCACTGCCAGTCATGCGGAGCAGACGTCGCCATGAAGGATTTTAGTGCTTGTCTAGATATGAGGAGATACAAGAATTGGGCTCATAAAATTGTCTCCTGAAAATATCCATCTATCGGAAGACCTGTTCTGCCAGTTTTACCCAGAGCCCAGAGGGCCTCAGTTCAGCTCTCCACCTGAGCTCCTTTCAGGGGGTGTTGAAAGTCAGCAGCTGCGGCAACACATGACTGAATCCTTGTAGAGGTAGATGGCAAGTGCCAATGGTGAGTGCCAATTTGTACTTGACAGAACGTTGTAGGAACACTTTTCCCAGGAATGTACAAAATGCTTGGAACTTTTTTCGGAATTAACCTCAGACCCAGTGGCCCATTCTTTTGAATATCCTTCATGGTCAGAAGTCATCATCCTGTGAAGAAGTTGTGCAGGTTTTGAAATAATCCAAAGTCACTCAGGACAAGTCTGATAACACATTTGGGCATTTCAAGTTGTAAAGTTATGGGACTAACATTCCAGTGTGTCTCAAAGGTGGCTCCAGGTAGAAGAGTTTTGCATCACTGGGGTATATGCGTCACTCCACAAGATGTCCAAATTGTGGAAACGCCGTATGCTCCGTGCCCTGATGTCCACTGTGTGCTGTAGCTTTTAGTTCCAAGTTGACATTCTGAGTCCCAGATCCATGGCAGGAAGGGACCAAGTGCCCTTTTTAACTCTTCTCTGTATTTGTTAATAATCTGCATTACAAATTGCAGAGTATAACGACATAGTTATAAAAACCTATTTTTATTTTAAAGAGCTTTCAAAAATTGAGATATAATTCACATACCATACAGTGTGCACAACTCAGTGGTTTTTAGTATATTCACAAAGTTGTGCAACCATCTCTATAATCTAATTTTGGAACATTTTTGTCACATCAAAAAGAAACCCTGTGCTTCCCCATTATTCTTACCAACCCCACCCCCAGCCCTAGGCAGTTCATAACAGGATCATACAATATTTGTCCTTTTGTTTGTGTCTGGTAGCTTTTACTTAACATAATATTTTCAAGGTTAATTTTCAAGTACATATCAGTATTTCATTCCTTTTTATGGCTGAATAATATTCTATTGCATATATATCCCATATTTTGTTTATATCTTCATCAGCTGATGGACATTTCGGTTGTTACTACTTTCTGGCTATTATGAATAATGTTGCTATGAACTTTTGCATGCAACTTTTTTTTTTTTTGGCCTCACTGTGCAGCATGCAGGATCTTAGTTCCCTGACCAGGGATGGAACCCACGCCCCCTCCAGTGGAAGGCAAAGTCTTAACCACTGGACCGCCAGGGAAGTCCCTGCATGCAGTTTTTTGTGTGGATGTATTTTTTTTTAATATCTATTTAGTTTGGCTGCGCTGGGTCTTAGTTGCAGCACGCGGGATCTTCGTTGCAGCATGTTAAGTTGTGGCATGAGGAATCTTTAGTTGCGGTATGCATGTGGGATCTAGTTACCCAACCAGGGATAGAACCCAGGCCCCTTGCACTGAACCACTAGGGAAGTCCCTGGATGTATGTTTTAATATCTCTTGGGTGTACACCTAAGCTTGGAAAAGAGTAATACACGTGCTGGGTTATGTGGAAACTCTATTTTTTCTTTTCCTATAAATTTATTTATTTATTTATTTATTTTTGGCTGTGTTGGGTCTCCGTTGCTGCACATGGGCTTTAGTTGCGGCGAGCGGGGGCTAGTCTTCGTGCGGTGCGCGGCCTTCTCACTACAGCGGCTTCTCTTGTTGTGGAGCATGGGCTCTAGGCACACGGGCTTCAGTAGTTGTGGCGCATGGGCTTCAGTAGTTGTGGCACGCAGGCTCAGTAGTTGTGACTTGCGGGCTCTAGAGCGCAGGCTCAGTAGTTGTGGCGCATGGGCTTAGTTGCTCCGCGGCATGTGGGATCTTCCCGGACCAGGGCTCGAACCCATGTCCCCTGCATTGGCAGGCGGATTCTTAACCACTGCGCCACCAGGGAAGTCCCTAAAGTTTCATTTTCTAAACGTTAATTTGATAAGATGATTTTCTAAAGACACTCTGGGGTCAGAGTCCCAGTTCTTAAGGATCAGTGCCCAGGAGAAGGGAATGGAGTGTTTTGAAAATGTAAGGGGTGGGCCTGTGCCCCCTTTCCCCTGGGCTCTCTGAGGTACCCTGTGCTGCCAGCACATTTACTGAGGATAATTCTGTCGACTGAAAAACTACCAGTGGAAACTATCCTGTGTTTTGTGTGGTATCAGCCAGATTTTTCTAACGGGGAAAAAAAAAAAAACAGAAAAAAAAAGACCTACCCCTCCCCCCCAAAGTTACTGCAACAACATGGGTGACTCTGGCACTGAGGGCCAGAAAGCCAGGAAGTACAAACCACACCAGTCCTTTTATAGATAATCCTATGACCCGTGGTGATAGAAGTGGTCGGCGGTGACCTGGGACTCGGGGGCGAGAGGAGCCAGCTGAGTCGGGGTGCGGAAGAACTTTGGGGGCTGATGGAAATGTATACTTTGGTTATGGTGTAGGTTCTGTGGGCATACACACCAGTCCCTACTCATCACACTCTAAATGGCTGCATTTTATTGTATATAAATTATACTGCAGCAAAGTTGATTTTTAGGAATGTGAATGATAAACCTAATGATTTTCTTTCGACCTTGATTAAAACGAAAAGAAGCCATGCCCCAAAAGACATCTTGGGACACTTGAGAAGGAGAACTTTATTGACAAAACAACCTTGAGAATTCCAAGTCCTGGTTACTTATTACTTTGCTCCGAGATAAGGGAGAGGGAGGTTGGAGAAGCGGGAACGGGGAGCAGAGGGGCAAAGGCTGCCTCTCCTCCGTGCCCAGTCCTGCTCTCGCCTCGCGCAGGGAGCAGCGGTGTCCCAAGGGCTTCCTGGGCCTTCCGTTTCCTGACGGCCACACAGCAGTGCCTTGTTCACCTAACCTGCAGCATCGTTTCCCGTGGAGAATGGCTCTGGGGCTCCTAGGGCACGGCAGCATGTCTGCTGGACCCATCACTACACACACGGGCTGTGCTCCCCCCGTCGTGTTTCTCATGTGGCTGTGCACGTATAATCGGTCAGGCCTGGGAGGTGTAAATCTCAGCGCAAACAAGCTCCCAGGAGTGCTTCCGCTTTTCATTCTGTTCAGTCCATTGCTGGACAGTTTTAATTCTTAGAAAGTTCTTCAGCACAAACCTCCAAAGTCAGAGTGTAGAGTGTATTCCCGTCAGGGAAAACAAGGCAGAGCATAAGACACAGACAACTCTGCCTGACCACACGGCCTGGATGCTGCTGTCACCTGGGCAGGAACAGACCACCCCCAAATCTACAGCTCTTCTTCCTCTATGGCCCCATTTTAAGCTAGGCACATCACTGAATAAAGACTATATTTCCCAGCCTCCCTTGCAATGAGGTTGGGCATGTGGCTATGTTTTAGATAATGGGATGTGAGCAGATTTGGCAAAAACAGACTTCTAGGAAGTGTCCTGGAAGGAGGGGGCCCAGGCCCTAGTTCACCTCTTCCTCCTCACTGTTGGCTGGAATGTAGACTTGATGGCTGGACATGGGCTGCCATTTGAGCCATGTGAATGGAAGGTCCACCCAGCAGAATAACAGCCTGTATCTTAATGCCACATACCAGCCCCAGACCACCTATTCTAACTTCAGTGATGAGAAATACATTCCATCTTATTTACATGGCTGCTGTTCTGCATATTGTCATATCTCTTTGGAAAGTTTATGGGACAATTTGGGTTGGGCTCCCTTGGGGGTTCTTGTCCATAGGGTACCAACGAGGAGGCCCACAGACAGGCAGAGGTGGATTTTATCCACCGGGGGGACACGTACTGGGGGTAAACCTGGTCTCCAGGCCCCATCTCTGAGCCAGGCAAGAGTTCAGACAGAGAGAGAATTCTTTTCCTTGCTCATGCCCAACACAGACACTTGCTGTGGAATGGGGGACGGGGTGGGGAGACGGCTGGCAGACTCTGCAATTCCAATGCCAGCCTCACCTGACCATCAGAGCCTTGCCCGCCACCCTCTGCTGAGGCTCCAGGCTCTGCAGGGTGATCTGGAAGCACCCCACTGCTGGTCCTGATGGTTCTGACGGATGTGGTCTGTGTCTTGAAGTGAGTCACGTGGTGGCCATGTCCACAGGGCTGTGACACATCCTGTGTCCTGCTGACCATCCACTCTTTGTGACTCCGGGGCCCTGAAATGTCCTCCCTTCCCCTTTTGACCAAATGGGAGAATAGTGCGTCACGGCCAATCGCTCCATGAGCACCGTGATGGGGTCACTTCCCAGGCCCTGGTTTGGTTCACCTTCCGGGGCCTGCAGAAGCCAAGAGCCACTATGGGTTGTAAAACCAAGAATGTGGCCCGCTGGCCAGCTCTACAAAGATCAAGTCATTGGCCACTGCAGTCGCTGACCGACAGTGTACCCTGAAAGGGATTCAGGAGCAAAGACAGGATGAGGCACTTTGTGATTTGGGAAAACAGGCTAAAACAGGCCCCTGAGAGAGTTAGATACATTTCAGGAAAAATTTTAATGAACCCGGATTCTTGCATCTTTCCATACCTTCTACCGAGATGTGTGCTTGGCTGCACACACCCCCTGGCCCAGACCACACAGATCCTGGCCGCTCCCCCACCTCTTCAGAGCAGCCCCTCAGAGCTACTGAGACGCTGTCTCCCAGGCTACAGTCCTCGGTAAGATCCGGAATAAAACTCAGCTCACGGCTCCTACGTTGTGCATGTTTAATGTCGGTCAACAGGTTCAACACAGCTGCCCCTTCCAGGGACACGCCCACCCTGCTCCAGGGCCCTCCCTGCCGGGCAGCGGGCCTCTGTGGCCGCCCTTCCGCAAGGTGACCCCAGTTCTGGCCCTGCCCCCTCCCCCAAGCCCCACAGATTGCCGGTGTTGTCACTGTAGCCACGACCGACCAGGGTCTGCTGGACATTTTCTCCCGTGGTCGCCCGAGGGAGACCTGGGCCCACCCGACTTGCTCTCAGCCTTTCCGGCTCTTTCCTCTGCGCAGCGCGCACCTTCGCCCCGCCTCGCTCGGGACGGCCACCGCGTGGAGCGGACCCGGCTTCTCAGCCCGAGCTGGGCCCGAGCGCCCCCATCCGAAGCGGCTTCGGCTCCCTAACCCTAACCCCTCGCGCCCGACCCCCCACGGGCCCCGGCCACCTTTCAGGAGACGAGGTCGCGGGCTCCAGACACGCGAGGGTGCTGCGGGGCGGCGCGACCAGTAGGCCCGGGTCCGCAGCCGGCGGCGGCGCGGGTGGGCGGTGCGGGCGCCTGCGCTCAGCGAAGGGCCGGCGGGGGGTCTCGCCGCCCGGGCCCCAGGGCGCAGTGCCCGCTGCATCCGCAGGGTGGCAGCACAGCCCGCACGGCGCGGTTCAGGGCCGGCGTCCTCGCCCGGGTCCGAACCCTGCCATCGGGCGCTGCTCGCCGTGCCCGTTCGTGGGAGTCCCGCCCCAGGCGGGGGGCGTCCCGGGCTCCAAGAGCCACGTTTCGGGGGTCCTCGTCCTCATCCCTCGTCGCGCCTAGGATGCCGGGTGGGCGGCGGTCGGGGTCCCCGTGTCCAGCTCGGGCCGCCTCCGCCCCTCCCCCGTCTCGCCTCCGCCCGGGGTCCTCGGGCGCCGCCTCCGGGAGGGGGGCAGCCCGCGCCCGCCCCAGCGTCCAACCACCCAGGCCGGGGGGCGGCGGGGGTGTCCGGCCCTCCGTCTCCGGCTCAGACCCCCGCCCGCGCGGGGCGCACCCAAGCCCCACGCGCAGCGGCGTCTGGTGGGCGGGGGGATGGGCGGCCTCCGGAACGAGCCGCCCTCCAGGCCGCGACCCCAGAACAGAGATGACAGCTGGTCTCTACTCCTCGCACCCCTCGCTCGGCGAGTGGGTGCGCGGGGCGGGGGCGGCGCCCTTTCCCAGCGCCCGCGAGTGGCCCCCGCCGGTTCTGAATGCAGAGATCGGGCCTCTGTGGGCGCCCGTCCCTCCCCTCTCTCGGCCGGGCCCCCACTGCCGAGCCCCCGGCCTCCCAACGCTGGTTTCCCCCTGCGGGTGCCCCCACCTCGTCCCCCCTCCCCCGCCGATCCCCCGCCGCCCCCCACCCCCTTCTCATTAGCATAGCAGCTGCTCGCCGAGCGGAACCCGCTCGCAGGAAAGGGCAGAGGCCTGGAGGATGAATGGGGCCCGCGGCTTCGGAGGGGGCGAGAGAAGAAAGACCGACAGACGGCCGCGCCGAGGGACAGTCCGACGTACAGCCAAGCAGAAGAATGCGCCGGGCAGAGGGAGGGGCGTGTTGGCGGCGAGCGGGGAGCCCAGGCCCGCCGAGGCGGAGTGGTGGGGGAGGGCGGCCTCCCTGAGACCCCGGAGCCCCGGGAGGGGCTGCGCTGGAGGCCTCGGGAGGAGAGGAGTCGTCGGTGATTTCCAGACTTCCCAGGGCCTGCACCCGTAGGCTCCGCGGCCTCAGGCTTTGTTTCCCAGTTGCACGCAGCGCCGGGCCTCCTTTCCTGTCCTCAAGGCCCGGGTGGACGCCGGCCTCCTCTCCGCAGGCTCCACTGCGACGTCCGGAGGCACTGGGCCTTCCGAGGGTCAGAGCTGCAGGGCCGCGTCCCTGTGCCTGTGTGCGACCGGGGCTGTGCCTCCCTGTGCTGAGCCAGGGCCTTTGAGGGACAGAGCCCAGAGGGCAGCCCCTTCCCTCTCCTCCTCCTAACCCGTCTCTTTGGCCCTTCGTTCTGGCCGGCTCTGTCCTGGCTCCCACGCCTGCTGGCTTTGGACATCACTCTTTCTGGCTGACCATTTTCCTGCATTTCCTGGTCTCTCTCTGGCATCCCTTCCAACAGTAAACACTTCCTGCGTCCGGCCGGGGTCAGGTCAGAGAGACGGACAGTTGGACAGGAGCTGCCAACACTCCTGGCCGGGGGGTGGGAGGTGGGGGGGAGTGGGGGGGAGTGGGGCGGGCCCTGCCCTTGCCCATTTGGTCTGTCCGCTTTCTCCATGGCAGCCACTCCAGGGGTTCCCAGAGGCCCAGCCCCAGAGAGGGTCAGCTGCACCTTCTTTCTCACCCTGGCCACAAAGCGGGAGCACCCTCTGCTCATTTGTTTACGGCTTTGACCCCCTCTCCTGCGCGAGTGTCTGGGGTGGGAAGTGGAGGTGAGGTCTGGCCCACCTGGGGTCCAGGTAGTGCCCAGGCCTGATGCCCCAACAGCGTCCAAGTTCTAGCACCTCCTCCTTTGGGGCCAGGCACCCCCAGCACCCTCAGCCACTCCCCCTGAAGGCTCAGGTCAGGCCTTCCCCTGGGGGCTCATTTGCATCAAATATTCCACTCACCTCTGTGACATCTAACCAAAGGGAGCTGGTCCATCTAGTGGGCCAGCTGGGGGTCAGTAAATGCTTGTGTAACCAACTGAAAATTCACTCGGAAAATCCTCAGGGCAGAACATAGTTGGAGATGCAAAGTAGGAAGAGGGTAAGGGCAATGCATCTGTCTTCCGGTCTTGGGACAAAATGTAGCTGCACCCCCCTGAGGGGAAGCTTATACCCTCAGGCTTCTCACAGGGGCGTCTGGAAGCTTTACAGGAGAAAGTTATCTTGTAACTCTCGAGTCCCAGTAAAGTTAAAACTTCCTTGGCCCACTGGCTCTCCCAGTCTCCTCTGGGCAGGCTACTCTTGCCCCGGGTGGATGTCCTCCCCTGCACCCCCTCCCATGCAAGCTTCCGGGGTGGACCCAGAGTCGAACTCGGGGTCTGTGCTCTGGGGGAGTGGCTGCCTCATCTCCCAGGCACCACCAGGGACCGGAGCAGAGGAAGCCTTTTACTCATCAGAAGTTCCCCAAAATTTAAAAGATACCCTTTCTGTGCAGCAGGTGGTCCAGCAAAACCCCACGGTAGCAGGGAGCGGGGAGACAAGAGGGGCCTGATCCCTCCTAAGACCCTTGGCATCTCAGGCTGGCTTTGGGAGGGGGGAGGGCGGGAAGAGCTTCAAGTAGAACTTTCCACGTGGAGGCCTTTGCCAGGGAGTGGAGGAAGCGGTTCTGGGCGCCCTCAGGTGCCCCACTCCCATGGCTGGAAGAAGGCAGGCGGGCCCTCACAAGTCCTGTGCGTGGCCACTGCGGTGCCTTTGAGCTGAGCCAAGAGGCAGCTTACCAGGCTCTGTCTTCAGGTGGAAACAAGCCAAGCGCTGCACAGCCGTCACCCGCAAACAGCATGTTGCAGCCTGACCCTCATCCCGGTGCCAAGCCCAAGAAGAACCAACAAACTTTTTTTAATATAAAAAGATCAATGAAAAATTTATTTATAAATTTTTCACGCTGGGCTACAAGTCTATATCGTACACTCAGGAATGTGCTGCAGACTTCATCCAGTTAAAAGTGATCACACCGGGACCCATACACAGCTTCCATGTAAGCCTAGAATGTCTTAACATTAATTAACATAATTAAAAAAGGTATTTGCATCTAGAAAAAATATACAGAAAAACTCCTTTTGGAGTAATCTGTGCCTCAGTTTCAATGTCTGCTTGTTTCACTGACATTATCAATATATTCTTCTCACACAAAGTTTTATAAAAAGCCACAGATGACTGCCCAAATCTGACCAGCCACGCACAAAGGGCCTCCACCCACCTGTGTCCTCAAGTGCTCCCCATTTTTGCACGAAGGGTCAGCAGCACTTCTACCCAGGGGAAGCCTCATTTAAATTTGAATAATTCAGCCTCCCTTTTATTTCTCAGGATCAAAACAACAAGGGGTGTGGGGTTGCATAGAAAATTGGAACCTCTGAGACCAGGAAGGGCGCCTTTCGGGACAGAAAGTGACGCAGAAGCACCGCCTCCGTCCTAGGTCCTCGCGCGGCCCCTCCCGGCGGCCCCTCCCCCGTGGCAGGATTTTCGGATTCGAATCGGGTCCTTGAAGTTCCGGGAGGCTGAAGAGGGGCAAAGCGGCCCTTCAGCTCACTCAGCAATTAGCACAAGAGATTCACAGTCTTATAGGCATTTTATAAAAATATAAATATGGGTACAGTTGCCTTCACAACGCTGGATACAACGCCCTTTAAAATTGGGTCTATAACCAAGATTCAAAAAATACACCTAAAACTTGGCTTAAAATATGTTAATATTTTATATTGTCATAAATGTTATGACATTTAATCGTGGCAAATCCATTTACTTTTTTTAAAAAAGTGTGCAATCGACTGTTAACTATAATAGAACTCACTAGAAAAGGCTTGATCCCCACCCCCCCCATCACCGCCACACCCGAGCACCCAGGCTCCCGCGGAAGCTTTGCAAACCGGCAGGCTTGGGGGATGGCGGCCTCTCACCGGACAAGGCGGAGGGAGGCCTGGGGCTTCCAAAACTCACGCGGAATTGTGTGGGTGAGTGTGAGAGAGAGGAGAGAGAGGAGGGAGGGGAGGGAGGGGAGGGCGGGGAGGAGGGGAGAGAGGTGAGGGAGAGAAGCCGGAGGGAGACGGAGCAGCATGGGGAAACCATCAGGCTGGGCGGTATTTCAGTGCAACCAAGAAATGACAGACTCAAGTTTTTAGTTTTAAGACTAGAAAAAAAAAATGCATCTTCCCCCCCATAACCACATTGACCACGCGAAATATTTTCCAAACAAAAAAATCAGGCGCACAAACATCACCCACAAATATGCACACACGTGATAAATAGTTTAGAACCCCGGGAAGAGCAGAGCGTCGTCTCCGTCGCGCGTCGGCCACGGGTCCTTCCACCTTCAGGAGAACATTTTGAGCGGAGGATCCGGTGTCTCGGGATTCCGAACTTGCTGGTAGCGAGACTCAAATTTCAAAGGGGCTGGAGCCCGCGCCCTGCCCCCACCCGCGCGGCGGCGGGCGGGGCCGTGGGAAGCGCTCCGGCCGGTCCCCAGCGGCCGCGGGGGGCGCCGACCCCGGGCCGCGGGCGGGCGGGCGCGGCTCCCGTGGGCACCGACTTGCGCGCCGGACTTGTGGTGGCCGCGGGCGCCGAGGGCCGGGCGCACACCGAGGTAGTTGGAGGGAAGGTACAGCAGGGTGGACACGCGCGGGGCCCGCGCACGGGTCGGGGTCCGGGCCGGCATCACCGGCCGCTGCCCGCGTACTTGGCCTTGGTGATGAGATAGAGCACGATGTCCTGGTGGCCGCCGAACGCGGCGATGTGCAGCGCGCTCCAGCCGTCCCGGTTGGCCAGGCGGATGTCGGCGCCGAACTTGACCAGCAGCTTCACGAGCTCCAGGTTGCCGTCGATGACCGACTGGTGCAGCGCCGTCTGGCCCTCGGGCCCGAACGAGTTCACGTTGAACTCGCAGTTGGTCATGTTCTGCAGCAGCGACTGCAGCTCCTGCGTGTTGCCCTTGCGCACGGCCTCCTGGAAGATGCGCTGCGTCTGCGGCGCCGAGCAGGTGGACAGCTCGGCCTGGCTCATGCTGCCGCCGGGTGCTGGCCGCAGGCCGGGCCGGGGCTCAGCGCGGGCGGCGGCTTCGGCGCGGGCCCCCGGCTGCCTCGGGGCGCGCCGCGGCGCATGGAGGGCGCGGCGCCCCCGGGCCCCGCACGCCGCCCCTAGGCGCTCCGGGCAATGGGGGCCAGGGGCCGCCGCCGCGGGACCCCCGCCACATCCAGCCGCGCCCGGCGGGCGGGCGACGGGGGCGGGCGCTGCGCTCGCGGGGCCGGCCGGGCCGGGGCGGCGGCGCCGCGCGCTCCCGGTCCTCGCTCGCTCCGGCTGCGGCTCCCACGCGGCCCCCACGCGCCTCCCCACGCGCCGCTGCACTCACCCACCCACCCACCGCGCCTGGGCGACTTTTACCTCCTTTATATTTGCATAACAATAGGGCGCCCGTGACGCGCGCGCCGGCGGCCCGCCGATTGGGCGGCGCCCGCGTGGGGGCGGTGCCGGGGCGGGGCGTGTCGGGGGCGTGTCGGGGGGGTGTGCAGCGCGGCAGGGGGCGCTGGTCGCCGGTCGCACGGGGCCAGGAGCCAGGTGGCCGTGTGTGTGTGTGTGTGTGTGTGTGTGGGTGGGTGTGTGGTGGGGGGGGCGGGGGGGGAGTCCGCGTCTCTACCGTCGTCCCGCCCACTCTCCCTCCGGCCACCCGGGGAATTCCAAGCTCCCTGTGAGGACAGACCAGGCCCGGCCCAGGGCCGAGCGCGACCCCGAGGGGACCCGAGGGCGGCCTCCCCTGGGTGGGTCTTCGCGGGCATTTCAGACTCGGGGGGCCTGTGTAGAGACCCCGGGTCTCGCTCTGCTCTCCTGGAGCGCTGGCCACGGACCCTCAGCGTTCCCAGCACCCCGGGCGCTCGCGGTGACGAGACCCGCCAAGCCCGGCCCGCGGGACGCATTTCCACGAGGCTGACACCCCCGCGAGGAGCTCGGGCGTGCGACCTCAGCCACGCGGGGCCCTCCCGCTCGAGGACGGCTCCCCTGGCGGCCCGGGTCACCCCGAGTTTGCTCCCTAACTTGACTGGCACGAGGAGCCAGGCAGGGCCTGGTTTCCGCCCTGCCCGGAGAAGAAGCGGGCCTGTGGGTGAGGAGGCCCGGGGCTGGGGGCGCTTTGGCAGTGGGGCTCCTCAGCGGGGGCCTGCCTCGCTCTCCTGGGCCACCCCCATCAGCGCGAACGGGACCGGTAAGGCCTGGCCAGGTGGGCAGCCCCAGGGAAGGTGCCAAGGCTGCTCTGAAAGAGAACTCTGAAATGACTCATTTCCAAACAGTAAACCCATCTTTTATTGACACTCTAACACTGCGGCCACATTTCCTCGTTAGGATTTAACAGTCTGTAGCTCTGCTGTGGTCGTTGGCAATTAAGGAGGAATGACTCTCGGAGCGGTAGGCCTGGGGCAGGCACCGGAATTCTTTCCGAGGCTGCTGGCAATTCCCGGGGAGGCAGCTCAGGGCCTCAGCTGCGGAGACCACCTTGTTAGGCCTTGTTTGGGGACGAGCTCGGTGGGTGTCTGCCCCGTGCCCCCCAGGCCTCGAGACTCACATGGGTGAGCCCTCACCTTGCTCCGTGACCTGGGAGGAGTTGCAGCCAAACCGAAGGAAACGCGGGGCAAGACCTCAGGCCTCTGACCCTGGCTGACTCCCCTGGGGTCCTTCCAGCGGCCAGGGAGGGCCGCCCGGGCCCCTTGCTCAGGTCTTCCTGAGGCTGGTCCCTGCTCAGACCTGCCCCCCCCCCCCCCCCGCCCCCAGGAGCTCTCCACTACGCAGGTGGGGAAGCCCGGGGCTGTGCTTGGCCTGGCCGTGGGTGTGACTGGGGTGCTGCTGCCGTTGGGAGCCCCTCCTTTGCCCCGCTCATCCTGTGGGGGCGTGTCCCTGGGCGCGGTAAGGGGGCCTGGATTAGTGGCTGCTGAACTGACCACCTTGCGGGTGGGGTCCCGGACCACCTCCCCAGCACCAGAGTCAAGGCATGGCTCAGAGGGAGGCCCAGCCGAGGCTGTCCTGGGCTCTGTGCACCCAGGCCCACGTTCACCTCCGGGCAGGGACCCTTGGAGTGGGGAGGTGTGACCCTGTGCAAGGCCATGACCTGCTGGACAACCCCCTGGAACAGCATGGAGGGGAGGGAGCTCTGAGGACATGTCTGGGGCAGGACCTCCTTCCGGTCACGTCTGTGGTTTTTGTGTATCTGCCAGGGCCTGGCTGTGCCCAGGGCCGTCCCCAGAAGGTGTTAGGTTCACAGAGAAGCCCCAGCCCAGGTGGGCTGAGGCCCCCTGGCCTGGAGAAGAGCATCTGGAGACCCCGCTGGGTCTGGGAGCAGAGCCTGGGAGAAAAGTCCCATTGACACCCCTGGCGGGCGTCAGACAAAGGGCCCCTGTGAGCTCAGTGTGGGAACGCGAGGCCGCCACCTCGAGCCATGAAATCGTCGGCTCGGTGCCCCTGGCAGGGACGGTGTGGCTGGAGTGGCCACAGGAGCGTAGCCTGAGGTCACTGCCCGCCCCACCCTTGCTCCGGAGCATGGGTCAGACAGGTATAGCCCCGGCTACCACCTGAGCCTCCCCCTCAACCCGCTGCGCATTTGTGGGGCTGGGGTGATGGCCACTCTGTCCATGGGGAGCCGATGGAAGGCCCGTGGCTCCTGCTGCACCGTGGCTGAGGGTGATTTTGCTCGGGGTCGCTCTGGTCCACACCCCATGTGCCAGGAGCTGCCCTGTTCAAGGACAGGACAGGGAGAGGGACATGTGGGGCACGGGCTCCAGGAAGCACTTGCTCATGTTTGCTGAAGGACATGTCCAAAAGGAGGGCGTTTGTTCCAAATGCCTTGCGGGGGGAGGGGGGGGAGGAGGCTCATCCCTGCCAGACCCAGTCCAGGGGCTCAGAGAAGCCCCCTCCCATGTGCGTGGCATTCTTTGGTGATGTGGTCACTTCCACAAACAGGCAAGGGCTTCACTGGCTCTGAAGGAGAAGCCCTCAACCTGGATCTGGGGGGACAGACCCAACCCTGACTACAAGGCTGGACCCCTGTCCTCCTGGGAGCTGGCCCAGGGGTGCCACCCTGGAAGGCCATGGTGGGATGGAGTCCAGGGCTGGAGAGGGCTCCCTCCTCCCTCTGGGGACCCCTTTCCTTTAGAGGCTCAGAGCAGTGGGCGGTGGGACACACCCAGGGACCCAGGCTGGGAAGGTCTGGGAGGGGCGGCCGGGAGAGGACAGTGTGGAAGGGGCGATGGCTAGAGCTGGGCCGAGGCCTGTGGCCACCTTAAAGCGCTTGGCAGGGGTGGGAGGGTGAGCGGGCAGGCGGGCAGTGGGGGCGGGGCTTCCAGCTAATTCATTAAAATGTGTCGGGGAGCGTGGGAAAGAGGAGAGCGTTTCTTCCCAGCAGCCCAGACACCTGGTAGAAGGGCCGAGAGGATAGAGATCAAATAACAAACACTCAGCCCCGGGCCAGCGGCGGCCTGAGCGGAGGAAGGACGCCCGGGGCAGGAACTGCAGCAGACAATCGCTGCAGCGGCAGGCCTGGCACCGGGGCCACAGCCCACCCTGTCGGCCTGGCGTCTGACCCCTAGCCCAGAAAGGGGCCTGAAGCGGTCACGGGGCAAGGAAGGCACTTCCCGATGGGCCAGGACCAGGGTGGGGGCTGGGGCCTAGGATGGGCTGGCAGTGAGCGAGTGAGCCCGGAGGGTCCCCGGACAGACGCAGCTAGTCTGGGCAGCAGAGGGGTGGGGAGGCGGGAAGCCCAGCTGGATGGGGCGGGCGTGGCGTGAGGACCAGGTCCCGGTCAGCTGTCCTCTCCTCTCCCTAGAGGGCTGCGCAGGGGGGAAGGGCAGAGTGGAGCTGGGGCCGGACCTGCCTGGCGGGCCTGGAAGGACACGGGCCTCGTCTCCCTGAGCCTGTGGTCCTGGCCTCTCCCTGGCTCCGGCCTCTGTCTGTCCAGGGCCTCGGGTCACAGAAGAGTCTCCAGGATGCAGCTGGGCTGGGGAGCGGGGCCGGCACCCCCGGCTGCTTCCTCTTAACCCTACGGGGGGAAGGAGTGTGGACGGGGCTGCCGTCCCAGGACAGGACGTGCGGCCGGAGGTCCCGCTCTTGGAAGCAGCACCCCAGCCGCAGAGGGTCCCCGCCCCGGTGGGGGCCCGCTCACCCTGGCACCCCTGCCCGACCCTTTGGCTCAGTGGCCTGAGGGTGGAGGAAGGCTGGGGTGGCAGAGCTGGCCCTCGCACGCAGCCCACGTCCCTGGGCTGGCCTTCCTCTCTCCATCTGTGGGGCGACGCCCTGGGTTGCTGGGGAGCTGAGTGGGTCAATGCCTGGCGCCCAGCGGGGGGCTGCACCCTTGGGGGCTCAGAGGCATTGGCCACCCTCATGTGGTCAGGAACAGAGGGACGGGGCAGAGGCCGGCATGGCACCGCCCATGCCCCGCGGGCCTGCAGATGTGCCCCGCCCTGGGGAGAGGCGGCACCCTCCCCGGCCCCCAGGCCCCGCCACCCCGAGGCTTCCGCCTGGCTCCTCAGCAAATCTGAGCTGGTTTCCGCCCCGGGGCAGGAAGGACAGGAAAGGGATGTGAGCCGGGGTGGGTGCGCATTCCTGGGGGTGAGCCAGGAGGAGGCAGGCGAGGGCAAGACGGGTCTGTGCCCAGGCCCTCTGCTCGCAGGAGCCCCGACCCGGCTCCACCGCCCGGCCCTGTGGGCCCTCTGGGTGTTGGCACTGGCTCTGAGCCTTAGTTTCCCTTGGGGGGGGGGCGGCAGCAGCTACTTCCTGCCGTTGGGAGGATGGAGGCTCAAACGCACATGTGCTCGGGGCCCTCCAACACAGTGCCGACTGCTGGTCTCTCTCACCCGAGGAGGCCACCCAGCCCTGAGCCTGTGTGAAGGAAAGAGGCCCTGTGGGGACATGGCCCAGCTGGGGCCTGTTCCCTAGGAAGGCCCCCCAGGACCCCCATCCGCGCTCACTGGAGTCTGAAGTGCCAGGAGGGTCTTGAGGGCGGCCCGCCTGGGCCCTGGGCCCGCTGCGGGGAGTGAGTGGTGCAGGGGCCGGCACATACCGCCACAGCAAAGTGGGTGGACCACGCAGCACATGGGGCCCAGCCACCTGTCCTGCACCCCTCCAGCCCCGCTGAGCACCAGCAGACTTGGGGAGCCCCCCCGGTGTGGCCCTCGGGCCTTTGCCCAGGCCGTTTCCTCCTCCAGGCATGCCTCCCGAATGCCTCCTTGCTGAGCGCTGGGCAGTTCTTGGCTCAGGGTCCAAGCCTCCTGACCGCGAGGAAAGCTCCGTCTTCCCGGGACGGCTGCGAGGGGCTGAGCGCGCTCGGGGGTGTGAGGTGAAATGGTAAGCAGCCGAAGGAGTCCTGGCCACCACCCGTGCAGCGTTTCCACTTTATTGCCGGCTGCCTCGGCCCCCAGGGGTGACGCAGGCCATGGGGCCAGGGGCCCAGTCCTCAGGAGGGGCTGCCGGCCGGGCTGGGGGCTCGGCTCGGCTCGCGGGAGCCGGGGACACCTTCCAGAACCTCTCGGAAGTTCTCGGCGACTCGGCCCAGGTGGGAGCCCTCCCAGAAGACTTTGCCGCAGCCCGTGCAGCAGTAGAAATGCCGCAGCCCCGGCCTCCGCAGCACGCCTGCCGGGACCCCCGACAGCTGCAGTCGGGTGCCGTTGCCCAGTCTGGCTGGCACGCGGCTCTGCAGGTCCTCCTCCTCCAGCCAGCGGCAAGACGGGTCGTAGGCGCAGCCCCCAGGGGCCTCCTCTGGGGCTGAGCCTGGACAGGCGGAGCAGCCACCCTGAGCCCCCGCCCCACTCTCTCCAGCGGCCCCTCCTTCCGTTTCCCTAGCCACCCCACCCCCTGCCTCTCCTACCCAGGGACCTCTGGGTCACAGGTGACTGACCCCTCTCTCTTCCCAGCCCTCCCTGACACTGCCCCCCAACTCCCCAGGGCACAGGGACCATCCCCTCAGAGTGGTCCCCTCTGCCCCATCCTGGGGTGGGTCCAGATGCCAGGGCCCCTTGTGTCCTCGGTGGGTGGTCCCAGGGCTCACCTGTCTCCCGTTCATCCTCGATTTGGGCGGCCTCGTCACCTGTCAATCAAGGATGTCAGGGTCTGTTCTAAGGATGCACTGGCAGCCCCAGCGCCCACAGGGCACCTTGAAGTGCCCAGCCTTTCCCCCACCCCCAGCAGAGAGGGCAAAGGGCAGGGGGCCAAGAAGCTCTGGCGCCAGCCCAGTCCCCTCCCATGGGAACTCACACCTTGGGAGGTTCGTGGGGCTCAAAGGTCCCTGGGAACCATGTTCTGGGCGTAAGATCGGCCGATTAGGGCACTTGGGGGCCTGAGAACCGGCGGGCAGGGTGGGGTGGGGGCGGCCCGTCGGTGGCGATGAGCAGATAAGCCCACTGCCAAGGAGGGAGTTTCGCAACCAGCCAGCACCAGGTCGGTGGGCGGGCCGGGGCCCAAGGGACCGCTGGAGCTCAGGGTGTGGGAGAGACCCTGGGAGGCGGCCTCCTCCTGACCCTGCAAGAGGGCCCCACCCGCACTGAGGGCACGGTGTGACGGCCAGGGACACGGCCAGGCCGGCAGCAGCCAAGGGGCCAGTGCGGGATGGAGGCGGCGATGGCCGAGGAGCCCTGGCCAGCAGGTGGGAGAAGCGTCCCCCAGGCCCGTTGACCCTCGTAATTTGCTTGGCAAACATTTCTTTGCAGATGGTTCCAGATTAACTGCAGCCAGATCTGAATGGATGAGGCGCCCACACCAGCCCTGCCGCCCCCATGGAGTCCAGCGAGGCCATGACCTCCGTCTGGCCTCCCTGCTTCGCCACAGCCTGTCTGGCCCCAGCCCTTACCTGCCAGCTCGTGAGGGTGCTGCCCAGGGCAAGTGTGAGCCTCCGGGTGGGGTGTCGGGGGCTCGGCGGGGCTGGAGCCCGGGGGGGGCCCCTGTGGGGGGCACTGCTCATGCCCTGCCCCTCCCCCCAGCCTCCAGCACGTCCTGGCCATGCTGTGGAGAGCTGAGAGCTGCACAGGGCCGGACGCAGGCCGTCATGACAGCTCAACCACTACGTGGGTGGCCCCAAATCTCCGAGGGAGGCGGGAAGGACAGTGAGAAGACAGCACCCTGGAGGAGCACCAGCTGTGCACAGGGGCCCGGAGGCACCCTGGCCTCAGGCTCACCCCTTTGGCTGTCCCAAGATGCCCTTCGTAGCCACCCCATCCCGCCCTCCACGGAGGGAAACTGAGGCCGGGCCCCTGAATAGGACCTGCCCTGGTGGGGGCGGACAGCGGGGCTCGCCCTCCTTCCTGTGCACCCAGGCTCACCTACGTTCAGACCGCTACTTGGCGAGGCCAGTGATGCAGCTGTACGCAGGTGAACGTGTGTGCTCTGCCCGTGTGTGTTCATCTGTGTGCGCACGTGACCGAGTGTGCACGGGCACGTGTGTGAGAGCGCATGTGCCAGTGAGCATGTGTGTGTGTCTTCACGTGCAAGATACACGTATGCGTCCATGTGCGGGTGCGCTCCACGTATGGGGCAGGGTGATTAAGCAGGGCCCACTGCAGAGAAAGTGGGGGACACTATCCCGGGGGCCCTGAGTGCCGGAGCTTCCCGGTCTCCTGGACCAGAGGCCTGCACACCACACAGAGGGGAGCAGAGGCCACAGCCCTCGTCCCGGCCCTGAACATTGTCTGTCCACCCCCACACCCCCACCCTGGCACCGGCACCTCCCTGGCCGTCCCCGGAGGTTAGCCCTGGGAGCACCCAGCAGCTGGGCCACTGCCCACAGACTCCACGGAGCCCTCTCCTGAGCGAGGCACACTCACCTGTGCTGCTAGGGCCTTCTGGGTGGCCGCTGAGCCACACAAGCTGCTTCATTACATCCTTGGAGACCTTCAGGTACTGGTGACAGTTGCAAGCCTAGGGACGGAGGAGGTGCTGAGGCTGCGGAGGTGCTCTCTCCAGCCCCAGCCCTGTGTTCCTTGCAGCTCTGGGTCTGCCCAGGGGGTTTCACAGAGACGCACGACACCTCCCTTCCTCTTCTTGCAAGACCATGGGGCGCACCACCTCCTGGGAGCCCTCCCTGACTGCACGGGCTCCAAGTGGGCCCTGGGCAGCCTCTTCTAATTCCAAAGATGCTAGAGGTCTCTGCCATCACCCAGCTTGTCCTCCCCAAATACAGAGCCAAGCCTGGGCCCCCTGGGATGGCTCAACATTGGTGGGGGATGCAGGCCCAGCATCAAAGTGTCAGGGTGGGCGGCCCTAGAGCTGCTCTGACCCCTCAGCCCATTTTGGGGCATGCCAGGGCCATTTCAGTGTCCACGCTTCCTAATGACGCCTGCTGCCTGCCCTGCGCCAGGGGCTGGCATGGTCTGGAGGCTACTGGGCACCGAGTGTGTGAGGGGCAGAGGAGCAAAGCCATTTCCGCTTCCACGCAGAGTCCGGGTCGAGGACACATAGCGGGCTCAGCCCCACCGACCTTACTGTCCCCGAGGGTGGGGGTGGGGCTTGTGGGGCCCATCCTGCCCTCACAATGTGGCCACCCTGGGGCTGCTCCAAGACAACCACTGCCTGGCGGGGTGTCAGGTCTGGACATAGGATTCCCAGAGCGAGGCAAGGAGATGGGGTGGGGGGCCCGGGCGCCCGCTGAAACCCAGCTCCCAGGCGGGTACATGCAGGTATCCTGTCACGGGAGGGGGGGTGAGCCTGTCCACGGGGAGGAGGGGCCGTGATGGGTGCTCAAGCGACGGCTCCGGGCCCCCTCCTCACCTGGTGAGCCCTGTCAGTGCCCTGGATGACAGAGCGCCTGGGGTGGGTAGGAGGCGGTGGCCACGGGCTCCTGGAGCCACAGGCTTGGGGCGGGGAGAGGGCTCCTGCCCTGCCCCCCCCACACCCTCTTCCCACGGCCTTTCATCACGGAGCCTGCTTTACCTGTGGCCTCACTGCTCGGCCTCCAGCATCACAACCCGGGGTGGCAGGGGCGTGGGCAGGCACCAGAGGGCAGGGCCGCCTCTGCTGGGAGGCTGGGGGGGCGAGGTTGATCCTCATGCAGGACCCTCCCCTGGGTCTCTCTGGGGGGCCTCCCCACACCGACCCCGGCCAGACTCTGGGCTGGCCTCCGGCACAGGGAGACCACTGTGGGCTTTGCCCTCCTGGTTGCAGGTCCAGGGGCTCTTGGGGCAGGAGTGAGGGCAGAGACCCGGCTGCAGGTCAGGCCCGTGGTCACTCCAGGTCCAGCTGGGGAAGAAGCTGAGAAAAGGCGGGCTGTCTAGCCTCCGGCCCCTGCCCTGGGCTGCCTGCCACAGAGGCCCAGGCTCTCCCTGTCCAGGCCACCCGAGGGGACAGCACCAGCAGGTGTGGGAGGGACGGCTCAGCGGAAGGAGGGTGGGGTGGGGTCCTCTGCAAGGGGTCCGCCAGCCTTCCCAGGACCGGAGGTGTGCACGCCTGGGCGGGGCCGCCAGCTCACGCTGAGTCACTGCGCGCAGACAAACGCCCGGTGCTGTTGTCCGCGAGGGCCGGCCCCACCCTCGGGAAGCACCGGTGCTAGTTTTCCCACGGCCGCTGCCCACTGTCGGGTCTTGCTGTCACCCTGGCCCCCACCCCCACTCCTGGCTGGAAAAGCCGGTTCTGGGCCACCTGCCCACCCCCTGTCCTGTGGTCCCCATCTGTAGGAGGGCCTGGCACCCAGGGCCCCCCTGTCCACCCCACGGCCCAGCAACCCTTGCCTGACCACCTGCTGTGGGTGGCTGCGGGCCTGCCCTTGTGGGGCTCCGAGCTGAGCACACGCCCATCACCCTCCCCACGCAGAGGGGGACGGAGCCTCTGACCTCCCATTGTGGAGAAGGGGCCTCCGAGGGGCTGAGTAGCTTGCTCACGGTCACACTTGGCTGGCCAGGACCCCACACCTGGCAGGGTCCTTACCCCGCCAGCCCCCAGCCGAGGGGATGCGTGCAGGTGGTGTCTGAGCCAGGTCCACTTCCTGCAGGGGGTGTGCAGACCCCAGCCTCGGATGCCAGCAGATCTGGGCAGACGCCAGTGGGGGGCGGCGGGCGCCCTGGACGGGCGGACAGTGTGGTCTTGTTGGTCCCGCCCAGTCTCCTTGCCCCCATCCAGCCTGGGAGCCTGGCGGCAGGGCGGGCCTCCACCCCCAGAGCCTGGCTGGGTGGGAGGGGCCAGGTGAGTCGGGCAGGAGGGGCTGGGAAGGTTCCTGCCTCCCCTGTCCCAGGGGTCCACCTGCATGCCTGGTTGCCACAGCTCCCAAGGGTGCTTGGGGCCAACGTCCACCGTGCCGCCCAACCCCAGGGCGTGAGGCTGCCTCTCCAGGGCTGGGATGCCAGCCGGGACTGGCCCAGGGGCCTGGTGGTCCGCCCTCTACGGCCTGTTCCCTTCCCCCAGGCCCGAGGAGGGCAGGAAAGGCCACTTCCCTGGGAGGCGCCCCCGGCCCTTCGCTGGGCTTGGCGGGTGTGCGAGCTGGCACCCTCCGTTCCTCTAAGACTGGGACTTGGGGAGGGGGAAGCTGGAGGGCTGAGGGATCGGTTCCCAGGTGCTGGGAGCCATGCCCATGAGCAGGCCAGCTCTCAGCTCTGAGCCCAGGAATCCCACCCCCACCCATCACTCCCCCTGGGGAGTGACTGCCACCAGCACAGCCAGAGCTGAGCAGAGGCGAGGTCACGGGGTCTGTCCTTAACTGTGTGTCCCCAGGCACGTCTGCTCCCACCAGCCGTGGACGCACACTTGCCGTGGTCCGTGGTGTCTGCTGTGCCACCAGGTAGTGGACGGCTGGTGCACTGATGTCGGGAGTGGGGAGAGGGCTGTCACAGGCAGGCCGGACTGGGCCACAGAGTGCGGTGGGAGGGGCCTTGCACACGCTCCTGCCCAGAACCCACCAGCCCCTCCTAGGGCTGAGAGCAGCACCATGCTAACTGCTTATAAACACGCTTGGACCCCCATCAGCCCTGGGCCTCCCCGAGTGGGGGGCTGAGGGGGGCGCGGTGGGAGATGGGCCACGCCGGGGGCTGCCAGGGCACAGAGCGTGAGAGAGGACCAGTGGTCCCTAGGGGACAGGGCGGCAGGAAGTGGCCTTTCCAGGCTGGGAGCCTAGTGGAGGGACCCAATGCTGAGGAGGACCTGGCCAGCAGCCGGCCTGACCATGCGCCCTGGTAGGCCAGCCGCTCTCCCCGCCCTCAGGCCCACCACCCAGTGGGATGTGAGGTACGGTCCGTCTGGTACCCAGGCCCCAGGAGACCCCACAGGCAGGCAGGAAGGAGGCTTGGGCTGAGAAGCTGTGACACGCTCTAGAGTAGTGGCCCATTTCTTGCTCATTTAGAGCAAATTTACAGCAAAGCATAAAAGAGCAGAAGAAAATAAACATCATCCCCGTACGACCACTGGGCGAGAAAAGCCAGCATGGGGTGACGGGGTCTCCGGCACCTTCCCGTACACACCTACACTCGGCAAGTGTCTCCTACTCGTGCCAGAGGAGCTGCAGGGCAGCAGTGTCAGTTCCCAGGGCCCTATGGCCCATTTGGTCCCTGCCAGGCGCCACCCCCCTGCCCCACCCCTCCCCGGCCTTGCCTGAGGTCCTGAGACCGGTGGGTCCAGAGGCCTCCCTGGGCTGGCTTGTGCACCGTGACCCCCCAGAGCTGCCCCAACAAATGGTGCAGGGCAAGGGACAAAGGGCTGGTATGAAAGACCCCCGGCCTGGGGGCGGGCCTGACACCTCGCTACAGGCAGACAGAGGCCATGGAGGAAGCAATTAGGCGCCGCCCTGGGTCCGCTCCACACCTCACTCTCCCACGCTGTCTGGCAGCGCTTTGAGGGGTCCTGGGCCAGCTGCCCCCCAAGTGCCCGGGGGGTGGGGCTGTGAGCCTCTTTCAAGACAGGCTGGCCTGGCCCAGGAAGGCCCTGCTGGCCCTGGCACTGGGCTGGGGGCTGGGAGCACTGTGGCCCCTCCCGTCACAGCTGAGATCCCAGGCACTTACAGGGTTCAACCCCCCACCTGCCAGCCACGGGCACATGCTGGGGCAGCAGGACCAGGCCCCAGGCCCCCGGGGAGGTGTGTGGTTGAGATGGGGCCTGCCTGGGAAGGTTTAAAATCCCAGCCAGTGCTCTTCTGACCTGTGAAGCAGGCTTGCGGCCCTCTGTCCCCACTGCTGGAGACCTAGGATGGCAGCCCTGCAGGGGCCCCGCTCTGTGCCCGCCCTGCCCCCAGGCCCAGGAGGGTCAGTTCCCACAGGCCCGGCCCCTCCCCCACCAGGCCATGGTCCATCCCCTTTGTGGGGCCCGGACAATGTCTCCGCAGACAGAGCGGGGGATGGGCCTCTGGCGCTGTCGGCCCCCTGGGGGGTCAGGGGCCACGGGTGCTGGGGCCTGCGGTGTGTGAGAGACCCTGACAGCGCCAGGTCTGGGCACACGCGTGTGCATTGGCACTCCGCAGGCGTGTGTCTCGGAAGCACCCAGGTCCTCGGGGTGCAAGAGCACCAGCTTTGGAGCAGCTGAGTGTGTCCACGTGTGGGCGTGAGTCAGGCGTGTGAACACGGAGCCTGTGTGACCCGGCATGTCACGTGAGGACACAGGGCCTGCGTGAGTGGATGTGCCTTTGAGTGCTCGCCCAGCAGCCTGCAGTGCCCCACACGTACGGTGTGTGGGGGGGTCTGGAGGTGTGTTCCTGGGGTGGGAGGAGTCCTGACGGGGAGAGTCCGCCTCTCCAAGCAGATGGGGAGGGGACAGGGGCATCTGGGACAATGGGAGGAAAGCCACGTGCCCCGGGCAGAAAGATAAGCATGGTGTCCAAGACGCAGTCTGGACAACACAAGGCCTGACTGAGGGGCACTGCCCGGCCAGGGTCACCCCGGTTAGGGACACAGGGGAGGGTCTGAGCCCCTCCCTCAGGCTCTCTGGGGCCGGCAGGCCTACAGCCCGGGAATCGGTCACTCCCTGCCCTGTGTGCCTTGATCCTCTCAAGCCTTCACCCCCTTCTTCCAACTGTGCCAGCCACAGCCCAGGGCCCACTTAGAACCTGGACGTGCAGACCTCACTGCATGGCGACAGCCGGACTGACAGCCCAGCTTAGGCCATCTAAGGCCTATCAGAATGAGACCCCACGTCCAGCTCACTCGGATGGGTCGGGGCCAATGTCCACCGAGGCAGACAGAAGGGTGTGAGCCACTGGGCCTGGACAGGTGGCCAAGTCCTCCCCTCCTCCTCGCATCCTGGACTCTGACACAGGACAGTCACAGCCCCCCTCCAGGGGGACCAGGGAGAACGCGGACCAATATGTGAATTTCAGATAAAACATGGGATTCTGCTCTGAAGTTCGCACTTATCACGGGTCTGTCCTGGCATTTCCCAAGTCCGGCCCCCAGCCCTCCCAGGCTCTTAGAAGGAACAGAGGCAGTGAGAGAGCTGCAGGGAGGCCCCGGACCTGCTCCCACGGCAGGGAGACCCCGACGAGGGGCAGTGCTCACCGTCCCCAGGCAGGCATGGCCAGCACCCCCTAGCTCTCTCCGTGAGGTGAGGGTGGGTGGGTGGCCACATGCCCTGGGTTAAATCAAACAGAATCTGGGCCAGAGAATGCCCTCTGGACCCAGGCCCTGGGGTGGCTCCCCATCCCCTTTGGCCCCTCAGCACCTCCCCCTAGGCAGCACATCCCCCTTGACGCCCATCCGTGGCAAGACGCTGGGCAGCACCCAGCCCCCTCTCCGTGGCCCCCAGTTAGCTGGTTTTCCCCCTCCCCCCGCCATCCACACCGCCACAGCCCCAGCACCCTCCTAGGCGGCACGTACACCTCCCCTGTGGCCCCTGAGCACCCCGCTGCGAGCACATAGCACCCCTCCCTCGAGCACACCCCCAGGCGGCACACAGCCCCCGCCCAGTGGTCCCGAAGCCCCCCCCCGGTGGCCATACCCCTCCACCGTCCCCGATGAGCCCGGCAGGCGCGAGCCGTTCCCAGACGGGGGAGGGGCGCGGGCCGTGAGAACCGCCGGCGGCGGGCGCGTGGGAAAGCGGGAGGAGGGGCGGCGCGGAGGGCGGGGCGCGCCTGGGAACGGCCCCCGCCCCCGCCGGCCTTTGAAAGGGCCACTCAGGGCGCCCGGCCCAGATTCAAAAGCAAACGGCCGCCCGCCCGCCAGCCTTCCCGCGCCGGCGGGGGCGGGGGCGGAGGACCTCGGCTGCCCAGGGCTGTGTGGGAGGGGGCGGGCGCCAGCCGCCGGAGAGAGGGGTGGCAGGCTGGGGAAGTCGGGGAGGGGCCGATGCGGTACGGGCTGGGGGCAGCCCTGGTTGTCCCCCTCCCACCGACAAGTGGAGCTGGGCCCTCAAACAGCAGGTGGCAGCCCTGCAGCCTGGGGTCTGTCACCCACTCACATCAGGCCTGCACAGGGGGCCAGGGGACAGTTCCTGCCCCCGTGCTCTCAGCCCAAGGAGAGGGGGGCTCCAAAGTACTTCTCCAAAGGGTGGTGGTATTCCTGGGATTGGGCTGGGGGCCTGGAGGACTTCCTGGAGGAAGTGACATCTAAACTGGGGCTTGGCAGGCCTGGGGGAGAGAGTGGGTGCTCAGGTGCTGCAAGAGCTGGGGTGTGATGTGGGGTCTGGTGAGGTCAGGAGGGGCCGGTGTGGACAGCAGGCTGGAACGAGTCGGGGCACTGGCAGTGTGGAGGGGTGGGCGCGGGGCTGAGCCCAGGGGCGGGCGTCCCCCGGCCCTTCCCCCTTTCTGCACCTTCCAGGGCCACTGAGTCAGGCCAAGCAGGAGAGGGCCCCCTCTTCTACTGCCACCTGCGCCTGGCGCAGTGCGTCTGCCGAGATGGGGGGAGGAAGAAGCAGTCCCTGCCCAGCCCAGCCCCCCACTTCCCGGGGGCCCCCACAATGCACTCTCCCCCGCCACTCCCCCAGCTCCAGGGAGGAGAGCACCGTTCCTTCTCCCGAGGCCCTGCCCTACCCCTGGCTGGCTGGGGGCACACCTAGGCCCCCACCTGCCCAGGTATCCACCGGCCATGCTGCTCCCCTGTGGAGACCCCGTATCCCTGTGGAGACCTTCGGGGTCTGTGCTGGTCCCAGAAGTACCCGACGATGGGCTCTCAGCAGAGCTCCACCCACAGGGGCCCTGCTCAGCGTGGCGGGTGGGCGGAGAGTGGGGCTGCCTGGGAGGGGCTGGGAAGGGGGTGCCCCCACACCCCAGCCGGTCTGACTCCGTGCGGCTGGGGAGGGGCAGGTGGCCGGGTGGGAGTGGGGGTGACACAGGCCCGCTCCTGCTGCTTGCCCACCCACAGGGCACCCGCTGCGCTGGCCATCGATCCAAAGGCCCCTGCCCTGTTCGGACACAGATGGAGTAGTCACTGCCTGGCAGGCCCTACTCTGTCACCCTGAGGACCCTCCCCAGACCCAATCCACGGCTACCTGGGGCCTCCTCCATCTGCAGCCCTGACCCCAAGGCTGGTGAGCCTGTCCCGCCTGCTGCATCCAGGGCTGAGGGGACAGTGGGTCTGCAGAAGCGAGGCCTGCTATCCTGGGCCAGGCTCCCTGGCTTTGGAGCTGGCAGGTACTCAAAAGGAAGAAGAGGCCACCTCCCCTGCTAGATGCCAGCCTGGCCCCTGGGCCCGGTCATCCCTGCCACCGACCCCAGCAGCGGGGCGGGGGCGGGGGCTTTCCTGGAAGGGCTGCTTGGTTTCTGCGAAAGCAGCTGTGGGCAGTGTGCAAAAGAACACACAGGCGGGGCTGCTGCCAACAAAACCTTATCTACGGACCCTGAAGTCTGCATTTCATGTGATCTAGCTGGTGGGCTGTGATGTCTGACATCTGGGGGACAGTGCGCCTCCGGCCCTTCCGCCAGCCCCAGCCCCGGCCACGGCCACGGGACCCTCGGACTGAGATGGGTGCCCTCCCCCACCCACCCCACGGGCCTGGCTGGCATCGCCTGCCCCTCGCCCGGAAGGCAGGTCATCTGCGCCCCGCCCTCCCTCCCCTTTCTTTCGAGCCCACTGAGCGGCGGGTATAGAGCTGGCCTTTGACACCTCTGGCCAGTGGCTCCTGCTGGCTCCGTGGCTGGGGCTCAGAGAGTGGCACTGACGTGGGCCAGGGGGGCACAGAGCAGAGGGATGGGAGACCCCAGACTTTGTGTTTTGGGTGTCCTCTTGCTGCCCAAGGTGTCTTACTGACCTTGGGCCTGAGAGGACAGAGCCGAGGGTGCCCACACGGTCTTTGCCCCTCCCTCCAGCTCCAAGAGGCCTGTCCTCTTTGGCCTGCACCGGCTCCCCCCGAGGCGTCACGCCGGCCTGGCTTGGGGCCAGCGTCTTGGCCGTGGCTGTGGCCTGTTCCCTCCGTCCCGTGTATCTGTGCACCAGTGTGCCCGCCGTCCCACCCTGCACTGTGACCTGTCCTCTGTCAGGCGAGTCTGCGCCCTCTGAGTTCTGACTTGAAGCATCTCGGCCCTTTTAAAAAGTGAACATCCATCAACATCCAGGAGGTACGTCCTGGTGGGGGGGCCCCCAGACCGCACATGGGAGCACCTCTTAGAAGCACACGGTGAGGACCAGGGTCCAGAGGGGAGTGGCCCTGACCGCCGGGCCCCAGGGCACCTTCCCCACAGACAGACACAAAACGAGCAAGGAGCTGGGTGCCTGGATGGGCGCCTGGCGTGAGCTGGGCTGGGGGCTCAACACACCCGACCTCCCCGGGCACTGACCAGCAGGTCCCCTGGCCCAGGCTGTTCCCAGGGCCTCATCACACATCTCGGACCACATGGGGGCCCCTGGTAGCCCTGCGGGAGGATGAGAGTCCCACGTGGGGCAGGCATGGTGGCAGACTACCAGACAGCTGGTGCCCAGGCAGCCCTGCCTCCGTGCGCGGGTGTGGGTACGGCTGTCACGCCAGCCCAGGATCCTTCCTAAAGAAGTGGGCCACCGGGAGCAGGGGTCCCCAGGCCAGTGCGGTCCAGGTCCTCAGTTTCCCCAAGAGCCATCTGGTGGGAACCAAGGCTGGGCTCTGGATGAGACCCAGAGGGGAGGGGTGGGACCGAGAGGAAGGCCCTGCAGGCTGTGGGGAGGGCCTCCTGGGGTGATCAGCTCGGCCCACCCTGCTGCCACCTCCGGGGAGCTAGGCCGAGCTTGCCGATGGGGCCGACACCCGGCTGGCATCCTGAGTCTGGAGGCATGCTGGGCCCCAAGCCCTGATGAAACCTGTCTGGTAGCTCCCGCCACCCTCGAGGCCTGTGACAGGCCCCGCCTACGGCTGCAGGAGCCAGCGGCCCAGGGTCTCTGCCTGTGCAGGGTGGGGGCCGCTCCTTCTGCAGCCTCTGTGCCTGTGTGACCCTGGGGGCACCGAGTGTGGGAACGGGGCTGGGGGCCACGGAGCACAAAGGCCGGGGAGGGGCGGGGTCAGTGGCCGCTGCGCCTCTTCCTGTCTGTTCCTACGTCTGCAGTTGGCCATCAGGGTATAGGGAGGGTCTCCATGCTCGGGGACAGGCTGGGCATGGGCGCCCCGGCCGGCCCCTGGGTCTGGGAGGGCTCCGGGGCCCCCACCACTGCAGGCCCCCAAGTTGTGGGTGTGTGCGCTGGGGGGCTGCTGGCCAGGGGTCCCCCTCGCATGCCCAGGCCCCAAGAGCCCTCTGCCCACACCCGTTCCCGTGCCAGAAATCAGCCTGGGCGGCCTCCTCCTCCCTCTCAGGGCCCCTGCCCAGCCCTGGGGTCTCCCGGGGGGGTCTGTAAGCCTGTCCCCGAGGCCCAGCCTCCCGTAACTGCAGGCTCCTCCCCCCATCACCCTCCCCTTCCTGGGGACCCCTGAGCTGGCTCTGCTGAGAGCTCCCTGAGGTGGGGTGACTGTCATCCTGCAGTGGCCTCCCCTCCCGGGGCCCACTTCTAAGGGCCGACGTCACTGGGGCCATGGCCCAATCCCCACCGCAGCAGAGGGGGCCGGAGGGACAGAAAAATAGACGTTATGCCCGGCCACGCCTGGGCTCCTGCTTAGGGTTTTTTTTAAACTCAAATTTCTTTGATAAGATCCTTTCCCATGGTGGACAGCGCTGGGAATGTCCTCTTGGCGGACGTTCCCGATGGACAATCCCAGGCCCAAGTCGCCAACTTCGTGGGCCATGACCCTGCCCTCTACGAGAGACCCACTGCCCCTCGCCCACTGGGCCCCGCGGTGGGCGGGCGGGCCACCTCCCTGCGACAGGGGCCTCCCCCACGTGGCTGGGCACACAGTCCCTGCAGCCTCGCTTGCTCTGGCCTCGCACCCCGACGAGCAGCCCCGAGAGCGGCCCGGCAGGCTCTGGGAACGCTTCGTGTGTCAAGTGGGTTTTCCCTCTGGGAACGGCACCAAAATAGCAGAAGGAAGGAAAAGAAAATGGAAACTCAGCCTGGCGGCGGGAGCTCTCCAGGGAGGCGCCCAGCTCTGGCCTGGGCAGGGGCAGCAGAGGCTCTGAGCCAGCGTCCAGGGTGCTCGGGCCCTCGGGGGCGCAGGACGGGACCCTGCCGGCCGAGCACAGCGCGGAGGCGCTCTCCGGGCCAGTGCTAAGCGTGCTGCTCCCTGCTGGCCGCTGGCCAGCGCCCTTTGATGTCCCGATGGGCTTAGGAGCCACCCTGGCCCCGGCCGTGGCCTCTCAGGGCAGAGCAGGGTCTGCAGCTGCACGGAGCTACTGGTCACTGGGCCTCAGGCCATCACCTGGGGGCATCTGTGCAGCCCCTTTTCTGGGCTTCTTGGGGTCCACCTGCGAGAGGGCCACTGGTTCCCCTGGGCCGCCCCGAGGACAGCACCGCTCCGGCGCCGGACGGGGAGTAGGCGTAGCCAGCGTGCAGGGCCGGGCGGGCAGCCGTTCCCGGCCGCTGCTCAGGCTGAGCTCCTGAGGGGAGGCCGCGAGCACCGTGGCCGAGGGGCTCTGGGGGCAGGCGGGGGGAGCACGGCCCGAGGGGCCCAGCCCTGGCGCAGACGCCGCTGCACGTCGGCAGTGGGACTCCTCTACTCACCGTGACCAGCTGCACGGCCTGAGGACCACGGTGGGAACCAGTCCACGAACCCACAGCCAGCTGGGTCCCCCCACCCCGCCCCGGAGGCTTCTGCGGTGCGCGAGGCTGGGCTCAAATTCAGAAACCCTGGCTTCTCAGGGGCCCCTTCCCTGCCCGCCTGGCCCTGCCATGCCGGCCTTTTGGGGTCCCTGGGCACAGATGTAGATGGCTCCAAACAGCTGTCTGCCCCCCAGGGAGGGTCCTGCCCTGGGGCACACCCAACCTGCCTCGCTCTGGAGCTGAGCCCCGCTGGAGGCTGCCGGACAGTCACGGGCCTCAGAGGCTCCCCGGCCCTGGGACCCCGTTCCCGACTAAAAGGCCCACTGGGCGCTGCTGCCCAGCCTCACACCCGGGCTCCCACCTGCCGCCCGCGTGGCCGCACACGCAGGTCTCTGCCTGGCGCCCCGCCCCGCTCCCGGCAGCCCTGCGTGGCCGCTGGTGTGGCCGCTTCTGCTTCTGGGCCCCGAGCCGGGGACCCTGTCTCTGCCCTCCTCGCCAGCTGGGCACGTGTGGAACGCACATCTACCACAGAAGGACAGCGCTGGGCAGGGCCCCAGCTGGGCAGTGAGCCCCTTCCCCCCGCCCCAAGAGCTTGGTGTACCCCGGCGCACCCTCCAGACCAGATTCCCGAGAGCCCAGACCCAGCACCTGCCGGGCCGCCGGCCAGGGGCTCAGCCTAAAACCTAGGATCCCAGCCACGCCCTTGAATCGTATCCTGGATCCTCTGCGCCTCGCCTTCGCCCCCCCCAACAAGCTGCCGCCACCCCTTACCTGGGCAGGTACACCACCTGCTCCAGGTCTCCTGCCTCCCCGCCCTGCGGTTAGAATGCTGCAAATCTGTCCCGCCTGCTGCGGGCAGCGGCGGGGCCAAGAGGCGGGGCACACGTGGGGTGAGGGCAGCGGGGCCCCGGATGCTCTTCCCGCCAAGGGCAGCAGCCGCCCTCTGCACCTGGCCCTCGCAGGTCCGAAGGCTCAGGCTGCTCCCCAGTGGCTTGCCGCAGCGCGAGTGGGGTTTTCCTCCTGGCTACCCAATTTCCGTTTTCTCAAGAAGACACCAGCAGAGGCTATGAAAAGCTCAGGAAAATGCCCCCCCAGGCCCCGCCTGACGTCCTGGGGTCTTTACAACACTTGCAGCCTTGAGCAGGGACCCGGTACCGTCCTCCCGAGCTCCAGCCCAAGGGAAAGCACTTCCCGCCACCCGGCTTGGCCACCGTCCGTCCTGGCAGGCCAGGGGCCCAGCTTCTGCACAGACTGCACCCCAGGCCAGGCAGTGGGGGTCCAAGGACCTGAAAACAGGGGCTTCCCTCCCTCCTCCCTCCCTCCTCCCTCCCTCCTCTCTCCCTCCTCCCTCCCTCCCACTCTGCTGGGCGCCGGCCTGGGGGGCTGTGCAGAAGTGCGGGGCCTGGCCGGCCTCCACGTGTACCCGGATGGGGGAAGCCAGGCTGAGCTGCCACCAAACAGCTGGGCTTGGGGAGCTGCTCCCAATGCAACATCGTCATGGCCTGAACTCCAGAATATTCTGGGAATAGCCAGCACTCTGCATGGGGACCGGCCCTGGCCCTCCCTGCCCGCCGCACCCGTGCAGACCGCAACGCTGAGGGCAGCCATGCCCCAGCCTGGCAGGGCCGGGCCCAAAGGCCGCATCACCTCCCCTCAGCCGCACGGCTCAGGACAGGGCACCCAGGCCAGCAGGGGAGGGGAGGGGTGCCCCCTCCCTGGCTCCCAGGCCCCAGATTCCTCACGGATCTTAACCTTGGGTATGGCTGCCCCGACCTGGGGATTTCCTCAGCCAGACCTTTCTAGCCGTCAGGGTGGACCCAGCAGCAATCCGTGGCTCTGGACCTTGCCCTTGGAAAACGGGATCCGCCCCAGACAGAGGCACTTTGGTGGGTTCCCTGTATTCCCTCCAGAAGCCCCGTGGGAGGCCAGCCCTGGGCCAGGAGGACATTCCCAACCCCGAGCGGACACCCGCCCTGAGCTGCCCTTTCAGTCTCGGCTGCCCACCTTGGCCACGCGGGCCCCGATGATCTGCCACCTCTTGGCCACAGACTGCAGTGACCGCCCCCTCCCCCCCGCCGCCAAGCTCCCCCGTGCCGTGGGCATGGGCGTCTGGGGGTGGCGGAGAGGAGATAACACACAGACCAAGCAGTGGCCACTGCTCACATGAGCAGAAACGCCAAGGCCGTCCTGCCACCGCCAGGGCCTCGTGGGCCTCACCTGTCAGAGCCTGGACTTCCACACTGGCCCAGGGCCGGCAAGGGGCATGCAGCACCCACCTGGCAGCGGCTGAAGATGTCCGAGTGGGTGACACGCACGTTGAAATGCCTGATCACGGCCGTGGCTTGCTGCCGGGCCTTGAGGGAGCAGTCCACCGAGAGGCAGCGCCCAGCCCCAACCTGGGCCCGGAGCTGTGGACACGTGCAGCCGTCCAGCGGTGGGCCAGAACCCAGAGCCCACCCAGGCCCCGCCTTCCCAGCTCCAGGCCGAGAGCCTCCACTCTGCCCAGGGTGGGGCAGTGGTGCCGCTCAGCCCCCCTCCCACCGGCCCCACGGCAAGCAGACCCTGAGGTGTGGGCGGCTCAGGAAGTCAAGGCTCAGATGTGAGTCGTCTGTGGGGTCCTCACCTTGTGGTACGGCAGCCCTGAGGTCAGGATGATCCTTCCCTCCCGCCTGGCAACCTGTGCAGGAGGAAAAACTGGCAGGTGAGGGTGTCAGGCCAGCTCCTGGGGCTGGGGCTGCTTTTGCCCCCCTTTCGCCAGCCCCCGCCCCCCCCCCCCCATGCCCCAGAGCTGTCTCCGCCTGGCACCTGAGTGGCCACCAGATTCCCGCAGCCTGAGGCCGGGCATCGCCTCCTGTTATAGATTTGGTCTCAGAATCATGCAGACACTTCACAGAATTGCAAACAAAATTAAATTTAAAAAGTAATCTCTAAAAACCCAAAGATGAAACAAGTGAATCACAAAGAGAGAAACATTCCAGATGACACGAAGCCACAGTGAATCGACCATGTATCTCTAGGGCTACAGACCCAAAATGAAAAATAACCGGCAGTAATACTATTGTTGGTGATAATAACATCAACATTGTTATTCTGAACTATCTGTGTGTGAATTGTAACATAAAACAGATGGGTAATGCTGGTGTGGTGAGTATTAGGATTTTCAGCTGAGAGGAAGGAGATTTGGATTAAAATTAAGGAGATCACACAATAAACCCCAGATCTGAATGGAAAGCTTCAGATGTATGTTATATATATATTTGATGTATGATATATATTTAAAGGTATTTCATCACTTTGCCTACCGCAAAGGCCTAGAAACAAGAACCAACCCTGCAGCCACGGGCACCCTCACCCAGACTGATTTCTAGACAGGGTCCATGCTAAAGGGAACCAGGCCTTTTTGGAGAAATAGCTGATTCTAGATCTGAGGAGCTGGAGCATCTCCTTAGATCAGAAAGCAAAGAAATTATCAAAAAGTCTACAAGCGTCATGTCAAAAGGACTCAGGATGGAAGCCCCCATATGCCACGGCGGGGTACAGGATATATCAATGAGGTGACAACTGTGACGTGTCGAGCATGGTTCCTTAAAATTCATTAGTTATCTTTGGATAGTGTGAGGGGCCAACTCACCAACCTGAGAGCTGAACAGTGAAACTCGAAAGGAAATGTAGGGGAAAGTCATGACGTATTTGGAAATGATTTCTTGGCAATGGCACCAAAAGCAAAGACAACACAATTAAAAATAGATAAATTGAACTTTGAGAAAATTAAAAACTTTTGTACATCATAGGACACTATCAAGGAAGTGAAGAGATAACCCACAGAATCATCAAAAATATCTGCAAATCATATATCTGATCAGGAATTAACATCCAGAAAATATAAAGAACTCCTACACCTCAAAAGCAGAAAGAGCAAATAATCCACTTAAAAAATGGGCAAGGAAGGGACCTGAAAAGACATTTCTCCAAAGACACACAAATGGCCAATATGCACATGTAAAGATGCTCAACATCATCAGTCATCAGGGAAATGTGAGGCAAACCACAATGAGATACCACTTCACATCCATTAGGATGGCTTTTATTTTATTTTTATAAAGGAGATTAAGTGTTGATGAGGATGTACAGCGATTGGGAGCCCTCATGAGTTGCTGGTGGGAATGTAAAATGGCGTGGCTGCTGTGTGAAACAGTGTTGCAGTTTCTCAAAAAATTAAACACAGAATTACCATATGATCCAGCAATTCCACTTCTGGGTATAGATCCAAAAGAACTGAAAGCAGAAACCTGAACAGATACTTGTACATCAAGGTACACAGTAGTAGCACTATTCACAATAGCCAAAAAGGTGGAAACAACCCAACTGTCCATCATCAGATGACAAAAACAAACACACACACACACATATGTACAATGGAATTTATTCAGCTTCAAAAAGGAAGTAAGTTCTGACACATGCTACAGCATGGATGGACTTTGAGGACATTATGCTCAGTGAAATAAGCCAGACACAAAACGACAAACATTATGTGATTCCACTTATATGAGGTCCCTAGAGGAGTCAAATTCATAGAGACAGAAAGTAAAACAGTAGTTACCAGGGGCTGTGGGAGGGGGGAAAGGAGAATGGTTGTTTAAATGCATATAGAGTTTTTGTTTGAGATGATGAAAAAGTTCTGGATATAGATAGTGGTGATGGTTGCATACATTGTGAATGCACTTAATGCCACTGAATTGTACACTTAAATATGGTTAAAATGATCAATTTTATGTTACGTGTATTTTACCACAATTAAAAAAAAAGCAATAAGCAAGTGGTCACTTTGTAGTGGTAACAAATATATATCTATGTGATGAATAAAAAACAAAATTAAAAACAAACACACACAACTGAAGTAAATATGAGGAAAGACCCAAACAAAAGGGCAGTCAAGAGTAAAACCAGGAGTGACAAGAACGGAAGGCAGACGTCCCAACAGCAATGACAGGTGCAAGAGACAGTGGCCTCTTATCAGAGTTCTGTCAAGCTATAGCTATAAACCCTGCAACATTCTTTTTCAGAAGAGAGAGGAAACAGAGTTTTCAGGGAAAAATGGCCCCAGTGAAAGGTCATAGCAAAGGAAGTTCTTTTAGTGAAAATGAGCCTGCTTTTTCTTGGAGTGCATGTGCATGTCCATACATCATAAACTCCAAAAGGGACAGAATACATAAAACAGATATAATGATGTCTAACTTTTAGAACTAAGAAAAACCACAATGTGTTAAAAATACTGGAAAATAATAGCAGGTAAAATGGAAAGCAGGCAAGAAAGCTAAATTGACCTAAAATCCCTGAATTAATTTTAACTTTAGACATTGTTAACTCAGAAATAAATGTTAAAATTTCTAGGCCAATCACTAAAAGAACAGAAATAGAATTTATAACTTTCAAACTAATAGAGGAAAAAATAGAAACAAGGGTGAAAAAGACAAAAAAATATAAGAAATAAAGGGAAAAAATATCAGAAGAAGTAGGAGAAATAGAAAGCACAAATTAGTATAGTACAACTAAACACAAATTATATCAGTCATTACAATAAATGTAAATGGATTAAACTAATTGGTTGAAAAGCAAAGACTGTCAGACTAGATTTTTAAAAATCCAGCTAGAAGCAGTTTATAAGTACAGTAATACACCTAATAAGAGCAAAGAAAGGTTGAAAGCAAAAGGGTGAGAAAAGGATATACAAATACTAACCAAAGAATGCTGGAGAAATGGTATTAATATTAGTTCAAATAGACTTTACTGCAAAGAGCAGTACTAGAGCCAAAGAGGTTCACCTCATAATTGTAAAAGATTTCACTCAACAGGAAGATATAAGAATTCTAAAACTTGTATGCATGTGCACCTAATAACAACTTTAAAACATATTAAGCAAATATTGACATGACTGCAAGGGGAACCTGGTGAACCCACTGTCGAGGTCTTTGACAGAAGCAGGCAGAAAAACAACCAAACAAGATACACAAGATTTGAGCAAACATTAAGTAAGCTTGACCTACTGAGCGTGTGAGAGCAAGAGAGGGAAATGAACATGGCTGGAGGAGACTGTGTCCTTTTAAAGTCCACATGGAACATTTATAAAAAGGATCATCTGCTTGACTACAAAGCAAGTCTTCACAAATATCTAAACCAGCAGTATACAGACTACAATTCAGTTAGGTTAGAAATTGATTTTTAAAAGAGAACTAAAAAGCTCCCAAACCCCAAGCTTTCTGAAACTGAAAAACAGCCTTTTAAAGAACTCAAGTCAAATAAGTAATTATAACAGATGCTCAAAAATTATTAGAACTAAAAAGTAATGAAAATACTACATATCGAAACGGGTGGAATGCAGTGAAAATGTACTTCAAGAAAAATTTATTGCCTTGAATGTTTACATCATAAAATTTAAAAGGCTGAAAATTAAAGAGCTGAACATTCCGCTTGGAAATAACCCCAAGCAAGCAAAAGGAAGGAAACTATAAAGATAAGAAGAGAAATTAATGAGACAAAAAACACAAGAATGCAATAGAAAGGATCAACAAAGCCAAATACTAGTTATTTGAAAAGACTTAGTAAACTGACAAACCTCTGTGAGATCAGGAAAGAGGGGGAGCACAAGTGAGCAACAATCAGAATGAAGCTGACCACCTGCAGGTACCGCGGAGCTTTCACAGAGGAGCTGGACTCCACCACGTACGTGAAACAGTCTGTGAAATGGGCACATCCAGAAAAAGGTACGGACTACCAAGGGACTCAAGAAGATGCAGACAACTAAGTAGTCCTAAAACTATTAAATAAGAAAGAATCAGAGACTCCTGGAAACGCCTCCCCCCCGAAACACCAGGCTGAGGAGGCCTTGCAGGAAGTCAGCCAACATTTGAGAGGATAATCCAAATGTTACTCAAAGCAGCAGAAAGCACAGAGGAGGAAAAACTCCCCAGCTTGTTTATGAGGTGGAAGAGAAGATGGTGAGGAAGAGAAGTTCCGTGTCAGACACGGTCCTGGAGGCAGACCCAGCCAAGTGACATGCTGGTTAGCCTGGGTCCAGACTGAAGAGGTTCGTCACGTGCACAGGTCACAGGGACGCTCTCAATGGCTGCAGAGAAAGCATCAGGTAGAATTCAGCTTCTTTCATGACGGAACGTGCAGCGGATATGGAGCCCGGAGAGCCTCCCCGGCCTGGTGTGGGGGCCTGGCAACCACCGTGGTTCATGGAGAAACATTCCCTGTCAAGTCGGAACTGAGACAGACGGCCACGGTCACCACCGGGTCAACCCCACCTTGGAGACCTCGACCACTGGGACAGGATAAGGGAAAGAAATAAGACCCATACAGACTGGAGAGGAAGGAATGAAACCATCCTGTTTGCAGAAGATATGTCCGCCAAGAGAACCCCAAGAACCGACAGTCAATTCAGTAGAATTTAGGAGACTTTTACAAGGTTTCCAGATGTAAGATCAATGCTCAGGCAACTAAGAACTAAAGGTCCACTGCGGTTCTGTGTACCCGCAGAAAAGAAAGCAGCACCACACGTCGTGGCGACAATGCAGAAGGTCCCTGGGGTGAAACCTCATAGACGTGGCAGGGCTTCGTGGAGAGCTTACGACACGTGCGTGCAACCCTCGGAGAAGAGCGAGACCAACACTCACGCACAGAGGACTCGACGTGACGACACGTCGCTGTCCCCACCCTGGCTCACAGCGTCAACGAGCTCCAAGCCAAGCCCACGGAGGAGCTGTTTCCAGACCATCGCAGGAAGGCGGAGGCGGAGGGGGAGCGAGGCGGGGCTCCCCCGCAGATGCCAAGATGAACGGTGAGGCCAGAGCGAGGAGGACGGAGCGGCAGCAGGGTCCCCACACCGTCCCCAGGTCCGGGCACCCGCTGGCAGGACTCAGCACACAAGCAGGGAAGGACAGAGAACAGAACCAGCTTATGGAAAGCACCTGGGCGAAGTGCAGGGAAACCACTCAAGCCCCGGAGCCTGCCTGGTGGAGTCGGCCTGTGCTGAGTGCCCCCTGCGCCGGCCACCGCAACACGCGTCACCGGGCAGATGCATGAGTGACTCAGCACCCGTGGTGTGCGCTGCGGTTCAGTCACCCAGGCACCCTCTGCAACCCGGAAGGGAAGCAGGCGTCCACGCAGACCACACTGTCTGGACAGCTGGGGCACAATGAGCCCCTCCCACCATGCGGGGAAAGTTTTCCATCAGCTGTTTACCGGCCGGACCAACTGTGCCAGCGGGCCTTCCCAGGCCAGGGTCAGGCCTGCTGCTTTCTGCCCGGGGCACCTCACAAGACAGGGGCACAAGCAGCGAACGAGCGCGTGGAAGGATGCTCCGCCTCACTGATATTCGGAGGAAGGCGAGCGAAAGTGCAGCGAGATGTGACTTCCTGCCGACAAGACTGGCAAAATGGACGGTGAAGCAGCGACCGCGAGTGTAACCTGTGCTGTCATCCAGCGGCGCACGGGATGGAGCCCCGGGTGTGGTTCTGAGCTGCCTCAGCACCGCGGCCCCAGGACTGAGGGGCTTCCTCCTGGGCCCTCCCGGCCACTGGCCAGCCCCTCGGGCTCTCCTTCTGCAGGGCCTCCACGGGGAACCCCAGCCATGTTCCGGGGAGCTTGGCCACATCACACCACGGCCCACCAGTGACCTCTTTACCCCTGGAGACGGGTCCTCAGTGCCCTAAATCTATCAGATTAGCAGATCGGCCCCAGAAACCCCGGAACCACTCAGAGACCACTTCCTGGAGACTCTTCTGGGTGCACTTCTCTCCCCACATCTGTAACCGTCGGGGTCCCCAGAGCAGCAGAACCGCCCAGAGGCACATAGAGATGTACTGCAAGGAGCCAGCCGAGGACGAAGGCGGCGGCGGGGGGACCGTCGGGGCAGACTCGGCGCCACTGTCCGCCATGGACTTGCTTCTCACTCTGGCTCCTGCCAGGGCGGCTGCCCGGCCTGGCCACGTGCCCCCCAGCTTCTGCGCAGGCCACGCCCGGGGAAGCCACCACTGGACGCTGGCCTCTTCCTCCATCCGGACGGGCTGAGAACCTCCCCAGACATCACGCCCCGGCTGCTCTTTGCCGGACGGCTCTTCGCTCAGCGGACTCCGTCCCCTCACACTTGACCCCAAGCAGCAGGAGGACCAGGGCGCACCTCAGCGCGGCTTGGCTGGCGCCCCGGCTCATCCTTGAAAGGTCTACTCCCCACCAGCGTGGACACAGCGCCCGGGTCTCTGCCCCGCGTGGCAGGACCCTCCCCACTTCCCTCACCAGCAGTGCTGCCTTTCTTTAAAAAGTGTTTATGAGTGTTAACAGCGCTCATCAGAGAAGACAAAACCCACAGTCTAGCCCTTCTATACGAAACAGCCAGTTCATCTACTCGGGGGTCTGTATGGGGAAACGCATGATTGGGAAAGATCCAGGGAAGAGAAAATGTAAACGGCCAAAGGGACACAGCAGCTCCCACGGCTAGAGACGGCCTCTCCAGAAAATGCCCTCAGGGCTCCAGCCGCGCCCCAGACCATCACGGGTGTGAGATGTGCGCACAGTCGCCCCATGGCCCAGAATGCTGCACCACTCGCGGGTGACAGTAAACCGTCCCAGCCCCGCAGGGCGGGCACTGAGGACGAGGCCCTGGGAGCTCCGACCACAAGGCTGAGGGGACAAGTTAAAAGCCTCACGGGAGACGTGGGTAAAGTCAGTCTGTAACGCAGGGGCTCGGCTGCAGCTCCATCCCCAGGAGTAAGCACCTCGGTCCCCCTCCCATACCCCCTGGGAGGGCCCTGGGCCTGTGGCCTCAAGGGCTGCGATGTTCTGGGTTCCGAGGTCCGAACCCCCGGCTGCAGCCCACCCCCTGCCCGGCTTCTCCCTCCGGTCCGGGCCGTCGCGACCCCAGCACTTCCCCAGCCTCTCCGGCTGCTCCACCTCCCGCGGCTGAAGCGTCATTCCAGCAGCACTGAACCCCTGGCTCCCAAATCTACTGATTTTCTAACGTGGCCACAGCCACTTAAGCATGAACTCACACCCAGCTCTGTGGGGTGGGAGTGGGCGGGCCCCAGGGGCTCACGCCCAGGACCCCGGTGCCCCGGGGCCAGCGGCCCGGCTCTGGTGACGGACCCGCTTCCAGGCTCCTTCGGTGCCGCAGGATCCAGTCCCGGGGGCTGCTGGATGGAGGTCCGTCTCCTTGCCCTGCGGCCCACACCGAATCCTTCCTGTGCTCTGAGTCTGATGATTGCCTTCCGTTTCTGCTGTCAAGGGCTCACGTGATGACACTAGCTCCACCCGTATAATCCAAAGTCCTCCCTCCGGGGCGGGCCCCTTTGAGGTCAGCTGACAAGTAAATCACACCTGCAACTCCCTTGGGCCGCGTCACGTAAAACTTCAGAGGGTAACGTGGGAGTGCGGGTGCAGACTAGGGGCCAAACCCTGCCTTCCGTCTGCTGGAGACCAGGGCACTCTCGGGGCCGGTTGGGAAGGCCCCTCCTCCCTGGGTCCCGTGACCACTGACGCCTGGTCTTCAGTCCTCGAGATGCCAGGCTGGCCCTCCTAGTCTCAGCCCCCGTAAGCTAGAAACAACCCTGGTTGGGGACAGAGGGGTTTCCGACAGGGACGGCGTCCAGAGCCACCCTAGGCACGACCACATCCTCCTCCCCTGGGCACCAGGACCAGGCGTCCAGAAGAGACGGCTGTGAGGGGCCAGGGCTGGGGAGAGCGGACATCCTCGCACGGACGTGGGGGCCGGCACGGGAGGCTCACGGCTTCCCCCTGCAGCCCCGGGCAGATCCCCTCTGCTCCTCCGGCCCCAGCTTCCTCATTACTGGGGGTGGGGGCCGCCGGGAGGACCCGGCTGGCAGTGCGGAGTGTGGAGGGAAGGGCCACTGCTGACGACGCCCCACGGCTCTGCAGTCCCAGGGCCCCCGGCCAGCTTTGTGCCCCGGCCACCCACCTGGTGAGCCTGGGGACCCCTTCCAGAAGAATGTGTTCGAATTCATAAAAGAAACCACATATTAAAAGTCCAAGTTATGACCTGGCCACCTCTATGCTCTTTCACAGCTGCATGAGTCACAGCAGACGAGAGTGGAGACAGCCCGAGCGTCTATCAGCAGCCGGGTGGATGGATCCACCACGGTCCATCTGATGGAACGTTATTTGGTAGTAAAAAGGAGTCAAGCGCTGACAGATGCTACAACATAGCTGAGCCCGGAAAACATCACGCTTGTGAAAGGCCACGTGCACGAGTCCATTGACACGCAGTGTCCGCAACAGGCAGCTCCCCGGAGACAGAAGCCAGGCTGCCAGGCGCTGGGGAGGGGGCGCGGGGGACAACTTCACGGGTGATGAAAGTGGTTTAAAATTGACTGTGGTGATGGCTGCACAACTCTGGGAATGTACAATTGTACACTGTAAATTGTGTGGTGCGTAAATCATATCTCAGGAAACCTGGTAAAAAACGCTTACCAGCCATGTTCTAACCCCTGGATTCTGAGAGCCCTGCTGGGGTCTCTGCAGGGCCCTGGGGGTTCGTGCCTCCAGCGGTGGCGTGAGCATCTGCTTCTTGGAGGAGGGGAGGGCCTCACGGGCACACAGCGTTTCCAGGGGCCAACAGACAGCGAGGGGGCCAGGACTACCCTGAGCCCACCTGTGTCAGGCCCACCCCCCCCAAAGGCTCCTCAAGGGCTCCAGGCCCGCAGACCACAGGTGCCGGAGCCGTAAACGTCTCCACCCCGGCGACCAGGGGGGCCCTGCCCTCTGCCCCAGTGGCGCGGGGGTCCATGCAGCTGGGGCCCTGCGGCCACCCCAGACACTGCCCCCTCTGCCAGCGGACGCGGGAGGCCCGCTCACCTCGGCGGCCCTGCGGTGGTCCTCGCCGGTGGCCAGCACCAGCACGTCAATGCCCAGACAGCGGAGTCTTCGCGCCAGCCCCTGCAGCATGCTGTCACACACCACGCGGAAGGCCCTGGCCGGGACCTCGGGGGCTGCGTCCTCACCCGCGGGCACCTGCGACACAGCCCCGCTCAGCAGCCGTGGCCCGTCTGGCCCACCCTGGACCCGGTGGGGAGCGAGGGTCCCGAGGGCTGTGAGGTCAGCTCGTCCTGAGCAATGTGTACTCAGTGCAGAAAACAGCAGAAAAGCAGCAAACATGATACCAGGTCACCCACACTGGGCCCCAAGGGGGGCCGGCACACGTCTCCTGGGGGGTGGTGGTCGTGTGCACGCTGGAGCAGGGCCTGGGTCCCTGGGGCACACGGGGACACGGCCAGAGGCTGCCCTAGACCTTGGCAGGGGGCACGCCAGACCTGGTGTCAGGAGACCGTTGAGACCCCTCTTCCTTTAGGAAGCGAACCCACGGCTCTGCTCTCCTTCCTTCCCGGAGGAGGGTCCAGCGTGCGGGACGCAAGCGCTCTGGACGGCTCTCCCCAACACCCCACACCCACCCCGGTCTCCAACCCTGTAAGGTCCCAGTTCTAAGGACAGGGATCTCCCCATAGGAATCGTGATAAAGGAGCCCTGGGGGGCTTCGCCTACCTGCTGGGGCGAGGCCGAGGCCTTCTGCAGGGGCGGCAGCTCCCCAGCCCCCGCTCTCTCACCGCGTCCCAGCCTCAGGCTCCTGGCCAGGTCCCCCGACAGGTGGAAGCGGGCAGGCTCTCTGCACAGAGCCCAGTACACCTCCAGCAGGCAGTAGGCGTCAGCGGCTGGGACAGGCAAGGTCAGCCTCAGCCTCCAGCGCGGGGACGATCGGGGGTGCGGGGCAGTGGTGCGGGGGGCGCCCACCTGCGTAGACCAGCTGCCCCTCGCCCAGCGGCCGCCGGTCCCAGTTGGAAAGCTGCTGCATCTTGTCCAGGGGCTTGCCCAGCACCTGCCGCACCAGGAGGCTGAGGCCCCGCGGCCCTGCGGCCCCGTCCACGCCTGGGGCTGGCCTGTCTGCCGCCCGCATCTGCAAAACAGCACCCCCGTGGGGGTGAGGGGCCTGCCCCACAGGGAGGACGCCACCGCACGCGCCTTGGCCGCCCCACGAGGAGCCCTGGGGCAGGCCCTGCGTCCTCCATGGCGGACAGCACCGCAGGAGGAGAGCGCTGGCAGCCAAGGCAGGCTGTGTCAGGGTCTCAGGGCCGTGGTTACCTGCCCACTGGTCAGCTCTGAGGCCAATGCCTTAAGCCCCAAGGGTGTGTGCTGAGAGCTCCTGGGGTGGGGGTTGGTAGGCAGAGCCGGGCTCGTTCTGGGGAAGCGTGGGGACGTGTGGTGACACGCCCTTCCTGGGTCCCTGGTGACCTGTGGCCAGGGAGCAGGGCCGGGGCCAGCCCAGAAGGCACAGAGAGGCCGAGGACAAGTCCCGGCGCACAGATACCCCGCCAGCCTGAGGTGAGACCCCTGCCCCGGTATCGCTGTGCAGGCGGCTCAGCGCAGCAGGGAACACCCCCCAGCGTCCCCCCAGCGCTGACCTGCCTGTGCACCTGCAGCAGGTCCACGCTGCCCTGCAGCTGCTTCTCGGCCTGGGCCAGGGCCGGGCAGGAGGCACCCAAGCTCCGCAGGTCCCCCGCCATCCCATAACCTGTGGGCGGGGGCCGTCGCTGTGACGCGCACCCAAGGAAGGGGCCCTGGCCTCACCCTGACACCCTCCCCTGGGCAGGCAGGGCTGTGGCGCGGGGCCGGGTCTGTGCTCACCCAGCTTGGTGATGGAGGGGTCCGCGAGCAGCCGGGACACCAGCCGGGAGAAGGCCTGGGGTGCCTGCCCTCCTGCCGGACTTGAGAGCCGGGGCAGGTCCAGCAGGAACACGCGGCCCTCCACGGCCACCTGCATGAGCGATGCCCGGGGCCGGCCCCCGGCGCCGAACGAGGGCCTCCACTCCAGGTCCACGCCGACCACCCGGCCGGGCTGCAGACAGAGGGGCCGGCGTGAACGGCACAGCCAAAGACAGGGAGGAGGACACGCCAACCTGCCTGGCCACCTGAGGGCTGAGGTCCAGGGGAGGCGGCCTCTGTGGGGAGAGGTGGGGAGAGCTGGACCGGCCCTGCGAGCGCCCACACACAAGGGGTCGAGTGCCACTCCGATGCTCAGGCCTCAGGCCCGGAGTCCTTAAGCCAGGGTGCCCGGTGTGGACAGAGCCCCAGGAGGCCTTGGTGAGCAGCCCCCGGAGCCGGCTGCCCCACGGGAGTCAGGCACCCACCTGCAGGAGCTCCTCCTGGTGCCTGGCCAGGTCCTCCCACGAGGCCAGGAAGTGGAGGTGCTCCCTGGAGATGGGCAGCTGGTAGTAATCGTCCTTCCCGTCCTCCAGAGGGGCCTCGGCCGTCCTGGAGAGGAGCAGAGCTGCAGCACCCCACCCCCCCACCAGGGCACCCCACAGCACCGCCCGGCCTGGCCCCGGGGGCAGGGAGTGCTCAGGGCCCGCGCGTGGGCCGGGGTCTACGTGGTCTGGTCCCCACGCCTCTGCCCTCGCAGACTGCAGGCGGCTGGGTCCTCAGGCCCCTGGGAGTATCTGGCCGGATGAGGGATCTGGCCACGGGGTCTCGCTAGCACCCAAGGGGCAGACCCGCCTGCCTCCTGCTGTGTGTCTGCATTCTGCCTGCGCCCCTGCTCGGCTCTCCCGCGCTTCTAATTCCCAAACCACCAGCACGTACGACTCGTGGTCACTTTCGAGGGCGGGGGCCCAAGGGCGTCCTCCTTGTGGGCCCTCCGAGCCTGGGGACGCTCACCTCTCCTGGATCCTGAGTTGGCGGAGCTCTGCGGCCACCGAGGCCGGGAGTCGCTCCTCGGGCAGCAGGAGGTCCAGGACACACTGGGCGACCAGGGCCGCGTCGTCGTGAGACGCCAGCAGCTGCAGCAGCTGCTCCTGCAGCCCCTGGTCCTGCCCCACCAGGCCCTGGGGGACGGATACGGGCTGCTCGCCTGGTCTGCCCCAAGGGGGTGGGCCCATCCAGGCAGCCCCCAGACCCAGATCTGCCCCTCAGACTGGCCCTGCATCCCCTCCTCGGCCCCGGCCCTGACCCCGACTCAGACCTCGCCCTGACCTCCCCGCTCGGCCTCGGCCCTGAGCCCTGCGTAAGGAGGCGGCTGCCCTCTGAAGACCAGCAGTTCCTATGCCTGAGGCTCCGTGGTGACCGAGCTGCTTGAACCAAGATGCTGAGGGGCCTGGACGTGTCAGAGTGAAGGGTCGCCACCCTGAGCCCACGGCCCGTCCTGCTACCCACTCCGCCTCGGCCTTTCTCCGCACGCGCGAGCCCCCGCCCAGCACCGCGGCTCTGCCCGCTGGCCTGCTCCCGGGCCTGGGACCCGCACTGCCTCCCTGCGCACGGCCTGCCCCGGCCCTCACCACCAGCATCTCTCCTGCACCTCCTCACCCCTGCCCCTGGGCGGCCGCTGTGCCGGGGAGGGTGAGGGCACGGAACACCCCTGCACCCACTGTGCCCTCGGGGAGGCAAGGCCCGGTGCGGGAGCAAGAGGCCCACGCGGCCCACAGGGGTCCCGATGGGGGTGGGGTGCCCGCGTCCGCGAGGTCACGGGTCGCTGTGGGCCCCACCCTCCTGGGGAGCCCCTTCTGGCCGGCAGGCGGGGCCACCTCCCCACACGGCTCTGTCCCCAGCAGCCTCAGGCCGTCCGTTTCCCGCAGGCCGCGGGTTCCCACGTGGACAATACGTGGAAGCCCCTCACATTCTTCAGGATGTCCGCTGCCCTTCCGGACGGCTCGGCCTTGGCACCCAGGAGGGACCGGCCTTCCGGTCCTTGCCCGGGGGTCCGCGTTCCTCTCCGGTGACTCACCACCCACTGCCCGGTCACTCCGGGGGCGGCTCAGCACTGCCCTCCACTGGCTGCCGCGCAGGCACCAGGCCCTGCGCGTGCGCTCAGGAGGGAGGGGACCCCCCCCCATTCCACTGACCACTGCAGAGCTCCTGTGCGCACGGCACCCGGGACCCCCAGGAGCCCACCTTCCCCCCAGGCCGATTCACCTGGGGCTGGGGACCAGCTCTACCCCTGCGATGACCCCCGCTCCAGCTCTGGCCTGAGGACAGAGGCTGCAGGACGACACCGTCCTCGCCACTATCCTCATGGGGTCGCAGTCCGGCCCTCCGCGTCCCCACATCACCCCAAGGGGCGCCTGCCTCTTCCTCGGGTCTTCAGGCTCACCAGGCCTCGGGGCCCAGAGGCATGACAAGCAGGGCGCCTGAGGATGGTCTAGAATGTCCTCTTGGTGAGCCTCTCCTCATCCAGCGCCTGAGAGCTCTGTTCACAGGCGGTGGAGGAGTGTCCTGGACCCCCGGCCGCTCCGACCCTGCCCCACGGCGGGGGGGCCCTCGCGCACTGGGACCCTGTGAACTCACCTGCACATGCTCGGCCCAGCTCTCCCGAGGTACGCTTCTCTGCAGAAGTGGACACCAGCATAAGCCTTCCGAGCGGCAGCCCCAGGAGCACAACAGTGGGCCTCGCTCGGAGCCCCTCTCCTCCCCGGGCCCCAGTCCACACACCTCTACCAGCCGCCTGTAGCACAGATACCGCAGGGCGGCCAGGCGCTGCTGGGTGACGACGTTGGGACACAGGGCTGAAAGAGAGGGCGGGCTCTGGGCAGGGCTGGGACGGAGTGAGTACGGGATGGGGCAGGGGTGGGGGCTCATGCGGCTCTGCCTGTCTTCCTCCTCCCCGCTGACCCCCACCTGCCCCACGGGCGGCCTCCATTCCACCCGCATCAGAGCGGCCCTCCCAGCCCTGAAGGAGGGTGCCCCGCCCCCGTGCAGCACCCCGGAGCCCTCCGTGCGCCCTCCGCCCGCACCTGCTGGGCTACCATCCTCCCTCTGGGTCGCCCGGACGCCCACCTCTCAGGGTCTTCCTGCCTTGTCTCCAGGCAGCTGGTGCCTTTGCTTCCTGGCCCCCCGAGGACGTGAATTTCCCGAGGAAGGGGCGGTCTTGCTCATGTGTTCACCAACTATGCTTACCTGTTGGCCTCACCTTCATGTCCTGTTCGGAGCCCAAGGGGGCCTGCGAAGGGCACCCCATGCCCACCCACTTGGCTGCTGCTCCTCCCCCCTGGGGCCAGCTGTCCTTGCAGCCTGGCGGTCTGGGCGGATGCTGACCACAGAGCCTGCCCACCTGCGCCTCCCAGTGGGGGCCCGGCCATCCCCAGACCCCGGCCAGGACCCCACGCTCTCGGCCAGGACCCCAGAGCCAGCCCAGGGAGCACCCTTGCTACAAGGACGCCGTCCGAGCACACAGAGGTCAGGGTTGCCCAGAGGCCGCCCCTCAGCCTTCCCTCCCGCTTCCTGCCGAGGCAGGGACGCGAGACGAGAAGGCTCAGACCCATGGACGTGCCCCACAGGCCGCTCGGGAGCCTGGACGAGACTGCAGCAGGGAGGCAGGGACGGATGAACGAGTTACTCAGGGCAGGAGGGGACGCTCAGGACAGAGACAAAGGTGCCGAAGCTGCTGCAGAAGCAAGTCTCACTCGGATGGAGACAGACAGACACCAGCTTTCCTGACATTTCTACAATGCTATGCATCATTTTGCCGATGAGATACTTCGTCAAAAGCCTGTGGATACGGTATCGCATTGACAGAAGGCATTCAGGCCGCAGTCTGCACTGATGGTTCATCCAAACCCAAACATAAAGGCAAAGGCGCAGGTGGGTCAGGCCCAGCCGCCTGCCCGAGGCTGCAAGCTGGAAACGCAACCCGAACGTGCCCTGCTGACTCCGCCCAGACACTGGGGGCTCCACCGGGACCCAGGCCTGGGGAGGGCGGGCTGGGGGAGCTCAGGGCTGAGGGGGGAGCGGGCCCCACCCTGCATCGTGTCTGACTCTGTCCTCCCAAGGAGGGCATGGGGTCAGTCCACGTGGAGGCCCACGCCGCAACGGCGGATGCCCAGCGAGGACCACGGGGGGTGTTGGTGCCCCTCCCTCTGGGGGGGCAGTTTTTAGGGCGCTGGAAACGCTGGCCTGTGTTGTCTGAAATCAGGAACTGCCAGGTCTACTGAGAAGAGGCAGCCCTGCCACCGTGAGGCCTCCTGGCTGGGACAGGCCCCCGGAGCCAGCTGGGGGGCTACAGAAGGGGCCTGGCAGCGCATACACCCGGGAGGGGGCCGGGTGGCACCTACCTCCCCAGCAGGGCTGCCGGCCGAGGCCCCCACGGAAAGAACCTGCCGCTGCCCTCCTGTCCGCACTCCCGGCCCTCCGCAGGATCAGCAGGGAAGGCCCCACCTGCCCCGCGGGCTCCGGGCACTCACCTGCTCCAGCCTCGGGCCTGGCCGAGACCTGTGGGGTGGGATGGACCCTCCCCAGGCGGGCACGCCCTGTCCTGGGAGGCACCCAGCTTAGGCCAGCCTGAGGCCGCCAAAGGCTGCTCTGGCGCCAGGCCTGGCCCACCATGGCCATGACGCGGCCCCTGAAGTCAAAGAAAGGTGTGACGAGGCTGCTGGATGGTGGGCTGCCCCCCCCCACAGCCCGCCCACCGTGCCTGGTTCTGTGGGCCTCCTGCCCACCTCCCTGCCCGGCCCTCGAGGCTCTGGTCCTGGTCCCGGGTGGGCGGGGCCCTGCCTCAACCGACCACCACCAGCCTAGCGGGAGGCCCTGGCAGCCGGGGCCTGGATGTCCCCACCTCACGTTCCCACCGGGCAACGCTCCCAGAGCTCCCTGACTGGGTGCCCAGGGCAGGTGTGCAGGTGAGCCTGGAGGGCCCCTGTGCCTGGGTCGGGGGTCCCTCCGGCCCAGTCCCTTGGCTTCAGCTCAGGGCCAGGTCCCCAGCTGCAGGGCGGTGGCACTGCACTCCAGTCTTCCTGGCCCCTCAGAGCCCAGCACCCCCCCGCGGTCTGTGTCGCTGGGACCTTCCTCGGAGCTCCTGGGTCTAGAACTCACCCTCTGGGTTTTAATCAGCAGCCTGAGGGGGGCTGGCTCCTTGCTGCCCAGCCAGGCCTCTGAGGTGGGCTCCTGTGCCTCGGGTGGAGTGCCACGCCCCCCACACACACACTGCCAGTGCAGCCCGTGGCCCTGGCTCCCAGGGCCCTGATGCACCTGCGCCACTGGCCTGGGTGGTCCCACCCCTCCTGCTTCTCCCTTCCGCGCACGTGGTGCCTCCAGAGGGGCTGAATCAAAACCTCTCAGTGGGGACTTCCCCGGTGGCGCAGTGGTTAAGAATCCACCTGCCAATGCAGGGGACACGGGTTCAAGCCCTGATCCGGGAAGATCCCACATGCCACGGAGCAACTAAGCCCGTGCGCCACAGCTACTGAGCCTGCGCTCTAGAACCCGTGTGCCACAACTACTGAAGCCTGCGCGTCACAACTACTGAAGCCCGCGCACCTAGAGCCTGTGCTCCACAACAAGAGAAGCCACTGCAAGAAGCCCACGCACTGCAATGAAGAGTAGCCCCCGCTCGCTGCAACTAGAGAAAGCCTGCGCGCAGCAACGAAGACCCAATGGGGCCAAAAATAAATAAATACATAAATTCCTTTCTGGAGGCAGAAAGCTTCATCAGATGATTTCTCAAGGTTGGCAGGTGCAAAGTTAGCCTGCAAGTAAGCGAGGCAGACAAACCAGACGAGGACCAGAGACAGTGCTGAAGTTTAGATACAGACCGTAACACAGCCAGAGCACGGTACTCAGAGACAGAAAAGACAAAATCAGAAATGTCTTCAGGCAACGGGAAGCCATACAAAGGGAAACAGCGGATCTGAAAAAGAACCAAACTATAAATTCTAGGGCTGAAAACACAACAATCGAAATAGAAATAGTGGATGGATTTCATAGTATGTTGAATACAGATAAAGAGAGAACTAGTAAAGTGAAAAGGACAGCAGAAGAATTACCAGGATTAGACAACACGGAAGAAAAGGGATGAAAAGTATGTAAGAAAGGTAAAACACATGGAAGATACGGGGACTCAATATACATTCAGAGTCCCAGGAAGAGAACAGAGAGAAGACAGGGGAAGGAGGCAATATCCGAAAGAGATAATGGCCGAAAAAATTCCAGAGCAGATTGAAGACACCGATCCACAGATTCAAAAGCCCAATAAATCCCAAGCAAGACAAATAAAAAGAAATCTATAACTAGGCTCCTCACAGTGAAACCGCAGAACACCAAAGACAAAGAGAAGAGCCTAAAGGTATCCAGAGAAAAAGAGAGATTGCTTTCAAAGGGGAGAAGTTAGATCTCTTCCCAACAACACATTTCAACCCAATCAAAGGACTGACATCATACCAAGCATGGTCCCTGATCACAATGAGATTAACAGACCACACCAGAAAGATAACCAAAAATGTCATAGCTTGGGAATTAAAAACACGCTTCTAGGGACTTCCCTGGTGGTGCAGTGGTTAAGACTCCTCACTCCCAACGCAGGGGGCCTGGGTTCGATCCCTGGTTAGGGAACTAGATCCCACATGCACGCCACAACTAAGAGTTTGCATGCCACAACTAAGGAGTCTGCATGCCACAGCTAAGGAGCTCTCGAGCCTCAACTAAGGAGCCCATATGCAGCAACTAAGGAGCCAGCACAACCAAAAAAAAAAAAAAGAAACGAAACACACTTCTAGTTAGTTCATGGGTAAAAGAAAAAAATTATAATAGAAATTTAAAGTGTCTTGAGCTGGACAATAATAAAAATAATACATATTGAAACTTGGGGAATATATTCAAGATGAAAGAAGGCTTAAGATTCAGTTTAGTGGGCTGAGCAGGGCATACAACAGACAGGAACAAAAAAACCAAAAGCAGGGCAATGAAAGCAAAAATCAACATATGTGCTACATCAAACAAAACCTTCTGCACAGCAAGGGAACAATCAACAAAATGAAAGGGCAACCTTCGGAGTGGGAGAAAATGTTTCCAAACCATGTACAGATAAGGGGTTAATATCCAAATATATAAAGAACTCAGAAAACTTAGTAGCAAACCCCCCCCAATAATCTGAATTAAAAAATAGGCAGGGGAACTGAAGAGATGTTTTCCCAAGGAGGACACACAGATGGCCAACAGGCACATGAAAAGATGCTCAACATCACTAATCAGGGAAATGCAAATCAAAACCGCAATGAGACATCACCTCACACCTGTCAGAATGGCCGTCATCCAAAAACCAACAAATAACAAATGCTGGCGAGGGTGTGGAGAAAAGGGAACCTTAGTACATTGTTGGTGGGAACGTAAATCACTGTAGCCACTCTGGAAAACACTGTAGAGGTTCCTCAAAAAATTAAAAATGGAACTACCATACGATCCAGCAATTCCACTCCTGGGTATTTGTTCCAAGGCTATGAAATCACTCCCTCAAAGAGATGCCTGCACCCCTACATTCACTGCAGCAGCGTCCACAACAGCCCAGACACGGAAACAGCCTGAGTGTCCGTCGACAGACGAGTGGACAAAGAAGCTGAGGTGTAAATGTAAAATGGAACATTACTCAGCCATAAAAAAGAAGGGGTCTTAGGAATACCTTATGACAGTACATTTTGAACCATAAGTGAAATAGACAAACTCCCTGAAAAAAACCCACAGCTGACGAATCAATAGTCATGTTTCCACAATGAAAAGCAATCCAGGTTCACAGGCCATTTCCCCTGAACTTCTCAGGAAGAAAGAATTCCAATCTTAGACAAACACCCTCAGTGAAAAGAAAGGACAGGTCGTCATCCACTGCATGTTCAGAGGCCAGCTTAACCTCGTACACAAAGCCAGAAACAGACATTTCAGGAAGGCGAAGTCTGAATCCAGCTTCAGTTGGCAAACGAGACCTAGCAGTCTACGTAAGTGGCAACACAACCCGGCAAAGACGGGGCCATGGCAGGGATCCAGGATTCGTTTAATGTTATATAGTCGATCAACCTAACCCACGCCACGAACAGACCAAAGGGGGAAAAGCTCAGCATCATCCCAACAGGTGCAAAAAGGGTATTTGATAAAATTCCACATCCGTTCCTGACCAACACTCGCACAGACCAGGAAGTGAGAAGAATTTCCACAATCTCATAACGTGACGCTATAAAACACTGTAAGACTGCTCCTCTGAGAGGGTGCCCGCGATCGCCGAGGGGGAGGGGGCAGGGAGCACGGTGTAGGCGCGGCCTCGGTGGTCCTCACCCACGGGGCCCAGACTCCCAGGGGCACCCCAGGTGGGCAGATGCTGAGGGGAAGCAGGGAGGAGACGGGAAGGGAGCTGAGGGTCGGTAGACCCTGGTCCGCCTGAACCCCCGGCGGCACCAGCCCGGCACCCGCCCCAGCGCAGGGCGTGGGGGCCCCACTCACCAGGGTCCAGGCCGTGCCGCTCCAGCAGCCGCAGGACCTGCCGACCCAGCGCTCTGGGGCTCAGCCTCTCCAGCCTCAAGGTCGCCTGCGGGTACCTTCTGCAGGAGAGAGACACGGCTCGTGCCCAGCACCGCTTTCTCTCGGTTAACGCATCTCAAGATTTTAACTTTCATCAATGTCATACGCGTGCACAGTTCACAAGCCAAGTCTTCCTGCAAGGCTCAGAGAAAGGCAGCACGTCAGCACGCCCCTCCTGCCGCCGGTCACCCTCACGACAATTCTGAGGTAGTCTACACTTGCCCCACGTTTCCAAGAACCGCCTTGTATTGCGGCCTCTCGATGATTCAGTTTCAGGTGTTTTGTACGATGTCTCACCACAGAAGGCGCCTCTCCCCCGACAACAGCATCCACGGTTCCAGTTAATTGGGCACAAGCTGCTTTTACGATATTACGACGGAGCAAGTCTGACTGGCGGCTAAGCCACAGCCTCCTCTTCTCTGCGGGTTAATCCTTGCTGGTCTGATTGCCTCCTTAGCCTCCTGTCCTGCGGACAGAGCCCACGGCACCCTGCGCCCCTCTCCCCGCCGCTGGCTGCTCCCAGGCCCCTGTCCATCGCCGTCCCGGTGGCCCTGCACCTCTCCTGCCCCTAGGCCAGGGCAAAGCGGCTCTGCAGGCGCCTCCCAGGGGCGAGGCGTGGACCTGGAGATGGTGCCCTAGACCTCACATGGGACTGGGTCTGGCTGGGCTGAAGCCTGCGCCGGCACTGCTCCTGGAACCGGTCTGATTCCTGTTCTTTCTGAGGGTTTAGGGTCCTGGTCCTCAGTGTGGGTCTCTCTCCATCCACCCAGGACTGGGTCTGGAGTGAATTCCTCCATGCTTTCCCTTCTTTCTTTCTGGAATTCTCATTATTTGGATGTTGGGTCTTCTTGACAGAATCTGCCATTTTTAAAAAAAAAACCTTCCTCTCTGCTTTTCCTTCTTTGTTAATTTATTTTGTATGACGTTGGGAAGATATCTTCAAGTTTATCTTCCAAACCTTTTATTAAGACTTTCATTCTGCCATCACGTTTTTAACTGACAAGTCTGTTCTGTATTCCAAAGGCGCCCTCTGTATAGCTCTGGCGTTTATTTCAGACACAGAAACTCTCTACAGGCCTCAATTACAGCTTTCGTGTTTGTTTTTAAGTGCTTTTCAGCTTCCTCTAAGCTCCAGATAGGCTGGCCAGAGGTCTCAGAGCCCTGGCTGTGTTCCCCTGCTCAGGGGGCTTTTTTGGGGGATAGAAATTGACAAACCGATTCTAAAATTCATATACAAATGCAAAGGGTCCAGAATAATAAAAACAACTTTGACACAGAAGAACAGCATTGGAGGGCTAACCCTGTCTGACTCAGGACTCACCATAAGGCTATGGTAGTCAAAACATGTGTCACAAACAGAGCAGTAGAAGAGGACAGAGAGACCCACACATATATGGACACCTGACAGAGGCACAAAGGCAACTCTGTGGGAAAGGACAGTCTTTCTTTTACAACAAATGCTGCTAGAACAATTAGACATCAGCTGTTAAAAAAAAAAAAAGAACTTCAATCCACACCTAGCACCCCATATGAAAATTATCCAAAAATGGGCCATAGATGGAAATGTAAAACCTAAAGCTATAAAACTTCTAGAAGTAAACAGGAGAAAATGTTTGTGCCCTTGAGTTAGGCAAAGATTTCTTAGCTATGATGCTAAGAGCATGATGCAAAATTTTTTTTATTTTATAAACTGGACTTCAACAAATTAAGAACTTTTGTTCTTTGAAAGATCATTAAAAGAATGAGAAGATGCACCACAGGGTGAAACGTCTGCAAATAACATGTCTGATAAGGGCCTTTAACCCAGATTATATTTCTAAATCTCTCAAAACTCAGTAATGAGACAGTCAACCTAATTAAAAAATGTGTAGGGACTTCCCTGGTGGTGCAGTGGTTAAACTGTGAGCTCCCAATGCAGGGGGCCTGGGTTCGATTCCTGGTCAGGGATCTAGATCCCACATGCATGCCGCAACTACTAAGAGTTTGCATGCCACAACTAAGGAGCCCGCCTGCCACAAATAAGACCAGTGCAACCAAATTAAATAAATAAATAAAATATTACAAGAAAAAAAGAAGTGTAAAAGATGGAGCAGCTAATTCACCAAAGAAGACACACAGATGGCAAATAAGCAAATGAAAATACACTTTACATCCTTAGCCATTAGGGACTGCAAATGAAAAGCACAAGAAGATAGCACTCCACGCCCATTAGAACCGCGGACATTGCAGGCTGACCAGGCCGCGGGCCAGCGAGGATGCAGGGCTGGCGATTCTCGCCTGCTGCTGGAGGGAATGGGAAACGTGCAGCCGCCCTGGAAAACAATTTGACGGTTTCTCAAAAAATTAATCCACACGCATCACATGACCCAGGCACCACACTCCAGGGTGTTCACCCAAGAGAAATGAAGGCACACGTCCACGCAAAGCCTTGGGCACGAATGTTCACAGCAGTGGTGTGTGTAACAGACAAAACCTGGAAACACCCAAACATCCATCGATGAGTGAATGGATAAGCAAAGCATGGTGCAGCTACACACGGCAACACCACTCAGCACGAAGAAATGAAATAATGTGGATGAATCTCAGAATAATTGTGCTGGGGGACAGAAGCCATACGACATAACTCCACTTACATAATGTACTAGAAAATGAAAAGGAATCTACAGTAACACAAAGCAGATCAGCGGTCCTCAGGGGATGGTGGGGGGATGTGCTCAGTACCTGGATTGTGGTGATGGTTTCGTGGACACATACATACATCAAAAGTTACAGAATTACACACTCCGAACACAGAGTTCATTATATAGTAATCATACTTTAAGAAAACGTAGAGAAAAAATGATGCTTGCTGTAGTTTTCTTTTTATTTTCAGTACTATCCTTTAACAGATGAAGGAAGTTTCCTTATATTTGTAGTTTGCTGGGAGTTTTTATCATAAATAAGGTTTGAATTTTTTAATTTTTATATACATTGAGATGCTTACATAGTTTTGTTATCCAATCTGTTGACAGGGTGAATGACGATGGATTTTTAAATGTTTTACCAACCTCGCGTTCCTTAAATAAATCCCACTAGATCATGGTGTATTAACTTTTGAAAAAATAGATTTTACTTTTTTTAGGGCAGTTTTAGGTTCACAGCAAAGCTGAGCAGAGCACGGAGGTTCCCCGTGTGGGGACACACCACACACACTGCCAGCATCCCCACCAGATGGTCCACTTGTCACAGTGATCAACCCACCTGGACACGTCATCCTCACCCACAGTCCATGGTTTGCCTTGGGCTCAATCTTGGTGTCGTACATTCTATGCGTTTTGACAAGTGCCTAGGTAGCCACGATTACAGTGAAATACAGAGTAGTTTCACTGCCCTAAGAATCCTCAGTGCTCTCCTATTTGTTCCTCCCTCTCCATGATCCCTGATCCTTTTATTGTCTCTATAGCTTGGCCTTTTCCAGAATGTCATGTAGCTGGAATCTCACAGCAGTAGCCTTTTCAGATTGGTTTCTCTCACTTTGTAATTTGCATCTAAGTTTCCTCCCTGTCTTTTCATGGCTTGATGGCTCATGTCTTTCTAGCTCTGAATAATACTCCATTGTCTGGATGGACCACAGTTTATTTATCCATCCAACTACTGGAGGACATCTTGGTTCCTTCCAAGTTTTGGCAACTATAAATAGAGTTGCTATAAACACTCAAGTGCAGGTTTTTGTGTGGACAGAGGTTTTCAATGTCTTTGGGTAAATACCAAGGAGCGCGATGGCTTGGTCATATGGCAAGAATGTGTTTAGTTTTGTAAGAAAGCACTGAACGGTCCTTCAAAGTGGCTGCACCATTTTGCATTCCCACCAGCAGTGATGAGAGTTCTTGTTGCTTTACATCCTCGCCAGCATTTGGCGATGTCAGTGTTCTGGATTCTGTCCATTCTAATAGGGGCGTCATGATATCTCATTGTTTTAATTTGCATTTCCCCGAGGACATATGATGTAGAGCATCTTTTCATGTGCTTATTTGTCATCTGTGTATCTTCTCTGGTGAGGTATCTGGATCTTTGGTCCATTTTTAAAATCCGGTTGTTGGTTTTCTTTCCTTTTTAAAAAAATTTATTTATTTAATTTATTTATTTTTCGCTGTGTTGGGTCTTCGTTACTGCTCACGGGCTTTCTCCAGTTGCCGGGAGCGGGGGCTACTCTTTGTTGTGGTGCGCGGGCTTCTCACTGGGGTGGCTTCTCTTGCTGCGGAGCGCAGGCTCTAGGTGTGCGACTTCAGTAGTTGTGGCACGCGGGCTCAGTAGTTGTGGCTCGCGGGCTCTAGAGCGCAGGCTCAGTAGTCGTGGTGCTCCGCGGCACGTGGGATCTTCCCGGACCGGGGCTCGAACCCGTGTCCCCTGCATTGGCAGGCGGATTCTTAACCACTGCGCCACCAGGGAAGCCCCACAGACTCATGTATTTTTAGAAATCCAAGGTCTTAGGCTCTGTTACCAATGCTTTCACGCTGGGTTATTGTTTTCATTCTCAGTCTACTCCCCAAGGAGCCTCTGTTCCTTTTAGTGGAGAACGGTGTCTAGAAACCAAGATCTGGTTGCTAGGCGTGCTCACGGCTAGGGGACGTCACTGCTTCTGAGCCCTTTCAGAGCATAGCACGAGGACATCGAAAAAAATCATTAAATATGATTTAAAAAATCATTAAATATCCACAGTTAAATCTAACTCACGGGACCCTCCCACTCTCCACCCGTGTGTCTCCCCACTTCCCCGTCCGTACACACTCTTGTTTGCTCCACCTGCATTTCTCTCTCCTTTTTAATACATAATAAAAGCAATGGCAGCAACACAACGTGTGCCTGGCCTGCTGCTTTGTCCACTTCATAGGGTGTGAAGTCACAACAGCCCTTTGAGACAGAATTAGTCCCATTCTAGGGACGAGGAAACACCCAGCTCCAGGGGAGGGAGGGTCCAGGGAGGCCTGCTGCCAGAGCCCAAAGCCTGACTCTCAAGTGGGATGGTCCGGGCTGCAGGGCGCGTGGACAGAGCGCCCAGCCCCGCTGCCTGCTGAGGGACAGGTGGACAGGTGCCCAAGGAGCCTTGGCAGTCCCAGCGCACTCCCCCTCAGCCACCCCAGGGAGGTGGGAGGAAGCCCTTCTCCTTCCAGATGCCCATGCTCAGGGGACGCCCTGGTGCCACACGCACACGCACACACGTGGGCTCCCTGTTGGCATGCTGCCTCTTCTCTGTAACTGCTGGGATAGGGTTCACAGCAGGCGCTCCGCAAAGATTTATTACATGAAGGCAGAAACGAAGGAACCAGTGAATGGATAAGAGATATGACTTCCAGGACTGCGTAAGGAAGGAGTCCCCGTGGAGAATTATTTGTGTTCATCTCAGAGCATTAAACTCTCTCACCCGGTGGATGCCAGCCCAGCCCCTTGGCTCCCGAAGCAGGCCCCTTGCCGACCTGGCCGGGGCTCACCTGGCGAGGCGGTGTGGGGTGTGGGGTGACTTTCCCACGTGCCTGCTGCCCCTGCCAAGTCCCTGCCCCCACCCCACCCTGGGCCCCCATGGGGCTCACCTGGCGACGACTCTGATGTCAAAGGCGGGCTGGCACCAGGAGTCCAGGAGGGCCAGCAGCCTCCGCTGGAGGTCGGGAAAGCCATCCACGTAGCGCTCCACAAGGTCTGCCTTGTCCTGGAGGAGCAGGGGAATGCACATCTGCGGGGAAACACACCTTCAGGCCGCAGGTCCACCGCACCCAAGACGCCAGACTCACTTCCAACCCAGTGCAGGCAGTGGCCAGAGCATCAGAACCAAGGGACCTGGAGGCTGGTCCATGCAACTTGCCTCCCCCGGGGAGCTTGGGGGCCCAACCGACTGTCTGAGGACCTCGTGAAGCCCCGCGCCTGGCTCACAGCCTGCGCCCCATGCTCGGGTCCCTGCACATACACACAGGCCCCGCTGCTCCCTGGGCCCCGTCGCTGGGGGGCTCTGTGGTCACCCCATCTCCATCGGGAAGGATGAGAGGCTCCAAGAGACAAGGGGGTTCCTGGAGGGGCCCCATCGTCCGCTTGTCTTCACCGAGCGGGGTGGGGTGGGCAGGATGGAGACCAACTACCGGCCATGGCCCTGCTGGCCCAGAAATGCCCGTCATGGGCAAGATGGCACCAGCACGTGGCCTGGCGCAAGCTTACAAGACCCCCAAGCTGCCTGAGCCCTCAGGGAGGCCCCAAGGGAGCCCCTGGCCGTGGTGTTGGGCACTGGGACATACTGGCCATTCCCCTTGAAAGAACCAGGTCTCGACAAAGCCCCCTCCCAGTGGCCCCTGCAGAAGACTCCTCCTCACCTGCCTTTCCCTCCCGCATGTGGTCGCATAGGTCAGGCTGTCTGGAGCCCAGATTGGACGGAGGCCCATCTGCCAAACCAGGGCTCCAGGTGGGCGGTCCTTATGGGAACCCCCATTCCTGAGAACCCTTCCAGCCACCCCAGAGCAGAGAAGGAACGCTTGGTCGGCTCCTGGTGATCGGCCACTTTCTGAGCACATTACACTAATGCCTGCTGACCACGCACAGGCCCTTGCTGGTCCCTCCCTTCCCCTACTCCTGGACCCTCCTCACATGATCAGGTAGTCACATGTGACCCCTGCCCTCCAGCGCCCTGGCCCCGCCGTGTGGGGAGCAAAGCTCAGGGCTCAGTGGGAGGGACCCTCTGGGAGGGACCCTCCCTACACCATGTTTCTGGAGGCCTGGACCTTACTCGAGCTGGAAGCTATGCAGTTTGCATGAGAACGACCCTTACCTTCTCAACATCAAGATCTGCCTGCAGCCGCAGCTTTGTCCCCAGCACGATGGCCTGGGAAACACAGAGGGACCGGATGACACTGGGCCTGGGGGACAGGCAGTGCCACAGGTGGCGGGCTCCCACCCTTCTGCAGCCCCCACTCCCACCCCGTCACCGTCACCGCCCAGTAGCTGCAGGCACAGCCACGGGGCCGGTCCAGTTCCAGCCATGTGGCCCCGGGCCAAGCGGCCGGAAATCAGGCAGCGCTCCAGCCCACAAGCCCCCTGTGCTGAGCCAGGCCCCGCACGCGGTGGGGCGGGTGGAACGAGCCCTGTGCCCTCCAGACTGGGGTGCGGCCTGGTTGGGGCCGCAAAGTGTGTGCTGAGCCAGGTGGCCTGGGTCCTGGCTTGCCGATGAGAGGGTGGAGGACGCGGCAGGGGGGCAGAAGCCCCCATCCCCTGGCCACGGGGCCTGCACACGGCGCACGCCGCTGTCCCCACGCCTGCCGGGAGTATCCCCTCCCACCATTCACGGGGCCCACAGCGAGGGCGGGTGCGACTCTGTGCGCCCGGGAGGCCCGAGGGACCGCGGCGGCTCTGACACGCGGGGCTCCTTCAGGCCTCCGAACCCTTTCCACAAGCCACACCGCGTGCCCCAGTGACTAGGAGTCGTCGGATGGGGCAGGCTCGCTCCAGGTCCATGGCAGCGGGACCGGCATGGTCGTGCATTGGGGGCACGCAGAGAGCTGCCCCAGGAGCCACAGAGCTCCTGGCTCTGAACCCCCCCCACCCTCCCAAGCAGCCCCTCAGATGGGGCAGTGGGCACGCTGAGCGGCCTGCCCTGCGCGGGGCGCGTGACCCCCCCCCCCGACTCAGCAGAGGAAATGGTGCGGCCCTGGGCGCCCGCACGTAGCGCAGGCCGCTCTGCTATTAATAATTTCCATACATCGTGCTCCCATTATGAGCAAAAATAACTAGCCGGGCAGCCCGGCCCCGCCCCCTGCAGCTCACAGAAGGCCCAAAATAGCGGCCTGGGAAAGGCTGCTCCGGTGGAGGCCGGGACCGCGCGGCGGGGGCGCGGGGCTGGGGGCCTCTCCCTGCGCGGCGCTGACCCGGCGCCCCGCGGCCTGGCCGGTGTCCAGGAGCTCAGCCTCGGCCAGGCCCCAGGGGGCCCAGGGCCAGGGGAAGGGGGGTGCAGGGCTTGGGCGAGGGGGATAAAGCAGAAATGGGGGAGGGGCTGGGGCGGGGCCAGGGAAGGAGCCAGGGTTGAGGAGAGGGTGCAGGGCTTGGGGGAGGGGCCCAGCGCTGTGGGCAGGGTGCAGGTGCCACCACGTGGGGACCTTCCTGGGCACCACTCCAGCATCACAGGATGGCTCTGACCTCTTCTGGACGGGAAACCCCCGAGAAGTTGAGGGAGATCTGGACCCTCATACAAGAAGGCCAGAGTGCACACACTGGCGGCCTCACACACTTTATTCAGAAACTGTGGTGGTCAGAACCCCGTCCCCAGTGTCCTGCATCTGCTGGACCCTTGCCTGGCTTCCAGGCTCCTGAAGGGCCAACATCTGGACCTGGGCTTGCTCGCGTCATGCCACGGTTGGAGAAGAGGCCGTGGGAGGGACGACTGGGGGCCTGGGACCCTCCCACCCTCCAGATCAGGCCCTGGGCAGTGACCTGGGAGAGGGGAGGGGGGGCAGCGAGGTGAGCCCCTGCTTCTCACCACTCTGCTGGGCTGTCGGCCTCCATCGTCTGAGGCTCCAGCTCCTCAACAGGCCGCCCGCCGCGCCCCCTCGCCCCCCCCCCGTGAGGGGGGCACAGCCCTGGTCACAGGACGACGCTGTCAGAGAGTTTGGGTCCCCTTCCCTTCTGCCTGCTTCCTCCAGGGCAGCCAGCCTCTATCCAGGCCAGGCTGGAGCCTCTGTGCACCCAGGCTGCCCTCTTTTGGCCAGGCAGCCTGCGTGGACACTGAGGGGTGTGGCCAGAGCATCCAGGGTTGGAAGGCCATGGACACCCCCAGGGACAGTCTGGGAAGTGTCCTCATCCTGCCCCTGCAGCCCTGGGGGGCTCTGTGGCCTGGAGGCTGGGGGTGCAGAAGAAGAGGAGGGGCACCGTCTGGCCTCACCCGGCCACGGGAGGGCGCCCTGACTCCATCGGGGGTGGCCACGGTTACCTGGCAGCAGAACCTCCTCCTCTAGGAAGCCCCCGGCCTGGACTCCACCTTGGATCTACTGGCCCGGCTGAGAACTGGACTCTGGTCACTTCTCTGCTGAGAGGCCAGCAGGCCAGGCTGCCCACGGCTCACCACCGGCCTCGCGGCCACGTGGGGGGGCCCCGCGGGTGCAGGAAGATCGCCTGCTGGCCCAGGTCCCTGCAACTGGCTCCAGACCCAGGCCAGGGAGCAGGCCCAATGGGAGGAGGGTAGTGGCCGGGACCTGCGGATGGACACTGCCCAGGGCCGGGCCCACCTGGCGCCTCGCGGGCCTCCCTGACCTCCGCCCAGGAGGCTGAGAGCCAGCCACTGAGAAGGGGGCTGCGCTGCGGCTGGTCCAGGGCGGGGCTGCAGGGACCTCTGACCAGACGGACCCCAGAGCTGCCGCTTTGCGGGAAAGTAACTAAGAAGACCAGAGGGGCTGGGGCGGTGACAGCGGGAAGAGCCCTGCACTGACGCCCGACTGCCCGCTCGGCCAGCAGGGGGGCCGGGCAGGTGCCCAGACCCGGCGGCCGGGCCCCGGGACGGCCGACGGGCCTTCCATCCTCGGCGGCTCAGCACGGGCCTGGAGCCAAGGGGCCTTTTTTTTTTTTTTTTTAAAGCAAAGCTATCTTTTTACCTTGATAAGCTGTTTAAAAAATGTAAATAAAATAATGCAGCAGACAAAAGCAGGCATTGACGCGGCCGGGGCCAGCCGCCGCCCTCGACATGAAATATCGCAGCGCATTAAGTCGTGAGTCCCCGCTAATCCGAGCGGACAGGCCTGAAGGCGGCCCCTCGGCGGCGCGGCGGTGGGCACTGGAGCGTGTACTGCCTGCCGGGCCGCCCCGCTCGGGGACAATGGCCTTTCTTCGCACGAGGGGCCTGTGCGGGACAAGAGCCCCCTTTGTGTGCAAGTCTTGCCTCAGAGCGCGAGGGAGGCGCATTCGGCCGCCCAGACGCTCTTTGAAAGGCCTGAGCGTAACAGGAGACGCGACACACCAGCCCGCCTTCTGCCTCGGCGCCCGTTCAGCCCCGGCCGAGCCCCGAGCAGCCGGGCGCCCGGTCCCTGCGCCGCCACCGTGGCCGCGCGGCACGTCCTCCACCTGGGCCTGGGCCGCACACCTCTGTCCCGACGGGCCTCCTCGCCGGGAAGAGGGCCCCTGCCTGGGTGCCGGCCGCGCCCCACGCCTGTTGGCACCCTGGTGCCACAATCTTTGGGCCCCACGAGGCAGCGGGGGAGGTGAGCCCGGAGCGAGCCTCTGGTCCCTGGGCGCTGGACTCATCACCCGGGGGGAGGGCACCTCTGAGCCGGGCGCCCGGGGCTGCCCCACCTCCCCTGCCCTGCGAGGTCATCGCGAATCTCGCATCTCGGGGCGCGAGGAGCCCCGGGCCCCCTGCGCCTGCAGCACAGCTCAGAGCTGCACTGACAGCGCCTCCTCACTGCTCACGCGTGGGCCCCGCCGCGCCCGACCACACCCACAGACGGTTCACCCCCGGTGAACCCGGCCAGGCCCGGGGACACTGGGCCGTGACCTCAGAGCTCCCTCTTTGTCTCAGAACCTTCTGGGCTTAAATGAGAACCAGTGCTGCTCACAAAGGAGACTCAGCAAACCCACCGAGCTTCCAAAAGCCCCCAAATTCCCACCCAGAGACCTGCAGCCTTCTAAGCCCCACGTTCGCCCTCCTGGCCCGGCCCTTCCCACGACAAGGGAGCAAAACGCCCTCCCCCTCGGGCGGCCCCCAACCCACACGCGTCGCACACACTGGGGACTCCTGACTGACGCGGCTGAGAATCTGCCCCAAGCCAGCACGATGCCCCACAACTGATCTTCTGAAAACCACAGGTGTGCCGGGGCCGGTCCCCAGGGTGGGAGCTAGCAGGGCCCTTGGGATGCAGACCCTCACAGGGTCACCACCACTGGCCCGACCCAGTCCGAGGGACCCAGCGAACAGGCAGGGGTGGGCACCACCCAGAGCGCAGCCCCCAGCTCTGGGGCAGGGCTGCACGACAGGTCCGGGAGGCCGAGGGCAGCCTACAGATGCCCGGACAGGTGCTTTGTTACCGACCAGGACTAGAGCACAGTGGCCAGTCCCCCGGCCTGGTGTGGTCGTGGCTTCAGGGCCCCCCACGCAGGGAGGGTCTGTCCTCATGGAGCGGCAGCTGGGCCCCAAGGGGCCTCGGCTCCCCACCCCCAGGCCAGGCCAACACGGGACCAAGTGACCTTGGGGGGAGTCTGGGCAGGGGCAGGAGAAGAGAGAAGCGGGCCCCGGGTCCGATCTGGGCCCAGGGCACAGAGACTGCGGCTAGCTTCTCCCATACCTGCACTCCTCAGCCCCCCCGAGAGCAATTCTGGGAGTTAACAAAGGAAGCTGGGCCACAGCCACGCAGGCTTCTGGGCCAGAGCTGGGCGTCCCCACGCCACTGACCGAGGGGGAGAGGCCGGCGGGCACCTGGGGAGGAAGGGCCCTGAGCGCGTGGTGCAGACCAGGCAGGGTGTGGGGGGCTGTACCCAGCCTCTTTCTCAGTCGGTCAGCGTGAGGGGCTCCCAGGGCCTCCACACCAGGCACGAACCTGACATGGTCCCCAGGGCGGCTGGTCCCAGAAACCCTGCACACCAGACCTGAGGCCCCCTGCAAGGCCCCCCACGCTGGAGGGCGGAGGGGACACTTCTGGGCTAGGCGCCTCGAGCCCCAGCCTGGCTCCCGCCCACCGCGCTGACCCACGTGGAGGCTCGGCCCGTGGACGAGAGGCCCAGAGCCACAGGGAGGGTCTCACTCACTTCTTTGAACTTGCCCTCCTGGTGCAGCCGGTGGACGTGAGCCAGCAGGGGGCTCCGGTCTGCGTCCTGCAGCTGGAAGATGCTGACCAGCGGCTCCACGAGGCCGGGGGGGCTCTCGGCGAGGAGCTTGACCGCACGGGCCTGCAGCTGCTTCAGCCCTGGGCTGCCCTGGAGGCCCCAGACCCAGCTTCAGTGGAGGCGGCAGCCGGAGTCACGGGGCCTGACGCGGGCAGGGGGTTGGTGCTTGGGCAGGCCTGGTGCGGCCAGCACCTGCAGCTCAGAGCCAGTGGGTGGACGCTGTGGGTGGGCAGGGGCTGGTGGGCAGGGGCTGGCGGGCAGGGGCACAGGCAAGGAAGCTGAGGTCGGCCCGGCGTGTGGCTCTCGGGAGGCCGAGAGCCCCCGACCACCGTGGGCGACCTCCACAGGCCGCAGGGGCCCGGCCAGGTGCGCGTGGGAACCCCGTGCCGAAGCCTGGACGGGCTGGGAAGGGGCAGGCTGTGGGCCGCGGGCAGGGCTCACCCGGGCCGGCCCCGGGCACGGCTGTGCCTGCAAGCAGCGCTTCAGCTCGCGGGCGACCCAGGCCTCCAGGGAGGGGCCCTTCCCCCGCCAGCCCCGGCTGCCGTCCAGCATGTCCAGGAGGGCGGCGAGCGGGTCCTCCAGGGCGGCGAACCCCCTCTGGGCTTCCTCCCGGAGCTGTGGAGACACAAGGCCTCGCTGTGGTGGGTCCTCCTGCCGGCCTCCCCCACCCGCACGGAGCCGCCCACACCTTCCTGGTCCGCTGCACCCAGGCCGGGCACAGGGACCGTCCAGGCCAATGGTCCTGCAAAGGCTGGGGCTTGCTCCCTAGGCCAGACCCTGGGCGGAGCTCCTCTGTGCCCTGACCACCCGCGTGGCACGCATGGGACATGGCGCTGGCCCTTCAGAGACGGTGACAGGTCAGCAGGGCCCAGCAAGCAACAGGAAATGGAAAAAAGGAAAAAACCCCAGCTGAAAAATGCCTTTTGTTTACTTTTCTACCTCCTGTGCTGGGAAGCTCTGGGAGACACGTAAAAGCCGAAAGACAGAGACAAGACAGGTGTGCTCCCCAACACCCACGTCCAGGGGGACAACGTGCATTTCACCACCGTCTCTAGCGCAGCCGGGCGTCCTCTGCGTGACCAGCGGGGCCCTGTGCACGGCCAGCCCGCCACGCCCTGCCCGCTCCAGTGGTTCAGGTCACTGCAGCTCCCTTGACCGAGGACCTGCTGGGGTCCGGCGCAGGGTGGAGCTGCAGGCGTCAGGTGTGAGCTCAGGGGGCCGAAGCCCTCGCACCCAAGGGGAAGGGGCTCTGGAAGGGGCTGCCCTCGCTGTGGCTGTTGGAACTCACCTGAGATGGCCTCAAACAGACCCTGAGGACAGCTGTCACCCTCCAGGACGGATGGGGAAGGCCACACACACCTCTCAGGGCTCTGAAGGGCACCAGCAGGGGGCCGCGGTTCCCACAGAGCCTGGGGGCCACCATCCAGCATTGCCCGAGGAGGGGGTGGGGTCTCCATCAGCACCACACCCCTTGCTTGGGAAAAGGAAAGGTCTAGAAGGACCCAGCTCTGGCCTTTGGATTTGGATTTATTTCCACGTGTGCTCAGGAGGTTGGTCCTGGGGACGCCAGAGGGAAAAAGCTGCACTAAGGTGAGCTCGCAAAGAAAAACGACAGGACACACAAGGAACAAGTCACCATGAGTGATGACCACAAGCAGGGCGATTAAAGCTCTAAGAATAAAGAATAATAAGATATCGGTTTGGGAATGAAAATAGAATATAAATATGCCTAAAATTATAAAAGAAAAGAATAATCAAAACTAAGTAAAGAATAAGACGCAAGTGGCCCTGAGTGGTAGCTGCAGCCCTGGGGTGGACCTCACGCACCAGGGTTGGGCCCCAGGGGTTTACGTCTGGCCCCGTGCTACCCCTGCCCTTGGCGTGGTGGGCTCAGCGTCCGTGTCGATGATCCTCCAGATCCCCAGCTCTGAGACCCTGGCTGACCTCCTCTCTCCCTCCCTCCCGCCCTCTGGCCTCCCCCCCGTCTCCAGATTCCCTGTCCTGTCCGGTCCCCGAAAGCTCCACGTGCTCTGCTGGGCTCCAGCTGTTCTCACGCGGCCGCCCCCTGGGTCCCTCCGCTGCTCCCTTGGCCCCCAGGACACCCTGGCTCATCTGCACCCTCGTCCTCCGGGCTCGAGCCACCGCATCTCCAGCTGCTGGGCCCTTGGTTATCACACATGTCCGAGCTTGGACACTGGGCAGCGTGGTGCCGGCTGATCACAGGAACCCAGGACAAGCTCTGGTGAGCAAACGTGTGTCCCCTCCAGGCGGGAGCTTTCGCCAAGTAGGGAACTCAGAGCATTTACATAACTAACCACAAAACAAGCCTGTCCTGTGCAAAAATCAAAACAGATGGACCGGGCTCCTTCACAGCCAGAAGCAAACAGCTAACCGACATCAAGACACAGCCCTGTGTTTCTTTGGAAATGAACAACAGGTTAGTCGAAGGAGACACAGTGAAAATCAGAAAACAAGAAGGACGATGGACTCCTACACATCAAACCGGTGACGAACAGAACTCGAGGGGAAGGTGCGGCGTTAAATGCAGCATCGGAAACCAAGACTCCTGGAAACCGATGACTTGGGCGTCCGGCTACCTGAAGGCTGAGATCAGCCCCAGGAAAGAGGCACAAGGCCAGGGGAGGGGCAGCGCTGCCGGGAGACTCGGGGGTCAGGAACCGGGAGGGACCTCCGGCCGAAACCGTGGTGACGTGGAGGAAGCGGACGCTTCCCAGAGAAATAAATCCGGAGACAGACACTCTGCCCAGGCACAACTGTTAGGGAGACCGCCCCCAGGCTTCATTTGCAGGTCCCCCCTCTCCCCGCACCACCCGCGCCCTGCTGCCCCCGGGGCAGTGCCCGGCTCGTCCTCAGGCTCTGCGGGCCGCTGGCTCCTGCCTTCAGTGAACAGGGGTGGAGGGTCCTCTCCAGCCCAGCTCACAAGCCGGCTCACCGTGACACCAGGGCAGAGAATACAACCTCACAACGAGCCCGCTCCCAACAGGAAGGCTGAACAGCACCACAGCCCTGTTTCCTGAGTCTCACCCTCAAGCCACAGGGCGCGAAACTGGAAAATCAAAAAACGTCTGGCTTTTGCAAAAACTCTGGATTCTCCAGCTGACGGCTAGAGACGGCCGCTCGCAGGCCTAAGCGCAGGCCGTGGACGGGCCGCTGACTGCCCGAGGCCCCGCAGCTCAGCCGTGCGGGGGGCCCAGGCCCGTCCGGAGAGAAGGCCGGCTGCCGGCCCTCCTCCACCACGAAGCGCTGTGCAAGCCTGGAGCTTACCTGCTCCGGACGCCCGCCCGCCCAGCCTGCCCCAGGTCTGGGCGCTCCGCCCACCCTCGGCGGGCAGCTGGAGGCCAGGCTGGCACGAGGGGGGGGGGCCCTCTCCCTCCAGCCGCGCGTGCTCCCCGCGGCCCGTCCTCCCCAGGAGCCAGGGCAGCCTCCCTCGCCCTTTCGCTGCCTCAAGGGAGCAACGTGCAGGGAAGGAGCGGCCGAGGGCCACTAACTGCACCACCTCGGGGGCCACGAGGCAGAGTTGCCCTCCTGGCACAGGCCACGGCGGGACACGGTCTGGGCAGTGGCGGCTGCCACTGCAGGACCCCCAAGTGGCCGTGGAAGACCCTGGCAGCCTCCCCGCCAGAGCACCTCCCGCCGGACCACACGCATCCCCCCCGCTGTCCAGACGGGCTGTCCTGCTGCCCCTCTGGGAGAGGGGGCGGCAGGCGAGGCCTGGCAGGTGCCCCGCGCTGCCCGGAAGCTGATGGTGGGCACAGGCCCTCCCTGCCTGCTCTGAGCGTCCAGCAGCCCTCGTCCCACGGCTCCAATCCCAGGCATTCCCCAGAACATTCGGACACGGCAGCCTGCCGAGGCTGGCAGCCAGGTGCCCACACCCCGAGTGCTCACCTGTCCCAGCTCCCGAGTGGACCACAGCGTCTGCAGGGTCTGCAGGAACAGGAGCGGGTCCCGGCCTGAGGGGACAAGACAAGGGCCGAGGAGGGGCTGAGAGGCAGGCGGGGGCCAAGGCCTGGGGGCTCCCGCAGACGCCGCCCAGCGCCCACGGCCCCTTGTGCCCTCTCTGCCCCTTCCTCAGGACTGTGGCCCGGCCACCCAGCAGGGCTGCTTCCCGCAGTGCCCACCGGGCTGGGCTTTCCCCGACAGCTCAGGGAGCCTGGCCTCAGATTTAAGCCGTGGTGGGTTCAGAGTGGCCGTGTGAGCGGAAGGGGCGTCGGCCGCCGGGGCTAAGTCGGCAGTACTGACCTGGCCCCCCACGGGCAAGGCCCGCCCAGCAGGGTACGCCGCCCGCACACCTGTCCACTGCCCACCATGTCTGGCCTCTGGCCCCTGCCGAGGCCCCGAAGTGGTTCTGGCCTCTGTCGCCCCCGTCTCCCCTCCGCCCCGTCCCGGCCCCGGGTGAGCCCCACGCAGGCCGGCCGCTCCCCAAAGCTCCCCCACCCCTATGGCCGCTGCCCCCTGAAGCCGCTGTCCCTGCTGCAGAACGGGGCGTGGAGCCATGACACAGGTGCCACTCAGCCCAGTGCTGGCCGGGACAGGGGAGGTCGGGGTCACCCTCCTGCTGGAAAAGGGTCGGCGCCCTCAAGCCAGATCCAAGGTCAGTGCCAAGGAGCGCTGGCTGGCCTGGAAAGGTCGCTGCTGCCAGCTCTTGGCTTGGGAAAGAAGGCTGCTTCTGAGGCCAGGGGACCGGGGACCCAGCTCCGAGGTGCCCATGGCCACCAGCGCCCCCTGCCGGCCTCAGCGGCACCGCCCCGGCCTAACCCACTCCCCCACCCCCGCTCCCGCTCCCTGGCAGCCCGAGCCTTGCGGCCCAGCCCCTCCTCGCCTTGCGTTCTGCTTCAAAGGCCCGGGCGCTGTAACCTTTCCAGCCCCGCTGAGAAATTACAGACAAACCTTCTGGTTCTTTTTTTTTTTAAAACTGAATGACCACACTGTATGTATGTATGTATTTATTTACCTGGCTGCGCCGGTCTTAGTTGCGGCATGCATGCGGGATCTAGTTCCCTGACCAGGGATCGAACCTGGGCCCCCTGCATTGGGAGCGCGGAGTCTTAGCCTCCTGGTGCTTTTGTTCAGAACCGGCAGGCGCCAAGGCCCAGAGCCCAGGGAGGACGGGAAGGAAAGCAGCCAAGGGGGGTCTGGGCTCCTGGCGTGCCCCCGACCCCAGCCCAGGAGGTGAGAGAAGCCCCTGGCACTTAGCCAGGACCTCGGCCACACCTCGCACATGGTGGGGGTCGGGGTCAGGGGTCAGGACCCCAGCCATGCCCTCACATGGTGTGGGTCGGGGTCAGGGGTCAGATTCAGGACCTGATCATCAGTGCACACACTGGGGCAGGGGAGGCCACTAACAGACTCTCCCGGCCAAATCTGGGGGATCAGGAGCCCAGGTGGCTTCACCTGCGAATCTACCCAAGAATCAGGGAGACGACGGCAACCTGCTGGCTCCGTGTAGGAGGCGGGACGGAGGGAAAGGCTGGGGGCCTGAGCCACACCCTGGAGGACAGCCCCCGAGGACACGGGCTCAGGGACCCGGACAAGACACCCGTGTACACCACAGGAGGGTCCGTCCCAGAAAGCAAGGCTGGTTGGACAACTGAAGGTCCATCAGCCTGGTTTGCTAGTGAAATAAAGGACGAAAGTCACGTGATGCTCTCAATAGATGCAGAACAAGCATCTCTTAAGGGAGAGTTCTAGTTATAATTTAAGAAATAACTCAGCAAACTAGAAGAGAAGGAACTTCCTTAACCAGACAAAAGGCGTCTATAAAAATCCCTCAGCGAACACAGAACTCAATGCTGAAAGCTTTCCCCTAAGACGGAAACCCCAGGAGGATGCCCACGGTGCATTCGACGCCAGTGCAGAGCAGCAAGGAGGAAAAGTTCAGGCCATAGGACTTAGAAAGGAAAAAATAAAAGCATCAGCACTCCAATCAACAAACTCTGGTCCCTCCAGACAATGGAATATTATTCAGCACTAAAAAGACATGAGCCATCAAGCCATGAAAAGACAGGGAGGAAACTTAGATGCAAATTACTAAGTGAGAGAAGCCAATCTGAAAAGGCTGCAGACTACGTACGTAGTATGATTCCAACTCTATGACGTTCTGGAAAAGGCAGAACTACGGAGTCAGTATAAAGATCAGGAGTTGCCGGGGGCGGGGGGGAGGGAGGATGAACAGGAGAGCACAGGGGGTTTTAGGGCAGTGAAACTACTCTACGAAACTTCAATAGTAGATAACATGTCACTCTGCATTGTCCAAACCCACAGAACGTACAGCACCAAGAGTGAGCCCCAAGGTAGACGACGGACTTTGGGTGATGATGGCGTGTCCAGGCAGGTCCCTCACTTGTCACAAGTGTCCCATCTGGTGGGGATGGTGATAACGGGGGAGGTGGTGCGTGTGGGAGGGGCAGGGGTAGATGGGAAATCTCCACGTTCTTCTCCATTTTGCTGTGAACCGAAAACTGCTCTAAAAAATAAAGTCTTTAAAAATAAAAACAATACCCAAAAACGTCGTTACGCACTGAACAAATGATTCATTTTTTAGAAAGCAATGAAGAATCTAAAGACAGGTATTAGAATTAATCAATGGACTTATTTCAGCACGGATGGTGAACACAAGGCCAGTATTAAGAAATCTATTGTCAGGACTTCCCTGGCGGTCCAGTGGTTAGGGCTCCGCGCTTCCATTGCAGGGGGCCCGGGTTCAATCCCTGGTTGGGGAACTGGGATCTCTCAAGCCACCTGGTGCGGCCAAAAAAAAAAAAAAGAAAGAAGTCCACTGTTCCCTCCATACTAGTGACAGACAGAAATGAACATTTAAAAAATATCAGGTACAGTAACATAAAAAATTTCAAATTTCTTGGGATAAATGTAACAAAAGAAGTTCATGCAAAAAATATAAAATGTCACTGAGAGGGGCTTCCCTGGTGGCGCAGTGGTTAAGAATCCGCCTTCTAGTGCAGGGGACACGGGTTCGAGCCCTGGTCTGGGAAGATGCCACATGCCGCGGAGCAGCTAAGCCCGTGCGCCACAACTACTGAGCCTGCGCTCTGGAGCCTGCGAGCCACAACTGCTAAGCCTGCGTGCTACAACTACTGAAGCCCACGCGCCTAGAGCCCATGCTCTGCAACAAGAGAAGCCACTGCAATGAGAAGCCCGCGCACCGCAACAAAGAGTAGCCCCCGCTCGCCGCAACTAGAGAAAGCCCGCGTGCAGCAACGAAGACCCAACGCAGCCAAAAATAAAATAAATTAAAAAAAAAAATGTCACTGAGAAAAAAATTAAAAGACCTGATTAAGGAAGGGCTATACCATATAATCAGTAATGCAAAGTTGTCAATTCTCCCCAAATTAATCAGTAGATTCTATATTCTAATCCAAACAGTAGCAGTGTGAGTGGGTGCAGGGGGCCTGTCTTAACAACCGCAGGGAAACCAGAGGACCGCCCCACCCAGGCCGGAGCCACAGGGGTTAAGGCTGAGCGTGTGGCCCAGGGAGGGGGGACTTGGAGCCGGAACTGGCCTGCATGAGCCAGGGTGTGCGGCCAGTGTGGGAAACTGCATAACCTTATTGAAAACACTGGGATGTCACCCCCATCTCACACCTACAGGAAACCCACCAGGGGCTGTAGGTCTCACTGTGAAGACAGATCAACAGAGCCTCCGCAGGGCACCTGCACAATACCTTGATGACCTTGGGACATGGTTAAGTCAAGAATTCCTACCAATAGAAAGGGCCCAGCAGGCGCCAGCCAGAGGTCTCCCTCTTCCCCACTGGGCCCTGCAGACCACGCCCAGCACGAGGAAAGTCTTACAGGGTCAGGCTGGGCCAGGCTGCTCTCCGTTCACGGCTCCCCCAGGCCCAGTGCCCTTTTGGGTCAAAGCCACAGGCCAGGCTGCACCCTCGGTCACTCACACCCTCGGCTTCCAAGCTGCTGCCGAAGCACCGCTGACCCGCCGGCCTGGCCCCCTCGCCTGACGCTGCACGTGGGATGCGGGTTTGCTGTCTGTCCCCTCCCGATGCTGCCAGCTCCCGGCGGTGACCATGTCGGCCCTGTTCAAGGCCGTGGCCCAGGCCTTGAGGGACACTCTATAGTGACTGCTGGACGGTGCCAAGGCCAGACTCGCACGCGCAGACAAGGTCACCAGCTTCCGTGGCCGTGGGCAGACACCCGGGAAGCCCAAGGTGGAGCTGCAGGGGCCCCGGGGCCGGTGTGAATGTGGGCCCGGGCTGAGTGCAGCAGGCACCAAAGGCCGGCACAAGGAGGACTCATCGAGCACGGCGTGCCCGGCCTGGGGCCACCTGCCAGCCGAGTGTGGGCCAGTCCCGCTCCCCCGACTCAGGGATGCACCACAGGAGGCCGGGCTGAGCTAGGAGGGCGGGCACGGGGGCCTTCTGTCCACAGGGTGGACATCAGCCGTGGCCGCAGCCTGGCCACCGCTGCCACCTCCCCACCCTGGGCCCGGGACTGGGCCACCCTGATATCCTGGACCTGCTGGCCAGGGGTGGCCAGACGGCAGGTCAGGGGCGGCAAGGCAGGTGGCCTCTGGCCTGGTACCTGCCCCCTGACACCACCCCAGGAGCACGTGGGTGAGGGCAGGCGGGCAGCAGTGCGTCCAGAGGACACTGAAACTCAAGCTCAAGAATCAAACTTTGGGGTTTCCCTGGTGGTACAGTGGTTAAGAATCCGCCTGCCAATGCAGGGAACACGGGTTCGAGCCCTGGTCTGGGAAGATCCCACATGCCGCGGAGCAACTAAGCCCGTGCACCACAACTACTGAGCCTGCGCTGTAGAGCCTGTGAGCCACAACTACTGAGCCCGCGTACTGCAACTACTAAAGCCCGCGTGCCTAGAGCCTGTGCTCCGCAACAAGAGAAGCCACCACAATGAGAAGCCCATGCACCACAGCGAAGAGTAACTCCCGCTCGCCGCATCTAGAGAAAGCCCACACGTGGCAACGAAGACCCAGCGCAGCCAAAGATACATAAATAAAAAAAAAAAAAAAAAAAAAAAGCACTGCTGAAGACAGGAGAATAGAGAGAAAGGCAACGGGCCCCAGACAAGCGGTTCATCTCTCAGGATCCCAGATTCTGTGGGTCAGGAATTTAGACAGGCTCCTCCCCAGGGCCTCAGGCACACACCTGAGCCTGGCTCCCAGGGCAAGGCCTCCGGAAGCGCCCCTCAAGGGCGGAAGCAGACCCCACCTTGTGGGAGGGCGTTGCGAGCCCACAGCCCTGCCTGACACTGGGGTGAGATGGCGTCAGATGCCTCTTTGTCCAACCATAAATGTAATGAAATCCAGTAAAAACAGCAATCGATTTCTGTAGAAGCAAACAAATTATTCTGACGTCTATATGGAAAATAAATAAGACACGAAGAGAAAAGCAACGAGAGGTTTAGTCCTGCCGGGTGCAGCAGGTCATAAAACCACCGCCATCAAACAGCGTGATGCAGGCAGGCGAACAGAGCAGAAAGCCGGGGAGACTCCAAACACGGGGAACTCAGTGGTGCTGGGTGTCCAAATGGTCTTCTAGGATGGAATGGACCCATTCGTCACCTCTCACAGCAAAATAAATTCCACTGGATCAAAGACTCAAAAGGATCACAGCTAACGCCTCCACAGCACACATGCCAGCAGTCTCTCATCCACAGGTGCAGCTAAGTATAGGGCGACAACTATTTTTCTCAGGTAAGGAAACAGAGAGGTATGTAACTTGCCCATGGTCACACAGCCAGGAAGCTGGGTGCTGTGTTGCCTGTTTTCACAGCCTCCCTCAGGTCACAGCCCAAGGATGGTTCCACAGCTCCCAGGGGCTGGGGGGCCCCCACCCCAGCCCTAACACAGGGAGGGCCAGGCCTGGAGGTTCCGGGTACTGCACGAGCCTGTGAGGGGCGGCGGGGCGGGGACCGGGCTTCCTGGAGGGTCGCGCCTGCCCCTCCCTCCATGCTGAGAAGTGATTCAGCTCTGTCTGCCTGACTTTCGAATTCCCCAAGGAAGGGGGATCCACTGCTGCCCGAGATCCTGGGACCTGCTGGACTTCAGCACGCAGCTTTTCTGATTCAGCTACACTTGCTCACCCAAAGGCCACGATTTCAGGAGAAAAACAATTTCTGATCCCAGTTGCCTTCTCAGTTGGGCAATGTTTTCTTGTTCCCAGGGGAGGGGAGGACGGGAGGGAAGGGCCGCAGGTGTTCAACGGCCTGTCCCTTCCCCTCTGGCCCCCAGCGTCAGGACAGGCGGGGGACGGTGGCACCCAGATGGTCCAGGACAAGCCCGGGCCCTGGGGTGTCAGAGTCCGGGGGCTACAGAGAGGGGGGTCCTGCTCTTGGCAAAACCAGCAGAGGCGCCAGAAGCATCCTGGGGGAGGTACCCAGACCCTGGTAGAGAGATGCCCACTGAAGAGGGCTTCCCTGGCCTGAGGTCACTCACAGCAGAAGGCCAGGGGCTGTGTCTGATGGGGGGCTGTGCCTGATGGGGGGCTGTGTCTGATGGGGGGCTGTGTCTGATGGGGGGCTGTGTCTGATCCCCAGTCACAGCAGGGTGGTGTCAGGGCCTGAAGACTCTGCACATTGGGGACAGGTGGGGAAAAGCACGGTCTGAAGGTCTGGGGAATTTTGAGCAGAAAACGAGTCCATTGTGGGCGGCTGAGTGTGCCTGGGCGCCCCCCTGGAGACTCTGCTTGGAGCAGGCTGTGTGCACCTGCGGAGGACCCCACAGGAGATGGGGGGCCGACTCCACGAGCCTCTCAGGACCCTGGGGTGGGTGAGCAGAGGTTGGGAAGAGGCCCCAGGTTCCCCATCACCTGCAAGAAGGGGCAGCGCTTTGCTTACTTGCTGGGGGCTCTCCCTCCCACCCCTGTGCCCACCAGAGGACCCCAGCCCGGCACTGGGACGGCCCCCCTGGATGCCAGGGGCCAGCAGGGAGGGGCGCCCCACTCTCCAACCGGACACCCGATCCAGGCCTGGGAGGAGCCCCTCCGCCTCCAGCCTTGGTCTCCTCTTCCACGTCACCACCTGTCCTTGGCGGGGCAAGATCAGGCTTCACGTGGCCCCGCGTCTGCCCTGCCCACAACACTCACCGAACACAGGAGACACTCAGAAAGAAAGCCCCCCGGAGCCCACAGACACCACCGCGAGGAGTTCGGGGCTCCCGGAGGAGAAACGGAGGCCAGGGCCTCGGCTCTCTTGGGGCCAGGGACCACGTGGGATCCCGGGGCTCCCAAGCTGAAAGTGCCAGTCTGGGGGCCCTCACTCTTCAGACACCTCCCAGCCCCCTCGTCCTCTCTCCTTCTTGGCAGGACCGATAAGATGCCGTGTGTCCACACTTAGTGTGGGGCGCAGAGCCAGGCTCCAGAGAGAACCCCGCCGTTCCCACCAGCCCCCTGCGCCCAGCTTCACCCACACTGCAGTGTGGGCTCCCTGAAGTGTCCGTCCAGTCGTGGCCAACCCTCGGTGTCAGACATCAAGCAAGTGGCCAGCAGGCGGTCCACTGCAGGACCACGAGGCCACATTTCCCAGGGCCAAGGGAGGTGCCCGCCCGCGGCCCTCAGGACAGGAAGGCCGTGATAGCAGCCACGTGCCTGCTCCCGTCCACAACTGAGGCCGCTCCACACGTCCCAGGCCCCCAGAAAGCCACATCTCCTGGACGCCTCCCACCTGGGGTCCCTGCCCGGTGCACATGCATGCACCTGTACACAGACCCCCCCACACCCACCCCATGCCCAGCGCTGACAAGGGCAGCCAGGCTGGACCTGGGCCGTGAGGGGTGCAGACTCACCCATGGGGACACACTCGCCACCGGCTGGGTCACCAGCAGTGTCACCGGCAGCAGGCTCTCCGGTGGGGTCTCCGGCGGGGTCTCCAGGGTCCATCCTCAGGGAAAGGCAGGGAGCTGCTCAAGGGACCAGCGGAGAGGGACAGTCAGGCTGCAGGCTCCACACAGAAGGGAACGGGCCCTGACGGGCAGCCCCGCAGGGCCCATTTGTGTGCTTGCGGGGTGGGGGGGGTCAGGCGGCCTCGGCTTCCCCGGCTGGACCCGGGACACTTAGCACTAACCTCAGGGGTGGACCCACCGTGAGGACCCCTGAGCCAGCCCACACGGGCACACCCAGCTCTAAATCATCCAGGCTGGCAACAAAGTGGTACCATTCCCAGGCGGCCAACAGGCTCCTGTCGATGTGTATTTTATACAAGACACTTTTCCACGTTTACGGAGATGGTCTAGTTTTCCCTCATTTGCGGTGTGATTTATGTCACGGTGACACACATGGCACCTCCTGCGTAAACCTGAGTCCTGACACAGGCCTGGAGGGGACAGCCCTTGGAGCCTTCTCCTCCCCCACTCCCACAGGCTTTTAGCTATTCTTTCGGACGTTTACATTCACATTTCTCACTAACACGCTGATATGGTTGTTTCCTGAGTGTCCAGTCTTACACCTGACTGACCAAGCTCAAGGTGAGAATTCACTGTCATGCCCCAGCCCCCCAAACCCTGAAAGCCCCTGAAACAGCTCTCCGAGCGTCTTCTGCTGACACACTATTTACAGGAGACAGGAGCATAGCAGGGCTCAGCTGGAGTGAACTCTGGATACTTTCCTGCCTTGTTCAGTTTGCTCCGAACCTGTGCTCCGGCCATGCAGACTGACTGGTGTCAGGCCGGCCCTCCCACTGCAGACAACGTCCACCAGACATGCTTTAGGCGGCCGACTTTTGGACAATAGGCTGTGCACGACGGGTGATGCCCAGGGTGGGCGGGCCCAGGGATGGGCTGGCTCCCAGCTGGGGGCAACCTCCCAGCTAGGACCATGACCCAGAACCTGGTGAGCAGGGCACCCCTCCAGTGGAGGAGGAGGCTGTGCATCTGCGGGCCAGGGCACCAGCTGGAGGGGTCATTCGGGGCCAGAAGTGCAGGTGAGCGATGCAGGATCCCCAGGGCTCCCAGAGGCAGCTGTCCCCAGGCCGAGAGTTCGACAGGGGCACTAACAGTCAAGCAACGCTTCACACTCTGGGCTCCAGCCCAGCGACCGTGGCGAGCGAGCCCCGCCCTAGACCAACTCTGCCAAAATCTAAAACCAAGCCCCAATAAAATCCATGGAACAGGGCTTCCCTGGTGGCACAGTGGTTAAGAATCTGCCTGCCAATGCAGGGAGCACGGGTTCAAGCCCTGGTCTGGGAAGATCCCATATGCCGTGGAGCAGCTAAGCCCGTGTGCCACAACTACTAAGCCCGCGCGCCACAACTACTGAGCCCACGTGCCACAACTACTGAAACCTGCGCGCCTAGAGCCCGTGCTCTGCAACAAGAGAAGCCACCGCGACGAGAAGCCTGCGCACTGCAAGGAAGAGTAGCCCCTGCTCACCGCAACTAGAGAAAGCCCGCGCGCAGCAACGAAGACCCCAGCAGCCAAAAAAAAAAAGAAATAAAAAAATCCATGGAACACTTTGTACGTTGAGTCCCACCAAGATAAGGATCCACCCTAACAAAATGTCAAGCCATGCCCCCCCAGTTCAAGGTAATCAGCTAGAAATTAACTGTTTACTAGAACAAAGTTCAACATTCTTCAGTGGAAGGTAACAATCCAGAGTCTCTACAATGTAACATTTACAATGTTCAGTACATAATATAAAAATCACAAGGCCTGCAAATAAGAGGAAAATATGACCCACACTCAAGGGGAAAAAATTACGGAAAAGCACATAATGGAAAGCAACTCCAAGGCAGCTCAGAGGTTGAATTTAGCAAAGACTTTAACACAACTATTGTAACCGTTCAAAGAATGAGTGAAAAACATGTTCAAAAAGTTAAAGAAAAATATGCTCTTAAATGAGTAAACAGAGAGGTACAAATGGAAATTCCATGAAACTACATAAGAGAACCAAATGGCAGTTCTCCAATAAAAAGTATAACTGAAATGCAAAATCCACTGATGGGGCTTGACCGCAGATTGGAGATGGCAGATTAGAGTCAGTGATTCTGAAGACAGATCAACAGAAATTATCCTATCTAAAGAACAGGGGGAAGATTAAAGAAAAAATAACACGACTTATTCCCTGCTTGATTTCCTGCAAGGCCATCATTGACAGGACTCTGACAGCATCATAACACCTCCCCAGGATGTTCGGACAAGCCTGTGAGTCTGTCACTTGTTCCCAGAGACATCCCTTCTCAAGCCTCTGCCCTCCTGTCTCGATCTGGATGGCTGCTCTCTAGCCCGGCAGCACAGCTGCTGCCCTAGGGCTCCCTCCCCGTCTTCTCTCCTGGTGCATCCTGCATTTCCTGATTTCTAAGCCTTCATCTTTCTCAGTTTTGCTCCTGGTTCTAGAGGAACACATTCTCCACGAGCTTCCTGAGAAGAACTGCAAGGGAGGGACATTTAACCGGTCTTTGGTTGTCTGGAAATGTCTTCACTGGGCACTAAGCCATGGCTGGAAGGCTGGCTGTGCACGGGCTGCAGGTGAGAGGCCGTCCCCAGGTGTGTGATGGTGACGGTCCTTCCAGCTCCTGACGTTGGTGCGGAGAGCTCTGAACCACCTGACTCCCGACCGTAGGTAGGACGCTGCTCTTCTCCTCCTGGGGGACCTTCCCCTGACAGCATCCAGGGTGCCAGCAGGACGGACGGACGGGGCAGGATCCACTAGGCATGCTCACGTCCTTCAGTCCTGGGAAACGTCCTCATGTCTTCCTGGATTATGTCCTGGCCTCCCTGTTGTCCATTCTCTCCTCCTGGAATTCCTCTGACTTGGATGCTAGACTTCCTGTAAGAACCTCTAATTTTCTTATCTTTCCTCTTCTCTGCCTCTGGGGGAGATTTCCTGAACTTTATTTTACAACCCTTTCATTAATTATTCATTTCCACTATCAAAATTTTAATAATAGCCAAGAGTTCTTTCCCCTGAGGACCTGGTGGCTTCCAGACGTCTCGTTTGTCGGCATCGATGCCCTCCCCTCTGTTCACGGCCCCCTTTTCCTCCGGAGTCTGGGGGCTGCTGCTCACACTGGAGAGGAGGCCCTGGACGGCTGCTTGGGAACCTGGGGCGGGCGGCACCTGGGAAGAGCCTCACTGTGGGTAACAGGGGCCTGGAAGACCAGCCTGTCTGTCTGTCGGGAAGGAATCCTCCCTTCCCCACCTGGGGTCTCAGCCCCCACCCCACGCAGACCTCCACAAGGCCCTGTTTCCAGCCTGGAGCCACCCCGGCTCTGCAGCCAGACTCGGCCAGCCCTCAGCCGTGGGCTCTGCTTTCCCAGCCTGCAAGGCCCCTCTTCCCTCCTCTCTGCCCTCAAGCACGTTTGCTTTTCTAATGTCTTTACTGTCATTATAATGGACCTCGAGTGGGGCAGGTTATCCGGCCCCTGTGCACAGGCACCCTGCCCCTTGCCGGGACCTAACCCCAGACGCTCCTTCCCACCTCCCACCCCAAGTCTGACCCAACCCCGGGGGGCCTGCCACTCCAGGAGGCTGGGGTCTCTAAACAGAGACCCATCCCCACCGCACACCCTCTTTGGGTGGCCGGGGGGCGCCCCGTCCTCCCAGCTGCCGAGTTGCCGCCAGGGAAGGGAGTGCGGCGCCCCGAGCTGGTCTCTGGGCCCCTCTGCTGGCGGTGCTGTCCCAGGGCGCGTGACCGCAGCTGTCCCGTCCACACCGAGACCCCAGCCAGGGTGCTCCGCAGGGAGGAGCGCCTTGTTTGCGCGCCTGTCCCGCACGTAGCGGAGGTGCCGCTCACGCCCCTCACGGCCACTGCCCCGTGAAGCCCGCCCAGTCACGGTCTCTGACGGGTCCAATGTCTGTCCCTCTTCTGTAGGCCCTTTCCTGGGGGTCCCGGAGCAGCAGTGGGCGCTGAGGGGTGGTCCAAATCCACGGCCCGCTGACGGGCCTCGTGACCACCCCCCGCATCTCCGGGGCCCATCTGGCCAGGGCGGGGGGTGACCCTTGGGCCGGCCAGAGGGTCCCCAGCAGGGGGAGCTGGAAATGGCCCAGGCCCCGTGGGCCCCTCCCCGGGGAGGCGCCGGGAGCCCGGCCTGTTTCTTCCCCTGTCTTCCCGTCCTTCAGCCCAACAGTCAGGCCTCACCCAGGCCCAGTCCCCGTGGGGTCAGCTCACAGCATCACTGCGGCCTCAGCAAGGCTGAGCGCTCGTCCGGCTGGGCTGGTCCACGGGGTCAACACCGTTGCTGGCCGTCTCTGGAGCCCCTGACCATTCACGGCACACAGCCGTGTCCAGAACCATCCAACCGCCACCCAGCCCGCCAAACAAGCCGCAAACCCCGGGGCAGCGAGCTCCTGGTGGGGCTGGGGCCTGCATCCCTGCGCGAGGCCGGGGTAGGGGCCAGGGCTCTCCCGGGTGCAGCGTTCTGTCGGCACCCTTTCCCGTCTCCCGCCCGAGAACACGGGGCCAAGCACCCACCTCCCATGCGAGGGGTTAAGAGCAATTGGGTTGTTTAAATAAACCCCAAACGGGCGCCGGGGGCTTCTGAAAGGGTCTCCTGCCCACAGCCCTCCTCGTTCCTCCCAGCACAGAGCGGCCCGAGGGACATTCCTCCTTGAGAAGGCGGAGCCTTTATTTCGGCACAAAGACCGGCAGCAGCGCGGGGGTGAACGTCCTGCTCACCCCGCTGCGTCAGGCCCCGCAGGGGGAGCCCCAGCCCAGCAGTGAGCCCACTCCCTGGCGGTCAGGCTCTTCCCCCCCCCCCCCAAGCCGGTCGGGTTGCCGTCCCTGAGCTCACCGCCCTGATGGCCTCCTTCCCGCTGCAGCCGTCCACTTTGCTGGTCAGCCCAGACCCGGTGGCTCTTTTATGGGAGGGTATTTTTTTCTAAGCCTCTCAATTAGGGGAAATCCCTACAATCTCAAGATCTGCTGCAGGCGTATTTCCACCTCCCTGTTGGCACCACTTTCCCCCTTTCTCTCAGGGGCACAGTGGCCAGCGCCTGGCCACTTGGAGGCAGGTGATTGGCTGGGGTCTCAGGCCGGCCCCAGGTTAGGTGGACAGAGCCAGACCCTCCTTGGGAAAGGACTGAGGCCATCCAAACTCAGCTCTGGTCTGTCCCTGAGCCCTGGAATCTGAAACCAATCGCCAACGAGCGGCAGCAACTAAGCCCAATGTGCTTCTGAGACTGAAAACTGCTGACAACGACCAAGTTCAAATTCACCCCACTGCAGACTTTAAAAATTGACCTCACTTTAAAATGAAAAAAGTCTGCCTGGAGTCCAGATGGTCTTTAGCTGGAATCGTGGCGCTGGGTCTGCAGCGCGTGCCGAGGCGAACGGGCCTTCCCAGGGGCAGGAGTCCCCGGAGGCCCCGCGGTGAGCACCACCTGGCAGTTTTCGAACTTTCTTTAAATCAGAGTCACCAAATACAACTCGTTTAGCGTTGTGACTTTTGCTGAAAGGGGCTAAGCTGAGCCAAATCCCTGCAAGGAGCCCTGGCACACGACCAGATCTCCACTCACCCCAGAGGCTCCTGCTTCCCCGGCTCCACTCCCTACCTGAGCGGGGAGCCCCCAGCCCAGCAGCAAACCCACCTAGAAACAGACTCAAACCCAAGGAAGGGCGCAGGGGAGTTTCCAGAGAGACACACCTTGCAGGTCAGATTGCTTCCTCCTGAGAGCTGGGACCTACCTGGGAGCCTCCCCGGGCGTCTACCTAAAAGCCTACCTGTAAACCTACCTGGGCGTCTACCTGAGAGCTACCTGGGAACCTACCTGAGAGCTACCTGGGCACCTACCTGAGAGCTACCTGGGACCCTACCTGAGAGCTACTTAGGAACCTACCTGAGAGCTACCTGGGAGATGGCCTGGCCTGCAACAGGTTCTGGGGCGATCAGGGTCCCCAGATGTGCCTGCCCCATGTCCACCAGCCTCCTGCTTGGCACACTGACCAACCTGGCCCAAGGCAGATGCCTCCTGGATGCCCCCCTCAGCCAGGCCCAAGGGGATCCAGCAGGCCGAGTAGGGGAAAGAGGACACCTCAGCAGGGCCACCCTCCCAGGGATGCTGCCTCCAGACAGAGTGGCCCCCACGCCCACCACAGCCCGGCCCCCCCGAGAAGTGGAAGGGGAGTACAGAGCGGGTGCTCGTGCGCACGTCCCCCCACCCGGCCCGACTGTGCCCAGAGACCCCTCATGTCCAAAGGAGGCCAAGCCAGGCAGGAGCCCAGCTTGCTCACGAGCCGGGCTGGGGGCACGTTCTTCAGGCCGGTCGCCCCTTCTCAAAGCAGCTTTGTGAGCGGCGGGGCAGGGGCAGCGAAACCTGAGACCCCGCAGGAGCCCAGAGGACGTGGGAAGGGCAGCGAGGAGCGGACGATTCACTGTTCCTGACCCGAAGCTGCCCTTCAAACAGCCCAGAAAGGAGAGCTGAAGGACCCCACAAAGAATCACATTGCTGGCCCAGGCCCGTGCCTCCCGTCCATCCGTCCATCTGCCCACCTGGCGCAGGAGGGCACAGAACACGATGCATCCTCTCCGCACCGCGGGAGGGCACAGAACACGATGCATCCTCTCCGCACCGCGGGAGGGCACAGAACACGATGCATCCTCTCCGCACCGCGGGAGGGCACAGAACACGATGCATCCTCTCCGCACCGCGGGAGGGCACAGAACACGATGCATCCTCTCCGCACCGCGGGGGAGCACAGAACACGATGCATCCTCTCCGCACCGCGGGAGGGCACAGAACACGATGCATCCTCTCCGCACCGCGGGGGGGCACAGAACACGATGCATCCTCTCCGCACCACGGGGGGGCACAGAACACGATGCATCCTCTCCGCACCACGGGAGGGCACAGAACACGATGCATCCTCTCCGCACCGCGGGAGGGCACAGAACACGATGCATCCTCTCCGCACCGCGGGAGGGCACAGAACACGATGCATCCTCTCCGCACCGCGGGGGAGCACAGAACACGATGCATCCTCTCCGCACCGCGGGAGGGCACAGAACACGATGCATCCTCTCCGCACCGCGGGGGGGCACAGAACACGATGCATCCTCTCCGCACCGCGGGGGGGCACAGAACACGATGCATCCTCTCCGCACCACGGGAGGGCACAGAACACGATGCATCCTCTCCGCACCGCGGGAGGGCACAGAACACGATGCATCCTCTCCGCACCACGGGGGGGCACAGAACACGATGCATCCTCTCCGCACCGCGGGAGGGCACAGAACACGATGCATCCTCTCCGCACCACGGGGGGGCACAGAACACGATGCATCCTCTCCGCACCGCGGGGGAGCACAGAACACGATGCATCCTCTCCGCACCACGGGAGGGCACAGAACACGATGCATCCTCTCCGCACCGCGGGGAGTGACGGAGCGACCTTTAGAGAGGTCAGCACAGCATTCTGGTTTGGGCGCCAGACCGTGCTTCCTTTGTCATTTTTCTGTGTCGTTTTCCACAACTATGGGGGCGCTGGCTGCGTGTCCCCCCAGGTATTCCCGATGCCCTCCATCGCGGGGCAGGTGGGGTGGTGGAGGGTGATAAGGGCGGCCTCCCGGCCCCATTTCCCCACCTGCTGTAAGCGCAGAACGCACACGGGGTGATAGCAGAAAGGGTCTCGTACTGACTTCTGTGTACCCAGTACGTGTCGGAATAGTAACATGTTGCGTATGCCAGGGTTAAATAAAATGTATCACTAAAGTTAATTTCGCCTCTTTCTATAGAAAATTTAAAACCACACGTGTGGCTCACGGATTTCTGCTGGACACACTGGTCTTGACTGAGAAAAGCAGCTGACCACATAGGAGAGCGGCCCTGCAGGCGGCCGGACGCCTCCCCACTGCAATCCCGGGCCCTCGGGGCAGGACGAGGGGACACCGGACCCCCAGCCGCCACGCCCCGCAACAGCTACGGGGAGACTTACCCTGCTGCCCCCAGTCCCAAATGCAGAGCCACCCAGGATCCCCAGAGACATGGGGGTGCAAAGCCTGGGCCCTGCAGATGTGGCCACTCAGGCCGCTTCAGTTAAATAACAGCGCTAACTTGAAAGCCATTCAAACTGAATTAAACTTTTGTGCGTACATCTCAGTGACTTTTTAAAGCTTTACTGAGGTGTAATTCACATACCATGGAATTGACCCTTTTAAAGTATACAATTCAGTGTTTCTAGTATATTCAGGCACGTGCAACCATCACCCCTAATCCAGAGCCTGTCATCACCCCAAAAGATTGCCCGTCCCCGCCAGCAGTCACCCACCCTGGCCCCCCGACCTCCTGCACCCATGACCCTGCTCCTGTCCCTGTGGCTTTGCCTGTTCAGGACGCTTCGTGCACATGGAGCCATAATATACGTCCTTTCTTGTCTGGCTCCTTCCACTCAGCACGATGTTTCCGAGGTTCATCCACACTGCGGCATCTCAGCTGGGTAACGTGCCACGGTGTGGACCCGGCCGCGGGCACGTCTGTGGGCAGGGAGCGCCGGGCCGGACACGGCTGGTGTTTAACTCTCGGGGAACCCGCGGACTCTTCCAGGGCAGCTGCCTCGGGAAACTACTCCCCACCCCCCCAAGTTCTCGCCAACACTGGTCGATCTCTCTTCTTAGTCCCTCCATCCCAGAGGTGTGATTTTTAACTTACTGATTTGACTTAACGATTGTTCCTTTAAAAATTAAGGTCGCCAACTTTAAACACCAAGGGTCACTGCGATGGTGTCACACTGAATCGAGTTTCTCCTGCAGCACAAAGGAACTAGCCCTGGGAGTCTCGGCCAGAAGGCTCTTCGGGACCCTTTCTCACCGGATGCCAGACTGCAGTGGGGGCAGGGGGTAGAGGTCAGGGGTCACCGGCCCCACCATTCGGGTGGGCTTTCCTGCTTCCTGCCTGCTGTGACTGAGGGCCTCCTGACGACCAAAAACGAGGTAGAAATCGGAGGAATGACAAATGGCTACTTAAAAACCACATTTTACATTAAATATTTAATGTAACGGGGACAAGTCCTCCCAGTGTGTCACGAAGCTGTGTGTCACCAAAGTGGCCGTGTCGGAACAAAGGCCCGTGGGCCTCAACCCACTTGGCACCGGGGGGCACCCGCCAGTCCTCTGGGTTTTCTCTTTTACTTTTTGTGTTTTCTAAATATTATACAATGAACACACTCCGCTTTGTATTCACGAAAAAAAGGAAATCAAGCCACAGATGTTATTCTTAAAAGTTAAAATAGGGCTTCCCTGGTGGCGCAGTGGTTGAGAGTCTGCCTGCCAGTGCAGGGGACACGGGTTCGAGCCCTGGTCTGGGAGGATCCCACGTGCTGCGGAGCAACTGGGCCCGTGAGCCACAACTACTGAGCCTGCGCGTCTGGAGCCTGTGCTCCGCAACAAGAGAGGCCACGATGGTGAGAGGCCCGCGCACCGCGATGAGGAGTGGTCCCCACTTGCCGCAACTGGAGAGAGCCCTCACACAGAAACGAAGACTCAACACAGTCATAAATAAATAAATAAATAAATAAATAAAAGAACGTGAATTTCTTTAAAAAAAAAAAAAAAAAAGCAAACTGGGCTATTCATTTCAAAAAAAAAAAAAAAGTTAAAATAAACTACGATGGAATCTTAGCTTTACAGGGGATGCCAGCCGCCCGCCCGCCCAGATGCCCGGCGGTCTGAGCTGCAGAGCCGGCCGCTTGTGTCGCTGGCTGTCCGTGACCACCACACACACCTGCTGTCTCAAGCGGCGGCCAGTGGTCCTGACTCAGGGTCCTGGGGCTGCAGCCAGGACTGGTGCGGAGCCCGGGGGCCCACGTCCCAGACGGCAGGAACTTCTGAGCCCACCTGCTCTCTGCTCATTGCCTGCTCCGGTCTCCTGCTTCCCCCAGGCCCGATCTGATAGGAGGCCTCGATTTCTTGAGGAGGTTTTCACATTTATTACCATAACATCAGGGCGTTCGGTGTAAACTTGTTTACGTGTGTGGTTCTCACCTTTCATGAATGTTCAGCAAGTTTTTACTTCTTTTTTGTTTTCCCTTAATTAGTCTTATCAAAAGTTTATTTCATTGGTATTTTCAAAGAACTAGATTTTGGGGAATTCCCTGGCAGTCCAGTGGTTAGGATTCGTTGCTTTCAATGCCGAGGGCCTGGGATGGATCCCTGGTCAGGGAACTAAGATCGCACAAGCCGCTCGGTGTGGCCAAAAACAAAACAAAAACACAAAGAACTGGTTTTTGGTTTTGTACCTCCTCATTTAATTATTTAATTGAGCTTTCTCTCTTTTTTTTGAGTTATACATATATTTTTTCAGATTCTTTTCTATTACAGGTTATTATAAGATATTGAATATAGTTCCCTGTGCTATACAGTAGGGCCTTATTGGTTATCTATTTTAAATATAGTCGTGTGTACATGTTAATCCGAAACCCCTAATGTATCCCTCCCCCCCACCTCTCCCCTTTGGTAAACACAAGTTTGTTTTCTGTGTCTGTGAGTCTGTTTCTGTTTTGTAAATGAGTTCATTTGCATCCTTCAGGTTCCACATGTAAGTGAGACCATATGATATTTGTCTTTCTGCCTGACTTACTTCATTTAGCGTGATCATCTCTAGGTCCATCCATGTTGCTGCAAATGGCATGATTTCCTTCTAAGCTTTTCTCTTTATTAACTCCCTCTACTTCCTTTTGTTTCTTGGTTTTGACTTTGGGGGCACGGTTTCCTTCCCCACTGGAGACAAATGCCTTCTGGTTAAACGCAGGCTTCTTGGACCTGCCTTTTTGTCGTGATAGCCCAGACGTCCCTCTTCCCTCCGGCTGGCCCTCCTTCCTTGGGAGGTGGAAGCCCCCCCCCCCCCCCCGACTGGTCCTTCACCCCTGGAATTCGGGAGCCGCAGCGCTCGCTGGCTCCTGCAATTACTCCACACAACGAGCTCTCCTTCCCAAGCTCTGGTTCTGTATTACAGGCTCATTGCTGCCGGTTTGCTCGAAGTTTCTAGCGTTCTGGCTTCTCCTTGCTCGGGGACAGGCCCTGGCCCGCAGAGTAGCCGTCCCGGGGCAGGACGCCGGTGGCTGTGCGGGGGGCCTGCGAGTGGACATTAGCTCAGGGACCAGCAGCACAGTCTCTGCTCTGAAACTGTGGGGGGTCTCCGTCCGCCAAAGCAGAGACGGGTGACCAGCTGCTTCCATGTCCAATGCACCCAGACACCCAGCCCCCCGTAGGATGCAGCCCTTCGCCACGGGATCCTACAGGACAGAACTGAAAGTTTCCTGTTTTACATTCTCCTTTCGACTCTGACCCTCCGAGGAGATTCATCTGGAGCCACTTGCTGTGTGCGTGGCTTCCCTGGAGTGCGGGGTGCCCTGGCGGCAGGGGCCCCTGCTCTTGTCCGAATGCCGCCCTTCCTTGTCATTCGTGCTTTTCTTCTTTAAGCCCTCTTGGCGGGGGCGGGGGCAGGGTCCTCGGCGAACGTGTTCACGTCGGCAGCCTGTGAACACCTGACGCGGTGGGACTTATGACCCACCCAATGCCCCGGCTGAGCCCCGGGGAGAAGCGTGGCCACCGAGCTGAGTTGGGAGGCTCTCCGTGGCCTTGTGCGATGGACACAGCCCGGGGGGACCCAGACCCACACGGCTGGCCTCGGACACCAAGTGCCCCTATCACATCCGAGCCTGTTTTTATTTCCTGAGAGAAAAATCTTATGTGGCATTTTGTTTTTTCCTGGAAGTGCCCATTGTTTAAAAAGAAAACAAAAATTCTTTGTACTGGGCGAAAATCAATTCCGAAGTGCCCAATTCCTGCCCATTTGATTGACATCTGTGCTCCAGAACCAACCAGTTACTGAACTCTTCTGGAAGTAAGTTCCAGCGCCAAGCTGGCCACTGAGTCTTGCCCTCACTCAGGACACGGCCCCTGCGCCAGCCTCTACTGACTTACGAATCGCGGGATCCGACCAATCTCAGCAGCCCCGCCCCCGCGGAGGAGCCGCCTGGGAAGTTCTCACCGGCGGCAGCGCCGAACAGCGTCCTGACCAAGGCCGGCTCGGGGCTCTCGGGGCCACAACCGCTCCAGGCACCTCCACAGCTACTGGGCAATAGAGTTTATTCATTTATTTTATTTTTGGCCGCGTGGGGTCCTCCTTGTGGCACGCAGGCTTCTCTCTAGTTGTGGTCCGTGGACTCTGTAGTTGAAGCCGCACGAGCTCAGTAGTTGTGGCTCGCGGGCTCTAGAGCGCAGGCTCAGTAGTTGTGGTGCACGGGCTTAGTTGCTCCGCAGCACGTGGGATCTTAGTTCCCCCACCAGGGCTCGAACCCATGTCCCCTGTATTGGAAGGCAGATTCTTTACCACTGGACCACCGGGGAAGTCCCCTGGGAAATAGATTTTAGCTCAGATACAAGGAAGTTTTTCTGAACAACCTCTAAAGTATTGAATTTTAGAGCTGGAAGAATCTTAGAGGTCATTTAATCACTCCAATTTTCAGGCTATCTGTAAAATAGAAAAACTTGTAATTGAAATCTTCTTAAAGATTTTAAAAAATTAAACATTTTATTTTGAGATAACTGTAGATATACATATACTTGTAAGAAATACTAATAGATGTCCCATATACCCATACACATATACCCCAAATCACAACCAGGACCTTGTGTTGATTCAGTCGAGAACCAGAACGCTCCAGCCCCACGGAGCCCTCCTGTTGCCCTTTCACAGCTGCCCCAAGTCGTTGATCTGTTAGTGACCCGTTAGTGACTCCTGACAACGCTGATCTGATCTCCATTCACGTCATTTGTCATTTGAAGCAAGTTGCATAGATGGAACCACACAGTCTGGCCTTTCGGGGTCTGTGTTCACTCGGCACACTCCCTTGAGATGCACACAAGTCGCCGTGTGTGCCCAGCGCTCATCCTTTTTGCTGAGTGGCCTCCCTCGGTGTGGACGCACAGTCTGTTTGACCAGCACCCCCTGAAGGGCATCTAGGCTGTTTCCAGTCTTGGGCTATTAGGAGCAGAGCCGCAATAGTAATCCGTGTACACTGGCAGGCACAGGGATGGTACTTTTTTCATCTTTTTATTATGGAAATAGAAAAGTTGAAAAGTAGTGGGCACAGAGAACAGCCAGAGAGTAATTCAAACAACGGGACCCCGGGTGGTGAGTGCACAGAGGCAGGGCCCCAGGACAGAGCCAGAGGAGGTGGAAGAGGCGGCCGGGCTGGGGGTGGAGCACAGGAGACCCGGAGAAGGTGTGTCCCAGAGGCCAGGCACCGACGGGCGGACGAGCCACAAGGAGGCCACCAGAAACCCTGACAAGTGCTTGGGTGGAACCCTGGTGGGAAGGCCGCCTGGAGCAGGATTAAGAGTAAAAAGCACGATGGGAAAACAGTCAAAAAGCTACACACAGTGACCACCTGACCCAGCTCCCAAGAGAATGGAAAACACACGGCCACACAAACACCTGCACACAAGTGTGATTCACAAGAGCCAAACAGTGGAAGCAACCCGAATGCCCATCAGGGATCCACGAAATCGGTCCATCCACACAACAGCATGTAACTCAGCCTTAAAAGGGATGAAGAGCTGACACACACTACAACGTGGACGATCCTCAAAACCATGATGCTGGGCTTCCCTGGTGGCGCAGTGGTTGAGAATCTGCCTGCCAATGCAGGGCACACGGGTTCGAGCCCTGGTCTGGGAAGATGCCACATGCTGCGGAGCGACTGGGCCCGTGAGCCACAACTACTGAGCCTGCGCGTCTGGAGCCTGTGCTCCGCAACGAGAGAGGCCGCGATAGTGAGAGGCCCGCGCACCGCGAGGAAGAGTGGCCCCTGCTCGCCACAACTAGAGAAGGCCCTCGCACAGAAACGAAGACCCAACACAGCCATAAATAAATAAATAAAAGCCATCTATCTGCTTATTGTCATTATTTAAAAAAAAAAAAAAAAAAAAAAAAAGAAAACCATGATGCTGAGGAGAGAAGCCAGACGTACATCTACACGCTTCACAATTCCACTCACACGAATTGTCCAAAAGACGCGAATCCGCAGAGACTGCACCACCAGGTGCCCGGGGCTGGGGGAGGCGTGACAGGGAGTGATTGCAGCGGGGGATGAGTGAGTGGTGATGGCTGCACAACTCTGTCAATATGACAAGAACACTGAACCGTACACTTTAAAAATGAACTTTATGATATGTGAATCATACCTTAGTTTCTAAAAAGCACCCAGCAAAGGTAACAAAGACGCTGAGTACTGGCAATTCTTTCAAGGAGTCTTGCTGCAAAGGGGAACAAAGAAATGGTGTGGGCGCAGGAGGGGAGTGTTTTGTTCAAGGTGCGAAGACAAACATCTCTTTCGAGGGGGGAAATGATACCTAGAGGGAGCACCCCAGGGAGATACGTGGGGATGAGGAGGGGGCAGCGCCAGGCCCACGTGGGCCCCGCAGGAGCCGGCGCGTTCCCAGGGAGGAGGTGGGGACCCCCTTCCAGCTGCCGCTTTTCCTCCGGGAGCCAGGGGGCCGGGTCCTGGGCTGGGAGGCAGGATGGGGCAGAGGTGGGGCCCGAGGAGAGGATGAGGAAGGAGCTGGGCCGGGGGAGGAGCAAGTGCCCGCACGGGGCCCGCGTGAACCCCCTGAGGCTCACGGTCCAGGGGGACAGAGACCAGCCGGCGAGGCCAAGCTCTTCCAGCCCGAAGGGACCGGGTACCAGAGGCCCCGGTGGGCGGGGCTCGTCAGGTGGAGGGCGGGAGCTGCAAGGACAGACGGGGCGGGGGGTGAGGGCTGCAGCGACGGAGAGCCCCAGGTGGGCCGGTGGGAGGGGGCAGCTGAGCTCAGGGACCCGCTGGGGCTGCGAGGGAGGCAGGAATCCTGAGGCCCGACGGGGCAGGGCTGCGGGGAGGCTGGGGGGCATGAGGTCTGGTGAGAGGAAGGGAGCGTCCACACGGGAACTCGGGGAGGAGGGAGCATGTGTGTGGTGTGGGCCCTGCCCACCTCCAGGCCAGCAGTTTGGGAACCTCAGAGCCCACACCGGTGAGGAAGCAGGGTCCTCGGGGACACAGCGGCCCAGGACACCTTTTGAGCACTTCTCAAGCATCATGGCAGGCCCTTCTCACAGCAGCCCTGCTGGGTCGTCCTCATCGTCCCTGGTCCTCAGGTAAGGCACAGGGAGCTGGTCCAGGGCCACACAGGGAGGAGACTCAGCCATAACTGAGCAGAGTCACAGGCCCAACTGAGGAAGGAGGAGTCCAGCGTCAGAGGCAGCTGGGTCTCTGTGTTAACCGCTGGGCTCCGGGCTCTGACACCTCCCGAGACACAAGCCTCCCCTGGACCCTGGAGGGTGCTCTCCTGAGTACGGAAAAGGGCAGAGCCCATCTACGGGAGTGTTTCTAGGGTTGGGTGCTGTGACGGTTAATTTTATGTGTAAACGTGACAAAGCCATGGTGCCCAGATATTTGGTCAAATACAGTCACATGTTGCTGTGAAAGTATTTTTCAGATGAAATTAACCTTTAAAACAGTAGACAAAACAACACTGGTAAAGCAGAGACTCTCCACGATGTGGGTGGGCCTTGTCCAATCAGCTGAAGGCCTTAAGAGAAAAGACTGAGGTCCCCTGAGGAACAGGGATGTCTGCCTCGAGACTCGAGCAGCAGCGTCAACTCTTCCCTGGGTCTCCGGCCTGTCACCGCCCCCGCCCCCCGGGCTGAGGACCTTCTGGTGTTCACGGTGTGAAACTGAATGAAGGGAACCTCATTAAAATGGAGTCGGGAAGGCTGGAAGGGGGAGCTCTCACACACCACCACTCCTCGTGTCTGCAGACCCCAAACAGGCAGAGACGTACTTCACATCGACCCAGAGGAAAAGGCAGGTTTTCTCCCCGCTGGCAGCAGCCCAGCCAATGGGAAGCATCGCCACCCTGAACCCCGTTTCCTCCAATGGGCTCTCCTTGCAAGCGGCCCCTCCCAACTTCCTCCTTTTTCTCTATCAAGTAACGTTCCTCTCCTTTATTAGCTGGTCTTGCCTATAGTTTTCGCTGTAGCCCGCTTGTCCTGAGTTGCAATTCTCTGCTGTTCCTGAATAAACCCATTTTGCTGATAAAATAACTGGCTGTTTTATCTTTAAGGTCAACCAGAGACTTGAGGGGGGCGGGGTACACAGCAGCTCTATGCTTGGCGTCCAGGGTCTCCCGGGCCGCACCACGTGGGGCCCACCTGCCCACACAGGGGCAGCGCCAGCCACAGGAGGTGGGGGCTGGACCAGTCCTGCCGGCTGAGGGAACGACGGAGAGGGGAAGGGGCTCCCTGGGCGGAAGGACGCCCTGACGGACGTCCCCAGAGGGTCGCTGGGGAGGACCACCACTTGCTTCCTCACGTGAGCCTCGGGCCTCCCCTCCGGCTCCGACCCGGGGTCCTAGACTGGCTGTGCCCAGCCGGGGTGACCCGCCCCCGGGGCCTTCCCAGCTGTGCCCATGTCCAGCACCGGCCGCGGGCGCGGGAGGCCCAGGGGCACCAACTGTGGCCAGTGCCCGGCCCAGAACGTGCTCCACGGCCCCCGCCCCTCGCACGCTCGGCCCGCGCCCCGAGGTCGCTTACCTGAGTCGGCGGGGTCCGCCCGGAACCTTGGCCCGGCCGCGGCCACGGCCTCAGCAGCGGGCCCGGACGGCTTTCCGCAGCGCACCGAGGCCGACGAGGCCTGGCGAGCTGTCGGCGGCGAGCCGGGAAGCGCGAGCTGGCGGACCTCCAGGCGGAAGTCCAGAGGGGCGGGGTTGACTCGGGGGGAGGAGCCGGGCCTCTGCTTGGGGGCGTGGTTAGTCCGGAGGGGCGGGGCTGGGTCCGGGGAGGAGCCGGGAGGCTGGCTAGGGTCTTGGTCAGGGCGGTGGGGCGGGGCCGGCTTGGGAGGGCCTCCCGGCCGTTGTTTGGGGGCGTGGTCATTCCGGGGGCGGGGCTGACGGGGTGGGGCCGCTCTGCCGCCAGGGGGCGCCGTGGGCCGCAGGAGGCCTGGTGCACCTGGCGCGCCCCGGCCCGCCCCGCCCCGCCCCTCACCAAGTACCTGGCGCCGGTATCAGTCCCCGACCCTCCCGTCCTCCTCGGAGGGCCCCCGCAGCTCCACGCCGGTCTCCGGATCCCGGGGCCCCTGCTCCGCGGTCCTCGGCCCCCAGCCACCCCACCGGACCTGTGACGGGACTCCCAACGCCGCCGGCCGCGCCCGCCGCGCTCCGGCCAGGAATCTCCGACTTCCGCCGTGGGGCCGGGCAGGTGTCCACCTCGTCATGCCGTCGCTCGGGGACCTGGTGCGCGACTGGCACCGGGGCGCGCAGGCTGTGGCGCGTGGGGACTGGGACTGCGCCCTGCGCCTCTTCTCGAGCGTCCCGGAGCCGCCCGCCAGGATGAGCTTCAACGTGGGCTGCGTGCACCTGCTAGCCGGGGACCCGGAGGCTGCGCTGCGGGTGAGCCAGGGGCCCGACAGCCTGCGCCCCCAGGATTGGTCGCACAGACCCCACCCCTGGGGGACGCTGCTCTCTGGCCCTGGGGGGGGGTCGATGAGGGGTGGGATAAAGTCCCAGCTGCCGGGGTGAGCCCAGGATCCCTGCCTTTCCTCCCTGATGGCCACCTGAGGATGTCTCCCCAGGTCCGCCTCAGTGAACACCTAAGCAGGGGAGGCCTGTGTGGGCAGGGGACCCCAGCGGAGCTGAGTCAGGGCCGGGATGGGGGTGCAGGGCTCTGGCACTGCTTCCACTGTGTGGTGACCATGTGCCAGGCTCTGTAGTTTTGGGGAACGGCCGGGATGAACACTGGCTCAGGTGCTCTTGGCCGAGGTGCTAACGTACCTGCAAACAGGCTCGAAGCTGGATGGGGCTGGGAAGGGGCACCCAGGGTGTAGAGTTTGGGCTGGGCCTTCTGCAGACACCTGCGGTGATGGCCAGGAGACAGGGTCTCTGGTTGCTGCCCAAACCCCAGATCTGAGCGCTCACCCGTCTCCCACCCACTCCCCAAAGCAGAACCAAGATCTGGGGGTACACATGGGCGCACACACACACGTGCCTCCGCCAAGCGGCCAGCAAGGCCACTCTCTGCCCTTCAAGCCCCCAGGTTTATCACGGTGGTGCACGTTCCACGGGTGACAACAAAAAGCCAGAAGTACCCCGAATCCCCCTCAGAAAGAGCCAGGTTCCCGCGTTGTTCAGGCCATCAGTGACAGCTACCGAAAACGTGTTCAAGGGACCTGCCCTGTCATTCTTCACATCTGTGTATGAATCTACAGTTATCTCAGCAGCAATGTCAGTGTTAAAATGTTATCCAACAAGGGGGTGCAATCACTGGACACCATGGAATCAGCGGTGTGAGGCCAATCCAGTCACCACTTCCTCTAAACTGTGATTTAACCAGAGAGAGGGGACAAAAGTTCTGCGCAGAGGGGTGTGAGTGTTAAATTCTCCTCCACCCTAACCGGAGACGGAGTAGCGGAGGCATGTTTGTTGGAAATTTTTAAAAAAGCAGATGGAACGGCTACAGTTAATAAAACTGGTTGTCTCTGAGGACCTGGACAGGGTGAGAAGGGTGTAGCTGGGAATGCAATCTGTTGGTAGGAGCCCTACGGAAGCTTCGGTTTGGCTGCTCTGTGTGGCAGGACAACAAACGGGTTTCCCTAGTGCTGAGTGGCCACATCAATACTGTGTGCGGACCCTCAACCTCGGGTCAAACTCAGTTCAACAAGACCCCCACTTGGCCATGACACCAATCCAGTTACCTGTATTTAACTTGATAGCTGCTGTATGCCCTCCTCTTGCTTGTGTTTAACTGGTGGCTGCTGTCCTCCTTAGGAACAGATGATGTCATTTCTGAGTCTAGTTTCAGGAAGAGCTGTGTTTTACACACATATTAAGAGTTTTGTGTTGTTGTTCTTTCTGATTCTAATAGATGAGAATTGTGTCAATTTGTACGAACTACCAAAACTAGGATTTAAAAAAGACAAAAATCTTGCATAACTCCCTCCCCCGAAGGTAACTATGATTAACACGATGGAGTGTTTCCTTGTCCTCATGGTAAACAAGTTGGTTTGTGCTGCCACCGAACTGCCCCTGAGCGTGTCGCAGGGCACCTCGGGAGCCCAGGCGGGTTTGGGTTGTGGCTGTGACGCGTGCGTCCAGCCTCGGACTCAGAGGTCCCCCGGGTGGGCGCGGGAGACCTTCTCCTGCAGGTGGCCATGATGGGGGCCAACAGGATTCCTTGACCCATTGCTGGGCGTCTGCCTGGACCGCATCTGTGACACAGGAGTGACGGGGTTACAGACCTGGGGGTTCCATGGGCAGTTTTGTCCCCAGGCATTTGACCAGGCAGTGACCAAGGATGCCTGCATGGCTGTTGGCTTCTTCCAGCGAGGAGTGGCCAACTTCCAGCTGGAGAGGTGAGCACAGAAGTGCCCTGTTCTTCCTCTGATGGCCCTTTGGCTCTGCAGAGCCCTTTCCTGTGTTCCTCTCTGCCCACGGGTCACCTCCTCTCACTGACCCCTCCTGGGCGGCCCCAGGGGAGCCCAGGAACAGGATGCTGTGGTCGTGTGGCGGCGGAAGCAGGGTAGGGCTGCACCTTGACCCTTGGCTCTTTGCGGGGTTCGGGGGATCAGAGTGCTTGTGCTGGCTTCCCCTCCTTTGCTCCTACATCCCTGCTGTAGCCGGGACAGCGCGATTATACCCACTCTGCCAACGTGGAAACCGAGGGCAGGGCTGGAGGAGTGGTGCGTCCCAGGACATGGAGGTGATGGGGGTCCTCCCTAGCTACCTGGCCCTCGGCGCCGGGCCCTTCCCAGAGAAGGGATCCGGGCTGCAGGACAGGCCCGACCCCCACAGAAGGTCCCACTGGGGGCAGGTGGGCTCTGGGGCGACCTCCTCTTCTCATCGACCCAGGAGCCTTCCTGGGGGCGATGGGGATTCTGGTGGGGGCTGGGGAGCTTCCAGCGGGGCTCTGCATGGGGAGGCCCGTGGGGCGGGGCCCGAGAAGCAGGCAGGACACGCCCAGGGCACTCTGCACACCGAGGTTCGGGAGAGGGTCTGGGGTACGGGCAGGGGAGCGAGGCGCCCAGAGGACAGAGCTGGAGCCCCACGTGCTGCTCAGCCCGTCTGTGTGTGGACCCCCTGTGTTGAGACCTGGGTGACCACCACGGCCTCCACCACTGCAGCAGGAGCTGGGGCAGCGTGGGGCTGGGCGAAGCTCCACCCCTTGCCCTCTGGCCGCTGAGGGCCTCCACGCCAGGCTCCCCTGCCGCCCACAGGTTCCGGGAGGCCCTGTCCGACTTCCAGCGGACCCTGGCACAGCTGAGGGACAATGCCGCCATCGACTACACCCAGCTGGGCCTGCGGTTCAAGCTGCAGGCCTGGGAGGTGGGCGTGCGGGGAGCGGGACGCGGCTGGGCGCTGGGGTGCTGTCTGCGGGCAGGCGGCCCAGGTGATCCTTCCAGGCCGCTCGTCCTGAAGACCCCATCCTCTGGGTCCCGCTGTCTTGTCACTGTCACAGCTGGGGCCGTGTTGACTCAGGTGCTCCCTCTGGCCAGAGGGGCCCCCAAATCCCACCGGGGGGCGCAGGGGAGGGTCAGAGGTCAGCGAGAGGTGACAGGCGGGGGGGGGCTGGGCCGAAGCAGGCCTGGCTGTGGGCCCCTGGCGTCCCCGCCCTGGGGTCCTCGCTTGGCGCCGTTCCTGGCCTCCTGGGGTGGGGTGGGCACTGACGGAGGGGCTTGGGAGGAGCGCCCATGCTCCTAGCGCTCCCGGACACGTGCTGCCTCGGAGCCCCTGGGAACCACCCGCGTCCCACTAAGCCAGCCGCGGGGGATGTCCCGCCGGGGTGGCCCTGGCCCAGGGCACTGTGTGCAAGGCGGGCTGTGGGAGTCGGCCGGCCGTGGCCCCAGCAGGCCATGTGACAGCAGCTCTGGGAGCGCGGTGTCCCTGCAGACTGCGGGGACAGAGGCTGCCGTGGGCGAGCACTCCCCATCCTCCACGCTCGGCTCCTGGGAGCCCTGGGCGACTTCGCTGCTGTTTCCCAGCACATCCGGCCCAAAGCGTCCTTCCACACGGGCGGAGGGGCGGGGCGGAGAGAGGCCTTCCTCAGACAGCACCCCAGACTCTTGGGGGTTCAGTAAGCAGGGCAGCACGGGGAGGAGGGGGTCAGGCCAAATGCAGGACGGGGCCGCAAAGGCCGAGAGGCTGCTTCCAGAGATGGGAGGTCCGCCTGACCTTCAGAGCAGAGAAGCAGGGAGGGCTGATCCGCTCCGGCTGGGGGTCTGGAGAATGAGGCCTGCCGGGCAGAGCCGGCCCAGGGGCAGAGCCAGGCGGGCTGCACGTCTGCTGGGCACCCGGAAGAGCCCTGGGCAGCTGTGTCTGGGAAGCGCAGTAGCTGGACCAGGGGCAGGGCCAGGTGTGGGACCAGGCGGTGGGGCTGGGGGCAGAGCTGGTGGGGGTGGGGCTGGGGGGTCCTGGGCCTGCCGTCACCCCCGCCTCACTGTCAGGTGCTCTTCAGCGTGGCTGCAGTACAGAGCCAGCTGGGGCTTTGGGCAGAGGCCGCCCGCAGCCTAGAGGGAGCCCTCGCCAAGGGGCCGGAAGGGGCCCGCGATGACCTGGACGTCGCCCTGGGCCAAGTGCAGGTGCGGGGCAGGTGAGGGCAGGTGGGGGGCAGGTGGGGGGCAGGTGAGGGGCAGGTGAAGGGAAGGTGAGGGGCAGGTGAGGGGGCAGGTGAGGGGAGGTGAGGGGGCAGGTGAGGGGGCAGGTGAGGGGCAGGTGGGAGGCAGGTGAGGGGCAGGTGGGAGGCAGGTGAGGGGCAGGTGAAGGGTAGGTGAGGGGCAGGTGGGAGGCAGGTGAGGGGCAGGTGAAGGGTAGGTGAGGGGCAGGTGGGAGGCAGGTGAGGGGGCAGGTGAGGGGCAGGTGAGGGCAGGTGGGGGGCAGGTGGGGGGCAGGTGAGGGGAGGTGAGGGGGCAGGTGAGGGGGCAGGTGAGGGGGCAGGTGAGGGGCAGGTGAGGGGGCAGGTGAGGGGCAGGTGAGGGGCAGGTGAGGGGGCAGGTGAGGGGCAGGTGAGGGGGCAGGTGAGGGGAGGTGAGGGGCAGGTAGGGGCAGGTGAGGGCAGGTGAGGGGGCAGGTGAGGGGGCAGGTGAGGGGCAGGTGAGGGGGCAGGTGAGGGGAGGTGAGGGGGCAGGTGAGAGGCAGGTGAGGGGGCAGGTGAGGGGAGGTGAGGGGGCAGGTGGGGGGCAGGTGAGGGCAGGTGAGGGGCAGGTGAGGGGTACGTGAGGGGTAGGTGAAGGGAAGGTGAGGGGCAGGTGAGGGGGCAGGTGAGGGGAGGTGAGGGGGCAGGTGAGAGGCAGGTGAGGGGGCAGGTGAGGGGAGGTGAGGGGGCAGGTGGGGGGCAGGTGAGGGCAGGTGAGGGGCAGGTGGGCAGGTGAGGGGCAGGGGAGGGGGCAGGTGGGGGACAGGGGAGGGGCAGGGGAGGGGAGGGGGCAGGTGAGGGCAGGTGAGGGGCAGGTGGGGGGCTGGTGAGGGGGCAGGTGGGGGGCAAGTGAGGGGCCAGTGAAGGGGCAGGTGAGGGCAGGTGAGGGGAGGGGAGGGGGAAGGTGGGGGGCAGGTGAGGGGCAGGTGGGGGGCAGGTGAGGGCAGGTGAGGGGGAAGGTGGGGGGGCAGGTGAGGGGCAGGTGAGGGGAGGTGAGGGGGCAGGTGGAGGGCAGGTGAGGGGAGGTGAGGGGGCAGGTGGGGGGCAAGTGAAGGGCCGGTGAAGGGGCAGGTGAGGGCAGGTGAGCAGAGCCAGACTCCTAAGCTGACTCAGGTGGCTTGCCAGGCCCATAGCCTGCAGTTTGGGGCTCACATGTGTCCCGCCCCCAAGACTATATGAGCTGAAGAAACTTCTGGAGGGAGGCGGCCTGTGTGCCCAGGTGTGGGCTGGGCTTCCTGTGGGCTATGGGAAGTAGGTGACGGGGCCAAGCCGTCCCTTCTGCTGTGAGGTTCCTGCGGCCGCAGGCCTGGCCCAGTGCTCAGGTCTGCGTTGTCCGGATCCCCCTCCAGAAACAGGTCCCCCTGCAGCCTCGGCAGGTCCCCAGGGGTGAGGTCTTCCGGCCGCACAGGCGGCACCTGGCGCACCTGGAGCCCGTGGATTTCCTGGGCAAGGCCAAGGTAAGGGAGGGGCAGCTTCTTGCTTCTCAGGCCCCAGGGGCTCAGGGGCCAGCAGCACCCAGCAGGCCACAGAGCGGCGGGCAGCCAGGCCCCTGCTGAGCTCACACCGTGTCCCAAGCTTCCGGGATGAGCTCACAGGGACACCCGGGGTCATCAAGGCCTTGGTGGGTGGACAGAGGACACAAGGCTCCCAGGGTGGGCAGCAGTGTCTCCAAATGGGGCCACAGATCTGGGTCTTGGAACCTGGCGGTGGAGCCCACCAGAAGCTGCTGAGGACCCCCAAGGTGGTGCCGGCCCTGCCTGCCTCCGCCCTCGACTCGCTCTTCTGGCCTCAGCATCTCCTGGGTTCTGTGTTTCTGTGTCCTCCCTGCATCTCTGCCTCAGAGAGCAAGACCCTGGGGAGGACCAAGGCAGGCTGGCCTGGGCCACCTCTGCCCACCCTGGGTCAGGGCAGAGCAGCAGCAAGATCGCAGGATAATGGGGAGCAGCTCACCCCAAAGGTGGGGCGGTAACCAGGGAAATGAGGACTCCCTGTGCAGAAAGCAAGATCCACTCTGGTTTCCAGCTGGTGGCCCTCAGCCAGGCCTGACACCCCCCGGTCACCCGAGGGCTAGGTGCTGCGTGTCTTTGCTGGAGGGCTGCGTGGAGGAGGGGGCTCTGAGCTGCATTAATCCATCAACTTGGAGTCCTGTTATCACAGGAGATGACTGCTTCTAAGAAACAAGAATATTTTAAAAGTTGTATGAAAAATAAGTTAAAATGATCAGCACAGATGTTTTCCTTCTTCAAACATATTTTTCCCACCTCCCTGCCCCCACCACGGTGGTCCAACGTCTTTGGGCCGGGCTTGGGCAGCGCCCCCCCGGGCAGATGGGAGACTTCGGGGTTCAGAATGGGCAGCGAGGGCTGGGCACCCCTGACTCGGCCGGCCCCTTGCTGTCCCTCCCCAGGTGGTGGCCTCCGCCGTCCCTGACGGCCCGCACGGGGACGCCCGGCCTCAGCAGCCACAGGTGGGTGGGCAGCCTTCCAGCCGCCTGACTTCTCTGACATTTTGCAGGTGGGGCCTTCCAGACCCATTACTCTTAAGGATGCCTTAAAGCCTCCCCGCAGGCTTCTCAACGTCCTTCTGATCTAAACGTGGGGGGGCGTCCCATCCCGGGAGAGAGCCAGTGAAAACTGTGCAGCCTTGCCCCCCAGCCCCCGACGCTCCATGGGGTCTGCATCCTGAGGAGGGGGTCACTGTGTGCCCACAGGCTCTCTACACGCGTGGTGAAGCCAGGCCTGGGGCTGCCGAACGGTAGGAAGGGGCTGTGGCCCCCCACTCCTCCCCTGTCGGCAGAGGCCCTGCGAGGCCTGCCTTCCGGCCCGAGGCTAGAGCCCCTTTGCAGACCCAGTGTGCTCGCTCCAGGCCAGGGCCCAGGGGGGCTGTGTCCCCTTTCTGGACTGGCTGGAGCCCCGGTGTAGGGAGGGGGGGCCCGCCTTGCTCAGCCCTCCCTGTGCCCACATTTGTCCTGAGCCTGTTCTGCTCCTGGGGAAAGAGCCTGCCTGCCCCTCACTGAAGCTCTGCTCAGGCCTGGGAGTGGGCACCAGTGGCGCCGGGGTGGGGTGCAGGCTGGGCTGCAGGCCGACGGGAGCAGCCCTGCCAGCCCCGCCAGATGCAGCCTCACAGGTGGCGGTCCAACTGGGGAGCTCCTCGTTTCCAGCTCAGGGCTCTCCTAGGCCCACCTTTCACGGAGGACCTCGACCTCTGTGCTGGCTGGGTGAGGCCTGAGAACGAGGACCCCCTTCCCCTTCCCTCCAGGGCCCGTGACACAGGCCCCTCCGGACCTGGTACCCGCTGTGGCCCCAGGACGCCCCTTGATGCGGAGATGGGGGTCAGCTCTGGCCAGGCTGGGCGGGCTGACCGTGGCACACTGGTCACCAATGATGAGCAGGTGGGTGAGCCCGGGCAGGGCAGGCAGGGGCCACAGTATTTGGAGGACCCCCGCCCCAGGCTGAGCTTCGGGACCAGCCACAGCTGGACCCTGCAAGGGTCTCAGGGCAGGGCAGGTGGCCTCATCACCTGCTGGGGGATAGAGATTTGGCTTCCTCAGGCAGGCCAGGGACTTGGCGGGAGCCAGCCACAGTGACCGGACGTCATGGGTCAGGGACACACTGCTGCTCACGTGTGCATAGACAGGAGCCCGGGTGTCTGCTCCCCACCCTGGGCCCGGGAGGGGCCTGCAGCCCGTGCGTCATAGCCGTGAGGCTCCCACCCCTCAGCTGGGGCCCCCGGCCTTCCTTCTTGGACACGGGACTCCCCGCGATGCCCCAGGCACTGGGTGAGGCTGAGGAAGGGAGGGGCACAGGATTCTCCAGGGCAGGTGTGCCGGCAGGGGTGTGCAGCCCGCACCAGGAGCCGGGAGGCCGCCCAGCACAGAGAAGGTGGTTAAATTTCACATTCAGTTTATCAAAGGACTCAGTTTAAAATGAGACGGTCACTTCACTTCCTCTTTCACTGATGTCCAGCTAACTCGGTGGACAGATCGGTGCCCTTGAAAGCCATCCATCATAGCTGTGCTTGATGAAACCCCGTGGCCCTAAGTTCACATGCTGGGTGTTCGAGCACTTGCCCTCCAATGGGCAGCAGCTTTCTAATTGCTTTAAACAGCTGACAAATCTGATAAAAATCTAAACACTCCGTTTACAAACTTAGTCCAACTTTCAGATCCCACCTGAAATCAGGATCTGAGTCAGCTGGTCGGTGTGGCCAGGACTGGGGCCCTCTGGGGTTTCTGCTGCCCCTCAGCACACCCACTGCTTAGGGTCCCAACACAGGGTGAAGTCCAGCGGGTCCCTGGCTTCGGTCCCCAGCCCCCGGGGTCACCGGGAACCCCAGCTGGAGCTGCCACCTCCTGGTGGGCCAGGGGGAAACGGGTTGGAGCCCACAGTGCCAGGTGGCCTGTCTGTAGTCTCCAGGCCTATAGGGACCTGGTTCATGCCCCAAATTCACCTCCAACGCCGTTCGATTTGTGGCTTCCTGCCTGGCCAGGCCGTCTTGCAGGCCATGCCCCTCACCACTGGCTCTGCTCGGACAGTGTCTGGGCACCGCCCCTGACGAGCTCCAGGCCCAGGGGAAGCTACCTCCACCCTCAGGGCCCCACCCCGGCCCGGCAGAGCCCCAGCCTGTGGCTTTCCTTGCAGAGGCCCCACGCGGAGCAAGTTGACCAGCAGGTCCCTCCAGGTGAGGCCCCCTGAGCAGCTGGTGGTGGGAGGGAGGGTACTTTGTGGAGGGAGCCCCAGGCAGGTGTCTGGGCGGGGCTGGGAGCAGCCTCTTTGTCCTCCAGGGAGGAAGCTGGTAGCCTTGGGGCTCTTGGTGGGCACGTGGTGCCAGCATCTCTACTCCAACATGTTCTACTTTGGGGGTCGGTAGCCACCTGAGTCCCTGACTCCTCCCCGTCCCGCAGGGCTGCTGGTGGCTGGGGGGCCGGGCCCTGGCTCCTCTGAGGATCCTGCAGGTGCTGGGGTAAGAGGCACTGGCTCTCATGCCACCCTCCACCCCCCAGGGATGTGGGGCTCCAAGGCCAGACCGCATGCTCCGAATGCCTCTAGGGACCCCAGCTAAAGAAGCCTCACAAGTCCAGAGCCCCAGCCCCCTCCCACCCTCTCAGTCCCTGCCCTGCCCCCTGGCCCGAAGGCCACCCTGGCAGTCCTGGGCACACAGATCTGGGGCCTTGGAGACCAACCACCTTTCTGCCTGGACCCAGGGCGTGGCTGCAGGAGGCCCCGAGTCCTTGGTGACCTTCACAGTGCAGTGCACCTTCGCCCTGGCCCTGAGGGCCCCAAGAGGAGCTGACCTGTCCAGCCTGCGGGCCCTGATGAGCCAGGCCCTCCCTCCCCAGGCCCAGAGTGGGCAGCTCAGGTGAGCTGGAAAGCCAGTGTGAGGGCTCCAAGCTGGGCACCTATTAGTCCCGGCCCTGGGAGGGCTTTTGAGGTCAGAGGTCAGCGCCCTCCCTAAAGCCCCTGCCCGCGCTCCCCACTCTGAGGCATCTCTTTGCAGTTACCGAGACCCTAGTGACAGCAGGGGCTGGGTGCCCCTCACCGGGGAGGAGGCACTGCAGAGGGCCTGGCGGAGGGCTGCCGGCCCTGGGGAGCTGCGGCTACAGTGCCGGGTGAGCCGGGGCGGGGGGCGGCCCGGGGCGGGGGTGTCCAGCCCTTCTCCCCGTGCCGAACTTACCCTACAGCCCTGCCCCCTGCCGCAGGGAGTGGGCGGCCGGCCTGTCCTCTACCAGGTGGTGGCCCGGCACGGCTACTCCGCCCAGAGGCCAGAGGACCTGGCCCTGCAGCCGGGAGACACCGTGGACGTCCTGTGCGAAGGTAGAGCTGGCACTGCCCCCCCATCGCCCTGCCGGGGGCCCCGGGGCAAACGCGGTGTCTGCGAGCAGATGTGGTGATGCCCTGACGCCCCCTGCAGTGGACCAGGCGTGGCTGGAGGGCCACTGTGACGGCCGCATCGGTATTTTCCCCAAGTGCTTCGTGGTCCCGGCCATCCGGCGCACATGAGGAGCTTGGCGCTAAGAAGTCCGTGGCAAGGAGGGTTTAATAAAGGCGATCTGCCCCCACCAAGGTGTGGTCCGTGTTCTGGGCTTGGCCACTGAGAGGGCCTGACCGAGGCTTCTGAGGCTGTGGGGTGGCCGCTCCGGGAAAAGCCCGCAGAGCCTGGACATTGGCTCTGCCAGCTCCTGGAGAGGCCGGGGCCCGCTGCCAGCCCCTCCCAAAGAGCCGGGCCCCCTCTACCTCCAGCAGTCACCCCCACTCCCAGGCTTGGCCTGGCCCTGCACCCGTAGGTCTGCAGTCACACAGCCCTGAGGGCTGCAGGGGTCGCGATGGCCCAGCCTTCGTGCAACATGGGAAACACGCTGGGGCGCTGGGACCTGAAGGCCACGGTCGGGGCCACGGCACAGCCTCCGTGGCCAGAATGACCCCAAGGGCAAAGGGGGGCCATGTGACCATGGGGCCAGAGCCCACAGGGCAAGCCTTGGGGGTCAGGGCTCAGGAAGGCTCTGGCCAGCTCAGGCCTCTGCCTTCCAGCACCAGCTGGCAGCCGGCCTAGTCCCGGCGCCAGAGCTGCACCGCAGTGGCCCCGAGAATGGCCGTGAGGGTCAGCACCAAAAAGACGACTCCGGCCACCCAGACGCCATAGCTCTGTGCCCGCCACTGGGCGGGCGCCTCGGCTGGGATCAAGCTGGTCAGGTTCAGCATGTAGCCGAGCGTCCAGCCGATATCGGTGCCACCGGCCTGCGGGCCACACGGCCGGTCAGGCTGCGGGCGGCGGCCCAAAGCCCCAACCCGCTCTCGCCCTGAGCCATCACCTGCTTGCGGAACTCGATGCCGCCCCAGGTCTCCTGGCTGAACCCGTAGCCCTCCAGCAGGAGCGTGAGGACGTACAGGCCGGAGGCACAGTAGTCGCGCAGCCAGCGGTCCTGCCCGGGCGAGCTCGCCTCCACCTGGGGGCCCGGGAGGCCAGGAGGCCCGTGAGGCCTCACCTCCTGGGTCCCCACGGCTGGTCCCCCTCGGAGGCGTGACCCTGAGTCTCCTGCCTGGAGCCCCCCAGCCCCCCGGCCGCACTGCCTGGGACGGGGTCCCTGCTCGGTGGAGCCTGCAGCCCAGGGAGCTGGGACCCAGCTGGGGGGCGGGCGGCCCACATCCACCCACCAGCTTCCAGGGCCTCTGGCAGAACTCCCAGACAGTGGCGTTGGCCGTGGCCAGCGGCGGCCTGGAGGTGAGGTTCAGGAAGTGGAACGTGTGGTAGAAGTTGGAGAAGGCCTGGGGAGGGGGGTGAATTGCCCGGGCAGGGCGCAAGGCAGGGGGGCCCAGGATGAACCGGGTTCCGCCCCTCCCCACCCCACCCCATCCCACCTGGGGTCCCAGGCTCCCCAAGGGCCCCCTGGGGTCGGGCCCTGGGGCCCTGAGGGGAAGCTGGGACCCGAGGGCAGGCCGTGGGGGCTCACGTAGAACTGGCCCCGCACGGGGGGCTGGTAGACCCTGTCGAAGGCGCAGTCTCCTCGGCCGTCACAGCTGGAGAAGTTGAAGAGACCCCGGATGGCGGCGACACAGGCCCCGGGGTTCCCCGTCCCCTCCACAGTGAGGTTCTGGCCGAGGTCTCGGGGGGCCGCGGCCTGGACGCAGGGCGACCCGTACAGGGGGGCCAGGGCCAGCGTGCCCCGGTAGCCGCTGTGGTAGCAGGGGTGACGCACCAGGAGGCCCGGGCTGCTCTGTGGGGAGGGTGGGGGCATCTCTGAGCACCGGCCTGGCAGGGTGCCCTGCCCTCCTCCCGCAGAGCAGCCCACCTGCACCAGCCCGGCCAGGAGCCGGTTCAGCATCTGGTCGCGCCCGAAGCAGAGGTAGCTGTGGGTGTAGACACTGTGTTCTGTGCCATAGAGGCGGAAGGTGGCCTGGGTGGTCTTGTCCAGGATGGGGCCTCCAGGCACAAAGGTGATCTGGGTGGAGGCGCCACCCATGTCCAGGGCGCCCACCAACGTCCCCTCCAGAGGCCGGATCCATTCTCCAGAGAAGGAGTACTGGCCACAGACAGGGGGCACTGAGTCCTGGGGCCGGCCATGATGACCCCCCCGCCCCCCTCCCACTCTGGGGCCGTCTGTGGCACCTTCACCAGCAGGCCCAGGACGTAGTTGATGGTGACCCAACCTAAGGCCCCTTCGTCCTGCCCAGCCAGGAGCTCAGCGCCCCAGAAGTCCACGGGAGACCGGCTCAGGACCCGGTTGACTGCTGCGAAGACGTCCTCCGCCTGAGAGCTGTTCTTCTGGCTGCACGGAGAGGACAGGGACGCTGGAGCTGGCAGGAGCCACCCCTCCTCCGCCCCGCCTGAGCAGGGACCACAGCTCTCACACTGCACCCCAGGGACGTGTGTGGGCCCATGCCAGCCCCCGCACCTGAGCAGCCTCATGCCAGCCGTGGCCCCCAGGAACATGGGCGTTTGCTGATGCTTGGCCTTTGGGATCAGTGCCAGCGCCTCCTCCAGGCAGCCCTGCAGGCTCTCGCCAGCCTGTGCAGGGTCGGAGGCGTAGGAAGAGATGCCAGGCCCTGAAACACAACACTACAGGACGAGGCTCCAGGCCCCGAAGGAAGCTGAGCTGTAAGGGCCTGTGGGAGGTTGAAAAGTAGCCCCCAAAGATGCGTCCACATCCTCACCCTCGGAGCCTGCAAATGGGACCGTATTTGGAAAAAGGGTCTTTGCAGATGTCATTAAGTTAGGGATCTTAAGATGAGATCATCTGGATTTCCCAGGTGGGCCCTAAAACCAACGACTGGCATCCTTACAAGAGACAGAAGAGGGAGATTTGAGACACACAGGGGAGAGGCCACGTGAAGTCCGAGGGAGAGGTTGGAGGGATGCCACGTCTGGAGCCCCAGGAGCTGGAAGAGTTTGTTTTGGATCTCTGCAGGCTCAGGCAGGACAGATCCAGAGCCCTGGCCCAGCTCCCACTGACCAGCTGGGCCCCCTGGGGCAACTCACTGAACCTCCCTGAGCTCCTTTCCTTTAGGTTGATTTGCTACTGCCCAGCTCCAGCCTGTGCCACTTCCCAAACCTCCATCCAGCTGGAAAGCCCAGCCGGGCAGCGGTCGGCAGCTCCCAACACCCATCCACCGTTGATGGAACTGCCCACTGACCTTTCACCTGGCAGGCCAGGGCCTGGCTGACCACACCTGTGTCATTCTCCTTGTTTGCCAGCCACTGATACACAAAGAGTGATGTGTGGGAGGACCCAGCGTCGAACACGATCCCGAACTGGGAGTGACACCAGGGTCAGGAGGGCGTCGGGGCCGTGACGGCCCAGCCCAGCCTCCCCTGGGTGGGGTCTGGGGGCACACCTTGGTGTCTGCGGGCAGGAGGACGTTGGTGGCCTCCACCAGGAAGAGAATGAGCGTGGTGAGGCCTGAGACCGCTGCAGCCCCAAGCAGGGCTGTGAAGACCCGTTCCTTCCGTGTCAGCCCCATGGGGGCGGGACTGGCACCTGTGGGGTGGGCAGCAGTGAGCACCCCGACTCTGCTGGCTGCAGGAGCCGCTGCCCTGGAGAGGCCCTCGGTCCTCCCCGGGGCTCAGACAGCCCATGCCGGCTGGGTCGATGGGCAGGACTAAAGACCACGCCGGAGAGCCGGGCTACGCATGGTGTCACGGCGTCACAGGGGCCGGCAGGGGCCGGGCACCGGGACGCCCTGTCTGGAGACAGGCTAGGCTGCAACACACAGCAATGAGGAGGTCCCAGAGACCCCCTTTCTAGTGCCACACCGAGGCCCAGCGGAGCTACCCGCGTGTGCTCTGGCAGCCCCACTCCCCGCACCCTCCCAGGACCCCAGCTCCCCTCCCGTCCCCCGCAGGATAAGGAGCCCCAGCTCCACAGTGAACTCCGGGAACCCAGGGCCCCACCTCTCCCATCTACCTGGCTCCTCCTGCAGCCCTCACCCCAGGCCTCTCCCAGGACAGTTTTCTAAGAGCCCTGAGGTCGGGCCTGAACCCGGTGGGGACAGGTGACCGACTGCCTGGGTGTCTAATCGTTGCCAAGCAGGTCAGCGGGGGCCCGGGAAGCTCGGTTTCTCTACCGAAGGACCTGAAGGCCGAGGGGTTCTGAACAGATTCATCTGGTTTCTGTTTAAAAACCCAGCCTCGGGCTTCTCTGATCTGAAACTTTTCACTTGGCCCCATGACGGTCCCTCGCAGCCGGCCCGGGCTGACCCAGGAAGGTGGTTTGCACGGGGCCGCGGTGCCAGCTCAGTGGCTGGGGCCTCTGCGGGGCCCTCTCCAGCCCCCAGACGTCCCTGAGCAGGGCCCACGCACACGAGGTCAGCAGGGGCCTCGGCCAGTTGCCACCACTGTCCAAAGGAAATGGTCTGAGGTCTGCAGAGCTCTGAGGCTCATGGACTTTGTGCGGCATCAGTATCCCCACGGGAATGCGGCTGTTCCCAGGGGGCGTCCGCCTCCCAGGGCGAATGCAAGGCCCTGGGCTCCAGGTGGCCCGTCTGCGTCCTGATCCCATTTTAAGGAGGGAAGAGCGAGGCTCAGAGAGGACGGGAGACCTGCTCGAGCCGCCGTCAGGCCGGACGGGACCCAGCCTGTGTCCCCAAACGCACCCTGGCCACAGGCCGCCTCACAGAGACAGGCAAGTTACAGGCAGGGCCAGGGACACCGGTACCCCACCTCACACCCCCTCCCGGGCGTGTAGCACCCTGAGCCCCCCGCCTGAGCCCCCAGTGGGCGGGCAGAGAGGCTGGGTAGACTCCACACAGAGCACGCCCCCAGGGCCGGTCGGCACCCCCAGACCAACACGGCCCCTCACCTGGGCTGGTGGGTGAACAGCCGCAGCGACGTGGAAGCCGGCCCGGCTGTCGTCTCTCAGGCACCGGCCAGGTGCCGGCCCGCCTCTGCCCGCCGCCCGATGCCAGTCACCGCTCCCCTGAGCCCGGGTCTGCTGTCAGGCAGGCGACAGCCGCTGCTGCCTGCCCCCACCTGGGGTCACCAGCCCCGCCCAGGGTGGTCGCCTCTGGAGGCTGCTTAGACTTTGCCCTCCGACCCCGCCCTTCCCCAGCGGGAGGACGGTGCCCGCTCTCAGGCGAAGGGCAGGTCAGCGGAGTCAGGTGACTGGAAAGGGCCCAAGGCCGAGGGCTCGGCCAGAGCAAAGGCCCGGAGTCAGGGCCAGCTGTGGTCCCACGAGGAGGGCGAGAGTCAGCCCCAGTCGAGTGGTTTGGTGGTTTGCAGGCGTGCGGTGAAATTGCCCCTTTTTGTGCACACGGGTCTATTTGTGTGACCCCGGCCACCACAACCAGAACCGCCCAGCCCGGCCCCACCCCCCCACCCCACTGGCTCTCCTCGCTGAGGATTTGTCCTCGGGAGGGGGTCTCAGAGATGGATTGAGCCTGGCTTCTTCCCCCCAGCTTGAGGCCTGAGGCCCGGCGTCTCCCCCGTGCCCACGCGGAGACCGGCTGCTCTGATGAACCGTTTGCTGAACCCCCGGTGCTGGAGGCATTGGGGTTCCCGCTCTCCGACTGTGAAAAGCTGCCGTGGACGTTCAGGCACGAGGCTTCGCTGGACCTGTGCTTTCGCTCCCACCCCGGAGACAGACTGCTGGGTTTAACTCGATGCAAAACTGCGCAGATGTTCTCTAGCGTGAGAGAGCCGGTCTCTCTGCGTCCTTTCCAGTGTCCGCGTCACAACTTTTCATTTCAGCCGATCTGACCGATGCACAGTCCAGCCTCACTGTGGCTTCAGTTTGCACCAAGGGCTGAGGACGCTGAGCGTCTCCCCACGCGCTTTTTGCACACGTGTATCCTCTCTGGTCAAGTGTCACATCTTTTGGTTGGATCGTTTGACTTCTTCCTGCTGAGTTTGGAGAATTCTTTATATATTCTAGGTGCAGCCCCTTCTCCTGTATGAGGTTTGCAAATATTTTCTCTCAGTCCATATCTTATCTGAACAGTGTATTTCACAGAGCAAATTTTAAAATTCTTGATGAAGTCAAATTTATCAGTGTTTTTTTGTGGATGGTTTTTTTGTGTTGTTACTAAGAACTTTTTGCCTAACCCCTGGTCATGAAGAATTCTTTCTCCTCAAGTCTCCTAGTTTCATGATGTAACTTGATCTATGACCCATTTTGAATTATTCTTTGTAAGATGTGTGGCTTGGTCAAGTCCACCTCCTCTGCATGTGGACGGCCGAGACACCGGCACCGGGTGTTGAAAAGACCATCCTTTCTAAAGAAGATGTGGTACATATATACAATGGAATATGACTCAGCCATCAAAAAAGAAGGAAATAATGCCATTGGCAGCAACATGGATGGATCTAGAGATTATCATACTGAGCGAAGTAAGTCAGAAAGAGAAAGACACATACCGTATGATATCACTTACGTGTGGAATCTAAAATATGATACAAACCAACCTATCTATGAAACAGAAACTGACTCACAGACATAGAGAACAGACTTGCGGTTGCCAAGGGGGAGGGGGAGTAGGGAAGTGAAGGAATGGGAGTTTGGGGTTAGCAGATGCAAACTATTGTATACAGGATGGATAAACAACAAGGTCCTACTGCATAACACAAGGAACTATATTCAATATCCTGTGATAAACCATAATGGAAAAGAATATGAAAGAGAATATATATATATGTGTGTGTGTGTGTGTGTGTGTGTGTGTGTGTGTGTATATATATATATATATATAAAAATAACTGAGTCACTTTGCTGTGCAGGAGAAATTAACACAACATCGTAAATCAACTATACTTCAATAAAATTAAAAAAAAAAAAAGGACGGGGGCTTCCCTGGTGGCCCAGTGGTTAAGAAGCTGCCTGCCAATGCAGGGGACATGGGTTCGAGCCCTGGTCCGGGAGGATCCCACATGCCTCGGAGCAACTAAGCCCGCGAGCCACAATTACTGAGCCCGCGTGCCACACTACTGAAGCCTGTGCGCCTAGAGCCCGTGCTCCACAACAAGAGAAGCCACTGCAATGAGAAGCCCGCGCACTGCAACGAAGAGTAGCCCCCGCTCGCCACAACTAGAGAAAAGCCTGTACGCAGCAATGAAGACCCAATGCAGCCAAAAAATAAATTAATTAATTAAATTTAAAAAAAATTAAAAAAAAGAAAGGACCATCCTTTCTCCGTGGACCCCTCTGCACCTCTGTATGATTGGCCATATTTGTGAGGGCCCATTTCTGGACGTTCTATTGTGTCTCTCGTCCCCAATTCTGTCTTAATTATGCAGCCACATAGTAAGTCTTTTTTTTTTTAAAGATGTGGGTATTTTAAAATAAATTTATTTATTTACTTATTTCGTTTTGGCTGTGTTGGGTCTTCGTTGCTGTGCGTGGGCTTTCTCTAGTTGCGGTGAGCGGGGGCTACTCTTCATTGTGGTGCGTGGGCTTCTCATTGCGGTGGCTTCTCTTGTTGCCGAGCACGGGCTCTAGAGCGCAGGCTCAGTAGTTGTGGAGAACGGCCTTAGTTGCTCTGTGGCATGTGGGCTCTTCCCGGACCAGGGCTCAAACCCGTGTCTCCTGCATTGGCAGGCGGATTCCTAACTACTGCACCGCCAGGGAAGTCCCCACATAGTAAATCTTAATATTGTGCAGTATGAGTCCTCCAACTTCAATCTTCTTTTTCAAAATTGTTTTAGCTATTCTAGTTCCTATGCCCTTCCATATAAATTTTATAGTCAGCCCCTCTTTATGTACAAAAAAATTCTCCTGAAACTTTTATTGGCGTTATATAATCACTTTGTGGAGAATTGATATCTTTACAATTTTGAGTCTTCCAATCCATGAACACAATTTCTCTTCTCTCTAGTTAGTGTTTAGGTCTTAAAATTTTTTTCGTCAGCATTTTTCTAGTGTTCAGAACAATGATCCAGTACATGTTTTGTTAGATTTATACCTACGTATTTCATTTTTGCGGGGAGCTATTGTAAATGGTACTTTTAAAAATTCAGTTCTCAATTGTTCATTGGCGGTAAGTAGATGCAACTGGTCTTTGTGGTTGACCTTGTACCCACCACCGTGCGAAGCCCACCTATTAGCCCCAGGAGTTTGTGTAGATTCCCTGGAGTTTCTGACGCAGACAGTCGTGTGGTCTCTAAACACGACAGCGGCATCTCCTCCTCTCGTGTGTGCCTCTTCTTCCTCTTTCTCACCTACTGCCCTGGCCAAGACTCCCAGGTGCACGAAGTAGGGTGATGACCGCACACCCGAGCCTTGTTCCCAGCCTGAATTGTCGTCCACCATGAAGCACGGTGTCTGTTAGTTGTTGGTGTTACGCGGATGCCCTTTGTCAGGGTGCGGAAGTTCCCTTCTAGTTTGCTAGAGTTTTCGTCACGAATGAGCGCTGTATTTCGTCACGTGCTTTGTCTTCATCCATTAATATGTTCGTGTGATTTTTCTTCTTTGGACACTCAGTGTGGTGATATACACTGACTGATTTTCCTGAATACTGAACCAGCCATACATTCTCAGGATAAACTTCCCTTGGTTGTGGTGCATTGTTTTCTTTATATATCACTGGATTTTATTTGTTGACACAGTCAGGTCTCATTATTTGTGGATTTTGTATTTGCAATTTTGCCTACTAACCTCAGAAGTTTTTTGTAATCCCCAAATCAATACTTGCAGCGCTTCCGTGGTCATCTGTGGACATGAACAGAGCAGCAAAAAGTTTGAGTGACTTGATGTGCATGTCCTCAGCTGAGGTTGAACAAGGCGACACTGCCTTCTTGTTTCAGCTCTTGCTGTAAACAAGCGTCCTTTTCACGGTCTGTTTCGTGCCATGTTTTTTGTGCTTTTGTGCTTTCAGGAACCTGAGCCTCTATCTCCCCTGGGGAGCAGTGGTTCGGTGTTGGCTAACTTGGAGTTTGCAGTGACTTCATAGAACAGAACTACTTCAGAGAATAAGAATAATTGTATCTGTTGAGGGTTTTTGCAGCTATGTTCACAAGGGTTTGTTGTTTTCTTTTTAGTGCTGGTTTCAGTACTGGGGTGATGCTGGACTGGTAAACAAGTTGGGAAGTTGTCCTTCCCCTTTTATTTCCTGGAAGGGATTTGTAGACTTTGTATTTCTTCTTTAAATGTTTAGTATAATTTGCCAGTGAAACTATGAGACTTTCTTTTTCAGAAGATATTTAACTATAGATTTAATTTCTTTAGTAGTGATAGGGCTATTCAAGCTATCTAGTTCATGCTGAGTGAGTTTTGGTAGCTTGTGGCTTTTGAGGACTTGGTCCATTTCACTCCAGCTATTGAATTTATGTCAACAGAGTTATTCAGAGCATTCCTTTCCTATCCTTTTGTGATGTCTGTAGTGACAGACCTCTTTCGTTCCTGATACTGGTAATTTGTGTCTGCAATTTTTTTTTTTCCCCAGTGTTGCTAGAGGTTTATCAATTTTATTGATCATTCCAAAGAATCAGCTTTTTCACAATTTTTTTTCTTTTGTTTTTTGGTTTCCACATTCTTTTGATTTTTGCTCTTATATTTATTTCCCTTCTTCTGCATGACTTGGGTCTATATTGCTCATCATTTTCTAATTTCTTGAGATGGAAGCTTAGATTATTGACTTGAGACCTTTCTTCTTTTCTAATGTAAGCATTTGTACTATAAATTTCCCTCTAAGCACTGCTTTAGCTGCATCTCTCAATTTTCTTACATGCTGTATTTTAATTTCATTCAGTTCAAAATATTTTAAGTTTCCCTTAAGACTTCCTCTTTGATCCATGGATTATTTTAGGGTTGTGGTGTTTAATTCCCAAGTGATTAAAGATTTTCCTGACATTTTTCTCTTATTGATTTCTACTCTAATTCTATTATAGTCAGAGGACATGCTTTGTATGTTTTTGATTATCTTAAATTTGCTAAGGTTTGTTTTTTTAAATCAAGCTATGCTTTATTTTGGTGAATGTTCCATGTGCACTTGAGAAGAATATACATTCTGTTGCTGTTGTGTGGAGTGTGCTGTAAATGTCATTATGTCCAGTTGGTTGATAGTATTGTTCACTTATTTTATATCCTTGCTGATCTTCTGTCTACTAGTTTTATCTATTACTGAGAGAGAAGTACTGCTGACTCCAACTGTAATTGTGGATTTGTCTATTTCTACTTCCAGTTGTCAATTTTTGCTTCAAAATTTTTTTTCTATTAAAGCTCTGTTTTCAGGTGCCTACCTTTAGAATTGCTATGGCTTCTTGAAGAATTGTCCCTTTTCTCAATATGTAATGTCCCTCTTTATCCCGGGTAATTCGCTTTGCTCTAAAGTTTACGTTGTGTGATATTAACAAAACCACTCACTCCTGTCTTCTTTTGATTAGTATTTGCATGGTATATCATCTTTCATCCTTTTACCTTAATCTACTTTATCATTATATTTGAAGTAAGTTTCTTGTAAACAGATTTAGATATTGTGATTTACAATGAGAAATATATATTTGGTCTTCATCTGTCTCTGGTTCTCAGTTCCTAAAACCCTTGCACTTTCCTAGGCTATGAGAGAAATCCGTTTACACCTAGTGTAATATGGATAATTTGAATTTGGTAAGTCAATTGGTATTTGGCAATTCAATTCAAAATGGTAATTTGAATTTAGGTCTAGCATTTTATTATTTTGGTGTTTTTTTTTTTTTCATTCCTCCTTTCCCCTTTCCTGCCTTCTTCTGTGTTATTTGAATATTTTTTTTCATATGCCATTAAAATTTTTCTCTTATGATTTTGACTATATCTGTTTTGTATAAAATCTTACTGGTTTTTCTAGGGAATTCAAAATACATACATCACTTTTTACAGTCTGTTTGTAATCAGTATTTACCACTTCAGTTGGAGACCTCTTCACACCACATTGGTCTCTTTTCCCCTGACCTTTCACGTTATAGTTGTCTTATACATCACACTGACATTGAAATCCCCCCTAGACAATGCTGTAACTTTTGCTTTCATTGTCCAACATATTTTAGAGAACTTGAGAGGAGAATAGTCTATGATATGCATCACTTCTGTTGCTCTTCCTTAATCCTGGTGTTCCAAGTTTCCTTCTGGTATCATTTGATGTCTGTCTGAAGAATCTCCCTTAATTGTCCCGTTAGAGCAGGTCTGCTGCCTACAGATTCTCTTAGTTTTCCTTCATCTGAGACTGTCTTTACTTCACCAGCACAGCTCAGCCAGTGAAAAGTCACCATACTTCCAACTCTCAGTTTCCTCCAATGGACTCTTTGTTTAGAACAGCCCCTCCCAACTCCTCCTTCTCCTCTATAAAAGAAAGTTCCTCTCCTTTGTTCTCCGAACTTACCTGTGGTACACCATAGATTGCATACCTTGAATTGCAATTCTATGCTGTTCTCAAATAAACCATTTTTGCTGGTAATATAACTGATGGTTTCATTGATTTAGGTCAACATTACTTGGTGTCAGAAGAGGGATCCAGAGAAGACCCCTGATAACTCCAAGGCAGTGAGCAAACAGGTGTGGACTTGCAGAGCCTATTGAGCTCACTACTTTCTTGCTGACCCTGGAGTTTGAGGGTAAGTTTTCTCCAGGATTCAAACCCCACTCTTTTTGTGTTTTGAAGCTCTCCAGGCTGTATTTGAGATCTGCTTTTTTGGGAAGACTTCATCCTTTCTTTAAAGGCTTTGTCCTTTCTGGGAGTACTTGTTTGGCACTTTGGCCTGTCTCTTGAAATAAGGCTGTTCCTACTGAAACTGCACTGCTAAGCCTTTGGTCCAATTCCTTTGGAACTGGGTTATTTCTATAGGAACTGTGCTGTTTAAAAATTTATTTCCTTTGCTCTAGAGAAAAACCTCTAAGAAAAGGGATCCCAGCAATCTAAATGTTTTGACAGTGCCCCCTCCACCCCCTTCAGCCAGTTTTATGTTAAAAACTGTGGTCCTTCCTCAGGCACATTTCTTTTTTGTCTGTTTGTGGTTTTGGGGTTTTTTTTTTTGGCCGTGCCATGTGTGGCTTGTGGGATTTTAGTTCCCTGACCAGGGATTGAACCCAGGCCCTTGGCAGTGAGAGCACAGAGTCCTAACCACTGGACTACCAGAGGATTCCATCTCATGCACATTTCTAATTAAATGGACCAACTTAACCCAAAGTAATTTATAACACTGATGGTCATTATGGGGAACTTTTAAATTTTCCAAGCTTTTCTTAAAGATGAATTGGACAGCCATGGCTCTACAAATTTTCAAAACTAAATGGGATTCCTATTTTGATTGGTATTTTGAGGCTTCTAAACATCATCAAGATTCTGAAATTGCCTCTTAGAAAAATAAAATTTTTAAATTAACTGAGGCAAACAAACAATTGAAGGAAAAATGGCTTCTGAGGACTCTCCCCCTGGCCCCCATCTCCTGTCTCTGGACAAAGCAGCCCCTGTGCTCAGCACCACCCCCCGCCCCCGTGCTATCTTCCTCTTTCCTTCTGCCCTCCGCTGTCTCATTCTAATTCTCTCACTGTGCTTCCCTAAACCTCTCCCAACTTCCTCCTCTGAACCTGTTAGAATCTGCCTCTGTATTTATTCTTTAAAATTTTATTTTATATTGGAGCATAGTTGATTAACAATGTTGTGTTAGTTTCAGGTGTACAGCAAAGTGATTCAGTTATACATATATATGTATCTATTCATTTTCAAATTCTTTTCCCATTTCAGTTATTACAGAACATTGAGCAGAGTTCCCTGTGCTATACAGTAGGTCCTTGTTGGTCATCTATTTTAAATATAGCAGTGTGTACATGTCAATCCCAAACTCCCAATCTATCCTTCTTCCCCATCCTTCCCACCGGTAACCATTAATTCAGGACCTGCCCCTTTAAACTTAAGTCTTCTGAGGATCCCAACAAACCCCAAGTTTATGTTCCCTAGACTAAGGCTAAATTGAGAGCCCTAAAAGAGTATCCTAAAGTCAGTGAGAAACCCCACAAGTTTGCTGAAGAATTTAACATCATTATCCAAACATACCAGCCTGGTTTCCCCAGATCTATATGCTTGTGGATGGGGGTCAAGCCAAACATTGAATGAAACTTGCCTGATGGGAACATCCTGAAAGGGATTTAGAGAAACAACCCCCAACTTTCGGCAAGAGGCGAGCACACCTGCTGGAGGATCCCGCCAAGCAATCATAATAGCCTGTCCTCAGCCTGTTGTTGGGAACAAGATTCAGGCTTGCGCACAAAAATCGGATGAACTGCTCATGACTATTACAATCAACTTCAGGTAGTTTAAAAAAAAAAAAATTCTGGTCTTCCTTCAGATGTTGAGTCCATTAGGGTAGCCTTTAACTCTGTTTATTAATGGGCTGAATGAAGATCTTTCCTTTTAGTTAAAAGGAGCAGGATGGAATGGGAAACTATGTCCACTCCGTATTTAGTTAATCTGGCAGATCAGCTCACTCACACCCTAGATGAGTCACTTAAAAGATTAATTTCAAAAAAAAAAAAAGATTAATTTCAACTCCAGCAAATGAAGGTCCCTAAACAAAACCCAAACCCTCCTAGTTCCTGCTATTATCGCAAAAAGCCAGGACTTTGGGAAAAAGACTGTCACAAGTGTAAGTGCTTCAAGTGCCTTCAGCCCTCTAACCAGCCTTTCCAACGCCCTCCTCACCCCCAACGATGGGGCTCCAAGGAACCACAGGGGTTCTTCCCAACCCTCCCTCTTCATCAGCTCAGAAAAACAACTCTCCAGATTGGGAATGAATCTCTTTTGGCACCAGAGCCACACTCTCAGTTCAACTGCGGTAAAGCAGCCCCTGCCTCGGAGCATGAAAGTGATCCAAATAGTGGGGGTCTCTGAGGAACCTCAACAGGGTCCTGTCTCTGAACCTGTTCCTTTTCGTTTAGGCCCCTGAGAGATACCCACACTTCCCTCCTTAGTCTCTCCGCCCCTATTCATTTATTAAGCTGAGACGGCTCAGAAAATATCATGCTGGAATTTCTTTCTCCCGAAAGGGGAAATAATTCTAGAATTTCACAGTAACAGTCAAAATAGCCAACCAGGTGAATTAAGTGACCCTTCACTGTCTTTGCTTTGCTTTGTCTCTGATGGTCCTGGAGCTGATTCGGGAGACGCTGATCATTTGTCCCTACTGAGTCAGCTACCATCCTCCTTATGGGCAAAATCTCCAACTGATATTGGCAAAATCCACAGTGCTCTTCCCGTCAAGACTCAAATAGGTCCCTCGAAACCTCTCTCCAGAACTAATCAATACCCTATGAGTAGAAGAAGAAGCCCTTCAAGGTATAAAGCCCATAAGAGGATTCCAAGGCTCAGGGCCTCACCACCCCTTGCGCTAGTCTCTGTACTACTATTAAATATAACCTGTGAGAAAGCCCAATGGCTGAGGATGGAGGTCTGTCCAGGACCTGCAGGCAATAATCAACGTTGCTGCCCCTCGACACCCTGTTGTTCTTAACCCCCATACTCTACTAGCATCCATTCCTACTGAAAGCAAAAATTTCACCATAAGCGATCTATGCAGTGCATGCTTCAGCGTTCCAGCTGATAAAGCCAGTCAGTACCTTTTTGCCTTCACCTGGGAAGGATAACAATATACCTGGACAGTAATGCCCCAGATTTTACAAAAATCCCTCTTACTTTCCACAAATCTTGAAAGCTGACTTGGATGACAAAGTTTTTGCAGGCTTGATTTTGCTACAGTATATAGTTGACCTTTGAACAACATGGGTTAGAACTGAGCAGGTCCATTTATACACATTTTTTTCCAATAAATACTACAGTACTGCTGTACTGTGCAACTTGCAGTTGGTTGAATCCATGGATACAGAAACGCAGATGCAGAGGGCTGACTGTAAAGTTACGCGTGGATTTTCAACTGTACAGGGGTGGATGCCCCAAACCCCTGCGTTTCTCAAGGGCCAATTACACAGATGATAAGCTGCTCTGCTCGCTTCCTCAAACCTCTTCACAGGAAGACAGCATCCACCTGTTAAAACTTTTGACCTTAAAGGGACATAAAGTCTCCAATGAAAAATTGAGTTGCTCAAACTCAGGATCGATATTTAGGGCACATGATCTCAGAACAAGGGTGACGCTTGGATTTGTGTACTCTTTGTGGCATCCTGAATGTCCCCAAATCTAAAACTAATCCCCAATTATGAGGTTTTTCTTGGGTTAGCTGGCTACAGTCGAAATTGGATTCCAAATTTCTCCCTTATGGCCCAGCCCCTATATGCTCTTTTTTTTTTTTTTTTTTTTGGTTGCACTGGGTCTTAGTTGTGGCAGGCGGACTCCTTAGTTGTGGCATGTGAACTCTTACTTGCAGCATGAATGTGGGATCTAGTTCCCTGGCCAGGGATCAAACCCGGGCCCCCTGCATTGGGAGCATGGAGTCTTATCCACTGCACCACCAGGAAAGTCCCTATATGCTCCATTAAAAAAGATCAAAACTGACCCTATTATTTGGGAAGATCAAGATGCCACAGTCTTTGAGACCTTGAAGAAAAGCTTAACAAGACCACCTGCCCTTGACGTCCTAATTATCAGCTTCCCTTTTCCCTCTTTGTATGTGAGAAGGAAGAGAACGCCCTTGGAATACTTGCCCCAAAACATGGGGACTGTCATTGACCCATTGAGTATTACAGCCAACAGCTGGACTTGTGGCACAGGGATACCCCCTTGTCTCAGAGCCACTCCTGCCGCTGCCCTTCCAGTCAAGGCCACCAGAGGAAGAGTCATCACCAGAGAAAGGGTTTTCACCATCTTTGCACCCCACGCGGCAGAAATCCTCCCAAATTCTCACACACTCAACGCTTTCCAGTTAGTCACACCACCTCCCAGGAAACCCTGCGGACAGGTCCTCACACAGCTCTCCCCGTCCCGTTGTAGCAACCTCGCCACTGCTGTTCTGCTGTCTCCCTCTCTGACAACCTCATGACTTCCTCACACTGACGATCACCTGCTGATGTCCCACGACATTTTACAGGGGGCTCCTCTAACCAGGGCGGATTTCCCGTGGTTTACTGACGCTTCCTGTTGAAGATGACAATGGTAAACACTGTGCTGGGTGTGCCGTTACATCCCCCGCTGAAGTCACCAAGGCAGCACCTTTACTTTTTGGCTACTTTGGCCCAACAGGCTGAACTATATGCTCTCACTCGGCTTGTACTTCAGCCAAGGGCAAAACCACCATATTTACACCGTCAGTATGTCTTTGGGGCAGCCCAAGACCTTGGGATGCTGATGGAAACAACTAGGTTCCTTACCTCTAATGGGGAAAAGATTAAAAATGGCTCCTATGTCCAAATCTAACAGATACCATACTCTCGCAGCCGCCTTGACGATTATTAAGATCCCTGGGCATTCCAGACTCGACTCCCTAGAGGCTAAAGGAAACCACCTCCCAGACATTTCCTCCAAAATCACTGCTCTCAAAGGAACCAATGGCCAAACTTCTGTCACAGTCCAAAGGCATCCTCCCCAAGATGACAATCTGGAAAAATTGACTAGAAATGCATAACAATTGGCCCCAGAAAAGGAAAAACAATATTGGAAAGCTAGTGACTGTTTTTTTGTTTGTTTGTTTTTTTAAATTAATTAATTAATTTATTTTTGGCTGTGTTGGGTCTTCGTTCCTGTGCGAGGGCTTTCTCTAGTTGCGGCAAGTGGGGGCCACTCTTCATCGCGGTGTGCGGGCCTTTCACTGTCGCGGCCTCTCTTGTTGCGGAGCATAGGCTCCAGACACGCAGGCTCAGTAGTTGTGGCTCACGGGGCCTAGTTGCTCTGCGGCATGTGGGATCTTCCCAGACCAGGGCTCGAACCCGTGTCCCCTGCATTGGCAGGCAGATTCTCAACCACTGCGCCACCAAGGAAGCCCCCAGAAAACTAGTGACTGTTGGTTCGATAAAAAGAACTCTAGCTTGGGCCAAATAACAATCCAGCCTCCACCAGAAATTCTAAGGTTCTCACTCCTCACCATTGGACATGCATTAAACCATAGGTCCACTGACAAAATGAGAGCCTTCATGAACCAACATTGGTGGGGAAACATTCAGAAGGCTGCAGAAAGTGTCCACCTGGCTCGTCCCACCTGTCTCACCTGTCCAAATATAATCCAGGCAGGGACATCCCTGGCGGTCTGGTGGTTAGGATTCCGCGTTTCCAATGCAGGGGGCGTGGGTTCGATTCCTGGTTGGGGAGCTAAGATCCCATGTGCCACACGGTGGGGCCAAAAACACCTCCACGAGAAACAAAACACGATCCAGGGAAACCCATTCGCACTGCTCCCTGACACTGAACTGCTTCACGGACCGCTGGAGTTTCGGCAGATGGATTTCATACAGCTTCCCCACCTCACGGTACAAACATGTTTCGTCATGAGCTGTATGTTTTCTCACTGGACCAAAGTTTTTCCCTGTAGACAGGCCTCTGCTTCTTCCAAGGCTGACATGTTGTTAGAAAAGATTATCCTTCCCTGGGTAATCCCTAATCCCCTTCCCTGGGTAGTACTTCACAGTGACCGGGGAACCCATTTTACTGGTCTGGTACTGTGACTAGTCTGCACTGTTTGGCCGGTTTTACACTCTCACTGTCTTACCATTCCCAACCCACAGGGTTACTCGAATGCACTAATGGCACTATTAAAACCCGACTGGCAAAACTTACAGAGACTCTCCAACTACCATGGCCAAAAGCATTGCTGTTTATCCTTCTAAATCTCAGACCACTCCCTTTGGAACTCATAAACTCTCACCCTTGAGACAGTCACCAGACCTCGGATGCACCTGAGACCTGCCTCTTTTGGTCCACTGCTGATAAAGGGAGATATACTTCAATATTATAGAGGCCTGATTGCTTCTGTTGAAAATAATCATGCTCTGGAAGAGCGACCTTTTCACAGCACGCTCCCGGGAGGTGAAGAGCTTAACCATCACACCTGCAACCCAGAGACTTTGTTGGAAAAGACCCCTGAGTAAGGACCCCCTTCACCCTCACTGGAAAGGCCCGAATCAGGCACTGCTAACCCACGCTTGGGCTGTCAAACTCCAAGGAATAGACCCCTGGATTCAGGTGACTCATACCTGAATGAAGCTGCACGCCGACTGGGGACCTGAAAGTAAAGATTTCCCCGAATTGAAGAAGACAACATCTGACCAGATGTCAGAACCAGGCCTGTTAGGTTTCAAATTCACACAAGTCTCTCTCTTTCATCTGGACTATTAAGTGACTCCGGATTCTTATCCAAATTCATGGTCTAAATTTGTAACCTACAGGCTGTATTATTGACAAACATTTAGTTTCAGATGAATAAGTCTTTGATAAACCAACATTGTCAATCTATACTTCAATTTTCATAAATAAATAAAATAAAAAGTCCTTGAAGTTTTGCTGTTTGGGGGAAAATTTATCAGCTATGGCTTCATGTTTATTCCTGCACTGTGCCTTCTCAAAGTGCTTATTTCTTTCTGTGTTGACTGTTCCCTTGCTGTTTTCACTATTCCAAGACACAGACTTTAGATGGGAAATTCCTGAGAGATCTCCCTCCTACTCCTCCTTGTTAATTGAATGTGACCTCAAGAGGTTTCCAGTCTGTGCACTCTCCCTTCCACGAGGGACAAGGTACCCAGGAAAGGTCCTCCCTGGCATTGATGGACAAAAAGTCACTGAATCCATAAAAAACTGATTTTTGATAAGCAATGCTTTCAGAGAAAAATCTTGATCAAAGAGGAGAAATGTGAAAATTAATAAACAGAAACCTTATTTAACAGGAGGCCAGAACGGGGAGCGCCCACGGCCTACTGTGCAGCCTCAATTGCAGGCCCAACAGGAAGGTTACTACTTACTACCCAGCAGGAGGAAGATTTTCTCCCTGCCCAGCAACAGCCCAGCCAATGAGAGACCATCACAGTTCAGCCAATGAAAAGCCACCACACTGCGAACTCCAACGGACACTTTGTTTAGAACAGCCCCTCCCAACTCCCCCTTCTCCTCTATAAAAGAGTTTCTGCTCCCTTGTTCTCTGCACTTGCTTGTGGGTCATCTTAGACTGCTTGTCCTGAATTCCAGTTCTTTACTGTTCCCGAATAAACCCATGTTGCTGGTAAAATAACTGGTTGTTTTATTATTTTAGATCAACAGCTCATGTGAGCATCTTTCCAACAGCTCTACCAAGTCTTTGTCAGATAATTTCAGCACCTGTGTCTTCTCATCCTTGGTACCTGCTCGTGGCCTGTACCTGCTGGTCAAGATCTTCATGGTTCTTCAAGTGCCATAATTCTTCTGGTTTCTAGTATTTTGAATACCACCCCGTGAGACTGGGGTCTTGCCTCCATCCTATGGAGAATGCTGGGGTTTTAGCTGCACCCCCAGTGGTGGGTCTGGGAATGGGCTGGTCCACTGTTGAGGGCGCTGGTTGGGTCAGGTCCACACAGGCCTGGGAGCAGGTCCAGGGGCTCATAAACACCTTTGCAGGTGGTTTTCCTGACCTTTCCAGATCCCTAGCTCCCAGACCCCTCCAGGGTCTCCCTTCCTGGCCCTTGAGCCATGTCCAATGAATACGGCATGTCTAGTCCATGACTGCCTTCCTGGGGTCCCCAGAAAAACCCTGGCCCTGTCTGGGTGACAGCTGCGTGGGGTGGGACCAGCAGGAGGGTGCCTCCACAGTGGCTTTGATGATCTCCCTCCTAATCCTGGTTTCTGGAGACCCCTCCCTGGCAATTCAAGTGCAACTCTCTTCCCCCCACACAGACCTACTAAAGGAGCTGTAGGCACGTGTCCCTTCCGGAAGTAGGGCAAACAGTGGATCTGAGTTTCATCCTAATGGTGATGGAAGGTTCTAGACAAGGCAGATGTGCCCTGAGTCTGTCCTCCCCAGGGTGGGGTCTGTCCCTCTAGGGCACACGTCCAGGGCAGGGGGTATCAGGGGGTGGCTGTTTGTTCGGGGTTGAGGGGGTGAGCCTGGCCACGTAGGCTGGGGCACGCACACTGCAAGGCTTGGGGAGAGCAGTACAGGGCAGGCCGGGGCCACCTCTGTCCATGCTGTCACCAGGAGGTGAGGACTGGACATCAGACATTATAAAGGCTTGTGTGTCACAGTGGGTGAGCAGAACACACCTCATCAGTGTGAGCTTGACCTCATCAGTTTAAACAGAATATTCGGGCCTCTTGCAGGCCCAACCATACTTCTCCCTCAACTACAAGCCTTCTGAACAATCTGCTTCTTCCAGGATAGCCGTCCACATGATCTGGCCTTGCCGCAGTTAATGGCATGAACTGTGGGACATGGACATCCATGCAGAAGGCCCCAGTGGGAGGTGCTGGCTCAGTGTTTACCAGTTATATTTTAAGAGCTATTGCCAGACTGTTTTCCAATAAGGCTATAGCAATTCACATGATCTTCTCCCCACACAGTCACCAGCATAGGGTGACTCATACCCTTTAAATTTTTGCCAAACAAACAGGCAGCAAGCACCTCTTTCCCTTCACTGGCTTTTCATCGGCCATTTGATTTCCTCCTCTGTGAGCTGTCAGTTCAGCCCTTTACTCACTTTTCTCTGCTGGCTTTTGTCTCTTTCTTGTCAATACATAAAAACTCCTCGTATGCTAAGGACCTTAACCCTTTTCCTCGCACACTAGTTGCCAATAGTTCTCCCCCAGCCCTCGCTGGCTGCTGCTGCGGTTTCCCAGCTGGCTGGGTGTACGGGGAAGGCCGCAGAGCCCTGAGCTTGCCCCGGCCCCGACCCCACCCAGCCTGCCTCCGGGTCTGCCACCCCTCCCCTCGGTTTTGTTCTTTTCCCAAAACGCCTTCCTCATTTGTACTGGGTTTCATGTTTTTTCTCCATCACACTGGTTGGTGGTTATGGGGTGTGAGGGAAGGAACCGTGTGAAACAGATGCAAGACCTCGAGCCTCCCACGGGCGGACCTCGCCAGCCCTTACCCACAGCGGCTAACCCAAAGGACTGAGGGGCAAGCCCACTTGCTTCCACAGCCCCAGTCCCTCGACTACAGGGTGCCCCGTCAGAGTCTGGGGGAGGGGCAGGGGCACGCGACAAAGCTTCTGGCAGTCCCGGGGTCAGGCCTGCAGGTCACACGGTAATCGTGCCTTCGAAGCACACGGTGAGGGCAGATGGGTCAGGCTGGAGAGCTATCCTCGTGGCCTGCGTGGGCTTTCTTCCGGACATGAATTCTCCTGGCAGCAGCCCCCGACGCCACGCTGCCAGCCTCCAGGCCCCCAGAACCCCAGGCCTCCCAGCCTTCACCCATGCCATCCCCTGGCAGCCCCCCACCCTCCCCAGCCCTTGGTGGCCCTGGATGCACCCATCTGGCACCTGCTGATCTGCCCACAGGCAACTGGACCAGGAGCCGCCAGGGTAGCCAAGCCTGGCTGGACCCAAAAGCACCCTGGCCACTGGAGGGGAGGGTGGCGGCAATGGGCACATCTGGGGATGACTAAGGCTAGTGATGGCCAGCTGGTCCTGTGGTCACCTCCCGGCCTCCCACTGTGGCCACACTGCTGACACACGCAGAGAATGGCCTGAGGGAAGGAACGGCCCTCCGCTCTGTGCCCGGGGGCGGGGCAGAGGCTACAGGAGGGGGTGCTGCCTCTGCTCTCATCTCCCGACCTCACTTGGCTCCGCTGCAGGACCGCATCCTGCAGCCGCGTCCAGGACCCGCTCTTTTCCCAGACACTTCCTCGGAGCCCCGGGAGCCCCATCCCCAGACCTCTCGCAGAGTGTGCCCTTGGCAGGGCAGGCCTAGCGGCTCCAGCCCCCTCGGCCCAAGCCAGGATGTGCAGGCGGCCACCACAGCAACAACCTCAGACCAGCGGGCCCAGAATCTTCCGGGCCCAGGGAGGTAGTGGACGTTGGGTGCTGAGAGAGGAGACCCACGCGGCGGCCGCAGCAGAGGATCAGATTTAATGGTCACTCTAAGGGAGGTCGTACATTTTTCAGAGCCCGGCACAAGCCCCCGCCCCCCCCTTGGCTGGGGGCACAGCCAGGTGTCTCAGACCAGGCTCTGCAAAGGGGGGCCAGCCCCCGAGCCCCAGCTATGTACAAGAGAGCTCACCCACTGGGCCGCGGGCCAGGCTTCGAGCCCACAGCACACCGGCCGCCCAGCTCTCGGGCTCCGGCTGCAGGGTCCAGGCCCCCACGTGGAGTGCAGCAGGATTCTCACCCACCAGGACCCAGCCCCGGCAGGCCCCGCCAAGACCCCAGGCCTCTGCACTAGCAGAGGCCTTCAGAGCTCGGCCGCCAAAAGCTGAGCTCGACAGCAGCAGGGAGCTGGGCGGGCCTGGAGGCCGGGGAGCAGGCAGGGCCTGGCTCGACCCAGCGCCCGCTCTGAGAGCAAGGAAGCTGTGCCCCCCAGCTGCTGCCCAGGCACCCCTGCCGAGCCGGCGCAGCCGAAGTCAGGTAAGCAGGGGTGGCGAGAGCAGTGCAAGCACAGACGATCAGGGACTCGGCCAGGGACGGAGGCAGGCCGGGCAGGCGGGCCGCCCTGGTGCTGGTGATCAGATACGGCGGGGCTGGGGCGCTGGGGCAGACAAGGTCCTGAACACACGTTGAGCCGGGTGATCTACGCCATGACTAGTAGCGGAGCACTTAACTAGTTAACTAGTAACGCTGCTTCCCTTTGAGTCGTCTCAGGGGCTGTAGAAAATTGCACTTATTTCTATGAAGCTGCCCAGGCGCCGCCCCAGAGCTGCAGCCTCCGGGCGAGGCCTAGACCCGGTCAACGTCCACCGGCCGCGGTGGCTCCTCCCGGCGTGGGGGCTGTGACCTCTTTGACCCGTGATGCCTTGAGGACCAGACCCCTGGAAGGGAACCTGAGCGACGTCTGAGGGTGCCCTGAAGTGGCCGTGAAGACCAGAACCCACGCGGTACCGGGCAGCACACAGCGGCCCAGCCCCAGTCGCCGGGCCGAGGAAGCGGCCGGGTGGTGACCCGCCCCTCACAGAACGTCCTCGAAGGCCAGCAGCTTCGAGTGCTGGCGGCTTTTCCACAGGCGGTACAGCCGGAAGTCAAAGTAGGTCTCGATCATCTGCTTCCCTGAGGCAGGAGGGGCGAGGCCGGGGCTCAGGCCGCCGCCCTCCCGGAACCCACCCCACAACTGGAGACCAGCCCGGCAGACTCACCTTGGGCTGACAGCTCCAGGGGGGACTCGAAGGTGACCCTGTAAGGGGTCATGAGAGTCCTGAGGTTCTGGAACAGCTGAAAAGAGGGGGTGGGCCGTGAGCTCCGGGCAGGGGAAGAGAGAGGGATGAGGAGAATGGGGGGTTGGGGAACAGGACCCCCCCAGCTGGTTAGGCCCAGGCATGGGGGTTTCTCCGGGAGAATGAGAAGGGAAAGGGAATCTGGAGAGAAACGGGGGTTGTATCAACCCTTCACACGTCTGGGATCTGCAGCCTGGTGTGGAGTCTGGGCCCCATACCTTCTCCCCGTTGGGGTTCCCCAGGACATAGCAGCCCATGACGTGGATGACGTTCGGCTCTGGGTTCACTTTGCTCATCAAGCGGCTCAACCGTTTCCAGAAGCTGGCGGGGGAGGGGTGGTCACAGGTGGCCCCCAGTCTGACCCCCAGGTGTGAGGGGGCATCACAGGAGGCACTGCGGGGACACGGTGCCCCAGCAGATGCTGCCTCCAGCCCCCCAGCCTCCCAGGCCCCCCCTGCTCACTGGATCATGTCCTCTTCCTTCTCCACTTTGGCAAAGGTGGCCACCTTGTTCTTGAGCAAGTACAGGTGTCCTGGGCCGCCCTGTGAGAGGCTGCAGTTAGCCGACGGGGCCGCGCACCGGAGGTGTCCAACCACCGCTGCCCCCAACACGTGCAGATGCAAACGTGCATGCCCAGGGAGGCGGCACCCTCCACCCCTGACCCCTGGGCAGGAAGGGCTGAGCCCTACCTGGCAGAAAATCAGCATCTTCCAGATTTTGGCCCCCTTGTGGTAGACGTTCAGCTTCTTCTCTATCTCCTCTGCGGAGGCAGAGGTGTGAGTGCCGCCCCCAGCAGCCCCAAGACCAGAGGGCATGGGGGCGGAGTACTCACCCAGAATGTCCTCGAAGGTGGCGTGCTCGTGGTCCTGGGACAGACGGAAGCCAGCCCCACGTCAGAGCCCTTCTCAGGCAGCACCCCCCACCCGACACCGCGACGGGGGCTGGGCAGGCACTCACGTAGAGGATGGGAATGATGGAGGGGTCGTCCCTGCGGAGGATGGTGGGGATGTACTCAGCTTTGGGCACTTTAGAGGAGATGAGCTGGGGACAACAGGGGGGCCACTCAGCGCCCTGGCCGCCTTGGAGCCAGTGGGCAGCAGGAGCCCCCCTGAGACCCCCCTCCCCACTGCTGAGCAGCCTGCAACAGCTGTGTGGGGCCTCACCATGATCTTGGGTGGCACGAAGCCCTCAGTGTCACAGGCTACAGCCTCCAGGCCCCTCTCCGTCTCCCAGTCCAGGTCCTCAAAGGCCTCGCCCAAGGTGCAGTGTGAGCTCTGCAGGTCACTACCTGTAGGGCAGGATGTGCCACCGGGCCTGAGGATCACCTGCGGCGCCTCCTGTCCTGGCTGCAACCCCCAGAGACGGGTGGAGGCCAGAGCCGGCAAGCCATGTCCCGGAGGGTCCTCCAGGTCAGCGAGAAACCCAGGGTGGGTGAGAGAGCCAAGCTGAGGAGCCCAGCAGCCCGGCAAGACTGGCGCCTGCCACCAGCCCGACTGCGAAGGCGGTGGACCCTGGTGCAAGGCCAGTGGGAGCCGGAGGGCAAGGGTCAGCTCCAGCCAGGCGTGCCTGGTGCCCGGGCCAAGGAGAAGTCTGGCACTGCTCCTCAGGCTTCGGGCATGAGGGCGGCACCAGGCCAGGGCCGCCAGCGAGCCGCAGCCTTTAGCTACCCCTGCCCAGAAGATCGGAGGTGCCGGAGCGCCCCCCCCCGTCAGTCTGGTAAACTGAGGTTCAGCAAAGGCGCAGAAGCCTAGCTGACCCCCCCCCGGGGTGGGAGCGCAGGACTGGGGGCCTAGGGGAGCCTCTGGGAGAGGTGTGCGGGCCTGCGCCGCCGGGCACCTACTGTCTCGGGAGTCGTGGGAGGTGTCGGCTTTCATGGGGGTGGGGTCGCTCCAGGACCGGCTGAAGCTCCGCTCGCGCCGCTCGGCGAACGCTGCAGCGAAAGCAGAACCCGTTAGGGGCCGGGCCTGCAGCCGCACGAGGTGGACCGGGGCAGGGGCTGGCGGGGGAGGACGTGGGGACCGTGAGGGGGTCCGGGGAGTGGAAGACGCCACTGCGGCGGGAGGGGCGGGAGTGGGGAGTGCGGATGGGCGACAGCGGACAAGGACCGTGCTGGGCGCACATGGGCGGAGCCTGGGTGCAGGGGCGGGGCCCTGTCCTGGGGCGGAGCCTGGGAGTGGGAAGGTGCCCGCGGGGCCACAGCGGGGCAGCAGCGCGGCCTTCGGGGCGCGGAGAGCAGCACGCGAAGCCCCAGCGGCCAAGAACAGCGCGCCCCCGGGCCTTACTCTGGGCCTTCACCCGCCGGCTGCCGACCATGCGCAGGTGTTTGCGGAAGTTCCTGGGGGCGGAAGCACCGGGGGCTGGTGAGGGCCGCCCCGTCCCACGAGCTCCCCTCCCCACGGCTTGCTGGCCACCGTCCCAACATCGCCCTTTGCCGTGAGGGATGCCCTCCCGGCGCCCCCAGCTCTCCCCCAGGCAAATCCCACCCCGTCCCTCTCCTCCTGAGACTCCTCCCGGGCTCCCCCTTTGCTGCCAGTACAAAGGCACGGTAAGCAAGCCTCCTCCTGCAGCCCCGCCCCCTCCCAGGACAGCTCCCCCGGCGACCCTGTGCACTCGGCTCTCCCGCCTCCGCTGCCCACGCTTCCCTTCTCTCCTTGTGCCCAGGCACTCTGAACCCCGGGAGCCTCCCTCCCCACGTGGTCAAGGGCTCCTGCTTCCTGCACACGGTGGGCAGGGCAGCACAACTGTCCCCAAGCGTGAGGTGGGTTTGGGTCTGGCAGATGCCCCCTCCCCTGCCGCTGTGTCCCTGGGCCACCTCAGAAGGTCTCCTTCACCCCAAACTTTGTGCCCTGCCAAAGCCCAACTTCCAAGATGGACAGACAAGCTTCCTGGACACATCTCTGAGGTGGGCGGGGATTAGAGAGGGTAAGCCTGGCTGCTGACCCCACTGCTCTGGGCTTCAAGGGCCAGAAAAAGGCGCAGGGGAGCCAGCTGGCTGCAGCTCAGCTGTCAGTGTACCCCCAAAACACAGGCCTAGGGGCTCAGGCCACATGACCTTTCCTGCCTGCCGCGTCCCCAGAGCAGGGCCAGGCCAGTGTTCGCCACCGCCCTTCCCCCTTCAGGTCTGCTGGGCTGGGTGGGCCCAGGCTAGACCAGCACAGACAAGAGACGGACCCTGGTGGCGAGTGGCTGGCAGGCCCTACCTCTGGATTACAGACGCGGAATCATTCTCCCGTTTCCGGCGCTTCCTCTCCGCGTAGCCCCTGAACACCCTGGGAAACCACCGCGAGTCAGCACTGCCCTTGGCCGCAGGCAAGAGGGACAGAGACGTGGGGACAGAGGCTCGAGCACAGGGCCCAGCGGGGCATCCAGGGCGCTGGGCCAGGCAGAAGGTCCCGGCTGGCCTCGCCCTGTCCTCGGCCCAGTTCCCGCAGGCCCTGCTGTAGCCTTGGCGCTCGCTGGGACCCAGCACGCCCTCATGGTCAAGGCCCAGGTCCCTGGCCTGCCCCAACCTACTTGGGGGTGGGAGAGTCCCCCAGGGACAACCGCCATGCTCTCAGGCTCGAGGTCCACACGGTACTTACGAGATGCTAGAGTCGAGGCGGGAAGGGGCAGCATGAGAGAGAAGACACAGTGAGCAGAGACCCTCAGACCCCCAACCGCCCTTCAGTTCGTTCCTTTCTTGTCATTGACCTGGAGGGTCCCTCACAGGCATCCCAGGCACCAGCAGGGTGCCGGCTATGCCGCAGGCCAGCCCTGGAAAGGGCAGCAGACGCGGAAGTCACCGTGGCCCAGGCCACCAGATGCTGTGACCTTGTCAGGCCGCACAGAGGCCTGACTGTGCCCTGCTGGCCCTGGGTCCAGCAGCGAAGGTAGCGGCCCCCATCCAGCCCAAGGGCGGTGGTGCGCTGCCCAGGGTAGCATATGCAGGAGGCAGCTTCTTCGGTATCGGGGACACTGCAGCAGAGTCCCTCCCTGGAAGGAAGCCCTGACAGAACACCCAGCTGTGCGAAGGTCAAGAGCACGCCCCCCGGGGGACTAAGTTGTGATCACTTGCAGCGCACATGAAACACAAGTAGGCTGCTGTTTGGGGCGTGCGTGAAGGCGGAGCTGGGTGACGCGGGGCAGCGAACCATCTCTGCTGGTGACTGCGTCAGCTGCAGCCCCCAGCCAAGTCCCCGCAGGACAGGATGGACGGACTGGGGGCCTGCGAGGGGCGGGGCAGTGGGGAAGGGATGGGGCGGGGGCGGGGCAGCGGGCGCTGACAGCAGCCAGGCCTTCCGACTGCACGCTCGGAGCAGCCACGCAGGGGGGCTCAGAGGACAGGAGAGGGTCCGGCAGCAATTCCTGAGCGCCGGGAAGAGGGCGCCTGGCCTGGGCCCAGCACACATCAGACGTGACTCACGCTTGCATAGTTGTGGTTGCTGTCTGGAAACTGAAGAGGTTTTCCTTGGGGAACCAGGTACGGATGGGGATGTCATCTGGAAGAGACCGAAGGCGCAGTGACTAGGCCGGCTCAGGGGTCCTGAGGTCTTTACCCCCACCTGTCGGGGAAGGGGATGCTTCCGCCACAGACGGTGGAGAAGCACCAGGGCTCCCCAGCCCCATCCCCGGTCGGGAGGCCGGCGCGGGGCCAGCAGGCTCGGGTGTCGCTCAGCTGCTCAAGGCACGACAGCTCAGCGGCTTGGTGACGCTTGTCTTTGCTTAGCTCTCCCTCTGCTACCCACAGCTGACGAGTGTTCTTTTGAGAGCACAGCCTGCCGCCAGGGTGCCCAGGAAAAGGATTGACTTTGGCTCCGTTTAAGCAGCAGGGGAAGGGCAGGGACAACGGCTGCGGCCTCTCCTTCGGGTCTCCAGGGCCTTCTCTGCGGCCCACTCTGGCGCCCACTTGGTTGGACCTCCCCTCCCCCAAACCCTTCTCGGAGGGCGAGGTGGAGGCCCTCACCGGGCGTGGAGACCGCCCCTTCCCAGGGCCCCTATAGCCACTGGACAGAGTGGGTGAAGGTCACTCTACCCTCTTCCCTGACCCCTGTCCCAGCCCCTGGCCTGGGTGCATCAGAGGAGCATGAGGTCGTGGAGGTGAACTGCCCACACCCCAGGCCTGTGCCCTGAGGCCCAGCTGGGGTGCTGATTTGGAGGCCCAAGAGGTGCCCTGAGAGGATGTGCCAGGTCCGCTAGGTAGAATTCTGCTCTCAGGACATGACAACCTCAGAGCCAGGAAGCGTGGGGCCACTCGAATGTCCCAGGGAGGCCTCTCACCGACAGCAGGCCTCCGGGGCTCCGCAGCCACCGGCACAGCTCGACCATCCTGGGGAGGGCCCCACTAGCTGGCTGCGCCCCGGGCAATCACGCGCCTCCCTCGGTGGGTGGGCCCCAGGGCAGGGACTGTTCCCCAGGACTCCCTGGAGGCAGCCTGATCTTTCCGTTCAGCCAGGTTTTCTGCCTGCTCAAGCCTTAAGACCCTCCCAGGCCCCCTCCTCGGGGAAGCACTCCTGCGATGATTTGGTGCTGGCAAGGCTAAAGCCAACCGTGAGGCCTGAGATGGGGCACGGGATGTGGCGGCAGGTCGCCACCTGCAGGCCGTGACCTGGGCACCCTGCTCTGCCCAAGCCTCACGGTGCCTGCTGCGGGCCGACCCCAGCACCAGCATCCTGCCTGAAGCTGCCCAGGCCCCCAACGGGCCCCCTCACCAGACACGCGGTCAACGCTGTACATCCTCTCCAGCTTCTTGCGGCGGCTGGCGGCCTCAGGCAGGGGCGGTTGGTCCAGCCCAAAGGCCTGAGGGGAAGGACTGGGGGCGAGCTGGGCACATCCGGGACATTCCTTGGAGCCCTGGCGGCTGCCCGCCCAGCTGTGGCAGGGTCTGCTGACGTCCTCACGACTGCCGCCCGGGCTGGCGCGCAGGGGCTGGCTATGGTGGCGGGGGTGCCGCTCCCGCTGCTGCCGCCCCTTCACCACAGCCAGCTCGATGGCCTCGGCCTCGGGGCCGGGCAGCAGGGCCGGCTCCCCAGAGATGGTATACACACGGGGCTGGGGGCCCTCACCGGCCGGCTTCCCACTGACGGCCTCCTCCGGGAGGCTGCCCTCATAGCGGCCGTTGGAGATGAGGGAGAGGCGGCGCTTGTTCTGGGGGGCAGGCTGCATCTCGGGGGACCCGTCGTGGCCAGAGTAGGCGTCAGCCAGCAGGTGGTCTGGGGGAGAGGCACCAGGTGAGCTTGCAGCCTGCTGGCCCTGCCCTCCCAGTCTCCGGGTGTTGTGTTCTGAAGGCAGGGAATGAATACCCAGCGTGTACCTGGCCCACTGACCGAACCCCGGGCCCTGACGACTTCAGAAAAGGTATTTCTGAGCTGCGCACTCCCCCTAGAGGTTCCCGTCTCACGCCTATTGGGGCCCCAAGCCCCTCTTACGTGCGTGTGGGCGATAGGCTGTGCTGCTACCTGTGGGTGATGGGGGGGGCAGAAACAAGCAGGCCACCTCCCAGCCTGCCACCACGCCCGTGTGCCCAGTGCCAACTTCTCCCCTCCCCCCCACCAGCTGGCCCCCAGAGACAGTGGTGCCAGTCCTGGGGGTGCCAGGAGGCCTGTTGCCATGCCAACGGCCCAAGCTGGGTGGGTGCCATGGTGATGAGTGAATAGGAGCTCCTCCTGGGGCTCTGGGCCAGGCGGGGCAGGGGGTGTGAGGAAGCCAGCCCAGCAGGGCACTAGCTGCCTGCTCACACCCCACAGTGCGCAGGGGCTGGGCCTGACCTGGACAGGAGACAGCATCCCCTCGCCTAGGATGGGGGGCTGTGGGTGGACCCCGTCCCGGCACTGCCTCACGTGCCCTTACCTGCACCGTTTCGGTTCTCGGGGTGACTCTGGGACAGGTACTCGCCAAACGCTCGGGCTGCTCTGAGGGGTGGACAGCGGGGTGCGTCGTCAGTGCACACCACCCACCCTGGCGTCCCCACCCCACCCCACCCAGGCCCTCGGCGCCAGCAAGGGAGGGCTCAGGGATCACCCCCAGCAAGCACTCCCATCCCACCTCAGAATGCCCAGGGCTGGCAGGTCGCAGTTCGGGGACCCTTGGGTGCCGGTGCACCTTGGCCGGACCTGCAGGCGGGACCCAGGTCTGCTTGCCATCCAGCCCCTGCCACCCAGTGTGTGAGGGTCGTGAGGTCGTGCAGCTCGCCCACCGCAGCCTCAGGGAAGGGAGCCGCACGGAGGTGGGGGCGGGGCGCCGGCTGCGAGCACGCTGCGGGGACGGGGGCGGGGGCGGGGGCGGCGCTGGCCCCGGCAGCCTGCCCGCCGCACTCACCGCACTTTGGCCGCCACCGAGGACATGGCCTCGCTCCGCAGCGCCCTCCTCCGGGAGGCGACGGCGCCCATGGTCGAGGCGGCGGCGCATCCCCAGGCCTCAGAGCGCGCCCCGCGCCCGTCGCCTCCGTCGGGGGAGCCGCGCCGCGCCGAAGATCGGGCTCGGGTTCGGGCTCCGATTCGGGACCCGCATGGCCGCGCCGATCCCTCCGCGCGCCCCGCCGCACCGAACAGCACTGCCAGGCCCGGGGGTGGCGCTCCGCCCACCGCGACGTCAGGGCCGGGGCGGGGCTCGGCGGAGCCGCCCCCGTTACGTCAGGGCTGGGGTCGGACCGTCCACAGCCACGGCAGGACGAGGAAGGCTCCGCCCACCGTAACGTCAGAACCGGGCGGGGCCCAGGAGGGACTAGGCTGAAGCCCCGCCCACCACGCCGGCAGTAGGTGGGGGGGGGCGGGTGGCCCGGCGTCCCGGGGTCCGGGTTGGGCGGCAGGGGGCGGGACCAACCGTCTCTCCGCCCTCTCAGCGCTGCCTCTGGAGCTGGGAAACTGAGGCCTGCGGTCCCCTGACCACAGGGTCCTGGGCCCTCCAGTCAAGGGTCTCCCTGCTCTCGCAGACCCACGTGCCCTGCTCCGAGACCTGCAGGGATCGTGGACTCCAAAGTCATAGAGCTGACAGGTCTCCTTTTTTGTACAAAAGGACCCCCCTGGCGCTATTTAATGATCTGAGAAGTACGGTGTGGGCATCATCTTAGGGAAGACTCCCGTGTGTACAGAATGGAAACAATGCCTGAGAGCTCGGGAGGGCCTCATCCTTGGTTTGGGGGGATCCCAGCTGCACCCCAGACCTTGGGTGTCCCGCCTGCCTGGCTTGGGGTTCTGGGGTCCCCACATGGTGACCACGCCCCCCTGCAGCCTCAGGACTGTGTGGCTGCCCATCTTGGTGCTGCCCCCTGCCCCCGGGACCTCGGCACAGGGACCACATGTCCCACACGATCAGATCTACCTTTATTGACAGGCTAAGCAGAAACATCAGGGGCTCTGATATCTCAGAGGCCTCAGGGGGCCCACAGGGGCCGACACAGCCCCCCAGGACTGCTGTGTGTGCAGGGGACGCCAGGACCCAGTGCCCCACCAGGAGCGGCCAGTGCAGAGAGGCCCCAGCCCCTCCAACACCGGCCGGCAGGGCCCTGGGCCCCAGCAGGGTCTCCCGGGCAGGCTGGGGAAGAGCTGCGCGAGCCGGTTCTCTGGAACGCACCCACGGGAGATGCTGGCTTCAGGGCGCGTCAGAGCTGAGACCTCTGCCCGTCTTGGTCAGAGAGCCAGGGGGGATGAGGAGTCCTGGGATGGTTCGGGGGAAGCCAGACGGGAGTGCCGATGTCGAAGCGAGGGCTCGTCCTCCTGGAAGCAAACCGCACACGGTCAAGGTCCAGGTGGGGGCAAGCCAGGAGGGCAGCAGGGAGGGAGCAGCTGGCCTGCTCGGGAGCCGTCAGAGCTGGCAGCTCAACTGAGGCACACAGGGTGCCCGGGCAGCTCACCGAGTCGGAGCCCAGGCCGGCTGGGGCACTCCGGAAGTCCTTGGGGCCGCCCAGCAGCACCTCCTTGTATTCAGTCTGGTCGTCAGACTCATCTGGGCAGAGAGCAGGGCCATGCAGGTATCCTCTTGAGAGCAGGGGCAGGGGCCGGCATGGGTCCCCATATGCAGCCTACCGGGTCCAGGGGCTGCTAGAGGGAGCCTGGTGGCCAGGGCGGCTTATTGAGAGTGTCGAGGGTCAGGAGAGGGCATTGCCACTACCATCCTCAGCTGTGTGGGCATATGGCCCGGGGTCCAACGCACCGTCCGCGGCAGCCACCTTGGCAGGCTCGATGCATGATACAATCTCAGCAAGGTCCGTGAAGGAGGCGTTGGGGCAGGTGAGCACGTGGGGGGCAGAGGCGAAGGAGACATCTGGCCAAGCCCCTGACCGCAGGCGGCCCCACCCTCTCTATGACCCTCTGTGGTCCTAGCCCTAGACTGCGGGTGGGGCACGGATGACAGGCAGAGTCCTGAGCAGCCCCCCACCCACAGCGACATCCTCTCCCACGGGAGCACTTCAAGGGTGGAGAGTCAAAGGGGGGCAGAGGCCAAGAGACAGCCCCCCAGGGCCGCTGCCCTTGCCCTTGTCTTCTGGCCCCTGGGGCGGGGCAGGGGAACCTGCAGGCCTGAGCAGTTGAGAGGGTGTGCCAACGTGCTGCTGGCTGCAGGGAGCCCTGGCTCTTTTTTGGATTGGGCAGCAGAGGACGGGTCACAGGAGTGGGAGAGGAAGGAGGGGCGCCAGCTCAGGCACTCACGTTGCACGCCTTCACCTTGCTCGTCCCCTGCCGATCCTGCAGCATCTTCTCCAGCACGCCACTGCGACCCCAGATGTCAAACACTGTCCGGCCGTGCTGGTACCCCACCTCCTGCACACACACCGGGAACCCCGTGACCGGGGCGCGAGAGCAGGGAGGCCTGGGACGGGCAGCCGGCTTGGACACTCACGCAGATCTCGTGGAACTTGCCGAAGTCCAGGGTGCCGTAGCCGTCGATGGGGGGGGGGGCGCAGGTACACGCAGTAGTCGCTGCTCTTCACCGTCTCCAGCTGCCGGACGCAGCACACGTAGGCCAGGCACGTCTAGATCTCCGCCATGTTCAACACCTGCCGTGTCACAGCCCCTGAGCGTGGCTCTCCTGTCCCCGTGTGGCCCGTGGCCTCCATCTGGGCACAGCCACTGAGTCTCCTGCCCTGGCCCTTCCTTCCCCTCCCCTCCCCCCCAAGGGGAGGCTATTTCTGCTAGGCCTGGGGGGAGGCTGGGCACCCAGGGGGTGGGGGGGGGCCTTTAGGCCTGGCTCCTTTCCCAGAGCTGGTCCCAGGCGGGCAGGGATGGTGAGTGAGTGACCACCACCCTCCTGGACCCAGAGCCTGGAAGGTGCACCCCCCCTCCCTGCCCATCTCAGGGTTTCAGGGACACAGGCGCCAGATGTGGGGAGGAGCAGCTGGGGTAGGCAGGGCTGGGCCCCCACCTTGACCTTCGTGGCCGAGGGGTTCCAGCGCTTCCACAGCAGCTACCACCCAGAGAGCACAGCCCCGTAGTTGGTGAGGTCTGTCTCATCCCGGCCGCCCGCGTCGATGGCCGTCACCACCTTTGCCCCCATTGACCTGGCCACATCCGCTGGGGAGGAGGTGGCCTGGTCACCAATGGGGACAGGTATGCAGAGCCCCAGGTGGGAGCATGGCTGGGGTGACGGGTCAGAGCTGGGGGAAGTTGGGGTGGAGCCAGGGCTGGGGGCAGAGCCTGCCCGAGAGGCGCTGAGAGTGGGGGGATGGGGGTGAGGGTCTCCTCTCCACCCTCACACCTGGGCCTGCGGAGGGGGTCGGCCGAGCGCACCGAGCTGTCCAACAGGTGACAGGTGTGCCCCAGGAGGGGCCTTGCCCACAGCAGACCCGACACGTGCAGGCTGTTGGTTCTGACTGTGGGCACAGACGGGCCCTAACTGCGGCCGGCCCCTCTACCTGGCCTGGTTCTGAGCGCTGCGGAGCCGACAGATAGAACCATCTGCTGGGAGCACGCGGTGCCGAGCGTGCGCACGTGTGCACTGCCCCCGGCGCGCGGGAGCAGCGGGGCTGAGGCAGGGCCGGGCGGCCCCTCCCTGCCCGCCACGGTACCTGGGAGGTCGCTGATGTAGCTCCCGTCCATCAGCAGGCGTCCATCTTTGGGGTCGCAGAGTGGGGGCACGTAGCCCGACAGGGACATGCTGGCACGCACGTACCTCCACAGGGAGCCTGGGAGGGAGTCCAGAGGGATCGGGGGAGAGGAAAGGAGCCTTTCACTGCCCAAGGTGAGCTCCTGCCCTGGACCCTCGGCTCAGAGCCTCGCCGACGTGGGTCCTGAGCCCTGCACATCTGGCCTCCGGCGGAGAGCACCAGGCCCGGGCAGATGACACCCTTCCTGGACATCCTCCTCCTCGGACAGAGCCCACGGGGGCCGGGCTGGCTCTGGGCCTCCCCACATCTCCCCTTGCCGTGACCTTCTGCCAGCCCCGCCACCCCACTCACTTCTAAGCAGACACGTTTCAAGGGGCTCCCAAAACACTCTGGCCTGGAGAAGGGCCTCAGCCGCCCACCCACAGATGGGCTCTCTCCTCGGCACGCTGCTCCAACCCACACGCAGCTGTGACCCACGTGGGCCCTCACTCTGCCCCGTCCCGTCTCTCCCTCTCCCTGTGCACCCTTCAGCCTTCAGGCCCAGAGCAGGGTCATCTCTGTTCACATCTCCCCGAGCCTCTCGCCTCCTCTGGGGGACCCTGGGGCTTCCCTGGGCCTGGCCGGGAACTGGCCCCTTAACGCCCCTCCCCTGAAGCTACTCTGCCCCCACAGAGGAGCCCGCACCCCGGGACGAGGCGCTCACCGTCTGTGTGGACCCGCATGGCAGAGGCTGTGACGTCGGTGGTGACGGTGAAGTAGGGGATCCACAGGTCCTGTGAGGGGAACGGGACTCAGAGGGGCCACCCCCGGCTGCCAGCCCTCGACCCTGTGGGCCCAGGGCGTCCAGACCCAGGCAGGCTGAGGCCGTGGGCTCTGCTGGGGCTCCCCAGGTGGTCCCTGCCAGGGGGTGCACCTCCATCTGCCTGTCCTTGAAGACGCTGCAGATGCTTCTGTTGAAGCCAGCCCCCGAGAACACGGAGGTGATGGGGTAGGTCAGGTCCAGCATGGTCTTTACCATCGACGTCACATACTGGGGGGTGGCACATGGGGGCACGTGTGAGGCCCCTGCAGAGGAGAAGGGGCTCACCCCCCGCGGCCCCCCCCAGGCACCGGCAGCAGGCGACCCCAAGGGACCACCAGGAGCCTGCGTCAGGAGAAGGGAGCAGGGACCTGGGCACACACGTGCGCCTTCTGCGAACAGAAGCCTGTGGGGAGCAAACACTGTGGCCTGAGTGGCAGGGCCTGGAGGTCCCAGGGGAACGCCCGCTGACCCCTGGCAGGCCCGGCCAGCTGGGCCCTCACCGCCCGCTCAGCGGGGACGGCTCAAGGCTCACTGGGACAAGGTCCGTCCAGGACCAGGGCCAGCTGAGTGTCCACCACTGCCCCTCCGGGCTGGCCCGGGCTTGGCCTTCACACTCCACCGTGGCAGACGCTCCATCCCTCTGATCCTGGGAAGCAGCAGCCCTACCAAGGGCCCTCACTGCCAAAGCCCCGTGATCTCTGGCAGGACCGAGGCCCATCCTTCCTCAGCGAGGATGGGGGCCGGTGAGACCTGCGAGCACAGGACACAGGACCAAGAATGCCTGACTCCTCAGGGCTCAGGGATGGAGAGAAAGGGCCCTCCTTGCCTCTGTGTGGACAGACGCTGGGACGGGCTATAAGGGAGGGGGGGGGGCAGGCCCCCAGCGGGGGATGAGTCACGCGCCCCCCCCGGCTGCTCACACTGAGACTCGTGGACGAGCAGGAGGAACACACGTGCCCCTGGAGGACAGGGAGCCCGGACGGCCTGGGACATCCCCGGTGTCCTCCGCGGTCAGCAAGGCCCTCACTCCCGAGGAGGCCCTTGCCCAGCACCACAGCCACCCCACCGTGCCCCCTCCACGTGCCAACAGGTGGGACGGCAGAGCAGCCCGGGGGGTCCGTCCCGCACGCGCCACAGAGTGGCTGCCCAGGGGGCCCCCTTGGCCCAGCGCAGACTCAGGGCGGCAGGACATGACGCCCAAGGCTCCCTGGCTGTTCCCGCACCTGCACCGGACCAGCAGGGCTGAGGGAGGGAGAGGTCTGCCCGACCTGCACGCGGACCCTCGCTGAGGCTGGAGCACCGTCCCCCGCGGCCACTGCCCTCAGAGGCTGTCCTTAGTGACCGGAGCTGAGCAGCCCGCAGCCCCCAGGGAAACTGGGCGCCTTGGGGATGTGTGGATTGGGCAGATGGCCTGCTCTGAGAGCTTCTGCTCAGAGGAGGCCCATCTTTTCTTTTAAAAATGAGAGTGCCAACACTTCTGAGCCCACTCTTGGTTTCAGCCAGGGCTCCATTCTGCTCCACAAAAAACCAGCAGAGCCCTGAGAAGGGCAGACTGCAGCCCGCCCCTCCCTTGCCCACAGCCCCCCTGCCCCGGGTGGGTCCCCAGGTCCTGGATTGTCCCCTGGCGTCCATTCACTGCAGGGCCAACTGTACCAATAATGTATATTTCTTACTTTCTGTGTCCCTGATGCTCTGGCATTTGGGGTCCCGCACACCCAGGGAGAGAGACAGACCCGGGCTCACCCAGCCCTTCCAGAGCCCACACCCGACCACCTCTGTCTAACCCACACCCCAAGCCTGAATCACCCAGGGCCAGGTGCCAGGCAACTATGCCCAGAAACCCACCGGAATTATTCGAACGGGCAGATCTTAAGCTGTGTGCCCTGCCCTGCCTTGCCCTTCCCACAGAAACCCCAATAAGGGCCCCGACCTAGGCCTTGCCCCCTGCCTGCCTACCGGCACTGGTGCCCATGGCCTGTGGGGTGGGCGTGGAAATGAGGGGAACTGTGGGTGCCCTAACCTCTCCTCAGCCACCTTTACAACTTAAGACCAGGCACGAACCGGAGCCCATCCCACAACACTGACGCCCTTGCTTCTGTGTGCCCTCCCTCCCCCAACAAGCCACGCTCTGAGGCCAGAGCCCTGCAGAGCCACGTCCGTTCTCGATGCCCTCCTGCCGTCCCCGGCCCCGCAGGGCCCCTCACCTCAGCCCACTGCTTGGCCCGGATCCGTATCTGGCCGTAGTTCCGCTTCTCAGAGTACAGGGCGCCCATGAAGGCCCCGATGGACGTCCCTCTGACCGTGTCCACAGGGGTGCTGCACTCCGTCAGGGCCCGGGTGATGCCGACCTGGGCACAGCCTCTACGCCAGCAGGAGGATGGAGCAGGAAGTCAGCGCCGCCGGGCCGCCAGGACCCCAGGGACGGCCGTCCCGTTGCACCCCACCCCTCAGTGCCCGAGTCCTGCACATGCCACGGAGAGAGGGGCAAAGATGCCAACTCAGAGAGGGAGTGGGACGCTCCCGTGAGGCAGCCAGCACTCGGCCTCCTCCACCCGCTGGCGTCTGGGAGGCTGTGAAGCTGAAACAACAGGCTTTGAACAGACTCGGGCGGTTGGGGAGGCAGGTGGAGGCCCCCAGCGCAGCCCCCAGGGCCGGACGAGCCACCACCGGAAAGCAGCGCCAGCTGAGACCACTCTGGCCACTGTTCGTGTGTGACGTCCACCACACAACCAGAAACAGCATGTGTGAGGAGAAGAGAGCGTGTGACTGTGGCCAGGAGGAGGGACAGACAGTGGAAGTGGACAGAAGCAACACCCAAGTTCTAGAACTGATGACTGACATTGAGCCTCAGGTTCCAGGAGCATTCTAAATGCTGAGCATAAATCAAAAAAAAAAAAAAAATCCTACATTGTTGAAAACCCAAGATGAATAAAACTTTAGACCAGGCTGAGAACAAAAAGGCATGTTGCCTCCAAAGGGTCAGCACACACAGAGCTGACCTCCCCTGCCCCATGCTGGCTGCAGAGGTCACGGACTTACCATCTGGCCCTTCACAGACAATGTCTGCTGGCCCGTAAGTTAGGAAAGAAAGAACAGTTTAAATCAAAGAGAGTAAAATTAAGGAAATAATAAAGAGCAGAAATTAATGAACCAGAAGACAAACACATTATAGAAAGGGTCCTCAAAGGTAAAAGCTGGTACTTTGAAAGGACTAATTCAGGTAAGGCTGGTAAGACTGATCCACAAAGGTAAAAAGCAGGGGATAGAGAGAGGCGGACAGGGTCGGGGAGTGGAGGGGCAGGGAGAAAGAGACAGAGACAGAGAGACAGAGATGGAGAGAGACAAAGAGGGAGGAGGAGGGAGACAGAAGGTCTTAATAACCAATATCAGGACTGAGAAAAGGAACATCTGTGCAGATGCTCCAATTAAAAAGGTAAGAAACTAGTGTGAGCTTCATGCCTTAAGTAGGAAAAATCAGATAAAACGGACACATCCCTAGACCAACATAACTTACCAGACCTGACACTAGAAGTAGAAAACCTGAAGAGTCCAATAACAATCAAAACAACTGAATCTTTAATTTTCAAATCCTCACAAAATTTCATGTCCGGATGGTTTTACTAGTGAACTGTACTAAACATGTAAGGAAAAACAACACAAACCACCTGAAACCTTCCAGAGAACAGGGAAAGCGGCAGCACCTTCCAGTTCAGTTTTGAAGGCAGCAAACAAACCTGCCTACATTTCAAGAAAGGACAAGCATGGCCCACCTTGCTCAGACCCAAGGGGTCAGGTGACACAAACGGGGCCACATGCCACAGGCCAACGAGTCCATCCCAAGGAGGTGATGTTTGATGTTACTTTAAAATCACTCAATGTGATTCACCATATTAACAGAATAAAGGAGCAGAATCACACAATCCTGACAGACCCATAAAAACAACCACCCGTGATAAAAACTCGGCAAACTAAGAATAGAAGGAAACTTCCTCAGTCTGATAAAGGGCATCCACAAAACCCAACAGCCGAGATGGCAGAGATGGCACTTAACGCTTAAAGGGAATGCTTTCCCCAACGCTCACCGCCTCTGCTCAGCTCTGTGCTGGAAGCTCTAACCAGTGCAACAGGCAAGAAAAAGAAACAAAGGCATTTATGTATTTTGGAAAGAAAGAGGAAGTACTGTCTTTATTCTCAGAAGAATAAAGTGCAAAAAAACTACAAAAAAAGGTACTGGAAGAAGTGAATTTCGCAAGGTTGTAAGTTATGACATCAATTTACAAATATCATTTGTATTTCTACATACTGGCAACAAACAATTTAAAATGAAATTTAAAACATACCATTTAGGGCTTCCCTGGTGGCGCAGAGGTTAAGAATCCGCCTGCCAATGCAGGGGACACGGGTTCGAGCCCTGGTCCGGGAAGATCCCACATGCCGCGGAGCAACTAAGCCCGTGCACCACAACTACTGAGCCTGCGCTCTAGAGCCCACGAGCCACAACTACTGAGCCCACAGTCCACAACTACTGAGCCTGCACTCTAGAGCCCACGAGCCACAACTACTGAGCCCACAGTCCACAACTACTGAGCCTGCACTCTAGGGCCCGCGAGCCACAACTACTGAGCCCACAATCCACAACTACTGAGCCCGCGTGCCGCAGCTACTGAAGCCCACGCACCTAGAGCCCGTGCTCCGCAACAAGAGAAGGCACCGCAATGAGAAGCCCGCGCACCGCAACAAAGAATAGCCCCCGCTCGCTGCAACTAGAGGAAGCCCGCGCGCAGCAACGAAGACCCAACGCAGCCAAAAATTAAATTAATTAATTAATTAAAAAAAAGAAAGTTAAAAAAAAGACTTGTATTCAGACTATATAAATAACTCCTCTAGCTAAATAGCAGAGGGCAAGCCACCTGTGAGAGAGGCGCGGCCTCCCACCAGGGGCGTGGCCACAACTTACACCCCGGACCGTACCAAGGGTGACAGAGATGTGGGCAGCCCGAGCTCTCAAAACCGCCAGTGGGGGTGTAAAACTGTTCAGCTACCCCGTAGGCAGGTAATTCCACTCCTAGGTATTAGCCCGAGAGAAGAGCACATGTGTCCACGGGAAAGGTCTGTACAAGGACGCCTGTAGCCGTTCTGTGCTCAGTAACCAAACCCAGAAAACAACGCAAATGCCTGTCGACAGGAGGAGGACGGCACAGCCCGGGGCCCACAGCGTCCCACGCGGCGACGCCACAGGCGCGGTCGGGGCACACAGACAACCTCGGAGACGTGGAGTCCACGGGACCGAGCCAACACAGGCCGGCACGGCATGGAAAACTAAGCAAGCAAGCATTATTATTCTCAGAGAAATTCAAACTGCACTACTAGGACACACAGAAAAAACCTGAAAAAAGCACTCAAACATTAGAAACATCTTAGCAAAAAAAGATCAATCAGAAGATACATTTGAGAAAAATCACCCAGAAAGTAGAACAAAAAGACAAAGATGAAAAACTTGGGAGAGAAAAGAAAAGGTAGGAGCATGAGAGGATGAGGAGGTCATCTGGATCGTGACCCAGAAGAGAGAGCAGGGAGCGGGGGTGTGGGCCTTACCCAACACTCCCAGGGTTGAAGTTGATGAATTTCCGAATCTGAAAGGGCCCACGGGGAGTCTGCCCGGCCTAATGCGGGAAAAGAACGACACCCAGGCACATCATCAAGTACTTCCAGAAACACAAGAGTGAAGAGAGTCTCCTACAAGATCCAGAAAGAACAGGCTTCGTGAATAATACGACACTGAACTTCAGAACAGCAATACTGGAAGCTAAAAAGATGATGGAACCACACCTTAAAATTCTCAGGGAAAATTATTTCCATCCAGAATTCCACGACCAAACTGTCATGCAAGTGTGAGAGCAGAATGAGGATACTTTCTGCTAAGCATGGTGTTGAAACTTTTCCCTCCCATGCATCTTCTCTTAAGGAAATTTCTAGAGTATGAACTCCACCAAAATCAGGAATGTATCAAGAAAGAGGAAGACCTGGTATCCAGAAGCGGAGTTGGACACAGGAGAGAGACAAGGCAGTTCCCAGGATCACGGTCAAGGGCAACTCCAAGGCAACATCCCAGCAGCATGACCGGGCAGCACCCAGCAGAGCTGAGAGGCCGCTCCAGCGTGAGTTCAGCAGAGATGACTTGGTGGTCTGAGCACACTGAGGGGGCCTGCGTCTCCAGCAGCATCTGGGGTGGAGCACTGAGCAAACGGCAACTGCCGCAATTATTACTCGGAGGAGGGAGACGCAGCCGTCTATACAGTAGGATAAGGCTTAGCTCCAAAGAAGACCCACCTTGCTGTAAGGCAAACAGTGAGCCCTGGCTGACTAGGGAGGGTACCACACCGGGGTCCTGCGCTGAGGAGGAGGACAGACGGAGGATACATGACAGAGGCGGACAAACAGACTTTGACCCTGTGCATATGTGGGGGCGGTGAGGAACTTAATCATCTAAAACTGAAAAAAATGAAGAAACAGATAAACAACAGGGTCCTACTGCATAGCACAGGGCACTATATTCAATACCCTGTAATGATCCATAATGGGAAAGAATATGAAAAACAACATATGTATACTATATACATATATATATACATACACACACACATATATATAAAACTTAATCACTTTCCCGTGCACCTAAAACCAATACAACATTGTAAATCAACTATAATTCAATAAAAAAAAAAAGAAACGTAAATGAGGAAACAGCTGAAGAAAAGTTGGAAGTGACTGTCTATGGGATATTGTCTGTGGGATATCTCTGGATTTGTTGGTGGGACAGGTTGGGCAGAGGACTGCTGTGTGTTACACAAATACCGTATGGCCTTACAGAACGGCCACATGGCTTTTAAACTAAGTATTACTTCAACTAAATTTTCATTAAAAATGCTGCTGCAAACCAGGTCCAAGTCCGGGCCAGCTGCTCCAGGGCACCTCACTGCAGAAAGTAGCCTGAGTCCCCCATCCTGGCAACTTTGGGTAAATCACCTGATTTTCTAGGCCCACTGGCTCGGCTTTCAGGTAAAAACGTGGCACTACATGATGCCCCCAAATCACCCGAAATAAACGAGCAGAGTACTCATTACGTCACCACCCAGGCCAGGCCGCACTCAGGGTGCCAGGGTCAACACGTGCAGGGCGCTCCACCCCGGCCCGCTGCCGACAGACCGTGGGATCCCTCCCCTGCAGCCCGGCCCTCGGAGAGAGGCCACAACGTGCGCTGTGAAGGAAGAGGAGGCCAGTGAAGAGGCTGGGGCTGAGGAGGCGGGGTCTTCAGGAAGGGCAGGCCCTCCCGTGTCCACCCCGCTCTCCCGGCTGTAAGGGTCTCAGGCCAGAACTTCGAGCCTCAGAGTCTGCAGGGGTGGGGAAGCGAGGAGCGTGCCTCCAGCTAGACAAGCAGTTCTGAGGCTCGTCTGCATCACTTCCCTGACCCTCTCCAGCTACAATTAGCCGAGGAGCAGCGGGGCCGGGCACGAGCACAGCCCCGGCTCTGCGGGGTGCACGCTCACAGTGACTGCAGCTCACTCTGGAAGGGACATCCTCGGGCCAAGGGCGTGGTGAGCCAGGCTCCTCCCTCAGGCCCTGGGGAGAGGTGGCCAGCACGGTAAGCAGGGCTGGCACCCAGCCCTGGCACTCGGGGAGCCTCGCTGCAGTGCCGGGGAAGCGGCACAAGCCCGCCAGCCCAGCGACTGGCCTGACGTCCTCCGAGGCCAGGGGTGTGAGGGGCTCCACCCCACAGGGCACCCCTGGCCCTGGGACCTGGCCCTCAGAGGGGCGGGGGTCCAGCACGGATGCTGCAGGAGGTGCTGCCTTGCCCCTCCTCGCGCCGACCGGTTCACCCGGGAGCCTTGGCCTGTCACACCCTCACCACACACCTGCCCCTCCGTTTCTGCCCCACGTGTATTTTTCTCTTTAACCAAGGTCAGGAGAAGGGCAGCAAGCGTCAGGACAACTTGGGGTACGAGTGGCTTGGGTTAAAAGTCCTTAAAGGAACCCCCCAGCCCAAGAAACTAAAGGCTGCTTCACGAGGGTCGTGAGCAGAGCAGATCATTGTTCCATAAAGTGTGCATTAAAATGGAAAGAAACTCACCCGCAGCCCAATGGAAAGACTGGCAAAGGATCAGAACAGAGTTTTCAGAAGAGGAGACAATCAGAACGAGAAATACATTCTCTTCCACTGTCTTCGTGGAAGGAGGGGACACCTGCCCGTGGGAAACACTGCCGGGCACGTGCGCCAGCCCAGCCTGGGGAGGATGGGCGCACGCGCACATGTACCCACGCGTGGCCCGTGGGAAGGGGCGGGACTCACCTCGCTCCCCCTCCCCCGAGTACCAAGGCGATGGCGTTGCCGGTCAGCACCCGCGCCAGGCGGGAGAAGTCCGAGTGCCGGTCCGGGGGCCTCTGGCAGACCCGCTCGTACAGCTCCACCTGCGAGAGAGGCCGGCAGACGCGGAGGGCTGGGCCGAGTTCCCACACCCGACGTGACCTGGCTGTTCTCCCCCACTCCTGACCCAGAGCTCCTCCTGGACGCGGCCGGTGGGTCTGATCCCGACCCTGTCGTCACCTCAGCGCCCGGGCTCACCTGGGAGGGCTCTTGGGGTGGGGTGGGCAGTGCGGGCAGCTGGGCCACATACCGACGGGCCCAGCCAAAGCCCACCAGCCCCGAGGTGGAGACAGACGCCGCTGGCAGGGTGCCTCCACCAAGCTGCGGGGCTGGGCGGGCCGTGGCGAGCCGGCGGCCCCTGCGCTCCCACCACGGCCCGCGCCCAGCCGCCAGGGCTGAGGACCCCTGAGGAGGAGGTGCCTCAGGATTTGTGTGCTTTCTGTCCAAAGGAGGAAGCAGTGCCAACCTGAGGCCACCGGGCTCTCTGAGGCCTCAGCTGAATGTGAGAGCCTCAGGCCCATCGCTCTGGGGTTCTGGCCCCCCGTAGGGGCTCCCCCATCTGGGGGGCATGTCACCCTGTGGCCACGGGAATCTGAAGACCAAGCTCAAGGAGATGTGAGTGCACAGGAGTGGGTGAGCTCCTGGAGAGCAAGCGCCCTCATCAGGGCCAGCGGGCTCAGAGCGGAGTCAGAGGGAAACGGCCCGAAGCAGGTCGCCGGGGCCCCCAGCCGCCCCGGGCCTCACCAGCTTGGGCAGGCCCCTCCTGGAGAAGACACGGCGAGGGCAGCAGAGGTGCAGGTGGCCGGAGCACCAGCCCCGCATGTTGAGCCACTCCACAGCGCGGGCCGGCGCAGGCCCGTCCTCCCGGTGCAGCAGGACCAGCTGCTTCTGGGCGCGCGCAGCCGAGGTCTCCAGCATCCGCTCCAGCTGAGGGAGAGCGGAGCCCCGCGTCAGGCAGCCCAGCAGAGGCCGCAGGCTGGAGCAGGACAGAGCCGAAGGCCAGCACGGGGCTGTCCACAGAGGTCCCACGCTGGATGCCGCTTCACCCCCCAGCCCAACACAGGTCTTGGCCTTGGCGGGTGGTACCCTGGTTCTGAAGACCGAGCCGGCTGTGGTGTGCTTGGCCCTTCCTCTGTGAAGCTGTGACCCAGGGGGTGCGGGGCTGGGTGCGGGGGCATGAGGGAGCTCCGGGGGCCTGCAGGAAGGGGGGCGGCGCACACGCCACACCTTCTTCTGCAAACACTCCCCCACAAGGGAGCATCACTCGTGGTAAGAACAGGAACCCACATCGGAGATGACGAGTCTGTAGCTGTCCCAGGACCGGGGTGGAAGCGTGAAATGAGAACAGACGACGGGGCAGAGGAAGGAGGTGGGGAACACGAAGCAAAGGGACAACGAGACTCCACTTCGCACCCAGGAAGCTGGGAACACAGGGGGCTGACAGTGCAGAGCAGGGAGCCCCAGGCCTCGCCCACATCACACGCACAACAGGAGTGCAGTCTGGCAGCTCTCTGAACCTGAAGACACACAGCCTCTGCCGCCCGGCAGCAATTCCAGGTGGTGCCCTGAAGACACCCCTGCACACGCGTGTAGTGAAGTAACTTCACAGCCCGTTGGCTGAGAAGAGACAGATGGTGGGGCATTCACAAATAGACACTAAACAGCCATAAGACGAGTGAAACAATATGGATAAAATTCAAAAGTGTAAGTGTTGAGGAAAAAGGAAATTTCAAGATGGTATAAACTAGAACACTATTTATATATATATAAAAAAAAAACGTGCCATATACACACATAGTAAAAATCTGAAACACGGACAGAGGCTCTGACTTTACACGAGCCTCTGCCTTGTAAAGTGGCCACTGGCCACTTCGGGGTACCTGCCTGCCTCTGCTAAAACAACCGTCACAGGTAAACACGGCAAAATGTTTCCAAAATGTGTAGAGCAAATACCTGGGTGAATGCTCTTATTATCCATCCCTTCCTGAGTTGTTGAAATACTTCATTCAGAGGAAAAGAGAGAAACAAGGGGTCTGAGAAGAGAGTGGGGCCCCCCTCCCGCCAAGACCTGCCCAGCCTGTAGCCCTCTGACCACGCCCACTGCCTGGCCCAACCCAGCAGCCGGCCCGGCCCGCCCACCCCCCCCCCCCCCCGCAAGCCCTGGCCATGGACCCCACCTGCTGAGGCCCCACCACCCACTGCCCCACTCCCGCAGGCCGGCTCACCTCGCCCACCGTGGACTCTTGCTCGCCCAGGCCCATGATAAGGATGCAGTCGGCCTGCCGGATACAGCGCTGGGTCCAGGGTGTGAGCGTGCTGTCCGCCTGGTAGAGCACGATCCGGTGGATGTCCTCCTGCTGCCCCAGCCAGCTGGACAGCCGGTACTCGTGGATACTGGGAGGCACAGACAGAGGGCTGCAGACGCCAGGGCGCATTTCGAGGCCGGGCTGGGACCCACTGAGAGCAGGAAGCCAGGCTCGGCCAGGCTGCTCCGACGTGGAGGCCGGCGTGCCTGTCCACAGCAGCAGAGCCAAGGCGCTGTTTTATGTTGGCGCCGGTCAGCAGCAGGGCAGGGCCTGAAAACACAACCACCAAATACAGAAAACTGTGCTGGCAGCTCACACTGGAGGACAAGCAAGGCCCTGCCTTCTCCTGGAGTTTGCTCTTCTGGAAAGCAATGAGCCTTTCAGCACTCAGGAGGAAGTGCCTGTGGCCCTGAAGGAGGCCCTCTGGGCAGGCGAGGCTGCAGGGGTGCCGGTGGAAGCGCTGCACCCAGTACAGGGAGGCGCGGCCTCTCTGACCTCAGTCTCCTCCTCTGCACACGAAGGGGCTGGATCTCTGCAGCACCGAGGCTGTGTGTGCACGGGGACAGGGAAGCACGAGCTTGTGAAGTGCGAGATTAGACAGCTTCCCGAACCCAAGGCAGCCCGGCTGGCTGGGCTCCAGTCAGGTGCGGCTCACCAGTGTCCAGATGCACACGTTTCCACGTTTCGTGTCTCTGGGATCAGCGTGCTTCCTCCAGCTACAGAGTCTCAGAGCTGCCGTCCACACAGACACAGTTGCTCTCAGCCAGGAGGGCCAGCGCCAGAATATGCGAGAGGGCCGCCAGGGGCAGGGACAAAAGCTGAGAGGCCAGCGGCCCTCAGTGTCAGGAAGGCTGCTGGACCGCCCCGAGGATGCGGAAGTCCCGCTGCTGCAGGAGAAGCCGGGGCCTTCCCCATGGCTTCCTTCTTACACCCGCACTTACACCTGAGCTTCCCTGAGGGCTTGTAATCAGAAGGCGAGAGACAAGAAATCACCGCCTTGTGTTTAACTGGCAGCATCTGCTTTCCTGGAGGCACAAGCATAAGGGTGCGTCTCACAGGGTGGTGCCCTGTGATGCGGCTGGACTGACCTGTGCGTCTGTGCAGCTCTGACTCAAATGGCAGAAGCCGGTTGATGCGGGAAAGCATCTCCTCTGGGGGCTCGGGGCAAAGGGCGCTGGTCCCCCGGGGGCTGCAGTCCTGCTCTGGGGGTCAGGCCAGGTCGGGCCAGGCCGGGAAGAGCTTCAAGCTCGAGTTGGTCACCCCGCATGGGTCTGACAGAGAGAGGGAGTCCTCTCGGGGCTGATGCCTCACGTGCCTGCGAGGGTGGGCACTCCTGGGCACTGCAGTGGCTCACCCCGTCCACCTCTTGGACATCTAGGACGAGGCGGGACGGGCAGGCCATGTCTGGCTGCAGGAACACTGAGGAGCCCAGCCTGAGGTCCTCAGGGGACCCCAGGCTGGGCTCTATCTGGCCCTCAGTGCACGTCTCCTGCTCTGGGCCCGCCTGCCTGGACTCGGAGGGTTCTGAGGAGGCCCTCGGGAAAGTGTGGAGCCCCCCAGAGGCAGTGATCTGGGCTCTCAAGGTGCGGGCTGCAGCCCCAGCCAGTCAGGAATGTGGTGACCAACCCCGTCCCTGGGAGGGTCTGCTTAGGGCCCAGGTCACGGGCAGGTCCAGGGCAGTGCGTGGACACGGGGTGACTCCTAGGCACTTATGTGTCGGCTCTGCTGGGCACGGCTGCTGCTCCAGGACAGATCTGGCCTGGACAGTCACTGCCAGCCTGGCTGTCACACGGCCTCTCTCGCAAACTCTGGAAGCCAGAGGAGGTGGACACCTTCACAGGCGGAAGAAAAGGACCACTGGCCTAGATCCTCACTCTAAAAACACCCTCGGGCTTCCCTGGTGGCGCAGTGGTTGAGAGTCTGCCTGCCGATGCAGGGGACACGGGTTCGAGCCCTGGTCTGGGAGGATCCCACATGCCGCGGAGCAACTAGGCCCGTGCACCACAACTACTGAGCCTGCGCATCTGGAGCCTGTGCTCCGCCAACAAGAGAGGCCGCGATAGTGAGAGGCCCGCGCACCGCGATGAAGAGTGGCCCCCACTTGCCGCAACTAGAGAAAGCCCTCACAGAGAAACGAAGACCCAACACAGCCATAAATAAATAAATAAATAAATAAATAAAATTTAAAAACATTCAAAAAAAATAAAAAATAAAAACACCCTCCAGAAATGTGGTCACCTGGCTGTCAGCAAAAGAGCACCGCGGGGCAGAGTCCAGTCCTTCTAAGTGAGGGCTCTGGGTCAGCTGAAGAGCCTACAGAAAAGTGAATCCCGACTCTACCTCATATCATCACCAAAATCAATCTCCAATGAATTGTGAACTTGAAAGGTAAAACCATAAAGTTTTTAGAAGAACCTCTTCATGATTTGGGGGCAGGATGAAATTTCTTCAATAAAACACAAAAAGCAGTAACAATATAGGAAAAAATTGATAAATAAATTGGTCTATATTAGAATTAACAACTTATGTTTGTCAAAAGATATCATTAAAAGAATAAAAAAAACAAGCCACAGAGGGAAAGATATCTGCAACACTTTCATCCAATAAAGCGACTGTATCCAGATTGCCCATCAACAAGGAAAAGATAACAAACCAATAAAAAGGGTGGGTAACTTGACAGGCACTTGCAAAAGAAGGTATCTCAATGGCCAGTAAACAAACAAACTTCTTAGTTGTTGGGAAATGCAAATTCAGGCCCAAACAAGATACCACTGCACACTCACCAAAATGTACAAAGAGGAAAGGCCACCCGCCCAGCTGCAGAACACACACTCTTCCCTTTCTCCAGGACAGACTATATGTTAGGCCACAAGACAAGTCCTAAAGAACTTTAAAGACTGGATTTACAGGGACTTCCCTGGTGGTCCAGCGGTTAAGACTTCTCCTTCCAATGCAGGGGATGTGGGTTCAATCCCTGGTCAGGGAGACGAGATCCCACATGTCTCGGGGCCAAAAAACCAAAACCATAAAACAGAAGCAATATTGTAACAACTTCAATAAAGACTTAAAAAAAAACAAAAGGACTGGATTTACAGATGTAGAGAACAAACATATGGATACCAAGGCGGCGTTGAGGGGGTGGGATGAATTGGGAGATTGGGATTGATATATATACACTATCGATACTGTGTATAAAATAGATAACTGGGACTTCCTTGATGCAGTGGTTAGATTCTGTGGTTAAGACTCCGCACTCCCAATGCAGGGGGCCTGGGTTCAATCCCTGGTCAGGAAACTAGATCCCACATGCATGCCACAACTAAGGAGCCCTTGAGCCGCAACTAAGGAGCCCACCTGCCACAACTAAGATCTGGCGCAACCAAATTAAAATATAATTAATTAAAAAAAAAAAGAAATGAGAGAAAATGGAATCTTTCTTAAAAAAAATAAAATAAAATAAAATAGATAACTAATGAGAACCTACTGCATAGCACAGGGAACTCCATTCAGTGCTCTGTGGTGACCTAAATGGGAAGGAAATCCAAAAAAGAGGGGATATATGTATATGTAAAGCTGATTCACTTTGCTGTACGGTAGAAACTAAAACACAACATTGTAAAGCACTATGCTCCAATAAAAATTTTTTTAAAAATTGGATTTACACAAAGCATTTTTTCTGATCACAATGGTATGAAACTGGAAAATTCAAAAATATATGGAAATTAAACAACACATGCATAAACAACCAATGGGTCAAAGAAATCACAAGAGAAATGAGAAAATATCTTGAGAGAAATGAAAACAGAAATAACAACATTCCTGGATGTAATGGACACAGCGAAAGCATAGCTAGGAGGGAAGTTTACAGCTACACATGCCTCCTTTGAGGAAGAAGAAAGATCTCTGATCAACAACCGGCTTTGTACCTTAAGTAACTGGAAAAAGAATCTCAAACTAAACACAGAGCTAGCAGAAGTAAGGAAATAATAAAGATCTGAACAGAGATAAATAAAATAGAGAATAGGAAAACAGAGAAAATCAATAAAACCAATAGTTGGTTCTTTGAAAGAATCAATAAAATTGGCAAACCTTTAGCTAGAGGAATAAAGAAAAAAAGAGAAAAGACTCAAATTACTAAACGCAGAAATGACATTGGGACATGAGCTATTTTACAGAAATAAAAAGCAATACAAGAGAGTGCAGTGAGCAATTGCATACTAACAAACTGGGTCATCTGGATGAAATGGACAAATTCCTAGAAACCCACAACCTACCATGACTGAAGCACGAAGAAACAGGAAATCTGAAGACCTATAACCAGTAAGAAAACTGCACCAGTTTAAAAAAAAAAAAAAAAAAAAAGCCCTGCATGAGGTGGCTTCACTAGGGAATTTTACCAAATATTTAAAGAAAAATTAACACCAATCCTCCTCGAACTCTTCCAAAAATATTGACTCGGAGGGAACACTTCCTAACTCATTCCATGGGGCCAGCACCGCCCCGCCCCACCAGTACCGAAGTCTCCGTGGGACCAAGATGCCAGGAGAAACTACTGAAGAGCCTTTGACAATGCAAAAGCCTCAGGAAAGAGGAGCTGACCAAACTCAGCAGGGTGTTAAGAGGATTACATACCACACCAAGTGGGATTTATTCCTGGAATGCAAGAATGACTCAGCATATGAATATCAATCAATGTAATAAATCATATTAACAGAACAAAGGGGGGGAAGTATGATCATCTCAACTGACGCAGAAAAAGCACTGACAAAATTCAACATCTTTTTATGATATAAACACTCAACAAATTATGAATAGAAAGAAACCTCCTCAACATATTGAAGGCCATACATGAAGAACTGACCGCTAACATCCTACTTGAAGGCGAAGGACGGAAAGCTTCCCGCTAAGATCAGGAACGAGGCAGGATGCCTGCTTTCACTTAACATTGCTAGGATGTCAGTGCCACCCAAAGCCACCAACAGTTCAGTGCAATCCCTGTCAAGATCCCCAGTTCCTCGAAGAAATAGAAATGCGCACGGACACATGTGAGTGTCACATCAGCGCACCGCACAGACGCTAACTCCCTGGTCTGGGACAGCGGGTGGTGTGCGGCTCTCGCTTCACTATGTTTACAACTTCCTGTGAATCTGTCATTATTTCAAAATAAAAGGTTTTTTTTTTTTTTTTTTTTTTAAAAAAGGGAATAAACTTTTATGAATCAACACATCTCCACTGTGCAACTGCAGATCTTTTGGGTGTGCCCTGGACAGTCTGACCAACGTCACTGAAAAATGTATGATGTTTTCTACATCCAGAATATTTGTTATAAAACAAAGACCAAGACTAATGGAAATTAATGCTTTCTGTGATTTAAATTTTCCCTTGGAGAATAACTTTTACATATTAAATATTTATAGTAGTATCTTCAATTTTATAAATCACTTTCATTTGGCATTTATTTAACGCCTTCTGTTATCAAGTGTCTGTTTCAGGTAGAGCACGTTTTCGCCATAATAAGATACATACTCTTGTCACAATGTATTGTTCCATAATAGTAATGTAACATTCACTGCACCTATTGTTATATCATTTTTGAAGACACCCCTGAAAGCTTTAGGATAGCCCTATCTCAGAAAATTGACTTATTGTCTCTTACTATGGTCGCTCACAATTATATAAAAACATATACATAAAGTGTTAAGAATATGGAATACTTTATGATTTGGGGAATTCCCAAGAGTTCTTAGGAATTTCAGTTTCTTGTTCTTGAGCCCCCAAACTTAACAGCCGTGCAACTTGGAAACATGACCGAAGCTGCCTGACCCCAGCTGCGGGTGTTCTCCACGTGGTCAGTCAGCTCCCCCAGCCACTGCGGTGTTCCCTCCGAGTAGTGCAGCAGCTGCATGCACCCACCCCAGGCTCACACCCCAGGATGGGCTACCGCTGGCGGGGGGCGGTGCAGGGGTCTCTGTGCCCCTGGAGGCCCCAGAGTTCAGCTGGTAGGAGCAGTGCGGTGTGACTCACACCAGCTCCTGTGAGATAGGGTTTGCCCATCAAGACTGTCCAGAGGCGCCCATCTCACTGACAGTCCTCTCCCCACCACTGCACCCCTCTCCACCCCCTGCCCAGGGTTTAGCCTTGCGGGCAACACTAATTGCTCTTTCAGGAGAACCTGGAAGGATGAGAGGCAGGAGGAGGAGGGGGGCCAGCCGGACCTCAGGTGCCTTTGGGCAGGGCTTACCGATGGCGCTGAGGGCGTGCTTGAGCTCCAGGGTGATGGCGGTGAGGGGCACATCCTCTGACACGGGCATGACGGCCACCGTGGAGAGGTTGCTGGCAGGGTTCCCCGAGTCCCACTTGCTGCCTACAGCATGTAGCCCAAACTGGTGACCTGCAGAGCACAGGGGCGTGCGTTGGCCTGAGGAATCGGGCTGCCACTGGCACAGTCTCAGTGTCCCTGGATGTTTCGAGGTGACACCACGGCACACGAGGCCTGGGCAGGAGGAACAGGCACGAGGGTCTGCCCCTAGTCTCCACAACCAGAGCCCCGCCTTTCCCGCTGAAATTATCAACCACACTGTGGCGCCCTTGCGTTTTCACACCAGGACTGGGCCGACTGAAGGGGACACAGACGCACAGACACAGAGAAGGCCGTGAGGCCCAGAGAAAACGCGAAGAGTTGAAAGGATTGGCCAGGGGAGGGCCCATCCTCTGACCTGCCCCCCTTCCTGGAGTTCTCCACTGACCGCTCCAGAGACAGTAAACAGCCTGAGGTTTAGGAGATCGACATCCTTCTACCACCTCGTCTGCGTGGGGTTTCCAGACCCCGGGGTGAGGCACAAAACAACCCATGGTTGGTCAGGGCTGGGTCCTGGGGTGCCTGTCCCCGAGGCCACAGGCTTCCCCTTCTCTAGACGAGGCCAGGAAGCCCACAGCAGCAGGACGGAGGCAGCGGGCACGTGGGCCCACGAGCTCATCAGCCTCCGTCCAAGCGTCCCCGGCTGAAGTTCATTCCCAACACAAAGTTACTGCTTGGCAAGTGGCACCTCCTGTTTTCATGGAGGTGGCTGAAGGGGCAGCCTTACCCCTCCTGCTGCCCACGTCCCAGCCAGACCCCCGTCTTCTGGGGCCCCAACACATCGAAGGCTCTCTTCCTGGCTCCCCTGGCTGGCCGCTGTGCCAGCCCAGCTCCTGCACAGACCCTCCCGACCAGGAAGGGCACGGCCAGGTGCCAGGTGCAGGCACTGGCCATGCAGGAAGGTCCAGCTCCACCAAAAGGGCATCCATTTCTGACTCTGCTGGTCTCGTCCCTGGGGAGGAGCGGTGGGTCCTGAGGCATGGAGCGTGGGTCCCTGCAAGGCCTGACCCAGAAGCCAGAGCAGGGGCTGCAGAAGGCAGAGAGAGGGGCCCCTAAGAGCTAACCTGGGGGCAGGGAAAGAAAGTGAGGGCTCTGAGCCAGCTGGCAGCTGCATGCGAGGCACCAGGGGGCCCCTTTTCACCGGTTTTCTGGCAGCTTCTCTGTGGGGAATCCCCTTCCTCTCGCTCTTTCCCAGTGACCTCTGACGTTAGAACCCTCCGTCTGAGGTAGAACCAGAGGGGAATTCTACTGCCAGCTTCTGATAGTTTTCTTTTAGCCTTTAAGAAAGGCACGTGGGAGGTTCTGGTTCTGACCAAGAAGGAGGTGGAGCCGGCATATCGCACCTAACCGCTGCCACCAGTTACAAGGAGGCTCTGGACACAGTTCTCAGGAGACCCAGAGGGACGTGGAGAGGAGGGCAGACGAGCTAGGACCTCAACTTGTGGGAAGACCATTCTACTAATGCCGCAAGGGTAGACGTGCCACTGCCCTGTCCCACCGACAGCCAAGCAGGGTCCATCCCTCCCCCTCTGCACTGGGTGCTGTCTCCAGGGAGGCTTTCCAGGGCCCCAAGTTCCTGCATGGGGCTATAGACACAGTGGGGTGGAGCCCCCAACTCTCCATCCCCTGCACTAGAGAGGGGAGATGGAGAAGGGAGTCCTCTAGATCTAGTATGAAGTCCTGGCTTCACCCCCAAGCAGCCCATGCATGAAACTGGCCAGGATCGCACAGCAGAGGCTCTGAGAACAGAATCCAGTGTGGCATACCAGCCAGGCTTTACACTGGCTCTGGGTAGCACACAAGCACAGCAGACCAGAGCAATACTGCAAAGGCCTTGAGAATTAAGTTAACATTCAAACACAGCCCAGGGAAGAGGGCCAGGACATGCTCTGTGAAGGCAAGGATGTCCTCTCTCACAACTCCTTTTCAACATTATACTGGAAGTCCTAGCTAATGTTATGATAAGACAAGAAAAGGAAATAAAAAGCATAAGGATTGGTAAGGAAGAAATAAAACTGTCTTTGTTCATGGATGACATGATCGTCTACAGAGAAAAATCCAAAAGGATCAACAACAACAAAAAATTCTTAGAACCAATAAGCAATGTTAGCAAGGTTACAGGATGCAAGGTTAATATACAAAAGTCAATTGTTTTCCCATATACCAGCAATGAATAAGTGGCATTTGAGATCAGAAACACACTAACATTTATATTAGCACCCCTCAAAATGAAACACTTAAGTATAAATCTAACGAAATATGTACACGATCTCTATGAAGAAAACTATAAAACTCTGGTGAAAGAAGTCAAAGAATAACTAAATTATTGGAGAAATATTCCACGTTTATAGGATAGGAAGACTCAATATTGTCATGATGTCAGTTCCTCCCAACTTGATCTATAGATTCAATGCCATCTCAATCAAAATTGCAGCAAGTTATTTTGTGGATATTGACAAACTGATTGTAAGGTTTATATGGAGAGGCAAAAGGCCCAGAATAGCCAACACAATACCAAAGGAGAACAAAGTCGGAGGACTGACACTACCCAACTACAAGACTTACTATAAAGCTACAGTTATCAAGACTGTGGGGGTATTGGAGAAATACTGACAAAGAGGTCAATGGAACAAAATACAGAACCCCTAAATAGATCCGCCAGTGTAGTCAACTGATCTTTGATACAGGAAGTAGTGTAGTCAACTGATCTTTGATAAGTAAGTGTAGTCAACTGATCTTTGATACAGGAAGGAAGGCAATAATTAAATGGAGAAAAGAAAGCCTTGTCGGGGCTTCCCTGGTGGCGCAGTGGTTGAGAATCTGCCTGCCAATGCAGGGGACACGGGTCTGAGTCCTGGTCTGGGAGGATCCCACATGCCGTGGAGCAACTAGGCCCGTGAGCCACAATTACTGAGCCTGCGCGTCTGGAGCCTGTGCTCCGCAACAAGAGAGGCCGCGATGATGAGAAGCCCGTGCACCGTGATGAAGAGTGGCCCCCACTTGCCACAACTAGAGAAAGCCCTCGCCCAGAAACGAAGACCCAACACAGCCATAAATAAATAAATAAATAAATAAACCCAAAGTTAAAAAAAAAAAAAAAACAAGAAAGCCTTGTCAACAAGTGGTATTGGAACAATTGGACATACACATGCAAAAAATTAATCCAGACACAGACCTTATACCCTTCAAAAAAATTAACTCAAAAAGGATCGCAGGGCTTCCCTGGTGGCACAGTGGTTAAGAATCTGCCTGCCAATGCAGGGAACACGGGTTCGAGCCCTGGTCCCACGTGCCGCGGAGCAACAAAGCCCATGCACCACAACTACTGAGCCTGCGCTCTAGAGCCCAAGAGCCACAACTACTGAGCCCATGTGCTGCAACTACTGGGTCTTTATTGCCATGCATGGGCTTTCTCTAGTTGTGGTGAGCGGGGGCTACTCTTTGTTGCAGTGCGCGTGCTTCTCATCGCAGTGGCTTCTCTTGTTGTGGAGCATGGGCTCTAGGCGCGCAGGCTCAGTAGTTGTGGCTCACGGGCCTAGTTGCTCCGCGGCATGTGGGATCCTCCCAGACCAGGGCTTGAACCCGTGTCCCCTGCATTGGCAGGCAGATTCTAAACCACTGCGCCACCAGGGAAGCCCCTCGCAGCTTTATTCTTAATTGCCAAAATCTGGAAGGAACCAAGATGCTCTCCAGTAGGTGAATGGATAAATAAGCTCTGCTCCCTCCAGACAATGGAATATTATTCAGCACTAAAAAGACATGAGCCATCAAACCATGAAAAGACAGGGAGGAAACAAATGCAAATTATTAAGTGAGAGAAGCCAATCTGAAAAGGCTGCAGACTACGTACACGGTATGATTCCAACTCTATGACGTTCTGGAAAAGGCAGAACTATGGAGTCAGTATAAAGATCAGGAGTTAAAAAAAAAAAAAAAAAAAGATCAGGAGTTGCCGGGGGCAGGGGGGAGGGAGGATGAACAGGAGAGCACAGGGGGTTTTAGGGCAGTGAAACTACTCTACGAAACTTCAATAGTAGATAACATGTCACTCTGCATTGTCCAAACCCACAGAACGTACAGCACCAAGAGTGAGCCCCAAGGTAGACGACGGACTTTGGGTGATGATGGCGTGTCCAGGCAGGTCCCTCACTTGTCACAAGTGTCCCATCTGGTGGGGATGGTGATAACGGGGGAGGTGGTGCATGTGGGAGGGGCAGGGGTAGATGGGAAATCTCCACATTCTTCTCCATTTTGCTGTGAACCGAAAACTGCTCTAAAAAATAAAGTCTTTAAAAAAAATTTTTTAAATAGTGGGAAAAAAAATATTTCATGATACAGTTGAGGAAACGTGAACACTGGCTGGGTGGATTATGTCATGAGGCCTTTTCAACACTTGAATTGTGAGAATGATATTGTGGTTCTGTTTTGAAACAGGGCCCTTAACCTTTAGAGAAGGATGATGTGCAATGATACAGTGTTTGAAATTTTTCAGACAGAAAATAATTGGAGGAGGGGTTAGGAGTACAGTTGTAAAAAGACCAGCCGTGAGTGGATGATTATTGGCTGGGTGATAATAATGGGGGTTTGTCATGCTATTACCACTACCTTTTTACATGTTTAAAGCTTCACATAATGAATAAGAAGAGAAAAAATAGATAAATTCTTGATGAACCAATTATTGAATACAAAAAATAAAATAATAAAAATAAGTTTAAGATTATTAAAATGGGACTGAGAAAATGTCAACTAAAATAATCTAAAAATTTTATTGATGGATGAAATATAATATTATAAATAAAATTTTATGCATAACAGGAATTCTGAAGTCCAGCTTTGGGGCATCTGGTTGGCCCAGACTTCCGGCAAAAGCAAAGAGAAATCCTTTCTGTAGGAAGATAACGTCATCTTAGGTCTCATGTAACTTCTACAAATAAGCACTACATACAGCATGCAGTTACCAAGGAAAACCAGGTCCAGCAAGAGACGAGACACCACAAGCAAGGACCAGAGGGAACAAAGGAAACAAAGGGGCTCCCAGGCAGGGACCTGACACAGGAACACGGGTGCACACTGGCAAGGCACATGAAAGCCAGGCTCGTGGCAGCAGATTCAAGAAGCAGGCACGCTAGAATGATTAAGTAGGAGAACCAAACTCAAGAATTCAATCCCACGTTTAACGGCAGACTAGACGCTGTTAAAAGAATTAGTGAACTTAAATAAAAACATGGATATTTCTATTTCTTTCAAGTGTAGAAAGACTTTTCTAATGGAAAATGAAGAAGAAAGGGTTAGACTCGTAACGGATAAATGAGAACATATGCTCATTTGAGTCTCTGAAGAAGAGACGAAATGGACAGAGGCAATGTTTGAAGAGATAATGCCGATAATTTTCCAAAAGGGATTCAGAGACACAGACTGAAGAAGCCCACAGAGTCCCGTGCAAGATAAATAAAAAGAAACCCATGCCCAGTTCTGTCAAAGTGAAGCTGCAGGAATCCAAGAGAGCCTATCTTGACAGCAAAAAGAAGAGTTATGTTCGAAGGAGGGAAGACGAGCACGCCCGTCTCAGCGGCGACCCTGGGGCCGGAGGTGGCGTACTGGCGCCCACAGGCAACCTGGAACGCAGCCCAGTGGGCTGGAGCCGTCCCGCAGGAGGAAGGCAAGCGGGGGAGGGGTCAGCGCACCAGCCTCCGCCTCTCTGTGCGAAAAGCAGCGGCGGCACCTGCCAGCTGGCTCGCGGCAGCATCAGGACCGCTGCGCTGCGGCCGGAGGTGTGTGTAGCCCCCAGCGTTGGCCCGAAGGCTGACCCAGTCGGGATGTGCTGTTGTGCCGCGTGTGCAGACGACGAAACCTTCATGAAACCCCCCCACTTCCTGCCCAGGGGGCCAGGAAAGGAGGATCCCACGAGCTGGGGGGCCTGGGTGGCACGCCTCCGACCCCTGTCCTCTAGGGCCCTAGCAGGGCAGCCCCAGCTGCAGAGCTTCGGCTGCCCTGCGCGGGTGCCGAAAGTAACGCGAGAAACAGAGCCGAGGACCCAGATAGGCCAGGCTTCTGACAGAGACAGAGCGGACCCGGGGGAAAGCGCGGACCTCCCAGTAACGATTCTGAGCCAGCCAGGTCCTCGTGAGCAAAGATATATACAGTCCAAGGCCTTCCCTGCCACCTGCACAAAAATTAATTCCATCTGCATTAAAACCTAAGAAAGGTGAAGCGATAAAACTTTTAGACAACAATATAGAAAAAAATACTTATGAAGTCAAAAGTAAGGAAATGTTTCTTAAACAAGGCACAAACAGCACTAAACCATAAAAGACAAGACTGATGTTTACCGCGTTACAACTACAAACTTCTGTCCTGCAAAAAGGCCATTCCGGAGGCAAAGAAGGCAAATCCTAGAGCAGATGGTTGTGTTCAAGCCCCACACAGCACAGGACTTTCATTCAGAAAGTATAAAGAAACCCTGCAAGTCTAAAGGGGAAAGACAGAAACGGGCGGAAGGCTCGAAGCGCCTCCCCCACCGAGGCCAAGCCAGTAAGATGTGAAAGAGACTCAGCCCCACTAACAGCCGAGGAAATCAAATTAAAACCAAAGGCACGCCCACACCCCCATGCTCATCAAACATGGAAAAGCCCCAAAATTCGGACCGCTGGCACGGATGTGGGAGCACAGGAGCCCTCACCCACCAATCTGGAGAGGTTACAGTGTGGGCGCCCGCAGGGACGCAGGCCCACCTGTGGGCTGGCGTGGGCGGAGCCTGCGGCCCAGGCAGCGCGTGGGCGTGAACGCAGAAGCCGCACAGGACGCGCGCCTCCTACACAGCGCACGGTCAGGTGCAGGGCGGCAGTGCGCTGGGAGCGGAAGGGGTTGTGGCGCGGAGCTGCTAACGGTCTAGTCCAGGACAAGGTGGCTTCACGCTCTTCTGTCTAGAAGGCATGTCTAGCAGGGCACTTTTAACCTTTCATTAGCATCCTGAGTGGTGTCCCACATCTGCAGAACACTCCCCTGTCCCCTGTGGCCACCTGGAGGAGGGCGAGGACCCCAGACCGCTGTGGGGAGAGGGTCTGTAGAGCACCAGCATTAGGATGCCGTCCTGAGCCCTGCCCGGGGCCCTGCCCGGCGGGCGCCGTGGCCACCCCTACCCTGGGACCCGCTGCGTGAAGGAAGCAGGTCTTGCGAGGACAAGGGTCTCGGGGCAGTCAGACGCCTCCCGCCACCCGCCTCAGCTCAGCCAGGGAGGAGGCAGGAGGGGCCACGCACGTCCAGCTTCATCAGCGTGAGCAGGTCCTTCCTGGCGGCTCTGAGGATGGCGTCTGTCTTCTTGCCGGCAACAGCCTCAGCCGCGTTACCGTCCGAGTGGAGGAGGACAGCCGGCGGGGTCTCTGCACCCACCAAGCTCTTCTTGGGCTTGAGAAGAGCACAGGCAGCGTGATCCGGAGCATGCGGGCGGCGCGGGCGGTCCGGCCAGCCTGGGACCCGACCCCACGCGGCCCAGCAGAGAACGCTAGCGCGAGGGGCGGGGGCGGCCGAGCGAAGGCCGGGGTCGGGGTGCTGCCTACCTCGCTGGCCACGGTGCCCCCTGCGTGCTGCGGGACCGGGCGCCGTCACAGGCCATCCTCAGGTCTGAGGTGGCACCTGCTGTGCCCCCTAAAAATGCAGGGGAGACTCAGGACACCATGCTGGCCGCCCGGGCACGCTGGGCCCTGTGCACACACCAGGGCAGGGCTGGCTGAGCACACAGACCTGGCAGGTGACACTGGAGACAGACCAGCCTCGGGCACTCACAGAAAGCTGCTGTCACAACCACACAGACGTGCAAAGGATGGGAAGGCCCAGTTCCAGGCAAAAGCAGAGAGGAGTGAGGCGGGGCACTTCCCACAGGGCCAGCTGGAACCTGGGAGGCAGGAAGTCCAGACTATGGGTCTGCCTGTCGTTGGAGAGCGACTCTGCCTCATTACCGCCCTTCACGTGGCAAAAGAATGCAGTTTGTGCTCATGAAAAAGTAGAAGATGGGTTATTAACAGGGACTACAAAGACGAATCTCCACTAATTTTTTAAAGGTTATGTCTCAGAGGAAAATACTTAAATCTGTATAGCTATTTTCTTATCATATTAATAAGATTTTGAAATGTTTAAAACAACGTAGCAGTTAACAATAACTATTTTTGTCCATCCTGAGAAACTGTGTATTCATAGTACTTTATTATAATATTATGCATATACACATTAATATGCTATATATATTATTATATTACCATATTATTATTTTATTATTTATTACTAATAAGCCAAAGTATTATGATACCAATATCTATTTGAAAAATAAAACCCAACTACACTCCCTGTGATAAATACATGCATACGTTAAAAGTTGTACATTTCTGTATTATGCTGCTGTTATAATCATACAGTCTATAAAACTTAAAATGTTGAGTATAATTAGCTGGTTTATTGAATTTGACCTGCGTTTGGTTGAACATGTGGATATGGAACCTGAGGACCCATTCAAGGGGCCGTCTGACTGTACTACACCCTTTTACACGAGGTACTTGAGTGTCTGTGGGTTTTGGTACCCACTAGAGGTTCTGGAACCAATCCCCCATGGATGCTGAGGGACGACTGAGTGTATCTCTGACTTTTGCCAAAACCATGTCCTGTAAGAGTGTATTATCTGTACAGACCAGAGGAAAGGTAAATCTGTCCCTGTATGAATGTTAACTGGATATATTCATGGAATTGGATAATTCATATTCAAATTTTGTTATATGTGGATTGCTACTATTTTCAGTTATCTGTTACTTATTTTATTTGAAAAAATTCAAATTTTATTTTATTTGAAAAATAAACATATTTTTTAATATGGTGGGTCAAATGGTTAGCCACACAGAAGAAATATATTTCGACCCTACTCAATTCAGACAAAAGATTCAATTCTAGACGAGTATGAAAGGTAAAACGTTAAATCTTACAGGCAGATTTCCTAAACACGACACAAAATGTATTAACCACAAAAAAAAAATTTGATCAATTAGACTCTATTAGATTTAAAAATTTCTATTCATCAAAAGACACCATTAAGAGAGTGAAAAGTGAGCAGAAAATATTTTTAATACATACATCCAACAAAGGACTCATATAGAGAATATCTAAAGAACTCCTATTAATCAATAAGAAAATGAAAGATAACCTAAGAGAAAAATGGCCAAAAGACAATGCATTCCTATCCCAGTGGAGATGGAAGAGTCTCAGGTTCATGAGTTGTCAGGAAGATGGGTAACAGCCACAGCAAGGCACAGGGCACAGAGGGGCCAAATGAAAATGATGGACAATTGTACAGGCTGGGGAGCAAGACTTCCTGTGAATGGTGTGGCCTCTAAGCTTCATGGTCCATAAGCGGTGCGGCCTGTGAGTGGTGTGGCCTGTGAGTGGCATGGCCTCTAAGTGGTGCGGCCCGTGAATGGTGCGGCCTGTGAGTGGCATGGCCTCTAAGTGGTGCGGCCCGTGAATGGTGCGGCCTGTGAGTGGCATGGCCTCTAAGTGGTGCGGCCCATGAGTGGTGCGGCCTGTGAGTGGCATGGCCTCTAAGTGGTGCGGCCCGTGAGTGGTGCGGCCTGTGAGTGGCATGGCCTCTAAGTGGTGTGGCCCGTGAGTGGTGTGGCCTGTGAGTAGCATGGCCTCTAAGTGGTGCGGCCTGTGAGCTGACTGTCTGACACATGAAGTCAGTGAGCACCTGAGTGGGGCTGAGAATCAAACTGTTAAAATTTAAATACAAACAACCACAAGCGGCAGGTGGCTCCACACTGGACTGCAGACTGGGGGGACAACTCAATCCTACGAGGCTGATGACGGTATAGATCGGGACAGGCACGTGCAGAACCACCAGCAGCATCTCCCAGGCTAAACGCACATGCCCTCCGTCAACTCAGCAGTTCCAACAGGAACATATCCATCCATGTGCGTCCAAGAGACACACGAACACAGTTTGTTCACAGGAAAACAATGAACACTGGGCTTCCCTGGTGGCTCAGTGGTTAAGAATCCGCCTGCCAGTGCAGGGGACACGGGTTCGAGCCCTGGTCCAGGAAGACCCCACACGCAGCAGAGCAACGAAGCCCGTGCGCCACAACTACTGAGCCTGCGCTCTAGAGCCCGCGAGCCACAACTACTGAGCCCATGAGCCACAAGTACTGAGCCCGCAAGCCACAGCTACTGAGCCCGCATGCCACAACTACTGAAGCCCGTGCGCCTAGAGCCCGTGCTCTGCAACAAGAGAAGTCACCGCAATGAGAAGCCCGCGCACCGGAACGAAGAGTAGCCCCGCTCTCGCCACAACTAGAGAAAGCCTGCGCACAGCAACGAAGACCCAATGCAGCCAAAAATAAATATATTAATTAATTAATTAATTAATTTTTTTAAAAAAAGAAAACAATGTACAGCAGTGAGAATGGTGAGTGTTGCCCAGCCGGCAATTTGGAGGCCACAATACCAGGCTGAGCAGAAGCCAGACTCAAACCCAGGCTAATGGGTCAGAGGTCAGGGGAGCAGGGCAGTGCCAGGGGCACAGGGTTACAACCCGTATCCCTGCTGACGGGCACTGCAGGGCCACCATCCAGGCTTTCTTTGTCTGGGTGCTGGTCTCACAGATGAGCTTAGTTTATGAAAATTCATCAAATGTCCCCCTTGGGCTTTTACATTCTATAAGTAGATTATACAACCATAAGCATTTAATGAAAATAAAAAATAACTTGCTATTAGTGAAGAAACAGGTAAATACACCAACAGAACACAAAGATTCCTAAAAAGTAGCTCCAAGTCATGAAACACCCAGAACAGGCAGATCCACAGACAAAAGCAGGTTGGTAGTAGCCAGGGGTTGGGGAGTGACGGCTGATGGGTCTGGGGTTTCTTTACTGCGTGATGAAAACGTGCTGGAATTAGACAGGGGGGCTGATGCACAATTCTGTGAATATACTAAAAACCACTGAATTGTATACTTTAAAAGGGTGAACTTTGGGACTTCCCTGGCGGTCCACTGGTTAAGACTCTGTGCTTCCACTGCAGGGGGCACAGGTTTGTCCCCGATTGGGGAACTAAGATCCTGCAAGCCGCATGGCACGGCCAAAAATAAAAATAAAAGGGTGAATTTTATGGTATGTTAATTATATCTCAAAAAAGTTGTTACTAAAACAAATCCACGTAGATGCAGAAACTTGATACCTAATGAAGATGGCACCAGAAAAAGCAACAGGGAAGTGAAAGACTGTTTCCTGAATGGTGTTGGGTAAATTACCACTAGATAGAGTAAGAAAAAGCTGAATTTCTTACCTCGAATACAAGGCAAGAGGGAACCATGATGAAAGACAGACTTCCATGTGGAAGTAAAACTGAAAAGCTACCAGACAAGAACCCAGAAGAATGTGTTTACGTCTGGGAAGAAGGAGGGGAAAAAGTGAAGACCCAGAACACAAACCGCAGGGCAACAACTGGTTTTCAGAAACGAACAACAAGGGTCTCTGTTCCCGGATGGGCCCCATGGGTACCGTTCTTCCACAGACGGAAGCCGGGAGAAGGTATCTGAACATTCACACTGATGAGGGATCTCTATCTGGAGCATATAGAGAATTAATGCAAATCAACAAAACAAATCCAGGAAACCCTGCAGAAAATGCGCGAAGAATATAAACAGGCAATTCTTAAAGAGGGAGCCCGAACAGCTCTTGAACACACCAGGAGATGATGAAACCTGCCAGCAACCCATGAAACGCAGGTGAAGACAAGACGGACTTTCTAAGGAACGTGAGAGCAAAAGGAGGAAGGGGACGAGGAGTGAGCTAGCCTCTGGGGGGCCAACAACGCCCCCCCGCTGGGGCGTGCCGAGCAGCAGTCACACTGCAGCACTCACAGGCAAGCTGAGGTCACAGCAAGGAGAGGGGAAGAGGGCTGACTGCTGACCAAAGGCCGAGAGGAGCTCTCTCTGCAGCTGAGAGCCGACGAGAAGACAAAGGAGACAGCAGAGAGGGGCGGGTGCGGACACCTCCCGGGGAGGAAAGCCCGGGCGATGGCTGGGGGACAGAGGGGACAGTAGAGGCCATAGCCTGTTAGCACAGCCCAGCAGAGGGGAGAAGGGAGGGCGCCGAGGCAGCCACTCTAGCGGTTACGAGCGGGGCGCGGGGTCCAGCCCAGGGACGCTCCACGGACACGGGTGCTGCAGGGCGGTGGGCAGAGCAGCCAGCAGGGCGTTCAGGCAACAAGACGCCCGCCACTGCTTCACACCGGGAGGCAGGGCACAGGCGCAGGGTCCTCTGGGCCCAGGGCTTGCCCGCCGTCTGGAGTGGGACAGAGGGTCGCTTACCTGGCGGAGCTGAAGCAGCCTGGTCACCTGCCTGGGCCTGGCTGAGCTTGTCCACGATCTCGTCGTGGACAGAAGGCAGCGGGCAGGGGGCTCCTCCTCGGCAGAGGCCCAGAGGCTGCTGGCTGAGCTTGTCCACGATCTCGTCGTGGACAGAAGGCAGCGGGCAGGGGGCTCCTCCTCGGCAGAGGCCCAGAGGCTGCTGCACGGCTGCCGCCACGATCTGCTGGGAGGGGCTGGCGTGAGGCAAGGCCTCCGTTCCCACAGCAGCGCACAGACCCCGACGGCGTGTCTGGAGGCCTGGGGACAGCCCTCTGCCGGCCCCGCCCCCTGCCCCTCAGGCCGCGTCCTCGTCACCTGCACCTGCCTGGCCCATCACCTGTGCCCACCTGCCCAGGCAAGTGGCAAGCGAATGCCAGCCCCATCCGCAGGTCCTGTTCTGCCACACTCCCAGGTCTGCGGCCGAGCGCCCCGAAGGCAAACTCCTGCCCAGCTCTGAGCGCAGCCAGCGGCAGGGTTCCCCAGCTCCCCAGGTGAGTGGATCCAGAACCACCTTCCAGGAAGCCCCCTGAGCAACGCAGCTGAGATGAACTTCATGACCAAACAGGTGACACGTCCACATCTGTAGCGTGCCTGTGTGTGACAGTCACCCTGGAGGTGACTTCTGGCAGAGAAGCCTCGATGAATGATTTCTTTCCCCAAGTCTAGGCCCCTCCTGAGAGCTCAGAGCAGTGCAGTCGGAGGGCGAAGCTGGGAACCCACCCCCGACTGGTTTTCTCCTGGGTGGGGGCGGCGGGGGGAGCAGCTGGTGACCCGAGGGTGGGAGGTTGGCCCCGGGGGAGCAGGACCTGGGTCGCAGGGCTCCTGGGGCCGCGGGGGCCTCTCCAGCCGCTCCTCGAGGCTGCAGCACATCGGCCTCTTGGCCCTCCCAGCAGCCACGCTGGCTACAGACACAAGCGGGATGGCCTGGCTCTCCTGAGACATGAGAGAAGTGGGGCTGCCCCAGCAGCACTCCTAGTGAGCGAGCGCCCTGGGAATGACTGCAAAACCCTCGGGGAGAGGCCACGTTTCGGGGACTGCAGGAGGCAGTGATCAAGTAGGATGCCGGTGATGTAGAAAGGAAGGGTTTTAAGGCAAGAAAGGCCCAGCTTGCTTTTATCTTGGCAATTCTATCAGTTTAAATAATGGTCAAAATTGTCAGAAACCTCCATACTCTTCATTAAGATGAAACATAATGTAGAAAACGCCCTAAAATATCAGCACGGGAAGATGACAGTACCTAAAATATCGGGAGAACCAGGGAGAACATCCAAGTGCAGTGTGAACGCTGACAACGAACGTCTGCTCAGCCTTGAGGGGCCGCCAGCCCGTCCGAGGGCTGAGCCTGCGGCCCACGCAGTTCTGGGCCCTGCTCCGACATCAAGGTTACTTCCCACCAGAGTCAACGGGGCGGAGCAGCTTCTCCCACCTCATGGCCGTCAGCTCAACCCACCGGCCTCGAAAGAGGGATGGTCGAGGGCAGGGCACACCGCCCCGAGTGCCCACAGGAGGGCCGCAGGGCCTGGCGGGACAGCCTCCGCTGGACGCGTGGCAGGTGAGGAGCTGGGAGGGGTAGGCGCGCTCACGGAGCAAGGGCATCAGAGGAGCTAATTCGGGCCAAACCCCAGACCCTCCTGGAAGGGAACCGCAGGGGCACGACCAGGAGGCTGGCCAACAGGCACGCGTCTCCAGGAAGGCCCCCGAGACCTGACTGATGGGACAGGCGCTCAGCACTAGGCCCCAGGCGCACCCCACCCTGGCGCGTCCGCTGGCCATGGCCGTGAGGTAGAAAACTCGTTCTGTCGTCACCTCTCAAAGCCCCGGGTCCTGAGGACCCACGGTTAGGACGCCGAGCACACTCACAGGGTTGAAGAGCTCCGTGGTCAGGCCCAGGTAGTTGTGCAGAGCCAGGAAGGTGACCCTCTGCAGCCGCACCATGATCATCTGGAGAGAGACGGGCCAACTGTGTCTCCACGTGCTGAGCCTGCCTCGGCCTCGCGGGCGGGGAAGCCCCTGGTGTAGACAACTCACCCTCGTCACGCAAGGTGTTAGTGCTAGGGGCATAAGGAACCTCTGCATTGTTTTCACAAGTTTTCTGTAAGAGTAAAATGACTGCAAATCAAGAAGTTTAATAATAACAAAAAGAGCTCTTTGGGGGCATGGTGGGAGATCTGAATACCCCTTTGAGGTTATCAATACTAATTTTTACAGCAAAATATGTATTACAAAATTTTTTAAAAACCATCTTACTTCTTCCTACACCCCCCCGCCCGAACCCCGCATCACCAGCACTCAGTCCTGCCAGTGAAGTTGATTCCACTACTGCGGACACGTCCTCATGGCCACGTGACTCAGTAAACCGATGGTGAGACACTCAGGGTGCTGGCCCCGCACCCTCCACCGAGATGGCCGCAGCACCGCAGAGAAGCGACCCACCTGCACCACCCTCACCAGGGTTTCAGGATATTTCTCAAAACCTCCTTGGAAAGCCACAGCTGGAAGCCGGAGTACGGTGGACGGGACAGCAGCGCGGGCAGACACGGTTTTGTACGGCGCGGTGTGGCCCTGTAACGGCAGCCCCAGTTGGTCCGCTCTGGCCTGTCCTAAGACCTCGGAGCCTGGCTCCCCGAGCCCGCCCTCCGGTCTCCAGCATCACAGCACTCAGTACCCCGCTCTCCTAGGCCTACAGCACTCAGTACCCCGCTCTCCTAGGCCTACAGCACTCAGTACCCCGCTCTCCTAGGCCTACAGCACTCAGTACCCCGCTCTCCTAGGCCTACAGCACTCAGTACCCCGCTCTCCTAGGCCTACCGCAAGGCCCCGTGGAGGCAGGGTCACCCGCCCAGCAACCCCCGCTGAGCCCTGCCCCGCCACCGACGGAGCGCCACACGGCCAAGGACCCGGTGGGCAGCATGTGGTTTCTCTCTTCTGGGAACTGGCTGGTGCTCGAGAGAAAAGATGACTTTTTCAGTCGCAGAATCACCCCCAGGCAGTGACCTTGGCCCTTTCTGGTGCGCAACTCTTGGGTCCTGCCACCTCCTCTCCCCCAACTGCCATTTGCAGGCAACCACCAGCTCTTTTCTGAACTGATGGTTTTCCTTCATCAAAGTACCACATAAATGGAATCACACAAGGCTTGGGCCCGTCCACTGAGATTACGCACTTCAGGGTCATCATGCTGTTCATGTACCAGTAGTTTGTGCTGTTTATTGATGAGAACTAGTCTATTTTATGGATGCATCACAGTTTCTTTATCCATCTAGCAGGTGAAGGATATCTGGGGTGTTTCCAGTATGGGCAATTATAGATAAAACTAATGTAAATATTTCCATACAGGGTTCTGCGTGAACAGAGTTTTTGTTTCTCTTGCTAAGTATTGTGGAATTACTTACCAAAACCTCAGCTAAAGTTGGAGTGGGGACCGGCCTGTAGGGGGAGGTCTCATGCCTGCCATGCATGTCAATTACCCCAAAAAGGAAGAGATCTCCGCCTACATCTTGGACAGGAAGGTGCCTCTACTTACCATCAGGCAGGAGGAAGGAAACTTCCCTCTGCCCCCGACAGCCCAGCCAATCAGAGACAGCAGGGGTCCAGCCAATGGGAAGCCTCCATTGGACCCCCAGCTCCTCCAATGGAAACTTTGGTTATCACAGCCCCTCCCAACTCCCCCTTCTCCCTATAAAAGCTAGCTCCCCCTCCTTGTTCTCTGGATTTGGCTTTTGTCTGCCAAGGTTTCCATATTCTGAATTGCAATTCCTCTGCTCTTCCTGAATAAACTCGCTTTTGCTGATAAAATAACTGGCTACCGTTTATTAAAGTTGATATATTTATAGGGTGTCAGAAGTGGGATCTGAAGGAGGCAAACCCCAAGAGATGACGGGCCCGGGAATTGAGCGAGGTACCCACACTGTGAGCCCCTCATGCTCGTCACTTCCCTGAGTCTCGTCTTGGATTCCAAACTCTGCTCTTTTTGCATTTTGAGTTCTCTGACTTTATTTGGGATCTGGAACGGTTTTGTCCTTTCAGGGGAAAGGTTTCATCCTTTCTGGTTCAAGGCTTCATCCTTGGTGAGTACTCAGTTGTTTTCTGGAGTGCACAATAGTGATGTTCTTTTGGAAGACAGAGCTAACTGGAATCCAGTAATTTGTTTTATTCCTTTTGGAATCTGGGCCAGGACTCTGGCAACTTTCTTGGGTTTCCAGGAGAACTTAGGGAACGTTAGCTGATTCCAGAGCCAACAGTTTCAGCTCAGTGATGGTTGCTTAACTCATCTGCCAAGGTGGTTTCGGATAACCACGAGACTGCGATTACCTACTTGCTGAGCAAGGAGGTGTCTGCAGTAGCAAACCCCTCTTGCTGCAAGTGGTTAAATGCCTCTGGGGAAGTAGAGACCCAATGACATAAAACTAAAGAGCAAGCACATTGGTTAGAGCAATATCACTGGACAACCCGCTGTCTTTTCGGTGTATTCAGCTGGATACCTGCAGGTCTGGCTCCTGGTTTAGAACCATCGTGCAAACTGGCCATCCCTCGCAGCCCCCAGGGAGCCCTGGAGCTGGGAGGAATCCAGCCTTTCCTGGCAGGACGTGCCCCCTCCCCAGCCCTGCCTCTGATCAAAAATCTGATCTTTTTTTCTATGAATTTGTTTGTTTGGTTTTGAAGTATAACTGACCTACAACAGGATGTGAGATCCTGGTGCACAACACAGTGATCTGATATTTCCATACATTACAAAATGATCTCCACTGTATGATTTCAAGTCCTTGAAATTTATTACCATTTGTTTTATGGCCCAGAATATAGTATGTCTTGCGAGTGTCCCATGTTCATGTGAAAAGAATGTGTTTTGCTGTTGTTGGGACCAGTGTTCAATAAATGTTCACTTAATTAATCAAGGTGGTTGATGGTGTTGTTTAGATTTTTCTACATCTTTGCAGACTTTCTACTTGTTCTGTCGATTACTGAGAGAGAAGTGAAGTCACCAGCTGTAAGTATGGATCCGTTTCTCCTTTCGCCTCTGTAAGTTTCTGTTCCGCTTTTGAAATTCCGCCATTAGGAGGATACACATTTGGGACTGTTGTATCCTCTTGACTAGTGCTGTTCCTCACCCCTGGAAACACTCTGTGGTCGCAAGTCTACTTTGTCTACATTAATGTAGCCCTTCAGTTTTCTTGTGAGTTTTCATGGTATAGCTTTTCACATTCTTTTGTTTTTAATCTACCTAAGTCTTTATATTTAAAGTGGGTTTCATGAAGTCAGCATATAGCTAGATGTTGGTATTTCCATCCAATCTGATCACCATTTAATTGGTACATTCAATGTTATTATTGATGTGGCTAGGTTTAGGCTCCAATTTTCTGGGGAATGTTGACTTTTTTAGCAGGTCATCAAGCTGGCTGGGTTCAGACCACAAGTTCTGTCTTACTTCCCCCGACCCACCCTCCGTGGGGCTGGGTGCCAGTGTCTCTGATTTGGGGGCAATACCTCGCATGCTTGGCTCCTGCTGGCACAGGTGTCCCTCGGGGGTTAGGCTGAGACCTGGGCTGAGGCTGAATCTTAGTCCCGTTCTTTCTCATGGTCTGTGCTGTGCTGCTCTCCGTCTGCGCTGACACTTGCAGGATCCACCCACACTCTCTCCCACACTGAGAAAGTCCGTGACTGGTTTGCCCCAAGGCAAAGCAGTGAGACAGCAGAGGAAACCCAGGGAACTCACCATTCCTGGGCTGCTTTTCCTGTTTCAATTCCCACCCACAGTCTACCCACTTTTATTTTCAGATTCCTGGGTAATTGTTTCTTGCGTTTTGCTGGAGTTTTTGTTGTCATCAGCAGGAGAGAGAGGTTGTGGTGGCATCACCCTGCCACAGCAGAAATGGAATTCTATTTCACTTTTATTAAAAATAAAATCTCAATTTCCTTCTTCTTTTAAAGCCAGAATGAAGAAGCCTAATGAATTGCCGTAGACAGCGGCTCACCTGTGCGGTGAGGCTCACTGCTGCTGCTGTTAGAGAGAACCCTGCTTTAACTTCGTATGTGAGGCCCTGAAAACGAGACCTCAAACAAGGTGAAACCTAGTGGACGGCCAGGCTCCTGGCCTGACTGTCCTCTGAAATAAACCTGGCAAATCCCCCTTCCTCTGAAGAGCCCTGCGTGTCGGGAACACTGGGCATCTGGCTCAAGGTGTCCTTAGTGAGCTCTGGGACTCAATGACATTACTTCTGCCTTGGAGTCCTTTCTGCTTACTTCAAATCCTTTATAAAGAGAAGGCTGGCCCCGTATATATGGAGAAAACCACAATTCAAAAAGATACATACACCCCAACGTGCACAGCAGCACTATTCACAACGGCCAAGACATGGAAGCAACCTAAGTGTCCATCAACGATGAATGGACAAAGAAGATGTGGTACATTTATACAATGGTATACTACTCAGCCATAAAAAAGAATGAAATTATGCCATTTGCAGCAACATGGATGGACCTAGAAATTATCATACTAAATGAAGTAAGTCAGACAGAGAATGACAAATATCATATGATATCACTTATATGTGGAATCGTTTAAAAAATGATACAAATGAACTTATTTACAAAACAGAAATAGATTCACAGAAAACAAACAGACACAGACAACAAACTTATGGTTACCAAAGGGGAAACGGGGGGAGCAATAAAGTAGGAGTTTGAGATTAACATGTACACACTCCTATGTATAAAACAGATAAAAACAACATCCTACTGTATAGCACAGGGAACACTACTCAATATTTTGTAATAAGCTATACGGGAAAAGAATGTGAAAAAGAAAAGAGATATATACATATAAGTATAACTGAATCACTTTGCTGCACACCTGAAACTAACACAACATTGTAAATCAACTACTTCAATTAAAAAAAAAAACCACACAAAAACCTAACTTCTGAGTTCAAAACAATAAAAAAAAGAAAAAGAGACAGAGAGAGGTTGTCCCGCAAGAGACCCACAACCACACACAAGAAACAGGAGCCCAGAGCAGCACGGAGCGGCCACCTGCCAGGCGTCCAACACAGAAACGGGGGGCCAGCTCCAGATTCCCTGTGAGGCCGGCGAGTCCAGCCCGGCCCCTCAGTATTTATGCACCACTGGGCTGCTCTGTGGGGAGCGGGCGCCCTCTTCAGCGGGCTCACGGGGTGAGGGTCTATCTCGGGCACGACCTCACCCCGTTTCCAGGCCATCTCTACAAGACCCGTACCGGCAGCATGTCCTCCACTCGCCAGCAAGCCAAGCTGCCAGGAGACCCCAGGAGAAGCACGGGAGGGACATCGCCACAAACCCCATCAGACAGCAATTCTCATCTGTTCCAGAATCAGGGAGAAAAGCGTCTGTGTGCCTGTGTCTGTGAACATGTGTCTGTGTGTTTGGGGAGAGGGTGGAAAGAGAAAATGACAATTTAACATCTAATGCTAGAAACAGCTCAAATGGACTTGTTTACTTAGAAAAACAATGCCCTCAACCTCTCCACGAAACTTGAAAAGCACAGGAGAGGCTGCTGCTGGGGTGTGCACAGGCCTGGTACACACCTGCAGGGACCTACAGGTGTTCTCTGCAGTACCAGCCACTATAGGAAACAATCATAGCCACCTGAATGTCAGTCAACAACGGGTAGATCAACGGGTACTGAGCAGACAACTGAACTAGAACAACACGCCCACGTGGGGGGACGTGTGGCAACAATCCCCGCGAAGCCAGGGGGCTGCAGAACCGTGTGGAGCATGGCGCCACTGAGGAGCCCATCGTGAACAATCACACCACGCTTTGCAGAACGCCAGAGAAAACTCAGAAGAGCAGCTGCCTCTGAGGAAAGGGTAGGGGGGAGCTGAATGGTACTGACAGCTTACAGCTAACCTGAGTTACAGGGCCATCACTGTCTCACCTGGCTGACAGCCGACGTGTCTGCTTCCTGCATTGTGCTTTTTGGTACATCTGAAATATTTCATAACAAATTTGTAAAAATTAAAACAATGAGGGGGTGGAATTGGAGGAAGGTGCTCAAAAGGTACAAACTTCCAGTTACAAGATAAACAAGCACGACACGTCTACACGGCTCACCTGCACTGGTTGTGTAGCCATGTCAGATGTGGATTTCCCTCTCACAGAACGGGACTGTTGGGAACAGGATAGGCCCAGATCTTAAGGACAGAAGCAAATAAACAGAGACGAGGTGATACAGGGGGCAAAAAAAAAATCTCATCTTACTTCATCCACAAAAAAAATATTCAGAGAGGAAAAAAAGCCCTTGAAATAAAAAACATGATGACAGGAGAAAAGGGAACCCTCCTACACCGTTGGTGGGAATGTAAATGTGCAGCCACTATGGAGAACAGTATGGAGGTTCCTTAAAAAACTAAAACTAGACCCACCAGAGGATCCATCAATTCCACTCCTGGGCATAGATCTGCAGAAAACTCTAATTGGAAAAGATACATGCACCCCAATGTGCACAGCAGCACTATTCACAACAGCCAAGACACGGAAGCAACCTGAGTGTCCATCAACAGAGGAATGGATAAAGAGGATGTGGTATATATATACAGTGGGATACTATTCAGCCATAAAAAAGAATGAAATTTTGCCATTTGCAGCAACATGGAGGGACCTAAAGATTATCATACTAAATGAACTAAGTCAGACAGAGAAAGACAAATATTATATGATATCACTTATACGTGGAATCTAAAAAGAGGATACAAATGAACTTATTTACAAAACAGAAATAGACTCACAGACATAGAGAACAAACTAATGTACCAAAGGGGAAAGGGGGGGAGGGATAAATTAGGAGTTTGGGATTAACAAATACACACTACTATATTTAAAATAGATAACCAACAAGGACCTACTGTATAGCACAGGGAACTACATTCAATATCCTGTAATAAACCATAATGGAAAAGAATCTGAAAAAGAATATATATATATATTCTTTGCTGTACACTTTGCTGTACACCTGAAACAAACACAACATTGTAAATCAACTAGACTTCAATTAAAAAAAAATGACAGAAATTAAAAATTCAATGGAAGATTTGGAAAATAAAGTTGAAGAAACCTCCTAAGAAGTAAAATAGAAAGATAAAGGGAGTGCAAAACAAAGACAATTCTAGATCTATAAGGTTTCAAAACTCTATCTCCCTTGGGCTTCCCTGGTGGCGCAGTGGTTGAGAATCTGCCTGCCAATGCAGGGGACACGGGTTCGAGCCCTGGTCCGGGAAGACCCCACATGCCACGGAGCAACTAAGCCCGTGCACCACAACTACTGAGCCTGTGCTCTACAGCCTGTGAGCCACAACTACAGAGCCTGCATGCTGCAACTAATGAAGCCCGCACGCCTAGAGCCCATGCTCCACAACAAGAGAAGCCACCGCAATGAGAAGCATGTGCACTGCAACAAAGAGTAGCCCCCACTCGCCACAACTAGAGAAAGCCGCGTGCAGCAACGAAGACCTAACGCAGCCATAATTTAAAAAAAAACAAAAAACCCTCTATCTCCCTTGCACCCTTCTCAGCAAGCAGATAGAGTATTTGCTCCACCCAAACAAGCAAGCAGACCAGGAGAGGAGGTGAGAGCCCTGCCCAGGAAGAAAGAAAGGGCCCCAGGGGGGCTGGACTGTGTGGCCCAGAAGGTCGGACGGAGACGGAGGATGGGGACCCGGGGGTTTCTCCCCAGCTCATGGAGCGCTGGGCCAGGGCAGCGGTGCACACAACGCACAGAAAACTAAGCAACCGAAAAATGAGGCAACTGTTAACTCCAGGGAAAACAAAGGAACCTCACCCCCAGGCTCCACAAGCTCGGCTGCTGACAATGTCCACAAAGGTGGGACGAGAGGAATAGGATGGTGAGGCAAGCAGGGCATTTTCTACAGTGGGAAGTCGACACAAAATTCAGACGAAGAATTACGAAACAAGAGCAGCTGGTTTTACGGAGGAGACTGAAAGAGCTGGAAGTGGCCTTTCTGGGGAGGGGGCGATGGAACAGACAACTGCAGTTCACAAAACATCAAATATGTTTTTAGAATTTGTTCAGGTTATTCTGATAAAAATAAATTAAAAAAATTTTAAACCACAAACACAAATGTTTGGTGAGGCAAAAATGATGTCCTTCCAAATAATCATTTAACCCAATATAGAATTATTTTCTCCCAAACATCCCCCACATTCTCCCTCCAGCCACTCAAGGCAGCAGGACTCCTGCCCCAGGGAGGGGCACTCTGCTGACACTGACGCCGGCGCAAGGTGACCGCAGCAGGCTGCGTAGCCCCGACCCTGCTCACAGCACACAGCCCACGACGCTGCCACGAACGGCACTCAGCCCAAAAGTTACAACGAGATCAGGGTCAGCAGCGGACCAAGAAATAAGAGAAGGGCCTCCACTGCCCTTCTCTCGTTCTTACTTAGGAGCCCCTAATAATTTACCTGCGTGTAGATGGACAGCCCGTCTAGACCTCCCAGCCTCTCAGGCCCACAGCACGAGTTACAGACTCGGACGCACACCAGCCAGAGCCCCACAGAGCCAGCCTGCTCCAGCCGCGAGTGCCAGCCTGGATACCCTCCCCCATCCCCTCCAGATAGCCCCTGGCCAGCCTTGCTAGTAGGAGGCGGTGTCCCTCTCAGGCCCGGCCAAGCGTCTGATGAAGACATCCCAGGTCCTGGGGGCAGACAAAGACCACAGAGTCCTGTGCACGCCTCCGCCCCAGGCCCCAAACAGCTCGAAGCACACGTGTGCCGTCTGACAGGGGCAAGATGAGCACACTGGACACGCCCAAAGTCTCCGTTTGGAGCCTGCCACCCCCTTGTCGTGCACAAGAACTTAGGGCTCGCTCAGAGGACACCCATGAGGGGTGCCTCCACGGTGAGCGTCACACATGCTCCTAGCCTCCTGGCCCTGCGCAGACACGTCGCTGCCAAGGTGCTGCTGAATTGTTCTGGAGACCTCTCCATGCAGTGTCTGGAGAAACTGAGGTGCAAGTTGCCTCAGTACACAGACAAAAATAAAAGCAAGAGGTATAACTTCCAAGGATAAGATTAAAATCAGATACACCTTCTGAGTGACAGAGGTGTATGCATTTATCAAAACAGCTACACACACTTCAGATGTGTTTTATTGTAAGTAGATTTTGCTCAGAAGAAAAAGAAGATTAAACAAATACTAAATTCTAGTTAATCAGGAGGAAATGAGGCACACTGAGCTGAGCCTTTTGCAACTGGTGATGGAAATAAATTGATTTTACTATTCTGTCTACTTCTGAACATGTTTAAAACATTCCATGATAAAAAGTTTGAAAGTCATAACATGAGATGCTAGTTTTTAAGCTATTGGACTAGCAAAGATCAGATATGAAATGGCTCACTAGTGGATGAGGCTGAAGAAATAGGTGCCCTCACACATGTCCCGCGGTTCAGCCTCTGTGTGGGGTGTGAGGCGTGTCCCTTGGATCCAGTGAGTCTCCTAGGGATTTGCCCTACAGACTGGCCTTCAAACACAGGAAACAATGTCCACACAAGACCATTCCCTGCAATGATGAACAGCAAGAGCTGGGGAACGACTGAAGGACACACATTAGCACAAAAGATCCAGAGAGGGTCCCTCCTGGGAAGGGGACTCAGGGCCTGAAGGCGGGAGAAATCACTCTCACCTTGCGATGTTTTAGGCACCTGAAGCTTGGAGCCCATGCATGTGTTACTCAGTCCAAAGAATGATCATTTAAGAAACGGCCAAATCCCATAAGCCAACACCCAGCTCCCCTTAGACACCTGGTCAGAGCTGCTCTCGGGCACACCCCTGACCTACTAGGGGTCCCCCGGACCTAGACCAGCCCCTTGTCACTGGAGAGCTGGCCTCGGTGCTGAGGGACCTGCTGTCCAGGCGAGTCTGGGCAGGCCTGGGGGCGCGGGGCACTCACAGTGGTGACGTCCAGGACGCTGAGGAGACTGCGGACGCTGTCTCCAGCCAGAACCTCTTTGACCGCCACCTCAGTGCCATCCTGCGCTTGGGAAGCAGAACAGAGTCACCCGCTGTGGAGGCCAGGCCGGCTGGGCAAACGACCTCCACCACCACTGGTCATGTGGGGCAGGGGCTGCACCCCAGCCGACGTGTGGGAATGAGGAGGACAGGAAAATGACGGCGACTAGGAGGAAAGAAGGGGCCCAGCCCAGCCTTTCTGCCCCGTGTCCTGTCAGCACCAGGAGGCTTTGCCTATGTGAATTTGCTGGCCTAACTAAAAGGGCTGTGAGAACCAAATGCAGTTATTCGAACCAGTATAAATAAGAGCATTTTGACATATCTTTCCACTGGATTAAAAGAAAAAGAAAACGATGCGACGCTGGTGATTTAGTACAGGAGCTTCATCTCAGTGTGACCCAGGAAAACCCCTGTGAACTTGTTCAAACCTGGCACCGGCCACTGCCCAGGAGCCCTTCCGTCTGGCCCGAAGGCTCCGGCTCTCTTGGTGAAGGCCTGCCACGTGAATGACGTGGAGGCCCCGCCGGAGGAGACTGGACGAAAGCCACGCCTTTTCTAATTGCCCCACCAGGGCACCCGTAGACAAAGCGACACTGTGGTCTAGGAGCCCGAAGACCATGCAGGAGCTGTCCTAGGTCAGGGCCCACCCAGGGCCCGGCAGGCGGGAACTTCACGTGGCTGGGGTGGGGGCGACCTCATGCGGTCCAGGGTTCGCTAAGTGTCTGCGGTGGGAGCCTGCGTCACCCACCAGCAGGCAAATAAACTGACAAGCCCTCAGAAGTCTTGGTCTATAGGTCCCCCCTGGCAATTGTGACTTAAGCATATAAGTCAACAGAGGCAGGAAACAAAGAGTTAGCTTCCAGGTGAATTAATATCTTAATTATTTTCTTAGACTTAAAATTATTTACAGCCTGAAACCTGAAAATAAGGCAAGGGTGCTATTGATCATCATAGATCAATACCCAACCACTGAGGGGTTCCAAGGCAGTGGGAGAGACACGGCAAAAGGCCTGTGATGTGGGCTTCCCTGGTGGTGCAGTGGTTAAGAATCCGCCTGCCAACGCAGGGGACACGGGTTCGAGCCCTGGTCCGGGAAGATCCCACATGCCGCGGAGCAACTAAGCCCGTGTGCCACAGCTACTGGGCCTGCGCTCTAGAGACCGCGAGCCACAACTACTGAAGCCTGCGCACCTAGAGCCCGTGCTCTGCAACAAGAGAAGCCACAGCAATGAGAAGCCCGCACACTGCAACGAAGAGTAGCCCCTGCTCGCTGCAACTAGAGGAAGCCTGCGCGCAGCAACGAAGATCCAACAGAGCCAAAAATAAATTAATTAATTAATTAATTAATTTTTAAAAAGTGCTTGCAACGTGTCTGGGGAAATGCAGAGGTGAGCCACCATGCGCAGCCCCTGTGCAGCGGAAGCTGACACACCTGCGCCAAGGGCAGCTGTGGTCCAATGTGCCTTTTCCTCCAAGGAACAAAACATTTAAATTTTGCACTCCGAAGGCCCATAGTTTGGCTCACCACGTTCCTCTCCGCGGCGTGCTGGCCCACACAGGTGCCCTCGCCGCTCAGTGGGGAAGACATGTAAGGAAATTTGCATAAGACAGTGGTGCAAAATGGAGCTGGAGGAGCCTTATCTGTGCACAGAGATACTCCTGAGAATAACCCAGATACTCCACTTGATTTCACACTGGAAAAGTACAAGAGGATAGAGGCAACTGTAAAAAAAACTACCCAGAAGGGCATAAAGCAGCAGCTGTACTTCCAGTCCTGGATTTAGCCCAAAGGCAGAATGGATGGCTGCCCATCTCTGCTATGAACAAGGTTGCAGAAAGTTACAAGTACCTCCAATGAGAATATATGAAGAAGCAGCTTTTTATACAACGTATAATCGAAAACCAGTTGGAAAGAATCATATTCAAGTTTGCACTACTATGCCTTGCATGCTTGAAACTCTGACAGCATACTGGAGGCCACTCAGAAAAAGCTTGGAATAAAGGTCAGGGAGACTACACTTGACAAACTTTTCACTCTTATAGAAATGGAATATTTAGGGGCCTGTGTCAACGCACCAATGGTTCAAATAAATGACAACTACTATGAGGATGTGACACCTAAGGATACTGAAGAAATTATTGATGAACTCAAGGCTGGCAAAGCCCCAAAACCTGGGCCAAGGAGTGGACGCTGCTCATGTGAGCCAGCCAGAGGCCTTACCTCTCTGACTGAACCACCTAAAGAACCTGGCTTTGGTGTGCAAGCAGGCCTTTAATTTATATTCAACTGTAAATATGCCACTGGAGAAATAAAATATGAATCTCCTATCTACATAAAATAAAATATAATAAAATAAAAATTGGTACTAAGTTTTCAATGGAAAACTTAACAAATGTTAAAGAGGGCAGACCTCTAAGTGAAAACACAACAGACCCCCCAGCCCTGCCCCACCCGAGGGCTCTCACCGAATCCTGGATGCAGACCTCCAGCCGCCCGTCCTGCACCACGTAGATGCTGGTATCTGGCTCCCCTGGCCGGAAGACATACTCCCCTTCCAGAAGCTGCACAAACACCATGTGTTTGCAAAGTTCCAGGAACAGTGGCTTCTCAAAGTGACCCAGGACCCTACAAGAAACAGTGCACGTGGGACACCTACAGGAAGGAGGGGAGGAGGAACACAGGCCACCGTCCCTGCCGGCCAGACCACAGAGCGAGCTTTCCAGGGCTGCAGAGCCCATGGCACAAGCACCAGCAGGACAGAGGCTTAAGCTTCAGGAATTTCCATCAGCTACTGTTCCATGAGCTCAGAGAGCTCTCAGGCCGTGACCATGAATTTGAACCAGATGCATAAACAAGGGCAGGTAGTGAAGCGCTTGAAAGAGGAGTCGGGGCTTCCAGGGAGAAATGCGGAACCAGACTTTCAATTTTCCATCCAGCCACACACTTCCCGCACTCGCTCCATGTTGCCCTGAAGGTGAACACTCTGATAAGCAGACAGACACACGAAAGAACCGGCGAGGAGGTTCCACTCGCCACTGGGAGGGCAGCGATGGCAAGAAGCCTTCCCAACTGATGAAAGCAATGTTCACATGTTGGGGTCTGGGGAGGTCACTCTGGCTTACACATGAGTTAACTCCCACTTCATGCTCACTAGATAGAATAGCCTGTTGTGGCTGATCAAACACACATTGTACGTCTGCTTAATTATTAAAGGGCACATTGACCAGAAGTAAAGAACGTCCATGTTGGGACTTCCCTTGTGGCACAGTGGTTAAGAATCCGCCTGCCAATGCAGGGGACACGGGTTAGAGCCCTGGTCCGGGAAAATCCCACATGCCGCGGAGCAACGAAGCCCGTGCGCCACAACTACTGAGCCTGCGCTCTAGAGCCCGCGAGCCACAACTACTGAGCCTGTGTGCCACAACTACTGAAGCCCGTGCGCCTAGAGCCTGTGCTCCGCAACAAGAGAAGCCACTGCAATGAGAAGCCCGCGCACCGCAATGAAGAGTAGCCCCCGCTCGCCGCAACTAGAGAAAGCCCGCGCACAGCAACGAAGACCCAATGCAGCCAAAAATAAATAAATTAAATAAATAAATATTAAACAACAACAAGAACAACAAAACGTCCAAGTGAAAATAAAGATTAAATGCCTCCCTTTCTAGGATGCCAATGCTGGTTCTCCTTCAATGATAAGACTCCCTTCCCAGGTGCCGAGGCCATACTGACTCACCATGTACCTGCTGATCTGTTTTTTTTGAAACCTTGAAGGAATGTATCCCTGACTAGCTTAATGTTCTTTGTTCTGACAAGACATAAAACTGCTAAAAACCATGCTTCTCTGGGGAAGTTCCTCAGAGTTATCTGAAAGGTTGTCTTCCAGGCTATAGTCCTCAGTTTGGCTCAAATAAAACTCTTTTTATTCCTATTATAGATTGTTTATTCATTATCTTTGTCGACACAACCAACGGTGGCCACAGGGAAAGGACACCTCGAAGGCCAGGCGACAGCCAGTCCCCAGGGCACATGGCGGGCCTCCCGTGTCCACTTCTCTCTTACCGAACATTTTTCAGCATGTACAAAACTTCCGACGGCAGGTGAGAATTCTTCACATCGAACTCCGTGAGGTCGGCCTCCAGCAGGGAGGGCGGGGGCTCCTTTGGCTGCAGGGTCGGGTATTCCTTCTTGAAACGCAGGATCCTACAAAGCAGAGAGACATGCACCTGGAGCAGAAGCCCAAAGGGGCTCAAAAGCAGACGGTGTTTGCGCTGTGAACCCCATGGCAGGGAAGCCACGGGCGGCGCGAGGTCCGCAGGCCCCCCAGCGCCCACGGGGGAGGGCAGCTGAGACGCGGCTAGTCTGAAGGGCACCCCCAGTACCTCTTGGCCAAAGACAGCACCTTGGTCCTCTTCCTCACCCGCTGCCGGGGGGCAGCTGTGTTCCCCACAAGCGCGTGGGGGAGCGTGGTCACCTGCAGAGTGAAAGGGGGAGGCCACGTCTGGACCCTGCAGCCGGTGGATCCAGCTCTCAGCCTCAGGGTCGGTCCCAGCCCTCAGGACCTGGCCTGCCTGAAGCCTGACACCAGCATCCCGGTCCGGCCCCACCCTGCTCACCTGCCCAGGACACAGGGAACCATCCTTGGTGCTGATGACAGCGATACCACATGGCCACGTCCCCAGACAGCCCATGCTCTGAGAGCTCTGAGTCCTCAGCCCTGCGTCCCCCCTGCCTAGAAGGCTGACGCTCTCCACCCCACACCTGTCATGCTGGCACACACGACAACCCGAGTGCCTGCCCAGTCCTCCTGGTCTGGAGGCTCTTCACCCTCCCCCACAGTCGAGGCCCACTGGACTGCCCCAAACAGCGGTGCCGAGGAGTGCAGAGGGCCCGGCTCCTAGCCGGGCACCGGCCAGACTCCTCGGGCAGCCACTGCCCCCTGCTGTCCCTCAGCTCCCGAGCTGCATCTGCCCCACGGTGTCAGCTGTGGCTGTCGGTGGGCGGTCAGCACAACTCCTCCTTCCCTCCCAGGTGTCCTGGCCTCACTGGACCACGTTCCTGTCCTTAGCCCAGGGCCAGCTTGCCGCTGCCCAGTCCTCAGCAGGACCACCAGCGGACAGCCCCGCACCCAACCACACACGCATGGGTGTCTCTGAGACCTGCCGGGAGCCACTCCACGTGGCCCTGCGCGCCAGCCCGCCCGCCAGAGCGGCCCCAGCCGACCCGCCCTCTCACAGCGCCTGACACTGAGGAGGAAGAGCCACGTGAGGGCGCCCACGTGACCCCCGAGCGGCAGTTCAAGTGTTTCCACGAAGACACGAATCAATTGTGTAACTCGAGAAAAGTAACAAAGAGAAGATATTTTTAAACATCAGCAAAGGCTTCAAGTGTGCATCTGAAGCACAGCCTCCGGCAGTGTGCCGAGGCCTCCTGCCCTCGCGGGGAGCAGGGGGCGGGGCTGGGCGCGGATGCCGCTCCCCAGGGGGGTCTTGACACCGGCAAGTGAGGCCTTGCAGTTTCCCCCTCGCGGGGCCTGGCCCCAAATCCTGGGCGGACCACCAATCTCAGCACCAGAGCCAGGACCCTCTGCCCCCCACACTCCAGGGACGCTCCAGGGAGGGGCTTCTGTCCTCCTTTCCAGTTCACGTCCACCTTACGCGGTGACGGGGCCTCCTCCCCAAATGCCTCCACCCAGCCGTGCCCTCCCCAGACCTTCCCCGAGCCCCAGAGCCCCTGCGCAGCGCCCAGGCGCAGGCCGGCTGGTGCCCACACCTCTGAGGGGCAGGAGGCCTGGGCCTGCAGCGCGAGTCACCTTCCTCGTGATCTTCCTGCCGGAGAACATCACTTTGTCTCTCTTCCGGAACCTGTACTGAGGAGTGGGCTGCACTTGTCCTGCAAGGGGAGCCAAGGGGCTGCCTGAGCACGGCTGGGACCCGCGAGGCAGCCCCGCGTACACACTGAGCTTGTCCTGCCCCTGCCCCGCCCCCAGTCACACAGCACCTCGTCCCAGGGCTGCGACAGACCCTTGCAGAGGAAGCGGGACTCCACTCTTCTTGGAAACGTGAGCCAAGGAAGGTCAGAACAGACTCGAATTCCATGGATCCGACGAGCTCAGCCTCACGGACAGGCCAGCAGTTTCCAACAAAAGCCACCGCGGGCTTGAGAGCTGCTCCCAGGAGCTCAAAACACCCGCGCCTCCCCCACCCTTTCAAGGCCTCCTCCCCGTCCCCCTAGGGCCAAAGTCTGAAGCAAGATACTCACGGAATCGGTTAACCCTTCTAGACACAAAAAAGATGGTCATGCCAATGAGGGCCAGGGCCAGGAGGATTCCAGCTGCAACACCCATCAGCTGGGCGAGGTCACAGATAGAGCACCCGTCAGCAAGGCGCCATGAGGCCCCTCCCAAGCCCAAACACAGGGTGGACACAAAGGACCCAGGGCAGCCAAGGGTGCAATAGGCCACTGATTCCGGGGCCTGCCCGTTAGCCGGGGGCAGTGAGGCGGTTACCGAGGTGGACTGAGAACGCTGCTCCGTCAGCTGCAGACCCCAGGACCGAAGGGTGGCCAGGCAGAAGCCCGCCTAGGGGAGAAGGCTGCAGTCAGGAAGGGCCAGGATGGGCACGGCCCTGGCTCCCCCAGGAGTGACAACAGAGCTGTGGGTCAGGGACAAGTCGGCAGCCCTGGAGACCTCCAGAAAGAAGCGACCTTCCAGGATGCTGAGGTCCCCTGAGCCCACCTGCTCTGGAGCAGGGCCACCCACAGCATGGCTGGGCAGGGCCAGCAGCTGTGCTGTGTCGACAACAAACGCTCCAGGCATCGCTAACGCATCTGAATCCGAAATCCTCAGCTTTCCTGCTCCTCAGGATGCAAGCCCGGCTGGCCACAGTGGGTACAAAGGCCACCTCGCAGTGCCCTCTCATCACCAACAGAACCATGTGCTGCTGGCCTCGGGGCAGACAGAAGCCCACACAGCAGCAGTGCTGGGAAACCCTAAGGAGCCAACTGGATTTTGAGAACATTAAATACCAGCTCACAGCAGAGAAGGGCTCCCAGGGAGGGAGTTACCAAGGGGCTGCAGAAGCCCAGACCCCAGGGAGAGAGAAAGGAAGGTAAGAGAGAACAGTGAGGGACTTCCCTGGTGGTACAGTGGTTAAGAATCCGCCTGCCAGTGCAGGGGACACGGGTTTGAGACCTGGTCCGGGAAGATCCCACGTGCCGCGGAGCAACTAAGCCCGTGCACCACACCTACTGAGCCTGCACTCTAAAGCCCGCGAGCCACAACTACTAAGCCCGTGCACCACAACTACTGAAGCCCGCGCGCCTAGAGCCCGTGCTCCACAACAGGAGAAGCCACCGCAATGAGAATCCCGCGCATCGCAACGAAGAGTAGCCCCCGCTCGCTGCAACTAGAGAAAGCCCGGGCACAGCAATGAAGACCCAATGCAGCCAAAAATAAATAAATAAATTTATTAAAAAAAAGAGAGAACAGTGAGTGTGGAATGGTGAGTGGGCAGACAGCTGGGGCCGCCCATACACAGGATGCTGGCAGATTCCCCCCAAAGCTGAAGAAACCAGCCAAACAAGTAGCTACACTCCATTCCTCCCGGTACCCACATACCTCCTTCCAAGCAGGCAGGAACAGGATGGGTTTGGGGGAGTGGTGGGGGGACTTGTTAATCCTTTCAAGTTTCTACACAAGTGCCAAGGACTAAAGCAGCTTGCCTGGTCCTTCAGAGCCAGGATCACACACAGCTTCGATGCCAGAAAACCCAAGGAAATCAATGCACTCAGAAAAGCATTTCAAAAGCAGAATGTTGCATCAAGACAGGATGAGGAAGTGATTCAGAAAACTCAACCCTTTGAACTCAGCTCAGGAGGCGGATGGAAGCAGTGGGAGCTTCTGCTTCACAGTGAGGCGTCCGGGCCCTGCTGGCCCAGACCGCGTGCTCGGCCCACGTCCACCAGGAGGACGAGCACCCTCCTCCTAGGCGTGTCCCTCCGAGCTCAGCCACCCCAGGGGGCAGCCAGGGCTGCGCACGGCAAGGGTCACGGGGATGCCCCAGGCCTATTGTACAGTCTCTGGTGGTTAGGCATCTCAGACTTCCCAGCTTTTCACTGTTGTTTTAATGCATCTAAATTTCTGGTTTAGAGATAAAGGCCCTTGTAATGTGGCTATATATGTTCCACGGGTAGAAGGCCCTAAGTCAAAGCAAGCAGACTTCCTAAGGGGAAGCAGGAACTCAGAAGAGTGACCTTGGGGAAGAGGAGGGAGGGCCTCAGCCCTGACAAGGGGAAAACAGGCCCCACACACCACCCCCACATGCAGCAGGCTTCAAGGAGTTGCCGCGGGGCAGATGTTAAAAGGACCCTTTCTCCTTGTCCAGAAGTGGCCATAACTGGGAATTTTAAGGCTCTGATTCCTCACTGGAATCCTCAGGTTCTGTACCTCTGGGCCGGCGTCCTCCTCTTGCTCCATGGCTACAAGTGAAACAAAAGAAGAGGGACTGGTTCCAAGGAGGGCACACGTTCCACCACCTCAAGCTCACGTGCAACGCAGCGCCTCCCAGCCCTTCCCCAGGTTCCTGTACACGTTAAATTACATTTCTATTGACAGGAAAACCCTGATGAAAAACTGTGTTCTCCATGGCGAGAAGCTCTTTTCACAAGCAATCGGAGCCCCTTCCCTCTCTGTAAACAGCCCTCGTGTGGCTGCCCAGGAACCTAGAACTGCAGCCAAGTCCCGGGCTCCTCTCCCAGCCAGTCGAGGGCAAGTGTGGGCAGCTGGGCAAAGGCCTAGTGCAGCAGGGATTTCCAGCACCCTGGGGAGGGGTGTGTGGCCACGGCAGGCTGTGAGCCAGACCCTCCCTAGTGGCCTGTGCACAGGATTTCCCCCGCAGTGTGGCTGAGCCCTGGAGGTGGCTGTGCTGGTCTGGGGTGTGGTGAACTTGAGGACCAGCCCTGCGCACCTGGCCTCTGTGCCGCAGGGAGGAGCCCCGTCTAGGGCCTTCACCCTGTGGCTCCCAGGTCCCTTAGAAGGGCAACAGTAAGAGAGGGTTGTCTCTTCCGAAATCCCACCGGGAGAGGCAGGCGCAGGGTCACCTGCATCTGCTCACTGGTCAAAGGCCCCTGCTGGCCCCGTGGGAAACCCTTTCTTCTCAGATGTCTCCTCAAGGACCAGCAGCGCCGTGACCCCAGCTCTGCGGCGCAGCCCTGACCAGGGCGGTCTCCCCACGCCCCCCAGGCTTTCAGGCGACAGAGCTCAAGCCCCCGGCACCTGCCACACAACCGAACCGCCTTCAGCTGCTGCACATGCTACACAGCGCAGGGGGCGGGAGGGAAGGAGACAGAGCGCAGGGGAACTGGGGGGCCGGGGGCGGCGCGGTTGGGGGCATCGAGGTTAGGAAGATGGTGGTTAGGGGGGCGTGGAGGTTAGGGTGCAGGGCTGGAGAGCAGTGATTATGGGGCCGTCGGGTTGAGGGCAGTCAGGTTGGGGGGCGTCCAGCTGCAGGGGAGTCGGGTTGAGGGGCATCGGGGTCGGGGGCAGTCGGGGTTGAGGTCAGTCGGGGTTGGGGGCAGTAGGGTTGGGAGGCGTCGGGTTGGGGGCCGTAGGGGTTGGGGGCAGTTGGGTTGAGGTGCGTCGCCGGCGACAGCCCTGTGGGGCAGTGTACGTCCCGGCGATGGCTGGGGGAGGGGATGGCTACCTCTGCTCACAGAACCGGACCCCCAGGCCTACCACTTCGGGGCGCTCGGCGGCGACTCACCGGGATCGCGCGCTCCCGACGCCCGCGCTCCCGTCACTCCACCCTGACGCCCCGCCCCCGACACTCGGCACTCCCGTCACTCCTCCCGAAGCCCCGCCCCTAACGTCCGCATTCACGGCGACCGGCACTTCGCCTCGAAGCTCCGCCCCACACGGCCGCGCTCCCGACGCCCCGCCCGGACGCGGGATCTCCCCGATCATTGGCCAGGCCCCCACAGGTCCCGCCCCCCCCGCAGGGCCAAGGCTGCACATTGGACGCGCCGCAGCTAATCGGAGCTGCTCTTGCTCTGGCGCGGGGGCTAGGCGGTGTCGGAAGCTGCCGTGGGCGCCGGAAGCGGAGCACTGCGGTGCCGGGGGCCGCGTGGCTGTGCCCGGGAGTCGGAGAGCGTTCGCGTCGTTCGGGCCCCGGCATGGGCCTCCTGAGCGGGGCGGCTCGCGCCCTGGTGCGGGGCGCCGACCGAATGAGCAAGTGGACCAGCAAGCGGGGCCCGCGCACCTTCTACAAGAGCCGCGGCGCCAAGGGCATCGGCTTCCACGGCCGCGACGGCAGGTTCGTGCAGGTCAAGGAAATGGTCCCGGAGCTGGTGGTCCCCGATCTGGCCGGCTTCAGGCTCAAGCCGTACGTGAACTACCGCGCCCCGGAGGGCACAGAAGCTCCCCTGACGGCCAAGCAGCTCTTTCTGGAGACAGCGGCACCTGCTATCGAGAAGGACTTCAAGGCCGGGACTTTCGACCCTGAGCGCCTGGACAAGTACGGCTTTGAGCCCACGCAGGAAGGCAAGCTCTTCCAGCTGTACCCCAAGAACTTCCCGCGCTAGGAGCAGTCGGCGGCGGCGGCGGCGGCGGCGGCGGCGGCCGGGTGTGCCTGCGACTGAGGACTTCCACCTATCCTCGCTGAGCCTAGTTCCCGGGTGGCGGGTGGGGAGGCGTTGCCCTCGTTTCGCTTCTATTAAAGACCTTGGCTACCCTACAGTGTTGTTCGGGGCAACTGGTCATTTTGAAAAGGAAAGTGTGCTATGTAACAGGCTAGGGCGTAGTGACCGAGGCGAAGTTCTCAGGTTCCAGCCAAACCAGAACCCCAACCAACAGGTTCTGGGAAGTAGGCAAGAACATGTGGCTTAGCTTGCAGGAGAAAGAGAATTCACAAGGCAGATCCAGCCACATGACAGCACTGGTTAATTCATCCCCCACAATTCACCCCAAGGAACCACCAGTGAGAATATTTATGGGTTCCAAAGCAGCTTATTTTGGGGAGTCAGGTGAGACAGCCCCCCTTGGGGTAAACCTAAAGATAAGACCACACAGGAAGCTGATGCCAAACTCGTATTTCCCTAGTAATCTCTAGTCTCCTTCCTCCTTGTGTTTTCCTGTTTCAGTGCATAATCCCTCAGATTCTAATTCTGTTTCATATTTAACTGACCCTTAAGTGAAATATCCCAAAATAAACTCTGGAGGAAGGTTCAGCATTAACACATTCTGACCTGTACTGGCACACAGTGTTGTACCATCAGACAATAAGAAAGCAAAGGATAGAGGTGTGTGTTTTCTGACGCAGAACACCTATCTATTGTATTTATTAGTGGATGCTGAGGAGTGACAGATTCCACAGTGGCCTATACTTCAACATCTGCTCCTTCCAGAGAGGCAAGGCGGAACTGATCTATGGGAGTCAGATCAGTCACAAACCCAGTTATGTTCCTGGAGTTAAACCGTGTCCAGGTTTGGAAGCTACTTGGTTTACTGAAGCCACAGTGAGGAAGTATCACTAATTCAGCATATGACAACATATTTCAAGTTCATGACATGCTAAAGCAACTCAGAACGTGTATACACTTCTTTTTGCTTATCTGCACAGGAGGCTATACAAGCACTTCTGGTGCCATGACATGAGCTTTTTTAATGTTCATACAAAACTACTTCTGGTGTTTTAAAGTAGCTTAAAAAAAAAAAGCCACTCCTTTTAGTTAATATAAATAGTTGCTTAAATAAGTATGAAGAACTGAAAGTCAGAAACGCAGGAAACTGACAAGACGGAGCTGGGAACCATGCCCCACTCACACCCTGCCCCCTGCTGCCACCGAATCACCATTTTGAAGGGCCCCAGCAGATAAGCTTTATTTAAGAGGCCAGCAGCTTTTCTGACTGCCTACCTGGAGATTCCATAAGATGCACTGAGCCCTATACAGAAAAACTGCATGCAACCAGAATCTCAGTGAGATGGTCTGAGGACACTTCATTCTCAGAAAAGATAAAGACATACTCTTGGTTTTATTGGTGGAAATGGTCTTTATGATGTCAAACCAAGTAACTGCCCTAGCTCAGCTGTTCTCCCACTTCCAGAGGTGAAGAACATGATCATAAAAGGAGCAAGTGGCTACAAGGCTGACGTCAGAGTCAGCTGCCTCCAGAGAGTGGCCACGCTCACAGATCTGGACCCCTGAGGCACGCAGCTGGCCGCCGTCCTTGTCCTCTGCAAAGGGCTGGAGAGGAGTCTTCAGCTTGCCTCCACTCTGGCGTTTGGTACCACCCTCTCCATCAGCATCAGCTAAACGCTCAAAACAGGGTGCTGGCGACTGGGCCGCATCCTTCAGGGAACAGACTGGGTCTGCTGTTTTGCCTCCTGGGTCGCTGCCAGGAGAGGACCCCAAGCAGAATGACGGATGGGTCTGCGGCAAGCGGCGGAAGTACAGCCAGGACCAGTCGACTCCATACACCAGCGAGTTGGGCAAGGTGTAGGACAGAGTGACTGGGAGCACTTCCTGATTCTCCTCTGGAGAGAGACAGGAGGACACGGGAAACTTACCCAAGGTTGATCTCATCAGCCCCACCCATGGCCCTACCCACCCTCGAAGCGAAACAGTGTGCCAAGAGCAACCACTGTGTGTCACGCAGAGGACTGTCAATATGCGGACAGACAGGCAGAGAAGCACAGACCATTATCCTGCAGGGAATGCACTCTGTGTTCCTGAGAGAGGAGTCAGCCTGCACTACAGAGCTAACCCTAACGCGTACCCTAACCCGTACCCTAACCCTAACCCATAACCTAACCCGTACCCTAACCCTACCCTGTACCACAACCCTACAGAGCTAACCCTAACCCTACCCTGTACCACAACCCTACAGAGCTAACCCTAACCCTACCCTGTACCACAACCCTACAGAGCTAACCCTAACCCTACCCTGTACCACAACCCTACAGCGCTAACCCTAACCCTAAACCCTAACCCTAACCCTACAGAGCTAACCCTAACCCTAAACCCTAACCCTAACCCTACAGAGCTAACCCTAACCCTAACCCGAATCTGAACCCTTAGGACTTGGCAGAAGCTTCTTGTTAAGACTTAAAAGCAAAGGAAAAATGAGTGACCCAAATGGAGGGAAAGGGGTGTATGAGAAATGAAGGGAACAGCACGTGTAAAGCACAGAGGTGGAAAGACCCCGGCGTGTGTGAGGAACCACACATGAGTGGACGTGGCTGAGGTGTCATTAGGAACTAGCGACATGTCAGAAGGGTCCTGTCATGCAGAGCTCGGCATGCTGCATTAGAGAGTTTGGACTTGAGTTGGAAAGGGAGTAACTCACTGAAGAGTTGAAGCGTGAGCAGCTTTCCTTATGGTGAGTTGCTATGGCAACTCTGAAGACGGAGGGCAGGACGGGCAAAGGCCCGGCCTTATTCTGGACAGAACACAGCTGAGAAAGTAATATGCGACCAGAAAAAGAAATGAGGTGTTACCAAACCTGAGGTGGTCAAGGGTCCAGGGCAAGGCCGAGGCTGGCAAGAGCAGCCTCAGAAAACGAGTGGCCAGTGAGCTGGGGATGCGGGCTTAGAAAACTGTCACCAGCCGGCAGGCCCAGTGGCCGGCCATTCAGTCTTCAGTTAGCCTGGATGCCACTGCCGCCTCCCAAGTGCAGGATCAATGCCACTGCACTCTGAAGTGTGATCAGAATCTGAACCACGACCAGAAAAAGCAGTGATGCGGACTGGCTGCAGCTGGCATCAGGAAACACACCAAGGATACAACCAGGGCCCTGGAGATCCTCCTCCGTAACCCAGGGCTTCGCCTGAGCAGAGGCAGCTCCAGAGAGGAGCTGGACACCAAGCTTCCCCTGAGAGCAGAGAGGCGCCCTGGCACCACCGCCGAAGGAAGCTCCCAGGAGCCCTCCCCGCGCCACGCGGTGCACGCTGGGGTACCGGGAGGCGGGGGTCGCTGGGACAATAAAGGCGCATTGTAGCCGTACATCCAACCAGTGGCAGCACCCGCTCGCGCCCCAGGTGGACACAGCAGCCTTCCTACCACCCAGTAACAGCACATCCACTACTCAGGTGCATGTGCAGCATGAACTGAACAACCACGCTGGGCAACAAGAAGTCGCAAAGTTCCATAAAGTAGAAACAGGACAAGCAACACTGATCACAACGCAATAAAACAAAATTAATAATGTGGTCAAAATACGAAAAATTGCTTCCACCTAGAAATTTTAGAACCTTCTACTAAACCACACTTGGGTAAAAGGGGAAATACAAACTCAAATCATAGAATTTCTTCATAAAAATGAAAATGAAATTACTACATATCAGAACCTAAAAGTGTGCTTAAATCAGAGAAAAATTCAGACATAAAAACACTTAATACAAAGTAATAAAGGTAAGTGCATTGTATTCCCAACTCAAAATGCTAGAAAAAAAACAAAGGAGGCACATGGAGAGAAACAACAAAGATAAAAGGAGAGGTTGATGAGGTGGAGAACAGAAACCACATGCCTATAATAAAAAATTAAAACCCTGCTTCTTTAAAAGAAATGAAATATACACACTACTAACTAACCTAATTAAGGAAAAAGACATAAAAAATATTGTATACTTGCGTAAGTATACAAAGTAAAACATGATAAAAGGGAAATAACTGTTAGAGAAAAAAAATTTTTTTTTTTATATCAAAGTGACTTTACACATCTTTGGGCAAATAAATTTCAAAATGTAGATGAAATGAATAGCTGCCTAGGAAACTACGATTCACCAAAATTGACCCCAGGCCTTCCCTGGTGGTCCAGTGGTTAAGACTTCACACTTCCACTGCAGGGGGCGCGGAGGATCCCGCATGCCGCCTGGCGTGGCCAAAAAAAAAAAAGAAGAAAGAAAAAGGAAAACAAAATTGACCCCAGTAGAGACATAAAGCATAAACAAACCAACTTCCATAGAAAAATATAGAGAAAGTTAACACGGAACCATCATTCAAAAATATATCAGGCCCAGATAGTCTCACAGGAGATTTTTTTTTTTTTTACCAAATCTTGAATGAAAAGATAATCCAAACGGCATATAAATTTTTCAAGAGAAAATGAAGAAAAATTTTCACACTTTTGGTTTTGATTCTCACATGAACCAAACATAATGCTGCTAAATAGCACAAAAGAAAGTTTGTGTCTCCTTTGAACATTAATGAAAGTCCCAAATAAAGTATTACCACAGTCCAATACCACGCTAAAAAAAAAATAACATACCTTCCAAAGACACACAGATGGCCGAAAGGCACATGAAAAGACGCTCAACATGGTCAACCATCAGAGAAACGCAAATAAAAACCACAATGAGGTATAACCTCACACCTGTCTGAATGGCCATCATCAAAAAGACCACAAATAACAAATGTTAGTGAGGATGTGGAGAAAAGGGAACCCTCCTCCACTGTTGGTGGGAATGTAAATTGGTGCAGCCACTGTGGAAAACAGTATGGAGGTTCCTCAAAAAACTGAAAATAGAACTAACTACTGTATGATCTGGCAATTCCAAATGAAAAACTTCAAAAAGATATATGCACCCCAATGTTCATAGCAGCATTATTTACAATTGCCAAGATATGGAAGCAACCTAAGAGTCCATCAACAAATGAATGGATAAATAAGATGTGGTGTATATATACAGTGGAATATTACTCAGCCATAGAAAAGAATGAAATTTTGCCATCTGCAACATGGATGGACCTGAAAGGTATTATGCTTAGTGAAATAAGTCAAAGAAAGACAAATACTATACGATATCACTTATATGTAGAATCTAAACTATACAACAACTAGTGAATATAACAAAAAAGAAACAGATGTAGAGAACAAACTAGTGGTTACCAGTAAGGGGAGGGAAGGGGGAGGGGCAAGATAGAGGTAGGGGATTAAAAGGTACAAACTATTATGTATAAAATAAATATACTACAAGGATATATTGTACAGGGACTTCCCCGGCAGTCCAGTGGGTAGGACTCTGCGCTTCCACTGCAGGGGGCATGGGTTCGATCCCTGATGAGGAACTAAGATCCCACATGCCGTGGCCAAAAACAAAAACAAGAAAAGGATATATTGTATAGCACAGGGAATATAACCAATATTTTATAATAACTATAAATAGAATATAACTTTTAAAAACTGTTAACCAGTATATTGTATACCTAAAACATAATACTGTAAATCAACTATACCTCAAAAAAACTTTTTGACAACTAAAACAAAACAAAACCATAACCAAGTGGGATTTACTCCAGGAATATATTCCATATTAGGAAATCCATAAACAAAGTTTACCATATTAATATATCTAAGGAGAAAAATAATACAGTTCAATGGGTATTATAAAAGCATTTGACAAAAAAATCAACAATTCCTAATTTTAAAAAATACTCATGAAAACATGGATTGATGAATACTAAGCACACACATTAGTCCTTATATATCATCAAACCAAGTGGGAACCAGCAGGGACCCTATCAAGGTCAGGAATAGGGCTTCCCTGGTGGTGCAGTGGTTGGGAATCCAGTCTGCCAGTGCAGGGGACACAGGTGCGAGTCCTGGTCCGGGAAGATCCCACATGCCATGGAGCAGCTAAGCCCATGTGCCACAACTACTGAGCCTGTGCTCTTGAGCCCGTGCACCACAACTACTGAGCCCATGCATCCTAGGGCCCACGTGCCACAAATACTGAGCCCGCGTGCTGCAACTACTGAAGCCTGCATGCCTAGAGCCTGTGCTCCGCAACAAGAGAAGCCACTGCAATGAGAAGCCCACGCACCGCAATGAAGAGTAGCCCCCGCTTGCCGCAACTAGAGAAAGCCCGCACGCAGCAACAAAGACCCAATGCAGCCAAAAATAAGAATAAAAAAAAAAAACAAAAACAAACAAGCAAAAGAAGCAACTTATGGGATGCAGTGAAAGCAGAGCTTGGAGGGCAACTGGTGGCTGTAAATCCTATGCTAGAAAAGAAAAAGCTTGCAAATTGTTTTACAGCAAGAACTATCAGAGCACATTCACGTGGTAAACAGAAATGATGCAGTAGACGGAGGACTGAAGATTCAGAAGACGAAGCCCTTGAGAACAGCCAGTACGGGGAGGAGACTGACCTTGGAACCACCATGGGAGGTGCCTATGATCCCTTGTTTGTACAGAGGAGGGGGACGGGAGATCACGAGGGATGCATGAGGCGGGGAGAGCAGGGGGTGGGGGTTTAAGAAAAGAAAACGTGGAACAGTCCTGACAGTGAAGAATCACTGGCTACAGAAAGGTCAAGGTTGGCCTGGCAAGGGACCCACAGTAGCATAAACTTGAAGTGAGATCACGCAAGGTGGCTGTTTCCCTCCAGCCACGTTCTGTGGCTCAGGCATAAGCAGACTGGGGTTTATCAGTGCTGGATTCTGCCCAGAGGGTATGAGGGAGGAGCAAGGGGAAGAGTTTAACGATGTCTGGAACATAAGGCCATGGAGCCTACGCCGTCCGCAAGCAGGAAGACTTGGCAAAAGGTGGGACAAGGATGGTTATGCAAGCGACCAGTGGTTAACACCTCTGGAGGAGAGGTCCCAATGGGGCCAGCAGACTGCTGAATGCAGAAGGTACCGAAATAATTGAGATGGTCAGGGAAGAACCACGGTAGGAGAGCAGCGTGCTTGAAACTGAGATTCTGAAGTCGGCAGAGTTACAAATCATGGCAAGGCCTAGGGGGCGACCCTGGGAACGTGTGGAGGGTGCAGGAAGAGCTTGGTGGAGCCCCCGCCCCAGGCCCCCCACTCACCTATTGCCTTTTGGCAGTCGAAGATCGTAAAGCCACCATGCATACACGCTGCCAGGAGCAGGTGGTGGTGGAAAGGGTGCCACTTGAGTCTCCACACCCCGCCCTGCATGGGCACGTCCGCCAACGGCTGCTTCACGCTCCGAGTGTCCCAGAGAAGAACGTGCTCGTCGTAGCTAAAACCCATCGACCGCGGAGGGCGTGCAGGAAAGCCAGGCCCCGGGGCAGCAGGGGTCACCTCCCGGAAGACCCGGCCCACTTCCCCTCCAGGACACGGCTGCTTTCCCAAACCCCGACGCCCGCACTCTGGGGGGAGAGTCGGCCCAGTCAAGCACCACAATGGTCAACAGGAGGAAAGGAAGCGACAGTGCAGGAGGAACCCGTGTGCACGGACCCTAGGGGACTCACCTTCCCGTGGCCAAGACGTTCTCGCAATGGGGGCTACTCTGGACGCTGCACACGCCCATGGAGTGTCTGAGAGCGAAGGGTGAGCCTGAGCAAGCGCCCGGCAGCCCTGCTCCTCCCGCGGAAGGCCGCGGCGGGGCACGGAGGGCTGGCCCCCCACGCCGAGCACTGGCCCCTCGGTGACTTACCTCCTGCTTGTGAACACGGGTGTGCCAGGGGTCCTGGTGTCCCAGCCTTTCAGAAGGCCATCGTCCCCACCTGCACGGAAACAGAAACACCCACTGATGAGGAAGGGCAATGACAACAGGACCTGGCCGTTTCTCAGGGAATGGGTTTATGTCTGGAAATTCCCATGGGTGGCTTTTCTCGGGTTTCAGGCTGCCACAGGCAGGGGAGCCCCAGAAACAGTCACCCCTGTGCTGTAACCGTGTCTTCAGACACCTGCAGGGAAGAAGGGAAAGACAGAGGCTACACTCCCGTAGGAAAAGGGCAGACCTTTTATGGGGGCAGAATGACCAGGTCACACAAGACTCAACCCTTCGGGCTCCTGATGCCAGGAACCAGAGCGGCCCCGTCGAAGGGCTCTGAACAGACCTGCGTGCAGGAGGCAGCAGACGAGGAGGCTTTGTAAGGTTCTGGAACCTCTGACACACCGCCATGTGTTTTAAAGAGAAATGCCCTTTGTAACCTTACAGTAAAAGAGCCCTGTGCTTGTTTGGGGGAAACTGAAAGGATAGAAAGAACAAGGGAGCTGGTGCCCTGATCCACAACCAGTCTTTGAAGAAAAACAACATCAAGATAGAATGTCATGGTATCTCAGGGGAAGGGAAGAAACACTGAAGAGGAAGACCTACAGAGAGGACAAAAAGGAGCAAAAAGACAACCACGTCAGCCTGAAACTCCATCCGTCCATCATCTACCACCCACCCACCCACCCATCCATCCATTCACCCATCCATCCATCCATCCATCCACCATCCATAAGCCATCCATCCACCCCCCCACTCAGCCACCCACAGGTACTTACTGAGCACACCACAGATCCCCGTATCAGACACGACGGATGGGGGATGAACGTGGTCTGTGACAAAGCGGATCACAGAGTCGGTCCATCCGGGCACTGAGCCTGCGTGTGAGCCTCAAACACAAGCTGCCGTTCTGTGGCAAATCTGTGAAGAGAACTGGTGTGGCTTCTTTACACACCAGTCTCTCCTCTTTCTCTCACACTCCACATTTGCTCCACCAGGAAATCCTACTGACTGACCTTCACACAAAGCAGTCTTCCTACTTCTCCTCCTCTCCACGGCTCCCACCTTAGCCTGAGTCATTCTCATACCTCACCTGCACGGCAGGTCTCCAGCCTATACCCTCACCCCCTTGCAGTCTACACTCAACATATTAGCTGAAGGGATCCTCTTAAGTTTGCTTTTTAATTTATTTTTAAAATTTATTTATTATTATTATTTTTTGGCTGCATTGGGTCTTCGTTGCTGTGTGCAGGCTTTCTCTAGTTGCGGCGAGCGGGGGCTACTCTTCATTGCGGTGTGCAGGCTTCTCATTGTGGTGGCCTCTCTTTGTTGCGGAGCACAGGCTCTAGGCGCACGGGCTCAGTAGTTGTGGCTCGCAGGCTCTAGAACGCGGGCTCAGTAGTTGTGGCGCACGGACTTAGTTGCTCCGTGGCATGTGGGATCTTCCCGGACCAGGGCTCGAACCCATGTCCCCTGCATTGGCAGGCGGATTCTTAACCAGGGAAGTCCCGGATCCTCTTAAATTTTAAAATGTAAGTCGGGAAATGTCATTCCTCTGTTCAGTATCCTACAATGGCTTCATTCCACTCCGAGCAAAAGCCCAAGTCCCCCCGTGCGGCCTGTAAGGCCCCGTGCCCTGTCTCTGTGACTCCTGATCTTGCCTTCTCTATTCTACCGCTCACTCATGTCATTCTGGCCAGACTGGCCACTCGCTACTCTGAACACACCGGGCTCTGTGATGGCACAGTCTGCACCTGCTTGCAGCACCTGATGCCCTCGGCCTGTTCTAGCTTTCTCCTTTCCAAAGCACCTGTCACCTACGGTGCATATTACGCTTAGCGTTCACTGTCTATCTCCCTGCAAGCGACAGAAGTGCAATGAAGGCAGGGACTGCTGTCTCTTGCTCACGGATGCCTCCTGAACCCCTAGGACAGTGCTTGGCACGCAGGAGGTGCTCAACAGATGTTTGCTGGATGAATGAATTGGTGTTGAATTATTAAATCACTGTCCTACTACACCCTTGCTCTGAATTAGCTAAGCCTCAAGGCAGAAGAACTAATCTACAAATGAGAGCTCAAAAAATTAAATCTTTATCGTTCCCCCTGAGTCTGTTCAAGGGTGTGACAGCAAAAACTCCAGAAAGGATCCTCTCTCAGGGGAAAAGCATTAAACACAAAATCATAATCAGGATGAGCGGGACTTCCCAGGCGGCCCAGTAGTTAAGAATCCACACTTCCAATGCAGTGGGCTCGGGTTCGATCCCTGGTCAGGGAATTAAGATCCCGTAGGCCGCACAGTGCGGCCTAAAACATTAATCAATTGATTGATTAATTTTTAAAAAGAAGAAGAGAAAACCAACAAGACACAGACTCACGGGAGCGGCGAGCGGACAGAGATGTGTGATTTGGGTGAGCAGACCCTGTCCCGGGGCCGGGACATCAGGGAGGCGCGGGTGTGTGGCAGGGCAGCACGGGGCGCATGGGGCTCAGCCGGAGCCCCGCGGAGTGAGGCGCTGGGAGCAGCCCTGCACGAGCGCTGCGGTGCTGGCGAGACAACGCAGAGACGCTCAGGAAACAAGGTCTGGTTAAACCACCGAAACACAGTGTTTGTGGAAGACACACAGTAAGTGAGTCAGGAGAGCAGCAATGCGGAGCGAGAGGAGGATCCAGACAGAGGTCAGAGGACGGCGAACACTGTGGTCAGAGGGAAAGGAGCCCAAAAGCAGAAGGGAGAGGAGCCAGAGGAAGAAGGGGCAAGTCCAGATGGCATGGCGTTGATGACCCAGGGAAAAGAACGTGCGGGAGCGAGGGGTCGGGCACGCGAACACCGCGGAGAGGCCAAGACGAGGCCGATGTGTGCCCTGGACTGGGCGCCCGCTGTCCCTCAGCAGGGGCTTCTGGGGGCCCAGGGAGATCGTGCAGCACCCTGACAGGCCAGCAGAACAGCCCTGCAGCCCTGGCCTCCCCGTCTCGCCCTGGAGCTCAGAACACTACCAGCAACTGGACGCAGAAAGGGATACGGGCGCAGACGGCTTCTTGCCTCTGCAAATTTGGCAGCTCCTCTTCTGTCTTCTCTCAGAGACCCGTGCCCCGGCCTGCCGTGCGCATGAAAGGAGCTGACCCGAACTACCCCGTTCCCACGGCAGCACCTCGCTCCACACACACCACTCTCAATACCAGGAAGTCAGCCCTCTCTCTCCCTCACGCTTCCCTTTCCCCAGGAAGATAAGCTACTCCAAAAGGGAACAGACAAGCCTGAAATGCATGACAAGTCAATACTGGACCCAAAGCACCAGGTGGAAAGCAAGGAGTTCCCACTGGATTTCCGAGCGTGAGAAGAAGCATCCAACACTCAGAGCAATGGCGGGGGGCAGCGGCTCCCAAGGGGGCTGCTCTAACACCGGGGGCACTGCCACCCAAGACCCTGCAGTGCCTGCAGCAAACTGCACTTCACTCTCCGAGGAGCAGCTAAGTGAACACCAACTACAGCTTCTGCCCCAGAAAACAGACTCTCCGAAAAGGTCTTTGAGATCCCAACGTGGCCAGAATGACGCCCTTGGCCCGTGCCTCCTCAGCAAGTCTTCAGAGACGGGCGCCCAGCGGAGGAGTACCAACCTGAATACACGACTTCCGTCTGCCAGTAATCGAAAGCAGCAGCCCAGGCCTCAAAGTGATGGGCCTGCCACGTGCCCACGGCCTGCATTCCTGGCCCTGCCTGGTACGCCTGCAGGAGATGGAGCTGCCCGCTGGAGTCGCTGCTAATGATCTTCAAGGGCTGGTCACCGGCCCTAGACACAGGGAAGCAGTGGGGAAATCTGGCTGAAATATATCCACTGACCCAAACTCACCGCCTCTTCTGGCTCCCAACCAGTGACCCTTTATGCCCCCAAGACCTGTCACAGAGAGGCTCTCCAGGACCTGGTACAGGGACACGCCTCTTAAGAGGCTTGCCTGGGCAGAGACCAAAGCTACCAGTAGCTTGTCAAAATAAACCAGGGTCAGCTTCTCCTGATGAAAACACTCTTTTCAGATGAGGACTGGCAGTGATACGCCCAGGCTTGGGGAGCCACAGTCAAGGCTAGCACGAGGTGGCTTTCCTTCTCTCTTGCATGAAAATAGGACGGGACCCTCAGAGGAAGGACAGGCCCGTCACCGCTGGCCCTCACCTTCCGGCTTTCCCAGTGGACCAGTCCAAGGACAAGGCCAGACACTGCTTTTCCAGGGCAAAGCGGGAGAACGGCTGTAGTGTGTAAGAGTTCTGCTGGAGAGAAAAGAACGCCATCAAAGGGGAACAGCCCCGGAACCCTGAGAAGACTATTCCCCTGGCTTGGGTATGCCATGCTTTCCTCATCTACTCGGCGAACAAAGTGTGTCAGTCACTCACTCACAGCAGAACCTGAGGACAGGGACTTCCCTGGTGGCACAGTGGTTAAGAATCCGCCTGCCAATGCAAGGGACACGGGTTCGAGCCCTGGTTCGGGAAGATCCCATGTGCCGTGGAGCAACTAAGCCCGTGTGCCCCAACTACTGAGCCTGTGCTCTAGAGCCCGCGAGCCACAACTACTGAGCCCGTGTGCCACAACTACTGAAGCCCGTGGACCTAGAGCCCGTGCTCTGCAACAAAGACAAGCCACCACAACGAGAAGCGCGCTCGCAGCGACGAAGACCCAGTGCAGCCAAAAAATAAATTAAAAAAAAAAAAAGAACCTGAGGACACTGCAGACGGCCCAGGCCCTCCAGGAGCGCTCACACCTGAAGGAGGACTTTCCCACACATGTGACCCCAGGGGAAGCAGGTCTCTGCTTCTCAGACCCGTCGCTGTCCAAGCCCTCCTGGAGACTACTGCAGGCTCCAGGGAGCACCGCTGGTGCGGGTTCCCCACTGCCTCCAGGGACAGAGACAAGGAGAACTTTCCTCTGATTCTCTTTCAGAAGCCACAGCTAGCCATTAAAATGCTGTTTCTCTTTTCTGAGGTCCAAGTTTTACTATCTAGGCAACCTAGACAGCGCTCAGCTCCATCAACAGGGTTCCAGCAGCTGCATCCTCTCTTGGGTTTACCTGTTCCTGCCTCCAGCTCTGGTTCTAGATATCCTCCCCAGATATTTCTTCCCTCTTTCCTAAGACAGGGCTGCTGCTCTCAGCTGGCCTGAAGCAAGGACCTTGCTATACAAGCCCTCAGGTGCTGTGAATCCAAGACCAGCTGGACCTCTGCTCCAATCCCACTTGCAGCACCTACATTAGAGTGGGTCCCCCCACAGACAGGGCACGGTCTTGTGGGCTGTTTCCTTCAACCCACTATATGCCTTCCCTGTCCCCTCCCTCCCCCAACATGTGGTCATTTTACAAATGCACGGTACAGGATCACTGTCAGATGCTTGGGAAAATACACGTAGGAATCACGTGCTCTCCTAATTATCAATGAGAAACGCCACTTTCACCCAGTAAATGCGCTGCTCTCCTCAGCCCCAGCATCATCAACCCAAGATGCTGGCCCAGGCTTTCCTTACAGGACTTTCAGGTCCAGTGAAAGCCCCTCTGCTGATGACACACAAGGTGTCCTCCCCTTGGAGTTAGATACAGAACCCAATAACTCAAAATTGACCCTGTGCTACCTTAGAATGTTTTATGGTAAAGTTCACCGTTGAACAGAAACTGTCCTAGAAAAATGTTTGTATCAGCACAGCCTCCCTCCCAAACCCCCTCCATCCAGGTTCCTTCCACCCTCCACTAAGCCTGCCCCAGTCACTCACCTCGGATCGCACCAAGCGGAGTAGCTCTATGGACCCAGCAGCCTCTGCCACTCCCAAGAGCGCATGGCCGGCCACAGCAATGTGGCACCTGAGGAGAGAACACACATGCCGGTCACAACACAGGATGTGCCAGAGTACAGGAGAACACTATGCGCCCCAGTAACTCATTGTTTAAATTTCAGCTCCGGGGAAGTCCCTGGCGGTCCAGTGGTTAGAACTCTGCGCTTTCACTGCCCAGGGCCCAGATTCGATCCCTGTTAGGGGAACTAAGATCCAACAAGCCGCGCAGCACGGCCATAAATAAATAAATGTATTTACTTCAGCTCCAAAACCAGGTTGGAGCTTACAGTTCTGTTCCAACAAGATCACCCAGCTTAGGAAGCAGAAAACTAGCCTCACTTCCCAGACTGACAGTACCTGTAGGGCTTGGAAACTGAAAAGGGAAACGAGCCCCGAGTCTACAGCATCCTCCAAGTGCCAACAGGCAGGCAGGACAGCACAGTGAAGAAATGAACCCAAACTTCAGACACTTCCCCGTCCTGTTGAATGCTGTCAGGCAGCAGGCTCCTCTGACTAAACAATTAGGTACTCATGACAAATTCCAAACAAGGGGAACGGTTATCAAACTTGTACCATTTCATGTCCAGGATCGCCGAAGTATCTCTTCTTTGGACCTCAACCAGGGGGCAAGAAGAGCTGTCCTCATTGAAACTATACAGGTAGAGACGACCAAAACGAATTTGAGGCTCATCAACATCCAGTCCACTCTACAAAAAATGCAAATGTGTTCTCTGATTACCTTAATAAATACTGAGGAACCCAAGGAATGGGAAAAGGGACTGAGGGAAAGAAGAGGTTTGCCAAGACTCCGGACCTCTGCCTGGAAGCAGCACCGATGATTTTCCGAGCTGGAGAAACGTCTCTTCTCTTGTATGTGATTAATGAGTAGGTGGATAAACCCTGCTGGGCCCAGGATGGGAGGCTCCTTCTAAATGGGGGGGGGCCAATAGGGAGGAGCTACAGTTACGGTCCCCACAGGGCACAGTTTGCCTGGGAGAGTCCTGGCTTAGGCCTGTTGCTCCGGTGCCATTTTTCACTCTTAAAAGTGTCCTGGTTTGGATCCGCATAGCTACATGCCTTCAAGAGATTACGTACAGCTCCTATGAAATTCCATTTTCTTTTTGCTCTAGACTTCATCCATAACCTTGACGACGCCTGCAGAGAGACGACATCCCGCTTTCAGGATGCCCTGTCTCTAACCTACATTCTGGCCACAAGGCCAAGGTCGCATCCACACCTCCTGAACGACTCCACACAAGACTTTTTCCCTTTCAGCCTCCCCCGCAGCAGATCACAGAGGTCTCAAAGCCTGTGGTCGGCTCTGCCTCTCACGAGCCTTTTCTCGCCCTTCTTGAGAGAGGAGTTCGAGTCTGGGGCTTTAGGTGCTCGGGAAATGCCACCTGAGATCGCAGACCTGCAAACCTACGGTGAAGACCTCCCTAGGCCAGGATGGCCCCGCGCACCTTGCTCTCCGGGTCGGCGGGCTGGTCCTCCGGCTTCCGCAGCTGGTAGGTGCCGCACGCCAGCAAGTGCCTGCAGCCCTCCAGCGGGCACCACTCCACCGAGTCCACGGTGTGCTCCGTGTCCACCGCCTGCAACAGCCGGACGCGACTGCCGGCCGCCCAGCATTCGGAGAAGGACGCGGCGGCGACCGGGGTGGCGGACAGCGGGCGGCGGAGAAGTGAGGAAGCCAGGCTGACAGCAGGGTCCCCGCGCCCGCGGCGCCAAGAAGGTGCACAGCCCAAGGGGCGGTACTTCTCCCACTTCCGCCGTCGTCCCCATGACGCCTTCCGGGGAGGGACTTCCGGCCCCCGTGGACGCCAGCGTGAGGCCGAGATCTCACGCCCCCTGCCGGCCGGGGGACCTCGACTGGACCCACGTGCCACGGCACGGCGCGCCCACTGCCGTGGCGGCGAGACGCGGGCCTGGGAGGGGACAGCCAAGCGTCCAGCACAAGAGTCACGGGCGAGCTGGGCTCTGAAGGGGGAGCAGAGGAAAGCAGGGCATGGAGGTGGGGTGTGCAAGGGGCCTGGGCGTCCAGGGAGCAGAGTTCAGGGTCTGACCCAAAAGGGCTGGGCCTGGGCTGCCCTCCCTCTCCCTGGTCATGTCCACCCCAAGGAGCTGCCCATAGGGCAGGAAGCGCGGCGCATCGGTGGGCGCACATCTGCCTGCCAGGACAGCAGAGAAAGGAGACAGGGTCGGCCACAGGGCCCCAAGCACGGGTGGTGGACGGGAAGGTGGACAGAGGGCATGGAGAAGAGCCAGCGTCTGAACCCCAGGGGCAGGGGTCTGTGTGCCAGTTAGATTTAGGATGAAGGGGAGGACACCCAGCACAGCCACGATCTGATTTAGTAAACCAAGTATGTGCCGACAGCATTCAATAAAGTCAGTGAACTCTACAGAACAGGTTTGGGGAAGGCAATTGTCTGATATTGTTATGGATTGAATTGTGTCCCCGAAAAAGATATGTTGAAGTCTTATCTCCAGTACCACAGAATGTGACCTTTGGAAACAGGGTCTTTACAGAGGTACTCCAGTTAAAATGAGGTCATTAGGGTGGCCCTAATCCAGTATGACTGGCATCCTTAGGAAGGGGAGATGTGGTCTGTTAGACACCAACGGAAGACAATGTAAAGACTGGTAGGTCTCTAAGAGGCAAGCACTGCCTGAGGCTGCTGGAAGCTGGGAGAGCCTGGAACAAACCTTCCCTAGAGCCTTCAGAGGGAGCATGGCCCTGCCCACACCTTGATTTGAGAATTCTGGCTTCTAGGACCTAGACCATACATTGTTTTCAGCCACCAGCTTGAGATAATTTGTCATGGCAGCTCCAGGAAATGGGACAAGACTGAAATCCACATGGATACCTGGGTAGTTAGCCTGTGGTTTTTAAAGTGGTTTCTATCGCTAGAGATACAGATACCAGTCAGCAGCTCAGACGGCAGCTGAAGCAGAGAAGCAGAAAAGGTTGGTCAGGAAGCAACAGGACACCCTGAAATGGCTGAGCCACACATCTTGATTTGATCTGGTACAAAAGGCAGTCAGGCCAAGCAGCCCCCTACACCTCGCTCCAAACAGGTAAGAAACATGGCCCACGTTTTAACCATGAATGAATGTTGAACTTGCAGACGCTCTCAGATGTGTGGCTACAAAAATCAAGAGGTTCGGGGCCTTCAGAAGAGAAAAGAAACCAGGGGCTGGGTGTCAAATAAAGAACAAGGGAAGCAAAGGGGAATAAAAACACTGGCAGCTTCACGAGGGCATCCACTCTAGGAGCCTTGATATGAGCAAACCCTAGGCCCCCATGGCCTCCACCCTCTTAGCTCCAGCCCAGACTCAGAGTCTCTAACAAGTAGCACAAGACACAGCACCATGAGGAGGGGACAGCCACCAGCTACAGCACCAGCTCCTGCAGCCACGCTGGACAGCGATCCCCAGGTCAAGGCTATTCCAGATGAGCCATGAGCCACGGCAGCAAGCACCCGGGATCAGGACCCAGCGTGGCATCCTATGGGTCGGCCGACACTCTGGCACTTCCCTTTCAATGTAATTTTCCGAGGAACAGCTGACCACAGGACAGTCCTGGTCAGGGAACGTAAACAGGCTGGAGGGCCGACCTGGCCACTCCCCAAAGGACACAGGCAAGACACACAGCCTGTAGCCCAGGGCCTCCTCATCCCAGGAGCCTGTTTTTAAAAGCAGACTGAGCACACTCAGGGCCCCATGCCTGGAAGACTACCCAAACCTCAACACGCTGCTCTACACCGGATTCCCCACCCCCATGGGCCTGGCCAGAGCTGGCCTCTGAATTGGGAGTTATCCCGGCCCTGGGAACGTCCCGAGGGCTCGGGCCAGCTGTGGTCGGTAGGACAGTCTCTCAGGACCACACAGCCTCTTCTCTGACAGCTTTCTGAGCCCCCACTGCTGCTCAACCTGGGGTCTCGGGGAACCCGGAGCAAAAAACCCCAACCTGGAAGAGGCACCACAGCTGACCTGCACGGTAGCAAGGTCTTCTCAGCAAAAACCCGTGTGGGCACGTGGAGTCCCTTCACCTGCAGAAAACCCCTCCCTCGGGGTTGGAACTGAGCCTTCCCGCCTGCTCCCCGCATGTTGCTATCACCCATTTCCCCAGTCCTGTTCTCCAGGACGCACTGCCCAGGAGGCCTCCAAGTTCTGCAAAAGAAGCTACGGAAAGCTCAGCTCAGTTCACAGACCAAAGGCCACAAAGGGGCTAGCCCCAGCCAGGGAAGCAGAGCACACACAGGGCGTCCTGGGAGATTGCAGAAACGCTGCAGAAAGGAGGGCATGGCAGGAGCCTGCAGGACCAACGTGGGGCCAGGGATGACCCAAGACGGACGCCAGCCTTCACTCTCCCTGGAGACCAGCAAGTTCCCAGCCACACCACCCAGCTCGTGGCCCCCAGGTGGCTTGGCCAGGTGTACAAGACGCTGCCCAGCCCTGAGATCTGCGGCTCCCAGAAGGAGCACAGGAAAGCAGTTCTCACCCCTGGGGCTGCTCCAAGTCGCAGGCGGACCTCAGCAGTCCTGCTGGGAGAAGCCCCCCGCCCCGCCCCGAGCTCCCAGGCACCCAGTGCATGAGTTCAAAGGGGCCGAGAACAGGGGCCAAGCAACTAACCACCCTCAGCAGCTCCTGCCACAGGACACGGACAGGTCTGGGTCTCCTTCACGCTCCCACGCAGCCTGGGGGTGGGGAGGGCAGCCCGCGCACCCGCACCCACACCCACACCCACACCACGGATGCCGGCCAAGGCAGAGAGCAGACAGCAGCCAGGACGCCGGGCGGTCCCACCCTTTACTTTGCCCCAGCCCGGGCGGGCCGCCCTCCTCGGCTCAGCCGCCCGGAAAGTGAGTGTTACAGCAAATGACCCTATTTGTACTTTCTAACCCTCCCGCTGCCTCCCCCCCAAAAAAACTGTACATGAGTTTACAAACATATTAACATATAAATAATGAGAAGCGTCCCGGGGGGCCTCCCAGCTGTCTCTGCTCTGCGGCGCGCGGGGGGGCCTCCGGTGGCGGAGCAGGGGCAGGGGCAGGTGCAGCCCCCCTGGTGGCCCCGGTCCAGCCGCCAGCCGCGCCCGCAGCCTGGGGAGATGAGAAGCCACTTGACCGGCCGGTCATCGCTCCGGCTCAAGCTCGTGCTGCAAGGGGCGCCTCTTCTCCCGGCAGTGCTTCTTGTGGGCTGGCCAGTCCTTCTGCTGGCACTGGGAGCCGCAGTAGCGTGCCACCTGGCAGCGCCCGCAGATGTTGAACTCCCGGAGCTGAAAGGACACAGAAGAGCGGCGCTCTGGTCACACGGCAGACCTGTGAGGACCTGGCCACCCGTGCGCCGAGGCCGGAGGGTCTGGGCCCCGGTCAGGCAGTGACAAAGGAACGGCCACCGCAGGGGAGAAGCCGCGAGAGGGCAGTCCTAGGGGAGGCGTGGGGCTCCGCAGGGTCGAGCCTCCGGCCCGGCTCCCCCACCGCGCACCTGCTTCTCGATCATCGTGCAGGGCGGGTAATGGCACTCGTAGTAGGTGCAGGACGTCTCCTCCTCCTCCACCACGTCCCCGTTGGCGTTGTAGTACCGGGTCACGTTCAGGACGGGGAACTGTTCCTCTATGGGGTCCGTGGGCAGCTGCTGAATCGCCAGCCAGTATAAGCTTTGCTCCCTTAAAGAGAGAAGCAGGCGCTTCAGGATGCCTTGGCCAGGAAGGGTCAAGGTATGGAGGTGACGATGAGTGACCCCAGGGTGGACCAGCTGCTTCCTCTTCTCAGGCTGCCCCGCCCCCAGTTTTGCAGCTTGACTCTCCTTTGGCCCATCCCACTGCCTGGGCTCACCTCTCCGTAACATCCAGTATGTAGCCTGTTTCATCTTCCCACTAAAAGGCACAGGGCAGGGCTTTGTCTGCCTTGCTCGTCAATCTCCCCAACGCCTGGGACGGCTGCACACAAGACAGGCACGGAGATCACGTGCTCGCGGCCCCAGAGGCGCCCACATCTGCCCCTGGTTGGTCTGCCTGCCTGATTGCTGTGAGCTGCTCTACACCCCCCTGAACACTTCTCTTGCTGGACGGGGCCAGAAGCTTGTAAGTGCCCGCACCTGCCCCACAAGAGGCACAGGCGGTGGGGTGAGCACAGGCCCGCCCTGGGGCTGGCCCCCAAAGGAGGCACCTCCCGCACTCTGAGAGTAAATGGATGGGTGGACCAGCCCCTTCCACCCACCCACCCTCTCTGGGGACCAGGCCGGGAGGGACTTGGATAAAAAAGGGAAGGGTCTGGCACAGCACTGTAAATCAACTATACTTCCAAAAAAGAAAAAAGAAAAAGGGAAGGGTCACCCTCTTCTAAAGTGACAGACAAAAATTAACTCAAAATGGATCAAGGACCTAAATGTAAGACCCCAAACAATAAAACTCGCAGAGAAAACATAGGACAAAAGCTTCACAACATCGGATTTGGCAATAATCCTGGATATGACACCAAAGGCACAGTAACAAGAGAAGAAATAGGCAAATTGGACTCCATGAAAATTCAATTATTTTGTGCATCAAAAGAGACAATCAGGGACTTCCCTGGTGGTGCAGTGGTTAAGAATCCGCCTGCCAATGCAGGGGACACAGGTTCGAGCCCTGGTCCGGGAAGATCCCACGTGCCGCGGAGCAACTAAGCCTGTGCGCCACAACTACTGAGCCTGCGCTCTAGAGCCCGAGAGCCACAACTACTGAGCCCACATGCCGCAACTACTGAAGCCCACACACCTAGAGCCCATGCTCTGCAACAAGAGAAGCCACCACAGTGAGAAGCCCGCGCACAGCAATAAAGAGTACCCCCCGCTCACCGCAACTAGAGAAAGCCTGCGCACAGCAACGAAGACCCAATGCAGCCTAAATAAATAAATAAATAAAAACTTTAAAAAAAAAGAGACAATTAATAGAATGAAAAGGCAACCTATAGAATGGTAGAAAATATCTGCAAACCATATAGCTGATAAGGGATTTGTACCCAGAATATATAAAGAACTCTACAAGTCAACCAAAAAAACAAACGACCCAATTTAAAAATGGGTAAAGCATCTGAATAGATATTTCTCCAAAGAAGACATACAAATGGCCAAAAAGCACATGAAAAGATGCTTAACATCACTGATCATCAGGAAAATGCAACTCAAAACCGCAATGAGACCACCTCACACTCCTGGGATGGCTACTATCAAACAAACAGAAAACAAGTGTTGGTGAAGGTATGGAGACACTGGGACCTCTGTGCACTGCTGGGGGGAAGGTAAAATGGCACAGATGCTGTGGACAACGGTGTGGAGCTTCCTCAAAAAGTACCCAGAATTATCCTATGATCCTGCAATTCCACTTCGGGGTACACACTCTGAAGAATCAAAAGCAGGGACTCGAAGAGCTCTTTGTACAACTGTGTTCACAGCAGCATCATTCACGACAGACAAGGGGTGGAGGCAACCCAAGTGCCCACTGATGGATGATGGATAAACCAAATGTGCCATACACACACACACACACACACACACACACACACACACACGCAATGGGGTATTACTGATCCTTAAAAACGAAGGAAATTCTGACACATGCTATGACATGGATGAGCCTCAAAGACATAAATGAGGCGAAGTGAAATAAGTCAGACACAAAAAGACAAATGCCATATTAATCCACTCAGATAAGGTCCAAGGACTTGTCAATTCACAGAACAGTAGGTACCAGGGGCTGGCGGAGGAGATGGGTGGGGAATTAGTGTTTAATGGGGACAGAGCTTCGGTTTGGGAAGGTGAGAGTTCTGGAGACAATGGCAGGGTGATACACGACAATCTGAATTTGCTTAATGCTACGGAACCATGAACTTAAAAGTGGTTAAAACAATAAATGTTATCTGTATTTTGCCACAATAAAAAGATTTTTTTAAAGAAGAAAAGGGTGAAAGTCAGGATGTGGGAGAAAACTGGTTACTTTCTGAGCCCTCCAATGAAGTCCTGGAAGACAGAGGTGAGTTTCAGTCCCAGCTGGCTTTTGAAGGCAGAAAGGGAGGAAAATGCACCTTTGCAAAGAGCACCTTCCACGCGGCTGGGCCACCCTCATGGCCCCACTGAAGTGACGCCAGGAAAGCAGAGCAGAAGGTACACGCCTGGCAGGAGCTGTGCTGCCGAACCGCCCGCCTCACATATGGGGTGATTCCTACGAAGAGCCGCCGTGCGGAGGCCACTGAGTGAGACGGAAGGACACGTGACGCCGGGCCAGCGGGGAGTTCAGGCCACCCTTGGGCTGGCTCTGCCCCGACAGGTGGAGGACTGCTGACGGGCTGACCCCAGGCCTGCAAACTAAGGCCAACCCCAGCCCGTCTGCTCCTGGGACAACCAGCAGGGAGAGGTCCCTGGGGTGGTCCTGGGCCTCCTGAGAGTGGTCTGAAGGAGAATGGGGCAGCTGGGCCATGGCCTGGGGGAGACCACTGGTGGGGCAGCCCTGGGTGTAACAGACCCTTTTCCAAACAGGTCTTCTTAACTGTGGTCGCCTCATCTCACAACAATACATGGTGCTCAGATGGACAAATGCTGAGATCCCAGAAAGACAGACCCATCGCTGGGTGACACGGTGGGCAGCGTCCCTCCAGTGTCTGCGATGGGCAGCAGCAGACCTGCATGGAGCCAGGGAGGGTGAGCCCCAGGCCTGCCCTGAACCCCTGTGAGCGCTGGACAACTTGGGGGAAATCCACGGAGGCTGGTGTTCCGCTCAGCCGCCCTTACACTTGTCCTGATGACACAAGCTTCCTTCTGTTGATGAAAGAACCCTCCTGCCCCCAGCACGGAGACAAAAGTGACTCAAAACAAGCTGACTCCCCCACGCCGCCAGACACTGCTGAGGAAAGCGAGTGTGCAGCCCTGGCAGCTGCTTCTGAGACCTGGAGGTGGCTTTGTGGCTTTCCACATCTCAGCAGGGGAGCCATTAAGGGTCCTATCTTTGCTTCAGCCAAGTTGGGCTTAGTTTCTGTCACTTGCAACCAAAAGTCTAGACTCACATAACCTCCAGGAAGATGAAAATCCTAACCCAGCTATCACAAGAGGATCAGCCTCTAACAACAGAGCAGAGACCCCCAACGCCTGGAGACCCACCCCCTCCCCTCGTAGAGTTATGGACACTCCTCCAGAGCTGCAGCAGCATCGGATTGGATGTGGCCTTCTTACACCTGGGGACCATCCCCCACCAGCAAGCCCAGCTGGCCGGGCAATCCTGCCATTTCCTACCTCCAGTGCATGGGGCTCCACCGAGACCCCAGTGGTGACCACTGCAAAGGTTCCACCCAGTCTCCATCCTAAGAAACACTGACACCCCCGCACCGACCTCACCGACTTCTGCCTGTAGGGGAAGTCAGCACCTGTACCGCCAAAGTCAGGAAAAGCTGCCCAGGGGCCCGAGGAGATGCACAGAAGCCCTAGGGAGCCCCTAAATGATGCACACGTGGCCAGGGACACCCTGGCTCATTTTGGCTCCCATCCTGCGGGTCCCCCAGCTCTTCCTAAGGGCTCCATGAAGTCACAGAGGGGCTTGTTCCTGGGGCCATGGGAACTGCCCTCGGAGCATCCCCTCCACCCAAGTCCTCAGGACCAAGGAAAGGCGGAGGCTGAGCGGCCAACCCCCGAACCACACTGTCCTGCTTCCTTTAAACCACTGACCAGACAAGTTGTTTACAAAAGAGCATGACAGCAAGACCCATCTGTGTGCACAGGGGCACCCCTGAGATGGAGACGGCTCCTACATTTCAAGGGCGTCCTGCCCACCTACAGGGGACCGGCCCACATAACCCCTCTCCCCGCGAGAGCCAATTCAGAAGACCAGCCCAGAAAGATAAGCATCCAAGCGGTCTCCTCCCCCAGTGAAGAAAAAGAGGACCCCCGCACCTTGAGGGAAAACAGCCAAGGTCACCAAACCCACAGAAGCCTCAGAGCACAGAGTAGACGCGGGCCCCTCTCGGCAGTGAGCTTGGAGGGGTCGCCCTCAGGGGCATCTCAGCCACATCACCGGGCCCCAGGAAGACCCACCTCTGCTTGCTGGAGGTCTCCTCGGCTCTGGGCCGCCAGCCCCACGGCACCAGCTGCAGGTTGTCCAGGCGATTGTCCACAGTGACAGCGTTGAGGTGCACCACCTGAAAGCCGGGGGCGATGCCCCCCCTGTGCCGCTCCCTAGGAAACAGACAGTGCTCCAGGTGGGCTCCCAACCCTCCTGAACGCCTCAGCCGCGTGCCCTGAACTGGTCCCTTCTCACACCGACGGGACCCATCAGGAGCAAGGCTGCAGAGAGGAGCCCAGGTAAGTGCGTCTGTGGCCCGAACAGGACAGGCCACGTGCACAGCCCAGCCCCTGGATTTAAGAGCCAGGCTGCAGGAAGCCAAGGAGGGAACCCGAAACTGTCTCACACACAGCCTGGAGAATACCCCACTTGCGTGGTCCCAAGTACTTCGGAACCTCGCGGTTCACACAGAAGAGAGGAAGGTCCTTCCCCAACCCGGAGGAGGGGCCAGACCCCACCCCCCGCCCCCGAGGAGGCTGCGTCCCAAACACACCGAGCAGAAAGGGCGCTCAGCCTGCAGACTCTCTGGCTGCCCTGCCAGTGCCACAGGTCGCAAAGCAGCCACCCCTCCGGGATAGTGACAATGACACAGAATTAACTGGGAGACCCAGGGAAGGCACCGTCTGTCAACAAGGGGTCTGCTGGCTCCACGAGCCCCGTGCACCTCAGGGCTTGCGCAAACCCGACAGGGGAAATAAGCAGCTTGGAACACCCACCACAGCAGCTCATGAAGGAGCCTTCCCGACCCCCTTCCTCGGTTCTTGTCAAAGGCGTATGCAAATATCTTAGCACCATTTCCATCTGCGTCTACTTCCATCCGGGCCTGAGAAGAAACAAGAAAAAGCTCTGTTAAAAAGCCTCTGATTATCAACAACATTCCATATTAAAAAACAAGCCAGAGGGACAATCCCAGGCCTATTCCTGGGACCCTGGGGGTCTCCGGAGTCTCCCAGACACGTGGCACCAAGAAGCACTCTCCTCTTGTGGAGGCAAGACACGGTCACGAAGCACTCTTTGCAAAACATTGTGGACACAGAGAAATAAATCTTCCTACCCTTAAAAAAGAAAAAGCCCCCACCCAGTAAAAAATAGATAAGCCCTAGACCAAGTAAGTGTAAAAGGGTGACATCTGAGGTAAGAGCGGGTCCACAGACTTGTGGAAGGAGGAGTGGGAGGGGGAGGACTGGAGCCCGGACAGCTTCGTCAGGTAGGAACAGCGGAGGGCCAGAGACAGGGGGCAGCCCTGGAGAGACTCCCAGGGCACAGAAGCTTGTCCAACTGAACTCAATCACAAACATGACACAATGTGTCTCCTTTTCAGGAAGAGCCTGCAACCAGGCGGAAGTGGGGGAAGACCAGCATCGCAGAGGCGGTAGGGGGCTCCACGGGGCAGTGACAGACAGCTTGAGAGGCTCGCGTACCAGGTCTTGCCCTCGCATCACAGGGAAGAAAGCCCACCCCTTGTGACCCTCCCGGGCATGACTAAGGGCATGCCAGCAAAGGAACGGCGTCCTTACCTCAAAGGAGTAGCCCTCCACCAGTGGGATGTCCTGCTCATCTATCAGTGTGTACTTGGTCTGGAAATTAACGTTTCAAGACGTTACATTTGGAATCAGTACGAGGTACCGATAATAAGCAGGAGCGGCCCCTTGAGACTAAGCGAGGTCAGCAGGCGAGGGGCCGTCTATCCTGAAAGCAGGTAGAGGTGCCAAAGCCTGGTCCTTCCCCGCTCACGACCGCGCAGAGTCGCGGCATCAGGCTTCACTTCCCATCTGCTCGTGAAGAACCAAAAGAAGTGCCACAGGACTGGCCAGGTACTAAGCTGTGCATTTTAATGTGCTGATAAACCTAGTCCAAGAGTATGACGTCACTGGAGTAGAGAGAGGGGGCCGGGATTGAGGCAGAATATCCAGGTTTCAGTTAACATTTATTTTATTTATTAAGCCAGGCGGTCCTCACACAGATGCTCACTGAATCGTCCTTCCTACCTCTTTGTCTAAAATGTTCCAAATAAAAGTTTTAAGGGATGACATTAGTGCAATCAGTCACTGAGTTAGAAGGGACCTCAGAGCTGATGCGGAGCCCACCCTTCCCTAGTTAGAAAGCCACGTCCCCTTGCAGGAAGGGCAGGAAACGGTCCCCAAAACGGACCAGTGTCATTCTCGCTTGGAAAGCTTTTTTCTAGCATCTGAATCGGTTTTACCTTCATCTGACTGCCTCTGCTCCTCTCTCCCACCAGAAGCTTCCGCCGCTGGTGATGGGAACAGGGTTCCCATCCAGGGTAAGGTCCGTGGCTGGTGCAGCTGCACGGCCGGCCGGCTCCTGGAAACAGCCAAGCCTCAATGCCCACAGGTGCCAGGAAGCCCCAGCCTCGAACACGCGGAGGGCGGGACCAGGTAAGGGAGAGAAGCAGAGGGAGGCCCTGCTCTGGCGAGGCCCACTGAGGCTCAGCCAGACGGGGCCGCCGCTGGCGGCACGAACCCTGCCCGAAGCTCACTACGGACCGGCAGGCACCGGCGGCGCGCACACGCAGGTCTCGGTGAGGAGCGAGCGCGCCTCCTCGGAAGGGCCTGCGCTCCCCGCGGCCGCAGGCGCAGCCACAGCCCCCTGCTCCCCCGACCACGGCGCACGGTCGGAGCCCCGGTCCGCAACCGGAGGAGGGCTGCCCCGGGAGCCAGGCCGCCGGCCCGCCGCCCGCAAACCGCCCGGCCCTTGCCCGTGCCCCCGCCCGGGTCGGGCCCCCAATCCAGCCCCCAGCCCCGCGCCCCCGACCCCCAGCCTCGCACCCACGACTCCGAATCCCAGACCCCGCCCGCCACCCCCAGCTCCGGTCCGGCCCCCTGCCTCGCACCCCGGCCCCCTACTCCCAGCGCCGGCCCAGCGCCCCACTCCCCCGGCCCGACCTTAGCCCCAGCCCCGCGCCGCTCACCTTCCCGGCCACCCGGCCGAGCCGCACGATGCCCAATTTGAAGTCGGTCATGGCCGGGCCTGCGCTCGGCCGGCGGCGCCTCTCCCTCAGGAGGTGCCGGGGCCGGGGCGGGGCCACGGCGAGCCGGGCGGGCCAGTCGGATGAGTCGGGGTCAGGATCGGGGCCGGGCGGGCGGGCGGGCGGGACGAGGCTGGGCCGGGGTCGGGCCGCCGCCTCCTGGCGCCCGCCGGACCTGCCACGCGCCGCCGCCGCCACCGCCGCGCGCACCTCAGCGAGCGGGGCCAGGGGCGGAGCGCAACGCGGACACACCCCCGCGCGCCGCCGCCCGACCAATGGTGGGGCGCGCAGTGCGCCGGCCGGCGCGCGCCGCCACGACGCAGCCAATGGCAGGAGGGCGAGTGCGCCGGCGCGCTGAGGACCTGGGCCAGCGCGGGGGAGGGGCGCGGTCGGGGGCGGTGCCTGCGCGGCCGCCCCGCGCGACGTCAGTTTCGCGGGAAGCTTTGTGCTGGATGCTGACCTATAGGCTCCCGGCCCCGACCCCCTACCCCGACACCGACCCGGCCCCCGCCCTCGCCCCCGCGACCCCGACCCGGCCCCCGCCCCTCGAGGAGGGCGGCCTGGCTCCGCGCCCCGGGCCGTCCGGGCTCTGCAGGCCGGGGTCCCTGCGGGACTGGCTGCGGCTGCCCGTAAACCGTCCCCCGTCCTCGGACAGCGGGCAGGAGGCCGGAGTGGGGACAGGGACCTGGAGCCCAGGGGCCACTGTGGCGTAGGGTCTGGGTCCATTGCCGACAGGCCCGCCCTCCTTCTCCCTGGCCACCTCCACACAGGGGCCCGGATCAGGACCCTGTAGCCCAGGGGTCCCCAACCCCCAGTCTGTGGACCGGTACCAGTCCGCGGCCTGGGTGCACAGCAGGAGGTGAGCAGTGGGCGAGAGAGCGAAGCTTCATCTGCCGCTCCCTATCGCTCGCGTTACCGCCTGAAAACGCCCCCCGCCCTCGGTCTGTGGAAAAACTGTCTTCCACGAAACTGGTCCCTGGTGCCAAAAAGGTTGGGGACCGCCGCTATAGCCCATCCTCGGGCTACACCAGGCTTCCCTGGGCTTTGAGCCGGTGCGCTGAACAGCCTGGGCCAGGTCCTTCCTGAACAGGAACTCCAAGGGCTGAGGACTTTGGCGGGGCTTTACCTGTCTCCTGGCAGCCACTCCAGCGGGCTCTCACCCCCAGCGCCCGATGAAACCACTCTACACCGGTGCACCCAACAAATTGAAAACCCCTGTTATAGCGAGGGAGGCAGAAAAGGCTAGTGACCTGTGAGTTATATGCCGTGTTAAAAAGTGATCAGTGCTGTGGGGAAACAAGTAGATCAGCATTAGGGAGTTGGGGATCCAGGAAAGGTGGTGGGCGGGGTAGGCCTCATTGCCAAGTAATTTGAACAAACTGGGAGGAGGAGGAGGAGTGAGCCATGTGGGCTCTAGGGGAAGAGCATCTCCAGCAGAGGGAAGAGACAGTGCCAAGGCCATAAACTGGGAACACATTTGGTGTGTCTGAAAAGTGGAGGTGGCCACCGTGAGCAAAGGAGTGCATGAGAGCAACAGGGGACAAGGCCAGAGAGGTGGAGGACGGGAAGGGGGTCATGTAGGCTCTCGTGAGGACTTTGACTTTTACACTCAGAAAAGTGAGCCACTGGAGGATTGGAGCAGAGGAATAGCTATTCAGTGCATCACACTGGCTGATGGAGACAATGCCGGAAAGAGTGGAAGCGGGCAGGCTGTTTAGGAAACTAATGCAAGCACCCAGCCAAGAAACGATGATGTTGGGACACCTGTGGTGGCAGTGTTCTGTAGCAGTCAGGATAGCCCTGGTTATGCTGCAGTAACAAACATCCCTCAATTCTCAGCAGCTTAGCAAAATAAAAATGTATTTCTTCCTCAGGCTGCACGTTAAGGTTATAAGGCAGTTGAATACGTGAATATGGCATTCAGGGAGGTGTCCAGCCTGAGGTACAGATTTGGCGTTCATTAGCATATTTGTTGTATTTAAAGCCACACAGCTGGATGAGCTCACCATGGGAGGAAATGCAAATAGAGAAAAAGAGAGGGAAAAGATTGAGCCCTGGGTACTCTCATACTAAAGGGAGAAGGAGGTTGAAAAGAGAAGGAGCTGGTAAAGAGAATGAGGACGCCAGGTATGAGGGAAACCAGGAGAGGGCAGTGGGCCAGGAGCCAAGTGAAGACAGTGCTAGGGTGAGCGGGAGGGATCAGCCTTGTGTGATGCTGCTGAGAGGTCCTGGTCAGTGGGCACTGGGAGTTAGTCAATAGAGCACGCAGCACGAGGGCACTGGGCACCTTGACAAGTAAGTGATGGAGGAATAAGCCCAACTGAACGGGCTAAGGGGGAGTGGAAGGAAAGGCTTGGAAATCTTGAGACTGACAACTCTTCTGGGGTGTTCTGGCTGAAAAGGAGCAGAGAAACGGCCAAAGCAAGAAAGAAAAGGCAAGTCCAGAGAGAGTGTTGGTTTTATAGTGGGAAAGGAAGCAGCATGTTGTCCACCAGTGGGAATGAGCCCACGGAGGAGAAAGAGGTGAGGCAATCGCCTGAGAGGGGAGGGCGGGGGCTGGCCTCTGACAGGAGCCTGGGTGGTTCAGCTCAGCCACAGCTTGAAGAGGAGTCGGAGAGGTGAGTGGATGTGGATGTAGGAATCTGGGGAGTTCTCTTCTGATGAGAACGAGGCCATCAGTTGAAGGTGAGAAGGGAGTGTGGTCCAAGGAGAGAGGACCAGGAGGACCAGGAGGGAACTAGGAAAAGACAGGGTGGCCCGGCAGTGTCAAGGGGACCAGTCCGTGTGACTGTGTGTTTTTCTCCAGCCTATTTAGGCTGCTCCTGAGAAGGCAAGGAGAAAGAGTTGGATTCAGCCAAGACTGTGGTTATGCTGGGCGAGTGCAGTGAGGTGAGGGGGAGAGAGCGAGCTGTCTAAGAGAGGGATGCTTGCCCGGGGCATCTGAGCTCAGCAAGTAAAGAAGAGAGGACACCAGAGGGGCAGATCCGAGGGTTGGAGGTCCCAGTGGGTTCAAAGGATCGCTGATAGAGGGAGTGAGCGAGGACGGGAAGTGCTTCAGAGACTTTTGCAAGGGGCTGCAGGTGCTGGGGATGATCGTGTCTCAGTTACCTGCTGGCCTGTGACAACCCCACCCCCTCAAACTTCATGGCTTAAAAGCACATCAACTTATTATTTTGCACAATTCTGTGACTGACTGGGCATCTTCTGTTCCACACTGTGTCAGCCGGATACCTCCTTCGGTTGGACTCAGCTGGGAATTCGCCTGGAGCACCTCATTTTCTTCCATGTGACCCTGGGTGTGGTGTACCGTTATCCAGGCAGGAGAGCTGGACTGCTTACCATGTGGAGGCTCTGTTCTAAGTGACAGGTCCCAGTGGGCCTCTGCTTGAATCACACCTGCTGGTATCCCGCTGGCCAAAGCAAGTCACGCAGGCGAGCTTGGAGTCTGTGTGGGAGGGATATGCACAAGAGCATGAGTCCTGAAAGTGTGGCGCGTTGTGGGGGCTACCAGTGGAACAGCCTGCCCCCCACCCGTCCACCCTCTGACCCCTAATGATTCATGCTTCTCCCACGTGAAGACCCTAGAACCACCACCTCACCGTGGCTCTTGGCTTATGATGTGCAACAAGGCGAGAGGCAAGTTGTCTGCCCCCCAAGAGCCAACATTCCAAGGGGAAGCACAGGATAAGTGAACAGACACCCGGTTCAAAAAGGAAAAGGGGGCGTGCCCCCTGCAGCCACGGGCACACAGCGCTGTTGAAATCCAGCAGACAGCTGTCACAGTGCTCCTTTAAGGGCTTGTCTGCTCCCGGCAAGTGGTTCCCTCACCCATCCCCCCTTTTCTATGGGTCCCCACGGCTTCTCTCTCTGCCTCTTGGCCCTGCGTGCTCGCTCGTCCTCCCTTTGCCGTGGGAAATGGGCCCTGTTTGCTGCTGAGTAGCATTCTCAGCCTGCTTCTTGCCTGGAGACAGTTGAGACCCCAAAGGCCTCTTTTATTTCGAACTTCGTCCATTGTAGTTCAAGCAAATACAACCCCTAAAAAAAACTTTGTGGATTTTCTAGGTGTCAAATTATAACACATTTCAGTAGACAGAAGCTACACTGCAAATATCTTTGAGCGGCTCCTTTCTGCTTTGGACGTCGAGCCATGTGCTGTGGCACAAAGACCTCAAGACGCCTGGAGGCGCTTCTGTATGGCTGACAGCATCTATGAGGGTCCCGTCCCCTGGGAATCTTTCAGAGGTCTTAACAAGGGGTCATACGCCATGCCCTTGCATTTCTTTTAACCCTGAGGTCGTGTTTTGCTGCAGTGCCCTGGATTTGATCTTCCCCACGATGCCATTTCTTACCTTGAGAACCTTTGCTGCCTGGAGAGGCTGAGATTGAGAAATAGTTTTTATTTTCCGGCTGCAGGACCTGGCTTGAAATACTTCCTCCAACTCCTGCTGGAACATGGAACATTACTTCTTTAGTTCATTTCTCTTTTCTTTATTTCACTTTAGCATAAATGACTGAAAGAAGCCGGTTGGCCCTTTAAGCTTTCTGCCAGGAAAATCAGATCCTTAGATATATTTTCTGTCTTCCCCGTTACCACAGGCAATGGTGTCCCACTTTTCTGCCAATACCTGACTGGGCTCCGCCCTTCTCAGGCCTCCACCAGCAATGTCCTCACTGCCTGCCAGGTCCTCCTGCTGCCTGGTTCCAAAGTCAGGGCCACATTTCAGAATTTTGTGATGGCAGCATCTCACTTTTTTTGTTGTTGAATTTTATTTTTTATACAGTAGGTTCTTATTAATTATCTATTTTATACATATTAGCGTATATATGTCAATCCCAATCTCCCAATTCATCCCATCACCACCACCACCCCCCGTCACTTTGCCCCCTTTTTGTCCACACGTTTGTCCTCTACATCTGTGTCTCTTATTTCTGCCCTGCAAACCGGTTCATCTGTACCATTTTTCTAGGTTCCACATCTATGCGTTAATATACTATATTTGTTTTTCTCTTTCTAACTTACTTCACTCTGTATGACAGACTCTAGGTCCATCTATCTCACTACAGATAACTCAGTTTCGTTTCTTTTTACGGCTGAGTAATATTCCATTGTATATATGTGCCACATCTTTATCCATCCGTCTGTCATCGGACATTTAGGTTGCTTCCATGTCCTGGCTATTGTAAATAGTGCTGCAATGAACATTGGGGTGCATGTGTCTTTTTGAATTATGGTTTTCTCTGGGTATATGCCCAGTAGTGGCATTGCTGGGTCATATGGTAATTCTATTTTTAGTTTTTTAAGGAACTTCCATACTGTTCTCCATAGTGGCTGTATCAATTTACATTCCCACCAACAGTGCAAGAGGGTTCCCTTTTCTCCACACCGTCTCCAGCATTTGTTGTTTGTAGATTTTCCGAGGCAGCATCTCACTTTTAAGTGTCAGTGTCTGTTCCAGGTATGTGCTGCTGCGTAATAATGGCTTAAAACAGCTGTTGGGGCTTCCCTGGTGGCGCAGTGGTTGAGAATCTGCCCGCCAGTGCAGGGGACACGGGTTCGAGCCCTGGTCTGGGAAGATCCCACATGCCGCGGAGCAACTAGGCCCGTGAGCCACAACTACTGAGCCTGCGTGTCTGGAGCCTGTGCCCCGCAACAAGACAGGCTGCGACAGTGAAAAGCCCGCGCACCGCGATGAAGAGTGGCCCCCACTTGCCACAACTAGAGAAAGCCCTCGCATAGAAACGAAGACCCAACACAGCCAAAAAAATAAAATAAAATAAATAAATAGGTCAGGAGCTCTTAAAAAAAAAAAAAAGCTGTTGATTTTCTAATTATTCCGTGATGAGATTGGGCTCAGCTGGTTGACTCTTCTGCTATTGGCTGGTGGGTAGTTTGTCTCAAATTCTCACCATCAGTTCCTTCCCTCCCTGTCAGGTGTGATGCTCCATCCTCACTCGTCCTGTGACTGTTTCTGGGGGGTTTTTTTGGCCACACTTCGCAGCTTGTGGGATCTTAGTTCCCTGACCAGTGATTGAACCTGGCCCACGGCAGTGAGAGCACTGAGTCCTAACCACTGGACTGCCAGGAATCTCCCTCCTGTGACTGTTTTTTAAAAAAAATTTTATTAATTTAATTTATTTATTTTTGGCTGCATTGGGTCTTCATTGCTGTGCGCAGGCTTTCTCTACTTGTGGCGAGTGGGGGCTACTCTTCATTGCAGTGCGCGGGCTTCTCATTGCAGTGGCTTCTCTTGTTGCGGAGCACGGGCTCCAGACGTGCGGGCTTCAGTAGTTGTGGCACGCAGTCTCAATAGTTGTAGCTCACAGGCTCTAGAGTGCAGGCTCAGTAGTTGTGGCGCATGGGCTTAGTTGCTCCAAGGCATGTGGGATCTTCCTGGACCAGGGCTCGAGCCCGTGTCCCCCGCCTTGGCAGGCGGATTCTTAACCACTGTGCCACCAGGGAAGCCCCCTGTGACTGTTTTGATGCACTTAATCTGGTAGAAAGTTCTGGGACTTCCAAGCCCAGGCCAGAGGACTGGCAGCTTTACCTTCCTCCCTCTTGGGGGCCTGCTCACAGGTAATCAGTCTTACTACCTGGAGACCCTCATGCTGTGCGGAACCCCAAGCAAACCATGTGGAGAGGCCTCAGGGAACGGATACTTGACCAGCCCCCAGCTGCCCCAGCCACTCGAGTCAAGGCGTCAGACACCAGCAAAAAGGACATCTTGGCCATTCTAACCCAGGCAGATACCACACAGAGTAGAAGAGCCTCCCAGCTGAATGCAACCTAGTTTTCAGCGTAAGTAATAAATTTGGGTGGTTTGTTATGCGACAATAGACAGCTGAAACAGCCAGGGTCCTTCACGGAGCTGCAGTCAGGATGTGTGAGTGAGGCGAGAAGTCTGAGACTCTTACGTGCAGGCTTTCCCTTTCTCTCTAGGTGATCTCTCCAGAGGAGTAGCCAGATATTGTCACATGGCAGCTCAGGACTGTCAGGGAATGAAAACAAAAGCTGCCAGCCCTTCTTAGAGCCTGAAACTGGCATGGCATCTCTCTCTCTGGCAGTTCAAGCAAGTCAAGGGGCCAGCCCCATTCAGTGGGAGGGGTAGAACCCACCTGCTGATGGGAGTAACAGCATGAGTGGAAAGGGGTGAGAGAAGTTGTTGGGTGACGTTGTTCAGACAAACCTAAAGCCACAGGAGGGGCTGCTGAAGCCAGCTGGGGAAGGTTCTCAGAGGACAGGAGTCAAGGGAATGAGCACTGCTTTGATCATGTTTTTTATTTTCTAGATCTTTGATGCTTTGACATCTTGAGGGCCTTGCTGGCTGGGGAGAGACTGCCCTTCCCAGGCTGGCTAATTCCTAGAGACAGCAAACAACTCACCCGCCAACACACCTTTCACATGCAAACCAACCGATCCAGAGCCCACACCTCAACCACCTCCTGTAACCAGCACACCAGGCCAGTATTTCCCTGCCTAAATCACCCAGGGCCAGGTACTGGACAACTAGAGACCACTGAAATTATTCAAACTATCCAATCCTGAACTTGCTCAAACTTGCGTACCCTGCCTCCTTCCCACTGAAAACACAGTAAAGGCTCTGGCTGAGCTCTCCTCTCCCTCCTGCTCCTGATGACACTGGTGCTTCCCCATGTGGCCCTGCATGGTGTGGCATGCCCCACTTGGGAACTGTAAGTTCTAAACTCTTCTTTCAAGGCAGTTGGCTTTGTGTCTGTCACCTTACCATAGCTGATTAAAACAAATCCTGGGTTCATGTTAAGATAGAGGCCAGGAGGTTGAGGTTGGAAGGAAACCTATGTGGATTCTGAAGTCAGAATTCCTGCACAAGTGGTACTGGAGAGAATGACAGTGAGTGAGTCAGGAGCTGAAATCACCAAAGAATAAGGGGGGCGGGCCTCAGCTTTGAAGGTAACAGCAAGAGTGGAGGGGGGAATGAATTCTTATCCTGAGAAGATGAGAGTTAAGGCTGGCAGCTATTAGGGCAAAGGGGAAAATGGTCTGGAAGTGGTCATAAGGCGTCAGGAGAGCATCCACCCTACCTGCAGGCCCAGTGGTACAGGGGTTGTACGAAAATAAACATTTACACTTTAGAGCCTCCAGGGGAAGCCCGGGCTCCATGAGAGCATGAGGAAAGGAATGTTTAGAGAAAAGCGAAGTCAGGGTGGTGATGATGGTGGACATGAGAGCACAGCAGCAGAGCTTCTAGACCAGGGGGATGGGTGGGAGAGGGGGTCAGAGGAAAGGATGTGCAGAGCCCTATAGGGTGCGACTGTGGGAAACAGGTGTGACCTGGGGTAAGGACACCCATTTTCTGCCCCCATCTCCTCCATCTCAGCAGCAGCCAACACAGCGTCTCTCCCTGCCTCCGCAAACACTTCCTTTTTTTTTTTTTTTTAATAAATTTATTTAGTTATCCATTTATTTTTGGCTATATTGGGTCTTTGTTGCTGCGTGCGGGACTTCCTCCAATTGCGTCGAGCGGGGGCCACTCTTCGCTGCAGTGCGCGGGCTTCTCACTGTGGTGGCCTCTCCTGTTGCAGAGCACAGGCTCTAGGCGCATGGACCTCAGCAGCTGTGGCACGTGGGCTCAGTAGTTGTGGCTCGCGGGCTCCAGAGCGCAGGCTCAGCAGTTGTGGTGCTTGGGCTTAATTGCTCCAGGGCATGTGAGATCTTCCCAGACCAGGGATCGAACCTGTGTCCCCTGCCTTGGCAGGCAGACTCTGAACCACTGAGCCACCAGGGAAGCCCAACACTTCCTTTTTGATTTCTGCCATGGACACTTGTTTTTTTGGGGCTGCCCACCATCCTCCCCCATCCCATGGGTACCCCAAACTCCTTGTTCAGGGAGTTTGCACAGTCCTGACGGGAAAGTGTCAAGCTGGCCAGTCAGACCCTCCCTCCTGAAGCATCAGAATCCCGGGTAAAGCAGGCGGACCTGGCGCCTGCTGCATACCCCTGGCCCTCAGGGCCTCCCTGGCTGCTCCGTTTCCTCAGCCTGGCCCAGTGGACCCCTCAGTCTGTAAGGCCCCTCTCCTTTTGCTGGAGGGCTAGATGAGGTTTCTGTGGCTTTCACCCCGACTTCTGATGTCATCAGCGTCCTGAATAGAGTCACCATCTACAAACAAGGGTCTAACAAATCGTTTGTCCTTTGTCTCCCGCAGACTCATGCCTAGAAGTGCCAGTTCACTTGGGTGCCTAACAGGCACCTCTGACTCTGCCAGTCACCATTTCTCCCCTTCCCCACCCCCCAAACAACTTGTATCTAGGCCGGTCGTCTCCATCAAAAAAATGCCACCCCATTCGCCCAGCTGTTCTGGACAAAAACCCGGCCTCACCTTGACGCCCTCCTTCAAGCAACCCCACATTTAACCTGCCAGTAGGCGCCCAGCACCTTCTCTAAGCCAAGCACGGCCTTCTCTCTCCTAGACTCCCGGATTTGCCCTCGAATCCGCCCCTGGGTATCGAGCCCCACCCCTCACCTGTCCCTCCCGCTGCCGCAGGCCAAGCGCTCCCCGCCCCGACACAGGCCCAGCCTGGAGACTTCCCTCAGTGTGGAGACGCGGCACGTTGGCGACCCCGGGGCGGAGCCTGGGAGGGGGCGTCGGCCCGGCCCGCCCCCTCCACAGGTGAGGCAGCAGGGGGCGCAGGTGCGCCGGGTTCCCGCGGGCTGAGCCCGAGCTCCACCCTGCGGGCCGGGGCGGGGCGGGGAAAGGCGGGCTGGGGGGACGGACCGAGGCGGGGCTGGGGGGCGGGCAGGAGCCAGCGTGGGGAGCTGGGGAGCCGAGGGGGGCGGGAAGGGGCGGGGACAGGAGCGGAGAGGGATGGGGGGCGGGGGGAGCAGGGGGCCGGGCGAGGCGGGGGCGGGGGCGGGGGCGGGGGCGGGGCAGCGAGGGCGGGGCTGGGCGCGCGGCGGCAGTGGCGGCGGCAGCGGCGGGGGTGGCAGCGCGCGGCCGCCCCGCAGGGCCGCGGCATGGGACGGGTGCAGCTCTTCGAGGTCCGCCTGAGCCACGGCCGCGTCGTCTACAGCCCGGGGGAGCCGCTGGCGGGGGCCGTGCGCGTGCGCCTGGCGGCGCCGCTGCCCTTCCGAGGTGGGCGCGGGGTCCGGGAAGGGCCGCACCTGCGGCGGGCCGGGCGGGGCTCCGAAGCGGCGCGCGGCCGCTGGGCCCGGGACCCGCGAGGCCGGGGGCGCGCGTCCGGCTGCGGGGAGCGCCGCGGGGCGGCCGGCCGGGCGGCGGACCGCGGGGGTGGGAGGCCGGCGGCGGTCGGGGCGGAGCAGGGAGGCCCGGGTGGCCCAGTCCTTCCGCATCTGCCCTTCCTGTCCTCTCCGCCAAGGGCCGTCCAGACTCGGGGCCCGGGCTTCGAGCCTGTCTACTTCGCCGAAGGCCACTCTGACCTGGACCCGCGACGCCTCTGACCTTCCCTGTCGGGTCTCCGGTCCGCTGCGCCCCGCAGCTGCTGGGCCCTCACCTGGAGCCCGGCCCGCGCTGGGCTTTCTCTCCCATACACCCAGGCAGCCCCGCCGAGTGTGCAGGTCCCCGGGGGGGACTGCAGGGCACTGATTACACCCAGCCCGAGGCTAGTCCCTAAGGGCTGGGAGGATCTTGCTAATCGCTGCGTGCCGTAGGCCCCCGCCGTAGCGGACATCTGGGAGCCGAACCTGAGCCCTCCTCGCCGGTCCCTCTGCTGGCGCAGACATCTGGGACTTTGAGACCGGGGATCCGGTTGCTGCGGCGCCCCTAGCTAGGGCTCCCTGCCGGCGCTGGCCTCCTCTGCTGCCTGAGGTGTGAACCGGGCCCTGCGGGGGACATCACACCTGGTCTCTCTGGGCCGTGGGCGAACCGCAGCCTGGGCGGGGTCTCTCTCCTGACCCCGGCTCTGAGTGTGAGGTTGTGTGGTGTGTCCGTCCTGGGGCGCTTCTCTACCTTGGGGTGCTTGGCCAGAACCACAGCTGCCGGGCTTCCCTCTGGGCCTTGACCTTCCAGGCCCCCGTGTGGTTGACCGTTCAGCGCTTGGGGTGCCCGCTGAGGATGCAGAGCCGCCGTTCTCTCTGGGCAGCTGCCTCCTCCGTCCCGGACCGGTGACACCGCCCATCTCCGTAACGTGTCGCCTCTTTCCTGTCTCCCCAGTTGGAGTTTGGGGTTGGGTGGGGGTAGGTGTGCTTGTGGCAGGGACACCGGGGGGACAGTGCAGCTCTGCTCTGGGGCACAAGTGAGAGGTGAGTGCGGCTGGCAGGGCACAGGAAGGAGGGGTGGGCCGTGGCTGGAGGACAGACGGACACCAGAGAGATCCCACTCAGAGCTCTCCTCCTGGCTCGCTGCCCTGTCACCCCCTGTAGCTGGGGCTCAGGGCGAACAGGCTGTTGTTGACCACAGTGAAGGGGTGGCCTGAGCTGCGCGTGACTAACCTGGGCTGGTTAGAGCCCTGCAGCCTCCACGTGGTGGGTAGGATGTGGGTAAATGGACAGCTGGGCACCAGGAGGCTGAGGGAGTCCCTGACTGTAAGAGCCCTGAGGCGGGGAGGAGCAGGTCAGGTCACAGGCTGGAGAGTCCAGCAACCACTGGCCTCGCGCCAGAGAGGGTATTATTTTCAGGCTGCCCCCCAGGGGTAGGGGGGATGCTGGTGCTGGGGCCTCTGTAGGCCTCCGGCCCTGCCGGGGTGTGAGAGAGGAAAGACCATGGTTCTTGTTTTTCCTTTCCCTCAAAAGACACTTGTTGAGCTCCTGTTACCAGCCACTGTTGCAACAGGGGGGCCCCCAGGAGGACATGGAGGGTGGGGGCCAGCAGGCCTCTAAACACTTGACTGAGTGTCAGTGATGGTCTGCACTCAGCCTTGGGGACGCCGGCTGCCTTGGGAGCTGATGTGGAAGAAAGCTGGAGAAGGAGCTGTTTTCCTGGAGACTGGGTCCAGCCCAGCCGGAGGCTGGGGGTCAGGCGGGGCTGCCGGTCAGGCGGGGCTGCCCTGCGGTCTGCTCTCGAGGTGGGCGACGAGGGAGGGTGGTGCCCGGACGACAGTAGCAGCCAGCTCCCAGCTCTGCCGGCTCCCTGGGCTCTAACCGTGGGCCAGATGCCATTCCCACTTCCCAAGGACCAATCCATCAGTCCTCAGAGCAACCCTGGGAGGTGGGCGTTGTCATTCCTCTCGTGTTACAGATTTGGAAACAGGACAGAGGGAAGTGGCTTGCAGGCCAGAGCTGCAGTGAAAGGATGTGGCAGAGGCTGGGCTGACCCAGGTTTGAGGGAGCTGATGGAGGCTGGGACAGACCTTTGGGACCAGAGGGGGAGCAAGCAGAAGTCTTCATGTTCAGACTGCAGGTGGTACATAGGAGGAGGGCTGCTGGACAGGTGAGAGTGCTGGCTCAAGAGGAAAGTTCCAGAAGACACTCTGGCACAGGATCCGCATGATGATTCTCCTTAGAGAACCGGAGCAGCCCCAAACCTCCAATTCCCCCTGCGCCTCCATTATTCCCCTGCGGAGGAGAGATCGGACAGGAATGGGAGTTTGTTTCCAGTTGGTGGTTGGAGGCTGCTCATCCAGGCAGGGTCCCTGAAGGGGGCCTTACAGCATGTGTGCAGAGGGGGCCCTGGCACAGTCGTTGGGAAGTTCACAGAGTTCGAGCCTGCCTGGAACAACCAAGGGCCGGTTTGTTTTTCTGGGGCCAGGTGCCACCCTGACTTGTTCACCTTAATTGTGTGGCTGGGTCCTGGCTGAGTGTGTGCCCGTTTCAGCCGCCCTGCTTTTGGACACGTAGGCTATGCCTAGATTGTTCGCTATTAGGAGCAGGGTTGAACAGGGTGAACAGGGTGAGATTCTAAGGGGAACTGCTGGATCCCTGGAACGCGTGTGTAAAATTACAGCAGATCTGCCTGCTCCTTCTCCAGGGCCTCCGTCGTATCAGCCGACAGGTTGATTGCTATAAGCAAGTGTCTGTTTTTCTACTTTCTCTACGACACGTATCAGAATGTTTAATATTTGCCAATCTGATGGGTTAAATGGTAAGTCATATGAGTTTCCGTGAGTTCTAGTGAGGTTAGACAGCTATTCCTTTATCTGCTGCTGTGTGAAAGTCACCTCTAAGTAAACAAATCATGCCTAAACTAAGTTGTTTAAAGCAACCATTTTATTATAACTTGGGCTGTTGTGGGTTAGGATTTTGGGCAGAGCTCGGCAGGGTGATTCTTCAGCTCTGTGTCCCATCCACTGGGGTCACTTGACAGTGCTCAGCTGTCACTGGGCCAGTCTGGGGACCATTGCACCCCTTCCAGCACACTCCGTTGTTCCCAGCATTCCCAGGGCAGCCGGATTCAAGGGGGGACGCACCCTCTCCACGAGGAATGTTTCCAGCAGTGTGACGCCTGCAATCCACCAGGACGTCTTCTAGTTACTTTACAGTCAGGCTTCCCCTTCTCTGCTCGTTCCATGCCGTGCCTCTTTTGGGATGTGTTGGTCTGTAGGAGCACTGCTGGTGTCCCAAACCTCCAGGGTGGGAACTGTTCCAGGTTTGGCCCTAGGAGGGGATGACGGGTGGAGCGTGGATTAGAAATTAGGGCCGAGGTCCGGGTGGTGAGGCTGGGCTGGCACGGAGGCTGAGGGCCGGTCACTGGCAGTGCCGATGGGGCGGAGGCCGAGTCACGTGTTCGTGGAGGGCAGCCCAGTGCACTGTGGGACCAACAGGAGGCCTGCATCAGCAAGGTGGGGCCTGCGTGGGGAGACCACAGACAGACCTGGTGTGGCTGTCCCCAGCCCTGGGCACTTGAGACACTGCATTCTTCCTGCCTGATGGCTCTGTCAGGAGGGTGTCAAATTCCGAGTTACCTTCCCGTCACCGGTCCATCAGGTCAGGGGAGGATGGGCAGCTGGGCAGGCAGGCTAAAGTCTTTGGCCTTGACTCAGCCCTGCAGGGAGAGGAAGGAATGGAGGGAGCCACAGGGCTACCTGTCACTGAGCTCCCACCCCCTGCCCTGTTTGGGTCTCCAGCCGTGGTGTCCCCTCTGGTGACCAGCCTCTGCTGGGCCTGGTCCAGCCATGGCCTTCTGACCACAGTGGGCTCTGGACGGAGGAATTTGAGTTCCTGATCACAGGACGGAAGGCGGCAGCAACCCTGCTGCCTGGTTCCTGGTGTGCGTGCTTCCCCTGGGGAGTGGGGGGAGGACCAAGCCATCTCGATGCAGAAATCAGCGCTCCTGGGCAGTACTGGCCCAGGAAGCCAAGGTGTCCCCACCCTCTGGTGTGCCAGACTGTTGGGTTCCTTATCTGCTCAGGCGGGTCTGACCACATTCCTGCAGCATGAGGGCTAATAGGTAGCTTCCTGGAGCCTGAAGGGGTGCCTCCCAGCCTAACTGACTTGCCTGAGAGGCAGCAGGAAGGTGGGGTCAGAGGTCAGCTGCCCCAAAGGCCTCTGTTCACCTAGGGTTTCCCAAGCATCCCTTGTAGGGAGCTGGGTTTTCACAGGTTTGGTTGGGTGGGGGCTGGGGCTGGGGGTTTGCCCAGGGGTCATCTGGGTGACCATCGGGGCCTTCACGTTCTGGACGGCATGACAGGTGGAACTCTGTGCCTCGCCACCCTGGCTCGCTGAGAGCACCTGAAGATGTGGCACGGACAGGAGGTGTCCTCTGGAGGGTAGCAGGCCATGTGCTGGCCTTCCCAGGGCCTAGCTGGGCGGTCCTGGGTGCTGCCGGTCCTGCCTGAATCCCTGTGCTGGGGCTAGGGAGGGGCCCAGGCCAGCCTGGTTGGGGCTCATGCTGTCCCCCCCTTGCAGCTATCCGGGTGACCTGCACGGGGTCCTGCAAGGTCTCCAACAAGGCCAATGACACAGCGTGGGTGGTGGAGGAAGGCTACTTCAACAGCGCTCTGTCCCTGGCCGACAAGGGTGAGTCTGGGAACCCGTCCCTCACCTCATCCCACTGAGAGTGGGGTCTGTCTGTCCACCTGACTTCCCCATCCGCCTCTGGCATCCCCGTGCTAGCCCACCCTCTCCCAGGACTGTGCACCTTGCTGGATTTCTCTCCCTGGCAGGCACAGGGCATTGCCTGATGGGGGCTGGTTGGCTGAAGAGGGCCAACTTCTCCTGGATTTGGATGGGCTCCGGCCCCCGGAACAGCTCTGCCCCCTCTCCTGTTCAAGCCAAGCTCTCATCCCCCATCCTGTGCCCAGGCCACAGCCCTGTGCTGCTGAGGTGCTGGAGACAGAGGCTGGGAGCCCAGCAGCCAGATGCAGTGTGAGCTGGTTGGCTGCAGGGCCTGCTTCTGTCCTGGGCCTTGTGAGGTCACCTTGTCCCCTCGCCCCTACCTCCCTTCTGTCTCTGCAGGGAGCCTGCCTGCTGGAGAGCACAGCTTCCCCTTCCAGTTCCTGCTTCCTGGTGAGAGCCCAGCCTGGCCAGGCCAGGTGGTGACAGTTGGCGAGGGTGGGTGGGAGGTGGGGTGGGGGGCAGTCGGGTGCCAGTCCCTGCTTTCTCTCCAGCCACAGCTCCCACGTCCTTTGAGGGCCCTTTTGGGAAGATTGTGCACCAGGTACGGGCCACCATCGACACACCACGTTTTTCCAAGGATCACCAGTGCAGCCGCGTGTTCTACATCTTGAGCCCCCTGAACCTGAATAGCATCCCAGACATCGAGGTGAGCCTGGGGCAGTGGCCTCCTGGGTGGGCCCACCCTTGCCTGACGCCCTGTCCCCAGCACAGGTGAGGCGGCCAGGGTCTGGAAGAGCAGCGGCCTCTCTGTCCTGAGCTGACCCCGAGGATCCCGCCTGCCCACACTTGCCAAACCCCCTCCCTGTTCTCCTCCCAAGCAACCCAATGTGGCCTCCACCACCAAGAAGTTCTCCTACAAGCTGGTGAAGACAGGCAGCGTAGTCCTCACCGCCAGCACCGACCTCCGAGGCTACGTGGTGGGGCAGGTGCTGCGGCTGCAGGCTGACATTGAGAACCAGTCAGGCAAGGACACCAGCCCTGTGGTGGCCAGTCTGCTGCAGGTCAGAGTCCCCTCGCCTGCTGGGCCCTGTCCCCATGGGGCAGAGGAGGGGTAGGTGGCTGGCCTGCCCAGGCTCACAGGCTGGCCCTTCCCCAGAAAGTGTCCTACAAGGCCAAGCGCTGGATTTATGACGTGCGGACCATCGCCGAGGTGGAGGGGGCCGGCGTCAAGGCCTGGAGGCGGGCTCAGTGGCAAGAGCAGATCCTGGTGCCTGCCCTGCCCCAGTCTGCCCTGCCGGGCTGCAGCCTCATCCACGTGGATTACTACCTGCAGGTGGTAGGGATACAGGGGTGGGGTGGGAGGAGGGGCCGGTGGCCTGGCTCCTCACTCGCACAACCTCCCCAGGTCTCCCTGAAGACGCCGGAAGCCATCGTGACGCTCCCGCTCTTCATCGGCAACATCGCTGTGAACCATGTCCCACTGAGCCCCCAGCCAGGCCAAGGCCTGGTGGTGCCCTCAGCGCCACCCCAGGAGGAGGCGGAGGCTGTGGCTGGTGGCCCCCACTTTTTCTCGGACCCTGTCTCCCTCTCCACCAAGAGCCACTCACAGCAGCAGCAGCCGCCTGCAGCCCTCGGCTCTGTGCCTGGCGCCCCTGAACCCCATCCTCAGGATGGCAGCCCTGCCCCCCACCCGTTGCCCCCTCCCTTGTGCATCTCCACAGGTGCCACCGTGCCCTACTTTGCAGAGGGTTCTGGAGGGCCGGTGCCCACGACCAGTACCTTGATCCTCCCCCCTGAGTATAGCTCGTGGGGCTACCCCTATGGTGAGTGGGGGCCTGGGGCCTGGCAGGGAGGGGGAGACACGGGCCCCATGCAGACCTGGCTTTCTCCCTGCAGAGGCCCCGCCATCCTATGAGCAGAGCTGTGGTGGTGTGGACCCTGGCCTGACCCCAGGGAGCTGACCCCATGTTGCCTTCTCCGGACGGACGGACCTATGCCCTGGGACTAGGCTCCCAGGGCCTCGTGCCTTCGCTCCCGGCCTGGCCCGGCCCACTCAGGACCCGCCGCTGCCCGCCGTTCCTTGCGGCCTCTGCCTCCGGACCAGCCTCTGCCCTGACCAGCCTCTGCAGCCCCCCTGTAGTCGGCCTCTCCCCGGGGGTTGGGGCCTAGAGAGACTTGGTGTAAATAAAACGCTTCATTTGTAGAGCTGGGCACAGTGACCTGTGGGGCGCCCTCCTCTGCCGGTGTGTGCGCGCGTTCCGGTAGTGGGTGTGCCCAGCCCCCGGGCTTCTCCTCAGCCCCTCCCCTCCCTGCGGGGCTCGCCCCTCCCTATAGGGCACAGCCCCTCCTCTCCCCGTGGGACACGCCCCTCTTAGCCTAGCCCATCCATGCAGGATACGCCCCCTGCGGAGCACGCCCCGTTCAGCCCCGCCTCTCCCTGGGGGGCACGCCCCTCACCGGCCCCTCCCCTCCCCTCGGGACACGCCCCTCTCCTCGGCCCCGCCCCTTGTCGTCGTTTTCCCCCCCCCCCCACTTCCGCTCTGGGTCCCTCCTCCTTCCGGGCGTCTTGGGCCGGAAGGTGGGTGGGGGAGCGATCCGGGCAGGGAGCAGAACCAGCTTTGGGAACCGCCCGTGGCGGTTAACCAGGGCCGGGGTAGGCGCTTGGCCTCCCGGTTCTGCTACAGGATTTGCCCTCGGAGGCGGGCTTGCGTGTCTGGAGCCTCAGCATCAACTTAAGTGGCCTTGTGACAGGGGGAGAAGACCACCGCTGTTCCATTTTGTTAGCACACACCTTGGGCTAGCCGTCTGGCACCCACCACTCCAGGCCAGTTTAGACTTCGTGTGCCAGACGAAATCCGGTCGGGGTGAGGGAGCAGGCTTCCCCAGGTCCTTTACCCTTGGCCTCAAGTCTCCTGCCCCTGCCGTCACCACTGCCACGTCTGGCTCTGAGGGATGCTGCTTCTTGATTCCCACCCAAGTGCGAACACACAAGCCGCTCCCGAGGTCTACAATTCAAAGGACTGTTGTCTATGACACAAGGAACCCAGGAGCAAATAAAAAGGGTACGGGAAAGCAGCATTTCCCGAAGAGGCATTCTGTAGACGTTCCAGAGGGCCGGTAAACGCCCTGCGGGGCCGGGATCCTGGCGTGCTTTGGGAAACCTTGGAGGTGGCGTTAAGATAAGACTTCGGGTTCAAATTCCGGGTTCAAATTCCAGCCCTGCCGTTCAAATTCCAGCCCTGCCGTATGGTGAAGGGTGGACCCTGGCTACGTGTGTCAGTTACCGTAATCTATAATGAGTTCATAGGACTATGAGGAGACGGGTCGAGCGCCCTGTCCCACATGATAGAAGTTTATTTCTTGTACATTTAACAGTCCAGAGGTGGCATAGCTGTAACTCTCAAGTCAATTCGAGGTTTCCACCCCTGGGTCCAGGATGGCTGTTGCAATTTTCACCATCACCCAGGTTACTGGTCTTGAACCTCCAACTTTTTTTGGGACAGGCTGAGAAGTAAATTGTATCACTTTTGCACACATCCCACTGGCCACCCTTTACAGTTGGAAATGTACAGGCAGCCATGTACCCTAAAACTTTACCATTTGTGGGACAAGGAGAGGATGAATATTGGACAAAAACACAAAGCATGCCACAAGCAGGATAACCTGTGAAACGTCTACTTGAAGCTGTAGCCTCATGGTTGAGACTCTGCCTGTTTCAAATCCCATCTCTGCCTCCCGACAGTTGTGTGGCCTTGAAGGCACTCCCCTGCTTTGGTTTGCTTACTTACAGAATGTGGATGAAAACGACGTCCACCTCCCAGGACTGACCTGATGGTCACTGAGTCAACACCTAACACGTTATGTGCCGAGAAGAGCACCTAACGTCATTGGTCGGCGATAATACCAGCATAGGGTGGGTCGGGCTGATGGTGCAGAATGGGAACATCACCTACTTCTGACAGATTCATTTACAGTCGGTCTTTGCCTAATGAAGGACTTTTTTTCACATCTTAACATCTATTCCTTCAACAAATATTTTGTCTCCTGCATGCCAAACATTGTTCTAGGTACTAGGGCACACAAAACAAAAATCCCTTACCTTTTGGACTTACATTCTAGTGGGGCAGACAGACAATATGGCAACGGGATGCTATGCAGTAAAAGAAAGCAAGGAAGTTTTGGGGTGCAGTATTGTTTTTAAATAGGGGCAAGGGGACATTTCCCTGAAGAGGTGGTATTTAAGACCCAAGGATTGTCAAGAAGTGAGCCACACAGATACCTGAGATAAAAGTGTTTCAGAGAAGGGGCAGACTAGGGCCCAAGGCAGGAGTTGAGAGAGAAAGGATGGTGCCAGAGAAGCAGGTGCGGGTGAAAGCTGGTGGAGCTGTGCAGGCTGTGGAGGAAGACCGCTCCTGAGCCTCCCAAACTGAGGCTCCAGACAGAGCTTGGGGTTCCTGGCCTGTCAGGAGCTGACTCAGGCTGTCCCCCCAAACCTGGGAAGGCTTCCTTGGTACTTAGGATCGTCCACTGCCTCCTCTGCAGCTGAGTGCACCGTCAGTGCACTTACTGGAATTTTCCTGGAGTCTCATGTTCCACGAGATTGAACCCTCACAGGAGTGAGGCCCAGATTACCTTTTGACTCAGGGCCTCTCCAGTTCCTGTTGTGAAGACTGGCCAGAGAACCCCAATTTCAGTCTATGCTTCTTTTCTCAACTGCCAGGGGATGGCAGAAACACGTCTGGCTATGGGGAGTGGGCGGCCTAAGCCAGTCTACGTGGTGCTGTTCAGTGAAGGCTGCTTGATATGCAGGAAAGGTCTCGCCCTGTGCATAACTGGGGGGCTTGCAGGAGGTTGGGGTGACCCAAGAGGCTGCCCAACTGGGGCCACCTCCTAACTGGAGCATCCCACCCCCGGCAAGCCTGGCATCTTCCCTAACCAGAGCGCAGCGCCCCCCCCCCCCAACAGGGACAATCCTCCGCCTTGGACATTCCCCACCCGACCCACACTTCCCACCCAGGACACTGTCCCCAGCCAGGGCACAGCCTCTTAGCGGGGCAACTTCCCTAATCAGGGCATCCTCCCCGACAGTCCCGACATGCTCCCAGCAGAGCACCCCAGCGTTGGGGCAGTCACTCTAACTGGGGCACCTCCCCCAACTGGAGCACCGCCAACGCAGGCAACCCTCCCCAAAGGGACATCCCCCCTCCCGCCTCAGGGCAGCTTTCTCAGTCAGGACCCCGCCAGGCACACCTCATAACCGAAGCACCCCCACCCCCGAGCTGGGCCATTCTCCCTAACCGGATGCAGCCGCAACTGGGGCACCCCTCCCAACCGGGCACAAGCCCCACCCGGGCACCGCCCTAGAACGCAAGTCCAAGTCCGCCTTCTGTGAAGGGAGACGAAATCGATGTGTGTCCGGGGTTAGAGGTCAGGGGTCCTTCCCCACCCCGGCCGGCCCGCTACAGTGCCTACGCAGAGAGAGAGAATATAGTGCAAACTGGAAGACTACGGGAGGACGACGTCCGGCGCCGCGCCGACCCCGGAAGCCCGCTGCGCCCGGCCCCACCCCCGCGGCCGGCTGTCGCGCTCCGGTTCCGGCCGGGGCAGGCCCGCGCCGCGGACGCCGCTCTCGGGCTGCAGCGCGCAGGCGCGGGGGCGGGCGCAGGCGCAGACGCGCGCGACCGGCCCCGCCCCGCCCTGGGCCGCGAGGCGCGGGCGGGGCGATGGCGCGCGGGAGGGGCGGGGCCACGCTGCGGGCCCGGGCCATGGCCGCCGCCGATGCTGAGGTGAGGAGCGGGCCGGCGGCGGGCGCGGGCACGGGCGCGGGCGTGGGGGCGGGGGCAGGCGCGGGCCGGCGGGCCGGGCGGGGCGGGCGCGCGGGCGGGGGCGCGAGCGGGCGGGGGGCGGGCTGGCCGGCGCCTCCCCGCCGCCGCCGCCGCCGCCGCGCCTCAGGCCGAGGCCGGGCCGAGGTGGCCGGGCGTCCGGGCCGCGCTGCGCGGGGCGCGCTTTGTGCGGGCTGGCGGGCGAGGTGAGGGCGCGGGTGAGGCGCGGGCGAGGCGGGGGCGCGGGCGAGGAGAGCCGCCGCCCGCCCCGCCCGCCCCGCCGGCGCCCCCCGCCCCCCGCCCCCGGGCCGCGGCCGGGAGCCCCGCGGAAGGGGCGGAGGACAAAAGGGAAAGTGGGGCGAGCCGGCCAAGTTGGCGGCGCGAGCGAGGCGAGGCTGTGCGCTCCCGGCGCCGCTCTTGCGCCCGCTGACCTTTCACTTTGTTCCGAAGAGGATGGCTCGGTCTTGAAGGAAAAGTTGGCCGGGCCGGCGCGCTTCTCCCCGGACAATGCTGCCAGCCCCGGTGGCTGTCAGGAGCAGGAATGCACGACTTCGGTTGATTTCCAGGCAAACCGCTCACGCGGGCTTTGGATGTAAAAAGTTCCCATGCTTTTGTTAATGTTCCTGGCCTCCCCTTTGCTCGTTCTCAAGGATAGTTTTTCCCTTGCTTGTAGCAGCAGAGAAAGCAAACTCTTGTGAGATGGGCCACTAGCTTCCCGCAGAAGGGAGAAGCAGGCGGGAGGCGGTGTGCCCGGGGAAGTGCAGAAACAGTGCGCTCTCCGGGCTGACACGAGGGACCAGTTTGGAAAAAAGTGATGATCTAGCAGTTTTTCTGTGAAATTACTCCATGTGTAATAACTGCGGGAACTTCTAAAGATCAGAAAGCTAAGGTGTGTGATAAGACCCTTTTGCAATAACCTAGTGTGTAGACGTAGTATATGTTTATGCAGGTAATGCACAATCTTTTAACATTTAATTTTCTCTTGCAGTTTTGGGGGGTGTGGATGTAAGTAAACTGGGAAGGTGCAGGAAAGCTCCTAAATTCAACGCAAGGACTGTTTATTAGCACCTTCAACACTCAAGGAGTGTATTAGGCTCAGAAAAACAGAAAAGGTGAATTAGATAACCCCAAGTCACTTGTAGGAGAGAAGATGTGTAGTGATTATGGTATCGTTTATTGAGCAACTTCCGGGCCCTGGGCGCTGCAAGCCCTTTAGGTAAGTCCTCTCCTTTAGCTTTCTCTGCTCTGTGCAGCAGGTACTGTTATTTTTTATTTAGCAGATGCGGGAAACAAGACTTGGAAGCGATTGAATGACTTGGCCTAGCCAGTTACAGAATTAGCGCTTGTTTGGTGTCTGGCACATAGTAGGTTTTTAATTAATAATTGATAAACAAATCGCCCCAGATGTCTCTGATTCCACAGGCAGCCTTGAGTAGAGGGCTTGACTGAGCCAACAGCAATGACAGCTTCTGTTTACTAAGCCCTTACCTGTGTCCAGCCGTGCCTTAGCTGCGTGAATTCACTCATTAAAGCCTGACAGTGGTCTTTTGAGGTGGGTACTGTTATATCCCCACTTGCACAGGAGGAAAACAGGCACAGTGTGGCCCCAGGTTACGGAGCTTGTGGTGGAGAAGATGGGTGCAGGTGGTCTGCCTCCAGAGACTGTTGCGCTGTGTCTGTGGCGGTCACTTGAAGCTCATGGAAACTCTGGGCTTAGATTCGTGATCCTAAGTGTTTATTATGGAGGTGCACGTTAGGTGAGGGGCCTCCTGGACAGTGGGTAGGCATGGTGTCATCTGTTGCCACTAAATCGGCGAAATGGTTCCTGGGTCAGGGTTTCCCAGTTGCCAGATGATTAAACCAGAAAGTGGACACTTGAAATTTATCTGACTGTATATTTACTTTTTCTTCTTTTCCTTGACCTAGAAAGAGGTCACCACTTTTTCACACTGAAAGAACTTCTGAGGTAATGAAATGCATCCCCTGTTTTGTGGATTAGTAAGTGGGGGCTCCTGGGGTTTAATGTATGTTCAGGGTCACCTAAGGGTTTTGACCCAGCAAGATGTTACCTTTCAGCAGGAGGGCCTTCCCAGGCAAATTCTGTGCTTTTCTAGCAGGGTGGCTACTACGTGTCTCTTTCTTTAACCTTGTTTTGTGTTTCTTAAAATAATGCACGTACATGCACAGAGTTTAGAAAGTCAGATAGTGCTAAAAGGCAGTAAAGAAGCTGCCATCCTCTCCTGCTTTTCAAGAGAGGCAGCAGCCACTCTTAGCCTTTGCCTCATGTTTGTAAATAACACGCTTGTGTTGGCATGCCTTCATTCACCAATTTTAGGCGTTATCTGTTGGCTTCCACTAATGGTAGATGACGATTTCAGTTCTCTCATACTCTGTCTCTCACTTAGGTAACTCACAGTTGTGGTTAAATCTATATCAGAATCTTCGTCAGTCTGTTAAGGTCATTTTTGTGCCGTGCTGAGCTGGATGGTAAACCACAATTGGATTTCTTTTCTTGGGCAGACTTTTTTACTTCCCTTGAGTTAGTAATTGCTTTATTTTTCATTGGCCTGATTCCCCTCGAACCTCGGAATAATGTTCCCGCACCTTTCATTCTGTAAAATGTTTCTCAATTTAAGTTTTTACCACTCAGCCCTGTCAGCTCACCAGCCGGTTTCACAGTGCTCCTCAGGCACCCCAGCCCAGACGGGATGCTTGTTTTCTGGGCCTGTGCACGTTGCCATCCTGGAGATTCTGGCCCCTTCCCTGCCTCTAATGCTCCCCTCTGTGTGTGTGTTCACTCACTCATGGTGGTGGAACTCAGTCTCCAGTAGCTTCCCAGTAGTTTGTTGGGAGGCAGACTTTTGGAACTTGCATGTCTGAAAATGTTTTGATTTTACCACTGCACTTAAAGAATAAGTTTGGCTGGACTTGGCATTCCAGGTTGCAAGTAATTTTGAAGTTATTGATACAGTATCTTCTAGTTTTTGTTGTTGCTGTTGAAGTCCAGTTTGATTTTTTTTTTTTTTTGCCACACTGCGCGGCTTGTGGGATTTTAGTTCCTCAGCCAGGAATTGAACCCGGGCCCTCGGCAGTGAGAGTGTGGAGTCCTAACCACTGGACCGCCAGGGAATTCCCCAGTTTGATTCTTAATCCTTAGTAAGCATTATTCCCACATCAAACTTTTAGGATCCTTGCATCCTTGATTTTCCTAATTTTCATGATAGGCCTTAGCTGTAGCCTTTTTTCATTTATCATACATGGTACTAAGCCCTGAAATCTGGGGATTGATGTCCTTTTATTTATAGGGAGTTCTTGTATTATGTATTTGAGATAGTTTGTTCTCTACTATTTTCTCTGTGTTCTCTTTTTCCAATTCCTTTATTTGTTTGTTTGTTTTTTATAAATTTATTTTATTTATTTATTTTTTGGCTGCGTTGGGTCTTCATTGCTGTGCGCGGGCTTTCTCTAATTGAGGTGAGCGGGGGCTGCTCTTCGTTGCCGTGCGTGGGCTTCTCATTGGGGTGGCTTCTCTTGTTTCAGAGCACAGGCTCTAGGCGCACGGGCTTCAGTAGTTGTGGCACGTGGGCCCAGTAGTTGTGGCTCGCGGGCTCTAGAGCTCAGGCTCAGTAGTTGTGGCGCACGGGCATAGTTGCTCCGCGGTATGTGGGATCTTCCTGGACCAGGGCTTGAACCCGTGTCCCCTGCATTGGCAGGCGGATTCTTAACCACTGAGCCACCAGGGAAGCCCCCCAATTCCTTTATTTGAATGTTGGACTTCCTGTCCTTAATATTCTAATTTTTAAACATCTTTTCTCCTCGTCATGTCTTGATCTTTTTGTTCTACTTTTTGGGAGTGTGTTTGACAATTTTCCAATTTGTTACTGAATTTTTAACTTCTTTCATATTTTCATGTTCTTTACTGTTCTTTGTTCCTTTTTAAATGCCTGCTGTTATTGTTTTATGTATACAGTATCTTTGCTTATCTCTTAATTTCAGTTAAATTTTTAAAATTACAGTTAAATTTTTAAAAAATTTAAAAAATAAAATTAAATTTTGTTTCCTGCACTTTTTCTGTTTCCTGTGCATTCCTCTTTGCTGTTGTATCTTTTGGTCTCTTTCATTCTTGCTGGAAACCCTTCTTCCAATGTCTGGTGATCCTTGGCTGTTTATTCATCTTTATGAACAAAGTACTAAAAATGGGAAGCTGAGTGTATTGGGGGGCTTGTTTACTTGTTACTTTCACTGGAGGGTCATGACTAATGTTTTTTTTTTTTTTTTAGTGGCTCTCCTCCAAATGTTACTGTCCTCTGGTTCGGTTTCCTTGGAAAGGGAGCCTTCAGTCTCTGCCTTTTGGGATGGATGTTGGAGCTAGGTTAAAGGGCAGGGGGAAGGGGAGGGCCTTCCCAGGGTTCACTGGGTAGCCTTTGCCTAATTCCCTTGCTTTCAGTGAGGTGCCTACTCCTGTCTTTCTTTGTGCTGCTCTCCCCAAGTGTGGTACATTCTGGTGGCTTGTGGCTATAGAAGAGTGCTTGTCTGAGTGTGCAGGAGGGGCCTGGGGAGTTGAGAGTCCAACATTCCTTACTTGGAGTTTTACGCCACATCCCTTTTCAGCTTCAGGCATCACCTCCGGCTTTAGAGACTTTCCGTGGTTCTGTGGGGCCAGTCAGCCTGATCCTCAGCAGTGACTACCTTGTTAGGTTTCCCCTTCCTCTGCTCTGTGGAGTGATTGAGGTTTCCTCCAGCCTCCGTCTTCCTATTCATGTTTCGTGTAGGGGTTTGAAATGTTTCCTAGGTGGAGTGCATGTTTCTCTTTCCTGTTCTTGTCTTTTGTTGATCTTTTGATAAGAGAAGGGAGTGGAAAGTCTGTTCTGCATCCAGAAATCAGAAGCATTTGCTATAAATCTTGAGAAGCAGATTTTCACCCACACTAAAAGCACAGCTATCCTGTGGAAAGGGCTGCCCATCTCAGATCTTACTATGTAGTATGTGGTTCTGGATCATAACCAGGGAAGGTTCTGGAGTCATAACAGAGGTTAGCAAGGGCAATAAACGAACCTCAGCCCTGATGCCCAAAAGGACATCTGTGGGTAGCTTAGTTGTTGGAGATCCCACACGTGGTCCATGCCGCAATGGGGGCCAGAGCCCCCGCTTACTGCCATATCACAAAACGGTTTTGTATGTTTGACCACATTTTACTGAGTTTGTCTTTGAAGATAATTTAGCTTATGGGAACCGTATTTTGGGCTCTTCCCTTTAGGAACTTTATGTTATTTGCTATTTCATGGGACTTAGAATGTTTGATGGATGCCGTTATCTTACGGTAGGTGGGCAGTTTGGTTTCAGTTTACATTGCTTGCTCAGCAAATCACATAGGGAATGGTGATTGGAGCCCAGTTATTTTGGCCCGCCGCAGGGTGGTACAAAGGGCATGAGTTCCAGAGTTGAGAAGTTCTCCCACTTACTGTCCCACTTTTATTTAACTTCTAGTATTTTCATTTATTAAAACAAAACAAAAACAAAAAAGTCTTCAGGGGTTTTGGATTTTAAAACACAAAAGCTGAAGTGGTTCTTTTTTTTTTTTTTTTTTTTTAATATTTATTTATTTATTTGGCTGCGCCGGATCTCAGTTGTAGCACGTGGGATCTTCGTTGCGGCATGTGGGCTCTTGTAGTTGCGGCATGCGGGATCTAGTTCCCCGACTAGGGATCGAACCCGGGCCCCCTGCATTGGGAGCGCAGAGTCTTAACCAGTGGCCCACCGGGGAAGTCCCTGAAGTGGTTCCTTTAACTCTTCAAAGGTGGCATTTCCTTTGAAGTGGTGTCTTCCTAGATAAGAAGTCAGAAGTCACTTTCCCTGTAACATCACTGTCAGTTGATGTTTTACTTTGGAAAAGTTTTTGGACTGCTTTCTGCATCCCACTTTTAATAGGTTTATAAGTTCTGATCAGAGTATATTTAAAATGCTCCTTCCAAGCGGTCTCTAAGCACTGTTGAGCCCCTTCTCTTTATGAGGTGCTATTCTAGATACTGTGTAAGAGGATATGCAAGTTTATGAGATTGGTCTCTGATTTCACAAAATTTAAAGAGTGTGATAGAGCAAATATTACCAAGCGGGAATTGAGATGGAATCGGTTCAAAGTAAACAAGAAAAGGCCCGTGCTGTTGCGCTAATTGCTGCAGGCAGACTTGTGTTGGGAAAGGCCGCTTGAGGAAAGTAAGTTAGTCTAGGTCCTAAAGGAGATAAGACATGAAATGGAAGTACAAGGTACAGTAGTACATTTCAAAAAGAAATCAGGCATTTTAGAAAATGTAGAAAATTGAAACCTAGAAACCTAAGAATGCCAAATATTTGTCATCTGTTTGTTTCTGATCTGAGTGTGCACGTTCGTACTTAAAATCGGCTGTAATCAGTGAGCGCGTGCTGTCTGCACTCTTCTTTCACGGATCATCTCACGTGCTTCTGTGTCTTCTAACATTTTCAGTAGCCACGTGGTGTTTGTTTTATAGGTGTCCCAGCTTCCTCGGTTATGGGTTGTGACACTGAAGCCTTTGGTACACGGTGGAATTATGGGTCAGAAGGGGCACGAGCTGAAGCTGGACAGGTGGGGTCGGGTCACTGAGGGCCTTGTCGCTGTGGTAACAAGTTGATGGTCTCCTGAGCAGTATAGACAGTCAGCGAGGGATTATTTTAGGGATTCACATTTTAAAAAGACGATGGAAGCAGGGAGACCACTGAGTAGGCTTGGGCCCTGTGGTGGATTGAGTCAAGGCATATGTGTTTAAATTTATCTTGAGTAGATGAGTTAGTTACATGGTTCAAAATTGAAAAAGTATAAAATTATAAAGTGAAACATCTGTCTCTTTGTCCTCTAACCACTCAGTTCTTCTTTTGGCAGGCTACCAGTATTATAATTATTGAGCGTATACAGACAAATGCATATGTAGATATTTCAGAATTTTTATTGCGGAACTTTTTCATACCTACTCAGAAGTAGATATGGTGGTAGAATGAGCCCCATGTTCCTGTCCCCCGACATCAACAGTTGTCTCCTCATGGCCACTCCCCAATCCATCCTCAAATATTTTGAAGCAGTTCTTAGATATATTTTATCTGTGTTTCAGTTAATATAGATATTTCAGTCAATAAATATTCAGTCACTGTTCAGATTTTTCATTTCATTTCAAAATATGGTCTATTCATTGCCCTTGATAGGTATCTCTTAATTCTCAGTATATCGATTTCCATGTCTTTATTTTTCTCTTGCAATTAAGTTTAAAAAAAAAAAATTTATTTATTTGGCTGCACCAGGTCTTAGTTGTGGCACGAGGGATCTTCGTTGTGGCATGTGGACTTTTTAGTTGAGGCATACAGGATCTAGTTCCCCGGCCAGGGATCGAACCTGGGCCCCCTGCATTGGGAGTGCTGAGTCTTACGCACTGGACCACCAGGGAAGTCCTGCAATTAAGTTTTTAAAATTAATTAATTTTTTTGGCTGCGTTTGATCTTCGTTGCTGTGCGCAGGCTTTCTCTAGTTGCGGCGAGCGGGGGCTACTCTTCCTTGCGGTGCGCGGGCTTCTCATTGCTGTGGCTTCTCTTGTTGCGGAGCACGGGCTCTAGGTGCGTGGGCTTCAGTAGTTGTGGCTTGCAGGCTCTAGAGCACAGGCTCAGTAGTTGTGGTGCGAGGGCTCAGTTGCTCCGTGGCATGTGGGATCTTCCCGGACCAGGGCTCGAACCTGTGTCCCCTGCATTGGCAGGTGGATTCTTAACCACTGAGCCACTAGGGAAGTCCCCGTAATTAAGTTTTGAAGATAATGGTTTATGTGTCCCAAAGTTTCCCATAACCTTGATTTCGCTGATGACATTCTTACCATGTTGTTTAACACGTTCCTTTGTCCTCTACTCCCTGCCATTTTTATTTAAGATCTAGAGCTGCTGCTTTCCAGTATGATATCCACTCCTACATGTGGCTCTTCAGCAGTCCAGATGTGGTTAGTGTGAATTGAGATGTGCTGTAAGTGCAGAATACATGCAGAATTTGCAAGACTTAGTGTGAAAGAGAGAATGTGAAGTATCATGTTAATACTTTAAAAAATATTGTATGCATGTTGAAATATATATTTTGGATGTATTAGGTTAAATAACATTTATTAAAAGTAATTTGTGTTTCTAATTTTTCTTTTTTTTTTTCTGCAACCGGCATGGCATGTGGGATCATAGTTTCCCAAGTAGGGATCACACGCGTGCCCCCTGCATTAGAAGGCGGAGTCTTAACCACTGGACCACCAGGAAAGTCCGTCTAATTCCTTTTTTAAATGTGGTTACTAGAAAATTAAAAATTACGTACGTGGCTCACATTATCTTTCCGTTAGCTCTGGGCTGGGGGCTCCATCAGATGTATAATAGGTTTGTCTTTTAAAAAAATTTTAGCAAGAATATGTCGTAACTGGTATTAAGTTTTTTATCAGGCACTGTAAATCTTGCTTTGTGATATTAACAGTCATCGATATTCATTGCTCAGAATCGTTAACTCATTAGGGGTTGCAAGATGGAAGTCTTTATTCGTTAGCTGGAATACTTATACAAAGAAGAACTGTTTAGTGACATGAAGTACAGTTCATATGGGCAGGAGGTATAGATTCTTGATACTGTTGATAGAGGGACTGACACCCAGTAGCCTCCTAATAAGTGCTAGCCTAAGAAAGGCCAGAGAGCTCTCTGTCCTGTGTAGTTTGAAAATTGTTTGCTAAGCTGGTTGTTAAGATGATTTCTCTCCTTGGAGTCTAGGTCCTCTCCTCTCCATCAGATTCCAAGGCTGGCATTTAGGCTTAGAGAGTCTTGGTTACTTCCTCATCCTTGCTGTTTGCCTGTGTTCTGTGAACTCCTTGAACACTAGGGTGAAACACAATGCCAGTTGTCATATGGGCCAGTGAATGGTCAGGAGTTCCCCCACCTCTGGCTCAGTCTGCCCTTCTGTTTCCTTCTCTTGTAGAAATGGTCTGCTCGAATCTGTCTTTATGGTTCTGTAGTATCTGTCACCATATCTTTACCAGATTCAATAGCAATAAGTCATGTAACCAAAGCATGAAGACTATTTTTTTGGAAATTGTATTAATATATGACATACATACAGAAACATGCACACATTATGTGTCTAGTGTCATATATGTCTCTAGACCCTAGATCAAGCAGGGAACATTACCAGAACCACAGAAGCCCCCCTGGGCTCCTTGCAGTCTGCCGTGTACTTGCCCAGAGGTCACTGCTATCCTGACTTCTGTTACCTTGATTCATTTTGCCTGATTCTGAACTTTGTATAAAGGACATCATGCAGTGTGTACTCATGTTTGCCTTCTTTTGATCAACATTTTGTCTCTAGGATTCATCTACGTTGCTGTGTACTGTGGTAGTTTGTTCATTCTCATTACTGTATAATATTCCATTGTCTGGATATAGCACAGTTTCATTATTAATTGTACTATGCATGGACGTTTGAGTTGTTTCAAGTTTTGGGGTATTCAGATAAGGTGATGTGGACATTCTTATATGTGTCTTTTGGTGAACACAGATGCATGTTTCTGTGGGTTTATGCCTAGGAGTGGGGGTGTTGAGTCAAGGAATGTGCATACGTAGCCAAGGTGGTTGTACCAAAGAACAAGTGTAAGGAAGCGCCAGTTGCTCTAAATCCTTGCTAACACTTGATACTGGTTTGTCTTTTTCTTTTTAGCCATTCTGGTAGGTGTGTAGTGTGTCTTATTGTGGTTTAATTTGCATTTTCCTGATGACTGTTGATGTTAAGCACCAGTATGCTTTTTGATTATTTTGTTTAGACACTTTTGGGATATGCCTGCATAAACTTTTTTTTTTTTTTTTTCCTGCTGGGGGGGGTATTTTATTCCTTTATGTGGGTGAATGATATTCCATTGTATGAATATACTGTGTTTTATTTATACATTTATCAGTTGCTTCCTTTTTTTGGCTATGGTGACTAATACTGCTATGAACATTCATCAACAGTGTTTGTATACACATACGTTTTCATTTCTCTTGGGTGTGTACCTAGGAGTAGATTTGCTGGGCATGTGTTAACTCTGTGGTAAGGAACTGCCAAACTGTTTTCCATAGCAGCTTTAGCATTTTACATTCCTATCAGCAGTGTATGAGGATTCCAGTTTCTCCACATTCTTGCCAACACTTGTTATTAACTGTCTTTTAGATTATAGCCGTTCTGTTGGATGTGGTGTGGTATCTCATTGTGCTTTTGATTTGGATTTCCCCTAATGACTAATGATGTTGAGCGTTTTTTATGTGCTTATTGGCTATTTGTGTATCTTCTTTACAGAAATGTCTATAGAAATCCTTTGCCCATTTCAGTTGGATTGTTTCGGTGGTAAGTTGGAAACATTTTTTGTATATTGAAGATTGTAGATACAAATCCCTTATCGATATATGATTAGGAAATATTTTTTCCCATTCTGTAGGTTGTCCTTTCACTTTCTTGATAGTGTTCTTTGAAGCGCCAAGTGTTTTTAATTTTGATGAAGTACAGTTTATCTATTTTCTTCTTTGGGTTTTGGTGTCATATCTAACAGTCCATTGCCAAATCCATTGTTAGGAAGTTACCACTGTGTTTTCCTCTGAGTTTTATAGTTTTAACTCTTATATTTTGGGCTGTGATCCATTTTGACTTAAATTTTTGTATGGTGTGAGGTAGGGGGTCCAAGTTTATTCTTTGCAAGTGGAGATCTAGTTGTCCTAGAACCACTGGTTGAAAGGCTGTTCTTTCCCCCACTGGCTTGTCTGGACACCTCTGTTGTAAATCAATTGACCATAAATGTCAGGACTCGTTTCTGGACTCTTACTTAGTTCTAATACATTGGTTTATATGTCTGTCCTTATGTCAGTACCACATGATCTTGAATACTGTAGCTTGGGAAGTATGGGTTTACCAACTTTGTTCTTGCTCTTCTGGGTCCCTTGCAATTCCATATGAATTTTAGGATTAGCTTGTCCATAGCTGCAGAAAGCCTTCTAGGATTTTGTTAGGGATTGCCTTGATTTTGTGATTCACTTTGGGGAGCACTATCGTCATAATTATATTTAGTCTAACAGTCCATGAACACAGGGTGTTTTTCCATCTGTTTAGGTCTGCTTTACCTTCTTTCAATGTCTTTTTTTTTTTTTTCCTTAGTCAGTTTAGCTAGAGTTTTGTCAATTTTGTTATCTCTTCAAAGAATCAACTTTTGGTTTTGTTGACAGTTTCTGTTTTTCTTTATTCTTTCTTTTTTTAGGTGGGGGGGGAGGAGCTGCCGTGCTGCACAGCATATGGGATCTTAGTTCCCCGACCAGGGACTGAACCTGTGCCCCGTGTAGTGGAAGCTCAGAGTCCTAACCACTGGACCGCCAGGGAATTCCCAGTTTTCTGTTCTCTGTTTTTAAATTTCCACTCTGTATTATTTCTTCTGCTTCCTTTGGGTTTAGTTTGCAGTTTCTGGGATCGTTTTTTGTGTGTAAAACATGAGGTGTAGGGATCAGGATTCATTTTCTTTCATATGGATGTGTACTTGAACCAGCATCATTTATTAAAAAGACCATCCTTTACCCACTGTACGTCAGTGTTGCTTTTCCCATAAATGAGAAAAAACCACAGATGTGAGGCTCTAGAATAGACTTTTTCTGTAGTAAGTCCTTACTATCTTCTGTTGTCAGCATTTTTTTTTAAACAAGGAATATTCTTATCTATTTAGGCTGCGTTGCGTCTTAGTTGCAGCATGTGGACTCCTTAGTTGCGCATGTGGACTCATAGTTGCGGCATGCAGGATCTAGTTCCCCAACCAGGGATCGAACCTGTGCTCCCTGCATTAGAAGGCGGAGTCTTACCCAGTGGACCACCAGGGAAGTCCCTGCTGTCAGCCTTGATAACAGGTAGAAGGTCACTAAATAGTTGAAGTCCGGTGACGTTTTCTTTAGGGTTGAAGCTGTGTGTTCAGTCCCCCTGTGCAGGCTGTTTTCCCTGCCCATGTAACGGGATACAGAGGGGAAGGGGAAGGTGGATGGTGTGTCTCACAGCCCACACCTGGACGTCGTCGTGGTTGTTCGCTGTAGAAGTGAGACCAGGTGTCATGTTGAGACTGTGGACTGTTTGCCAGACAGTCAGCATTCACCTGCCAGCCTCACCTTGACCTTTGGCACATCTTGCAGCTCCCTGTAGTCCTCTCCCTGTCGCGTGGGCTCGTGGTGACAACACACGCCAGGTGCCTGGCTCAGAGCAGGTATTTAGATGATCGTGCCCTCCTCCTCCTCCTCCTCCAGTCTTTTCTTCCACACACGTCGTTTGGTATCCTGCGATGTGCATGGCACAGCGTTCGGGTTGAAGGACGCACTGGCAGAGAGAGAGCCATGGGAGAAGCACATCTGGCATTGGGGCGCCTCCAGGAGGGGGGCTGGCCGGGCAGGTAGGGCTGGGGTGAGGAGGCAGAGTGTGCAGCACTGGCGGAACCCCTGCTGATGCAGCCGGGGTGCTTTGTTGTGAGACAGTTTAAAGTGTGGGGCTGGGGTGTTGGAATTTTCAGCAGTGGACTTTTGCTTGGGGGACACGCTGAATGGGGGGCAGCTTGGGAGCCCGTCTCAAGTGCCATCAGTGAATGGAGTTGCTGTTTTCTGGAAATGAGTCCTGTCTGGTCGGGTGGATCCTGCCACTGGCCCCTGCAAGGGTCCATTTATTCACGTGGATGCACTTTTACCTTTTTAAAAAGGCTCTTGTTGGGACCCAGCAGGTCAATAATCATGATAATGTCGTGATTTTTTTCTAGTGTGTATTACGAGGTAAGTATTCTACTAAGTGACTTATATGGGGTTTTTCACTTAATCCCGACAACCACCCTATCGGATAGGGTTACCGTCCCACTTTCTCCATTTCACAGAGGAGGAAAAGGAGGTGATGTGGTGTTCTGCCTGTGCTTTTAGCCAGGCAGTGTGAAGTTCAGACCAAAGGATAGCAAAACAGTAAAACCTCTTTGAAGGTCGGAGAAGCATGTAAATTCAGGTTTCCTACCCATAAACTGTCTTAGCTGCAAACCGGGACGAAACGGGGAGGCACAATCCGTCCTGTGTGTGCATGCGTGCCACCCAGCGTGTGGGACAGGCAGGTCGCCCGCAGGTGCTGGGCTTCACCGGGTTTCCCTTGCACAACGTGGTCCTGGGACATTGGAGGCAGCAGCTCTGCGGGGAGCGTGTAACTCCTACTCCTTCTTTGTCTTTTCTCTCGTCGAGTTTCTGTCTCCGTGTTTTGGCTTGTCTGCTGTGAACTACTTGATCATTGTGCAAAGCAGTGCCTGGTACTTCTTGTGGTCGAGATACAGGTTTATCCTTCATCCTTACCCTTTATGTTTCTAGTTTCTGTTGTTTCAGGTCATATAACTTTGCTCTATAAAATTTGTATATGTAAAGGAAACGGGTGGGCTCCAGGCTCCTTCCTGCCTCTGTCCCCTCTCCCTCCTCCCTTCTGAGGCAGAGAAGCTTCTGCTGAGCGCCTGCTGTAGGAAGATGGCCCGGGTCTCGCTCTCAAGGACCCCAGCCTGGCGACGGATGCCGCTGTGACTGTAGAGACACTGTCGCACTGCCTCGGGTGCTCGGCCTTCACTGTCCATGTATGGGGAGCTAGGACGGCAGTGCCCCTGGGGTGTGTGCAGAGACCTGGTCGGAAAGTCCTTTGTGAGGATAATGCCACCCTCGTGGCCACTCTGCCCTCCTGTTCTGTTTGTGCCGCCGTATAGACCGACTCCTCCCTGGTCTCAGGTTCAGACTTCTCTCCCCCAGGTGTGCGGCCCTTGCTTTGGGTTTTGTCAGTCAACACTCAGCATGTTGAACTGAGATTTGGGGCGGCCTCCCCTTCCTGGTTCAGATCTCTGTGGCACTACCTGTGCGCACCGGCACCCCAGGGTGGAGCGGCCCGGCGGGTGTTCCGGAAGGGTCAGCAGCAGGGATCGTGTGCATCATCCTGCTGTCCAGAGGTGCTGGATGCTGGGGTGAACGAGAACTTTGCTGGGAGGTGCCGTTTGGGCAGGACCTGAAAGAATTCATATGTTTGCTGGGCAGAGAACCAGGGTGTCTGAGGTCCTTGAGGGCCAGGACTGAGGCTGCCTCCAGTCAGTGGTGGGAGGGGCTCCCCTTCCCTGGAAGTGTGGTGGAGGCTGGTGGGCCCACCCAGGCGGTCCCTGTGCTCTGGTGCTGGGGACCCAGCGGGACACGGGAGTGAGGGAAGAGCTCACCTGCTCTCTCCCGCTGCCCAGAGGAAGGCGGGGCCTACTCTGTCCACCACCGACGCTTCAAGGGCTGGTCAGCAGAAGGGAGGATGGATGTAGGCTGGCTGGGCATTGGGACCCAGTCCATCTACCCGGCCTTGTGTCTTAGGATGGAATTTGTAGCCATGGACTATTACCTGTCTGGTGTGTGAAAATGAAATACTCTTTGGCAGTATTGTGATAAGACTGTTCACAAGTGACAGAAACTTCATTTGGTAGGCCTTGACTGCTTCAGTTTATTTTAAAGATTGCCTTGTTTTGATTCGTTTTAATTTACGAGCAATTAGTCAATAAGTGCAAACTCTTTTGGGTGCTACAATGGAAGTAGAACTTTTTTTTTTTTTTAATATTTATTTATTTATTTGGCTGTGCCGGGTCTTAGTTGCGGCATGCATGTGGGATCTAGTTCCTTGACCAGGGATCGAACCCGGGCCCCCTGCATTGGGAGCGCGGAGTCTTAACCACTGGACCACCAGGGAAGTCCCAGAACTTTTAGGCATGGATTTTAAGATCAGGATCAGAACTTTTAGATCCTGATATTGTGGAACATGTGTGAACTGTTTCAGAACGTGTTGAGGGAATCAACAAATTGCCCTTGTGGGTTGTCACATGTATTCTTTCCTGGAATATTGCTTTTGTGTTTGCTCTTTCTTCTGTGCTCTTGTACCATATCCAGGATTATTACCACTTTGCAAGAAACGCTGCCGTCTGTTAGTTCCAACGGCGACGACGAATGGGTAGCTTGGCACTTGCAGGGCAGCAGGGCCCTTCCACTCGCAGAGCGCTCCCCTTCCCTGTGGCGGGTGGGCTGCGAGCCCTGTACCTGGTTCATTTGTTTACCATCAAGCAGGCCTTCAGTCAGCCTTACAGGTGAGGCTCAGGCCGGAGGCGAGTCATCTGCTCTTTGGAGGGGGCTGGGGCACTGTGGCCGAGGGGGGACATGGAGGACGGAGAGACGGAGTGAGGAGGGCGGGCCCGGTGAGGGCTTGTACTTCGGGTGGGTGGGCAGCCTCTGGAGGGACTCGGGTGGAGGGGCGGAGGGGCACGGCCAGAAGGCACTGAAGGATGCTGGTGAGCGGTGGAGCTTGGGCGAGGGTGGGAACAGCTGAGGTGCTAAGAATAGGTCAGACTGTCAATGTGTGTTTGAAGGAAGAGCAAAAGGGGAGGGGTGTGAAAGAAGTGAGCACCCTCGAGAACGCAGTTGTCATTTCTTGAGATGGTAGACTTTCAGAGGTGATCGTCGAACAGGGAGAAGGTGGGTCCACAGAGTCCAGAAGAGACGCCGGGCCTGCACCTGGTGCTGAAGAGGGCTGTGGAGCCCAGGCCCCCAAGATCACGCTACGAGGCCCCAGGGGAAGCCAGCGAAGGAGACGGAAACAGCGGAGAACGTGGAGGAAGTGGTGCGAGAACACAGGTGGCCAGTCTGTCTGCCATTGCTGAGAGCAGGTGGATGGACACTCACAGCTGATCCTTGCGTGTGACGGTGTGTGGCTTCCTGGGGGCCTTCCGTATGTGACATAACTTCAACATCGCCTGTTTGTGGCAGGCATTGTCATGCTCTCTAGATGTTCGGTGACTTTCCCTCATGGCTGATGAGTGTTAGAGCCACTTCTGCCCGGGCACACATGGGAAGGTGCTGTGGAGGGGCGTTCTAAGGTCAAGAAGAAATCACAGAGGGTACCTCATAGATGTCAGTGCGAAGAATCAACCCTCTACCCTAATTCTGGAAAATGCAGAGAAGTTGAGTCACCAGGACGAAGCCTGAGTCTCTGTGATGGGGTGCAGAGCATAGAGCCGCTGCTGGTGGGGAGGAGAGTCCTGCCGACCGCAACCCCAGCCCCGACAGGGAAGGTTAGCCTGCCCTGCTTGATGATTTTGAGAGTCAGATGAGATGGTGTGTGTGAATAAGCCTTATGAAGTGTGAATAATTATGAGTATTAATGTTTTGAGACCACTTGTTTAAGTGCTTTGTGGATGTTTCTTTTATCATCCTCCTAGGGTGTAGTGCAATGTGGGGCAAGGAGCCAGCTGAGGTAGCTGGTCCAGCGGTTAGAAGCCAAGCTTGGGATTCTTGTCCTTATCCTGAGGGCAGTGGGAGAGCTTTAGGGATGGGAGTGGCGTGGTCAGGTGTGCATGTTAGGAAGGTCTTGCTGGCTGCTGTGTAAGGGATGGATGGTAGAGCAACAGCAGTGGAGGAGGCAGTCCTCGAGGAGGTGGGTGATGCTCCTTCCCTGTGCTGGCCAGTGTGATGTGGCGGATGAGGCAGGGCTGAGGATGGTTCCTGGCGACCAGGCCTGGGCCAGGTGCTGGGTTCCGCTTGAACAACAGAGTGGATGGTGGTTCCATTCGTTGAAACAGGCGCAGACATGCTCAGGTCAGCTCCAGGCGTCATTTGTTCCAGAGGTGGCAAAGGTCAGATAGTAAATATTTTAGGCTTTGCGCACCAAGAAGCAAAATTAAGGATAATTTCAAAATTTTTTATTGACAAAAGTAAAAATATAATAATAATTGACTGCTTTTCTCCCCCTTCTTGGTAATACAGATCTACTAATCAGAAGAATGGAAGTTTTGGAATGATATTTTACTTAAATTTGGGTTTAGAGTTGGTTCCCTGTCATCAAAATCTATTGGAAATGTTCATCTGTTGATGTTGATCTTTGATACAGTTTTCTGTATCTCTGAAAATGTCTTCACACTGATAAGTATTGCCAAATGCCAGTATCAGTCTAGGAGCATATGATTTTTTTAAACTTGAGATGTAATGCATATATCATAAACTTCACATTTTTAGAGTGTACTATTTAGTACTTTTCCCTGAGTTTTGCAGCCATCACCACTGTCTAATTCCAGAACATTTCTATCACCCTGAAGAGAAACTCCATACTCATAAGCAGTCATTCCCTGTTCTTCCCTCCCCCCAACCTTTGGCAATCACTGATCTACTTACTGTCTTTATGGATTTGCCTATTTTGGATGTTTCATATAAATGGAATCATACAATAAATGCCTTTTGTGATCATCTTCTGTCGTGTAACGTAATGTTTTCAAGGGGCCTTCATGTTGCAGGATGTATCAGCATATTCCTTTCTATGGCCAAATAACATTTCGTCGTGTGGATATAGCACATTTTGTTTCTGTTCTTCGGTAGATGGACTTTTGGGTTGATTCCACTTTTTGGGTATTATGAATAATGCTGCTGTGAATATTTGAGTGCAGGTTTTTGTCTGGTGGACCTCTGCTCACTTCTCTTGGGTGTATACCCAGTGTTGGGATTGTTGGGTCATATGGTAACTACTGATTGAGTAATTATCAGACTTTTCTGCAGGTGACTATTTTACACCTACCAGCAGTGTGTGAGAGTTCCAGCTTTTCTGCATCCTTGCCCACACTCGTTATTGTCTGTCTTTTTGGTAGTAGCCATCCTAGTGAGTGTGATGTGGTATCTCATTGTGGTTTTATTTTGCATTGATGATGATTAGTGATGTTGAGTATCTTCTTATGAGCTTATTAGCCATTCATGTATCTTCTTTGGAGGAATGTCTATTCAAATCCTTTGTCCACTTTTAATTTGGTTGTCTTTTTATTATTGAGTTGTAAGAGATTTTATGTATTCTGGACACAAGTCTCTTATTAGGTATATGATTTGCAAAAAATTTTTTTTTCCATTCTGTGGTTGTCTTTCACTTTCTATTTTTTCTTTGATGGTGTCCTTGGAAGCACAAGTTTTTTTGTTTTTGTTTTTTTGTTTTTATATCTTTATTGGAGTGTAAGCACAAGTTTTTAATTTTGATAAGTCCAATTTAAAAAAATTTTTCCCTCGGTTGCTCATACTTTTGGTGCCGTATAATTGCCTAATGTATGTCATGAAATTTGTTTTCTTGTAAGGGTTTTATAGTATTTAGGTCTTTACTCTGTTTTGAGTTGCTTTTTGTGTATGATATGAGGTAAGAGCACAACTTCATTCTTTTGTGTGTGGCTCTCCAGTTGGTCCACCGCCATTTGTTGAAGACTGTTCTTTCCCCATTGAATTGTTTTGGCATCTTTGTTGAAAATCAGTTGACCATAAATGTGAGAGTTTATTTCTTGATTCTCAGATCTATTCCATTGAGCTACATGTCTGTCCTTCTGCCAGTACCACCTTGTCTTGAATTTTGTAGTTATGTAGTAAGTAAAATAAATGGGGAAGTGTGAGTCCTCCAACTTAGTTCTTTTTCAGGATCTCTTTGGGCTCATCTGGGACTCTCGTACTTCCTTATGAATTTTAGGAACAGGTTGATATCTGCAAAAGAGCCTTCTGGGATTTTGATAGGGATTGTGTTGAATATGTAGATCAATTTGGGGTATTTCCATCTTAAGTCTTGCAATCCATGAATACAGGATGTGTTTCCATTTGCTTAAGTCTTTAATTTCTTTTTTAAGGAAATATTTATTTATTTATTTATTTTGGTTGCGCCGGGTCTTAGTTGCAGCATGCTTGATCCAGTTCCCTGACCAGAGATCAAATCCAGGCCCCCTGCATTGGGAGTGCGGAGTCTTACCCACTGGACCACCAGGGAAGTCCCTTTTTGATGTTTTTGTAACAGAATTGTTTTCTTAATTTCATTTTTAGGTTGTTCATTGCTAGTGTATAGAAATCTGATTGATTTTTATATATCGATCTTGTATCATGCAGCCTTGCTGAGGTTGTTCATTAGGTCTAATAGTTTTTTTGTGGGTTCCTTTGGATTTTCTGTATACTAGATCATGTTGTCTGGGAATCAAATTAGTTTTACTTCTTCCTTTCAAATCTGGATTCCTGTTATTTCTTTTCCTTGCCTAATTACTATAACTAGAACCTCTAGTAAAATGTTGAGTAGAAGTGGTGAAAGTAGTCATCCCTGTCTTATTCCTATTTTTGGGGGAAAGCATTTAGTCTTTCACTGTTAGAGTATGATATTAGCCTTGGGTTTTCATAGATGCCCTTTATCAGTTTGAGGTAGTTCCCTCTATTCCTAATTTGTTGAGTGTTTTTATCAGAAAGGGGTATTGGATTTTGTTAAATGCTTTTTCTGCATCTTTTGAGATGATCATACGATTTTTTTCTTTTATTTTCTTAATGTGGTATATAGTACATGATTTCATATGTTGCACCAACTCTGTGTTTCTGCAGTAAATTCACTTTGTCATGGTAGTGAATCCTTTTTACATCTTGTGGCGTTTGGTTTGCTAGTATTTTGTTGAGGATTTTTACATCTGTATTCATAAGGGGTATTATATTGGCCCATAGTTTTCTTTTTTGTGTGATGTCTTCGTGTGTTTGGTGTCAGTAATACTGGCTTCATAGAATGAGTTGGGAAGTGTATTCTTCTCTTCTGTTTTTTGCGTTTGTGAAGGGTTTGTTCTTTAAATATTTGGTATAATTCACCTGTGAAGCCATTTGGTTCTGGGCTTTTCTTTTTTTAAAAAAATTAATTAATTAATTATTTTTTGGCTGCATTGGGTCTTCGTTGCTGCGCACAGGTTTTCTCTAGTTGCGGTGAGCGGGGGCTACTCTTTGTTGTGGTGTGTGGGCTCCTCATTGCTGTGGCTTCTCTTGTTGCGGAGCACGGGCTCTAGGCGCATGGGCTTCAGTAGTTGTGGCACACGGTCTCAGTAGTTGTGGCTCTCGGGCTCTAGACCGCAGGCTCAGTAGTTGTGGCGCATGGGCTTAGTTGCTCCGCAGCATGTGGGATCCTCCTGGCCCAGGGCTTGAACCCATGTCCCCTGCCTTGGCAGACAGATTCTTAACCACTGCTCCACCAGGGAAGTCCACTGGGCTTTTCTTTGTTGGAAATTTTTTTCTTTTTTGGCTGTGCCTCACGGCTTGTGGGATCTCAGTTCCCTGACCAGGGATTGAACCTGGGCCATGGTAGTGAAAGCCCGAATCCTAACCACTAGGCCACCAGGGGGAACTCCCTGTTGGAAGTTTTTTGATTATTTAATCTCTTCACTTTTTATAGGTGTTCAGGTTTTCTAATTATTCTTGAGTCATTTTTTTAAAAAAATTAATTAATTAATTAATTTATGGCTCTGTTGGGTCTTCATTTCTGTGCGAGGGCTTTCTCTAGTTGCGGCAAGTGGGGGCCACTCGTCATCGCGGTGCGCGGGCCTCTCATTATCGTGGCCTCTCTTGTTGCGGAGCACAGGCTCCGGATGCGCAGGCTCAGTAATTGTGGCTCACGGGCCTAGTTGCTCCGTGGCATGTGGGATCTTCCCAGACCAGGGCTCGAACCCGTGTCCCCTGCATTGGCAGGCAGATTCTCAACCACTGTGCCACCAGGGAAGCCCTTGAGTCATTTTTGGTGTTTTGTATCCTTCTAGGTATTTGTTCATTTCTCCTAGGATATCTATTTTTTTGGCATACAGGTGCTTATAGTAGTTTCTATAGTATTTCCTTTTTATTTTTTAGAGGGTTGGTAGTAATATTCCCTCCTGACTTTAATAATTTGAGTCTTCTCTCTTTCTTGGTCAGTCTAGTCAAAGGTTTGAGTTATGCTGAAGTTGCAAAGAAGTAACTTTTATTTATTTGGCTGCACCAGGTCTTAGTTGCGGCACGTGGGATCTTTGTTGCAGCATGCGAACTCTTAGTTGTGGCATGTGGGATCTAGTTCCCTGACCAGGGATCGAACCTGGGCCCCCTGCATTGGGAGCATGGAGTCTTAGCCACTGGACCACCAGGGAAGTCCCCGCAAAGAAGTAACTTCTGATTTTGGTGATTCCTTATTGTTTTTCTGTTCTCTGTTTTATTTATTTCCACTCTAATCTTTATTTTCTTCCTTTTGCTTGCTTTGGGTTTTGTTTTCTTTTTTCTAGTTTCCTGAGGTGGAAGCTTAGGACCTTGGCATGAGTTCTTTTCTGATACAGAAGTTTAAATCTATACTGTTTCCCTCAAAGTGTTTCCTTCCTGTGTAGTAGGTTGAATTATGTTCCCCAGAAAGGTACATTGAAGTCCTAACTTCCCAGTATCTCAGAACGTGACCTTATTTGGAAATAGGGTCATTGCAGATGAGTTCAGATGAGGTTGTAGGGTGGGTCCCTGATTCAGTATGATTGGTGTCAGCATCAGAGAGAATGCCTTGTGAGCATAGACCTGCACAGAGGGAAGACGATGTGACGATACCCAGGAGGATGGTGGCCATCTGATTGGAGTGTCTACAAAGCAAGGAATGCCAAGAATTGCTGGTGAAAACAAAGGCTGGAGAGGCAAGGAGGATGCCTCCCCTAGAGCCATCAGAGAGGGCATGGCCCAGCTGGCACCTTAACTTTGGACTTCTGGCCTCCAGAACTATGAGACAATGAATTTCTGATGTTTTAATCCACCCAATTTATGGTATTCTGTTATGGCGGCCCTAGAAAACCAAAACAAGATACTGGACTTCCCTGGTGGCTCAGTGATTAAGAATCCACCTGCCAGTGCCGGGGACACAGGTTCGAGCCCTGGTCTGGGAAGATCTGATTTCACATGCCACGGAGCAGCTAAGCCCATGTGTCACAACTACTGAGCCTGCGCTCTAGAGCCCACGAGCCACAGCTCCTGAGCCCGCACACCACAACTACTGAAGCCTGTGAGCCTAGAGCCCGTGCCTCACAGCAAGAGAAGCCACTGCAATGTGAAGCATGCACACTGCAGTGAAGAGTAGCCCCCGCCCACTGCAATTGGAGAAAGCCCATGCACAACAGTGAAGACCCAATGGAGCCAAAAAAAAAAAAAAGAAACAGAAACAAAAAACAAAACAAGATGCTTGCTATAAATTTTGATATGTTGTGTTTTCATTTTTTTTTTTGGTGTGAAATATGTTCTGTTTTCCCATGTGATTTCTTTGACCCATGGGTTATTTAGAATTGTGTTGTTTAATTTCTAAATGTTAGGTATTTCCTGGATTTCCCTGTTTTGTTGATTTCTAATGTAATTCCACTATGGTCAGAGGACATACTTTAATTTCAGTTTGTTTAGATTTGCTAGATTTTTTTTTAATGGCTATATTATATTCTGTCCTGGGGAATGTTTGATGAACACTTGATCAGAATGTGCATTCTGCAGTCCAGGTGTGCCAGGTGGGATGGCCCATAGTATTGAGTCTTCTTATCCTTCCTCCTTTTTTTTTTTTTAGTTACTGTATCAGTTACTGACAGTAAGGTAAGGTTTTGGAATCGCCAACTGTTGTTGAATTTTCTTTTCCTTTCAGTTGTCAGGTTTTGCTTCGCGTATTTTGAGGCTTTGTTGTTAGTTGTGCATGTATTTATGTTGTTATATCTACCTGTTGTTTGACCCTTTTGTCATTGTGAAATGTCCCTCTTTGTCTCTAGCAATATCTCTTGTTTTAAAGTCTGTCTTGTCTGATACCAGTATAGCCACTTAAGCTCTCTTATACTTTCTATTTACATTGTACACATTTTTCTGGCTTTTACCTTTAATCTCATGGTGTCTTTCAATCTAAGGTGTGTCAACATACAGTTGGATCATTTTTTTTTTTAATCAGTCATCAATTTTATACACATCAGTGTATACATGTCAATCCCAATCGCCCAATTTAGCACACCACCATCCCCACCCCACCGCGGTTTTCCCCCCTTGGTGTCCATATGTTTGTTCTCTACATCTGTGTCTCAACTTCTGCCCTGCAAACCGGTTCATCTGTACCATTTTTCTTGGTTCCACATACATGCGTTAATATATGATATTTTTCTCTTTCTGACTTACTTCACTCTGTATGACAGTCTCTAGATCCATCCATGTCTCAACAAATGACTCAATTTCGTTCCTTTTTATGGCTGAGTAATATTCCATTGTATATATGTACCACAACTTCTTTATCCATTCGTCTGTCAGTGGGCATTTAGGTTGCTTCCATGTCCTGGCTATTGTAAATAGTGCTGCAATGAACATTGGGGTGCATGTGTCTTTTTGAATTATGGCTTTTTCTGGGTATATGCCCAGTAGTGGGATTGCTGGATCATATGGTAATTCTATTTTTAGTTTTTTAAGGAACCTCCATATTGTTCTCCATAGTGGCTGTATCAATTTACATTCCCACCAACAGTGCAAGAGGGTTCCCTTTTCTCCACACCCTCTCCAGCATTTGTTGTTTGTAGATTTTCTGATGATGCCCATTCTAACTGGTGTGGGGTGATACCTCATTGTAGTTTTGATTTGCATTTCTCTAATAATTAGTGATGTTGAGCATCTTTTCATGTGCTTCTTGGCCATCTGTATGTCTTCTTTGGAGAAATGTCTATTTAGGTCTTCTGCCCATTTTTGGATTGGGTTGTTTGTTTCTTTAATATTGAGCTGAATGAGCGGTTTATATATTTTGGAGATTAATCCTTTGCCCGTTGATTCATTTGCAAATATTTTCTCCCATTCTGAGGGTTGTCTTTTCGTCTTGTTTATGGTTTCCTTTGCTGTGCAAAAGCTTTGAAGTTTCATTAGGTCCCATTTGTTTACTTTTGTTTCTATTTCCATTACTCTAGGAGGTGGATCCAAAAAGGTCTTGCTGTGATTTATGTCAGAGAGTGTTCTTCCTATGTTTTCCTCTAAGAGTTTTATAGTGTCTGGTCTTACATTTAGGTCTCGAATCCATTTTGAGTTTATTTTTGTGTATGGTGTTAGTATTCTAATTTCATTCTTTTACATGTAGCTGTCCAGTTTTCCCAGCACCACTTATTGAAGAGACTGTCTTTTCTCCATTGTATATCTTTGCCTCCTTTGTCATAGATTAGTTGACCATAGGTGTGTGGGTTTATCTCTGGGCTTTCTATCTTGTTCCATTGATCTATGTTTCTGTTTTTGTGCCAGTACCATATTGTCTTGATTACTGAAGCTTTGTAGTATAGTCTGAAGTCAGGGAGTCTGATTCCTCCAGCTCCGTTTTTTTCCCTCAAGACTGCTTTGACTATTCGGGGTCTTTTGTGTCTCCATACAAATTTTAAGATGATTTGCTCTAGTTCTGTAAAAAATGCCATTGGTAATTTGATAGGGATTGCATTGAATCTGTAGATTGCTTTGGGTAGTATAGTCATTTTCACAATATTGATTCTTCCAATCCAAGAACATGGTATATCTCTCCATCTGTTGGCATCATCTTTAATTTCTTTCATCAGTGTCTTTAGTTTTCTGCATACAGGTCTTTTGTCTCCCTAGGTAGGTTTATTCCTAGGTATTTTATTCTTTTTGTTGCAATGGTAAATGGGAGTGTTTCCATAATTTCTCTTTCAGATTTTTCATCATTGGTGTATAGGAATACAAGAGATTTCTGTTCATTAATTTTGTATCCTGCAACTTTACCAAATTCATTGATTAGCTCTAGTAGTTTTCTGGTGGCATTTTTAGGATTCTCTATGTATAGTATCATGTCATCTGCAAGCAGTGACAGTTTTACTTCTTCTTTTCCAATTTGTATTCCTTTTATTTCTTTTTCTTCTCTGATTGCCGTGGCTAGGACTTCCAAAACTATGTTGAATAATAGTGGTGAGAGTGGACATCCTTGTCTCATTCCTGATCTTAGAGGAAACGCTTTCAGTTTTTCACCATTGAGAATGATGTTGGCTGTGGGTTTGTCATATATGGCCTTTATTATGTTGAGGTAGGTTCCCTCTATGCCCACTTTCTGGATAGTTTTTATCATAAATGGGTGTTGAATTTTGTCAAAAGCTTTTTCTGCATCTATTGAGATGATCATATGGTTTTTATTCTTCAATTTGTTAATATGGTGCATCACATTGATTGATTTGCGTATATTGAAGAATCCTTGCATCCCTGGGATAAATCCCACTTGATCATGGTGTATGATCCTTTTAATGTGTTGTTGGATACTGTTTGCTAGTATTTTGTTGAGGATTTTTGCATCTATATTCATCAGTGATATTGGTCTGTAATTTTCTTTTTTTGTAGTATCTTTGTCTGGTTTTGGTATCAGGGTGATGGTGGCCTCATAGAATGAGTTTGGGAGTGTTCCTTCCTCTGCAATTTTTTGGAAGTGTTTGAGAAGGATGGGTGTTAGCTCTTCTCTAAATGTTTGATAGAATTCACCTGTGAAGCCATCTGGTCCTGGACTTTTGTTTCTTGGAAGATTTTTAATCACAGTTTCAATTTCATTACTTGTGATTGGTCTGCTCATATTTTCTGTTTCTTCCTGGTTCAGTCTTGGAAGGTTATACCTTTCTAAGAATTTGTCCATTTCTTCCAGGTTGTCCATTTTATTGGCATAGAGTTGCTTGTAGTAGTCTCTTAGGATGCTTTGTATTTCTGTGGTGTCTGTTGTAACTTCTTTTTTTTCATTTCTAATTTTATTGATTTGAGTCCTCTCCCTCTTTTTCTTGATGAGTCTGGCTAATGGCTTATCAATTTTGTTTATCTTCTCAAAGAACCAGCTTTTAGTTTTATTGATCTTTGCTATTGTTTTCTTTGTTTCTATTTCATTTATTTCCGCTCTGATCTTTATGATTTCTTTCCTTCTGCCAACTTTGGGTTTTGTTTGTTCTTCTTTCTCTAGTTGCTTTAGGTGTAAGGTAGTTTTTTTTTTTTTTTTAAGTATTAGCACCTTTAATTATTATTTATTTATTTATTTGGCTGTGTTGGGTCCTCGTCTCTGTGCGAGGGCTTCCTCCAGCTGCGGCAAGCGGGGGCCACTCCTCATCGCGGTGCGCGGGCCTCTCACCATCGCGGCCTCTCCCGTTGCGGAGCACAGGCTCCAGACGCGCAGGCTCAGCAGTTGTGCCTCACAGGCCTAGTTGCTCCGTGGCATGTGGGATCCTCCCAGACTAGGGCTCGAACCCGTGTCCCCTGCACTAGCAGGCAGACTCTCAACCACTGCGCCACCAAGGGAAGCCCAGGTAGATTGTTTATTTGAGATTTTTCTTGTTTCTTTAGGTAGGCTTGTATAGCTATAAACTTCCCTCTTAGAACTGCTTTTGCTGCATCCCATAGGTTTTGGATTGTCGTGTTTTCATTGTCATTTGTCTCTAGGTATTTTTTGATTTCCTCTTTGATTTCTTCAGTGATCTCTTGGTTATTTAGTAACGTATTGTTTAGCCTCCATGTGTTTGTGTTTTTTACGTTTTTTTCCCTGTAATTCATTTCTAATCTCATAGTGTTGTGGTCAGAAAAGATGCTTGATATGATTTCAGTTTTCTTAAATTTGCTGAGGCTTGATTTGTGACCCAAGATGTGATCTATCCTGGAGAAAGTTCCATGCGCACTTGAGAAGAAAGTGTAATATGCTGTTTTTGGATGGAATGTCCCATAAATATCAATTAAATCTATCTGGTCTATTGTGTCATTTAAAGCTTCTGTTTCCTTATTTATTTTCATTTTGGATGATCTGTCCATTGGTGTAAGTGAGGTGTTAAAGTCCCCCACTATTATTGTGTTACTGTCGATTTCCTTTTTTATAGCTCTTAGCAGTTGCCTTATGTATTGAGGTGCTCCGATGTTGGGTGCATATATATTTATAATTGTTATATCTTCTTCTTGGATTGATCTCTTGATCATTATGTAGTGTCCTTCCTTGTCTCCTGTAACATTCTTTATTTTAAAGTCTATTTTATCTGATATGAGTATAGCTACTCCAGCTTTCTTTTGATTTCCATTTGCATGGAATATCTTTTTCCATCCCCTCACTTTCAGTCTGTATGTGTCCCTAGGTCTAAAGTGGGTCTCTTGTAGACAGCATATATATGGGTCTTGTTTTTGTATCCATTCAGGAAGCCTGTGTCTTTTGGTTGGAGCATTCAGTCCATTCACGTTTAAGGTAATTATTGATATGTATGTTCCTATGACCATTTTCTTAATTGTTTTGGGTTTGTTTTTGTAGGTCCTTTTCTTCTCTTGTATTTCCCACTTAGAGAAGTTCCTTTAGCATTTGTTATAGAGCTGGTTTGGTGGTGCTGAATTCTCTTAGCTTTTGCTTGTCTGTAAAGCTTTTGATTTCTCCATCAAATCTAAATGAGATCCTTGCCGGGTAGAGTAATCTTGGTTGTAGGTTCTTCCCTTTCATCACTTTAAGTATATCATGCCACTCTTTTCTGGCTTGTAGAGTTTCTGCTGAGAAATCAGCTGTAAACCTTATGGGAGTTCCCTTATATGTTATTTGTCGTTTTTCCCTTGTTGCTTTCAATAATTTTTCTTTGTCTTTAATTTTTGCCAATTTGATTACTGTGTGTCTCGGCGTGTTTCTCCTTGGGTTTATCCTGTATGGGACTCTCTGCGCTTCCTGGACTTAGGTGGCTATTTCCTTTCCCATGTTAGGGAAGTTTTCGACTATAATCTCTTCAAATATTTTCTCTGGTCCTTTCTCTCTCTCTTCTCCTTCTGGGACCCCTATAATGCAAATGTTGTTGCGTTTAATGTTGTCCCAGAGGTCTCTTAGGCTGTCTTCATTTCTTTTCATTCTTTTTTCTTTAGTCTGTTCCGCAGCAGTGAATTCCACCATTCTGTCTTCCAGGTCACTTATCTGTTCTTCTGCCTCAGTTATTTTGCTATTGATTCCTTCTAGTGTAGTTTTCATTTCAGTTATTGTATTGTTCATCTCTGTTTGTTTGCTCCTTAATTCTTCTAGGTCTTTGTTAAACATTTCTTGCATCTTCTCGATCTTTGCCTCCATTCTTATTCCGAGGTCCTGGATCATCTTCACTATCATTATTCTGAATCCTTTTTCTGGAAGGTTGCCTATCTCCACTTCATTTAGTTGTTTTTCTGGGGTTTTATCTTGTTCCTTCATCTGGTACATAGCCCTCTGCCTTTTCATCTTGTCTATCTTTCTGTGAATGTGGTTTTTGTTCCACAGGCTGCAGGATTGTAGTTTTTCTTGCTTCTGCTGTCTGCCTTCTGGTGGTTGAGGCTATCTAAGAGGCTTGATGGGAGGCTCTGGTGGTGGGTAGAACTGACTGTTCGATAATGACCTAGTCACTAGCACAGCTATGCGACAGCAGACCTCCAACATAGGGGCTGGCAGCTTATCCCAGGGGCCCAGGAACACCAGCCATGTATCCTCCGTGCAGCAAGCTGCATCTGACCAGGACCCCCGCACAGGAGCAGCAGACCCAGGACCGCCCAGACCTTGTGGGAGAAGCTCATTTGCTTTGTGCTTGTTCTGGAGCCTCGGCCTGAGGGGCAGGCAGCTGGTTTGACACACACTTGGAGGCCTACAGGGCGCCCGCCGGGATGGAGACGAGGGCGCTGTCTTCACGCTGCTGGATCATGTTTTTTTAATCCATTCAGTCAGTCTCTGCTTTTTAGTTGGAATATTTAATCCATTTGCATTTATTGTAATTGCTGAAAAGGTAGGATTTACATTATTTGGTGTTTGTTTTCTGTAAGTGTTATGTCTTTTTGTTTCTCTTTTCCTCTATTACTTTCTTTTTTTTGTTAGATATTTTCTAGTATACCATTTTAATTCCCTTATTGTCTGACTGTATTTTTAAAATTTCTTTCTTTATTTCCCTGGGGATTACCAATTAATGTTTTAATTTATAATAGTCTAGTTTGGATTATACTAGTGTTATTAAAATGTATACATCAAAAAATTTGCTGCTTGTGGTGGGGGGGGAGGGATAGTTAGGGAGTTTAGGATTGACATGTACACACTGCTGTATTTTAAAATGGATAATCAGGGACTTCCTGGTGACGCAGTGGTTAACAGTCTGCCTGCCAGTGCAGAGGACACGGGTTTGATCCCTGGTCCGGGATGATCCCACATGCCGCGGAGCAACTAAGCCCATGCGCCACAACTACTGAGCCTACGCTCCAGAGCCCGCGAGCCACAACTACTGAAGCCCACGTGCCTAGAGCCCGTGCTCCACAACAAGAGAAGCCACTGCAATGAGAAGCACGCACACTGCAACGAAGAGTAGCCCTCACTCACCTCAACTAGAGAAAGCCTGCGCACAGCAATGAAGACCTAACGCAGCCCAAAATAAATAAATTAGATAAATTAATTTAAAAAAAATAAAAATGGATAACCAGCAAAGACATACTGTATAGCACAGGGAAGTCTGTTCAGTATTGTTATAACCTAATTGGGAAAAGAATTTGAAAAAGAATGGATACATGTATATGTATAACTGAATCACTTTGTTCTACAGCTGAAACTAACACAACATTGTTAATCAACTATACTCTAATATAAGAAGTTGGAAAAATACAGAAAAAAATTTGCTGCCATATAGCTCCATTTCTTTTTTTTGTTTTTAATTTTATTTATTTATTTATTTATTTTTGGCTGTGTTGGGTCTTCGTTTCTGTGCGAGGGCTTTCTCTAGTTGCGGCAAGCGGGGGCCACTCTTCATCACGGTGCGCGGGCCTCTCACTATCGCAGCCTCTCTTGTTGCGGAGTACAGGCTCCAGACGCACAGGCTTAGTAATTGTGGCTCACGGGACTAGTTGCTCCGCGGCATGTGGGATCTTCCCAGACCAGGGCTCGAACCCGTGACCCCTGCATTGGCAGGCAGATTCTCAACCACTGCGCCACCAGGGAAGCCCTAGCTCCATTTCTTTTGTCCTTCTTGAATTGTTGTTGTCATATAAATTACATGTCTGTTCATTGTATGCTCATCCACACAGATTTACAATGATTGCTTTATGTAGTTGTCTTTTAAGTCATGTAGGAGAAGAAAAGAGTTACAACTAAGAATACATTTATACTGTCTTTAATATTTATTTATGTAGTTGCATTTTCCTTTTTAAATTTTTGTTTTATGTAGTTTTAAAAATTAATTAATTAATCAATGGCTGCGTTGGGTCTTTGTTGCTGCGCAGGCTTTCTGTAGTTGCGGTGAGCGGGGGCTACTCTTTGCTGCGGTGCGCAGGCTTCTTATTGCAGTGGCTTCTCGTTGTGGAGCATGGGCTCTAGGCATGCGGGCTTCAGTAGTTGTGGCTTGTGGTCTCTAGAGCACAGGCTCAGTAGTTGTGGCACACAGGCTTAGTTGCTCCGCGGCATGTGGAATCTTCCTGGATCAGGGCTCGAACCCGTGTCCCCTGCATTGGGAGGTGGATTCTTAACCGCTGCACCACCAGGGAAGCCCCTTACCTGGCACATTTTTAGGTGATTTCTGTTGTATAGCTTAATGTAAAAGGAGAAGGAGGCAGAATTGGCTTATGGATTTTTTTTTATGGTGGTGGCTCAGGTTGAATCCTTTAGGAATTAACTGGCTTCAAAGTATAGACAGGAACCATTTGTTCAATCATTTGTTCCTTTATTTGTTCATTTTTATAACAAACATTTAATGCCTTCTGTGTGTCGGCTTCTGAATTGGGAGTCAGATGAGACTAAACATGGTGCCTTGTCTCTGTGGAGGTCCTTGTGTTCTAGTTTTGAGAAAGACACACAGTTACACAGTTTGATAATTGCTATTAAAAGAGAGCAATTGCTATTAAAATTGCTCTCAAGAGAGAGAAGGTGTAGGAGCAGCATAGGGGAAATGCCTTCCTGTTGGGGTGCTTAGGGAGGGCTCCCGTGTGCTCATTCCTGCCTCAGGCTGAGACCATGGCTCTCTGGCTCAGGAATCCAGATGGAATCTTGGCGAAGGGTTGGCTCCTGCACATGTTCAGACTGGAGTGGAGAGGTGGCTGCCACCTACCTCCGACAAGCTGGCCACGGCCCCGTGTGGTTTGTGAACATTTGACGTTTGTCCACACCAAACTGAGATGTGCTGTAAGTGTGAAGTGCACACTGGATTTCAGAGGCTTTTGAGATGTCTTGTGCTTTTCAGGGGTACTGTCTTTTTTTGTTTCTTTTGTTTTTTTTTAATTGGTTACATGTTGAACTGGTAACATTTTAGATATGTATTGGGTTAAATAAAATATATCAAAATTAATTACTCCTATTTCTACTTTTTAACATGGCTGCTGGAAAATGTAGAATTATACTTGTGGCTCATACTGTGTTACCGTTGGATAGTGTTGCCCTGGGCTGAAGACATTTCGAGTTTGTCTTAACTTTGGCCCATCTAGGACAAGAATTCTGCAGTCTAGGGGGAGAATGACAGGTTAATTCTCCAGGAAGAGGGCTAAAGAGTAAGGGTTCTGAGTGGAAGGCGGGAGGAATGTGCCCGTTGGGGTGAGGGGAGCCCTGGCTTGGGCAGAAGCCGGCAGTTAGGATGTGGGTTGGCGGCGGCCGCCTGGCCTGGGTCAGGGCTCAAGTGTGGGTCAGAGCGGCTGGAACAGAGTGATGTGGGACCAGTGTGCCGCTCTCTTGTCTGTGTCTGCAGCCCTGCCAGGTGCGTGTGATGGGAGTGGGGGCTTTTGTTCCTGTTATTGCCGCTGGCCTCGAGCACTGAGGGGTTGGAACAGTAGACGTCTCAGCTGCTTTTCAGCTTGAACATCCTGTCATCCTTGGACATCCGCATTCTCAAATGCGGGTATTTGTGTGCACGTGCTTCGTGACCTTTCTGTAAATTAAATCCCAGTTACTCAGACTTCATTCCATCTTTGCTGTTTCCAGGACCTCCCAGGCCTGCCCTTTGAGGCGGTTCTGAGCAGGGCACCATTGACCTAGGTGTTGCCAAATCCATTGGTTGGTTCTCCTTCCTTTTACTGGCCCTCATGACAGCATTTGACATTCAAATTCAAGAAAAAAGGAGTGATTAGTTATCTTCATTTGGCCTCCAGATCACCTCACTCTGCTGGTTTTTCCTACCAGTTGAGCCTTTCTTTTTGGTCTTGTTTGCAGGACCCATGCCCTGAGCCTGACCTGTAGATACTGAAGGGCCTTGGGGATCTGTCCTGGTGCCCTGGTTCCGTGTCCTCACGCCGAGCCGTCTCTGACCCCAAGCCGCACCTTTGCCTGCCCCCAGGTTGGGGACATGCTGACTGAGAGCTTGGAGGGCGGGTGGGCACCTGCAGCCCAGTGTGAAACGCCAGCACTCCCTGACCTCTGAGCTCTGCTTGTCCCACTGTGGCCGGTGCCACCTGTTTCTCAGGGATGCAGTGGGTCCACCTTTAGCACATCCTCTGCCCTCATGGGGGCTGCCACTGGGGTCTCAGCCTGCCTCCTCTCCCTGCTTCCCGATGGCCTGGGCTCTGCTCAGAGGCCTGGGCGTCCTCGTCGTGTTTCTGCTCTGCAGGCAGCCTTCCTGTGGCTTCCATGCTCTTCACCAGGGCTGACAAGGCCTTGTGTGGCATCTGGCCCTAGGCCGCCTGCCATCTCTCCTGCCTCTTCCCCCGACTCTCTGCACTCCAGGCCCGGCGGCCTCCTGGCCCTGCCCTGCCTGCTCCAGCGTCTCCTGCTTCCTTTGCCTGACTGCGCTCTCACCCCGTGTAGTTGCTGTGTGCTGGGAAACCGGGTCTCCGGGCCTGGCGAGTTGTGCCAACCTAGACCAGTTGGGTGCTTGGGAAGCTCTGAGGTGGCCCTTGCAGCCGCTGCCTTGGCCCTGGGAGTCTTCAGTTAGAATCCTTGACTGTTTCTGCTTGTTGGTTAGAGGCTGTCTCTGAAGGTTGTTGGCAGAGATGTGACTCTAATGAGAAATTTGCATGCTGACTCTTTAGTTGTAGGAGTTTTTATAATAGGACTTGACCTGTTTTTTTGTTTGTTGTCAGCTTTTAAACCTTTATGACCTGACCTGCTGAATCTGTTGATTAAAAACAAAGGTAATCTTTTCCCACAGTGAAGTCTTTCATTCTTAAGCCAAGCTCTTCTAACAACAAGAAAGTTACCTACAGTTTTGAATGTAAACTTGGGTAATTAAAAAGCTAAAAATTAAATTGTACATCAGAGTAGTAACGCTAAAGGTTTTTTCTCAACTTTTTATTCTGAAAAGCTTCAGACCTTTATGGAATGTCAAAGAATGTTCAGTGAGCACTCATGTACCCTTCACCTGGATTCATCGCTTACTCCATCACGAGTCTTTCCCTCTGGGACATGCTGTTGTTGTTTTTAATGAACCATCGGAGAGTGAGTTGCAGACGTCATGACCCTTCTCCCCTGTTTTTCAGTGTGTATCTCCTGAGAACAGGGAGCTTCTCATATAGCCACAGCACAGTGATTAAATTCAGGAAATTTAACAGATGGTTAGTCAGTACTGTTAACATCAGGTGTTAGATTCAGGTGAAATAGTTTTGACTAGAATGCTACACAGGTGACCTTGTGGACTTTTTGTTACGTTGGGGGTTACAGGTCAGTTTGTCCTGATCCTGTTGACCCCGCAGTTTCCTTGGTTGGTGAAGAGGGTGTTACTGCCTCTTTTCTTCTTCATGATTCATCAGTAAACCATTTCTCTCATTCCTTCTCATTTATCAGCTGATGGTCTTCTTTAAGAAGAACTTTCTTTCCCTCTTTGTACCTCACTTTTTTGGTATTGCTACAGAGTATTTATTAAACATGTTATAATCTATTTTTTTATCATTTTTCTTTTTGATGTTGAAATTATCCCAGATGTGGCCAATTGAGCCCTTCAAGCAAGACTCTGTGTCTTTTTTTTTTTTTTAATTATTTGGCTGCACCGGGTATTAGTTGTGGCATGTGGGATCTCCATTGCTGCATGCAGAATCTTCGTTGCAGCATGCGGGATCTTTAGTTGCAGCATGTGGTATCTAGTTCCCTGACCAGGGATTGAACCCGGGTCCCCTGTGTTGGGAGCGCAGAGTCTTTTTTTTTTTTTTAAATTAATTTTTTTGGCTGCGTTGGGTCTTCATTGCTAAGCGCGGGCTTTCTCTCGTTGTGGCACGTGGGGGCTACTCTTCGTTGCGGTGCGTGGGCTTCTCATTGCCGTGGCTTCTCTTGTTGCGGAGCACGGGCTCTAGGCGTACAGGCTTCAGTAGTTGGTGGCACGCGGGCTCAGTCGTTGTGACTCACGGGCTCTAGAGCGTGGCCTCAGTAGTTGTGCATGGGCTTAGTTTGCTCTGTGGCATGTGGGATCTTCCCAGACCAGGGCTCGAACTCGTGTCCCCTGCATTGGCAGACGGATTCTTAACCACTCTGCCACCAGGGAAGTCCCGGGAGCGCAGAGTCTTAACCACTGGACTGCCAGGAGAGTCCCAAGATTGTTTGTATTTTAAACATGATTCCAATTAGTTTTTGAGCACCTTCTTACTTTGTGGGATAACAAAATTATAAGAGACTATTTTGTACAATTGTTGGCAGATAAATACGAAAACCTAGATGAAATGGAGACTGTCCTAGGAACATATAATTTACCAAAATTTACTGTAGTAAAGATAGCATGTCAGTTATTTATTGCTATGTAACAAATTTCCTCAGATTTAGCAGCTTAGAACAACACACATTTGTTATCTCACACTTCTGTGGTCAGGACCCCAGGCTGGGCCCTCTGGGTCAGGGTCTCCTAAACAGGCTGCAAACAGGAAGAGCTGTCTGAGTTCAACTAGGGTGGGATCTGCTTCCAAGCTTGCAGTTTGTCTGTCTTAAACCTACCCATTCATACTTCCCTCCCTATCTGTCTGTCTGTCTGCCTATCTCTCTCTCCCTCTCCCTCTCTCTCTCTTACTTAGTTGGAAACCCTGGAGACATTCCCACCAAGGTCAGTAACAAAGTTAGGCTGCTTATCGTCTCCACGAATCTTTAACATTTTGTTGTTGGGATTAAGCCATATAATCAGTTAAGAGAGCTATTGGAGACGAAAAATTAGAAAGTAAGTGGTAAAACTGTTTGTAAGTGAGATAACTGTACCTGGACAACCTAAGAGAGTCAGTGCTAAAATGCAGACAGTGAAATCGTTCAGTAAAGGAACTGGGTATAAAATTGACATATGAAAGTCAACAGCCTTCATATGTAGAAAACAGTAACCCATTTATAACAACACAAAAGATAAAGTAAATGAAATGAGTTTAATAATGTGCAGAATTTATATGAGGAATAGTATAAAGCACTCCCACAACGAGAGACCTGAACCCTGGAGAGACAGTTCTTGTTCTTGGACATCATGAAAGTGTTAATTCTCCGAAATTACTATACAGGTGTGCCTTTGTCCTTGTGGAAATACTGACAAGGAATCATTGACGGCTCTACCCTTCCTCACGTCTCACATCAGCCCATCGGAAAATCCTGCTGGCTGTGCCCTCAGAACAACTTCCGCTCTCACCACTGTCTCTCACGGCGTCACTGCTTGGGTCCAGTTCACCATGGTGCCTTTCTTGGATTGTAGTGGTCACCCCTTAACTGGTCTTCCGAGTTTTTCTGCTTCCCATGCTGTACCTACCCCATCCATTCTTTGCCCGAAAGTCAGACAGATCCTTCATACATTATGTTGGAACTGCTCAATATCTTCACTGTGATAGTAGATCGGCCAGCTAACCAGGTGAGAAAACTGTGCAGAACCTAACACACACACACACACACTCACGTGTGAATACAAGTAAAAGTGAGGAAATCTGAATAAGGTTGGTGGGTTGCCTGGTTATGATATTATGCTGTAGTTTTGCAAAATGGTACCTTTAGGGAAACTGGACGTTAGTGGGTTGAATGGTGTCCTCCTAAATTCATGTTCATCTGGAATCCCAGGATGTGCCCTTATTTGGACATAGGATCTTTGCCAGTGTAATTTATTAAGAATCTGGAGGTGAAATCATCCTGGACTTAGGGTGGTGTTCTTGACTCCAATGACACAGACACAGGGAAGACGGCCATGTGACCACACAGGCAGTGATTGGAGCAATGCCTCTGTAAACCGAGCAGTGTGGAGGGTTGCCACAGCCACCAGAAGCTACTGGAGCCTTCAGAGGGAGTGTGGCCCGACCAACACCTTGGCTTTGTATTTTTATTTTTTTAAATTTTTGGCCACGTTGGGTCTTTGTTGCTGCACGCGGGCTTTCTCTAGTTGCGGCGAGTGGGGGCTACTCTTCGTTGCGGTGTGCGGGCTTCTCATTGCGGTGGCTTCTCTTGTTGTGGAGCACGGGTTCTAGGCTCACGGGCTTCAGTAGTTGCAGCACACAGGCTCAGTAGTTGTGGCTCGCGGGCTCTAGAGCGCAGGCTCAGTAGTTGTGGCACACGGGCTTAGTTGCTCCACGGCATGTGGGATCTTCCTGGACCAGGGCTTGAACCCGTGTCCCCTGCATTGGCAGGTGGATTCTTAACCACTGCGCCACCAGGGAAGTCCCCAACACCTTGATTTTGGACCTCTGACCCTAGAACTGTGAAAGGATAAAAACAGATTTGTTTTAAGCCACCCAGTTTGTGGTACTTTCTTACGGCAGCCCTGGGAAACTAATACACTGGGCAGAGTGTACAAGGAGGTCTATGTGTTATTTCTTACACTTCATGTAAATCGACAGTTATCTCAGTAAGGGATTGTTTACAGTTTCCACAGCAACTGTCTCATTTTATATTCCCATCAGCAGTGTCCGAGGGTCCAGTTTCTTTATGTCATTACCAACTCTTGTTATGGTGCATCTTTTCATTGTCATCATCTTAGTGGGTGTGAGACTGTATCTTGTGGTTTTGATTTGCATTTCTCTAATGACTAATAATGTTCAGGATCTTCTCATGTGGTTATTGGTCATTTGTCTTTGTTGGAGAAATTTCTGTTCAGATCCTTTTCCCATTATAAAATTGGGTTGTCTTTTTATTATTAAGTTGCATATGTTCTTTATATGTATATTACAGATGCAGGTTCCTTATCAGATATATGACTTGCAAATATTTTTTCCCATTCTGTGGGTTGTGTTTTCACTTCCTTGATGGTGTCCTTTGAAGCACAAACATTTTTAATTTTGATGAAGTCCCGTTTCTCTGTTTTTCTTCTGTTGCTTGTGCTTTTGGTGTCGTATCTCAGAAGCAGTTGCTAAATCCTAGGTCATGAAGATTTGTGCCTATGTTTTCTTCTTAGAGTTTTACAGTTTTAGCTCTTATATTTAGATCTTTGATCCATTTAAAGTTAATTTTTGTACATGGTATCAGGTAGGGGTCCAACTTTATTCTTTTGCATGTGGCAGTCCCAGCACCATTTGTTGAAAAGACTGTTCCTTCACCATTGAATGGTCTTGGTATCTGTTGAAAATCAGTTGACCATAGATGTATGGATTTATCCCTGGACTCTATATTCTATTGATCAAATGTCTATCTTTATGCAAGTATCACACCATCTTGATTACTGTAGCTTTGTAGGAAGTTTTGAAATGGGGAAATGTGAATTCTCCAACTTTGTTTTTCTTTTTCAAGATTGTTTCGGCTATTCTGTGTCTCTTAAGTTTCCATGTGAATTTTAGGGTCAACCTGTCAATTTTTACAAAGAAGCCATCTGAGATCCTGATAGGGATTGTGCTGGGTTTTCTTTTAAATGTAATTACCCCTGAGTGGAGTCATGTATATATAACTAATGTCAGGAGACACAAGCAAATGTTTGGTGATATACAAATGGAGTCGCAGACCAACAGACATAATGGGGATTGGGTCCCAGTGGGATGGGCCAGACTGGGGAATATAGAGAGGGAGGCACACAGACCTGAAGACTGGTGTAAAGGCCAAGGTGTGTTATTGGATAGACAGACCCTGGGAGGTGTCTTTGTGGTTGGTAAGTGTAGGGAACAAGCACGTGGGACTGAGCCTCCAGGGTGGTGAGAGTCCGGGAGGGGTGGTGGGTGCTGCCGATGATGGTTCTTCATACAAGCCAGTGTGAGGTGGGGGGCAGAGGCAGGTGTCAGGGACCCTCGGTGTGAGGTGAAGTCAGTAGGAAGGAACATGTCAGTTGTTTTCAGCTGGCAGCCTTGCTGGTGTAGGCTGGTCAAAAAGACCAAAAACTATTGTTAGCCATGGATCCAGGAGTCTCACTGATAGGGCTTTACCTAAAGAGAGGACGATGCTTTGCATGTGTTGGTGCTCATTCAGTATGGTTGAGTAATGAGTGGATGAGTGTACGGTAATCATCACTTACGGAGACATTAAAGTAAAGTGTCTTTTAAAGTAATGATGAATTGAAAAATCACAGATGGTCAATGATAGAGAAGCTGGATGAAGTGTTCTACGACCGTTAACGTGGTGACTGGAGATGTCATGCATGTTTAAGGGAAAATCACTGGTACGGATCAGTCATGTGAAATGTGTACGTGTGAGGAGAAACTGGAAGGAAATGAAAAATTTTGAGTTAAGGTGGTGATGGTTGTTTCAAAATTTCCCTTTACTGTTACCTTCCTAATAAACAAAAACATCGGCTCCGTACTAATCTGTAGGAAGGAGCTCAAACTGGCTTTCTTTTCCTTGACCACCTTGGCCCCAGGCTTGGCCCAGAGTGGGGGCTGGGATCGCACCCCGAAGCAGGGCTGTGGAAGGGGTCCCACTGAACCTCTGGCTGCTCGTCCTCCACCTTCCTCTGCTCAGTCAGCAGGTGCCTGCCTGGAGCCTGCCGTACCCTGTCGCCCTTGGTGCGTAGCAGTGAGCTGGATCGACAGACGCCTGGATACCAGCAGGGCACCCGGCTGAGGGAGAGCAGACAGGAAGGGTGGGGAGGCAGGTGGCCCTGCGGTCTCGGGGATCAGCGGGGAGGCCAGCGCTGCCGCAGTGAAGTGAGGGTGGGGATCAAGGTCGCGGCCTGGCGTCTCTGGGTGGAATGGAGGTACTGCCTTCCGCTTGGACAGGGCCCTTCTTGTTGCGGCTTGAGCCTAGACTGAGGGGGCGAGGGTGCTGGTGGGAGAGAGGAAAGGCTGTTGCGTGGCTCAGGGCACAGGCCTTGCTTGGTGAGGGAGTTAGGAGAAAGGGCAGTTTCAGGATCTATTTTGAAGATGGGAACTGAGGGGGAGGTCAGGACGAAGGCTTGAGAAGTCAGATTCCAGAAATATGTTGAAGGTAGAGCCACGTGATGGATCGGTTGTGATTTGTGACATGGAAAAGAGGAAATCAGATTCTTGGGGTTGTGGGCCTGAGCTGAGATGAAGTCCACCCCGGAGGAGCTGGTTTGGGGGAGATCACCAGCTTGGGTGGGTACCTTGTGTGTTTGTCCATCCACTGCAGCCTCAAAGCCTGTCCTGTGGTGAGAGACTTGCTCTCCAATAGGAATGAATCTCCTTCTAGACTTTTCTGCACCTTTACATGCATATGTAGACTATATTATGCATTATACATGTAAATGTTAGTATATAGTACGTATAGTTTTTTTTTTTTTTTTTACTATCTATCTATCTGTCTATTTATTTATTTATTTAGGCTGTGCTGGGTCTTAGTTGCGGCATGTAGGATCTTCAGTTGCAGCATGCATGTGGGATCTAGTTCCCTGACCAGGGATCGAACCCAGGCCCCCTGCATTGGGAGTGCAGAGTCCTAGCTGTTGGACCACGAGGGAAGTCCCATATAGTTTTGTTTTTTTTAAATTAATTAATTAATTAATTAACTAATTAATTTTTGGCTGTGTTGGGTCTTCGTTGCTGCGCGTAGGCTTTCTCTAGTTGCGGTGAGCGGGGGCTACTCTTCGTTGCGGTGCGCAGGCTTCTCATTGTGGTGGCTTCTCTTGTGGAACATGGGCTCTAGGTGCGTGGGCTTCAGTAGTTGTGGCTCATGGGCTCTAGAGCACATGCTCAGTAGTTGTGGTTCACGTGCTTAGTTGCTCCGCGGCATGTGGGATCTTCCCGGACCAGGGCTCGAACCCGTGTCCCCTGCATTGGGAGGTGGATTCTTAACCGCTGCACCACCAGGGAAGCCCCCATATAGTTTTAACTGGATTTTTTTCATACTTCTCATTGTTTTCTAAAAATTGTTTCCTTTTACTTTTCTACCATAAGGTTTTACCAAGTCCAAAGTACATAACATTCCTAATGGTGTTTTTTAGCATTTACAAGTTTTTTTTCTTGGGGAACAGTTTTCTTTTTATTTTATTATTTTAAAATATTTATTTATTTTTGGCTGCATTGGGTCTTAGTTGTGGCACACGGGCTCTTTTGTTGCAGCGTGTGGGCTTCTCTCTAGTTGTGGCACACGGGCTCAGTATTTGCGGTGTGCAGGCTCTCTAGTTGTGGCACGTGAACTCCAGAGTGCGTGGACTCGGTAGTTGAAGCGTGTAGGCCTAGTTGCCTCGCGGCATGTGGGATCCCAGTTCCCCGACCAGGGATCGAACCCGCATCCCCTGCATTGGAAGGTGGATTCTTAACCCCTGGACCACCAGGGGAGTCCCTTTATTTTTTTAAGTTGATTTACAATGTTGTGTTAGTTTCAGGTGTACAGCAAAGTGATTCAGTTATACGTACGTGTTTATCTATTTTTTTCAGATTCTTTTCCCTTATAGGCTATTATAAAACATCGCGTATAGTTCCCCGTGCTATACAGTAGGTCCTTGTTGGTTACCTATTTTATATATAGTAGTATGTATATATTAATCCCAAACTAGCATTTAGAAATTTTAATGTCATGTTATTTTCTTGAAAATTAAGGCCTAAAAATTTGTCATTGAATTGAAACAAAATATATAAACATTTTTTTCACATAAAACAAACATTTTCATTATAAATATTTGGTTGAATGCTCAGAAATTGCCATGTAAGTTTTTATAAAGATTGTGTGAAAGAAATCTTAAAGAGCTACAAAAAAAAAAAAAAAAAGATATTTAAGTAACATTTGTTTTTTACATTAATGCAAAGAAAATTGCTCATAATTTCATGACCCAGATAACCTCTCTTGACACATTTAAGAAATCTGTATAATTACATTATAAATCTCTGGAGAATTCGGATGTCATTCTGAATCTTGTGTTCAGCTTTCCCTGTGCTTTTTACAGTTTCATTGCACTAATTTGTATTCTTAAAATGTAGGTATTTCTATTTTAATAGTTTTAAATTTTATAAAGATAGTAATTTTCTGGGATTTTCTTTTTCACTTGATGTGATCTTGCGAAGATTTATTCATATTGCATATTGTTGTAATTGATTTATTTTATCTGCTTTCTAATCTTTCACTGTGTGAAAACACCCCAGTTTTTCCATCCACTCTCCCATTGAGGGACATTTCAGTTGTTTCCAGGGTTGATTTTCTTTTTTCTCTTTTTTTTAAAAAAAAATTTATTTATTTATTTATATTTTTGGCTGTGTTGGGTCTTCGTTTCTGTGCGAGGGCTTTCTCTAGTTGCAGCAAGCGGGGGCCACTCTTCATCGCGATGCGCGGGCCTCTCACTATCGCAGCCTCTCTTGTTGCGGAGTACAGGCTCCAGACGCACAGGCTTAGTAATTGTGGCTCACGGGACTAGTTGCTCCGCGGCATGTGGGATCTTCCCAGACCAGGGCTCGAACCCGTGTCCCCTGCATGGGCAGGCAGATTCTCAACCACTGCGCCACCAGGGAGTCCCTCTCTTCTTTCTTTTTAAAAATTGTGGCCCCCAGTGCTATGAACATTTCTGTGCTCTTCTCTGGGGTGTCTACCTAGGAGTGGAATTGCCCGTCGCTGGCTGTGTAAAATGTTCAACTTCAGGAGAGATTGCAGAGCCGTTTGCAAACGGTTGTGTTGGTGGGTCCCCCACCCCAGTGTGCATGGATCCTGTGTCCCTCTCCTCCCATGCCAGGCCTTTTGCTTTCAGTCATTTGAATGTGTGTGAATGGCATCTTACTATTGTCTTCATTGGTATTTCCTTGATCACGAATTATGTTGGACATCTCGTGTTTATTGACTGAATGTATTTCCTTTTATTGTGAAATGTCTGTAGATGCCACTGGTCTGCTTTTTGGCGCTTTGTGCTTTTCTTATTATTTTGCAGTTCTTTGTATATTCTTGGCGTTAATTCTTTGTTAGGTGTGGGTATTGTGAATATGTTCTCCTAGTTTTACAATTAGTTGTTTTCATATTTTAAGAAACCTGCCTTTATCTCGCAGTCTAAAAGAAATTTACTTAGATTTTGAACTTGTAGCTTAAGTTGTGTTTTTGATGTTTAATTCCTTATTTTTTCTAGAGTTGGCTTTTTTCTTGTATTTAAAATTTTTAAAAAACCGTATGAGTAGTGGTTCAGTGTCACCTTTTTCCATTGGCTTTGTTGTTTTTTCTTAGCTTCAGGGATTGAGCAAGTCTTCTTTTCTCCGCGAATCTGACACAGCACCTCCCAGAGCTCACATGAGCCTGAGGCTCCTTCTGGACTTAGGCCTTCCATACACCCTGGGAGCGCCACTGCCCTGTGCTCCTCTCCTTCAGAAGCATCCTGGATGTGTTTGGCCATTTATTCTTCAGTATAAGCTTTAGGATCATCAAATTTGATGAAAAATTATGTTGAGATATTAATTGGAATTGCATACTGGGTCTGTAGATCAATTTGATGAGAATTGACATCTTCCCAATATTATGCCTTCCTATTGGTGAATATAGTATATCTCACTATTTCATTTAGTTAAAAAAAAAAACTCAGTGAAACTGTATTTTTCCTGTAGAGGTCTTGCCATCTTTTGTAGGTTTATTTCTAGATAACTGATGATTCTCTGATGCCATTGTAAATGGCATCTTCTCTTTAATTGTATGTCTTCTCTTTAATTACCATGTCTAATTGTTCACTGATGGTGTATAGCAAGGCAACTAACTAACTGATGATTTAACCTTATATCTAGTCACCTTGCTAAGCTCTACTGTTGTTTCTAGTAATTTGTAGGTCATATAATAACAAATAATAACAGTTGTAGTTCTTCCTTTCTGGTCCTCAGGCTGCAAATTTCTTGTCTAACTGTATTGGTTAGGACTCCCAGTACAATGTTGAATGGACGCGAGGTCCTTGTTCTTGGTTGTATTTATTTTTATTAGTTAATGAACTGTCCAGTTTGAGATGATTTCAAACTTAAAAATCTTACACAAGTAATACACAGAATTTCCATATGCCCTTCACCCAGATTCCCCAGGGGTTGCCATTTTACCACATTTGTTCTATCATTCTATTCCTCTGTCTAGTTTTTATTTGCTTTTCATGATCGTTCCTTTTTTTTTTTTTTTTTTTTACAATTTTATTTTATATTATTTATTTATTTGGCTGCACTGCATGGCTTGCGGGGTCTTAGTTCCCCGACCAGGGATCAAAGCCACGCCCCCTGCAGTGGAAGCGTGGAGTCCTAACCACTGGACTGCCTGGGAATCCCCCTTTATGATCATTCTTGATTTTGAAGGGAATGTTTCCAGTATTTCCTCATTTAGGATGATGTTTACTCTATTAGTTTTTAATATTCTTTATCAGGGTAAGGAAGATTCTCTTCTATTCCTGATTTATTGAGTTTTAAAAATCATACTTGGTATAGAAGCTTTCATCTGTATTTATAATAGAAATTTCCACTCATTTTATGATTTTCTTCCTTCTCATTTCTTGGATTTATTTTATTGTTCGTTTGTACCTTCTTTAGGTGAATTTGTCATTAGCGCATTAATTTGGGGACTTTTTTTTTCATGAAGCTGCAGTCCACAGGCTCTGTTGTGGTAGTTTCTTTGGGTGTGAGGAGGCGGGGTAATGGGGTGAGGAGACCATATGGCTGGTTAGACAGATTAATGTCAAGGTCCTAGTTTTGTTGTGGTTTGGTGGGCTAATGGGTCCTTACTGCACAATTAAAAATAATTGAATGAGTGAAGAAAAGCATGGTCTGGTGGTGACAGTGCGTCATGTACGGAGTTGGATTGATCAGAATTCCTAGTACATTTGAGGTCCAAAAGAAGAAACAAGAACAAAAAAAGTTAACTAGTAAGAAAGGGTGCATATTGCAAAGTAACCTTCCATCTCATCTCCCTTTCTGCTTTAATCTTACTTACAAAGGTCGCGCTATTAATACTTTCTTATAATTCCTTCCAAAAAGATTTTTATTCACATGCTGGCATCTATTCTTGCGGGGATCTCGCAGACGCCCCATTCTGTACCTGACCTTTGGCTAGTCACCATGATTTTCCCACAGTAACACGTGGCTTATTCTTATACTTTTCAGGAGCCTTTTAGTATTGCCTTGTAGGGATGTAGCAATTTCTGTAACTAGTTGGATATTTAGATTGTCTAATGAAGAAAGAAGGCCGAGTGAATTTCCTTGTTACTGTGATTTGGAGAGCTTTTCCAAGTGTATCTTAGAGTAAACTAAAGAGTAGAATTGCTTTGCCAAGGGATATGTGTGTTTTTAAATTTTACAAATATTGCCAAGTTGCCCCACAGAGGTTTCATTAATCTTATTGCACGGGCAGTAATGAGAATTGCCTGTTTATCCATACTCTCAGATATCAGACTTCAGAATATTTTGCCAGTCTGATAGGTGGAAAATGATACTTTTGTTGCTTTAAATGCATTTTCTTAATAATGAGTGAACAGTTACATTTATTTCTATTAGCACATGCATGCCTTTTCTGTCTGAGATGGGGTGGGACTGTTCTGTGCTCTGTGTGAGCTGAACAGGGTTGTAAATGACCTGGGTCTGTCAACACTGTTTTTTGCGTCTGAAGTTCAAGTCCGGCACCTGGTTTGCTCTTGGCTGAGTGGAATCCGGGCACTTAAGAGGGAACGACTTGTTATTCATTTTTTCTGATGGGATCCTGTGACAGCCCGGAGGCCCAAGTTCAACACCGGCATCCAACCAAAAAGACTGAAAGTGGGTGGGGGGTTTAAAGAAGAGCATTTATATGAAAGGTTGGTAGTATTTACTTTCATATAACCTAAACAATAGGAAATTATATTTATGTTTTTATTTTTATGTATTTATTTTTTTATGGTTGCATTGGGTCTTTGTTGCTGTCTGTGGGCTTTCTCTACTTGTGGTGAACGGGGGCTACTCTTCGTTGTGGTGCACGGGCTTCTCGTTGCGGTGGCTTCTCCTGTGGAGCACGGGCTCCAGGCTTGTGGGTTTCAGTAGTTGCGGCACGCGGGCTCAGTAGTTGTGGTGCACGGGCTTAGTTGCTCCACGGCATGTGGGATCTTCCTGGACCAGAGATCGAACCCGTGTCCCCTGCAATGGCAGGCGGATTCTTAACCACTGTGCTACCAGGGAAGTCCCTATTTGTGTTTTTATTTTGCAGTTTGCATGAAACCTGAATAGACTGTTATTGAGTATTGCCTCCTTTAAAAAAAAGGAATTCAAATATTTATTTTTTTTTTTTTCTTTTTGGAACTTTTTTTTTTTTAAATTAATTAATTTATTTATTTTTGACTGTGTTGGGTCTTCGTTTCTGTGTGAGGGCTTTCTCTAGTTGTGGCAAGAGGGGGCCACTCTTCATCGCGGTGTCCGGGCCTCTCACTATCGCGGCCTCTCTTGTTGCGGAGCACAGGCTCCAGACGCGCAGGCTCAGTAATTGTGGCTCACGGGCCTACTTGCTCCGCGGCATGTGGGATCTTCCCAGACCAGGGCTCAAACCCGTGTCCCCGGCATTAGCAGGCAGATTCGCAACCACTGCGCCACCAGGGAATTGTTTTTTGTTAAGAGCTACAACTTGGACTTGACTGGAGGGCTGGCACAGCTGTAAAAGGGTCTCTGTGAGAGGAAGTTGGTGAGTGGGGGATGGGTGGAGATGTTTGGGGGTGGAGGCTGGCTGTGCAGGTGGCCGTGGTGAGTTTGGGCCGCTGAGACCCTGTCGCTCTGCAGGCTTTTGGGAGGAGGACTGAAGCCCTGCGGTGAGGTGAGGTGGGTGAGCTGTAGCCTTGCTTCTCTGAGGTTTAGTCACATGGGCTCTTGGCTCTAGAGGTAAATCTCTAAGGTGGGGCTGGTCAAGCCGCTCTTGTTCTCTTAGACTGGACCTTAGAGTCCTTTCCTAGGTTTTTGTTCGGTTTTTTAAGTGAAGCTGATCCTGAGAGACCCTCCTAGGAGCGATTTTCTTTTTTTGGCGGAGGGAATGAACTGTATTGATGGTTTCTGTAGAAGGACCTTCACCATTTTTAGGGTGAAGACAATAAATGTAGTCAGTCAGTTTCCTTCCAAGAAAACTGATTGTTTACAAATGTTTGTTCAATGAGGGTTGTGCCGTGCGGGCTTGAAGCTCGGGTAGGCTACCTGGTCAGGGCCTAGGAGCTTGGGTTGTCTGTTGTACTGGTGGGACCACCTCCCCTCCCTGTCCCTAACCTAACCACCCCCACCCTTGCCCCCAGCCCTGCAAAATAATCCTGTTTGATGTCTTGGGAGTGGGGTGGGAGGTCCTCCCAAAGCTGCAGGTGTTGAAAACCAGGTAAGGCAATGAGGAGCTCGTGACTTCTCAGCCCGACGATAACCCAGTAGTTTTTCTCTTGCTTGAACATTTATAAATAGATTACTGGAGCTTTCTTGCTGATGTTTTCCAGTTTTCTCCCTCCCTGCCGCCTGGGAGCCTCCGGGGTGACTGGGGCGAGGCTGGCCGAGCTCCTGCGGCTCTGAGATGCCTGTGGGCGCCAGGTGGGCGTGAGACGGGCACTGACCCTCGGCAGGAGCGCCCTGTCCGCCTCGGTGCCTGCGAGACTCCATTTCCCTTGACCTGACAGCCAGGAGGCAAGGAGGCCGGGGAGAGAGGCAGAGACCCGAGGCTGCAGAGCTTCCGCTCGGGTTTTCTAGGTGATTCCCTAGGAAAGCAAGATGGTGTATAAGTGGTTAAGAAGGTTAGATTCACCTTGGGGGGCGACCTAGTGAGGGGCCAAGGTTTTATTTATTGTAAATATATCAGAAATAGTAGGATTGGAGCAGATTGGTTCATAGGCAGCCTGTTCTAGAACTTGTTCTTAGAACAAAAGAGTGGGGGGTGGGTAGGCCACTCTCCTGGGTCTGAGGAAACCCCAGCCCAGCCCTCAGATGAGGAAGAGGGGACAAGAGGGGCGGCTCCTCTGAGCTGCCCGGGTGGGCTGCCCAGGGTGGTGGTGGTGGTGGTGGTGGTGGTGTGTGTGTGGGGGTTCTGAGAGGAACCTTCTACCTGGGCACCTTTGTAAGTTTCATTGCTGGTGAAGGTTAGCTGCTCAGCCCTTAAAGGAGGTATTTTCGTCTTTTCTGAGTCAGAAATGTGCTTTTAGAGGAGATAGTTCCCAAGCTGTGAGGTCCTGCCTGCAGGGCAGGTTCTGCATCCCCTCCCCCTCCTCCCCCTCCCCCTCTATCCCCACCTCCTCCTGGGAAGAAAGCTTCCTTTGTGGGGAGGGTGGACCAAGGGAGACCATTCATTGGCAGGTGCAGACTGCAGCCCTGAGGTGGGGGCTGGGCAGGGGCGGGGAGGTCTTTGCTTGGGTAGACTTTCGCTTTTCATTTTAAGAGAAATTTAGAGATGGGCTTTTTTTTTTTTTTTTTAAGGGTAATATAAGATTTTTATTTTTTGCTTAAAGCAGTATGAATCGTCTTTGGATCATGGCATTAAGAGAGTAAGAACAATATAACCAAAGTGAAAAAGTTTATTTAAGTGAAATAAAAGTTTTGGTGGGTTTTTAAAATTAAAAATACATTCCTTTAAGCATTTTATTTTCTCTTTAGAGAACTGAGGGATGAAAGGTATACTGTTACGCTGCTTATCACAATGGTCCAGCCTTTTTGGCATCTGACATCTCGTAGGAATTTGTTTTATGTAGTGTATGATGCTTGGTGGGGTTCATAGGATCCAGAAAAGAGCCCCTCCAAACTGTCCTCACCTTCAAGATAAACCGTTTTTGAGAATTGTGGCAGATGGCATGTGAGACCTCCTGGAGGCCCGTTTCCTACAACACATTTCCAGTTCATGAACTTTTTTTTTTTTTTTTGATTAAAAAATTTTTTTTGTATTTATTTTTTGGCCACGTGGCATGCGGGATCTTAGTTCCCCGACCAGGGATCGAACCCGTGCCCCCTGCAGTGGAAGCACGGAGCCCTAACCACTGGACCGCCAGGGAAAGTCCCTCACAGACTTGTTTCTAAAAAGAAAAGTGATAGAGTGCTAAGAACAGGAGAGAACTCATATCTACTTCATGGACTTTCGAAGACCTCACTTCTTGTTTTCTGCCTCGGAGAAGAGGTAGGGCCGATCAAGATGCAGCCACGCAGAAGGAAGCCCAAAGAAGGAAGCGGTGCCGGCAGGGGAGGTGGCTTTGGGTGCCCCCTTGTCCACCTCTAGGGACTTCCAGGCTCCCTCCAGAGGAGGGGTATCCTTCCCTCCCTCCATCCTTTCTTTTTCTCCCTTTTCCCCTCCCTCCCTCCCCCCTCCACCTCCCCTCCACCTCCCCTCCACCCTCTCACCTCTCCATTCGTCACATACTTTTTACCTATTATATACCAGAATTACTAGTACAGAAGCTTGGGTATGTCAATCAATGGAGCACAAAAAACCCAGACCATTCCATCATCCCTCAAAGAAGTCTCTTCCCATCAGCTGTCACTCTCTATTTCCTCCTCCCTCGGCACCTGGCAACCACTAGTCTACCTTGTGTCTCTGTAGATTTGCATATTCTGGACATTTCACATAAACGGAGTCATACAGTATGTGATCTTTTGTGACTGGCTTCTTTCACTTATCTTACTGTTTTCAAGGACCATTCTGTCCTCGTGTGTATCAGTATCTCATTTCTTTTTATAGTCGAACCATAGTTCATGGTGTGGATAGACCACACTGTTTTTTCATTCATCAGTGGATGGACATTTGGATTATTTCCATTTTTTGGCTGTTATGAATAATGCCAAAAATAATATTGGCATTATGATATTTATGTGAAAAGATATTTTTTTTCATTTTGTGGGTTGACTTTCCACTTTCTTGTGAGTGTCCTTTGAAGCAGAAAAGTTTTTATTTCTGGTAAAAGTCCAGTTTATCTAGTCTTTTTGTTGTTCCCTATGTGAAAGTGATTTTTTTTAATAGCAGCAGCCTTTTTTAAAAAAAATTAATTAACGTATTTATTTTTGACTGCATTGGGTCTTTGTTGCTGCTCGTGGGCTTTCTCTTGTTGCAGCGAGCGGGGGGCTACTCTTCGTTGTGGTGCACGGGCTTCTCATTACGGTGGCTTCTCTTGTTGCAGAGCGCAGGCTCTAGGCATGCAGGCTCAGTAGCTGTGGCTTGCGGGCTCAGTACTTGTGGCTCGTGGGCTCAGTAGTTGTGGCTCACGGGCTCTAGAGCGCAGGCTCAGTAGTTGTGGCGCACGGGCTTAGTTGCTCCACAGCATGTGGGAGCTTCCCGGACCAGGGCTCGAACCCGTGTTCTCTGCATTGGCAGGCAGACTCTTAACCACTGCGCCACCAGGGAAGTCCCTGTGAAAGTGATATTTGATCAAAGACTGAAAGGAGGTGAGGGTGTGGGTGCTGGAGAGAGGAATGCAATGCAAAGGAAGGCCCCGAGGTGGGAGCCTGCGTGGCTGTGGAGGAGTCCTGGGTGCTGGAAGGAGTCAGCTCTTGGAGAGTATCAGTCCTCCAGGCTTCACTCAGCTGACCCAGGGAGACCAGCAAGATCAGAGCAGGGGTGAAGGTGACTGGAGCTGGTGTCACCTTGTCTTCTCCGTCACACTGTCCTTGCTGCCTCCCCGCGCTCGTGGTCCACTGGAACCTTCTTCCGGCTCCACAGAGAACCTGGGGCAGAGAGAAGCCTCCCCAGCGCTGCCCTCTGTGCTGCCCCACCCCCACCCCCACCCCCAACGGCCTCTCCCACCGTCCAAATGCTCCTGCCCCTCGACTGGTGTCCTGATCATCTCTGGTGTGCTGGCAGGGCAGGTGCTGTCCTGGGGCAGCTGGCCCGGCTCTTCCCCTGCCTGTTACCCTGGTCTCAGGGCCCAGGAGGGGAGGGCTGTCCTTCCATTCTTGTGTTTGCTGCTCTCTTCCTTCCAAGGACATCTTTCTTGGGGTACATTCTTGGCAATGGCAGGGCTGGACAGCGACAGGCCTGTAGCTGGCTGGCGGCTCCTCTCCAGCTATGTCTTTCACGACTGTTTGGGAGGGTTGCGGACCTGGCACTGGTGCATGTGGCCGAGTGCGTGGGGACAGCCCCTGGGAGGCCCACCCTGTGTTTGCTGCAGGCCCTGGATCCCTTGTAGAATTTAAATGATGGGTTAGCGAGGGTTTCCTGTTTGTAGTTATTATCATTCTGTTAGTAATTGTATATTCTACAGGTGAGTTTAAGTTTCTTATTAAGTTTGGGGAAAAAACAGAGGGAAATATACCAGTAGTTAACTTGGATATTCTGAATTATGGGATTGAGATTGACAGTGAGTTTTTTTTTTTCTTTTTTTCTTTCTGCAGGTTTTCTCTTCTCTAGTTGTGGCCCGCAGGCTCCAGGGTGCGTGGGCTCTGTAGTTTGCAGCACGCAGGCTCTCTAGTTCAGGTGTGAGAGCTCAGTAGTTGTGGCACGCAGCTTAGTTGCCCCGCGGCATGTGGGATCTTAGTTCCCTGACCAGGGATTGAACCTGCGTCCTTTCTGTTGTAAGGCGGATTCTTTACTACTGGACCACCAGGGAAGTCCCAGAGATTGACAGTGATTTTTAAAATATTTTGTGGAATATAAGTTTTTTAAAAATAATGAGCATGTATTAGTTTTACAGTAAAAACAAATTAATAACAAACCCTCATTTGTATGCACTTTGATTCATGATTACTGTATTTTTAAAAAGTAATGAGCATTAAAATCCTGAAGAGAAGATGACCCTGAATTGAAATGCTCTATCAAAACAAAGCTGCCCCAAAGAGTTGCATCCTGTACTTGTAATCAGATAAAATGAGAGTTCCCCCTGCAGCGCGAGGGCCCAGGCCTCACACTCCCCCCAACCCCACCGGGCTGCACCTCATCCTTCCCAACCCTTGCCCTTCTCTTACCGGCTCCTCAGCACCAGCCCCTGCTCAGTCTCTGTCCCTCCACTCAGGAGAGCGCCATCAGCACCTACTGTGTAGTGGACACCATAGCAGAGGGGCCCCAAGGCCCTTCCAGGGCTGTCAGGTCAGACTGTTTTTCCCCTCTCGTCCAGTCCTGACCGTAGGGCACAGGTTTCTAGAGCAGCCTGGGACATGATAGGCCCTGGGCCGCCGCGTGTAGGATATGAGCGTTGCTCTGTTAAGCCAAGAAAGACACTTGTAAACATGTAAAGCAATGCCACTCTTGTCTCTACTTTTTTGTTTTGAAAAGTGGTTATTTTTCATAAATATATTATATGTTAACATGTAATGCGTTTATTGTTATTTTGAAAGAAAGTGATGGACTGTCTCAGTTTTGATTTCTAGCACGGTAGGTGACAGCTGGAACCCAGGGGAGCAAAGCCTCTGGGCCGCTCCGTGCTCTTTGGGGTGCAGCCTGGTTCCAGGGCTGAGCTGTTCTCAGAGCTGCTGGAGGACGTGGTAGGACAGCGGTGAATCAGAGCCCCACGGAGTTCCTGTTGCTCACAGAGCTTTCATTCTGATGGGGAACGGATCCCAAATTCTGTGGTACATGCTTCAAAATATTCACCTCCTTTGGTTTACTATTGTTACCGTGCTCAGTCTTTTTGTCAAAGTGGGGGTTTTGAATGAAATTCAGCTCTGACTGTGCTTGTTTTTCCCATGGTATTTCAGTCCTATTACAGAGCAGTATTATGGAAAGATTTTTTTAAAAAACTCCGATAATATTAGGAATATGGTCTTCTTCCAAGAACCTTTCTGATTAGAAGGCAAACTTTTTAATGAATTTCTCTGGTTTGCTGCACGTAGCCTGCACTTACGCTTTTCACCACCAGATGGCGCCCCGTCCCGATGAGCCGGGGGCTGCCTTTTTGCCAGTGAAGCCGATCCCGTTAAGTCCCTGCTCAGTAAGGGCTGGTCCTCCTCTCAGGACTGTGGCTGTAGGTCGACGTCCCAGGAAGCCTTGGGGCTCTCCTGCCCAGCAGATGCTCGAGCCGCCTATCGTCTGCGTGCTGGAGCCTGGTGGTTCTGCGGTGCCCGGCAGACGGCCACGTGCCCTCGGGGGTTGACATTCCACCCCCCGCACCCCCCCCCGCCGCTGTGTCTTATTTGTGGTGCTTCGGAGAGGGGTGCTGCTCTTCAGATCTGAAGAGGGGAACAGGTTTCTCCTTTTTCTTGGTGTATAAATTCCGTCTAGCCTCGCTTTCCCTCCCACGCGGGGCCACGGGGACTCCGGCCTGGGGACGTGGTCAGTTGCTGGGGTCCCCCTGACCAGTGGCCAGGACTGTGCCTGGGGCTCAGCCCACAGTTAAACCGGCTGCGCTTCAGCCAGGAAGAGACACGCATGCTGCCCTCAGGGATCCTGTATCACATCCACCGTGTTTCAGCAGATTGAAAGCTTTCTTCTCATCAGAAACACTTCAGGGCCCTTCCTCTCACGTTAGTAATTGTGAAAAGTATGTACCAATGAGAGGGTAGGAAACGGCACAATTCCGTGACTCTGGTCACACTGCCCGCGTGAAGGAGCAGCTCGTGAGCGTGGTGACACTGCTCACCCAGCCCCCGGCCCGTACCGAGCGGGCCCTGGAGGTGACTCCATGTTTGCTGTACGTGCGGTTGGAGCAGGGCCACCCTTGGTCTGGGATCGAGCTCGCAGTCTGATCAGCCCCGGGGGCGGGGGCGACGGGCCAGAGCCACCCCATCCCCACTCTGTTTGCCGTACAGCTGGGAGAAATGGTGACAGAGGTGGGGCACCTGGTGGGAGAGTTTCTGAAACACCCAGTCCTTTCTTCTGAAGATGTGGGTCCCTGTCCTGGAGCACAGAGATGTGGTGCCTGACGGCCGTGGCTTTGTCCACGGGACGGTGGCAGAAGCCGGGACGACCACGCTGCATCTGTAACCTGTGTAAACCCCAGGGCCTCCTGGGCGCCAGTCTCTTCACGGAGCCGTATTTAAGAAGCAAATTCTAGGAGCCAGAAGAAACTAAGGAGGATTACAGTCTTGACTGGCATCTATCAAAGAACGTGACGGTGGTAACCCTCCAAGCTCCCTCTCCTTCCCAGTCCCCTCAGTGCAGCCGGCCTCACTTTCATACTGGCAGGGAGCCTAGAATGCTCCCTGGCTCCCGGCTCCAGAGCTTTTCCTTTTGTTCCCTTTGTTTTTGTGTCTAGTCTTAAAGAGCAAGTGCAGATCAGTGTGGGCTGTGGGGCTCTCCTTTGTGCAGCGTGTCTGCAACTCCGTGACTGACCTCTCGATGCTACAGGCCTGCACTTTATGGTCAGCCATCCCTTTAAACGTGCTCTTCAGGCAGGCGTGGAATGTGTGTCGTGGGGCAGTTGTTAGGCTGGGTGCTGGGGTTTGCCTGGATGAGTAAGTCAGAGTTTCCTGGGGACTCCCCATCCCGAGAGGACAGAGAAGCTGTGGGACCTTGCAGGGCTCAGTGCAAGCTGGACCTTCAGGGGTGAAAGCTGGGAGGAAGACACATGCGGCGGCCCAAGACCAAGGGTCCTGGCCCAGGAACTCTGAGTAGTTTGATGCCGTAGGCTGGCACCTGAGGGTGTTTGACAGGCTAATTTGGACCCGAAAATTGTTGGACTGGGTTAAGAGTCAGCAGACTTTTTCTGTAAAGGGCCAGCTGTGCACGCTGCACACGGTCTCTGATGCATATTCTTTCTTATTTTTTTAACTTAAATGTACAAAAACCATTCTTAGCTGGTGGGAAGCACACAAATGGGCTTGGGCTAGATCTGGCCATTGGCCAGTTTGTGATCCTTTGTGTTGTTGGGTGTGAATGTGAGCTCATGGACAGGGGGAGCACTGGATGTCTTGAGAAGATTATGGGAAGATCACAGTTTTAGAAGGTGATTTTAACTGCAGAATAGACGTTAGACTGAAGAGGGGAGAGACTGGAGTGAGAAAATGAGTTGATAGACTGTTCGTACTACTAGTGACTTCAGGGGTGACGTGGCTTAAAATAAGAAGGTAGCAGCAGAGTCTGTGGACGGTGGAGGAGGCGTTGAGCTTGGTGATGATGCACCAAGAGTGAAGTGTGACTGACATTCTTAATAAGGGTTTGCAAAGAGATGGCTGCAGTGGGGTTTACAACAGCTAAAAGGAGTTGGTCGTAACCACATGACACAACACTACCGCACATCTTAAACATAATGTTACAGATGTCAGGTTGAGTGAAAAAAATAGATTAAAACCAGTATATTATATTATCCATGAATGTAAAATACCTGTACCGGGTATACTAAGATGTTTACTATTGCTGGTAGGATTATGGGCAGTTTTTTTCTTACTTGTATTGCCCTCCAGCCTGCACTGCGCTGGCCAGAACTCCAGTGCTCTGTTGCAGTGTTGAGGCGAAACGGCGGGAGTGGACCTTTGTGGCTTGTCCCCGATCTTTGGTGGAAGCATTGGCCATTCACTGTTAAGTGTGGTGTCAGCCATGAGTCTCTTATCATGTCCTTATCAGATTAAGAGTTTTTGTCATGAAAGAATTTTGTCACATGTCTTTTCCGCATCTATTGAAATGGTCATCATGATTTTTGTCCTGGATTCTATTGATATTTGTTACATCAGTTGATTGTCAGAAGTTAAACCAACCTTGCATTCTTGGGATAAATCCTACTTGGTCATGGATGTGTGATTCCTTTTACATGTTGCTGGATTCATTTGCTAATACTCAGGTAATGATCTTTGAGTCTGTGTCTATGAGAGGACTGAGCTGTAGTTTTCGTACAGTGTCTTTGACTCTCTTTGTCTCCTGTGTAAGACTCTTCTTGTGGAACAAGTTCTCACTGATCCGTGGTTACTAAGGGGCTGAACGTCTCCTGTATGTCTCTTGGCCATTTAGGAATCCCTGTTTAATTCTTCTGCCCATTTTCTCGGTGGTTGTCTTTTCTAAAAAAATTAGTTTGTAGTTACTATTTACCTCTTCCTTCTAGAGTTAAGAATAATATCAAGGGTATTATACTTAGCCACATATGTTGCATATAATTTTTCTGTCTTTTTTTTTTTAAAGGAATATTTATTTATTTATTGGCTGCGTTGGGTCTTCATTGCTGCGCGCGGGCTTTCTCTAATTGTGGTGAGTGGGGGCTACTCTTCGTTGCAGTGTGCGGGCTTCTCTTGTTGCAGAGCACGGGCTCTAGGCACGTGGGCTCAGTAGTTGTGGCTTGTGGGCTCTAGAGCACAGGCTCAGTAGTTGTGGCACACAGGCTTCGTTGCCCCGTGGCATGTGGGATCTTCCTGGACCAGGGTTTGAACCTGTGTCACCTGCATTGGCAGGCGGATTCTTAACCATTGCGCCACCAGGGAAGTCCCAGTTTTTCTGTCTTTTAAAGTTTATTTATTTAGCCACGTAAATGTTTGAAATATTTTGGTAGTTGAATCTGTAGTTTTTATTTTTTGACTGCTGGTCTTAGTGTTATGCTTAGAATCAGGAGTTCCTCATTTCAGGGGTATCACGTATTTCCTCCTAGTGCTTTTATGGTTTTATGAATTTATATTTGTTTCATTCACTGGTTTATATTTATGATAACCTTTCACCCATGGTTAGCCATTGTCTCAGTGACCATTTTATTAATTATTCTTTCTTTCTACTGATTTGAAATGGCTCTTCGTTATGTACTATATTCTTATTTTTACATGTCTTTTTCTAGTCTCTCTTAAACGTTCTTAATGAAAAATAGAAGAGTTTTTCATAGGCAATAGTAGGTTTTCTTTCACAGAATCATGTCATGACTGATCAATGTAATTATCATGTATCCTCCTGGATGTTTAATGGTCTAACTCGTGGGGTTTTGTTGCTTAGACTATTAAAAACATCAGGCTGATCACCAGTAGCACAAGTAGACGGACTGAAGGAGGAGGCCATTGGGAAAGGTAGAGATTGAGTTGTTCCTCTTCTCTGTGAGGCACCGGTGTTCGTAACTCTGAGTTTTGCCATCGTGAGATTATCCTTCACAGGTTTTCTGAGCAGCCGAGGCAGGTGATGGGAGGCAGGTGCTGCCAGTGTGAGGGACACGTGAAACCGTGTCTTTTCAGTCAGAAACATGCCACGTTTTCGTTGTTTTTGCTGCATATGTATAATCAGCACCTCATTGTGCAGGAATCAGATTGGAATCCTGAGAACTGTATTCAGCCTGAAGCTGCAGGATTTTGCTAAAATTTTGTAGTATGTGCATTGCACATCCTGCAAATTCTTTTGTCCTACAAATAGTTGGTCTTCCTGAGGAACTGTAATTTGATTTAATGTATTATGGATATAAAATCGGTACAGAACTGCTCCTACTTAAATTCCTTCGTTATCTGTGGTAGTAGGAAAGGTCAGCTTTCTCTCCAGAAACTCAGGACCAGCCTCTACCCTGTCGTTTCCTCACTTCCCTCCTCTTCCAGGTGTTGGTTTGTTCTGGTCCTTTCTTGGCCCTCATTCCCTGGAGCCTCAGTGTCCACCGTGCCCCTCCTGTCCTCAGTCTCAGCCTCGGGGCGAGGGTGACCTCCATGTGGGGGGCCCTCACCCTGCTCTCCCCTATGCGGTTTTGACCGACCACGTCTGACCTTGACACCTCCCTGTGCCCACAGGGGGCGTGTGGATAGTGAGACACAATGCCATTCAGCCCCCAGAAAGTTCACATTCCACGTCTGGGACTGAAGAATGACCCCAGGGTTGAGTTGACATTAGTTTCTATGCTGTAGAAAGCTGTCGAGACGTAAAAGACATTTTTCTTTAAAGGAGTCACGGGTTTGGGATTTATTAACTATATAATATTAAAAATCTTAAACAGTTAAAAATTTCAAGTGAACTTTTTTTCCTTAATATTAACCTTTTTGTGTTGTGTGAGGAAATAATGGTTTATTATTGTTTTTGGTAGAAAGTTTAGGATGTCCTAGCCGTCATGGTATTCTCTGTTGAGTAGCCTACTTTTAGTCTTCTTGCGTCTATCCAGTTCCATCTGGTGGCCACGGTCCCCATCGCTGCTTCCACTGTGTCCTGGGCCCGGCCGCTGCTTGCCAGGAGCTTAGGGGTTAGGACCTCCCCTGGCCTGGCCTCCTTCCCTCGGCCTGGAGCCACCCTGGGGGGACGCCTGGAGGCCGAGGCGCCCATGCAGACCCTCAGGCCCCCGGGCTCAAGAGAGGGGTGGTTTCTGGGCAGCTCAGGGCAGCAGGGCCCCCTCACACTGCACGTGCCCCTACCTCACCACTGTGTGGATTCTTGGTGCTTCTTATGCCGTTTTTGTTCATTTTCCAGTTCTCCACAGAAACTCGATACAGTTACATGAATAAGCATAAAAGCCAAAATCATGTTTGTGTCACATAGGTTTACTTTTTGTGGATTAGGGAGCTCGTCATTTGGCAGGCTTCTCGTTGAGTAGACTTTATTTTTTATTTTTAATTAATTAACTAATTAATTTATTTTTGGCTGCGCTGGGTCTTCGTTGCTGCGTGTGGACTTTCTCTAGTTGTGGCGAGTGGGGGCTACTCTTCATTGTGGTGCGCGGGCTTCTCATTGTGGTGGCTTCTCTTGTTGCCGAGCAGGGCTCTAGGCATGCAGGCTTCAGTAGTTGTAGCACGTGGGCTCAGTAGTTGCATCTCACGGGCTCAGTAGTTGTGGCACACGGGCTTAGTTGCCCCATGGCATGTGGGATCTTCCCAGACCAGGGATTGAACCCGTGTCCGCTGCATTAGCAGGCAGATTCTTAACCACTGGACCACCAGGGAAGCCCGAGGAGACTTTTAAAATCAGAGCAGTCAAGCTGTTACTGTGGGTTACAAGCTGGGATATGGACCCTGTTCCACCAGTTTGAATGGGGTGTTTCTAGATGAGGGGCCGTCTCTGTAGAAAGAACTGCTGTCCGTGTTCTTTGCAGCCCCTCCGAGGAGCTCCAGGACTCGGGTTGTGGCAGGTGCCGCTGTCCTCAGGAGGAGGAGCGATGCTGTGGCTGAAGGCGTGTCACATGGATGTCTTTTTGGTAATGTGATCTCCTTGGCCGGAGTTCGGACTTCAGAAATCAGATGTTGTCTGTATGGAGGAGAGTTGTGTTGTGCTGGCGCCATCACCTCGAGCAACAGTGAAGGTTCATGTGCGTTCATGTTTTTCGTTTTTTGGTTTTTTCACTAACCTTGTGATAGTAAGAATCAACTCAGTAGTAGCTATTTAATTATTTAGTCTAAGGACTGGTAACATGCAGTGACTGTGTGAAGTTAGTTGTGCGTTAGCTCCTAGGTGTGTGGCCTCAGTCCGTGGGCCTGTCCCCCGGTGTGTAGGACACATGGTCCCCAAAGGCTGAGCATTGCAGCTTGGCCTCCCGAGCTTGCTTATCCTGGGGGTCCTGCCCCAGGTAACGGGGGCCTGGGTCAGGGAGAGCTTCCTTTCTCTTACACAGATTAACATGAAAAGGATCTGGGGTTATTCTTCAAAAATCTTTTTAAAGCGTTTCAGTCTTAGAAGGAGAAAACCTGTCTGTTTAGGACCCTTGCTGAGACACAGGGCACATCATTTGTGTTAAGGGAATGAAGACCTTTAATCTCCAGCTCTGTCCTTTATCTTTTTTTTTTGTTGTTGTAATATTTATTTATTTATTTTTTGGGTTGCGTTCGGTTTTCGTTGCTGGGCGCGGGTTGCAGTGAGTGGGGGCTACTCTTCGTTGCGGAGCACGGGCTCTAGGCGCATGGGCTTTGATAGCTGTGGCACGTGGGCTCAGTAGTTGTGGCTCGCGGGCTCTAGAGCGCAGGCTCAGTAGTTGTGACGCACAGGCTTAGTTGCTGCGTGGCATGTGGGATCTTCCTCGACCAGGGCTCAAATCCGTGTTCCCTGCGTTGGCAGGCAGATTCTCAAGCACTGCGCCACCAGGGAAGTCCCTCTGTCCTTTATTTTTATGGCTCTTTCTTAGAGGAGTTTACAAAAAGCTACATACAGAGGAGTGTATTACGTGGAGATGGTGCTATTGCAAATCCCTTGCAAGTCCCTCAGTGGGTCGTACGTGGGTGGTCTCTCACCAACCCTGTGCATCCCCCCAGTGACAATGCGGTAGATTCTTTTGTTCACATTGGTTAAGGGAGAAGTGGTTCTCTAACAGTATTTGTAGAATTCCATTTATATAATCTGTGTCAGTTATAGCTTTATGAGCATATTTGCACAGAAAAATGTTTGAGAGGTTATTATACACCAGTGTTAAAGTTGTTGGCTTATGGGTAGTTTTCACTTTTTAATTTTTCCCAATTAATTTCCTTTACTTAAAGAATAAAATTATACAATGATATATGAATTTTTCTTTTGAAAATCAAATCCTGTTCAGGCACGATCACTCGTTTGCCCCTCACACTCCAGCCCACATCTTCTGTCGTGATGAGTTGGATGTGGGTCCTTCCAGATCTTTCCCTGTGTTTTACAGAGAGGTGTTTGAACCCACCCACAATACAGTATTGTTCTGTATCTGTTTCCTTTTTTTTTGGACTGTAAAGCTGTTTTTCTTTTTCTTGTCAAATACTTTCACACGTAATAGAAAAGTTGGAAGTACAATACAAGAGATTCTTTTCATGAGCCGTTTGAGATAAAGTTGCTTCGTAGATGCCCCGTGGTTCCTAGATGTGGTGGTGTATGTTTCCTACAGATATTCCTCTACCATCAACATCAGGAAGGTAATAATATATGTCTCAACATATATTTGTATGAGGGTATGCATTTAGCACTATTAGGCTACATCCTATTTTTTCTTTTTTTACTACACAAAGTAGTATTTTCTGATTTTTGTTCTTGTAAATACATTACGTCTCTTCTTTAAAGGGGTCTTTTCTAGTAATTGGATTGGTTTTTTTAAAGAAGTTCATGATTGCATCTATAAGGGTAGGTTTGCCACCTCAATCTTTTTTTCTCTCTTTTTTAATGGTAAAACATACTTAAACATAAATTTTATCATTTTAACCATTTTCAGTGTGCTTTTTGGTGGCATTAAGTACATTCACAATGTTGTGCAACCATCATCACTGTTTCTAAAATATTTTCATCACCCCAAGAAGAAACTCTGTACCCATTAAGCAAAAATTTCCCTTTTTCCTTTTCTATCTTTATAAATTTACCTAAACTAGATGTTCTGTATCAGTAGAACTATATAATATTTGTCATTTTGTGTCTGGCTTACTTCACTTAGCACCATGTTTTCAAGGTTCACCCTTGTTGTAGCATTTGTCAGAACTTCATTCTTTTTTCTGGCTGAATGATATTTTGTGTTCATCTGTTGATGCACACCTTAGTTTTTTCCATCTTTTGACCATTTTGAATAGTGCTGCTCTGAGCATATTTGGACAGGAGTCTCAGGCATTCCTTGGGTGTGTACCAGGAGTGGAATTGTCAGGCCATCTGGGAATTCTGTGTTTAGAGTTTGGGGGTGACACCAACTCTTTTCCACAATAGCTGCATCATTTTGCATCCGGCCAGCCGTGTGAGGGTTTCAGTTTCTCCACGTGCTCACCAACATGTGTTCTGGCCCCTCTTCTTCATGAAAGCCCCCAGGCGGGTGCCCATGGCTCCCTTCGTGGGAATAGCGGTTGTGGCACCACCAGCCGCCCTGCCCTCTCCAGTTAGGACCATGTCCCTCTGCCTCCCGGACTCCGGGTGTTTGTGTCCTGACTCCTTCAGTGTGGGAGCTCTTAAAATTGTTTCTTTCCCTGAAATATAAATGAAGCACAGTTTACTAAAATTTCACAGGAAATTGGTGATTCTGTTGTGCAAAATAGGCAGAACTAATGAGAAGCTTGACTGGACTCTGGGAGAATTTGGAAATGGCATGAAATGAGAACTGTAAAAAACACCAGGCCGATCTCGCTCAAGGTGCCAAAATATTGTCAGGGGAGGGCCCTCTATTGGCATTTGTGAAGTGTACTTCTCCTGTGTTACCTTTGGATATTTCTAATGGCCTTTCATCACTATATGTTTTTTTTCTAATCAACTTAAAAATTTTTTTACTTTAGAAAGCAGTTCTTACAACAATAAAAAATGAGAAAACATTATTTTAGATGTGTCTGTTGCGTCTGGGAAAGAATCAGATGACCTTGTACATTCGCCTGGACTGTACCGTCTCCGTGTGTGTTAGAAACGGCTAGTGGGCTTCCCTGGTGGCGCAGTGGTTAAGAATCCGCCTGCCAATGCAGGGGACACGGGTTTGAGCCCTGGTCCGGGAAGATCCCACATGCCGCGGAGCAACTAAGCCCGGGAGCCACAACTACTGAGCCTGCGTGCCACAACTACTGAAGCCCGTGTGCCTAGAGCCCATGGTCCGCAACAAGAGAAGCCACCGCAATGAGAAGCCCCTGCGCACTGCACCGAAGATTAGCCCCCACTCGCCACAACTAGAGAAGCCCGCGCGCAGCAATGAAGACCCAATGCAGCCATAAGTAAAAAAAAAAAAAAGAAAAAGAAACGGCTAGTGATGCTCTCAGGCCCCACACGTGAGGCTGTGGGCACTTGGGGAGGAGCTGGCCTCAGAGGGAACGGATGTGTGCGGACAGGGCCAGGGTGGCTTTCAAAAGGGGTCGTGGGATGTGTAGGCTCCAGAACAGTCTGAAGTTTGAGAGTTGGGTGGGCTTGGCGGGGTGGAGTAGGGCCAGGCTGCGGCTCTGCCCTCCTTCAGGCTGTCCGTGCCTTCGAGAACGGGGCCGGCAGAGGTTGAAGGGAGGTTGGAGGAAGAGGTCGGTGGCGGAGGTCTGGTGGTGGCTGTTCATGTGGGGAGATGGAGTGCGTGGGCTGGCTGAGGCTCAGGGGCCAGGCTCCAGGCTGGACTTGCCTTTGGACGTTTGGATTTGGGGGTGACTGTCAAGAAGGAGTTTAGCGTGTGGCAGATGGTACAGATGTCTTCGTGATACACTTAGTACGTGTATTGAACAGTAAGACTAGCTGATGTCTGTTGGGCACTGATGTGTCACCAGTGGCTTCAAGCATTCTGCACTGTCCTCAGGTGAGAAAGCAGCGAGGCAGCGGGAGGTTTATGTGACCTGACCACACGGGTGGAGAAAGGAGGAGCTGGGACGGGATCACGCGATGACATGGCAGGTGGCAGGGCTCAGGTTCGCTGGTGCCTGGCGCTGGCACCCGCGAAGGGGTGGGGCGTGTACTGTTCTCTTTAGATACAGGTATCTTCTGTATCTTAGATCTAGTTTTCTACTGGAATTTTCTGAAGAATTTGTTTCCATCACATACAAAAGTAGACAGCTTGGGCCTGTGCGCTGATTGGTCTCTCAAAGTGCGTCATAGGTGTCATGAAACTTCCACCTCTACACTCTGACTGTGTATTTTTTTTTTTTTAAATATAGACATTTTTAACATAACTACATGTCATTTTCATACCTAACAAAATCTACAGTAATTCAGTATCATCCAGCCATTTTAAGATTTCCTTCCAGTTATGTCAGAATGTCACTTTACAGTTGATTAGTTCAAATCAGGGCCCAGCATAGCCTGCACTTTGCATGGTTGTTTTGTTTAAGTCCGAGAGCCGCAGCCGTCTCTTCCTTGGCTGTAGCTTTCCACTATCGGCTTGGTGAGGAAACTATGTCAGTGGTCTTGCAGAATGTCCCACTTTCTGGAATTCTATTAATGATTTTTTTAGGGCCAGTGTATTGATGAGCCATGCTGCCCACTTTGCTTTTTATATTGATAACCTAAGTGTGATAGATGACGTGATACTGAGTGATTTCCCCTGTGATAGCTTTATGTTGCCGAAACTTTGGTTGAAACTGAGTCAGTAAGGATCTGGAGTTGGGAGTGGACTGACTGACCCTGGTTTTTAGGGTGGCGCTCAGTGTGCTGAGTCCTTGTGGTGCAAGCGGGGCCTGAGCGAGGCACGCAGCTGACTGTGCCCTCTGCCAGCCAGGCGTTCTGACTTCTCACGGCGTCCAAGGGTTTCACCTTGATGTAGTCCGGGCTCCGTGGAGTACAGGAGCTGGGAGCTGGCCAGCCTTAAGCCCTGGGGGAGGGTCCTGAATGTCCACCGCATCCTGCTGGGCTCTGTGCCTGTGGGCACCCAGGCCCGCCACCCGGCCACGTGGCCCCGGGGCGCTGTCGTGTACAGTGGGAGCGGCAGCGTGGTGCTCCCCAGGGAAGGGTCCGAAAACCTGATTTTGTCAGCAAACCACATTGTGGCAACGGGACTATCCAAATTCATTAGAGACTGCCGTGTGAACTAGGAAATCAGCGTGTTTGTGGTGTGACTGTCCGCTGCGAGGGAAGTTATACTGAGGGTGAGTGCTGTGTGCCCCACTCCCTGGTTTGTGCCTTTGGGACAGAGGCCTGCTCCAGCCCAGCGCTTGCCGGCCACCTCGGGAGCTTGTGGCTCGTTCTCATTTTCCTCCACAGTCAGGTCCAGTTAGCGGGGTTCAATCCGTAGAAGCTTGGGGCGTGGGGTGCCGAGTGGCGAGGCCTGTGCTCTCTGGGGGGCGGGGGTGCTTCCACAGCACCTGGCGCATCTCTTGGTTTGCCACGTCTTCCCCGTAGATCGGCGTCCTGTGGGGAGACCTCGGCTGTGGGGCCCAGGCTGGGCTTGCCCTGACCCCAGCGGGGGGCGTCCCGGTGGCGGGGAGAGCGGAAGGAGGAGCGCGCCACCTGAGTTGCCTGCTGCTGCCGGGCACGGTGCCCTGGAACTCCGTGCCCAAGACAGCGGCGATCCTTGTCCCTCTCGGGGGCCAGCGATTCCAGTGGAGCTTAGAGGATGGCTCTTTTCTGGCCCAAGAGTCTGGGGTCTCAGCTGGAAGACTCAGCACTGGGGGTGGGTGCATCTGAAGGCTCTTCACTCACACGCACATTGGCACTCGGCTTCTCCTGTGGTCCGGGCTACTGCGTGACCTGACTTTAGATATCAGGGGGGAAATCACTTCAGCCGCATCTCAGGGTCCAGGCCCAGTGAGCGGCCAGGGCACACAGAGCCCACCTTTTGGGGGGAAATGTGAGCACCATCCAGTAGCAGGGCATGGAGGATGGGAGACATGTCGGTCTGGCCATCTTTGGAAGAATATCGTAGCTGAGGGAGTTCTAGGTCAAGGGAACAGCGAGGAGGTAGCGCCTTTGGTTTTCTTCTTTGCAGAGAGGCCAGTTAAGGGTTAAGTAACAGATGGAAAGGGAGTCTGTTCTGATATTTCAAAATCCCTTAAACGTAATGTATGGGGCCACTTTGGATATTAATTGTGTTTTCCAGATTTAGGAACTAACTCTCCTTTTTCTGCCAAGGGGAAAAACAAAAAGACAAAAGAGGGACAAGGAAATCTGTGAGATATTGAAAGGATTCATTCTTTTTCTCCCCACCCCTTTTGATAATTAGCTAGTGAAATTGGTATGTGGAAAATAGTTTAAAATTAGGGGGTGGGCGGGTTGCGCTCTACATCTCAGAAGTTTCTTGGACTGCAGACGCGTCCCATCTTTGAGAACCTGTTTGGTGCTTACAGCCCGGCGTTGGCATCCCTGTGGTTCTCAGGGAGGGGATGCCACCGCTGGTCCAGGCCTTGGGCAGAGAGGGGCAAATGGCAGGTCGGGTTTGGCATCTCCTGTTTTGGCTAGAACCAAAACCTCCCTCCTCGTGGGAGAGAAGGTCCCCTTTGTGTTCCCCATGCTGGGTGTTGTGCAGTGGTCTCCAGGGCGCAGGCCGAGGCAAGCCTGGTGGCCAGTGTGGAGGAGGGGCTTTCCTTTCAGTAGTCATCAGATGAGCTGAGCGAGCCACGCCTGCCACGATGATGAGTGTCGAGAGGGTTTCTCCTCCTTTCTCTTAATATCGTGCTGTTGTTGGGTCTCTTTATAGCTCAGGTAGATAAGCCCTGAAAGCTGACACCCCCTCCCCCAATCCAGCACACGCGCCGCACGGCCCGCTGGAGCCAGGATAGAAATGCTGGTGGCCAAGTTGGGAGGGCAGCAATTCCCTGGGGGCACTGACTGCATCCTTTCCCGCCTCCCCAGCACATGGAGCTGTTTTACATGGTTCTAGTCGAGTTCATCTCAAATTCTTTCCGAAATGGCTTTCGCTGCTTTTAAACTTAAAATGTGCGTGTAGCACTTAAAGATGAACCTTCTCAACCTTTGTCCTTGAGACAGGAGTTCTGTGCAAATGCAAGGGTGATGTGACGTGCGTGGATGCCAAGTGGCCTGGGCCTGCGGAGGCCGAGGAAACGGTCAGCTCTGGCTGGAGGCGGGGGCTCCAGTCCTGCAGCTTTCAGGCCTGAGGCCCGACCGCAGAGCTGGCCCCACAGCGAGTGCAAGGTCTGCAAGCCGCTGTGTCAGCTTTTGTGTTTTTCTGGAGCTGGCTCTCCTGCCCCACCCTCGGGGTTGGCCTGGCCCTGGGGGTGGTCCAGGGTCCCTAGCACACCATTTTGAAGATGAAGTATTTGGAGGCAGTTTTAACTTTTTGGTACTTTTGTGACTATAACCTTATTGTGGAGGTTAGCACTTCTGTGTAGGGAGAGTGTGTGGGAAGATGCTCACTTCCAAGGTAGCTCGTGGTTGGGTCTTCGAGCAGTCCCGCTGTGGGAGCCTGGAGAGGCCGGGGCCCTGTGCTCCCTCCCCTCAGAGGCCTTACCCCTCCCCGCTGAGCGGGTGGGGGTCTTACTCTCCGCTCCCGGGCAGGGCAGCAGACGCAAAGGGAGGTAGAAACCGAGCTCCCTGGTGATGGTCGTTGTCATGGTGGTTGTTACTGGTTTGTGGACGTGACCACATCATCTTTTTCTTTTCTTTTTTTTAATATTTATTTATTTATTTGGCTGCGCCGGGTCTAGTTGCAGCACAGGGGATCTTCGTTGCGGCACGCGGGATCTAGTTCCCTGACCAGGGATTGAACCCGGGCCCCCTGCACTGGGAGCGTGGAGTCGTAACCACTGGACCACCAGGGAAGTCCCTGTCTTCAACATCCAAATTGAGAAAGTTATTGAAATCTATCATTTGTCTATAGGCTTGTCCTTTTAATACACATTATCCAAAATATATCTAGCCCTTACTTACCTTTGAATTTTAGGAATCTTCTAAGGGGTAATGTCAGAGTTTCTATGATCATTCTCCCACCATCCGTCATTTATTTAACAAAAAAGAAAAAAGTCAGCAGTGTGGTAGAAATCGATGGGTGGGCACCTGGGAGGCAGAGCCGTGGGACCCTCTTGTGCGGGGAGTGAGGATCTGGGTCTGCCCAAGGCTGTCACCTGGGTGGGAAGGCCCCTCACCTCTCAGGTGAGCAGGTGCAGGTGCCAATGAGGAGGCTCATGGGTCTGACAGTTAAGTACAAAGGATTCCTTGTAATTTTCCTGGAGAATTAGTGGAGATTCCTCATAGAATCCTAACCTTAATGATCTGTGCTGTACGGTTGTCCCTTGGTATCTGTCGGGGATTGTTTCCAGGACCCCCTGCAGATACCAGAATCGTGGATGCTCAGGTCTCGTGTGTGAAATGACAGTGCTGTTGTTTGCATGTCATCTAAGCACATCTTCTGTATCCTTTAAATCACCTTCTGATTATTACTTATAATACCGAATGCAACGTAAATGCTGTGTAAACAGTTCTAAGTACAATGTAAATGTTATGTAAGTAGTTGCCGGTGCCTTGCAAACTGGCAAATTCAAGTTTTGCTCTTTGGCACTTTCTGGAGTTTTTTCCCGAATATACTTGATCTGCAGTTGGTTGAGTCTGCGGGGGTGGAACCCTCGACACAGGGGGCCAACTGTGTGTGTGTAACAAAAACTGTCTTTTTAAAAAGCATGTAGAAGCAGATGTTGTAAACTGAGGCTAACTGCATCACGACAGGTTGCACTTGGTGCTCATTCTTCTCACGTCCAGTGATGGCCAGTGGGGGCGGATGGGGGCCCTGGGCCTTGAGGAGGGGGATGCAGGCTACCCTGACGTCGCCTACAGATAGTGCTGTTGGAGCGGCAGGTGCTTCTTACGTGCTTGTTCTGTGGCTACACTTAGCGGGAGGGACACCAAATAAGTGGTGCTGCTGTGAGAACTGGTACAATTTGTTTTACTCGCTAAGAAAATCCGAGTGGGACTTAGCAGATGGACGTCTGCGTCCCCGTGATAGACACGCGGTCGCTGTCTCCTGTCCTGTGACGTCACTGCAATGAACGCAGCCACCTGCCAGTGTCACCTAAAGATGACTTTAGAATATGACTTCTCTGGTCTTTGCAGCTGGGTATGTCCCCCTCCCCCACTTTTTTGTTAAAAAGCAAACGACTGTACGCTTTTTCTTGGGAAATGCTCTCTGTAATGTCGCGCAGCCAGAATTGGTTGCCTGAGTGTACTTCAGCTGCTTCTCGCCTTCCATGGAGTTGGGGGGGTCTTTGCTGCACAGACGTGCTGTGTGGAATCTGAGACCGGTCTGTGTCGCTGGCACAGGTCCTGGCCGCTGCCCTGTGCGGAAGGGTGCCCTGTTGTCCCGCACGCACGTGGGGAGCAGGCAGGGTCCAGAGCAAGGCGAGGCAGGGCGGGTTCTTGGCGGGGCAGCTGCGGGGTGGTGGGACTCTGGTGTCTGAGCGGCCACAACCACACTGAGGGCTGTGTGATTGGAAGTTAACTTGAGGAGCGTTGACTGAAACAGGAAAAATACGCAACGTAGGAGCCGTGAGCTGAGTTTTATTCCGGATCTTACCGAGGACTGTAGCCTGGGAGACAGCGTCTCAGTAGCTCTGAGGGGCTGCTCTGAAGAGGTGGGGGAGCGGCCAGGATCTGTGTGGTCTGGGCCAGGGGGTGTGTGCAGCCAAGCACACATCTCGGTAGAAGGTAACTGCTAGTCACGGGGAAGGGGTATTTCCATTAATGATTTTAGCCCTTTTTTCCTGTGTATGGGAAAATGCAGGAATTTGGGTTCATTAAAATTCTTCTGAGATACCTACTCTAAGGGGCCTGTTTTTCCAAAGCACAGAGAGCCTCTCAGGGTGCGCTGTCCCTCAGCGCTGCAGTGGCTCAGACTTAACCCTTGTAGAACGGGTGGTGGGTGCGTTCTTTCTTTTACATAGGGATACCTGAAGACCCTAGCAAGACTTTTTTTTTTTTTTTCCCACCACCTTGAGATGTTTTTATTGAAATGCATATGGTATGGGTAACAAGCGACCTCCCTGTGGTCCAGGTGGGACCTCTTCCCCCAGAGATGGGTCAGGACAAGCACCCCAATGGGGCAGACAGTCTCCCAAGTGGTAAAAGGGAGCCAAGTTAGGGAAGGCCTCCCATGCCAAGGCATAAGAGATGGTGTGAGAGGAGGACTTCATAATTCCTTTGGTGTTTTTCCTCTGCATTTTATTTTCTTCTGTGTTCTATTCTCTTATGAAGAAATTGTTTGATTAATAATTCTTTTTCTTTTTAGATTTCACAGGGCAGAGAATATTGCCTTTTGAAATGTAAGCATTGCCATTTCAGAATTACAGAAGCCTAGGGTCCTTCTGTCCTTTGCTGATCCTCACAGACTCAGTGTAGGGTTGCCAAGTTCAGCTAATAAGAATACCAGATGTGGGACTTCCCTGGTGGTTCAGTGGTTAAGAATCTGCCTTCCAATGCAGGGGACACGGGTTCGATCCCTGGTTGGGGAACTAAGATCCTGCATGCCGCGGGGCAGCTAAGCCCGCTGCTCTAGAGCCCGTGCGCTGCAACTAAGACCTGACACAGCCAAATAAATAAATAAATAAATTTTTTTTTTAAAAAGAAAAGAAAACCAGAGCCTGATGCATATTAAAGTGGTGAAGAAAATTAAAAAAAAAAAAAAAAAAAAAAAAGAATACAGGATGCCCAGTTACATTTAAAGTTCAGATAAACATACTTATGCTAAAACACGGCTTGTCATTTATCCGAACTTCAGATGTCGCTGGACGTCCATGTCTTGGGCAGCTTGTTGCACTCACTGCCCTGTGTTGGCCTTACACATCCAGCACGGGGTCAGATTCTACCTCACCTCTGGGGATGTGTTTTTTCCCTTAGGGTTTGTGTATATCGAAATCTGCCAATTTGCATTTAAGGCAAAAACTTCACAAACTGGAAAGTTTTCTTTCTTTTTTTCTCCAGCCACATCAGCTCCTTAGACAGGATGTGAAAACTGATGCTCCAAAGGGTAGAGTTTGTTCTTCTGGGAGGGGTGGTCAGACCCAGCTCGCAGTGAGCGTGTGGCTGTCGCACTCCCCAAGGGGCGTGCTGCCGCTGCCGCTCGCTGGCCACTCTGGCCACCTCCTGGGCAGACTTCGTACCCCCGCCCCGGGGCCTTTCAGCTGGGTCTATCTGGGATTTTCTCAGAGGCGGTGAAGAAGTCGAATGAGGGTCTGGATAGGCTGGTGGAGGGACTCTTACCGTGAGCAGCTCTGGCGTCACGGGTCCCAGCTCCAGTTTTACTGTCAAAAACGGCAGGTCACCAAATGTGAGGACACGAGGAGGGCTAGGACCAGCTGGCAGGGCTGAGCCTTCAGGGCATTGATGGAGGGCAAGGCTGGAGGGGGACCGGCCTGTCCTCCAGTGGACAGATGGACTCGAGAACCTTGGCCACATGGTGCAGAGTCTGAGGGTTTTCTTATGGTTTCCGTTCTGTTTAAGGAATGTGGACACTCGAGGCAGGAGTGCTTTGTTTTTGCATATTTAAGAAGAGTTGAGTCTGACTTCCTTGGCAGTCCAGTGGTTAAGACTCCTTGGTTCCACTGCAGGGGGCTTGGGTTAGATCCCTGGTCCGGGAACTAAAACCCACATGCAATGTTGAGTTTAGGACTGTGAAGATTCCTGATTCTGTGAAGAGAGGGGTGTCCTTGGGTATAGCCCCACCCCTCAGGACCCCGCACCTCCCTTCAGTCTTTCCTCGCTGCTTTCACCCTGTAAATGTCATTTTATTTAGAAGTTTGTATGTAAAATGCTCTTTGACTGCAAGAAGCCCCAGAATCTCTGCAAATCCCAGGCTCTGAGAGGATTCCCTTTTTCAGTCTGGGTTTGGGAGTGTGATATGAAGTCTGCTCCTGAAATGTTCTGGAGTTGGGGCAGATGTGCTGAGGATAAAGAGGACAAAAAGCCTTGGAAGGAGCTGTTCTTCTGGAATTGTCGTGTCTCGGTGGTGCAGTGGACGAGAGTTGCATGGCGTGTGTGCCTTGTGTACACCTGGTGAGCACACATGGCCCCCGCTGGTTCCCGCTGCAAGCTGTGGATTCTTAGTCGTGCCCAAGTTTGTGGCATCTGAAAAACGGAAGGCCTGATGCTTACGGATGAGGTCACAGGTCCGGGTTCCTGGTGCCTTTGCGGGTGGGGTCTGACTCTGGGGATGTCTGTCTTCCAAGGAGGAGGTGAAGGAGGTGCAGGTCCTTCCTTCTTGGGACACATGGGTCTTGGGGTGGAGATGGGGCCCAGCCTTGCGGTTGAAGCCCTCGTGATTTGGGCGGTGGCCGTGGTACTCGAGCAGGGTGAGCAGGTTCGGCCCGTGCTGAAGGAGGGACGGAAAGTGGGGCAGGTCGTCTGGAGCGGGGGGGCCCACTCCTTCACCTCCTGTCTTCCTGAGGGTGGGGTGTTGGGGTCTCAGGCCACGGGGGCCATGGATCTCTGGGCTATGGGCAGGGCTGCCGGGGTGAGCTGCCAACACTGGGGCAGGGGCTGTGCCTTCAGAGAAGCCAGGTTGGGGAGGCCTGCGCCCTGACCAGTGACCTTGATCAGTGACGTGGCCTGGGGGAGAGTTTAGATGATTTTATTGGAAGTTCTTCCAGGAAAGAGACCAGGCTTTTGGGAAACAAGTTAGCCACTGGCGGACCTTCACCGGTGTTGATTCTGTTGTCTGTGTATGAGTGAGAGACTGGCCTTTGGGTTCTGTGCCTCTGCGGCCATGTTGACTTAATTAAGAAATTGAATTGCTGGCCGGTTATTCATGCACATTAACGTGTTTCACTCCCATACAACTAGGTAGATGGTCGTAAATGGAAAGGTCTTGATTTGAAGTCGAAAAATTACCTCAAAACTTTGTTTTAACCCATTGTTTTGATTTGCTTCGATCAGGGAGAAAGAATAACCTGCTAGGCTAGACAGGGTTGAGGTAAGTAGTAACGTTTCTTTATTGTGAGCTTTATGAATATGTGCTGCTCTTCCTTTTTATGCAAGAGAAATTGGCCACTGGCAGGGCCCATGTCTTAAATAAGGCACAGCAAGTGTTAGAGCAGAGCCCTAGGGCAGGTTTTGTCAGGTAGAGGCTTGTACAGAAGTTTCAGACCCAGGGAGTATTCCTTTTCTTTGATACTTGTTTTTCATATTCGTCTGATAAGCTAATGTGTCCCTCGTTTGGAGACTAAATAGCATCCCAGACTCCAGCACACTGTCCCCTGCCCTAGGTGTCAGCCGCTCGGGTGTGCCCCTCCTTGCCCACCCCTGCCTGTCCTCTGCCCTGCCTCCTCCCCCATGCCACCCCCTCCCCCGGCCCTCCTCTTCCACCCTGTGCCACCAGCAGCAGTCTCTTAGAGAAACGAGCGAGGAGGTGCTTGGGTTTTAAGTAGGAGACAGAAGTGAGGCAGAGATGGCGGTGCTGTTTCCGGGTCTCACGCTCACCCAGGGCCTGGCGTGTTGTGAGCACGTCAGCGGGTTCCTGAATGCACTCGGGTAGACGCAGAGCAAAATAGCGGCCCAGTCTGGCATTATTTGAAAGTGTGTTACATAATATTCTTAAAACAGACTTTTTTGGGGGAAAGGTCATGAACCTTAATTTTGTGGATGGACGTGTGGCTGGTGCTGTGACAGGAGGCAGCTGGTTTGCTGCTGTGTTCACGGGGTCCTGGGGGCTCTGCCCGCCCCGGCTTGTCTCCGGACACCTGCTGTGTCCATGGGGTCCCGGGGGCTGTGCCCGCCCAGCTTGTCTCCAGACACCCGTTGTCACCAGTCAGGGCCCGGGGCCCAGAGGTGTTGTCGGCGGGCCCGGTGTCCTTGCTGTGGGGCGGTGGCCCCAGAGCGAGGATGAATTCAGTCACTAAGCGTGTCGTTTGGTGCCACCCTCTTGATTCCTGCTAAGGTGCCGACAGCATTGCCCTTGTACCATCTGTGCAGACGTCAGTACTGCGAAACGGGTGAGTGGGATCCTGCTGGTGTTACGAAAACAGTCTTGATCTCTGGAAGGGTCTTGGGGACCCCAGAGAACTGTTTGAGGGGGTTGAAGGGTGTAGGCGGTTGGCAGTTGGGATGCAGCTGTGATGGGCTGGGAGAGGCAGTGAGGCCCGGCCACGTGGGGCTGAGGGTAAAGACGAGGCACAGCCCTGCCTGGCCCTGGATGGACGGTGGGAAATCAGGGGCCTGGGATCAGACATCCTGGCCCCACTGCCCCAACCCGATGGGGACAGGTCATGGCATCATTACTGAGAGATGTGGCCCGGACAGGTCCTGGGAGGTGACGCCTCAAGTCAGGTGCTGCCAGTGAGGTCAGGGGGCAGGCGGATGAGTTAAGATGAGTGAAGCAGGCCTGGGCAGGAGGGCGTTTTCTCCGGTCTAGACCCTAAGGGTCAGTACCTACATGCAGGAGTGAGTGGAATCTGACTTGGTGCTGGTCCCGGCTGTCCAGAGGCCAGCTCTGTGGGGAGCCCCCCGGAGCCTGTCCAGCACCCCGCCAGTGTCGCCACAGCTCCTCACTGTTCCAGGTTCTGGAAACCCAGATTTTGTGTGAACTCTCCTGCTTTTCAAATGTTGATAGTTGATGGAAGGTGGAGACAGCTGTGCCGTCTGGCCCCTGAGCCTGCTGCTCCTTTGGGGGTCCCCCCACCCCGCCTCTAGTGGTCTTTACGTCTTGGTTCTCCTGCTCTCTCCGGACCTGTATCCCACAGCCAGTGCCGGAACCCTTGCGTTTGCCCGCAGTCCTGGGCCCCCGGTGACACGGGGTGCAGGCGCAGCAGTTTGTGGAGCCCCCGGTGCACGCGTGTTCTGTGTCCTCACGCATCCTGGGCTGCGGGTCTGCTGGCTCCGCGTCAGGTGCCAGGTCCGTCGTCCTCACAGCAGCGCCTGGAACAAGTGGTCCCTGCCTTGCAGCTGCAGAAGCCAGGTGACCTCGGCAAAGTGCAAGGGGACAGAGGAGCTGGATAGGGCCCAGGTCCTCAGGTTCCAAGCCTGTGCTTCTGCGCCTCTGCCGTGGACCAGTTCCCCTCTGGGAAGTCCTTGCTGCTGCCTCTCTGTTCCCTGCAAGACGCCCTGTCGTCATTTCAGTTCTACCCTGTCTGCCCCGTGGCCGCACGGCGTGCTTCCAGTCTGAAGACTTTCCTAACTTTTCCTTTTTAAAACGCTTTAATTTGAAATAATTTCAAACATACAGAAAAGTTGCAAGATTAGTACAGTGGCTCCCATCTACCCTTCACCCAGACTCCACTTGTTATGTCCTTCACATGTGCACATGTGTGCACACACGCACACACATGCATCTTGTCTCCCCTGACCCGCACAGAGGTAAGTCCAGGCTCTTATTTACTACAAACAAGGACATTTCTCTGAATAACCATCAAGATAGCCGATGTTGACACAACCGTCTGGTCTGCAGTGCGTACAGGTGTCATGGTAATCACACTAGAACACGGTGCCCGGTCGCTGCGCATGCGGTTGTCACAGTAGCCCCTTCACAGCGCTTTCCCGCTCTGGACGGGGAGTTGAGGGGACTCCAGCTTCTCGGTCTTCCTTTTCCAAGGGCACATTGCGTTGCTTTCTGGAAACCTTGGTGGCAGGAAGGGTTAGGGTTAGGGTGCGTCCCATCAGGAGACCTGCCGCTTTGTCCGTGACCGTCCAGTGGGTGAGGCTACAGGTTTCTCCACGGAAGGTCACTGCTTTTCCCTTTGTACTTGAGGACAGTGTTGCGGCGAGATACTTTGAGATTCTGTAAGATCCCGTTTATTACGAAACTTCCTCCACGAGTTGTAATGGTGGCTTCAGCTCCCAGCCCTCTCTCTGCCTTCAGTTGTTGGCATCTAGGATAAGGAGCTTTCCCTGTTGGATTTGTTTGTTATCCATTCATTTATTTAATGCTGGTGTTAATTCGCTGGTTTACCATTCCTGTTCTGTCATTATTCATTTTGATGCTCCAAGTGTCGCAAACTCGGGAGTGGGCATCCCTTGGGTCTGTCCTGGTTCTTGGATGCGCCCTGCCAGCTTTGAGTGCTTCGTTCTCAGGCACAACCCGAGGTTCTAAGCTCCTCTTGTGCCCCCGCCCTGCCTGCAGTCGGTCCTCTCTGCCAGGAGCCTCAGTCTCTCTGTGGAGGTGGCACGTGGGAGCCGAGATTCTGTGCCGGTGCCGCCCAGGGGCCCTTGCGCTGCTCAGAGCTTCTGCTGTGCGCACTGCCGTTGGCTTGCGTCTTCTCTGGAGGTTTTCCTCCTCCTGTTGTGTCCCCATATCCCAAGCTCACTCTGGGGTTAGTTGAGGCTCTTCTTGCAAAGCAGAGACTGAGGTCACCCATCCACCTTTTACTGTCGGGATTGTCACAGCCCCTGCCTGCGGGAGAGCTGGCAGGGGTTTCAAGTGTCTGCCAGCAGTTCTGTTTGGTTCTGGTTTTGTTAGTGGTTTGGGCTACGTGTTCCACCTGTAATCCTTTCCTGGTTGATGTCGATTTTGTGGGTTGCTGGCCCTTTGGAAAAGGCAACGAAGACCATGTTCCCTCTTGCTAGGTGCACACAGGTTCAACTCACAGAGCATCTGGGTTCAGGAGATGTCGTCTTTCTTGCCCTGGTCGTGGGCCGAGCTCACCCGCAGCCTCAGTCTCTGGGCCTTTGGGCTTCCAGACGTGGCACTGGCAGTGCCCACAAGGAGCAGGGTGGCTGCAACACGTGTGGACTGTGCGTCTGGGCTGTTCCAGAGTGCCCCTCAGGCTTGCGCCACACCCAGTCCCCTAGGAAGACCCTGTTTTTCTCTGCCACACGCTTTCTCAGCCCCTTCCTCACGCCCGGCACTGCCGACAGGTTGGGGACAGGACAGGTTCCCCCCTTTGGACCCTGAGTGCTCATGCTGGCAGGGCAGACAGGCTGGTGGTGTGCCTGGTGGTGGTGGGACCAGTGGGGCCACAAGGCGAGGTCCAGGTGAGGCTGTCTGAGGAGGTGGAGCTTGGCCTGCTGAGGGGTGGCGGGATCCAGGGGCCAGAGGCTGGCATCAGGGTGTGGGAGGGGGTGCCAAGGGGAGCAGAGGCTGGGCTTTGCCATCCACGATGAAGGCTTGTTTCTCCTTGATGAGGAGGGATGTGTCAGGTCTGACTCCGTAAGAAAGTACTCCCCTTCTTCTGGGAGGAAGGCTCTGAGGCCTCAAGAGTTTCCCTTAGTGCCTGGCACCAAATTCCAGCTTCCTAACTGCGGAAGGGGCAGCAGGGAGTTGGCCAGTGCCAACAGAGCAGGACTGTTTAATCCAGGCCCGTAGATGGTATGAGCACAAGGCCATTGGGAGGGGTTGGAGAAGAGCCCCCAGCTGGCTACCCGTCACCGCTGCAGCCTTGCACCCCTGTTTATAACGTCACAGCACCCCACACTCTCGCTGAAGTTAATGTGTTTGTTTCTTATCCCCTGACTGGAACAGGGCTCTGAGGACTTTCCTGAAAAGGACCACACATGGCTTTGACCACAGAGGTCTCTGTCACATCTTGTCTGTTACTGTTCACAGGCCTCTGGGGATGTAAAAACCACTGTCAGCTGGCCCTGTGGCCTGGACCCTGCTGTCCACTGAGGCCTCCCCTTGGGCTGGCAGGTGCCTGGCACACGACAGGTGCTCAGGAACGGTGGCTGGCCTTCATCCACGTGGCCACGGACACGACTGAGCTCCTCAGCTCCTAGAACAAGGGACCCTGAGTGACCAGCTAGGAGCGGATGTCCACCCAGGTGCCATTGGCTGTGGTCTGGGGGCCAGGACCGGGTAGTGCCAGTGAGACCCTACCCCTGTGTGTGTGCATGGACACATGCCTCAAAAAACAAGTCCTCTTAGGTCCCCTGAGGAGTTCTCAGGGGCCCCAGGGATCCTCAGCTTACACTTTGAAAACCACTGGGTTTCAAACCACTGGTCAGGCCAGACGTGGAGCCCCGGGAAGGTAGGAGAGTGGAGCCTGGAAGTGGCCGGAGGGAGCTGGCCGTGCTCGTGCCCCTTCTTGGCCCGCAGGCCTGGGGTGGTGGAGTCAGCGGGTGGGGACTTCTGGAGGTGCCAAGGAAGGAGGGCGCCGTGGAGGTGGGGGTCCGGGTGGGGGTGGGCACTGCTCCAGGGAGCCGCCTGACCCCAGTGAAATTAGCAGCGGGAGCCAGGCTCAGGAGGAGTGTTCCGAACATATGTTGTGGTGTTTCTTGAAGAAAACATTCCAGAACGTTACGCAAGCGTTATGGGAGCTAGGCCCCTAGACTCTGGATGTCTAAGCGAGATGCCTAGAGGGTTTGCGTCAGCTGCTCCCCCTGTGGATGGGACGCCTGCAGAGACCCCGCTTAAGGGTGTGTTGTGTGTTTCTGTTCGTTCTCTAACCAGACTCTCACATTCCCGAAGGCAAGAAGTTTGTCTTAAAACCATTGCAAGAGGCATCGTGTAATTCATGTCTCTGTATGGTAGACTCAAATATTTAGTGGTTCAGGTTTTTATTGAATTTTCTTGATTTATTCATTTCTCTAACTTTTCTGTAGGTTGATGGACATTTGAAATACTTAGATGAATTGTTGTCAGCAGCAGAATGCACTTTGAAATAAATTGTAGCATTCCTATAATAGAGAAGACATTTGCAATTTTAGTTACGTAAGCCATGCGTTCTTATTATTAAAAGACTATCCCCCCAGTACAGTTGAAGTAGAGGTTTCTCGGGACTGTGGCTGACTGCTCGGCCTCCTCCCGAAGAGACCGTGTCAAGAGCATTTTCCACTGGCTTGCGGTGCCCTGTCCGTCCTGTCCTTGGTGGTTTAGTTTTGGTTTGGATGCGATGCCCACGGACAGGAGTCCTGCTGGCGGAGCCCGGCTGACGTTTATTTCTCTTTAGCAGGCGGTTCCGGCGAAGGGGGAGACCAAGCAGGACTGCGGCCTGGGAGCCGAGCTGCCGAGCGAAGGTAAGGGCGCCTGGGCCCCCTTGCCTGGCCACCCCTCCTCGGCCAGGCCTGCCGTGCGGCCTCCTCCTGTGGGGTCCCAGGCTCATGGTCCTCTGGGAGGGTGGAAGCCCTGTGCGTCCTGGTCCTCAGGGTGCCGTGGGGCCAGCAGGGGGGCGGCCGCACCAGGTCTTGGGGCGTGGAAGCTGCCGCGGAGGTGCCAGGAGGTGGAGGGAGGCTGGCGAGGGGCTGGTACATAGGGGAGCTTTTGGAGAGACGGGCCCGGAGTCGGGCTGGGAGGTGCTGGCTCTGGGACAGACCGTGACAGGTAAACCCCACTGTCCCACCCAAGCTGCCTGGGGGTGCCAGCCAGGCCCCTTTGGAGAGCAGCGTCCTGGCTGGATACCATGAGGTCGGCGCCTGGGAGCCTCAGATGCTGGTGTCCGCCCGGCCGTGTCTGCACGGGGCCTCCTGTGCGAACAGCAGGACCGTGCGGACGAGAAGCGTGTCTCAGTGTCGTCCTGCTGGTCGGTGGTGTGGCGCTGTCCCCACTGATGTGGGAGGAAACCCGCCCGCACCGCGCTCCTGCCCCTTGTGACGGTGATCGCTGCCCGGTCCCGGCCGCACACCCGCGCCACCGCCCCAGCCTGGTCCCTGGACGATGTCTACCCGCCTCTCAGCTGGGTGGGGAGGAGGCTGGCTCGGGGCCAAGGTCAGGCGAGCTTACCCGGGCTGTCAGATGCCCATCTGGCCCTGCATCCTCTGAGAACACACAGACAGTGGCCCGTGGGTGGCGGAGGCCAGTCTGGAGAGGTTGCCGTGTGTGCAGCAGTGGGAGGCGAGGGCCCTGCCTTGCCAGGCACTGCAGGGAGACGGAGGCCTGTGCCCCAGTGTTCCGTGTAGACCTGTGAGCTCGGTGCGGGTGGCCCTGAGCCTCCCAGGACGAGGCCTCGAGTGGCCTGGTGGCAGGGACCACCTCATGCCCTAGGCTGGCAGCCGCTTTTTGTGTCCTCCCCGAGCTGTGGTGCGGCCCCCACGACGGGAACTGCCGCGGCCCTGCCCCTCCCTCGTGAGCCCACATGCTGCTGTGACACCTTTTCACATCCACGGGGTCCTCTGCTTTTGTGACCGCCCTGTGCGCACCCGAGGGTGACGGTGGGTGAAGGCAGAGTATGGGCCCCCAGCTCGGGGCTGATGGCAGGGCAGCCTTGCTTGAGAGAAGGGACCCAGCAGCCCAGGCCACAGGGCAGGACCGTCTTACCTGTGAGTGTGTCACTTAGCGTGTGACCAAAATGCTTCAGGTTCTAGTAGAGCTGTTGGGGCTCAGGGAGCTGGGTGGGGTGGGGGTTGGGCAGCTGCCTGGCTGGCTTCCCAGGGCTGTTTCCAGCCTCACCCCCTCTCTCCCTGGGGCATCTTCTCCAGACGGCCCAGCTTGGACGGAAGGCTGTGGCCCTACCCTGCTTTCCACCCTCGCCCTGCACCTCAGGGTGCCGCATCCGGCCCACCAGCCCCTCTCTGCTGCACCCCGGCTGGCCCTGGGGCGCTTACCTCCCGGAGCTGCCCCGCACACTGTCCTGCCTGTCCCTTTGCTCACAGTGGTGGGACCTCTGAAGACCTGCCTCAGCGTTTTCCTCCTGGCGCTGTCCTCCTCCCCGTTCCTTGAAATGTTCCCTTCCTTGGGCTCCCACCCTGTCTGCCCTCCTGGGCCCTTTTCTAAAACAAGTTGTGGATGAGTGATGCCAGGTGCCAGTCTCCTCTGCACACGGCCCCTGAGCCCAGGCCTGGGCCCTCCTTTCGAGGAACCTCCAGACTGATTCCTGCAGCAGCTGCACCATGTCCATTCCCGCCAGCAGCGAGGGTGGCTCCTGACAACACTCGTTGGCACCTTCTTTGTGGTTACAGCTGTCCTAGTGGGTGCAAAGTGGTATCTCGTCGTGGTTTTGATGTGTATTTCCTTGCTGGCTGGCGATGCTGAGCATTTTTTTTGTGTGCTTATTAGCCATTTGTGCATCTTCTTTGGAGAAATGTCAATTCAGATCCTTTGCCCGTTTTAAAAATTGGTTATTGATTTTTATTAATGCATTGTCCGAGGTTTTTAAAAATATATTTTAGGTACAAGTTCCTTATCAGATGTGTGATTTGCAAACACTCTCTTCCAATCTATGGGTTGTCTTTTCACCTTCTTGATGGTATCCTTTGAAGCACAAAATAAAGTCCAACTTATCTGTTTTTCTTTGGTTGCTTGTGGTTTTGTTATAGCATCTAAGAAACCATTGCTTCATAGATCATAAAGATTTATGCCTGTGTTTTCTTCTTATAGTTAGATCTTGGAAACGTTTTCAGTTAATTTTTGTATATGGTGTGAGGTAAGGGTCCAACTTTATTCTTTTGCAAGTTGAGATGCATTTGTCCTAGGAGCTTGCCTTTCTGAGCAGCTGTCAGCGTCTGGCCCCCGGGCGGCTGTGCTCGACGCCCCGGGACTGTCCACGTCCCCGTCCTCCTGTGTGTTGGGAGAGGCCCATTTCCCCTTCCTTCGCTGTGCTTTTTCACGATTTACTTTGCTGTTTGTGAAAATTTATTTTCCCTGCACATTTTAGAATAAGGTTATGGAGTTCCTCAATACACTGATTGGAATTTTGATTAGGGTATCATTGAACTTAAAGAGTCAATTTGAGGCGACTTACATCTTTGTATTTTTGCCATCACATTCAAGGTCGTGAGATATTTCTATTAAAATTTTTTTTCTCTGCAGAGGCTTTGCATGATCTTGGTTAAAGTTTTATATCCTTTATAGTTTTCCTGCTTTTTTGTGAATACTGTCTTATTTTTTTTCTTATGTTTTCTCAAAAGTTAAGTTCGGCGTAGAAAAATGCCTTTGGTTTTTGTACTTGATTTCAGATTTGGCAGCCTTGCTGCACTCGTGTTTGACTTGCCGACAGACCAGGTGTGCAGGAGAGCCCAACCCTTGTCGCCAGGCCTTGCTCCTCATTTCTCTCTCCCGTGGGGTCATCTGGGACCCCACTCTTGTGTGAGCCTTTGTGGTGTTAATGGATGTCCTGATGTTTCTGATCTTACACGGAATTCATGCAACATTTCTGAATAAGTGTATCTTTGCTGCAGATTGGCATGCGGCCTTCTCCAAGTTGAGTAGGTTTTTACCTATTCTGTTTTGCCAAGGGTTTAAAAAAAAATTAATAGCTGCTTATTCATTCAGACAGTACTTACTGCACTCGTGTTTCTGTGCTCAGGGTACAGTAGTGAACGTGGACTTCTCCTTCCAGGGCCCAGTACAGTCGTGATGGAGTCATGGCAGGTGATGTGCTGTAAACAGGGGTGCAGGGGTGAGGGGTGGTGGGGTCTTGGATGTGACCACAGCCCCTCTGCACCCAGCGCTGTAACCGTGAGCTTTCTACTGGGGTCTGTAGTGAGGCTCCACGTGTGTCGATCTGCTGATGGGAAGTGTGTTTCTTGTTTATCAAGTTGTGGAGGAGACGCGCTTCAGAGACCAGGGGTTTGTAACGAGGCTTCTGGCTGACAGACTGAAAACTCGCCCTGTTTTCTTTAGGTCTGTTTTTGGGAAGCTGCTCCCGAGGCCTTGTTTCCTGTCTCTGAATCCTACCCAGTTTTGTTTTCCAGTGGTGAATTTGTTCCTGGAGGATATGTAAATCCTGCATAATGTGTTTGAAGTCTTTTAAGAATTCACTGGAGGAGCGGGGTGTTTGTTTCAAGGACCACGCCCCGCCCACACCTCGCTAGGGGCGGGGCACAGACTGCCCTTCCGGGGATGGGGTCATTCCCCCCTTAACTGACTCACTGTAGAGACAGTGTCTGCGACATACTTTGTATTTAATCCGTCTGAACTCAAATGTTTGTCTATGAAATAAAGTGGTTTTTCTTCAGACAGTTCTGTGTAAGCAGGGCACTGGGGGCTCTCGTGTTGGAGTCACAGGCGGGGCAGCCACTGACTCTTCTCCTCTGTCCGCAGGGTCACCTATGGCTGCTGATGAAGGCTCGGCAGAGCAGCAGGGAGGGGAGGCCCATGTGGCTGCAGACGGGGAAACCAACGGGTCCTGCGACAAGAGCGATGCCAACGGCCACCCGGCCGCTGTGAAGCACACTCAGGAAAGCACGAGAGTCAGCCCGCAGGAAGGAGCCGGTCCGGTGGCCCGGATAGCGGAAAATGGGATTTTGGACAGAGACACTGAGGTGGGGAAGCAGAACCACATCCGAGCCGACGGCTTCACTCAGACTCCCGTCGTCGGGAGCAACGGCTACTTCCTCGGCAAGGCCCCCCTGTCTGAGCCACCGCTGCGGGTGGCTGGTGCCCTGGCCTCCTCCCTGCCCGGTCACGCCGCGAAGACCCTCCCTGGCGGGGCTGGCAAAGGGAGGACTCCTGGCGCTTTTCCCCAGCCGCCGGCCACCATGCCAGCCAAGCCCGGGGAAGGCAGCAAGGACACAGAGGACAAGAAGGCCCCGGCCCCGGGCGCTGACGTCAAGGTCCACAGGGCTCGGAAGACCATGCCGAAGTCCATCCCGGGCCTGGTAACGCGTCCCTGTCGGGGTGGGGCCGCTCTCCTGTCTGTCTCCTCTTTTGTTTCGTGTGCGGATGGCAAGTGGACTTCTGTGCGTGGAGGGGAGAGGCCGGGAAGTGGTGGGGTCGTCAGCCACGGTTGCCTGCGGGCCTTGCAGGGTTCCCGAGGCTGACCCGTCAGCCTGGTTTCTGGGCTTCTCCTCATAGGTGCCTGGGCTCACCGGGAGCTCCTCATCCGCTTTGGGGAGTTACTGGCTTGGGAGACTCAGCACCCGCCTGTCTCTCTGGGGAGTGAGTAGGCGGGAGGGCGGCTGGGGCCTGGGAGTGATGCGCTACAGACACAGGGCGTGGTTTGCTCCCCGCTTCCTGCATGAAGTCCAGGTGTGCAGTCAGACGCCTGGCATTGCTTGTGCTGGCGCTGCTGGTATGGGTCGGACCCTTCCCCAGGGGCCCCGCGGCCTGACCCGTGTGTTTCTCCAGCTCTAGAAGGTTCTGCACGGCCTTCCTCCCTGGAGCTCCCCTCTTCTCCAGCTTCCTCATTTGTTCCCCAGCACTTCAGTCTTGCTGGTCATTCCACATGTTGATGTTTTCAGTTTGACAGTTATATTTTTCATATCCAGTGTCTTGGATTAGTTTTTTAAGAATACCTGCGTTCTTAGTTACATCTTTGTCTTATCCTTCAAAGGACAGTTATAACCCTTGCATGGTCTTGGTTACAACTCCTGTCTCCTCATGTGGGGGTCTGTCTGGCCTTGGCACCTCTTGTTCGGGTGATTTTTCCCCTGAAATGACTTTCCGCCAGGAGTGTGCTCATCTTTGTTTCTGTGCTTCCCTGTTGCCTGGCTGTCGCCTGCCTGCTGTGACTGTGGAGCCGGGGGGGGTGCTGGAAGCTGGGCCGTGGCCCACTGCCCACGCAGCGTGGGGCCCCTGACTCCCCCAGCCCGGCCAGCCCTGGCCTGACTTCTGCCTTTCGTAGTATTTTTATGTACGTGCCGAAACTTAAACATTTTAATAATTATTCACGGGAAGCTGCACAGATAGTACAGAGGGAGCCCATGTCCCCTCCAGCCGGTTTCCCCCAGGGTACCACGGTGTGGGTTTACGTGCCCACCCAGCACTGCGAGCCTGCCTCTGTGGTCACCCCGGCCGTCCCTGACCCTGTCCGCCATCTCTGGAGGTGTGTTGTTTCAGGTATTCTGAAATGCGGGATGGCAGAGTTCGGGGGCTTTCTTCCCTCACTCCGCACCCCTGACCCCACCCAGGCTATGTCTGCAGGGCCCTCCTTTGCGTGTCGACAAGTTTTGCGTGTGTAACCGCTCGCCCATCGAGGGACATTTGGGGGTTTTCAGTTTTGGGGTGTTCCATTAAAGCTACTCTGGATATTCATGTACACATTTTTGTTTGGATAAAAGTTTTCATTCCTCTGGGTAAAATATCCAGGAGCCCAATTGCAAGGTTATGTGGTAATTGGATATTTAGTTTTATAAGTAACTGCCAAACTGCACTGCACAGATTGCTACATTTTATGTCCCTGCATCCTCGAGAGGGGTGTTTGGTGTTGCCTCTTCTCTGTCGTAGCTGTGATTCCTCGTCGTGGTTTTAGTTTGAACCTCCCTAATGACTGATGGCGTTGAACAACTTTTCATGTGCTTATTTGCCATCTGTATGTCCTTTTTGGTGAAATGTCTTTCATATCTTTTGCCCACTTTACAATTAAATATTTAGGGAGCTTTGAGAGTTTTGGATATGGACCGTTGTCAAGTGTTGGTTTGCAGATGTTTTCACTCGTTCTGTAGCTGGTCTTCATCCTTTCGCTACTGAAGACCCTATGGCTTTTCTTAAAGCAGAAGTTCTTCATTTTGATGAAGTCCGGCTTACACAGTTTTTTTCTTTTAAGGCTGTGCTTTTGGTGTCATGACTAAGAACTCTTCACCCAGCCCTAGATCCTGAAGATTTTCTCTAATTTTCATAGTTTTTTAGTTTTATGTGAACTTTAAATATATGACCTGTTGTGAATTAATTTTTATATTAGATTTGAGGCTTAGGGTGAAGTTCATTTATTTATTTACCTACCATTTTTTGGCCCAGCATTATCGATTTTAAAATGTGTGTCAGACAACAGTATTTATTTATCTCCTCAAAATTATACTCTTCTTCCATCCTCACTTCTAGAATTTTATTCTAATGTATTTTTATTCTCAAACATTTTTTTATATCCCTCTAGGGGGTAAAAAAAAAAGCAATCTGAAATTTAATTTCAAGAAATATCTCTGACCATAAGGTTTATGCGAGGGTTAGCTTTGTTCTGGATGGAGTTATTGTAATTAGTAGTAGCATGCAGTCAATTGCAACACATATTTTGTTGGATATTACTGAGCACTCTCAGGCTGGTCACTTGTAGCGAAAGAAAAGGGAAGGATTTTGAGGCTTTGGAACCTGATTTCCTGAAGACCAAGCCCATCTGCTCCACACCCTGGAAACTTCATCTGCTCCTGGGACCCCTGCCGGAGGAGGGGATTGGAGACGTGGAGATTGGGTGCCCGCCTGGCTCCCGGCCCAGGTCCAGACCCGGCCTCTCCTGCCCTCTGGCTTCTCTTCTCCCCAGACCCAGTTTAGTCTTGTTTGGTTTTCTTCGGAAAGCATGTTTTATTGAAAATTGCGTTTTGAAAACAGTCATCCCAATGATAGAAAGGGTGTTACATGCTTATGGCAAGAAATCCATTGTCCTTTAAGAGTTTAAAAATGCAGGGGTTTTCACAGCCTGGTGGCCTCGCATCCCCAGGCGGGGCAGGGCCAGTTTGCCTCTCGGACCCAGTGTCTGTGCCGTCAGAAGGCGCCGACACAGGGTTAGACTCAGCCACTGTTCACGCCAAGGAAGTGAGAACTTCTGGAAGGAGACCCTTTTATCCCGCATTGGCACGCCAGTGTAGACCCGTCTCCCTAACTGAATTGTGCTCATCCCTGGAGGTGCCACATGGAGACCTCCGGCTTCTCCTTGGGTGGCTGTGTCCCCGCGCTCTCCCTGGCTCCTTCCACACGGCCCCCCAGTAGTCCCTGGGTTCTGGAGAGAAGATGGAGAGAAGATGCGGGCCTGGCTGGGTACTCTCGGTCCGGGTGGGGCGGGTCCTCGTGCAGCTGGGGTGCAGGTGGGTGTTTGCTGCACCCAGAAGAGGGGGCACCGGGCTGTGAGGACTCGCCCCGGTTGGGCCAGGCCCGACGGTGGCCGGGGCGAGGAGGGGAGAGCCGCTGAGCAGAGCGAGCGCTGGGGTGGGGAGGCCAGCGGGGGCCAGACGCGGTTGCCCTCGGGCGTCTCGGTCACACGCTGTGACCCGGGCGCGTGGCAGGTAGGTGTTGGCGCAGGTCCTCTCTGCACGTGGGTGACCGGCTGGGGCTCTGCGGTGCCCCGCCGGGAGGTCAGACGCCAGCTCCTCCGCCTCGGTGGGTTTGCTTTGTCAGATGATAGGGCCCTAACAAAATTTGGAGTCTTCACTCAAGTTCAGCCGTTCTTAATTTTGTTTTTTAGATTTTCAAAAATAATACCTTGAATCAAAGAATGGATTTTGTACCGAGTGAGAACGAGCCTCATGTGGCTGTTTCCTTCTCAGATTTAGCTTCTGCCTTCATCCATGTATCCTTTATAAACTCCTGTGTCACGTCTGTCTTGCAAGCGCTGGTTGAGGTGGTAGCTGGCGTGGTCTGTGAGGTCGTTGGTGGGAGGAGTGAGGGAGCGGTCGTGTCAAAGCAGTGACCTCCTTGAGACAAAGCTCGCTTATTTGAGAAGGACTGGAGAATTGACGCAGCTAACAGGTTACCTTTACCAGGACTGTCTGTGCCAGGGCACGTTAGCGGTGGAGGCCACGGAGGAGGCCTCGGCCTGCGCTGTGTGAGGAGGAGCTGCGTGCGGGGCCCAGGTGGGGAACCTGGCAGAGGAGCCAGAGGGCTGAGCGTGGGTCCCGCTGGGAGAAGCCGAGTCCAGGGCCGCCCCTGGCAGGCCTGTTGGCATCTCCCCGCTGTTGACTCCCGGAGATGCGGACACTGCATTAAAATACGCATAACATAGAATTTACCATTCTAACCGTTTTTGAGTATCCAGCTCTGGGGCATTAAGCACATTCACATTGTTGTGCGGCCGTCACCACCATTCTCCCCAGGACTTTCTCGTCTCCCCAGACTGACGCTCTGTCCCCATTAAACACTCACTCCCCTTCCCCACCCCCAGCCCTGGCCCCGACATCTGCTTTCTGTCTCGGATTGACTACGCTTGGTCCCTCATATGAGGATTTGTCCTTTTGTGTCTGGCCTGTTTCACTCAGCACAATGTCCTCGAGACAATGTAGCCTGTGTCAAAACTTCCTTCCTTTTTAAGGCCGGATAATATTCCATTGCATGCGTGTACGTAAACACACATGTACATTTGGTTTATCCATCATCCATCAGTGGGCACTTGGGTTGCCTCCACCCCTTGTCTGTCGTGAATGATGCTGCTGTGAACACAGTTGTACAAAGAGCTCTTCGAGTCCCTGCTTTTGATTCTTCAGAGTGTGTACCCCGAAGTGGAATTGCAGGATCATAGGATAATTCTGGTTACTTTTTGAGGAAGCTTCACACCGTTGTCCAAAGCATCTGCGCCATTTTACCTTCCCCCCAGCAGTGCACAGAGGTCCCAGTGTCTCCATACCTTCACCAACACTTGTTTTCTGTTTGTTTGATAGTAGCCATCCCAGGAGTGTGAGGTGGTCTCATTGCGGTTTTGAGTTGCATTTTCCTGATGATCAGTGATGTTAAGCATCTTTTCATGTGCTTTTTGGCCATTTGTATGTCTTCTTTGGAGAAATATCTATTCAGATGCTTTACCCATTTTTAAATCGGGCCTTTTTTTGGTGTTGAGCTGTAGAGTTCTTTATATATTCTATGTATGATTCCTTTATCGGATATATGATTTGCAAATATTTTCTACCATTCTATAGGTTGCCATTTCATTCTACTGATTTTGTCCTTTGATGCATAGAAATTAAAAAAATTTTTAATGGACGTATAATTGACTTACAATATATTAGTTTCAGGTATACAGCATAGTGATTCAATATCTTTATATATTACAAAAGGATCACCAGGAATAGTCTAGTTACCATCTGTCACCATTCAAAGTTATTACAATATTGTTGACTACATCCTCCATGCTGTGTGTTACATCCCCATGACTTACTTATTATATAACTGGTGGTTTGTACTTTTTAATCCCCTTCACCTGTTTCGTCTGTCCTCTCCCATCTCTCTACCCGCTGTTTATTCTCTGTATTTATGAGTGTTTCTGTTTTGTTATGTTTGTTCATTTGTTTTGCTTTTTAGATTCCACATACAAGTGAAATCATGGTGTTCGTCTTTTTCTCTGACTTATTTCATTTAGTGTAGTACCTCTGGATCCATCCGTATTGTCACAACCAGCAAGGTTTCATTCTTTTTAGTGGCTGAGTAATATTCCATTGTGTGTGTGTATAAATACACCACATCTTCTTTATCCACTTGGCTGTTGACAGGCATTTAGGTTGCTTCCACATCTTGGCTATCATAAATAGTGCTACAGTGAACATAGGGGTGCATTTATCTTTTTGAACTGTTGTTTTTGTATTCTTTGGATAAATACCCAGGACTGGAATTGCTGGATCATATAGTAGTTCTATTTTTAGCTTTTTGAGGAACCTCCATAGTGGCTGCACCAGTTTGCATTCCCACCAGCAGTGCACTAGGGTTCTATTTTCTCCACACCCTCTCCAACATTTGTTATTTGTGGTCTTTTTGATGATAGCCATTCTTAGAGGCGTGAGGTGATATCTCATTGTGGTTTTGATTTATAAGAAATTTTTTATTTTATTTTTTTATTTTTGGTCGCGTTGAGTCTTCGTTGTTGCGTGCGGGCTTTCTCTAGTTGCAGTGAGCCGGGGCTACTCTTTGTTGCAGTGCGCGAGCTTCTCACTGCAGTGGCTTCTCTTGTTGTGGAGCATGGGCTCTAGTTGCGCGGGCTTCAGTAGTTGTGGCTCGCAGGCTCTGGAACGCAGGTTCAGAAGTTGTGGTGCATAGGCTTAGTTGCTCTGTGGCATGTGGGATCTTCCCGGACCAGGGCTTGAACCTGTGTCCCCTGCATTGGCAGGTGATTCTTAACCATTGCACCACCAGGGAAGTCCCTATAAGAAATTTTTAGTTTTAATAAGGTCTAATTTATCTTTTTTCTTTTGTTGCCTGTGCTTTTGTTGTAATATCCAAGGATTCATTGCCAAATCCAATGTCATGAAGCTTCCCCCCTGTTTTCTTCTAAGAGTTTCACAATTTTAGGTCTTTGATCTGTTCTGAGTTAATCTCTGTCAGTGGTATAAGGTGAAGGTCCACATCCATCCTTTTGCAGGTGACTGTCCAGTATCCCTGCCCCGTATATTGAAGGATCACACCTACTTTGTGCACAACGAAATGTGGTTCAGTGGAATCGGGTTTGAGATCAGACTGTCTCAAGGCTGTAGGTGACTCTGGGGAAGCAAGTGGTGGGGCGGGGGCTGAGTGGTGTCTGGAGCAAAGGCAGGGCTGTTGGTCGGTGCCAGGGGGTTGGCGTCCACATCACAGGACCACAGGTTGTGGTCTCAGAAGGCTAAGGCCGAGACACTGAGGAGATGGGTAAAACTGAGCAAAAGCGTCTTAAAGGTGTAACATGATGATCTGTCGTGGCGTGAAAACTGCTTGGGGGAGGTGCACTGTGTAGCCGTGATCACCTGGAATGTGCCCCGTCTGGGTATTTTCAAATGTAGTCATAGTTTATTACCTAAATCACAGGCTGGCTGGCTTTCTGTAAAGGCCCAGGTGGGAGACGGTCCCGGTTCTGGGTGCCGCACGTGTCACAGCCGCTGCTACTTCCCTGCAGAAAGGCAGACTCTGTTCTTGGCCTGTGACGCCGACCTGCGCCTGTCACAGGCGCTCTGGTGGCAGCGGGTTTCCGCGCTCTCCCCTCTCTCCTCAGTGCACATCTCTCGGGGGAGGGGTTTGGTGGGAGAGGCACGCTGTTTCATCGCCGCCTGCCTGTGCGTCATTGTCGCGTTGTCTTTGTTTTGAAGCACGCGGCCGGTAAGGACCCCAGGGAAGGCCGGGACGCCCGCGACCATGAGGAGCCGAAAGAGGAGTTGAGCAGAAGCGCCTCAGAGTTTGGACGACAGCAGCTTTTACCCCCCTTCCCGCCCCTTCACCAGTCGCTACCTCAAAACCAGTGCTACGTGGCCACCACGAAGGCACAGACAGGTAAAGGGAAGCTGCCGCCGCCTCGCTCTCGGGTGTGTCCCGAGCCTGCACTGCAGAGAACGCGGGCCCCGCTCCACCCTCACCCGGTGCTGCGTCGCGTCCTCCGCTTGTTTTCAACTTCCAGATGAAGATCGTTTTCATTCCAACAGTCTGCGGCCTTGGTCTGATTGGGTGGAGGGCTCTGGATTTGAGGAGTCTCCCAGCTCATGGGTTCAGTGCTGCAGGGGCACCGCGGTTCAGGGGCGGGTGGCAGTGGGGCGGCTCCCCTCCCAGCCCGAGCCACCTCTCCTCACGCTCACCTGGGGGCGTGGGGGAGCATCGGGTGCCTTGTGGGGCCTCGTGCAGGAGGCGGGGGCTGGTGAGCGGCCCCCAGGGAGGCTGCCGTGGCAGGCGTGCCCGTAGAACCTGCTTCCCCTGCAGACCCCTCCGGTGCAGACAGGCCTCTCCGCCAGGCCCGGCTCACGTCGCTGAGGACTCACAGACGAGGGGGAGGCGGCCCCCCAGGGGCTGCCCTGGGGTGGTCATGTGCTGGTTGGGGCCTGTCTTCCTCAGGACTTTCAGAACACTTGTTGCTTATCAGTAATTTCAGACCAGAGGTTCTGCAGAGGATGTCTGTGGCCTCCCCTGTTCCCCTCCCCCCATTCCACCATGTGCACAGTCGCGTGTCCTTCTCCCACCCAGCATGTAACGTTTGCTTCTGAACGTGCGTGGAAGTTGCAGACATGGGGCCCTGGGCACGTCCGTGTTGTGCGTGGCGCCTTCTCGGGCAGTCGCTGTAGTGTCAGAGCCTGGAAGGGCCCCCCCATGTGACGCGTCGTCCAGGCCTCAGGCCCCACTCGCCTTTGCCAGTCAGTCGTCCCAGGAGGCATTTCTGGCCAGCTTCCTGCAGTCCCTTAGTGTGCGTCTTGACATCTGGAGCGTCCCCATGGGGTCGCTGCTGTCTTCCTGGGTCAGGCTCGGGTCACTGCCGTCCCCGAGGGGTGTGTGTCCTTGCTGCATCCCCCGGGAGTGGGGTGTGGGTGTTGGTCCTGCTGCGGCAGGGCTGGGTCTACAGGTCCTTGGGTCGTTGTCCTTTGTGTCGTTGGAGGCGGGGCTTAGAGGGTTGCACGGTCCCACCTGGCAGCTTGAGCATCTAGGGACCCACTCCCAGACTGATCGTTCCAGGATGGCTTCCAATTCCATCGCCCCCTCCTTACTTCCTAGTGGAGCTTCTGCTGGAATGAAGGGCCTCCCCTTTCTAGCCTTGCCTCTGTCTCAACTCATGGATCCTTATGTGAATCTCTGGGCTCCAGTCCGTCACCGTCATGTTCACATTGTCCCGGGTTTGCCCTTCAGGCTGGCTCCTGAGTCCTCCGATGTGACCCCCATCACTTTGTGAGGACTTCCTGGCTACACCAGGTGGACCCAGCCCGTCTTGTCCTTCCCCAGGCCTGGGACCAGCCGTGTCTCCAAGGAGCCCTTGTTCTGTTTGTTGGAGCACGGTGGTTGGTTAGAAAACACTGTCAGTCTGTCTCCCCACCACCTGCAACTTTTGGTCTATTTCAACTCAGTATTATTTGTTTCAGAGAGTTAAAGCTGGACAGAGTTGCATGTCTCTGTGGAATTATACACATGTGTGTAGGGCTTGGCGAGGAATGTCAGGAGTCGGTTCTTCTGTTAAAAAGTTAAGATTGGGGAATTCCCTGGCAGTCCAGTGGTTAGGACTCCATGGGTGTGGGTTCAGTCCCTTGTCAGGGAACTAAGATCCTGCAAGCTGCAAGGATCTTTTATCTTAATAAAAGTTAAGATTGTTCCTATTTTAGCTTTATTATTTCCTTATCTGTTCAATCCAAGTTTTCTAAACAGAAGTGCTGAGTGTGTTTAGCAGTTTCCCACATGGGTCCTTCTCTGCCTTTGTTTCCTTATCTGAGGGCCGGAGACGGCCCGCGGGCTCAGGACAGTGTGAACGGCCTGGTGCCTGGCGCTCCTGCAGCAGCTGCCCGGCTCGCTCCCTAGGGAGGCAGCAGGCCCCTCTTGCTGTGCCTGCATCGTCCCCGCCCCCGCCCCTGCCCCCCCGCCCCGACCCGCCGCGGGAGCAGGGGCCCGTGGGGATGTGGCCCTGTGTGACGGCTCGGACCGGAACAGCCTGCCTCGTTCTTCAAACCTTCCTCCTCCCCCCTTCCCCTGGCCGGTGCATTACACTATCACAGGAAGTGCACGCTTTCGGGCGTCTCTTCTTGTCCGTATTTTAAGTCACTGTGGTGACAGCCCCGCCCCGGAGGGCCTGCTCTTGCCGTCCTGCTGCAGAGCCCTGCTGTGGCGCGAGCCGACGGCAGATTTGCACAGAGCTCACAACTCACCCGCCTCCTCCTGGGGGGGCACCTCTGCCGGCTCACCTGTGCTCCGTTCAGCGCGTGGACGGACGGCGTTTCCACGTCAACATGTGCGGCCCGCGTGGCGATTGTCCTCAGTGTCCTGGCGTCGCCACGCACCTGCGAGGGGCTGTCAGCCTGACCCCCGGCGCCCGTGGCCGACGTGCGTCCTTTCTCCCCGTATCCCTTCTCTGCATTTTGTAGAAATAAAACGTAAGGTATTTCTTTCAGCCCTTTCGTGGAGTTCCTCCGTGTTAAAGCAGTGGTTTTCAGATTTTTTTTTTTTCATACCCTGGAACTTTTTACAAAAATAAAACATCACAGAGACCCTCATTCTGTCAAAGCAGTAAACCTGGGGCTGCTTTGCCCAGAACGGCGTCAGGGGCCACGAGCCCCCAAGCCCCGGCCCGGTCCCCCCTCCACTGCTGTGCTTGTCAGGAGACCTTGCCCCCAGGCCTCTCCTTCCCTGGCCCTTGTGCAGGGATAGCTCGCTGGGCCGTTGTTTCCAGTATTCTTCCCCTTGGTCTGTGAAGTGCTGAGCGAGGACGGAGGGTCCAGGTGACAGTGGTGTAAGGCCACTCTTCAGTGGCCGCACGTCAGAGGTGGACCCTCTGGACACACAAGCAGGAGGGCGTCTGGAGGAGGCCCTTCCTTCTCAGCCCCTCGGAGAGCCCTGCTCAGAGGCTGTCCCAGGTGCTCCAGGGCCCGCTCCTGACGGCTTGCGGGTCTCCTGGTGTGCTGCCTGCTCGGGAGGGGGTGCTCACGTTTGCCCTCCGTATAGCTCGGTGTCTCCTTGTGAACAAATCCTGTATCTGTGGCGGGTTTTCAGCTTTCTCTGTGCAACTTAAGACGCTGTTGTGGGTGCTGATGATTTCGGTGATCAGAGTTTGTGGACTGTCACCTACCTTTAAAAACATTTGAACGGCATTTCTTTTCTTCTCTCGTCCCCTTTTGACTTTTTTTTTTTTTAGCTTGCTTGCCTTTTGTTTTAGCAGCTGCAGTATCTCGGAAGAAAAAACGAAGAATGGGAACCTATAGCCTGGTTCCTAAGAAAAAGACCAAAGTGTTAAAACAGAGGACGGTGATTGAGATGTTTAAGAGCATAACTCATTCCACGGTGGGCTCCAAGGTAAGGCTGCGGGCCCGGCCGCGGGGGCTGCCCTCCGTCTCCGCTCCATGGTGGCCCCCGCCCGCCCCAGGCTCTCGTCCTCCAGCACAGTCGCCACCCCCCTCCCCCGCCCTGCCCCGTGGGCCTTTCCCGGAGGAGCTAGCGGGGGTCCTGACGTGGGCTTCTGCCGTGTTGCAGGGCGAGAAGGACCTCGGTGACGGCTCCCTCCACGTGAACGGGGAGAGCCTGGACTTGGACTCGGACGAGGACGACTCGGAGGAGCTGGAGGAGGACGAGGACCAGGGAGCCCAGCCGGCCGCCGTGTTCCCTGCCGAGGACAGCAGGGCCGCCAAGGACGGCGCGCTGGAGCCGGACCGCACCCAGAAGGTGGGCGGGACGCACGCCTCGGACCTCGGTCCTGGCGGGGGCGGGGGTGGCCTCTGGGCGCCTCTGGGCCTTAATAAAGCCCCCTGTTCACTTCTGGCTGGGATTCTTGTATTTTATTTCTCTTGAATTTTTAGATAGTTTATTTTCATCAGAGAAGCGTTTGTCTTCCTGTGCAGCGTTCATGGAAGTAAACGGCTTGAGCATTTTTAGGCTTGGGAGTGACAGGAATAATACCATTAATAACCCAAACTGCTAACCGTGGCTGACCGAGTGCCAGTACGGCTTGCCCTTGGCCTTGGCACGGTGTCCCAGGCACCCGGCACAGGTGTGGTCCTCCTGCAGGTGAGGCCTCTGTCCTCCCAGTGGGGTGAGCGCCCATGGCTGCTGACAGGCCCGTGGGGTGGTACGTGCGCTGGCGTGTCCTCGTTATGGACGCTTCATCCGTGTCCACCCAGGACGAGCTCGGGGGTGGCGGTGTGGTGGCCCTGAAGGCGTGGCAGCGTCTGGGGGTGGTGATGCCTTATCTTGGCTCTCTGTGCACCGGTGCTGAACAGGAGTACGGAGACAGAGTTTTGGAGGAAAAGAAATAATAGCTTTATTCTTTGCCAGGCAAAAAGGGAACACAGCAGGCTAGTGCCTCAAGAGCTGTGCCCCCGCTCCCTGGGGAATCAGGAGAGGTCTTATAGGTGGAGCTCGCAGTCTGGGGTAGGTGATAAGGATCAAAGCAATGAAGGTCTTGAATTTTTCTTCTTCTTGCATTATTTCAAAACAGTCACTGCTGGTGTCAGGCGGCCCGGTAATTGGGTCCGTTTGTTATCGGCTGGGTTATCGGCTGCGACCTTCTTTCTGAAATGCAGAACGCTACAAGGGGTGATTTGCTGCAGGGGAGTGCAGGATGTAATTCACATAGTGTCAGAGAGTGTTAGAGGTTAGCTTTGTGAAGGATAAGTCTAGTTACAGACACTACAGATTAGTAACAGTTAAAATAAAACTAGGGTTGGGATTTACCTGGTGGCACAGTGCTTAAGAATCCGCCTGCCAGTGTAGGGGACACGGGTTTGAGCCCTGGTCCGGGAAGATCCCACGTGCCGCGGAGCAACTAAGCCTGTGCGCCACAACTACTGAGCCTGCGCTCTAGAGCCCGCAAGCCACAACTGCTGAGCCTGCGTGCCACAACTACTGAAGCCTGCGTGCCTAGAGCCTGTGCTCCACAAGAGGAGCCACTGCAATGAGAAGCCCGCGCACCGCAACGAAGAGTAGCCCCTGCTCGCCACAACTAGAGAAAGCCCATGTGCAGCAACGATAGACCCAATGCAGCCAAGGGGGAAAAAAAAAAAAAAAGAAAGAAAAGCTAGGATTGATTAACTCTTTCAGGCCAGTTTATGTTATTTCCCTAGCCTGCCCATGGCTTCTTTATTTTCCTTATTTGTCAGAAAAGAAAAGACCCTCGTTTCTATCTTTGCCGCAACATGACAGGGACACGGGGCTTGTATGGTTTCAGTGATGCAGGGGGCCCAGGGGCGCCGGGCGCAGACCTGAGCAGAGTGGCTGCTGCTGTTGGGGCCTTTCTGGTTGGGGGAGGGGTGAGTTAGACACGGAGGCGAAACCGTGGCTGAGAGGCGGACGTGTGGAGCCGTGGGTTTACTGTCCACGCATCAGGCTTGTCTGAGAAAACTTTGGAGCATCTTTAAGATGGACCATTACGCCTTACGAGTTATTCTGAAACTAAGGGTGGGCAGAGACGTTCCAGTGAGTTTGTTGCAACAGTGACTTGTTTGAAGTGTATAATTTTGTTGATTAGCTTTTTGCACTTTGCGTCAGCCCTGTGGGTACAGCCTTTGACATGTGTAAAGCATTGTCTTTCAGCTTCTGGAGTTTGGGCTGTGTTTTTTCTTAGTGTTGTTTAAATTTCAGATTCATATTAGCCATTTATGCCAGTTCTATTTTTTAGCAGGTTTTGGGGCAAAATTTTAAATGTTGGCCCAGCTATTAAGGTATAATTTTTCAGAAATAAATTGGTAGAAAATGCTAACATTAGAGATTTAAAGGAAATTTTAAAATGATTTAAGATATCATTTATTATTTTTTTCTCTTCCATCTTGTATTATTTTCTCCCTTTCGTGTAGGAAGGAAGCAGTCTCCTAATTCTTGGGGTGGTATTTCGAATGGTGATTTTTACAGACCTGTACTCCCCGCTGCTTGCAGTGGGGACTTGACTCTGGACGTCCAGTCTCCTTGAGGAGCTTTGCCTGTGGTTCCACGAGCTGCTCTTGGCTGGGCCCCTCAGTGGGGGTGCGGCCCCCTCCCCGCCCCCCGTAAAGCCTTCTCCTGTTGTTGGAGGCGACACTCGGGGCTCGTAGTGAGCACTTTGTTGAGAGGTGGAATGTGGGCATCTCCAGGTCCCTGCCGCAGTGAGTTGGGAGGGACAGGTTTTCATCTGTATGTCCCTGCATCTCAGTGTTTTGCTGCAGGTCTGAATGTGCCGAGCAGCTTCTCACACGACTGGCTGTCAGGATTTGTTGTCTAGCGACCCCGTTTCCGCTGGGTCATGTGGTCTGGGCAGCCTTATGTGAGCGCAGAGCTGACCTGTTGCTCGAAGGTGTGTGCTGTCCAGCCTTGGCTGCGATGTCAGAGCTCATGGATCTAGTCTGTTTCTGTATGATTTCTGGGTTCGGGGTTCTAATTACAATACACAGACCTTTCCCTGTGGCGATTTTGAATATATTGACGTAAGCTATCTTCTAATTCTTCATGGGCTTCATTCTTTATGTATAAACATTTGATTCATAGAGAATTTTTGATGAAATGTGACGTAGAGACAGTCAAAGTGGGTGAATTTTATGGTATATAAATTATACCTCAGTAAAGCTTTTTGAACAAAATGTGAGGTCAGGGTTGTGTGGCCTCCCTCACATGGTGAGCTGTGTGTGCCAGCACTGTTCATTGACTGACATTTGCTTCCTTGCTGATTTAAAATGCCACCTCTGTCACATACCACGCGGCATTTGAATGTGAGTCTATCTCTGGATTCTCTATTTTGATGGAGGTCCTCATCTTCCGGAAAGAATCTAGACACTGAATAACACTGAGTTAGTCTAGGTACTGATACAAAGGAAGAAAATTAAATGGGTATCAAGCTAACAAAAGAATCAGGAAATGAATAAAAGCAGAATCAAAAAGAAAATGTGGAAAACAAAATAAGATGGCAGGAGCAGATCTAAACAGATCAGTGATAGTAACAAATAGTCATGGATTTGTTATGTGACCTGTTCCGGAGACGAGAAAGATGGGAGATACGCCAGCTGGTTCTGAGGCTAAACCTGCCTTAAAGTCAGCCAGACACAACCGTGTATCAGGGCACGAGGGCAGGGGAGGCTGCGGCCTCCAGGAAAGCTCTTCACAGGACCTGCTGAGGGAACGGAGCAAAGGAGAGAGACTGGAAGGCATGTCACAGGGTCCAGCTCCCTGCCGTGTGGACTTGGGGACGGGGCACAGGTCAGCGGTGCCCAGGGCAGGAGCATGCGGGTGGCGCCCCCCTCCGGTCCCCGTGGCAGGGTTGCCTCTGCCCTTGTTCTGGGCTTCGATGCAATCACGCAGGAAGCACTCCTTTTTCTGAGTGTGGCTCGTTTTACTCTGTGTTGTGTTTGTGCGATTTATTTATGCTGTTAGTTCATTTTCACTGTTGTGTGACAGTGGTTTTTAAGGTGGCCCAGGGTCTCTGAGACCCTCCAGGGTTATAATAATGCTGGAATGTTACCTGCCTTTCTCACTCTCCTTTGAGGGAGCCACGCCGCAGCTGTAAGTGTCTGCAGCGGCGCGTGTTCATGGACTCATGGGCCCCCACAGCCCTTGGCTGTTCTCAGTAGTTTCTACGAGAGGGAGGGGCCCTGAGGCCAGAGCGTTGGGAGCCAAGCGGGGCCGCAGCCCTCCGGACGGGTGTGTGCGGGGCTCCAGCGGGGCTGTTGCCCATGTCTGGCACATCCGCGAGGGGAGCTGCACGTCCTGCGTGTGCATCGCGGGCTTGTGAACTTGGTGGGCTGCCCTCCTGGCGCGGCTGAGCGCTCTCACACTGCAGTTCTGATTTGCGTTTCCCTGGTTTCCGAGAAGCTTGGGTACTTTTTTGTATGTTTATTTGCTGTTTGGATGTCTTCTTTTGTGAAGTGCCTGTTTGGGACCCAGCTGTTTATCTGTGTAGTTATTTGTCCTTTTAAAAAGTCGATTTGTAGGAAGGGAGGCCCTGTGTGTGTGCGGCCAGCACGGTGCCTCCTTCTCCGCGTAGGGGGCTGCCTCCTCACCGATGACCGGCATCCTTGTCTCAGCACTGGGGTGGATGGGGCAGGTGGGTGCGGGGCCTGCTGGCTCGGGTCCCCCACCCTGTGTGGCCTCTGCCTGGCTTAGCGCCACACCATCTGTCCACTCAGATGCCAGCTGTGGTGCTCCCCTCCCTCCTCTCCCCGAGCGCCTTACGCCTGTTCCTGTAGCTGCTGTGTGTGCAGTTTTCAAGTACTTATTCCTTATTCCTCCCTTTACGGTCACAGGAGTTTCGGAAGTTGTTAATCTGCTCACTTTGATGGGTAGTTTCACTGCTCAGTATTTTTAGAATAAGAAACTACCCAATGAAATTTAAAGATAACATTTAAATAAAGCTTATTATAAAGATATCAGAATCCTACAAAAAAGGTTGTATTTAATGGTGAAAGTTTTAAACCATTGTTAATACCAGTGACAAAGAGAGTGCAGGTTGGGACTTCCCCGGTGGTCCAGTGGTAAAGAATCCACCTTCTAAGGCACGGGATGTGGGTTCGATCCCTGGTCGGGGAACTAAGATCCCACATACCACGGGGCAGCTAAGCCCGTGCACCACAACTACTGAGCCCGCACGACTCTACTAGAGCGCCCGTGTGCCACAAACTACAGAGCCCATGTACCACAACTAGAGAGAGAAAACCTGCACGCCACAACTAGAGAGAAGCCCGCACGCCACAACGAAAGGTCCCGCGTGCTGCAACTAAGACCCAATGCAGCCAAAAAAAAAAAAAAGAGAAAAGTGTGGGTTGCCACTTCCTCCCCTCACACGAGCGCGCCACATTGGTCATTCTTGCTGTGATGCTGTAAGGTGAAAACCGGAAGGAAACATTAATATTTTAAAGGACAAGGGAGTTTGCTGGGAATATAATCATCCATCTAAAAAAATCCACGGAAACCAGCTGAGCGGCTGCTGTAGCCAGTGAGCTGAGCTTGTGTGGTCCTGCCAGTCAGAAAATATAAGGACAGCTTGTCAATAATATCAGTAAATACCCGACCATACGTGTTAACTCCTGAATGGAAAGCGTCAGGCTGTGCATATGTACAGCCACTGGTACTTGCCAGAGTTCCTGCTCCACCTGGACGGTCTTGAGGCCGGTATATCAGTGTGGGTCCTTAGAAGGTAAGGATTCTTTGAACAACAAAACCACAATATCACACCTAAAAATTAGCTGTAAGTCTTTAACACCACCACAGTGCTTAGCAATACATTTAACAAGAAATGTCTGTTATCTATAAGGAGAAAATAGTAAAACTTTACTGAAAGAGGTTAAAAAAAAGAATAAGTTCATGGAATGACCCATTATTTGTCTGAACGAGAAGATCCATTCTTTCATCTCCCTTTCGCCATGTTCTCCATGAATTCAGAACTGTTCTCATCAAAATTCCCACAGGATTTTCTGTGGGACCAGCTGACCTGGGAGTCGTTCACGGCGAGAACGGGCTGGGGGGCGGGGGAGAGGTTAGCAGGACAGTTACGGAGGGGGTTCAAGCGGGGATTCGTGCAGGCACGGGGGAGCCATGAGAGAGTGGAGCAGGGCGGCCACAGTGCACCTGTCTGTCTGCAGAGATACAGTTTGTTCTAAGGGTTGGGTTTTCAGTTTGTTTGCAGGGGATCATGAACTTTTCAATAAATGTTATTGGGAAAATTGGGGGCAAAGTGAAGGCCGACCCTTAGATCAAGGTGCACAACAAATGTACATACACTCCATTCTGGAATAGGTGGGGGTGATGGTTGCACAACTCTGAATACACTCAAGACCACTGAATTGTGTACTTTAAAAGGGTGAATTTAAGGGTAGGTGAATTATAAATCAGTAAAGCTGTTATTTAAAAAAGCAAATTCCAGAAGATTTAAAGTGTCAACACAAAATATTTAACTGTGGGAAAAAGTGTTGGAAACCGTTTTTCTAATCTCAAATGAAGGGCTTCTGTTGTAAGACACAAACCTAGAAGCCACGAAGGGAGAGACTGAGAGGTTCGACTTGTCCAGATTAAAACCCCAGAAGTTTTACTTTAAAAAGAAATAGCAGAAGCAGAGCCTGTAGAGCTTGATAGGAGAATGTTTATAACATACTTAACAGACAGTGTGTGTGTGTAGCTTCCACAGTTACTAAGAAAGCAAGGACCCAGTGGAAATACGGGCTGGGGCTGTGGTCACGCAGTACGCAGCGGGAGAAACGGAGGAGCACGCATGGGAGACACTCGAGGCGGTGCAGCCCCTCAGAGGACCTGGGGGTGCCCTGTGGGCGCCCCACACCCGGAGTGTCCTGCACGGGTGGGAGCACGTGTCTGCTGTTTGTCCGGGGGGTCTTACCCTTCCTGTGAGACTGTGAGGGTGCGGTCACCGCGTGGCCCCTCGAGGAGCCACAGCCGGGTGCACGGGGAAGGGTGGAGGGGGCGCGCGGCTCCTGTGTAGGTAGAGAAGGTGAACCCAGGTGCCTCTGCTGTTCTGTTACGGAAAGATCCCACAGCGTACTTTTCATTAGAAGAAAGTAAGACGCAGAAGCGTGCTGGGTGCTCTGCCCCTGCAGGCAAACACTCCCGTGCTCGCCCGCGGGTGCCCAGCATTGGCAGCAGGTCGAGGCCCTGGGGCTGGGCGGGCTCGCGGGTGGGGGGCGGGTAGGTTTTGCATTTTATATTAGTTTGTGGCCTTTGAAAACCTTTTTGCGGTGAGTGCAGTCTCTCACGCGCCCTGATCTGCATATGTTTGGCGCCCTCGCCCATGCCAGGGGGCCGCCCTCCGAGTCACGTCGGATCGGTGGTCCAGGTCAGCGCGGGAGCCTGGCATGGGGGCCTGGCATGGGGGCAGCCCTTCCGGGCCGGGCTCTCGGGGAGCTGGGACACCTCCAAGGTGTGTCGGGTCAGATCACCTGCCGCCAACGGCTCTCATTGGTTTGTTTTCTTTTTGGCACCCGGCGCGGCTGCTCAGATGGAGGGCGAATCTGAAGAGGAGCAGGAGTCGGCCGGCACCGGGGAGGAGGAGGAGGACGGAGACGAGTCCGATCTGGTAACCTGTGCGCGGGTGACCTGGGGCTCCTGGCAGAGGAGCCACGTGGGAGCCGCAGAGAAAGCGGCCTGAGAGAGCCAGGGAGGGGCCGCCGGGTGGACCGGGCGAGGGAAGATCGAGGCGTCCAAGGTGGAACCGCAGGCCCTCCGCGGGCTGGATGTGGCTCAGAGCTGAGGGGTGCGAGTGACACGACCTCACGGGGGCAGGGTCAGAGGGCGGGGCTGTGGGGGGAGGACGGAGCCTGGCGAGGCAGCGCAGGGAAGGGAGTCTCTGTGCGTGAGAAGGAGAAAGTGGCCACGTGGGTGGCGGAGATGAGCCCTGGGAGGGGCTGTTGTGTCTGGCGATAAACGTGTTTCTTTGAGGTCATCGACTGAAGCGCAGGGGGCTGTGGTGCTGCTCTTGGCAGACTTTCTTCCCGGAGCTTTGCTCTGAAGGGGGCTCAGGGCACCTGGGCGTCTCAGGGGGCCCAACACGAGGGCTCGGGCTCCAGGGCAACTGCTGGAAAGGCCAGTGAGCCGCCCTTAGTGTATCTTTTTATCTCGTGAACACACATTTTAAAATTTCTTTTTCTATCCATAGTTAACAGGGGTTGTGAGATCCTGGTGGTGGAGTCGTTAGAAAGGCTAGTGGTTCATGCTCTGCATCTGCTGTAACTCGTGGCAGTTAGATGCCCTTTCTGCGTCTAGGTTTGAGACACACGTACTCACAGGAATCTCGAAATGTTGTAAATTAATGATAATTTCTTTCCTTGTTCTCCATGTAATGGCTAATTTGGACATAGATTTGAAGCACATTGAGGCTTTGATTGTTCCTTTTCTCATGAGCGAGATGAATGGGTGTATGTAATTAAAAGGGGATTCTTTTACTGAACTTATTTAGTTACTGGTAGAACTTTTTCATTTATTCTTTTTTTGTGCCAAACTCAAGTAACTGAGCTTAGAGTGATATTTAGGGAAAAGCATGAGTGTCTTTAAGAATGTGACCTAGAAAAGTGTCTAAAAGTGAAATTAATCTTCTAGTTGGATTATCACGATACAGCAAGAAAACAACTTTTGCTTTCCGAGCGCCCATGCTTTGCTCTTTCTGTTCCTTTCCCTTGGTTCTCAGAGTTCTGAATCCAGCATCAAGAAGAAGTTTCTCAAGAGGAAAGGGAAGCCTGACAGCCCCTGGATCAAGCCAGCGAGGAAGAGGAGGCGGAGAAGTAAAAAGAAGCCCTGCTCCGTGCTAGGTAAACACGGAGCCACACGCAGGACCCCGGGCGGAAGCGGGCCGTGGGGCCTTGGGGCTGGGGTTCTGTGTAGGACTTCATTTGAACGGAAGACTCCACTGTTGAAAAAAATAAAAACATCAGAAACAGCTTTATTAGAGACCCTCGGGTGATGCCAGGGGGTCTCCTTCCAGCAGGCCCCCGTGGTATGGCCGCACACTGACTGCCCCCACCTTCCCTGTGTCCTGCCCTCATTGTCCTGTGCGGGCCGGGCCCTGGTCCTCACGGTGGCTCTCAGCCCTTTGCTCAGATTCCCTTGATCTGGAGGTAGCCTTGTTAAAGGGACAGCTGGGAAGGGCATGACGTCAAAGTTAGTGGCCTAGGGGCCCCGTCTTTGCAGCTTTGCCATGGAGGACTTGGCGTAGCATGAAGTGTGTGTTGCTGAGGTGTTCGGTTGGTGAGCCTCACCACGTGCGTGTGACAGGAGACCCCTGCCACCCTCGCTGCGCGATGGAGACCTTCCCTCTGCAGCCAGCCCTCCCCCGGCCCGGGCACCTCTGCTCCACGTCGCCTCCGCAGATGGGTTAGCGCTGTGGAGAACGTTTATGGGTGGATCCTTCTCTCTGGCTTCCCCGCGAGTAACTGAGGGTCATCCGTGTTGTTGTTGGCGGGAGGTGTTCCACGCGCAGCTGTCTGTGGTTTGTTTATCCCTCACCTGTTGGACACTTGGTCTCTTTCCAGTTATTGGCCCTTACAGATAAACTGCTGCGGAGTTTGTGTACACATGTTTCTAGAGCAAATGCTCCGTTTATCTGGGGTAAACGTTTAGGAGCGGAGAGTGGCCGGGTCATGCTGTGTGTCTCACTTCGTAGTGCTGCCAGCTGTTTCCCGAAGTGCTTGTCCTGCTCTGCGTTCCCGCAGCAGCACGGGAGGGTCCACCCCGCACTGGCCCCCGCAGCGCTTGCGCGGTCAGTCTCTGATTCCAGCGCTGCTGGGTGGTGTGTGGTGCTGCCTCATTGCGGTTACCGACCAAAGAGCGAGGTTGCACATCTTAGCGTTTATCTTCTCGTAATGCGTTTATACCTTTTGCTTACTTTAAAATCCGAGCGTGTATCTTCTCACTGAGTTGTGACTTCTTTCAGTGTTCTGGATACAAGTCTTTTGTGAGATAGATGTTTGGCAAGTATGTGCACCTACTAAAAGTTTTAAAAAATGTTTGTTGAAGTCTAATTTATGGATTGTTTTCTTTTAAAATTCATGCTTTTCGTGATCTCAGAAATCTTCGACTTAACCAACCCACGGCACAAAGATTTTGTCCCATGTTTTCTTCTTGAAGTTTTATAGTTAGCCCGTACATGTGGGTCTCTGATCCACTTTGAGTGTGTGTGAGTGTGTGTGTGTGTGTGTGTGTGTGTTGTCGGGCAGCTCACTTTTTTGCCTGTGCATTTCCAGCTGTTCCAGCGCCATTGGTTGCATTGACTTTTCTTTCTTCACTTAACCTTTTGAACCTTTGTTGACAGTCACCGTATGGCTGTTTCTAGACTTTCTAGTCTGTTTTATTGATTGATTTTTCTCTATACCAGCACCACAAAGCTGCAGGACTTCTTTCTGTCTTGCACAGTTATTTTAGCGTTCTTCTAGATTCCCCTGATAGAGAAGCAGGTTTACAGAGCTGCCCCTGAAATGCAGAGGGCTGCTGGAGGCCCGTGTGTGACAGTCAGTATCAGACTGGAGTCAGGTGGCCGGTGGGGTTTGTTGACCCACCAGGCCCACATGTGCGTCCCGTGAACCTCCTCTCCTTCACTCGCGTTTCCTTGTCTCTCAACCAGGAATCATCAGCCAAGATCAGAATGCCCCATGTGGTGTCTGCTGTCGGCTGACAAAAGCCTTTGTAGATCCAAGACTAAAAGTTGTTTCGGGTAGAGGCTTCATCTTCACCATCTTGTGTGTAATGTGTAGAATGCCTGCCTAAATAAATATTTAAACGGGAGTTTGAATTTTATTTCCTCCTGTAAAGTGTTTAAAATCGTACAAAGGCTACTCAGTTCCTCAGGTTGGTGATGATTTCTTGCTGGTGGTTGGCTCTTTCCTGCCTGAGATCTAGGTTCAGACTGTGGCCTGAATTCAGAGTCTTTGGGCACCAAACCTCTCTGTGTTATGGCTCGTTCATTTCCCATCATTGAAATAATGTCGATGACAGATATTTAAAACTTGGCTCTGAACTATGGGCATTTGCCCTTTGCTGGTGGTGTTATTATCCTGTGTAAATGCACATTTTCACAGGTTTCTCAGTGAAATGCCCTTAGAATGGCAGTTACCCGGCTGGGCCTCCTGGGACTTGTGGACAGGAGCCCCCTCCCTTGACGGGCCCCTCACTTACACACATTCCTCTCCTTGGCGTGTTCAGATTGTGTTGCCCTCTGGTGGGTGATGTGCTTCGTAAACCCCCTTCTCACAGGAGGACGCTCCCTGCGGCCCTGCAGCCTTTCCTTGTGGATCCTGCAGCCCAGGCGTCTGAGGCTGGGCCGGTTCCACAGTGACGCTAAACGTCTGGGGCTTCTTTAGCTGCTGTACATCAGCTGGTCTTTCAAAGCTGCCATTCAGATTTTACTCTTATATTTTTAAAGTAATATTCACAGAACGTATGTGCACAACGTTTTTATGTGTCCTTGATTATTTGATCAGCTTTTATCTAGCTGGTGTGTTTGTAGAGAAAGATGTTTCCACATGCCCACACCTTTGCTTTCCTCGACACGGCTGCCCTCTCCCCAGGGAGGTCGTGCGGAAATGGGAACCAGCAGAAGTGCGGGATGGGGGCCCGGATGCTATGTGTGTTTGTTGTCTGAGTGGCTCGCGAGTGTCCCGTGGCGCCTCCCGTGGGTCGCGAGGCCCCGGCGCACCGTGTTTGACGTGTGTGCCTTTGAACGCAGGTTCCGAAGCGTACGCATCGTCTTCAGGAAGCGCAGAGCACATGGCACCCAGCGACGGCACGGGGTACATGGAGGTTTCGCTGGACTCCCTGGATCTCCGAGTCAAGGGCACGCTGGCCTCTGACGCAGAAGGTGAGCGTGTGCGTGGCCAGGGCCAGCCGGCGGGGGTGGGGGAGGGAGTGTTTGGTGCCGAGTGGGCAGGGCGCGGGGCCAGTGTGCTGCGCCGTGGCGCTCTAGTGAGGCGGCCCCAGGGGTCGGGTGCAATTGCCCACCAAGGTCAGGAGTCCTGCGAGCCATGCGTGTTTATATGGGGCTCCCAGTGGGAGGTGACCCTCTGCCCTGGCTGCATGCAGGTGGCGTCGTTCTGCACAACGTGGCTTTTTTATGATCCCTGATTCCAACAATGTTGGTGGAAGTGTGTCTTCTCGTCCCTGTTGAGCTGGTGGTGCCCCATGGTGGCATATCTGGAGCCGGGCCTTGAAGTCCCTGGCACTGCAGCTCCGGGGGTCCTTGGCTCTGGGGCTGGGGCCACACACTCCTCGCTGTCTGAAAATCTTTACCAGTGGAAATTAATTAATAGCTGTTTGGCTCTTTTGAAAAATTTCTTTCAAGTGAAACATGGGGAAAATGTAAAATGCTTGTTACTTACACCTCATGGATTTTGCTGCTGTCGGGGTTTAACCAATCATTCTTTAAAGGACAAATAACCAGCTGTTAGCGTTTTGAACACTAGAAGACTTTTGGTTTACTTGTTTAGTTTAGGAAATCACATCTTTAGCTTAAGAAGAAAATCGTAGGCTTGTCTGTCAGAGAAGTAGCCGCTCTTCTTGCTGCACACAGAGCAGAAACCCCTCTCCAGTCATCACCTCATGCCTTCCTTCCCGATGAAGTGACATCTGTGTTTACTGTTTCTAAACCTGCTCTTAGCTTTGTCTCAGGAAGGTGCCGACTTGGACGCCAGCAGGAAGTAGTGCTCGTTTTACCACATTGCCTGGGGTCAGAGGTGAGAGGGCAGCACAGCGGGGGCGCCTGCTGCCCCTGTCTGTTGTCTGAGCTGAGCCCTGGAGGGTGAGGCAGGTGGCCTCTGCCTTTAATGTGTATGTTCAGCTTCTGGTAAAAGTAAGGGCCACGCTGGCGGGAGCCCCTTGGAGGAGGAGGAGAGGCTGCGGGGCGCCATATAAGTTGCTTCCCTGAGGGTGTTCCCTGGATTGACAGCCACCATTGGAGGGACCTGTGGATGTGTCCAGTCACGCAGGGCCTGGGGTGTCAGCACTTTGGAGGGACGAGTCAGGTCCCCCAGTTTTGTGTGCATTTAGTGCTAGGGTTCCAGACCCTCTAGGGGGGCCGCTGTGGGGCCTGAGGCTGGGCAGGAGGGCAGGGGGCCTGGGGCTCCTCGGAGAAGGGCCATGTGACCTGGATGGGTGCGGAGGGTGGGGACGGGTCCTGATTCATGGGGGTCCAGGCGAGCTGGCCTGCCATGTCTGTGGGGACCCCCGCTTACCCTACACCCCTACTTCATTGCACAAGAAGGAACATGAAACGCACCTTCCTTTGGAAGCCGTGGCTGGGTCGAAGGGTCTTTCTGGCCACCGGCCTCTGTCCCCACTGCAAGCCGGCCTAGCTGCGGGCTGCCTTCGTCCCGGTGGTGCCCGCCTTGCCCTGCCTGTAAGTCGGGTCAGGCGGTGATGTGCTGTGCCCAACACTTTCTTCGTGATCCTAGTTTTCTTCTTTGTGTTCCCCAATCCTTTCCTCCTTCCGCCTAATAAGCAGGCTCTTTGCGCTGTTGTAGTGGGTGAGGAACGTTCTAGATGATCAGTAGACAAGCTGCCTCCAAACTCTTTCGGGTTGAACCGAACGTTCGTCTCGTGGCTGCAATTCTAAAACCAAGTGACAAAGACAAGCGCTTTCTGGCTGGGAAGCATGTGGGAAGCGAAGTCCTGGGCGGTCTGGCTCCTGGACCTTGGCTCCCGGGCAGCTGCCCGCGGGCGTGTCTGCAGGGACCGTGTTCGTGCTTTCTGGCCCTGCGGAGGTGGGGCGGGCGGGCCCGAGTGTAGCAAAGCTGTCTGGGCCGTGGCGGCGACACGCATTGTGTGTGACCGCAGGGCTGGCCAACGGTCCCGACGTAGGCGAGACGGACGGCCTTCAGGAGGTGCCCCTCTGCAGCTGCCGGATGGAGACCCCGAAAAGCCGAGAGATCACCACCCTGGCCAACAACCAGTGCATGGCCACGGAGAGCGCGGACCACCAGGTGAGCAGGTTCGCGTTCCTGTGCGAGGGGGGCCCCGCCCGGTGGCGCCAGCGCTGCTCAGGAGGACGGTGCTGGGCGCGCGGCCAGGCGGGAGTGGTGGTTGGGAGCCGACACGGCCGCGGGCGCTGCTCCGCTGAGGTCACGCTTTCCCAAAGGCGTTTCTACTTCGCTGTGAACTCGGACGTGGACGGGTGAGAGGCAGAGCTGCACCTGAGGTTGCTCGCAGCCTCTGCACGGGCCCCGTCACCTTCTTTAGAAGAACTGTCCGTGATGAAAGCGTTGCAGTTGACCTTCTGAACCTGCTGCTCGGCGTCCGAGCCGCCAGCACTTGGGTCTGTCCCGCTCCGCTCGCTGGGCTTTGAGCCAGCGTTTAGCACCTGTCTCCTGTAACAGAAGTAACAGTAGTTCCCATTATCACGTGACGCCTAGCTGGTGGTCAGACGTCTGTGTTCTCTGCTCTGGCTGAATCCAGGTGGGTTCCGCCCACCCTCCTGCGCCCCGCCACTGGCCCGGGGCCCGTCATTCCCTTTAGTTCCCGAATCTTAGGACTGGAGGTCGGAGTTCGTCCAGGTGCTGAGATTGTCCCTGCGTTCCGGCCGGCCCTGGTGGGGTCACTGTGAGGTCGAGTTCCTGCCCTCGGTCCGTTGTCCGGTGAGAGGTTGCAGGGTGGCGGCTCCACGGTTCTCTTTTTTTTTTTTTTTAATTTTTTTTTTTTTTATTGTTTTTGGCTGCGTTGGGTCTTTGTTGCTGCGCGCAGGCTTTCTCTGGTTGCGACGAGCGGGGGCTACTCTTCATTGCGGTGCACAGGCTTCTCATTGCGGTGGCTCCTCTTGTTGCAGAGCACAGGCTCTAGGCGCACGGGCTTCAGTAGTTGTGGCACGCGGGCTCCGTAGTTGTGGCTCGTGGGCTCTAGAGCGCAGGCTCAGTAGTCGTGGCACACGGGCTTAGTTGCTCCGTGGCATGTGGGATCTTCCCGGACCAGGGCTCGAACCCTTGTCCCCTGCATTGGCAGGCGGATTCTTAACCACTGCGCCACCAGGGAAGCCCTCCACGGTTCTCTTGTTCCTCCTGCAGTGACAATCTGGTGTCTCTGGAACAGAGCTTCCTCACCTGCTGGGGCTGTTTGTGCCCCTGAGACATGCTTCATCCTGGGTTCGCAGCACAACTAGTGACTTCGTGGTCTCTTTTGCTGCTCTTCCGAGTAATGAGTTGGTGCCTTGACGCCTTCTGGTGCCCCTCCCCCCGCTCCCCAAAGTTCATCTTAGGAACTCACAGTCTTTTCTCTTTTCAACCTGTTACATATAAAATTTTTTGTTGTACAATGAAATATAAATCCAGAAAACAATGCAAGACAAATGTCTGGCCTAATGAGTCTCTCTAGGGTGGGCACTCTGGTAACCATTTCCCAGGGTCAGGAAGTAGGATTGGCCCCAAATAGCTGCCACCCGGCTTCCGTGTTTTCTAAATGGTTTTGCCAGCCATACAGGTGTCCCTAGACGCTGTTGCCCATTTGTCCTTTCTCTTCCTTTCCCTTTATGTGTGGAGCAACCGGGCCATTTGACCCCGTGGTCTGAGCAGTGGCTCCCATGCTCACGGAGCCTCCAGCGCCTCTGTCTGCAGTTTATACAGAGGTGGACCCGGCTCAGCTGAGGGGAGTTTAGTCCAAGGTAAAGGCTCGTGATATCTGGTTGCCTCTCTTTTTCTGATGTTGGCAGCTGTTGAGTCTTCATGCCTGTATTTATTAATTCATCAGAGGTTCCAAAACGGTGACGTTGTGTCGCTTACTGCTCATTTGTTAGCTGGATGGTTTCATAAAGAGCCTTGTCATCTCGTCTGCTCTTTTGTTACCCAGCAGAACATCTCAGAGGAAGGACCGCACTGGTGCTTGAGCCTTTCTCTTTATTTCCTAGTTGTTCAGGTAATGAATTTGTTCTCTGTCATCTTCTGAGGTTGGCCAGTTCTTACTTTTAAAATATCATTATGGGGGCTTCCCTGGTGGTGGCACAGTGGTTAAGGATCTGCCTGCCGATGCAGGGGACACGGGTTCGAGCCCTGGTCTGGGAAGATCCCACATGCCGCAGAGCGGCTAGGCCCATGAGCCACGACTACTGAGCCTGCGTGTCTGGAGCCTGTGCTCCGCAATGGGAAAGGCCGCGACAGTGAGAGGCCCGTGCACCGCGATGAAGAGTGGCCCCCGCTCGCCGGAACTGGAGAAAGCCCTCGCACAGAAACGAAGACCCAACACACCCAAAAATAAATAAATAAATAAATTCATAAAATATCATTATGAACTCATGTGTTTAAACAGATTTGACGGGTTCTAATCTTTCTGTCGTTGTTATTATTACTGTTAATATTATTACTTTTTAATTTTTATTTATTTATTATTATTTATTTTTGGCTGTGTTGGGTCTTTGTTTCTGTGCGAGGGCTTTCTCTAGTTGCGGCAAGCGGGGGCCACTCTTCATCGCGGTGCGTGGGCCTCTCACTGTCGCGGCCTCTCTCATTGCGGAGCACAGGCTCCAGATGCGCAGGCTCAGTAGTTGTGGCGCACGGGCCTAGTTGCTCCGCGGCATGTGGGATCCTCCCAGGCCAGGGCTCGAACCCGCGTCCCCTGCACCGGCAGGCAGATTCTCAACCACTGTGCCACCAGGGAAGCCCTATTATTATTATTGAAGCTTCACCCTCCCCACCCCTTGGCCTGCAGGACCCTCTTCATATTGGACTCTTTTAGGGGATATGCATGGTCAAACTATTTCTGTAACGATACTAAAAAGTTAAGTGCCTTTTCACTTACTCTTTCACAGAGTGTACAGTGGCATTTTGTACGTTTACAAGACCTATGTAACTCAGGGAATGAGTGATTTTCATGGTGTTACAAAATCATTCACAGTGCAAGACACATGGATGGATTTTAGTGTAACGGTACTAAACTTGTGGACAGTGGATTGAGATTTTTACATTGCAGCAAATCTTTTTGAGAAACTACCCCTTGTAGAGTTTTGCTGTGGTGTCAGAGAAGAATGTCCACATTTGTCTGCTCTGAATGCAGAAGCAGATATGAGGTTCATCTGTCTTATTAAACCAGATATTAAAGAGTTTTGTGAACAATATAAAACAATGACATTTCTCATTAACTTTTTTAAAAGTAATTTTTTAATTAAAATACATTCTTTACATGATGGGTTTATTGCTATTTTTAAATAAATTAATATTTTAAAATTTTCTTTCTTAATTTCTAACATGGTAAATATTAATAGACGTACCCCATTTGGACAAAAGCTCTTTGGGACCTTTGGTAATTTTTAAGAGTATAAAAGAACACTGAACCCGGAGCTTTTGAGAACCACTGTTCTCGATGTTCTTTTCTTCATTTCTCTTGTCCCTGTCCTGCTCACTTTCAGCTCAGCTTTGTCCTGGTGTCCTCGTGCCCCGAACTAGAAGGGGTCCAGGCAGGTTGGGTTTGAGGGTTCCTGGCGGCTGGCCCGCACTGGCCCCAGGTCTTAGGCAGCCCCAGACTTGCTGGGATTGGGCAGGGTCTCTCCCAGGTCGCCTGCTCTTCTCAGCCCCAGGGAGGACCTTTTGGTACCTTGGTTCCCCCCTGTCCTTGGGTCCACGAGACACTGCCTCGCTGTGTCCCTCTTCCCCCATCCTCCCCCCTCCTCCTGCCCAGGCACCAGTGTCTAGCAGGCCCACCCTTACCCATTTGCATCCTGTGGCCTTTGGTTTTCATTTAAATGTCGTCTCTGGGTTTTGGTTTTGCTGTCTAGTTGCTCTGTTTTCTGTGGGATTCCAGGAAATTCTTAAGCTGCTGCTGTTTTGCCAAAAATATTTTTTCTCTTTCGATGCTCAGGTTGCCTCGGCCTTAGCTGGCAGCAGCCCCTCAGAGCTAATAGCTCCTTCGTCCTGTGTCTCCTTCCCATCAGCTTTATTGAGGCATAATTCACACACTCGAGGTCACCTTTCTGAGTGTGTGTCTCTGAGTCACATGAGTGACATGAGTGACTCAGATCACACGAGTGACACGTGTGACAGATGCACACGATCGTGCGACCAACACGCTCCTCTGATTTCTGTGCGAGGGAGGGGTGTTGACTCTTCAGCTTGGGCTGTTTTTACGTGACTCCTGTCTTCTTGGGGGTCGACTGTGTCCTTGGGGATTCGGGGTGTCTGGTGCTGACACAGGACGCCCCCCACCGCCGCCGGACCTGTGCTGCCTGTACGTTTGGAGGTCTCTTTAGACAGCGTGTCCTGCACAGGGCCTGATAGTCTCCGTCTTCCCAGTGGTGTGTTTGGATCATCCCCATTGCACTTATCAGGGTAGCTGGGTTACAGTCTGACATCTTAATAGTGCTAAGAGTTATGCCATCTGTTCTTCCTTTTTCTTCATTTTCTGCCTCTTGGGTTGAATGCCCCCCGCCCCTCGCTGCGCTGGGTCTTTGTTGTGGCATGCGGGATCTTTTGTTGTGGCGCGCGGGCTGCTCTCTAGTTGTGGCTCACGGGCTCCAGAGCGCGTGGGCTTAGTTGCCCCGAGGCATGTGGGATCTTAGTTCCCTGGACAGGGATCGAACTCGTGTCCCCTGCATTGGAAGGCGGATTCTTAACCACTGGACCACCGGGGAAGTCCCGGGTTGGAATTTTTTATGATTCCAATTTATTCTGCTGTTGGCTTTATTTTTTACGTATTTTCCTCACGTTTTCACCAGTTACTCTGGAGTTTCTAACATACATCCTTCGTTTATCACGGTCTTGCTTGAATTGATATCGTACCACTTAACATGTAATGTAAGACTCTTACATGCGTGGGCCCAAATCCTGTCTCCCATCTTTTGTCGTACGTTTCAGTTTCACATATGCTATTATTTTTGTACACGCTCATCTTTTAGACTGAGTAACCGTAATCATCTCTTGTTTCCCTTTATTTAAACTGCATCCAGAGCGAATTCTCTTTTGTTTGTTCGAAAAAGTCCTTGTTTTGCTTCCAATTTTGAGAGAGACTTTGATGGGTACAGAATTCTGGGCACTTAGAGACGTCGGTCGGTGTTGCCGTCCGAAAGTCCCGAGGAGAGGCCGCGGCCCTCGTCGCTGTGGTCCTCTGCGCTGACCTCTGAGCCTGAAGTGTGGGGTTGTGCTGCTCTCTCTTGGTGTTTGTCCTCTTTAGGTTTCTCTGAGCTTCTTGGACTTGTACCTGGTGTCTCTGTTTTCCTAGAAAATCAGTTCCTGCCCAGCGGCTCTTTATTTTTTCTCTTTCCCAAACCAGTCACTCGACGCCGGCTCGTGGGATGTCGTCTCACAGCTGATGGGGGCTCCGCACTTGCGCTCTCTTCCCATTTTGGCGTCCGACGGTTTCTGTTGACCTTCCTCCTCGCTGAGTGTACTTGAGCCAGTCAGAGGCCTCCGCCTCTGTCTCCTGATGGCCTCGCGGGTCCTGGTGGTGGTGGTGGGGCGTCCTGGTGGCTGTTTGTTGCCCCCCACCCGCTGCTGGAGACCCTGAATGTCCGTGACGTGGGCTGCGGGTGGGTCTCAGGGTCCCTCCCCCCAAGCAACCCTTGGCCCCTTTTACTTTTCCTCCTGGGATTTTCTCCATGTTCTCAAATACCTGCTTTCTACCCTCCTTTCCTGACCTCTCCTTTGAGGTGTTGTCTGAAGGTTCTTACTGTGGGAGGGGTGCCCCCACCCCCCGCACCGCGGTCTGCATCTGTCTGTCCCTCCCTCCGTCGGCCGAGGCGGGAGCCTCTTTGCTGTTTTCGTGGAAGCGTCCACAGCTGAGCCAGGGGTTTCCTCTCCTGAGCAACCTTTCCTTTTTCTCAGAGTTAGTAATTACCTCGTTTCTCATTGTTTTCTTTGTGCCTGTTACTGATTCCACCCCAAACTGATGGACTTGCTCACTTTGTAGGATTTTCGGACACATCGGTCCCTCTCAGCGGGGGGCGCGTTGCCTCAGCAGCTCCTTGAGGGAGGTTCCTGGGGGGAAGGTCTGGGCCGATCCTCTCCTGTCGCCGCGGCTTCACGGGCGCAGTTTCCTCTCATGTCCCGGTCACGTCCCCGTCTGCTTTGGGCCGTCCGCGTCTCGGGAGCCCCGGCCCCCCCTCTGGGTCCTCTCTGCGGAGCCTCCAGCCTTCTCACTTCTCCATTTTCCACATTTTTGACTTTTTGCTTTACTTTAGAAAATTCCCTCCGTCTCCCAGCGCTTCCATGGAAATTTCACTTCTCCCTCCTATCTGGTGCTGAGAGCTTGTTTTTGTGCCCTCCCTCGTGGCCTCCTGTTCCAGCCTCAGAGCCGCCTGGGCCCCTTTCCTGGGGGCATTGGCCCCGTCCCGCCCCCATCTCTGGGCTCCATGGAGTCTCTGAGAACGGGCTCCCTTGAGGAACAGGCGAGGAGGAAGCCGGGGCTGGGGGCGCGTCGCCCGCACCAGCGGCCAGGAGGCGAGGGTCCTTGTTGGAAGGCGCCAGGGCGACAGCGGACGCGGGCGGGTCGCCTGAGTGCTGGTGGGTCCTGCGGATTCTCTGCCCTCCCCGCTGCTGGCTGTGCTCCCTGGCATGTGTCCTGTTCCCTTCGATGCCCCAGCCCCCAGCCCAGACTGTTCTCCTCACGCGGCCGCTGTGACCCCCTGGTCCGTGAACCGGCGGCATAGCCCCACATCACATCACGGAGGACCCGGCCGCCTTCCTGCTTTGATTTCCTGATCCCCACCCCCACCCCCCCACCTCCCGCCCTGTGGCATGGCAGTGGCTGACCCAGTCTCGTCTGATTGCAGCTGGGCAGGTGCACGAACAGTGTGGTCAAGCACGAGCTGATGCGCCCGTCCAGCAAGGCGCCGCTCCTGGTGCTGTGTGAAGACCACCGGGGCCGGATGGTGAAGCACCAGTGCTGTCCCGGCTGCGGCTACTTCTGCACCGCCGTGAGTGCCCGGCCCCCTCTCTCCTGCCCTTGGCCTCCGGGGGCACCTGGGCCCCCGGCTCCCTTCCTGCTGCTCACGTGTCTGCCTAGGCAGGGCCGCCTGGCCCTCTACTGCGTCCTGCTCGCCAGTGCCTCCGGGACCTTCTCCATCAGTGACTTCATCCACAGAGGCTCACGTGGCTCACGTGGCCCGCGTTTGGTCTCCGTGTGGCCCTTGGTGCTGCTGGGCCCAGAGCCTCTCCCCAGGGGCTTCTCCGGACATCACACCTGTGCGCCCTCCCCATCCTCATCGTCCTTTTCTGCTTCTGCTGGAAAGAGGTTCCCGGGGAGAGTGCCGCTCCGGCTGCTCCTCACCCCGGAGCCCTGGCCTGAGGTCGGGTCGCCTGAAGGGCCTGGTGTCGGGCGCTCTCTGCCAAGGGCTGTTGGCGGCACCTCCCTCCTCGGGCTTTTGCTTCTGGGAGTCTCTTCCCGGGTGTGTCTTCCGTGGGTCCGTCTTTGGACTTAGGTGCAGCCCGTCCCCTAGTCAGAGCAGCTGGAGAGTGAGGCCTCGGGCTCCTCGGGGCGCGGGGATGGGGATTTTCTCTCCTTCAAATAGCATGTGTGTGGACATGCCTTGGGAGGGGCCCCGTGGACGCAGGGCATCATTTCTCCTCACCCGGAGAGGGGCTGGGAGCCCCCCGGGCTCTGGCTTCCTGCCCCCACACAGCGCTCAATTCTGGGCTTTGCTTGTTCTTTTGCGTATTAGCCCCAATTAAAAGAGTGATTCCTCGCCTTCCTGTTTTTAGGGTAATTTTATGGAATGTCAGCCCGAGAGCAGCATCTCTCACCGTTTCCACAAAGCCTGTGCCTCTCGCGTCAACAATGCCAGTTACTGCCCCCACTGTGGGGAGGAGACCGCCAAGGCCAAAGAGGTGACTGTCGCAAAAGCAGACACGACCTCCACCGTGACGCTGGCCCCCGGGCAGGAGAAGAGCTCCACGGTGGAGGGCAGGGCCGACACCACCACCGGCAGGTACGGTGTCCCCCGAGCCCTCAGAGTTCACCTGGCAATGCCCGTCTGTGATCGTTGCTCATGTCTTCCGACTTGCCAGATGTCTCCCAGCTGGCTCGCGCGCGCTATGATTTCTGACGCGTGAGGCTGTGAGGCGTGCTGACTTTTCGTTTGCTCGCTGCCACCGTGCACACGTCTCTTCTGCACTCAGTGTAGTTTGGTACATTTCTTTGCCTGTTTTTGAACCAGTATCACACCATCCTAATTGATGTGGTATCACAGTATTTTCGGTCGAAGCACAGTACTCCCATAGGTAGCTGTTAGTATACACCTGAAACATCAGCCCCTGTACCCACGTGTACCTGTGCGCGCCTGTCCCTACCCATCTGTACCTGTGCGCACCTGTCCCTACCCATCTGTACCTGTGTGTAGTGTATGATATGAAACATTAGTGTCAGCTGCTGTAGTCTGCTGTTACTGCGTCATGTTTTGGAGGCCCTAGCTGAACACAGAAGAAACAGTCTTTAAAAGAGAAGGATTGATATTGGAAACATATAATTTTCTTCTCAGAAGTATTCAGTAGAAATAGCTGAAGAACTCATAAAGCTAAATGGAGTCAGTCAGCCAGAGGATCAGGTAAGAAAAGGTGTCAGAAGCCTTGTCCCCACCAGTGTGTCCAGCTAGAGGCCAGGGTGACAGAGAGAGAGCCTTTCAAAACAGCAACAAAACCCGTAACCTACCTAGGAAAAAGCAAGCGATATCACACTGATAAAAAAGGAAACTGTAAAACTTCACTGAAGGTCATTTAAGAGACTCGAATTGTAGACATTCAAAACTGAATATTGGAATGGTGTCGACTCCTTCGTATTATTCTGTATTAATTGTATTAATCTATAAATTTAATGATTTTTGAGTCAAAATTCCAAGGTGTCCCTTGCGTTGGGAGGGCAGTGGACTTTAGATTCAACCTGAAGTTCATTCGCTAAAGCATATTTGAACATTTGGCCAAAAGTCCTGGGAAAGCCGCCCTCACTTCTGAATGCCCTTTTTCTCTGGGATTTGATTCTGAGTCTGGGCTCTTCCCTCCAGGGGCTGAGCAGATAGATGGTCAGTGAACCTGAGGCTGTTTTCACGCTCAGAAGAGCAGCGCAGTTGGAGGGTCCGAGTGAATCATGTTTTGTGTTTTCATTGGTTTCCACAAGAAGGGAGAGTTCCACGTCTCTAAAACTCAGAATTCCACTTATTTCTTCCTCCCCGAAGCACTGCTGGACCCCCGCTCTCAGAGGATGACAAGCCGCAGAGCACAGCCCCCCAGGTGCCCGAGGCCTTCGACCCCATGGGGCCGGCCGGGCTGGGGAAGCCAGCGCCCGGCCTCTCCCAGGGACCCGGGAAGGAGACCCTGGAGAGCGCACTCATCGCCCTGGACTCGGAGAAGTAAGGCCTGGCCCAGCCGCGCCCTGGCCTGGCACTCCCTTCCTGCAGGCCCCTCCCTCCAGGTCCTCCTGCGCGAGTCAGCTGCCGGCACTTCCGCGCGCGTCCTGGTCCCCCTGCGGGGTCCGGTGCTTGCCAGGACCACACGCCCCAGCTGTCTGCGCCCCCAGGGCCGTGGCATTCCCAGGAGGTCGCCGAGGCCTCCCTTAGGTCTCCTGTTAGCATTGGCCATCAGGACCGTGCACCTTCTTTTCCGTTATTTCGGGAAACGATTGCAGGTTACTGTCCGTTAGGCTAGGAGCAAAGTGATCCTCTGAAGGCATAGCGAGGACAGTCCTGGGAGGCTCTGGCACACGTTTCCCTGGACACGCTGACCGTGGCTCTGACCTCAGGACGTTAGAGCCAGTGCCACTCTGTGGCTGCTCGTCTGTGAAAGGAGAGTTTGGAGCAGGTGGCCCCTCGGTTGTCCCTGCGGCTCCCATTACTGCAGCCCAGCTGTGGCTCTGCAGGAGGGCCCGGTGCCCCGACCCATGAGCGCACAGGTGTGCACTGGTCATGGGGTTCCACGGTCAGGGCTCCGGCCAGGCCGTGCGGCTCCCTCCCTCAGAGCTGCACCTTCCTGCCTTGCTTCTTCGGAAGTTGTAGCGTTGGGACACGGTCCTGAGTCCCCACGGCTTTTTCTCTGTCCGCCTCCAGCCTGGTCTCTGGCCCTGGTCTTACGGTGACTGTCCGGCCCCCTGCCCTACTCACTGGGTCCAGACTCTGTACCGTGAAGAGGGTGGGTGTAGCTGGGTGTGACACGCTGCCCCCACCACCTCGGGGGTCCCTTGACCTCATGCTATAGAGAAGCAGCTCGCTCTGTGCCCTGCACGGAATGCAGAACCTCAGGAACCATTCTCGTGCTGTGGGTGAAGGAGATGGTCACTAATTTTGGTTCTTTTTACTGTGAGATGCCTGGTGGGTGTGGCATCCTTGACCTTGAGGCTGGGCAGGTGGGCCCAGCCCAGGCCTTCCAGCCTGCAGGTGCTGTGTGTGTGTGTGTGTGTGTGTGTGTGTGTGTGTGTGTGTGTGTGTGTGTGTGTGTGTGTGTGTGTGTGTGTGTGTGGGGTGGGGAGCCTGTGCTTACTGCTGTCTTGTGCTCTCTCCGCAGACCCAAGAAGCTCCGCTTCCACCCGAAGCAGCTGTACTTCTCGGCCCGGCAAGGGGAGCTGCAGAAGGTGCTGCTCATGCTGGGTAGGTGGCCGCACCTGTCAGCGCCTCTCGGTCACTGCCCGCTGTGTCCTGCTCTGCCCCGTTTCTCTGGCTGGTGCACACAGGCCGCCTCTGGTGTTCAGCCCATTCGCAGGGTTCGTGCTCAGTCGCGTGCCCTCCCCATCCGCATCATCCTTTTCTGCTTCTGCTGAAAAGAGGTTCCCGGGGAGAGTGCTGCTCTGGAAGTATTCTCTAGGAGTTCCTCGTTTTTGTTTTTTTTTTTGTACGGGTCTTACTTGTGGCACGTGGAATCTTTGTTGCCGCATGCGGGCTCTTAGTTGGGGCATGCGGGATTTAGTTCCCTGACCAGGCATCGAACCTGGGCCCCCTGCACTGGAAGTGCAGAGTCTTAACCACTGGACCCCCAGGGAAGTCCCAGGAATTACCCGTTTTTAAACAGGGATTAAGTATGTGATTATTAGATGAAGAAGAGACGTCGACTCTATGAAAGCAGAGTTAGCCAGCTGGGCTGTTGTGCCGTGCGGATGGAGTTGGCGCCCTCGTGTGCAGGGTGCGGCCCTTCTGGCACTTGTGTTTTCAGTGTGTACCTGCCTTTGTGGGTTTTTAACACCTGAAAATGTACTGGTCGGGTCCTTCCCAGCTCCGTCTCCTGCTGAGCAAGGGACAGCGCTTTGATTCTGAGCTCACAGCGTAGGCTTGATTCCTCTGGCTGGAAAAGGCTGATTAAGAATCCTTTTACTTGACAGTTAAGTCAAGAAAGAAGCTTAACGGTTTGCTCTGAAAAAAAAAAAGGTTTTATTTTATGTTGACTGAAATGGCGATTTTAATCATTTTCCTCGTGGACCTTGTGCGATGCCGAGTTCGCCTCGCCGCTCCGTGGTTGGCCTTGTAGCCCGTCTCCACTCCAGGCTGGGAGCTGTGCTCAGCAACCGCCTTCCCTTTGGGCCTGGCCTGGGGGTCCTGCTCCCTGTGGAGCATCCATCCTGGGGCCCCTCCACCCTCACGCTCGGGCCCGGGCCTGGGGACGGGAGAGACGGGGGAGCCCAGAGTTAGATGAGGGTGTCTAGGAGGAGCGCAGGTGCTGGGGGTCTCTGACCACAGGCCTGCCTGTCGGTTCCGCCTGGAGCCTTGCCAGCCCTTGCGCTATCGCGGGCTCTGGGGGCTGCACCTGTGGTAACTGGCACCTCCTGTTTGTTTGCAGTTGACGGGATCGACCCCAACTTCAAGATGGAGCACCAGAACAAGCGCTCGCCCCTGCACGCTGCGGCGGAGGCCGGCCACGTGGACATCTGTCACATGCTGATTCAGGTCAGACGCGGTCTTCTCGGGGCCACCAAAGCGAGACAGCCTGGCCTGGGTCCCGAGAGCCGGGCAGCCCAGCGGTGCCGGAGGCTCCCAGGCCCACCCGCCCTGGCTCTGCCCAGTGCCCTCAGCGCCTCCGCTGCCTCTCCTGCCAGTCACGCCGCCTCTGGAAATGGCGCACTGCCTTTCAGTGTTTGACTTGTTGTTCTAGTTCGTTTGGGTTTTTAGTGTCACCGGACTTCCTGGTGTGGGAGGGTTTAGCTCAGGCGTGCACACATGCCTCCGCCTACCCCCCGCCCTGCGCCAAGAGCTTGCGTTCCGTGGTTGTGTAAATGTGTCCTGGACCGATCCCCCCACCAATCCACCCCGAGCAGACAGACTGGCCCTGTGTCATCTGGGAAGCACATTGCCCACCCTGGGACTGCCGCTGCTCTGGGACATCCCTCCCCTGGCCCGTGTTGGGGCCCCTGTTTCCCAGAGGCCACCTTTAAGCCAGGTGTTTATCTCTGGACCCTTCAGGAAATTTCCTTTCACCCATGGGTCTGGAGTTTCCCCACAGCCCAGGTTCAGGTCTGGGAGATTTTCTGTCTGGGCTCCAGGTCCCTCCGCAAGTGCCTGTGTTTACCTGTTGCACCTTCTGGACTCACGCTTTGTCCAGCTTTTCTGAGCGGTGCTCTCGGCCTGACCCTCGGCTCCTCTCGGGGTCTCGCCTGTGCTGCCACGTTTTTCTGTAGCCTCTGGGTCTTCCCACAGTGTTTGGAAGCTTTATACCGGTCTGTTCATTCTGGTCTTTCTTATTTCAGGTTTCCCTCAAATGCCTGGTGGATCCTGTTTGTTTGTAAAGGAAGGGACTGAAGTGCCGGTGGTGGGCTCTTGGCTGGGGCCCGTCAGCTGGAGGTTTTCGTGTCGGGTGGGCTTCGGGATGGCTCTGTGTCTGGAGAGGACCGTCCTCTGGGCATCTCTGTTGGGGCCCTGGGCGGACACCCCCCTCCCCCAGGTCTCTTGTCTAGTCACGGCTGCTCTGTGTCACCATCGGCCTGGAGTGTCTGCTTCTTCCTCTTCTCACCTGTGCTATGTGCACAGACTAAGATGTGATTGTGTGAAGTGTGGAGCCTGCTTTTTGCACTGGTGTTGTACAGTGGGGTTACCTGTTGGTTTAGATTTCTAACACCCGAGACCCATTTGTCAGACCCCTCCCAACTTTGGCTCACGCCAGAGGCTCCGTTTGGACAGATCTCTTTAAATAGCATGTAGCCAGCTTCTAAAAAGCTCTATCTGACAGCCTTGGTATTTTAATAGGAATCTTCAGTCTACTTATGCTTACTGTAATTTCTGACATTTAAAATTTATTTCTAATTTCTTATATTGTAGTTTTGATTCTCAGCCTCTTAAAACAAATATTTCTTTTTTTTTTTTTTTTCCTCTCCTTTGCTGCCTTCTTTTGGGTTGACTTTTGTTTTGTCTCATTTCCTTTCTCTTTATTTGCTTGGAAGTTATAGTCTTTGCTTTCTTGCCTCCAGAGGTCACTCTGTGATTCTAACAAGTGGCTGTTACTTGCTCAGTCTTGAGACAGAGGGAGGAGGAGGAGGGGGAGAAAGGACGAGGAAGGAGGAGGAGGGAGGAGGAGGAAGGAGAGGAGGAGGAGGAGGGAGAAGAAGGAGAGGAGGAGGGAAGAGAAGGAGAGGAGGAGGAGGGAGAGGAGGAGGAGGGAGAGGAGGAGGAGGGAGAGGAAGGAGGAGGAGGAAGGAAGAGGAGGAGAGAGAGGAGGAGGAGGAGGGAGAAGAAGGAGAGGAGGAGGAGGAAGGAGAGGAGGAGGAGGAGGAGGGAGAGGAAGGAGGAGGAGGAGGAGGGGGAGAAAGGATGAGGAAGGAGGAGGAGGGAGGAGGAGGAGGAGGGGGAGAAAGGATGAGGAAGGAGGAGGAGGGAGAGAAAGGATGAGGAAGGAGGAGGAGGGGGAGAAAGGATGAGGAAGGAGGAGGAGGGAGGAGGAGGAGGAGGGGGAGAAAGGATGAGGAAGGAGGAGGAGGGAGAGAAAGGATGAGGAAGGAAGAGGAGGAGGGGGAGAAAGGATGAGGAAGGAGGAGGAGGGAGGAGGAGGAGGAGGGAGAGGAGGAGGAGGAGGGAGAGGAAGGAGGAGGAGGAAGGAGAGGAAGGAGGAGGAAGGAGAGGAAGAAGAGGAGGAGGAAGGAGGAGGAGGAAGAAGAAGAGGAGGAGGGGGGAACAATTGATGGTCTTCTGACTTTATTCTTCCTTTGGAAAAGGTAGTTTCACACTCCTTTGAAAGAATCTATTCCCCCCACCCCCAACTTTTTTTTTTTTAACATAAAAACGTGTGTGAGATACATACAGAAAAATCATTGAAACGTAAACGTCTTGGTTAATGAATGGTTCTAACGGGACCCGGCCTGATCTGCTTGCCCCGCAGAAGCACCATGTGTCCCTCCCCCGTGGCAGCTCTCCTAGCCTGTGTTGTGACGATCAGGTGTGTGTGTTTCTGTGCGCTCACCGCCCCACAGAGATCCTCAACCCCATGGCTCAGCTCTCTCCACTTCTAAACCTCACACAGTGTGAATTCTTTGTCTGCCTCTTTCATTCAAAGAGCAAAAGCCTGAGTCATTCACTGATCCGCTGCCCCATTTCCTGCTTCTCCCCACTGGCCGTGATAGTGGAAGACTGTCCGGGTCAAAGAACGCAGGAGCTCTGTGCTCTGTTTTGCAGCTTCTTGTGAGTTGTAAACTATTGCAGGATAAAATGTTATGTATTTTGGAAAAAAACCAATGCTTTATACATCAGCGATCTTTATGACTCTACTGTCTGCCCGGAGCCTGGAGGTGTGACCGTCTGACACCACTTCAGATTAGATTGTCAGCCTGGTGGTTAATTTGGTGACCCAGGCTGCAGACTCCCCGACTTGGGGGCTGTGCTCTTGTGTCCTTTTCTCCCCTAGAATCCATCCGACGTGGGACAGATTTCCTCTGCTTTGCCCCGAATCCGAGGGTATTGTTTCTTGGAGGCGCAGCTTTGGTGGGTGCCCACCTCACGTGCCCTCCTGCGGCTGGGCTCTGGCCCTGGCCCCAGGCAGCAGGCACCCTCGCTCACGCTCGGGGTCAGTGGAGGAGCACCTGTGAGGAGTGGTTTGGGTATTTCCCAGCCTGTTTAATTTTCATGCCGAGGTCTCACTGGAAACAGCTCTATCCAGGCAACTGCAGCACAGTGGCCCTGCCGCAGGTGGACACTTAATTTAAATAACAACATTAAACGAAACCCCAGCAGGACGCATTCTGGGGCGCTCGGGTGGACGTCCGGTGTGCGGGGGCACGAGGTCAGGGGCAGCTGTGCTGGTCGCCGCCCCTGACACCCTCCGGTACCCTTGGCCAGGCCCAGCCTTTGGCCGGCACCGGGCACACCCATGGTTGGAGTGACGTGCCGCGCTGCTCTCCGGGCCCGGGCCTGGATGTGTCCCCATTTGTGGTCACTGCTTTGAGTTCTCCCACCTGGGCCTCCGTCTGCTCCCCGGCTCTGTCCCGTCCTGTCCCTCTGTGTTAGTGTTTGCTTGCGTCTGGGGTCCATCTCGCCTGCTTTGCTTTTACCTGCTCTGCGGGCCGTGAGCCCAGGAGGCATCTTCTAATAGGAAAATATGCGTTTTCTAGAAGTCATGGGCCCAGAAGGGAGGGGCAGAGCGACAACCGCTGCCCTGCCCCCCAGGAGCCCAGGACGTGCCGTGGGCTGTGCTCGCCCCGCACCTCCCGGGCCCTCTGTCCCCTCTGGGTGGAGGCCCTCCTCCCGCCTCCTTCCGTGTCTCAGATCTCTCCGCATTATCTCCTGGCCACCCTGCCTCTTCTGGTGATGATCACTGGCCTTTGGGCTGACTTCCCTGGTGTGGTCCTGGGTTGCCCACGTGTCCCTGTGCAGGGCCTCTGTGCTGGCGGGCGGGGCCATCATTGGCCGGCGCGGGTTTCACACGAGCACACGGAGCAGCCGTCCTCACACTACCTGGGTGTCGGGTGGGGGGCCTGGCCCTCGGACCCCGACCCTCTGCACCGTGCGGCCCGTGGCTCTGCTCTTGGTCATCCGCCTGTCCGGGCCTCTCAGACGTGGGCCCAGTCGGGGGCTGCCCGGCCTGTGGGCCCCTCCCTCCGGGCCGTCCCCTGGGCAGGCTTGCGGCCCAGGCTCTCGCACCCCTGGGTATTCAGGGTGGTTTTGGGGTGGGGGGGGGTCTTGCCAAGTGTGTGCACGCAGTTACAGGCGGCGCCTGGCCTTTCACCGGCAGAGGACACATCCTGGCCTGTGCAGCCTGGCAGAGCGTGGCCGACCCCACGCTGGCCGCGTTAGCGCTACTCAGACCCCCACCCCGCACCTTTATCGCGTGTGCTTTTCCAAGTTTCGTTGTTAAAGTTAGCTGCTTTAACTGGATTCCAGCTGGAATCCTGGCTCTACCTCACCCTCAGGTTGGGCCGTCTGACCTGTGTCCCCCACTCGTCTCCTACCTGGACGCCCCTGCTCTCTGACGTTAGCTCTGCTCCGTGGGAACAGCCGAGTCTCCTTCACCGTCCCTGACCACCTCAGTTCCCCTGGCTTTCCATGTGTACCATTCTAGGTCTATTTTTAAATTTCTTACTAAACTGGGTTATTTTTGTTTTTTAATTGCTAGTAGTAAAAACAATACTACTTTCAGCCTTATAAGTATTAGCTCTTTTAAAATGTTCAACTGCCAAACACTTGCTTTGCTGTTAGTGGAAAACCCACTTTAAGGTTGGGCGTTTTCAGTTTCAAACAGACGATTTACCCAAGTATACCTGCTGGCTCATTGGTTTTCAAGTACACACTCCATTGGAAAATACACCCTGGAAATGAGTTTTTGTTCAGTTTATTTTGGCAAGTGTTTAGAACAGCCGGAGACAGAGGCCTCTGAGGCCCCTGAGCTAGGGCCCCACGGTCACTGCAGGCTGGGCTACCGCCTGCCTCCTGGCCCTGCCTTGCTGAGTCCCCGTCAGCGCCCCTTCTTTGCCTGCTCTGGGGTCTCACCTTCTTTCTTATTTCTAAAGGTGCTGTCACTAATGTTACTGTAAGCATTTTTACCCAATTAGCTTAGAAATGAAATGCTCTTCTTGAACTAAAGGTTTGATAGTTACAGAATAATCATGTCTCTGAATTCTGCTTTGGGTGATTCAGGCTTAGTCGACAGAAAGACTTAATGTAGCCCCTGAGACCCCTCCATTTCCAAGTGCTGAGCCTGGGAAACGTTTCCTCACTGGGTGTGGCTGTGGTGACAGCTCTCACACCTGAGCTGTCCCTCTTTTCACCAGGCGGGCGCCAACATCGACACCTGCTCAGAGGACCAGAGGACCCCGCTGATGGAGGCGGCAGAAAACAACCACTTAGATGCGGTGAAGTACCTCATCAAGGCCGGGGCCCTCGTGGATCCGAAGGTACTCACTGCTCAGAAGCACACCCCTGTTTCATGTAGAAGCTCCTCGTAAAGAGGAACAGGGCCGGTTCCTTGCTGGAACGTCTTCAGCAACTGGTAGCCACCAGGCATCCACCGGGTTGTCTGGAAGTAGGTAGTTCACCTTACTTGGTTACTGGTTTATTTGTGGAAGATACTAGTGAGCACTGGATCCACTATGCCTGACGGTAGTCAAGCATCTGATAAGGAGTTTGTGTGCAGAGGTGTTCAGCTTCCTTCTTTGGATAGGCACACCTTCTCTCTTCTGTCTTCTATTCGGAGCAGTTAGGCAAGAAAGAGAAATAGAAGGCATCCAAATTGGGAAGGGGGAAGAAAAATGATCTCTGTTCACAGATGACATGATCTTATATGTAAAAAATCATAAAGAATCCACACAAAAAATTGTTAGTACTAATAAATACATTAGGAAAGTTGTGAGATACCAAATCAGTACAGAAATATCAGTTGTATTTCTATACACTTGTGATGAACTATCCGAAAAGGAAATTAAGAAAACAATTCCATTTACAATAGCATTGAGAAGAATAAAATACTTAGGAATAAACTTAACCAAGGAAGCGAAAGATTTGTACACTAAAAAATGCTGGAAGAAATTAAAGAAGACACAGATAAATGGAAATTATCTGGTGTTCATGGATTGGAAGAAGACAGTACATTCCTCCCTCAGTATCTGCGGGGGATTGATTCCAGGACCCCTGCAGATACCAACCCGCCGATGCTTGAGTCCCTTAATAGTACAGTCAGCCCTCCATATCCGTGGGTTCTGCATCCGTGGATACTGAGTCCCGAGTGTATTGTTAAAATGTTGTTGCTACCAAGAACGATCTACAGATTCAGTGCAATCCCTATCAGAATCCCAATGCCTTTTTTTACAGCTTATAGAAAAACCTGTCCTAAAATTCATAGGGAACCTTGAGGGACGCTGAACAACCAAAACAATCTTGCAAAAGAACAAAGCTGGAGGCCTCACACTTCCTGACTTCAAAACTTATGACAGAGCTACAGTAATCAAAACCATGTGGTACCGGCCTAGAGACAGACATATAGAACAGTGAATAGAGTGCCCAGAAATAAACCCTCGCAGATACGATCAAGTGATTACTGTTAAGGGGGCCCAGAGCATCCAGTGGCAGGAGAGAGCGTCTTCACAAGTGCTGGGAAAACTGGACTTCCACATGCAGAAGGATGAGGTTACAGTGTATCCAGAAATTAACTCAAAGGGGATCAAAGACCTAAACTTAAGAGCTAAAATCGTAAAACTCTTGGAAGAAAACAGGAAAATCTGTATGACATTGGATTTGGCAATGATTTCTTGGGTATGACACCAAAAGCACAGACAATAAAAGGGAAAACTAGATAAACTTCATCAAAATTAATAAACTTTTGTCCAACAAAGGACACTATTCAAGAGAGTGAAGAGGCAACCCACAGAAGGGGAAGATATTCATAAATTCTGTATCTGACAGGGCTTTACTATCCAGAATATATTGACAAGTCCTACCACTCAATAACAAACTCCAGCCCAGCTCAAAAATGGGCAGAGTGTGAGTAGACATTTCTCCAGAGAAGATACTTGAATGGCCAGTTAGCACATGAAAAGATGTTCAACATCATTAGTCATTAGGGAAATGCAATCAAAACCATGGTGAGACCCTTAGGACAACTATTATCTAAAAATCAGAAAATAAGTGCTAGCAAAGATGTGGAGAAATTGGAATTCTCATATATTGCTGGTGGAAATGTAACATGATGCAGTTAACTGTGGAAAGCAGTTTGGTGGCTCCTCAAACAGTTAAACGTAGAATTACTATATGATCCAGCAATTCCAATCCAGGGTATGTACCCAAAGAAACAGGAAGCAAGGACACGGACAGTTATGTACACACCTTGTTCACAGCATTGTTTACAGTAACTAAAAGGTGGAAGCAACCCAGTGTCCATTGACGGGCGATGGATAAGCCAGATGTGGTCCATCCATACGATGGAGTGTTATTCAGCCTTACCTCAAAAAGGAAGGAAATTCTGACAAAGGCTGCAACACGGGTGAACTTGAGAACATTATGCTGAGTGAAAGAAGCCAGACACAGAAGGACGAATATTGTATGATTCCACTTATGTGCGGAACCTGGGACAGGCAGATTTAGAGACTGAAAGTAGATTGGAGGTTACCCGGGGTGAGGGGGGGATACTGTTGCTGAGTGGTGACGGAGCTTCTGCCTGGGCTGATGGACAGGCTTTGAGAATAGAGTATGGTGATGGTACAGCTCTGTGAAAGCAATTCATGTTGCCACTGAATCACTCTAAAATGGTTAAAAGGGCAAGTTTTATGTCATATACACACACACACGCAATAACAATAAAAATGCTAAATGTTACAGTCCTTCAAATTAATACACATTTTTTCCAGCAAAAAAATGATCGTTCTGTTCATACTAATTTATCAACTCCTTTTTCCCATCAAATTAAGTTCTCACTCTTTTTTCTATGTCATTAAATATTCTATAACATTATTTCAAGTGGCTGTGTTGTATTTCATGATATAATTTGTATCTTTTTTTAGATTTGCTGATTGTTTAATATTTATGTTATTTTCAGTTTTTATTGTACACAATGCTTCAACAGACATTTCATAGCTAAATCTTGGCATGTTTGATTTCTTTAAGACAGATTTCTGGGTGTGTGTGTGGAATTGCTAGATCAGAATATATAATCGTTTTTAAGGCTTTTGCTCCCTCTCTCTGAATTGCATCCGGGAGCGTCTGAGCACTCGTTTCCCTGTACTCTTACCAGTGCCGATCATTACGGTTAAAAAAAAATTAACAATTTGATATGCAAAAATGATTATTTACTTGTTTTTTTACTATTTTAATTTGCTTCTCTCAAAGTGAACTTTTTTTGTATATAGTTATTTACATTTGTTGTGAATATTTTTTCAAGCTGGTATTTAGTCCTTTGCTTTTGGTGGTTTTTGAGATCTGGAAACCTTTAGTTTTTCTATGACTATCTATAGATAACTGTTATTAATCCTCTCCGTTAGGATGGGTGGGTGAGTTCTGCCCAGTTCTCGGCCAGGGGACGATTTCCCAGCCTCGTCACAGGAGCCAGCGCCCAAGCAAAGCACCACTGAAGAGGCAAGAGGTCAGTGTTCAGGGCTTTACAGAAGCAGCTGGAGCCTGCAGGACAAGTGATTGGAGGAGGTCTGGAGTAGAGAGTTCACCGGTGAGCTTGTTAGCAGCACTCTGGGTGCTGTAGAAGAAAGGGTCCTTGAATTCCAAGACCAATCAGAGAAACCATTCTGTCTGAAAAGCAGACTAGGACAACATTGAGCTGTCTGATGTGTAATTGGAGTCCCAGAAAGGAGAGAAAACCCAGTGGAAAAAAATTTATTGAAGGAAAAATGGTCATAAATTTCCCACATTTGGTGAAAAATAACCTACAGATTCAAGAAACTCAGCAAACCCCAAGCTGGATAAATACTAAGGCTGCCACACCTAAATACATCATGTTAAACTGCTGAAAACCTTAACACAGCCCCAGAAAAACAACACAATACGTGTAAGCGAACATTACGAAAATTTGCCAACTTTGCATTTGAAACGACGGAGGCCAGGAGACAATGGAGTGATATTCTTATTGTGCTAAAAGGGAAGAAAAAAAACTCAAAAAAATTGTCAGCCCAGAATGCTACAGCCAGTAAAAGCGTCCTTCAGAAAGCACTTGTGAAATAAAACATTTTCAGGTACACAAAAGCTGATAGGACTTACCAGCAGGTTTACACTAAAGCTTGTGGGAGGAAAATCCTGTTCTTGGGGATAATGAAAATACTAGAAATGGTAAATACTTGTTTTCTTTAAATTTCTTAAAGGACAAAGGCTGCTTAAAGCAAGAAGAATATTATAAGATGGAGTTTACACTAACTTGGAAGTAAGACAGGACAGCGGGAGCACAGGGGGAGCCAGTGGTGGATGTGAGCAGGGTCCTCGGGTTTTAGTTCTTTCCTGGGAGGGAATAAGTACTGACCTAAGTGGATGGGAAAGTTGAAGGTTGTGATCCCTACAGAACATTAAGGAAATAATTTCAAAGGAGTATAGCTTTAAGGAAAACTTTTTAAAAAGCTAGTAGAAAAAGTAAAACGGAATGTTAAAAAATACTTGTGTAACTAAAAAGCAGGAAAAGAGGAATAGAAACAGATAGGACAAATAGGAAGGTGGTCATCTAACCCTAAAACCATGTCGTAATTATATCCAGTGTCAGAGGACAAGCCCTCCAGCCAAGGGCAGATGTTGGTCTGAGCCAGTGAGCAGGCGAGAACCAGCTCTGCTTCCCTGGAGAACACACGCTAACACACGGACCAGGCTTGGGTGAGCAGGGTCAGGGCACACGTCAGGCACGTGGCAAACAGAAGAATCAAACACAAAAGGCAAAATTACAGAACTTTTGGAGGTTAAGAAGGAAGATTAGCTTTGTGATTCCAGCGTCGGGAAAGATTTCTTCAACAAGACAAAAGTACAAAAATGATTGATAAAGTCAAATGCATTAGAATTCAGAATTTCTGATCAACAAAAGATGTCACAAGGTACAACATGAAGGGCAGCTACAACCGGGAGAGGGTTTTACAGCCAGAGGGCATCAGGGTCTCCTACAGATGAAAGAAAGTAACTGGAAGCAATAGGTGAGGAAGGTGACCAGGCAGTTCCCTGGAGAGGAGATGTGTGACTGGGATATGCTGGGAAGGCGCCTGCCTTTCCAGCACCTGAGACACCCCATTCCCTGGCCGTAGAATCCCGTGAAGTCCACAGCTGAGCCCACCTGGGGGAGTAGCACACGTGTGTCGTTGGGGGGGGGGTCTCGGTGTTGGGGGACCCCGTGGGCAACTCTTGCACGAGGAATCCAGGAAACGTATTGCAGTGTTTGGTGAATATTGGTGAAAAACAACGAGTCTTCCTCGACCAAATGCACAAACTGGGCTAGTTTTACATCAGTTGACATAAGTGAACTAGTGCTATGTGTTCTCTACAAAGTGAAATCTCCAAACCATAACGTTGAACTAAATACGAATTGCAGACAGGTATATGATATGTTATTTATAGACAATTTAAAAACATAAAACCGTCATTTATGGATACATGCACATGTAGCAAAAGTATCAAGAGTGGTGTCAGCATAATAGCCGTTGCATTCAGACTGGTGATCTGGAAGGAGCCTTCTTGTTGAGATGGTTCAGTTAACCTGGCACCCTTAGTGTCCTTGAAAAGATGGAGCTAAAAGCCATCTAGGAGGTGTGCCCGGCGGCCAGCGGACGCAACCTGGAGGTGGTCAGGCGCCGTGACGAGTGTCAGGCTGCACGGCGAGCTTGCCCCATCACGCTGTGATTCTCGGGACCTAAATGCATTTGTGTTGCAGGACGCAGAGGGCTCCACCTGTCTGCACCTGGCTGCCAAGAAAGGCCACTATGATGTCGTTCAGTATCTGCTTTCCAACGGGCAAATGGATGTCAACTGTCAGGTAAACCACCTCGTCCACTCGTGACAGCACCTGACGGGCTGGCCAGAGGCGTGGTCCTCCTCCGTGATAATCCTGGCCCCTTCCACCCTCCGAGGCACCCCACCCCCCACCCCTGCCAGGTCCTGGAAGGCCTGGCCCCATCCTCCGCCCCTGTCCACCTCCCTCCTGGCCCGCCCACTGGCCGCTCGCCAAGCTCTGTGCCGCTGCCCAGCTGGAGGCTTGTCCTGAGGTGTCCGCCTGGGCTTCCCTGGTCTCCTTGTGGCCTGTGTTCAGATGCTGGTACACAGCAGGGTCTCTGGCCTCCTGTGTGCCGTGCCGCCCCCGTGGCACCTCACCGTCCCCCCCAGCACTGACCACTGTCGCACATTCCACCTCCTCCCCTGTGTGTTTTCTTCTTGTGCACCTGCTGTCAGGACCCCGGGGTGGTGTTCGTGTGACCTGCAGTGCCTGGTTACAGAGCAGGTCCTGTGCGTGTCTGCTGAGCGAGTGAGTGGCTGGGGAGAGCCAATGAGGGTGGGGCCTTCTAACTCACCAGGGGCCCCTCCTGTTCTCTGAGACCCCGTTCCGCTCCCCGGGACCCCCGCCTCATGACTTGAAGCTCTGGGATGACCATCTCCCATCACGGCGCCCCGCCCCCCCATCTTCTGGCCCAGCCATTGCCGCTAACCCAGCTCCCGTGCCCACCACCCTGACTGTGAGACCCTCCCAGACGGACCAGAAATGCAGCTCCCTGCAGTGTGGTTTGTCCAACCTCTGTTCTAGTGGGGTCCACGGGCCCCCTTCCCCTGTGTTGGTTTTTTATCTCCCACTCGGTCGGGTTTTGTGAGTTTCTCCCCCGAAGCTGGGCTGTGTTGCCCCTGCCGTGTCCCCAGTGCCCATGGTAGGCCTGCAGGGACCATCTCGCTTTAGTCATGGAGGCCGTGTGCATCCACCAAGAAAATGTGGCGACTGGAAAGTGGCGAATGTTGTGCTAGAGTGTTTGCAGAGTAGGAACTGGCACCATAATACTCGTTTCTTAAGAGTCGCCTCCGGGCTGGAGCGGCAGACAGCCAGCTCATGACAGCCATGGTCCAGCCTGCAGGGGGCTCAGCCCCGGTGAGCTGCTGCTCCAGCCCTTAGAGAAGGGGCTGGGACTTTTCATGGCCTCCATTCATCTCTGGGCCTGATGTCCATCCGTCTGTCTGTCTGTAGTTCTTGGCTGTTGCTCCTGCTTCGTGCGTGGAGTCTGTCCTGGGACCAGAAGGGTGGGCAGGCGCGTCCCGGTCAGTGCTTCCCGCCAGCCGGGCACAGACTCTGCAGCTGGGTCTGCTCCGCGGCCTTCTGGCCTTTTTCTTAGGTGACGCTGTCACGTGCGCACAGGTGTGTCGAGTTGCCCGGTGGGCCCAGCCTGCTCGCTGAGATCCCCAGGCAGCGCTCTGAGCCTCAGTTTCCTCCAACAAAATGGGGACTCAGGCTGGCTCCCGCCCCCCGGGACCTCCTTGCAGGTCCCAAGTGATGAGGTGCCTCACGCCTTGTGTCTCTAGGAGCTGTGATGGATGTTTGTTTCTTTCTTTTGAAATTAGGATGATGGCGGCTGGACGCCCATGATTTGGGCCACTGAGTATAAGCACGTGGACCTTGTGAAACTGCTGCTGTCCAAGGGGTCTGACATCAACATCCGGGACAACGTGAGTCTCCCCCCGGGGAGGCGGACCCTGGAGGACTGGGGACGGGTGTGTCGGGTGGCAGTGTCCTGGCGCCTGCCTGTGGCTCTGACCTCTTCCCATTGAGTCGCCAGCCATGTGTTGACCCAGTGCGGTTTCCAGTGGTTATTCTGTGTGTCAGCCAGCTGCTGGATGTGAACCGAGGGACACAGGTCCCTGAGACCTGCCCCTCGGGCAGAGCTGCATTTTTAGAGGTTTTTAGAGACACTGACTCCCATGTCTGTGGTGGCGTCCGAGACCACAGGGCCCACCCCACACCTGGGCCAAGGTCGGGGGACTCGCCAGTCCCTCTGGGAACAGCCCTCTGCTGTGTATCAGTGGGGCTGTTTGGCCACAGGCAGCACTAGGCACATCTGATGAACTCAAAGCGGTATTTCTCAGGCGGGCTTCAGGGACCCACAGAACCGGTCGGGTGGTAGGGCTGACAGAGTTGGGGGGCTGCTCTGGCACAAGCCCCTGTGCTGCTTCCCAGGCAGAGGGACAGGGCTCCTGGGACACAGACAGGGTGTGGCCTGCGGAGCTGTGTCCACCTTTACAGAGTTACCCAAGCCATAAGTAGGAAGTCTAGCCACACACTCATTAAACTGATAATGGAATAAGGCAGGAAGGTGTGCCCACCCCTTAGTTCGGAGCCCTTAGTGGACTGTTTGAAGAAAGGATGGGAGCAGTGGCTGGTCGGTCCTCCTGGCTGCTCCGCGTGAGGACCCTCCCACACCCAGAAAACAGGAGCAGCGGCTCCCAGCCGAGGGCCGGGCACGGCTGGTTGGGGACATCTTTGCCAACTCCACAGAGCTGGGCCCTGGGACATGAGAGCAGCTGAGGGCCGGGAAACCCTGGGGGCTTCAGGTGAGGGTGGCGCGGAGGGAGGCGACAAGGTCCGGGGAAGCTACAGCACACGGCAGTCACACTCTGCCTTGTTCCTCGAGAGATGGGCTCGTGGTTTGGAGCAGCCTGGGCCCTGGGTGCTCGGGCGGGAGTGGACCGGCTGGGCCCACGGGCAGCGCACGGACTCGCAGCATCCAGCAGTGTAGGCCCTGGTGGTTCTGAGGGATTGGAAGAACTGATTGAGTCGTGTTTGTTATTTATGTGATGAAGCAAGTCACTGTTTTATTTCAACAGCTTCATTGAAGTATGACTGGCGGACTGTGCTAGTTAAAGTGTACAATTAGATAAATTCTAACCTAGCCACCATCACGCAACCAGGACAGTGGATGTCACTTCCTGCTAGGTTTCCTCCTGCGCCTCCTAACGTAACCAGCCCGCCAGCTTCCTGTCGCAGCTGGGCCCCCCTCAGCCTCGCTCCTCGTAGTCCCGTCCGAGTGTGGGTCCCCCTCCCTTTCTGTGGCTGCGAGAGGCCGTCCGCTTGCTTGTCCTGCGCCTGTGGACCGTGGCCGGGCTCCCTGCTCAGGTGCCGCCACTCCTGTGGGTGCAGCCGTTTCCAGGGTAGGAGGGTCTGGTTCCTTCACAGTCTCCCCAGCACTTAATGTAGTCGGTCTCTATCTTCTTTGGTGAAGGATCTGTTCAGGTGTTTTGCTCATTTTTTACTGGATTGTTTATTTTCTTATTCTCTAGTTTGGAGAGTTTTTGTGTATTCTGGATACAAGTCCTTTACCAGATAATGTGTCTCATAAATCCTAACCATTGTCTTTGGAGGAGCACATGTTTCTAATTTTGGTGAAGTCCAGTTTATCAGGTATTTTTTGTATGTATCATGTGAAATCACTGCCAAACCCATGAGAGACTCTCTGTGTTTTCAATCGCAGTTCCTTAGGTTTAGGTGTTAATGTTCATATGTGGTGGGAGGTAGGGATCAGGCTCTCTCTTCTGCTGTGTGGGCCTCTAGCTGCTCCAGCAGGGTGTTTAGAAAGCAGCCTTTCTCCCTAGATTGGCTTTGCCCTGTGGCTGGACTCAGTCTTCTGGGCCTTGACCTGGGGTCTGTCTTAGTGCTGGGGTTGTGCTCTCTTGATGAATGCAGCTTCAGGACCTGTAAGGAGAACCTTCCAGTATTAGCTTCCATTTCTCCCTCCCCAGCTTTATGCTGTTCCTCTCGTGCATTTTACTAAATAAGCATCACAGTACAGTGTTGTTTGTTTAAACAACGGTGACCTTTGGAAAAGGCTGTAATAACCCTGGCGTGTCAGCTCCCGTGGTCGCCTCTTCCTCAGGTCCGTCCATCCACTGCTGTTTGCTTCTGTGCATCTAATGTCCGTCAGCATTTCCTGCTGTGCTGGGCGGCTTGTGATGGATTCTTTCAGCTTTTTAATGCCTGCGAAGTCCTTATTTTCCTTCACTTTTTAAAAAAAATTAATCTCTTTATTTATTTATTTATTTTTGGCTGCATTGGGTCTTTGTTGCTGCGCACGGGCTTCCTCTAGTTGTGGAGAGCGGGGGCTACTCTTTGTTGTGGTGCGTGGGCTTCTCATCGTGGTGGCTTCTCTTGTTGCGGAGCACGGGCTCTAGGCGCATGGGCTTCAGTAGCTGTGGCATGTGGGCTCAGTAGTGTGGCTCACGGGCTCTAGAGCACAGGCTCAGTAGTTGCGGTGCACGGCCTTAGTTGCTCTGCGGTATGTGGGATCTTCCCGGACCAGGGCTCGAACCCGTGTCCCCTGCGTTGGCAGGTGGATTCCCAACCACTTCGCCACCAAGGAAGCCCTTTTCCTTCACTTTAGAAAGATATTTTGCTGGATATAGAATTGTAGCATGACAGTTTTTAATTTCAGTACCTAAAACATTCTTCTTCCCTGAGGTCTCACTCGATGCATTTCTGGTGAGAAAGTCTTGGTGGCATTCTTGTCTTCATTTCTCTGTATGTAACACGTCTTTTTTCTTTCAGGTGCTTTTAAGGTTGTCTCTTTATCACTGGAGTTTAGCAGTTTGATTATGAGGTGGCTGGTGCTGTGTGTGTGCACATGTGCACTTAGGCTTCATGGAGCTCCTTGGGTCTGTGGGTGTGGGGTTTTATCCAGCTGGAAATTTCCCAGTCATTTTTTCCAGTGCTGCTTCTGCCACCACCCCACTTCTCGAGGCCCCAGTTCCACGTGTGCCAGGAGGCTTGAAGTTGTTCCACGGCTCACTGAAGCGCTTTTCATTTTCTAAAATTATTTTTACACTCTGGATTTCTGCTCAGCTGGTTTTATTGCTCTGTGTTCAAGCTCACTAGCCTGTTCCTCCACAGCGTCTGTTATGCTGTTAATTCCATCCAGCGTGCTTTCACGTCAGTCGTCATGGTTTTCAGTTCTGAACATTCTGCTTGGGTCTTCTTGGTATTTTCTGAAATGTGTCTCTCCTGAACACACAGTTATTCCAGCTGCTTTGATGCCCTCGCTTGGTGGTCTGTGTCAGTTCTGGGCTTGATTGGCTGGTTTTGCTCCTCATTCTGGGTCACGTTTCCTGCGTCTTTGCACTCCTGGTCACCTTATGCTGGACACGAGACATTGCGAATTTACCTTGCTGGGAAGTTCTGTGTTCCTGGAACTGTCGTGAGCCTTCCTCTGGGTGCAGCAAAGTGACTTAGGAACGGTCTGGTCATTTTGGGTTTCACTCTCTAGGCTTGTCGGGTCTCGGCCCGAGGCTGCTCTTCCCTCCTGGGTGGGGCCCGTGCTGAGCCCTCTGCACCTGGCCTCGGGCTGTGTCCTCCGGGAGCTCCAGGGTTGGAATGCACAGCCCTCCGGAGGCCTCTTTCCCAGCCCCACGGCCTGCTCGGCAGCCCTGCTGCCCTGGCCTGGAGCCCGAGAGGGACGGTGAGCGGGTGGCCCCGGCCCCGTGCTCCTCTCCCGGGGGGACAGCCGTTCACTGCCTGCTGTCCGGTTCTTGAGAACTGGTATTTCACACATTTTGACTGTTGTGTCTTACTCTGGTTCTTTCAGGTGTGGAGGGGGGTAAACCCAGTGTGGTCCCTCTTGCCCCGTCTTTGCTGGAAGCTCCATCAGACGTGTAGGCCTGTCGTAACGTAGCTGGTGGACCTCAGAGAGGCTGGGAGACGGCACAGTCCCCCCGGCAGGAGGGCTTAGGGGCCTGGGAAGTTCTCAGAACCTAATTCTGGTGATAAAGTCACAAATCGTTCTGATGAAGGAAAGAGAAAAGAGGCCCCTCAGGAGACTGCAGTTGCACTCAGGAGCTTGCAGATGTGCAGAAGGTGGAAGCCAGAGGGTAGAGAGCTTCTGAGAGTAATGGCCAGGAGGGGAGGCCAGACAAGCCCCGGCCTTTCAGGACACCCCGGGGCTGACGGCAGGGCCAGCCCTTAGTTTTCTCTGTTGGAAACAGACCGATGATGTCGAGGGTGACAGACACAGACCACTTAGCTCCTGCTTCGCTTCTGTCTTTCCTGAAGTTGGTTGAGCTGGAGGCGTGGGATGTACGCGGGTGTTGGGATGGGGCGCTGGGCAGTGCAGGGGGTGCCCCGGCCTCCCAGTCACCCAGACGTGCTGCGCCCCTTGGTGTTGTGGGCGGCGCCCCGGGGCCCAGGCTGCGCTTTGGTCCTGGTGGTTCCCAAGGGCTCGACTGTGTGAGCCAAGCACGCGCCCTGCCCGCAGAGCAGAAAGAACAGGCAGCAGCCCCATCTCTGAGGCTAACTCAGAGAAAGAGAACCGCTACAGCGTCACTGGTTACGTCCCTGAGGGAGGAAGGGAGACCGGGGGCTGGTGAGCAAGGGAGCGGGGGTGGGGGGGGTTGGGCGCTGCTCCTTGGGCGGCCGGGCTCCTGGGCTCCCGGGCTGGACAGCCAGCCGGCCGCGTGGGTGGGCGTGGCTCTCCTCGCGCTGTGTCCCCAGTGTGGCAGGTCGAATGTACGGTGGTTCTCGTTTAGACATTTTCTTGTTTTTAGGGTTATTCTTCACTGTTATCTTATGTAAGTTGTTTTTTATTTTCCTTCTCTTTCCACATTTATTTGTTCAGAATTGTAGTCTTATTAAAAAGAAAAATTGTAGTCTCCTAATGAACTTAATGTGAAAGTTTTGTTATCACATATATAATCTATACCTGGTAAATCATATATTTTACATGTGGCACAAATATTTTTGTAATTTTTCTTTGCTTCATTTAAAGTTTTTAGTTTTTTACGAAATAAAATTTTAATTAATCAAATTTGTCTTTTTCAAATCTCGTACAAGTATTACTCTATCCTGCAATCATAACTGTGTTCCAAAGTCAATATAATTTAAAAAATAAACTGTCCCTAGATGTTATATTACTTACGTGTCGTGTTTACGGTGGTCTAATTGAGGTTGATGTTTTCTTCTATTTTTAACGTATTCTGTACTGTGATAATGTACTTTTATAACGAAAACAAGACGGAATGGAAAGGAAGCCTCTGTCGGGTGGGCCACGCCGCCCCCTCGGCCTCACACGCTCGTGTCTTCCGTGCAGGAGGAGAACATCTGCCTGCACTGGGCGGCCTTCTCGGGCTGTGTGGACATCGCCGAGATCCTGCTGGCCGCCAGGTGCGACCTCCACGCTGTGAACGTCCACGGAGACTCGCCCCTGCACATCGCCGCCAGGGAGGACCGCTACGCCTGTGTCGTGTGAGTGGCTCCGGGTGCTCTGGGGACTTTCTGCGGCGGGCGAGGCTCTTCTGTTCACGCCTGCGGTCATCGTGGCTCTGGGAGGATCGTGGTGAAAATCCCCGAATACCCAGGTCACACGTGGAGAGGAGCCCCGTCCTAACACCTCCGCTCGGGGCCGGAGGAGTGGCACCCACGGGAGGGCTGGAGGGCCAGCTGGGAGCCCCCCCGACCACCACCGGGAGCCCCTCCTGCGTCACTTTTGCCCGTTGCCGTCAGGTCCAGAGCCTTTGCTCTGCTCCTGGCGGTAGCTCAGGGAGGTGTGGCCCCCACTTCTCATCTCACGGGGGCCTGGGACTAGGGGATGCCCCTCCGGTGGGGCCCTCGCCCTCTCAGATTGGGACCTTGGGGGCACAGGGCTCTGGCGCACCATCTGGCCCTGACTGGGTAAGGCCTCGGATTGCCTGCTGGGCGTTGACCGAGCACATGGCCGGCTGGGCACTGCTGCCCTTTTCATCCTGAGGGTGCCTTTGAATGGAAAAGCCAAGAAAAATCAAATACCATCCCTAGTTATTTACATGCTCTTCCCTTCAAGGAAAAAGAGGACTTTTGACAGTAAACGGGGGAGAAGAGTAATGATGTCGGTCCTTGGTGAGCGGAAGCACCGGCCGGTGGGCTGGTTCATCTGAAAGCGGACGCTGCTTCCTCCTGATTTTTACTGACCGTTGTCATCGTGCGAATCTCACCCTTGTATCTTTTGACTTGAGATCTGAATGTTCTGTGGACTTGCGTTTCCCTCCAGCCTCTTCCTATCCCGGGACTCCGACGTCACACTGAAGAACAAGGAGGGGGAGACGCCCCTGCAGTGCGCCAGCCTCAACTCACAGGTGTGGAGCGCCCTGCAGATGAGCCAGGCGCTGCGCGACGCGGCCCCCGACAGGCCCGCCCTGGTGGAGAAGACAGTGAGCAGGTGAGGCGCACGAGACCAGGGCCCGCCTCCGGGCAGGGTTGGGGGTCGGAACGGAAGCCTCTCTGGGCTGGGCCAGGGCTCACCGGGAAAGCTGGCGCCCCTTCCTGCGGCAGAGACATCGCTCGGGGCTATGAGCGGATCCCCATCCCGTGTGTCAACGGTGTGGACGGCGAGCCGTGCCCCAGCAACTATAAGTACGTGTCTCAGAACTGTGTGACGTCGCCCATGAGCATCGACAGGAACATCACCCACCTGCAGGTCAGCGCTGGGGGGGGGGCCCTGCTGTGGGAGGCTGCGTCTGCGGCCCCCAGAGCAGCCTGGGCAGCGGGGAGGGGTGCCCTCAGGGCCGCAGTGGCTCTGCCCCGGCCTCCCCCCTCCTGGCGCTGCGCCCGCCCGGTGTCTGAGCCTCCTCTCCTCCTTTGGGTCCCTCCCCAGCCCCTCCTGCGAGCCCCCGAGGCCTCGTGCCTGAGCGTTCTCTCCACACCCTCCTTCCTGAGGGGCGGCACGCCCCCGGTGTCCTCAAGAGTCAGGACTTTGAGGACTGTCACTGGAGTTGTGAACAGCACTGGGGGGCGGGGCGGGGCCCCATCTGACGCGCCCCTCCCCCCAGTACTGCGTGTGCATCGACGACTGCTCCTCCAGCAACTGCATGTGCGGCCAGCTGAGCATGCGCTGCTGGTACGACAAGGTGAGCCCGCGGGGGGGCCTGGCTGGGGAGGAGCGACAGAGGCCGGGGCGGGGGCGGGACCAGGCCGGGTACTGGGGGCGGAGCCCGCGCTCTCTGTGGGCCCTGGGCGTGGCCAGAGGGAACTGACGGGGCGGCAGAGGTGGCCATCCCTGAGCCTGGCCTGGAGGTAGCTAAGAAGCCGAGGAGAGAAGGGCTCCCAAGGCCGGTGTCTGAGACGAGAGCCCTACCTGGCTTTGGCTTGGGGAGTTCAGAGGTCATTGTTGGGGGAGGAGCCAGGGTGTCCTGGGGTGGAGAGGGCACACAGGCCCGGCGTGGAGGCCACTGGCACGGAGTCAACATTACAGCAAAGGGGGTGTCAGGGTGTTGTCCAAACAAGAGGCTCAGGTGTCGTGGGCAGGACTGGCGGGGCTCAGGTCTCCTGGTGTTTCCTGCGAAGCCTGGCCGTGCTGAGAGGGGGCAAGTTCTTAACTCCTCAGAGCAGCCACTGGAGCTGCCAGGGCCTCGGACTCGGCTGCACAGCCTGGGCTCAGCCCAGCTGCTCTGCTGCGTCCCAGGTGTCAGACAGAAAAGCGGTGGCAGGTCCCTCCGGAGCTGGGGGTTTGCAGAGTGGCGGGTAGTGCTGGCAGGTGGTCCACGCTGGAGGCTGCAGAGCAGGAGTCCAGGGCCCCGCGAGCTGGCGGCCTCAGGGAGGCTGAGAGAGGGTGACGGGGAGGGGGAGGTCGGCTGGGGCAGAGAGGCTGGCTGCAGTCAGGGACCAGGGAGGGCTGTCCCAGAGGTTTCCAAAAGCCATGGAGATTCCTGGCCAGAGGCTTCCCGTGGCCTTGGACAAAGCGTGAGCGTGTGGCCTTACCCTGTCCTCCCAGGTGTAGAGTTTGGCCAGAAACCATGCTTTCTGGGGCGGTGTTTTGATTTGAGGAGGCATGTTGGTGTCAGTTATTTAGCCCTCGCTGCGCGTCTGTCCGCAGGACGGCCGGCTCCTGCCCGAGTTCAACATGGCGGAGCCGCCCCTGCTCTTCGAGTGCAACCACGCCTGCTCCTGCTGGAGGACCTGCCGGAACCGCGTCGTGCAAAACGGCCTCAGGTGAGGTGCCGCGGGCTGGCGCCAGGGTCTCCGTGGTAAAGTTGGAAAGCAGTCAAGTCCCTTGGGCAGCTCTCTAGTTTCACGTGTGTGTCCACAAACGGGAGCAACGTGTGTTTAGCGTACGTGTGTTTGCACGTGGAGGTGGCTTCCTCGGAGCTCTTGACCTCTGCTGATGTTAGAGGTTGACGTAAAGAGCGGAAGCCTTCCATGTTTCCTACCCGCTCAGACTTGGGTTCAGGTCAGACGGCCCGAAGGCAAGAGGCAGGCTTGCCAAGAGCTGCCTGGTCCAAGCTCACGAGGTCCTGATCTGGTGTGAACGCTCGTGTGGTTCCCTCATGCCCACGTCCTGAGTCTCATGTAAAACGTGTTGCCCCTTGGTACTCGGGCACTTGGTTCACTGACCACCCAGAGCCAGACCCTGGGGTTCTGGTCATGAACCTTCCCTCCGTGAACACGCTCGAGAGTTGGAAAATCAAAGGTTATGAGGGAAGATTTGTATCCTATGTAAGTTTAGCTGAACATGAACGTTATGGTATTTTCGGGTCTATTAATATCAGTAACCTTACAGCAATTGTGACCAGCCCATACTTCTGTGTCCTGGCGTGTGGTAGAAAGTCCTTGGGGGTGAGGACAGACACGCCACTGGACACACAAATGGCTGGCGGGATGCCCTAGCTCTCGGGGCCTGGGAGGGGCCCCGCAGCTGCCCCCCGGGGCCAGCTCAGCCCTGTGGTTGGCACGCTGCCCGAGCTCACCTGCATTGCAGCCTGGGGCCAGCGGGCCTGCTAATAACCCCTTTGGTCCTCATCACATGCTGGAGATGAGGACACTGAGGCACAGGGAGGGCCGGGGGCCGTGTTGCACGCGCTGACCCTCAGGCCGGTTTCTGAGGTTCCCCTGCCTCCTGAGGATGTGAAAGACGCTGTGAGTGGCGCCTTGGTGCAGGGAGGGGGGTTGGGGGTGGGTTAACTCTAGGAGTCACTGCTGCATTGCATACGAAGTTCTAACGCATCTCCAGACATGAAAATTGTATTTTCTGTGTTGTTTACTCCTGTCACTCGTGTGGTAACATGAGTGTGGTGGAACGTGGCTGTGAGTGGCTGATCCTATTTTCCAGGACGAGGCTGCAGCTCTATCGGACGCAGAACATGGGCTGGGGCGTGCGGTCCCTGCAGGACATCCCACTGGGCACCTTTGTTTGCGAGTAAGTGGGGGCCCGGTCGGCCGCGGGCTGCTGCTGTCACAGGGGAGGGTGCAGCCGTCGGGGAGGGACTAGGAGTGCGCACCGGCCAGTGTGGGGCCCCCAGGCTCACCGGGGAGGGGCTGCCTGGGCCAGGCTGTGCATTCACGCTGCGGGCAGCCCCCGCCCACCTCTGCGTTTCTGCCTGAGCTTTCTCGCCAGCTCATAGCTTATTTCAGAAGATCCGTCAGCACTTCGTGATGTGTAAGGGATGATCATTTTGGATCCCTGGTCAGATAGAGGGTTTCTGTGTCATCATTTTCTGGGACCCGGATGAAGTCCCTGTTCAGTCACAGGCAGAATTCTCAGTCATGTGGGCTCCGTCAGGGCCCCTGTGCCCTGCGTCTGGGTCCTGGGTGACATGTGCCTGTCACGTTTTCGTCTGCCTCCGCCCCCGCAGGTATGTCGGGGAGCTCATCTCTGACTCGGAAGCTGACGTGCGTGAGGAAGATTCTTACCTCTTTGACCTTGACAACAAGGTAATGCGTCCTGAGGGGTTGGGCGTAGAGCTGATGGGACTGTGCCGCGTGGAGGGGCCTGCTGGCGGGGCCCGGGCTGGTAAGGAGGCTCGCCCGCCAGACTGGCGCTGGGTCCCCGATCCCAGAGGTCCTGAGCTTTCCCAGCGAGCCTCGCGTGAGAGTGTGGGACCTCGGACACGTCCCTCCAGCCTCTGAGCCCCACCTTCCTTCTCAGCGGGGGTGAGGGCCGCCAAGAGGCTCAGGGGCCGTGTGCACGGGGGCGAGCCTTCGTGTGGAGTGAGGGTCACACTTGTGAACAGGGTGGGTGCGTCTCTCTGTGACCCCGGTGCCCTCCCAGGTGCGGGTAGAAGAGCTGGACCCTGGCTTCGTCCGCTCCGGGCCCTGGTTTCCAGGGCAGTTTCTGAGCCATCGCAGGCTGCCCTCTGCCTTGTCCTGGCTCCCAGGGTTGCTCCTTAATTCATAAATTGCTGACTTCAGAACTTCTGAGAACTCGCCGTCGCTGCCAGTGGGAGGGAGTTCAGGTGGAGGCGGGGAAACAAGTACTCTGTCCCCCGCAGCAGCCGCGAGACCCCTGAACAGCCACCTGTAGGTCGGGTGAAGCCAGGCACTCACCTTCCCGCGCCTGCCACTCCTGGCTGTGTCTTCAGGGCGCCCTGCTCATCGCCTGACCCCGCCCCGCCCCTGCAGCCACACCCTAAGGGGTCAGCATCTGTGCGACAGGCGTCTGGAAGAGGAACCTGTGTTCCTGGAGGTTGCAGCCTGGGGCGTGGCTCTAGCCCAGGGCCGTGGGGCCAGGACTTCCCCAGGCACTGCGGCCACCCACCCGGCCTTCGCGTTTGTGTGTGTGTGTGTGTGTGTGTGTGTGTGTGTCGCTGCAGCTGGGCCGGGTTTCCTGCCCACCTGCGTCTGCTGAGCAGTTTGCCTCTTCCTGGTTTGCAGCAGTTCTTTCCGTGTTCTGGATCAGTGCTCTTTCCTGACGTTTGACTTGCAGATATCTTCTCTCTGTGGCTTGACGATGTCTTTTAATGAACAGAAGTTCTTATTTTTATTATCCTCCAACTTTGCAGTCTTTTTATGTATACAGGTGGGTTTCTGTAATGTCCAAGATAAGTTTTTCTTAAAACCCAGGTCACAAAGATACACATTTATATTATTTCCCAGAAGTTATATTTTGCTTTTTTGCTGAAGGGGGTCAAGCTTTATTTTTCCCCTGTATTGACATCTGTGTGACCGAGCACCGTTTGTTGAAAAGATTGTCCTCTCCCCACCCTCAGCAGTGCAGATTTTGTCATAAATCAGGTGTCCGCGAGAGCTTGGATTGGCCTCTGTCTGCTGACTGCCTTGGGCAGCCTGTTCTGTATTAATTATCCTAGTTTGCCTCCCCTTACCTTGGGGTTCTTGGGAGTGTTTGCTCTTCTGGGTCTCTCGAAGTTTCCGTATAAGTTTTAAAATCAGCTTGACAAGTTCCACAAAACTCCTGTAGGGATTTGATTGCATAGCATTGAACCTGTGAGCCAGATTAGATCATGGCATCGAACATGTAAACCTCATTAGGGATCATAATATTGACCTGTGAACCAGGTTAGGGTCATAGCATTGAACCTGTGAACCCAGTTACGGTCAGAGGATTGACCCGTGAATCAGGTTAGGGTCAGAGCATTGACCTGTGAACCCGGTTAAGGCCACAGCACTGACCTGTGAACCAGGTTAGGGTCAGAGCATTGACCTGTGGACCCAGTTAGGGTCAGAGCTTTGAACCTGTGAATCCATTTAGGGTCAGAGCACTGACCTGTGAACCGGGATAGGGTCAGAGCACTGACCTGTGAATCTGGTTAGGGCCGTAGCGTTGATCTGTGATGGTTCGCTGGGCCCTCCGCTCCTTCCTGTTGGGAGTGGTGACCCAGATAGCCGTGCGGGGCTGTGTGCTGGCCTGTGGGTGGACCTGCTGGTTCTGGCTTTTACGGCCAGGAGTGCACCTGCTGTGGATTTTCAGACTTGACTTCTGTGGATGTGAGTCTTTGTTTCTCTCGGTAAATTCCTGGGGGTGGAATTACTGCCGTCTGGTGAGTGTCCACTTACTGACTTTAGAAGAAACGGCAAACAGTTTCCGGAGGGCTTGTTCCCCCACACGCTCGCCAGCAGGAAAGGGCAGCTCAGACACTAATTCTGATGCCCCGTGATGGCGCGTCTTTTTTTTTTTTTTAATAATTTTTATTGGAGTATAGTTGCTTTACCATGTTGTGTTTCTGCTGTACAGCAAAGTGAATCAGCTATACATATACATATATCCCCTTGTTTTTGGATTTCCTTCCCATTTAGGTCACCACAGAGCATTGAGTAGAGCTCCCTGTGCTATGCAGTAGGTTCTCATTAGTTATCTATTTTATACATAGTAGTGTATATATGTCAATCCCAATCTCCCAGTTCATCCCACCCTCCCTTCCCCCCCTTGGGGTCCATATGTTTGTTCTCTACATCTGTGTTTCTATTTCTACTTTGCAAATAAGTTCATCTGTACCATTTTTCTAGATTCCACATATAAGCAGTATTATATGATATTTGTTTTTCTGACTTACTTCACTCTGTATGAGTCTTTAGGTCCATCCACATCTCTGCAAATGACACTTTCGTTCCTTTTTATGGCCGAGTAATATTCCACTGTATGTACCACGTCTTCATTATGTGGCAGCGTCTTTTCACGGCTTAGTGGCTTCCTTACATCATTGTTTGTGGAGAAGTTTTAAAAATTTATTGCGGGTTGTTCCGTCAGGCCGCTTGTCGTAAGAGATCTTCACGAGCCCTGAATGGTACCCTTTGTCCAGCGTGTGTTGTGAGTATTTCCCTCCTGCCTTTCCTTCCTCTTCACAGAACAGAAAACGTTTTTAATTGTTTAGTGCTTTATGTGTCCTAAGAAATCTTTGCTGCAAGGTTGTGAAGATTTTCTCCTTTCTCTAGAATTTTTATATTTTAGCAAAATTACATTTAGATCTATGATCTGTTTCAAGAACTTTTGTGTATGGTTTGTTTTTTTCACTTCACATATTTTTTTTGGTGAGGTCACTTACGTTCTGTTCTCTTAGCAGATTTCGGCTGTACAAAACAGCGTCATCAACTGTAGTCACCATGTTATACATTTGATTCTCAGACCTTTTTCATTTTATAAATTTACTGTCTTCCTGTTTCCCCCACTCCTCACCCCCTGGCAACCACTATTCTACTCGGTTTCCATGAGAGTTTGCCTTAAAAAAAAAAAAAGTAAGATGCCACATTAAGTGACACCATGCTGTCTTTGTCATTTGCTGGCTTATCTCACTTAGATGATGCCCTCGAGGTTCATCCATATTGTCCCAAATGGCAGGATTTCCTTTTTTTTTTTTTTTAAGGCTGAATAGTATTCCACTGTATGTGTATGCCACATTTCTTATCCGTTAATGGACACTTGGTTATTTCCGTATCTTGGCTGTTGTGAGTAATGCTGCAGTGGACGTGGGGGAGCAAACATCTCTTCAAGGTTGTGGTTTTGTTTCCTTCGTAAACATCCTGGAGTGGGATTGCTGGATCGTACGGCAGTTCTATTTTCACCTTCTTGAGGAAGCTCCACACTGTTGTCCATAGTGGCCGCACCAATTTACCTTCCCCCCAGCACCGCACGAGGGCTCCCTTTTCTCCACACCCTCGCCAGCGCTTCTTGTCTTTTTTGATGATGGTCATTCTGACAGGTGTGAGGTGATTAATCATTGTGGTTTTGATGTGCATTTCTCTGATGATTAGTGATGTTGAGCATCTTTTCATGTACCTGTTGGCCATCTGTGTGTCTTCTCTGGAAAGATGATTGTTCAGTTCCTCTGCCCATTTTTTAAATTGGCCTTTTTTTTTTTTTTTTTTTTTGCTACTGAGTTGTGTGAGTTCTTTATATATTTTGGATAATAATCCCTTATCAGACACATGGTTTGCAAATATTTTCTCCCATTCGGTAGCTGCCTTTTTTTTTGCCGCACCTCTCGGCTTGCAGGATCTTAGTTCCCCGACCAGGGAGTGAACCTGGGCCTATGGCAGTGAAAGCGCTGAGTCCTAACCCGTGGACCAGGGAACACCTGGTACCTGCTTTTTCATTTTGTTGATGGTTTCCTTTGCTGTGCAGAAGCTTTTTAGTTCAATGTAGTCCACTTGTTTATTTTTGCTTTTGTTGTCTTTACTTTTGGCGTCAAATCCAAAAAATCATTCGAGACCAATATCAAAGGGCTTCCCACCTCTGTTTTCTTCTAGAAATCTTACGGTTTCAGGTCTCACGTTTTGCATTGATTTTTGTTTTTGGTGTAAGATAGGGGTCAAGGTTCCCTTTTGTCCATGTGAATGTAAAGTCTCTACTTGCACCATTGAAAGTAGGTCTGTCTGGACTGTGTTTTGTTCCTTTGATTTATTTGCCAATCCGTAACCTACATCACTCTGTCCCGATCACAGGCACACCTCGGAGACGCTGCGGGTTCAGTTCCAGACCAGCAACATAGTGAATATTACAGTAGAGCGTATTACAGTACACACTTTTTTTTTTTTTTGGTCTCAGTGCATCTAAAAGTCATGTTTATACTATAGGCTATTAAGTGTGCAATAGCATTGTCTTAAAAAATAATGTAGATACCTTAATCAAAAGATACTTTACTGCTAAAAAATGCTAACCATCATCTGAGCCTTCAGCGGGTCATAGTAGTAATATCAAAGGTCACTGACCACAGATACCGTAACAAATACATTAGTACTGAAAACATTTAAAATACTACGAGAATTACCAGAATGCGACGGAGACAGGAAGTAAGCAGATACTGTTGGAAGAATGGAGCCTGCAGACCCACTGGACGCGGTGTCTGCAAAGTTCAGCAAACCAAGGTGTGCCGGTACGGCCGTGAAACTAAACCCTGGAACCAGGTCGCGTTGTGCTCAGACCCTGTTTCCTCCAAAAGCCGTTTCACCTTTTCTGTGTCTTTTGCGTTTCCCTGTAGATTCCGGAATCAGGGCATCAGTACAGGAAGCCGCGACCGGAGCCCTGCTGGGGTTGCCTCCCGTTTGTTGCTCAGTTTAGGGCGTCGGTGTCTGCACAGCGTTAGGTCTCCTCCTGGTCCCTGGTGTCACGTCCAGGTCTCCGCAGAGCTTGCGGGCTCTCAGGGTGTAGATCTTACACATGTTCCCTTAAGTTTTATTCCCAAGTATTCCATGCTCTTATGCTTTCGTAAACAGTGCTGCTGTTTACTTCGTTTTCTAATTGTTGCTAGAATATGGAATTAGTTGGTTTTTTGTATATCGACCTTGCTAAATCCACTTATTAATTCCAGTAGCTTTTTTGACGATTCTCTAGGATTTTCTGTATACGTAACTGTGTCATGTGTGAGTAAAGACAGCTCTACTTCTTCCTTGCCCGTCTAAGTCTGTGCTGAGAGCCTGGCTGGGGTCTCAGCAGTGGGAGGGGACATCCTTGCCTGTCTCTTTCAAGGGAAAAGCATTCATTCTTTGACCACTAAGTGTGATGTGAGCTGTGACCTTTTTGTAGATGCCCTCGTAGAAGTGTTCTGGTGCTAATTTGTTTACTGAGGTCTAATTTATATGCAGGAAATTCACCCATTTATGTGTCCAGCTCTGTTGGTTTTGACAGGCGTCTCCTTGTTCCTGCCCCATCAGTGATCTCAGGGTCCTCTACTCAGGGTCACCCAGGCCATCCAGGTGTGGTCCGGCTGCGTCTTTTCTGGACCTTGGACCTCGGAGTCCTCGGGCTCACATGCTGGTTGTCAGAACGCAGTTCTTGGCTGCAGGACTGAGGTCCAGCCGGGGCTCTGTCTGCTCCCAGGGGCCCCAAGCACACAGCCCCCTTCTTGAAGGCCGGCAGGAGAACCATGCACGGCGTGACGTGATCGCGGGAGTGGCTTTCGTGAGAAGCAAGTCACAGGTTGCACAGGGGGTGGGGCCCTGTGAGCGAGCGAGGCGGGGGTCTTCTTCCAGCTCTGCACTGGGGCGCGCACCACTGCACCGAGATACGCAGACCAGCTCGGGGACAGCGGCCCCTCTGTCCCTGCCGTTTGCCTTTTCCGGAATGTCGTACGGGTGGATTCCCGCAGCACGTGGCCTCTGGGTCTGGCCCTCTCCCTGGTGGAGGGAACCTCTGGGGGCTCGTCTGCGGTGTCACCTGCTTGTGTTGGTTGGGTCATCACTGCTCCGTCGTGTGGATACCCCTCGGGCTGCTCCTCCATCCACTGCAGACGCACTTGGGCTGCTTCCAGGTGTTGGCGGTTAGCACAGCTTTCGAGAGCATTCATGTCAGGCTTTGGGTGGATGTGTCCTCATCCCCTGGGGCCGCGTGGTGGTGACTGGCAGCTTCATGGGAGGCTCGGCCGTGTCCCGGGCACACGTGTCCCAAGCGTCTGGAGAGCGCTGGTGGGAGGGCAGGTCCAGTGCTGGCTGCTCCTTCGTGGTTGGGAGCAGCGTCCTGGTGTTGGACCATTTCAATGGTCTTGTAAATGGCGTTTTTACCCCGAATTTAGTTGCTTGATAAATAGAAATAGTTATTTTTTTCCAACTAGCTTTTAACTCTGTGACCTGTTAAACTCACTGACTAGATGTAGCATTTATTTGTGAGTTCTCTTCTCAGTGGACACGATCGTGTCATCAGCAGACGGTCCCCTCCCGGCCGGGCCGCTGTGCCTGCCTTGGTGGAGGAAGCTTCCAGAACCCAGGCTCCCACGGGTGCTGGTGCTCAGAGCTCTGTCCCTGGTCCACCAAGAGTGACCTGGATTGACGTTAGGTTGTGTTCAGTGTTTTTCTGCAGCTGTTGAAATGCCCCTGCAATCTCTCTTGTACTTATTGTAGTAACATGGTGGATAATCTGATTTTATGGGCCATTGTTGGGCCATCATTACTGGTCTGTAATCTCACACCTGCTTAAACACGGGGCGTTTTGCCGCCAGTGGTCAGCCTGCACTGGCCCATAGGCTGGCCTGCGTGTGTCCCCAGAGCCTGCCCCCGACCATCTGGCACCGCTAGCATCTGTGCCCTGTGGGTCTGTGTCTAGTGTCTGGGGGTTTCCTGCTTATTTTCATTCTGTTTGCCCATTGCCCCTTGTTCCTGATTAGTTTTTGTTTGGGTTCCAAACTCTGTATTTGCAAACCTGCCTGAAGAAATGCATTGAGGCTTCGGAGCCCTCATCTGGAATCACTTGATCCATTTGTGGGAACGAGGGTGGTTCGGGGCTGAGCTGCAGCTGCCAGCCTCTCCGAGTCTAGCCCAGCCTCCCCTGCACCTCACCCTGGGGTGCAGCCCTCAGGGTCCCACCTGCAGCGAGGAAGGTTCGCAGGGCCCTAGACCCCCAGCCTCGTGCCCGCGGTGCAGCACAGCTAGAAACGCCAGCCGCTGAGCTCGACCCCCGTGGAGGAGCCTTCCCGGAGCATCCGCTCCTTCACGAGGCGTTTTCTTTGTTGCTTTTTCTGAAATGCTCTGTCAGGCTGTCTCGAGTCTCCGCAGACCAGGCAGCTTGCCTGACCGCAGGTCAGCGCCCTGATTCTCACCAACATCCTTGGACAGGCGGGGCGCGTGCGGTCGCCGTCCGGGGAGGGGAGGAGGGGCATCCTGGGTGCCCCGAGGGGGCCCCACGCAGGCCTCTCCACGCTCCCCGCTTACCTGTCTGGGAGGAGCTTTCTGTCTCCAGACTGCTCTGGCTGGTGCTTCTGTAAAAACACTGCAGATTCCAAGCCCATTTCTTAATTATCAGATTCTAAGACGTGGAGTTACCCTGTCTGATTGCCGTGCTTGTTTCTCAGCTTCTCCCCTGAGCAGCTCCTGGACCCCTGCCAGCCCCCGGCCCCCGTAGGGACATCCCTCCAGTGGCCACCCTCTCTCCTCCCATTGCTGCGGCCGCTGCCTCTGACCCCTGGCCTTTCCGTCTCTTCAGCCCCACACACCGGGCTGTGCCCCCGGGAGGGTCCTGGCGACCCGAGTGCCGCTGACTCTGGGCCCTCAGGCCCGGCGCCCAGCCGTGCGGGCCTCCTGCTTGCTCTGGTCCACTCCTCCTGGGCCTGAGCAGGTAGCCCTCTTCAGTCCTGCCCCATGGGTCGTTCATTCTGGGCACGGAAAAAGCCACGGATGCAGCACGTCCCCCGGCCGTTCCAGCTCAGGCCTGTGTGTCCCCGAGTGTGGGCGTGTCAGAGTGCCCATACCCACTGGGCCATCTGCCCATGCCTCGCTCCCCCACCCACCATTTGAGGCATCAGGGAACTTTCCGGCTCTGCCTTCCAGGTGTTTACTGGGTCTGATCACCTGTCCTCATGCTGCTGAGTCTGTCCCTCTCCTTGCTGTTCTGGAACCTTCCAGACACCTGCTCTGTCCCCATCTCCTCCCGCCTCAAGCCTCTGCTCGAGTCCCCTGGTTAACCCCGGGCGCCCTCCCGCCCTCAGCATCTCAGAGTCACGATGTGGGTGGCTCGTGTGGGCGTGGGGCTCCCTCCCCACAGTATTTTTGCCTCAGAACCAGGTGTGGGTGGTTTCTGGATCAGAGAAGCTTTAAAAAAGCAGCACATACATCTGAAAGGACACATCTTAAAGACCCGAGAAAGGCCGTTTGTCGCAGGAGGGACGCAGTGTTCTCGTAGAGGGGAATTCTTGGGACCAGGTCCAAGCGGTGCTCAGGTCTTCAGGATGGGTGGCGCCCACTCGGTGCAGGCGGGGGACCAAGGGCTCAGGACACACCTCGTGGGAAGTGTGGGCGGCGTGGCAGGGGCCCAGGGCCAGGGACCAGTGGGCAGAACCCCCACTTGTCCCCCAGGAAGCCTTGGTGTCCCTGGGGGGCCACCTGCGGGTCCTGCAGGCTCTGGGCGGGGTCTCCGCGAGGGACCCTTACAGGGGCTCCCTTTAGGGACCCAGGGGGGAGGGGGTGTCTGGGCCGCCTCGTGCCCCTGGGTGGTGCAGGCGGCGTCCGCAGGGCCCTTCGCTGCTTGGGGTCCAGCCCAGGACCTCCTTCCTTCGTCCCACGGGAACCTGCTTCTCACCCGCCCCTTTCTGCTGCTCCTTTAGTCTCTTGTTCAGCTTAGGAAAAAAGAAAAGAGAAAAAGTGAAAACATGTTTCACTTCCTCGAAGGATTTCTTACTCTTGCCTTTATGGATAAAGACACAGAAAAGGGGAGAAAATCAGTACAGTTGAGGCTCTCCCCTGGCCCCCTGGCCACCTGGCCCCCGGCGTGAGGGTCAGACCGCAGTGGCCGACGGCATGGTGGCGCTCCGGGGGGTCTGCTTGCTGCTCACTCGGGTTCGGCTCTGGGTGGGTGTCCTCGCTGTGTGGCCCTTCTGACTTTGGGTCGATCTTGCGCTCTGGATCTTTCCAGAGAAAACTCTGCTTTCTCAGGGCTCTGCTGGTTAGACCAGGCCCCTTTCTCACGGTCAAGTCAGCCCCTTCTGGCCTGTGTTGTTACCACGGCAGCAATGCCAGAGGCACGGTTGGGACCCCGGTCCCGGGGCTCCTCTCTGCCCTGAAGGGTCTGTGGTTTTCTGAGTCCCCTCGTGAGCGACCTGGCAGCTTCCCTCCCGCTGTCCCACTGCCCCTCAGCCCCTCAGACCCCAAGCAGCTCTGCCCCGCTGCCCCTCTGCCCCCTGCCCCTGTGACCCCCTGACTCTCCGCCCCCGTCCCTCTGCCCCCTGTCCCTCTGTCCTTCTGCCCCCCGTCCCTCTGCCCCTCTGCCCCCCTGTCCCTCTGTCCCCCGTCCCCGTGTCCCCCTGCCCCTCTGTCCCTCTACCCCTCTGCCTCCCGTCCCTCTGTCCCCTGTCTCTCTGCCTCCTGTCCCTCTGTCCTTCTGCCCCCCGTCCCTCTGCCCCTCTGCTCCCCTGTCCCTCTGCCCCTCTGCCCAGTGCCCCCTGCGTCTCCCACTCCTGCTAGGTTGTACTCCTGCTCCTCCATCACCAGGTCCCTGGGGAGTTGTGCTGCCCAGTGGTCCTTACAGGACCATGTGGCCCCTTAGCCACCCCACGTGGTTCGCATAACACTGTCGTCCTCTGTCCTGGTGCTGACAGCATCAGAGCGTTGGATGGGACGGTGCCGGCCACATAGATTATCCATGTTTACGCTCGTTTTCACCCCCCGAGTTGAAGCCCCAGGAGGGAGGCGGGGGAGAGGGTGGCGTCCGCTGCGTGGCAGTGGCGGTGCCCACGCCTGCCCTCCTGGGACGCTCAGCGCGTGTCTCCCCCAGGACGGAGAGCTGTACTGCATCGATGCGCGTTTCTATGGCAACGTCAGCCGCTTCATCAACCACCACTGCGAGCCCAACCTGGTGCCCGTGCGTGTCTTCATGTCCCACCAGGACCTGCGCTTCCCCAGGATCGCCTTCTTCAGCACCCGCCTGATCGAGGCCGGGGAGCAGCTGGGGTAGGTGCCCGCCAGGCGCACGCGCTACCTGCCCCGGACTGGACGGCTCGGGTGGGGCTAGGTGGGCCCGGACCCCCGCCCAGCTCTGCTCTCCCCGCAGGTTTGACTACGGGGAGCGCTTCTGGGACGTCAAAGGCAAGCTGTTCAGCTGCCGGTGTGGCTCCGCCAAGTGCCGGCACTCCAGCGCCGCCCTGGCCCAGCGGCAGGCCGACGCCCAGGCCGCCCAGGAGGACGGGCTTCCCGACACCAGCTCCTCCCCCGCCGACCCGCTATGAGAGCCGCGGCCCGGGCGCCCAAGCGGATGCCGTTCACGCTGCGGTTCGGGGGGAAAAGGAGAAGCGCACACGACGACGTCTGAGGTCCCGGCCTGGTGCTGGCGGGGCCGGGCTGCGCGGTGGGCGCTCTGGGACTCTGCACTGGTGTCGCCCGTGAGTTTCTGATGGTGATTTTGTCGTTTCCACGTTTCTCGTTTCCCCTCTGCTCTCCGTCGTTCCTGTCCCACCGCTGGGCCTGTGGGCAGTGTCCTGTCGACCCAGACCCCTCCGTGTGGCCCCGCCAAAGCCACCGTCACCCACCCGCGGCCCGAGGGGCTGGTGCCGGCTCCTGGGGCGGCGCAGACCCTGTCCCCACCGCTCCTGAGAGGTCAGGGCCGAGCCGCCGCTGACCTTGGAGAGAACGTGGGTTTGCTTTTTAAAGAAATCCTATATCTAGTCCTATATACCAGACCTCTAACGCGTTTCTTTTCGAGGAAGCGGTCTGGGGGTGCAGGAGGGCCACGGCCCACGGAGGACCCACACCTGCCCCGCGAGTGCCGTGAGGCCGGCACCTTCTGTTGATTTCTAAGCCACACGCTCTGATGATGAATAAACTGATTTATTTTCTACCATTATTGGACATTAGGACAAACAAAAAATAAAAAACACAAAACACAGACAACGGTGCTGATTCTGGTGTGGTTTCTACTCACCATGTGAAAATAAACTATCAACTGTATAAAGAGAACAAAGTGATTTTAGAATAAAATGCAGGAGAAAACTTTTTTTAAAATGTTAGTCTTGTAGTGTGAATAAATTTGCCATCACCTTTTGTGTGATGGCCTGCCAGGTCATATACTTTTTTTTGGCATATACTTTTTTAAATACTGTAATTAGTGCAGTAACAGTGGGTTTTTTTGTGCGACTCTTCTAAAACATTCATAATGCAGTCATGTTTATTTTTTCTGTTAAAATGTTTTTGACAGTTCTAAGAGCAGTCTTTTGGCTCAGACCATTTCTTGTTCTGTTTTCAATGAAATCAATAAAAAAAAAAAAAAGAAGTACTTTAAATGAGGTTTCATCATGGTATCATGTTTCAACTGGTTTCTGCAAAACACCCGTGTTTCCCGTGGGGTGCGGTGCTCGTGGGGTCCCACGCGGCCCCGGGGACCAGTGGGCAGGCCCAGCCCGGTGCCGAGCCTGAGAAGGTGGACCTGACACCCCCGCTCATCCCTGCGGAGAGGACGCGGCCCGCCCCTCCCCAGGCAGGCTGTGCGTGCGTGTGCCTGTGCGTGTGCGTGGGGGGCACGTCTGTGTGTGCCCAGCTCTCTGGAGGCTGGCGGAGGTCTGGAGTCAGATCTGTGTCTGGACGTGGTGAGGCCGGGCCCTCTCCTCCTGCCGGACTCCAGCCCCAAAACTCATCGGGAGCCTCCGAGCACAAGAAGCAGCTTGAATGCTCTATTTTTTATACACAGACGTCATTCAGCTAGACATTTTCAGACATTTATCCAGAACCTGCATTTTGCAAACGGCGCAAACAGGGTGCCTTCCCTGTGGACGCGGATAAGGCCCGATGTGCGGAGCCAGGGGCCTGAGCTGTGACTGGTCCGCCCGAACAGCCCTTTCTTGCCGGAGGACTTGGGCTGGGTCCTCAGGGCTCGCTGCCTTTCTCTTCTGAGGGCAGCAGGACCACAGGAGGGGCTGTGCTGGCGGGGAGGGCCCACCTGCAGCTGGTTTTCAGGCCCTGAGACCCGCCAGCCCTGTGTGCCTTCCCCCAGCCCAGCCCTCGGGCTCCAAGCCCAGGGGACTGCAGGGGACGAAGGTCCTTGTGTGTTGGCGGTCCGCCTGTTATGTGCTGGGCCAGTGTTGGTGTCCAAACAACTGTCTGTTGAATCAAGACAGTCTAGTTGCAAACCTTTAGGGTGCTGGGGAGGTCTGTGGGGTGAGGGGCCCCCACGAGGTGCTGTCTCGGCAGTGGGTGCTGGGCTGCTTCCTTTGTCAGCCTGTTCTGGGGGCTGTGTGGTGCCCCTCAGCGCTGGCAAGATGCTCCCCCACCAATCCTGCTGGCAGGCCTGGGGGATAGGCCTGGGTCTCTGCTCCGTGGGACGCTGACTGCAGATTCGAGGCTCTGAAGGGCTGGCTGGTGGGTGGGAGGCAGGCCAGAGGACTCCCACGGTGGCTGGGGCACACGTGGCTGCAGTGTGAGGGTCTCACCCGGCTGCACTTACTCCCCAAAGGCAAACCTGTCACCGCCTCCCGCCTGCCTGGGGGTGTCCCTGCCCCCGCTCCGCCAACTTTGGACAGTGGGCCCCTCCCACCCACTCTTCCCTGACAGCTGCGTCCGTTTCCACGGGGCCGGAAGGAAGAATTCTGAGCGTCTTTTTCTACTTGTGCGATTACCCTCTTAGAGAAGAGACCAAAGGGCACTGCAGAGCCACATTTTGGAACCTGTCGCCAAAACCCCATTCCTAAGACCTGCGCTGATTTCTGCCTCCTCGAAGAGGGTCAATTTCCCCACGTCCAGCACTGAGCACTGTCAGACTTCCTTTTCTAATGTCTAGAGGAAAAATGATCAGTGTGCTACTTCACACTTGTTTGGTTACTGATAAACGCGAATGTCTGTCTTATTTATTACAGGTGGGCCTTTCCTCCTGTGTGAATTGCCTTGTAAAATTTTATTGTGGTGTTTATATTTCTCTTATTGATTTGTATGGGCTCTTTATATATTGTAGCCTTTTACCCATGCTGAACCTAAATTTTTATGTGGTAAAATCTGTCTTGTGATTTCTGATTTTGTACTGTATTTAGAAAGACCTCCACCTCCAAATTATAAAAATATTCTCCAGTACAATTTCCTAGTATTTTATTTGCAAGTTTAGCTCTTGAGTCCAGGTGGAATTTATTTGGTATATAGTTTGAAATAATAAATATAAGATTTTTTTATTGAGGAATAATTTATATACCGTGAGATGCATGGCTCTTTTGCGTACAACTCAATAAGTTTTGACCAATGCCTTTGCCTGTGTAACCCATTCCTTAATCGAGACCCAGACTCTTCCCATCCCCCGGGAAATCTCTTCCCGTCCTTCCCAGCTGGTCCCTGCCTCCGAGACTCATTCCCTGTTCTAAACCTCATGTATGCGGGACATGTAGGTTACTCTTTCTGTCCAGCATCTCTTGCTTAGCTGTTTTTTTGTTCACATTTCGTAAAGCACCAGTTCATCCATCCTTTTTATTGCTGAGGAGCATTCCACAGTAGGAATATACCAAATTTGTTTATCCATTCTCCTGTGCATGCACATTTGTGTTGTCTCCAGTTTGGGGCTATTGTCAATAAAGCTGCTGCCAGCATCCTTGTACCAGTCTGTTTGTCTCAGGTAAATTCCTAGAAATGGACTTGCTGGGTCAGGTTGAGTGTTGGTCTTTTTAATCTGCCTGTCCTGGTGGCATCTCACTGTGGTTCTGATTTGCGTCCCTTGGTGACTCGTGCTGGGCACCTTTTAGAAGCTTTTTGTCCACCTGTGTGTCTTCCTTTTTGCCAAGTGCCTGTTAAGTCTTTTGTGCGTTTTTTAATTGGCCTATCTTTCCATTACTGAGTGTAGGAGTTCTTTATATGTTCTAGTGCACGTCCTTTGTCACATAGAAGTATTTAAATATTTTCTCTCATCTGTAACCTTTCGTTCATTTTCTTAGGAACAGTTTAAAATTTTGTGCACGTCCAATTTACATTTTTTCCTCCTTGACTAGTATTTTCTCTATCATCAAGTGTCTTTGCCTACCCCAACGCTGAGAAGATACTCTCTTGCTTTCTTCTAAAGCATGATAGTTTTAGGTTTAATATTTTGGCATATGACCCATCTTAAACTAATTTTCATCAGTAGAGTGAGGTAGATAGAGATAAATATTTGTTTTTTCCGATGTGGGTGTCTAGTTGTTTCAGCTTCAGCTGTTGATCTTTTGAGAAGATTTCCTTCTCCCGTTGAGTTGTGTCGGCTCCTTTGTAGACCATTACCTGCTGTGTGCATCTTTATTTCCGGGCTATTCTTTTCCATAGATCTGTTTGCCTGTCTTTATGCCAGCATCATACTGTCTTTATTACTGTAGCTTCATTTTAGGTATTAGAATCACGTGTAGTGTAAGGCCTCCCACTTTGTTCTTGTTCCTGAAGATGATTACAGTTGTCCCTCAGTGTCCTCGGGGCCTTGGTTGCAGGACCCCCTGTGGATACCAAAAATCCACAGACGCTCAGATCCCTTATGGTCGGCCCTCCATACCTATGGATGTGGAACCCGCGTGCACGAGGGCTGACTGTATTTCACTCTTTTGGCTCTTTCTATTTTTATATAAATTTTAGAATCGACATATCAATTCCTACAAAAAAGGCTGATGGGGGTTTTTAAGCTTTAAAAATCATCTTTATCGAGATAAAATTTACGTATCATAAAATGCACCCCGTTTTGTTCCATGAGTTTTGGCAAATGTCTATACTCATGTAGCCACTGCCACAATCAAGACATAATGACCGTCTTCATTACCCCAGAATCCCCTGGTGCCCCTCTGTGGTCCACCCTGCCTGCCCCGGGAGATACTGATCTACCCTTGACACTATAGATGAACATCTCCTGTTCTAGAATTTTCTATAATTGGAATCACACAGCATACTCCATCGTATCTGGCCTCTTTGGCTTAACATAAACTTTTTAAATTTTGAAACAGTCTCAGATTTACAGAAAACTGCAAGCACAGTACAGGCAACTTTTCTCTCTAAATCATTGGGGAACAAATTGCCTCCTTGACGCTCCATCATCCCTGCAAGCAAGGCTGTTCTGCCGCATGACTGGATGCACCACCAGCTCCAGGACGACGTTGCTCTGACCTGGCACTGACCCGCAGGTCCCAGGCGGCTCCTGCCCTCGGAGCAGGCGGGCCCGGTTCAGCCTGCTGTTCTGTGTGGTTATCGTGTCTTTCGTTGTTTCTGTCCGGAACAGGCCTGTCTGCCTGGTTTTCGTGGCCTCGGCGCGTGAAGATGACCGTCGGTTTTCTTGTAGAACGTCCTCAATTTGTGTTTCCTCAGGATCAGGTCCAGGGCGGCATCTTCGGCAGGAACATCGCGGAAGTGGTGCTGTGTCCTCCTGCGTCCTATCAGGTGGCTCACAAGTTGGGTTTGGTCCATTTATTGATAATGCAAACTTGAATCATTTGATTGAGATTCAGCCACCTTTCCCACCAGCTTTGGTTTTCTCATTGCAGGAAACGGATCCCATCCTTTTCATACTTTCCGGTTGCTTGTGGGAGTTACGGACTCATGACTTTCTACTTCAGCGGGTTATAGTCTGTTACTCTCATTATTCAGGTGCTGAAAATGTCAAAGGTTGGGCTGGTGGCACCTCCTTGAGATGGCTTCTTTTGCTCACCGAGCACATCTTACTTGATGGCACAAGACGTCCTGGGCTCTTTCCCTGCCCTTGTCCTGGAACAGCCGGGTTTTCTAAAATTTAAATCCACCATTTTGCTATTTTCTGCCTATCTCGTTTGTTCTTTGTTCCTTTTCCCCCTTCTTCTGCCGTCTTTTGTATTGAGTGTATTTGTGTAATCCATCGTTCCTACTGCGTTGGCTTATTAGCTCTACCCTTTTTGTTTTCGTTTTTTAGTAACTGCTATAGGATTTACATTCTGCATCTTCCGCTGACCGGTCTGCTCTCCCGAGGTGCTGACCATGTTACAGCGGATGTAAGAACTTCACAACAGAACAATCCCATTTCCCCAGTTGTCATACATTTTAGTCCCTATAGTTTATACCCCAAGTCGTTGTTATTGTTTTTGCTTTATTTAGCCAGTTATTGTTATTATTCTTAATTTGTACCTTGTGTACTCATTTTCTCACTGGTTTCCTTTTTTGTATTCAGTAACAGCTTTATTGAAATATAAGCCCATACCATACAATCCCATATCCTTTTACAGCTTACCATTCGGTGGTTTTTTAGCATGTTCACAATTACACGCAACCATCATCACAATCAAATTTAACGTTGTTGTGACCCCAGGAAGAACCCTGGGCCCATTAGCAGCCATTTCTCCCCTAGTCCCCCCTCCCCCCAGCCCCAGACAACCACTAATCTACTTTCTGTCTATGTAGATTTGCCTATTCTGGACATTTCATATAATACTGTGGTCTTCTGTGGCTTTTTCCACTGAGCATCATGTCTTTGAGATTCATCTGTGCTGTGCCATGTGCCGGTCCTTCCTTTTTCTGGCCAAATGATAAATACTCTGTTCTGTGGATGGGTTGTCAGTTGATGTGGATTGTTTCCGCTCTTTGGCTCTTATGAGTAAAGCTGCTATACGCATTCATGTATTTGTTTTTGTGTAGATGTCTGTTGGATATATACCTAGGATTGAAAATGCTGGGTCGTGTGGAAACTCTCGTTTAACCTTTAAAAGAACTGCCAAGCTGTTATCCAAAACCGTTTTACAGTCCTCACCAGTAGTGTATGAAGGTTTTGATTTTTCCACATCCTCATCAACACTTGTTATCTGTAGTTTTTATTTGAACCGTCCCAGTGGGTGTGAAGTGGTACCTCACTGTGGTTTTGGTTTGCATTTCCCTGATGACTAGTGATGTCAAGCATTTTTCAGTGTTCTTATTATTGATCATTTGTATGTCTTCTTTGGAGAAACATGTATTCATATCCTTTGCCCAGTTTTAAGTAGAGTTCCCTTTTTATTATTGAGTGGTAAGACTTTAAAAATATATATATATATCCCAGATAGCAGTCACTTATCAGATATGTGATTTGCAAATATTTTCTCCCATTCAGTAGGTTGTCTTTTCACTTTTTTGGTGGTGTCTTTTGAAGCACAAAAGATTTTAATTTTGATGAAGTTCAATTCACCCATTTTTTTCTTTTGTTACTTGTTCTTTTGGTGCCATATTTAAGAAACTGTTGCCTAATCCAAGATCACAAAGATTTATACCTTGGTTTCCTTCTAAGAGTTTTATAGTTTTAGCTCTTACTATTTATGTCTTAGCTACTATTTAGTCTTTGACACATTTTGAGTTAATTTTTGTATAGGTGTGAGGTAGGGATCTCACCTCATTGTTTTGCAGGTGGGCATCCAGTTTTTCCAGCATTGTTTTTTTTATTTTTTTTAAATAAATTTATTTATCTATTTATTTTTGGCTGTGTTGGGTCTTCGTTGCTTGGCTCGGGCTTTCTTTTCTCGCTTTTTCTTTTTCTTTTCTCGGTCGGGCGAGCGGGGGCTACTCTTTGTTGTGGTGCATGGGCATCTCATTGTGGTGGCTTCTCTTTTTGAGGAGCACGGGCTCTAGGTGCGTGGGCTTCAGTAGTTGTGGCGCGCTGGCTTTAGTAGTTGTGGCCCACGGGCTCTAGAGCACAGGCTCAGTAGTTGTGGCGCATGGGCTTAGTTGCTCCGCGGCATGTGGGATCTTCCCAGATCAGGGCTCGAACCCCTGTCCCCTGCATTGGCAGGCAGATTCTCAACCACTGCGCCACCAGGGAAGCCCCCAGCACCGTTTGTTAAAGAGGCTATTCTTTCCCCGTGGAATGGTCTTGGCACCCTTGTCAAAGATCAGTTGGCCGTAGATATTGGGTTAATTCCTGGACTCTAAATTCTATCCCATTGATCTGTATGTCTGTTCTTGTGCCAATATCATACTGGTTTAATGAGTGTAGTTTTGTAGTGAGCTTTGAAATGGAGAAGTGTGAATATTCCAGTTTTATTCTTCTTTTGAAAGATTTTTTTGGCTATTCTAGGTCCTTTGAGTTTCCTTATGACCTTCAGGACCAGTTTATCAGTTTCTACAAAGAACCCAGCTGTGATTCTGACAGGGATTGTGTTTAATCTGGCCAATTATCTTTTAAAAAATAGACTTTTTAAAGAATATTTTTAGATTTACAGAAAAATCGAGAAGATAGTGCAGAAGGTTTCCAAATACCCTGAACCAGTATCCCCTACTCTTAACATCTTATTAGCATATGGTATATTTGTTATAATTAATTAATTATTTAATATTGATACATTGTTATTGACTAACGTCCATAGTTTATTCAGATTTCCTTAAATTTTACCTAAGTTCTTTTTTACTTCCAGGATTCCTTCCATGATATCACATTGTGTTTAGTTGTCAGGTCTCCTTAGGCTCCTCTTGGTTGTGGCAGTTTTACTTGTTCCTGTTGATCTTGACAGTTTAGAGGAGTACCGGTCAAGTGTTTCTTAGGATGTCCCACTATTGGAATCTGTCTAATGTTTTTCTTATGATACGACTGACGTTATGGGCTATTGGGAGGAAGACCACAGAGATAAGGGGCCATTTTTGTCCTGTCACATAAAAATAATCCTATCAACATGATTTATGACTTGATGTGGGCCTTGATCACCTCACTGAGGTGTGCTTGTCAGATTTCTGCCACTCTTTCCTCCCTTTCCATCCTGCTTCCTAGAAGGAGGGCTCTAGGCCCTGCCACACCTGAGGTCTGGGGTTAGGTCCCCTCTCCTTTGGGATAGAGTATCTACATAAATTATTTGGAATTCCTCTGCACTTGAGATTTGTCTCTTCTGGCTCATTTATTAATTTTTTTCAGTCATTTTTATCAATACGGGCTCATGGGTATTCATTTTATATTTTGGGTGTTTATTTATGTATTATCTGCTCAAATTGTTGCAGCTTTGGCCATTAGGAGCTCTTCATGTGGCTCCTGTTTACCACTGACACCCTCATCAACGTGGGTTGTGTTTGTGTGTGCCTCCAAGCACTTCCTTACTTTCTGGCACTGTGAGATGCTTCAGGCTCATTTTGTTTATTTTCTGCCTGAGTCCTAGACTTAGCCACTTCTCCATGGAGCCCTGATTCCTTTCATTGGGGGGTGGTGTTAGAAACCAAGATCTGGGTGCTGGGGTGCTTGTTGCTACTGGGGTGTCTTTTCTGAAAGGCCCTCTCAGTTGACAGGGGAAAGAAATATATGTGTGTACATACACACAAATCTACAAATGTTTCTGTATGTGCCTATCTGTGTCTACATTAGGATAAACGTAAATTCACACTGACGTCTCCAAATGTAATTCCTTACAACATGGATCACCGTAGCCTCCTGTCCTTGCTTATCTGCAAGCTCCTGCTCCAGCCGTGAGAAACCCAGCTCTCTCCACCGTCTACTTACTTAGTTGTTCAGTTCCAGGATACATGCATAGCTGTATCAGAGTCGTTAACCAGTTCCCTATGGGAAACAACCTTATTGACCAGAGACAGTGTTCATGTGCAGCTCCATTTGCTTTACTCTTATGGACCCACTCATTTCCAAGGTTACTTAGGTTAGCCCCTTCCCCTACCCCTTCAGTGAGGTTGTTTCATACATTGTAATAGATTATCTTGTCACTGTCTGCATTCCTTCCTGGGGTCTTACGGCCTCATAAGTGACTTTTTTTTTTTTTTTATCACCATGCATTAAGATTCATTTTTATGCTGTAAAATCAAGAAGTTCAGTTGTCTTTTAAAGAAGTTAAAGAATGAGAGAAAAGGTATTTTACATTTATATACCTTTACAATATCTGGTGCTCTTCATTCCTTTTTGTAGATAGAAATTTCCAACTACTGTCATTGAAAGAACTTAAATAAACATTTTTAGCACAGATCTTTCTAGCAAAGAATTGTCTCATCTTTTGTTTGTTCAAAAGTATCTTCGTTTCACCTTAATTTTAAAGGCTATTGCAGTGGGTCTAAAATTCTAAGTTACAAGTTTATTATCGCTTTTCAGCACTTTCAAGATGCAATCCCATTGCCTTCTGGACTGCTTTCTTTCTGATGAAAAATCAGTGGTTGTTCTGCAGTGTCACATCTTCTATTAAGCCCATCCAGTGAATTTTTCATTTTAGATACCATGATTTTCCGTTGTAGACATGCCATTTGGTTCTTTTATAGCTTCAATATCTCTTTTGAGATTCACTATCTGTTATCTCATTATATTCATGTTTTCCCTTAACTCTTTGAACATACTAATAATGGCTATTTTTAATCTCTGTATGTTAATTCTGTCATAGCTGGTTTTATTTCTGTTGACTGATCTTTCTCCTAGTTCTGTCACCTTTCTACACTTCTTTTCATGTCTGATCAGTTTTAATTGGATGCTGGACAGTATGAATCTTGTGTTAAGTGTCTGGATTTTGTTTTCTTTCTCTGGAGAGTAGTGGGTTTTGTTCTGGCAAATAAATACTTTACTTTTAGATCAAGTTGATCATCTCAAGTCTTTTCTTTTAAAGCTTTTTTGAGGGAAGGTCTAAAGTAGCCTTTATTCTAGGACAAGTTTGACTCTACACATCTTATGATGTGGCCTTTCTGGGCCTCTGCTGAATTGCCAGAGTGTTCAGCAAGGTTTTCTACTCGTTAGGACTCGGATGACGCCTTGTCCTGTGTGAGTGTGGCATTTGTTCAGGTCACAGCTGCCCAGCATCCCTCCCGCCCCCATTTCGTGGGCTCTTACTGTGCACACGCACGGGTTCTTTTCAGCCAGAGACTCCAGGGCACTCCCGTATGGATTTCTGGAGCTCTTTCTCTGTTCAGTCCTTCATCTCTGGTGTCTGCCCCTCAAATTCCACCACCTTTGCTTCCCCGAACTCTGACCTCTGTCTTGTAATCTCGACAGGAGGACTTTGCTCTGCTTGGTGTCCTCACCTTTGTGCTACGATTGGAACATTGTCCCCTTCGGACAGGCCAGGGTGAGTGTGAACTAGTGTGCTTTGTGTTTTTCTTTTTCCAGGAATCTTTTTCCTGCACTTCCTGTTGTCTAATGTCTGAAAATGGTTTCATATATATATTTGCCCATTTTTACAGTTTTTATGACAGGATGGTTATCTAGTACCTGCTACTTCATTGTGGCCAGAAGCAAAAGAATAATAGAACTTTATTTTCTTCCATCTTGAAAGCCAATTATTCTAACACCATTTATTGACAAATCTTTCCTTTCCCACAAATCTTAAATCTCATCCACTACATTTAGGTATACACACACACACTCTTTTTTATTCTGTTGTACTATTCTATTGCTTTATTCTGTTCCTCTATGTATTCTATTTCCTTATGATTTTATGTTTTTAAATTTAAAAATTCAATTGTAAATACAATACAGAAAGGAAAAAAGTTAAACCTCCACTCACTTCCAGTGTCTTCCTTAGATTAATCACTGTTTCATGAATATTCTCACATTTTATGTAAAAAAAATATATCGATAAAAGAATAATACGTAATATTTTTAAAACTCTTACTGTTTTTTAACAAACGTAGTGTTTACCATATCCAGGTACTGTTCTAAAGTGCTTTACGTACATGATCATTTAATTCTCATGAAAATTCTGTATGGTGGGGGCTGTCCCCACCTTAATGGATGATAAAAAGGACACTAAGGACCTTGCCCAAGGTCACACAGCTCCGAGTGGCAGAGCCATGGTTGGGACCCCAGGCAGCGCGATTCAGAGTCCATACCCCCCAGTGCTGTTTCCTCATTCTCATAAATAATCCCATTGGGTCCATAAAGCTTCTAAGCCTTTGTTTGCTCACCTAAAATCCTGTCTTATTGCAAGTTCGTTCATGATTATTGGTGTCTTTCTCTGTGAGGCAACTTTACATGTCCTTTGCTTAGTTTCAGTGGAATTGTTAATCTTTTTATTATTGATCAGAAAGGGCTCTTTGGAAATAAAGAAAATTCATCCCTTGCCTTATGCATTGACAATATTTTCTAAATGTGTTTATTTACTTTGTCTGTGATGGGTTATTTAAAAATATATATCAGCTTCTAGGTTCTTTTTTACTTCTGCCTTTCTAGAATTTCAAATTCTTCTGTAATCCAATTTGGCAACCTTTTCCGTTAAGCTGGTGGTTTTCAGCCCGTGTCCGTGTGGTGTTGTCGGCAAGACGTCCCAGGTGACTTCACTGTCAGCCACACGGAGCCTCCGGCCTTGGTGTCCCTACACTTTTAAGATTAAAAACCCTTTTTGCTCTCCTGTAATTTGACTTTGTATTCCCATCAGTATATCTAGAATTTCTTTCCCGGGTTGTATAGACTACACAATTTGATTTTTGTCCATTTTTAGGTTGTTGGGACTGTTCTTTTATTCGTCTCTATTTGTCCTCATCGTTTTATTTGCTCGTACTTCCAGATTAGCTTTTGTTACAAATTTGTCAATTTCCTTCCACTCATCTTTTTAAAAATCCCATTTCTCCTGGGGAAAATGTCTAGAAACAGATGGATCCTCAGGAGAGAAATCTGTACTGGAGATAAAGATTTGGGGACTACCAGGATAGCGCAGGGCCCTCACCTGGGGATGACTCTGCCCCCAGGGGACACTTGCAAGATCTGGGGACAGATTTGGTGTCACAGCTGAGGACGATGCTGAAGTCAGAGGTGTCCAGCAGGGCTGCTGCACAGCCCACAGTGCACAGGGCAGCACCCCAAGAGGAACGCCCTGTCTCCAGCCCTGGGATGGAAAAACACCTGAAGTGGGGGGAGGGGCAAGGTTGCTCTGAGGGGTCAGGGCAGTGGGGGCATCCTGGCCGGCAGGGAGTCACCAGTGAGGTGGCATCTGGCTGACATCTGAGGGGTGGACCCAGTTGTCCGGGCACAGGGACAGCACAGGGACAGCAGGTGGCACCTTTGAGGGACCTGCGGGCCAGCGGGGCTGGCGCTGAATGAGCAATGAGGCCAGAGCGGCAGGCAGGGCCAGCAGCCGTGAGAAAAGCGCGAAGGGCCCCAGGCGGGCTGTGACGTGGTCAAGGCTGCAGAGGAGGACAGGTGTGCGAGCGGGACAAGGCCCTGTGTTCACGAGGTGGCCGCCACCACTGGCTGAACAACTTGGAAGGTGACCGCAGTGATGGAGAGTTAGAGGGGCCCAAATATCTTTATTTTTTAAAATTATTTACACTTTTTATTTAAATTTTTCTATTGAGGTAAAATTCACATAACATAAAATCCACCATTATAGTCATTTGAAAATGTACAATTCAGTGGCTTTTAACACACTCACAGTGTTGTTCACCCATCACCACTATCTAACTTCAGAAAATCTTCACCCTGAAAAGAAACCCCGTACCTATTACCAGTCACTCCCCACTCTCACCTCCTCCACTGGCACCACTAATCTCCTTTTGTCTTTGGATTTCCCTATTCTGGAAACATTTCATGAAGCAGAATCATGTATTAGGTGGCCTTCTATGTCTGGCTTCTTTTACTTAGCATGATGTTTTCACGGTTCATCCAAGATACAGATGGGATTAAATGTACCAGGATTTTATTAGATTTTATTATATGATGATGAATATACATTATTATTATTAGAAAAAAATTGGGAGGGAGTGAGGAAAGGCTGGCAGAGCTGTCAGACTATGATGCAGCTCTAACTTCTAGTGACGAGAACGGGACAGAAGGCCGGTGGGGACGTCCTGATCACCAAGCATCTACTCCGACTCGGTAAAGCCGCTGCAGAGTCCAGGACCCTCAGCACAGGAGCAGCGGTGGGCTCAGCACAGCAACAGGCCCTTTGCCAATCGTGCTGCAGGGCACATTTTCACGGCAACCACAACTGTCTAAAATAATAGTGTAGCGCGCACGCGCGCGCGTGTGTGTATTTTTAAAGAAAGGCTCTAATTAATCATCCAACAGAGAAAGCAAATAAACCTGAAACAAAGGAGAAGAGAGGGAATATAAAGAGCAGATATTAATGAATAGAAAACAAACATATGGGACTTCCCTGGTGGCACAGTGGATAAGAATCCGCCTGCCAATGCAGGGGACATGGGTTCGAGCCCTTGTCCAGGAAGATCCCACGTGCTGCAGAGCAACTAAGCCCGCGTGCCACACTGCTGAGCCTGCGCTCTAGAGCCTGCATGCCACAACTACTGAGCCCGTGTGCCACAACTACTGAGCCCGGGCACCACAATGACTGAAGCCCATGCGCCTAGAGCCCGTGCTCCGCAACAAGAGGAGCCACCGCAATGAGAAGCCCGTGCACCGCAGCAAAGAGTAGCCCCCACTCGCCGCAACTAGAGAAAGCCCATGCAGCAATGAAGACCCAATGCAACCAAAAATAAATAAATAAATTTATTAAAAGAAAAAAGAAAACAAACATATGATACAGACAATCAGTGAAGCAAAAAATTGGTTCTTTGACAAGATTAACAAAATGGCAAACCTCGGCAAGATTGAGAGAGGGGGAGGGGGCAGAGAGGGAGGGAGGCGGGGGGAGAGAGGGAGAGAGAGCGAGAGAGAGGGAGGGGAAGAGAGAGAGGGAGAATACAAAGGGCATACAGCCACAGTACAACATAGATTAAAAAGATAGCATGAACAACTTTAGGCCAATACATTTCTAGAAAAGTATAACGGAACGAACACTGACCCAGGAGGAAATAGAAAACCTGAATAGTCTTATAATTCTTAAATAGTCAGCAATTAAAATCACAAAGAAAACATCAGGCCCAGTTAGTGAGTTCAGCTGAACTTTCAAAATACATATTCTCTATAGAAATGCTCCCCAAGGCAACCATAACCTTGATGCCAAAATCTGATAAAAATAGTGCAACAGAGGAAAACCACAGGATAATGTCATTCAGAGACCTACCTGCAACAACTCGACAGATTATTAGTAAACCAAATTTCAATAGTGTATAACAACAATAATCAGTCATGACCACATTTGATTTACCACAGGAATGAGAGGTTGGTTTAACTTTAGGAAATCAATTAGCATAAGCCACTACCTTAACATAAAGGAGAAAAATATGATCATCTCCAGTGCAGAAAAATGATTTGATAGAATTCTTCATCTATTCATGATAAAAGCTCCTAGACATTAAGACTAGAGGAGAATTTCTTAACCTGGTTAGGGGGTATCTATTTTTTTAAAAGAACATAGCAAACCTCATAATGGTGAAAGGTTGAAAGTATTTTATTTAACATGAGGAACAGGACAGGGTGCCCACTGTCCCATTTGTGGACTTCATTGTACCAGCTAGCACAGGAATATAAGAAAAAGAAACAAAACATCTAAGAATTGGAAAAGAAGAAATGAAACATTTTTCAATGTTATCTACATAGAAAACAAAGAAATCTAATGGTGAATTATTAATCAGAAAATTTAGCAGTATTGCTGTGTGCAGAGAACTGCACAGAATGTGAGCAACAGACAATGTAACTAGGTGGAGCCCTTCGTTATAGTGTGAAAACATGAGACACTAGGAATAAATCTCATATAAATGCACAGGACCTTTATGGAGAAAATTATAAAACTTTACTGAAATAAACTAAATGAAGATACGTATTTTGCTCATGGGCTGGAAGTCTCAGTATCGCAAAGGTGTAATTTGCCCCAAATTGACCTATTGATTCCATGCAGCTCTTGTCAAAAGCCCACTGTATGTGTTTGTATAATGCGACAAGTTGATTCTAAAAATTATACAGACGGGATTCCCTGGCAGTCCAGTGGGTAGGACCTGGTACTTTCACTGCCTTGGCCCAGGTTTGATCCCTTGGTCAGGGAACTAAGATCAGGCAAGCCACACAGCAGGGCCAAACAAATAAATAAATAAATAAAAATTATACAGACAAATAAAAGGTAAAGAATAGCAAAAATTCTCAAGAAGAAAACCAGGTAGGAATATTACCTTATTGTAAAGCTTTAGTAATTAACACAGTGTAGTATTGGCACAGAGATAGACAAATAGATCACCTGAGCAGAATTGAGAGCCCGGAAACCGACCCATATGTTTACAAAGTTTTGATATGTGACAGAGCTGACTTTGCAGTGGGGAAAGGATACCTTTCAAAAATGATGTTCTGACAGTTTAATTATATAAAAAAACAAAGTGGACTCCTGCCTGCCTCACTTCGTACAGAAAAATTAGTTGCGTCTGGTTTAAAGTGCAAAAAGCCAAAAATGCAAATTTTAGAAGAGAAGGTAGGAGACTATATTCTCAACATTCCAACAGAATATACAAAAGGATATCTTCACAATGATAAATGAAGGAAGAATTTTCTATGATTCAAAAAGCACAAAACATAAAGGAAAATTTGAATATATTTAGATACATTATAATTAAGAACTTCTGCATATCAAAGAAGATTTTGCAACACACATATCTGACGAAGGTTCACACCAGAACATATAAGAACTGGTACAAGTGAATAAGAAAAAAATGATCCAGTTGGAAAGTGGACATAAGATTTGAACAGGCACTTTGACCAAGAGGAAGATTAGATAAGTAATAAATATATGAGAAGTTGCTCAGCTTCCTTAGTGATCAGGGGAATGCAGATTAAAAGCCATAGTGAGATGCTTTAAGTAGCCACCAGGTTGACAAAAATATCGATCACACCAGAGTGTTGGGAGAGTGAAGCCACTGGGACCTGTGAGCTGTTGGGGAGTGTGATCGGCCCACTGGCACTGATGGGGCAGCACCAGTCTCACCTGTGGCCCAGATACCAGGAGAATTAAATTAGATGTTCACCGCAGGACTGTTTGAAATAGCAGAAAATGTAAAGCAGCACAAACCTCCATCAAAGTAGAATGGACAAATAAATTGTCACACCAAAGACTAATATGTGTGGTGACAACAAATGATTCACATATGTGCAATGCCGGGCACACTGTTGAGGAAAAGCAAGTTGCAGAAGAATATCTACAACTCGGTTCTTTCTATGTATGTGAAGGTAAAAGTGTGTAAAACTGTACAGATATTGTGCAGGGGTACAATAGAGAGAGGATCGTGAGTACAGGATTCAGGACTGGGGAGGCCTCTGTGGGAAGTGGGGGTCTGGGAGGGGCACACGGGGGTTTTGCAGGATCTCCTGGGTCTGTTTCCTGGGCTGGTTGGTGGGTGCACAGGAGTTTGTGGTATTGTTATTCCTTAAGCCTTATACATATTTTATAATATGCATGTACTTATTGTTTGATTTTAAAAAGTAAATACGGAGGTGGGGGCCATTAGGTAGGGTGTCAGAAACAGGTGGCAGGCTGGAGAGGTGTATGGGGCCCTAATTCAGAAGGGAGGGGCTGCCCGGTGTTTGAACGCTGTGGGGATGCAGATAAGTTGGAAGTACAGGGGTCCCTCTCCTTCATGGAGCCATTCCTGGCCTCATGTACTACTTACCCTTATTGTTTTAAAAATTAAATGTCAATTCTATATGAAAATGAAAATTACTCCCAGTTTTCCCTCCCCAACTCTCCATGTGGGAACCCAACACCTAGTGGCAGAGGTGGGACTTAGAAAGGGAGGTATATCCCATTTAAAATAACATCAAAAACAATAAAAAATTTAGGAATAAATTCAACCCAGGTGAAAGAACTGTACCCTGAAAACTATGACACTAATGAAAGAAATTGAAGAAGATGTAAATAAATGGAAAGACACTGCACCCTCCCCCCCCCACTGACCTCCTGTTCATGGACTGGAAGAGTTAATATTGTCAAAATGTCAACTACCCAAAGCCATCAATAAATTCAACGTAATCCCTATAAAAAATTCCAATGGCATTTTTGGTAGAAATGGAAAAAACAGTCCTAAAATTCATATGGAACCACAAAAGACCTTAAATAGCTAAAGCAACCTTGAGGAAGAATAAAGCTGGAGGCATCACACTTCCTGATTTCAAGCTACACTACAAAGCTACAATAATCAAAGCAGTATGGCACTGGCATACAAGCAGACACAAAGACCAATGGAACCAAATCAAGAACCCAGAAATAAACCCATGTGTATATGGTCAGCTAATATTTGGCAAGGGGAAAGGATACTTGAGTACTCAATGGGGAAAGGTTAGTCTCTTCAGTAAATGGTGTTGGAAAAACTGGATATTGACATGCAAAAGAGTGAAAATGGGTCCCTATTTTATACCACTCACAAAAATTAACTTGAAATGAATTAAAGATTTAAATGTTAGACGTGAAACCTTAAAACTCCTGGAAGAAAACATAGGGGAAAAGTTCATTGACACTGGTCTTGGCAAAGATTTTTTGGACATGACACCAAAAGCACAAGCAACAAAGGCAAAAAGGAACAAGTGGGACTACATCAAACTAAAAAGCTTCTGTACAGCAAGGGAAACCATCAACAAAATGAAAAGGCAGTCTATAGAGTGGCAGAAAATATTTGCAAACCACATATCTAATTAGGGGTTAATATCTAAAATATATAAGGAACTCACAACTTGGTAGCAAAAAACAAAAACAAAAAAAAACCCCCAAGTAATCTAATTAAAAAATGGGCAAAGGACCTGGCAGACATTTTTCCAGAGATGATATACAAATAGCCAACAAGTACATCAAAAGATGCTCAGCATCATTAGTCATCAGAGAAATGCACATCAAAACCACTGTGCAATATCTGCTAGAATAGCTGTCATCAGAGAACCTAAGTGTCCATTGACGGATAAATGGACAAAGAAGAAGTGAGATATGTATACACTGAAATATGTGAAGTACGTTCAGCCATAAAAAAAGAAGGCGATCCTGCCATTCGTGACAACATGGATGAACCTTGAGGGCATCGTGCTAAGTGAAGTAAGACAGAGAAAGACAAACGCTCTATGATCTCACCTATATGTCAAATCTAAAAGAAAGCTGAACTCAGAAACAAAGCAGAATGGCGGTTGTCAGGGGCTGGGAGTGGGGGAAATGGGGAGATGCTGGTCAAAGGGTAATAACTTGCAGTTATAGGTTCTGAGGATCTTATGTACTGTGCGGGGTGACTATAGTTAATAATACTGTATCATGTACTTGAGAGTTAAGAGAGTAGATCTTAAGCCTTCTCCAAAAAAAAAAAAAAAAACCAAAAGGTAAACTATGCGAGATGATGGATGATGGATGTGTTAAATGACCTTATTGAGTCGTCATTTCACAGTATGTACACGTATCAGATCATCACATTGTGCCCCTTCAGCTCATACAATGTTGTATGTCAACTGCATCTCAGTAAAGCTGGGGAAAAAGGGGGAGGAGCTGAAGAGGTGCTGGAGGGGAAGGTGGGCAAGGGGCCTCCCGCCCTCTGGGAACGGGCCAGGGGCCGAGCTTCTAGGACACTGGAGCCTGGTTGCAGTGCCATTGCCAGCACGCAGCAGGACCAACTCAGGCCCCCTGAGGACTTCTGGGGGCACAGTGGGTGATACCCGTCTGCCTGGCGCGTGAACTTCTGCAGTGGCTGGAGCCTCGTGGGGGCGTCCCCGGGGGTTCGAGGTGAGTAGGACAGGGGGAGGGACCACGGACCCCTGCCAGCAGGGGTGGGGGGGGCAGGAGATGCTGAGGTCATGGGTGGGGAGCAAGCCCGCTGGAGGCCAGGGAGGAAGAGTAGTGTCACTGGGGCTGCCAGCTCAGCCCGGGTCCGTGCCCTGCACCCCCGCAGCTCCTCGCCCCCCTGGATGAGCCTTCACACCTGCTCCTCCTTCCGCCAACCTCGACGCCCCCGCTCCCTCTCAGCTCTGATCTTGCCTCTGATTTCAGTGAGAAAGTCACAATCCAGAGGTGGTCCTCCTCCCCCCATTAACCCACGTGTCTGCGGTCACGTCCTCCGACTGCCCTTCCGCTCAGCGAACAGGCTGTCTCATGTCCGACGGCCTCTGACCCAGACCGGGCAGCACATCCTTTCTCTCGCATCTGGAACCTGTCTTTCTATTGAGTCGTTCCAACTGGCACACAGAGTCCAGTGACAGCCGCTTCCTTAAATAACCCACAAAACTCCCTTCATGCCCTGTGTCTCCAGCTATTGTTCCACGTGTCTGCTTCTTTGCAGGAAAACTCACCCAACAGGCTCTGTCCACCTGCTGTATGTACTTCCTCGTGACCCATTCTCTTTAATCCACTCCCCTCAGGCTGTTTCCCACTCCTCTATGGAAACTGCTTTTCTCAAGGGAACAGGCACGTCTGTCTTTCATGCCAGTGATTGAATGTCGGTCCTCATCTCACTGGATCTCTCCGCAGCGTTTGGCAGATGACTGACTTCTCTCTGGACAAACGCCCCTCCCATGGCCCTGGAACACTGGACTCTTCTGTCCTCCCCTCTGAGGGCTCAGGCTGCTCCTCTGTCTCCCTGTCATCTACTCGGTCTTGCTGAGCACCCCAGGGGCCTCTTCTCTCTGTCTACACTTACTCCCTCAGTGATGATGACTGCTGATTCAGGCAGGGGTCTGGCACGTTCTAAGGGACTATCTACCTTGAATTGTGCAGGGCACAGTGAAACCTCGAGGGAGAGGACATTGCAGAAACAAGGGGAGGGGACAGAACCCTGGACCTGGAAGGAGAAAAAGGAGGGTGGAGAGGGCGCCTGACAGGAGCTGGGACCTTCATTTAGGGCTTACAGCCCACCCCAGGTGGTCAGTGGGAGGGGCTGGGGGATAAAGACCCTGACTTCGGTCTTTCCTCCCTCCAGGTGCTCGCCGTTGGCCCAGCAGAAGCGGGAGCCAGAGGTCAAGGGAATGAGCTATGTGGTCTACATGTAACCGGGCAGGACCCTGCGGGCTTTCCCAGGGACAGACCACCCTGTGTCCCCCGCCCCTTGTTTGTAGAAAAGCTTTAGCCTCCTAGGCCTTCTCCCATATCCAAAGAGCAAATTTAATCAGAGAAGTGAGAAAATGCAGAAACAAAGGAAAACAGACAATAATAATCATAGAACAAAGTCAAGGACCTTAGTTTCCCCTCAAGGGCTATAGATAACATCCTGAGACGTACCCTTGGGCTGTTTTGCAGCTACTAAAATCCCCAGCAGGTGGGAGAGGTTAACTGCATGCTGCCCACCAGCACAAAGACCCCAGATCCGCTGGAACCAGAAGGTTTATGATGCTAATTCTCAAAATGCCATCTGGTTACCTCACCACCAACCAATCAGAAGGACGAGCTGATCACGCACCCACCCTCTCCCTTTGCCTTGCCTTTAAAACCCCTTCCCGGAAAGCCTTTGGGGAGTTTGGGTCTTTTGAGCATGAGCTGCCCATTCTCCTTGCTTGGCCCCATGTTGGATGCCTTGGAACAAACGCTGCACTTTCCTTCACCACAACCCGGTGGCAACAGGTTGACTTTACTGTGTGCAGCCAGGCAGACCCAAGTTTGGTTCGGTAACAGGTCAGCACACGGCACAAAGTGGGAAGGGTGGAGAGGGTGGGAGGGTCAGACAGGAAGTATTCACACAGCTTCCAGATTCACGTCTTCAGCTGTGACCTCTCCTCTGAGCTTCCCTTGCGATATCCAACTGCCTACCCAACATCTCCACTTCTATGTTAAATGCAGAATCCTGTGACCAACAAGCTCTTCCCTCATCTCCTGTCTCAGTAAAGAGCATCAGTCCACAGTTGCTTAGGTAAAAAACTAAGAGCCTCCACTTTCTCTTTCACGTCTCACAACGGACACATCAGCACTTCAGTCAGCTCTACGATAGGGCCACTGTGCATCATGCCCCTGGTCCAAACCACACCACCTCTCTCTTGGGCTTCTGTTAAAATCTCCTAACCGGCCTCCCCATTTCTCTGTGTGACAGCCCTATTGGCAGCCTCCCCTGCAGTCTTCCCTTCCACTCCCAGCTAAGTGAACCCTGATTTGGTTTGGAGCTACTGTCTGCCCACCTCCGCGGGTGATGGCACTCCTAGTCCTCTTTGCCATACGTTCACTTCCCCATCCTCCTGAAGCCAGGAGTGGTACATGGCCCAGGTCTGCCCAATGGAGTTTAAAGAGAAATGTGCCGGGGAGCCCCTGAGAAACCTTTCCTTTGTTATAAAACGATGTTGTATGTTTATTTTTTTAAATGGATGTCCTTACAGATGGCCAATAGGCACATGAAGAGATGCTCAGCATTGCTAATTATTAGAGAAATACAAATCAAAACTACAATGAGATACCACCTCACACCGGCCAGAATGGCCATCGTTAAAAAGTCCACAAATAACAAATGCTGGAGAGGGTGTGGAGAAAAGGGAACCCTTCTACACTGTTGGTGGGAATGCAAATTGGTGCAGCCACTGTGGAAAACAGTATGGAGCTTCCTCAAAAAACTGAGAATAGAGTCGCCATTCAGCAGTGGGACTGCCAGCATTCCCACTCCTGGGCATATATCCAGAGAAAACCATAGTTAGAAAAGATACACGCACCCCTATGTTCATAGCAGCATTATTTACAATAGCCAAGACATGGAAACAACCTAAATGTCCATCGACAGATGAATGGATAAAGAAGATGTGGTACATATATACAATGGAATACTACTCTGTCATAAAAAAAGAATGAAATAGCGCTGCTTGCAGCAACATGGATGGTCCTAGAGATTATCATACTAAGTGAAGTAAGTCAGACAGAGAAACACAAATATCATATAATATCACTTATATGTGGAATCTAAAATATGACACAAATGAACTTATCTATGAAACAGAAACAAACTCACAGACGAAGAGAATAGACTTGTGGTTGCCAAGGGGGAGGGGGTTGGGGGAGGGATGGACTAGGAGTTTGGGATTAGCAGATGCAAACTATTACATACATATGTATAAATGAACCACTTTGCTCTATAGCAGAAACTAATACAACATTGTAAATCAACTATACTTCAATAAAATAAAATTAAAAAAACAGATGTCCTTTTTACACCTGCCTGTTCCTTCCTATCTGAGACGGTGGTGTAAAGACATGATGTCTCATGCTATGGCAGCCACCTTGGGCCATGAGGTGACAAGCATGAGGACAAAAAGTGCAGGTGGTGACCATAGGAGGGAAGAGGGATAGGAAGAGTCTGTGTTCCTGAAATGGCATACTTTATGACTTAGTAAGTGAGGTTAAAACTATTGTATCGTCACTGACACCTGGGAATTGGGTTGCTTACCTCTGAATACATCCTAGGTGATGCGCACACTGTACCCCTGCAGTCTGTTCCCCAGCAGCCAGAGGGATCCTTTTAGAACAGGAGTCAGGTGACCACCTGTCTGCTCAGAACTCTGCTCTGACTTCCCATCACACTGAAAACAGAAGCTGGAGCCCAGATCTTGGCCTGCATGGCCACCCCAGGGTCTCTGCACTCATTGTCCTGTCTCATTCTACAACGTTCAGGTCCACTCAAGGATCATTTCCTGAAAGTTGTCTTCCCTGACTGGGTAGTAGAAAAGCCGCCCCCTCTCCCCCCAACCCCGGCATCCTTATCTCCTTGTTCTGTTTTCACAGCGCTGCTACCTGGTGCTGCCGGCAGTATTGATTTGCTGTCCGCGTGCTGGTGGAAGGGACACTCGGCTTACCTCCTCTGCCACTGACTCGGGAAAGGCTTCTTATTTGGACGTTGTGAGGACCAGATGAGCAAATCATGTGTGAATCGAGTAGAACAGTGCCTGGCACAAAGTAAGCCCACTGTGAACATTGCCATTCCTTGTAGGAGAATGTCTGCTCCGTGAAGGCTGAGCTGGGAGCCTAGCGCCTGGCATCTAATAGGCGCTTGGTGGAGAGGCTGGTTGGCTGGCTGGATGAATAGCATACAACAGGCTCTCTTTAAATTTTTATCGAAGGAATGGTGGGACGCAGGAATCTCTGAATTGAGGTTTTGGAGCTGATTCAGTGTGTGGTGATGGGAAAGTCCAGGATACGACTGAGGGCGGAGGGGCCCCAGGACAGAGCTGTGCATCCTGAAAACCCAAGACCAGGGAGTTGAAAGCATCCTCTATACTGATGTCGAAGACCCCGAAAGGATGGCAGGAGAGGGCCGGGAGCCAACATCTTCTGGGAAGAGGCTGGTGTCCGCAGCGAGGGGGAGGGGAGTGGGCGATGTGGCCGCTGGGAGGAGTGAGGTGTGGAAAGAAACGTGGGGAGCTAGGGGCCTCACCCCCCTTTGGGCTACAGCGTCTCGCCGATGGTGATGGCTCCTGGGGGGAAGGAGGGGTTCGTTTGTGCCGCTCAGCGAGCCGTCGAGGACTCCGAGCCCCGCCCAGCTCCTGGCCTGAGCCTCCCAGTTCAGCATCTGGCCAGCGGCCGGCCGGGCGCGAGGCGGGACGCGCGGAGGGCGCACGCTCACCGCTGCCGCCCAGCCCGGGCGCAGCCCAGGAGGAGCTGAGGGCCGAGGCGCAGCCCCCAGGGCCGGCGGCCGGACCCGGCGGGGGACAGGGTGGGGGCGGCCGGCTGGGGGCGGGGCGGGCGGGATCCAGGCAGGCGGGGCGGGCGCGGATTGGTCGGGCGCTGCCACGTGACCGGCCCCTTATAGGGCGTGGTGCGGGCGGCAGAGTCGGGTGCGGCGGCGGTCTGCCGGGCGAGGTCTCGTGTGGGTCCGGCGGCTCCGCGGCTGCTCCACTACGAGCGCCAGGCGCGCCCCGCGCCCTCCCATCTCCGCGGGGCCGCCGGGCCGGGGGATGCGCGCAGCGCCCGGGAGCCATGGTCCGTTTCGGGGACGAGCTGGGCGGCCGCTATGGGGGCGCCGGCGGCGGGGAGCGGGCCCGGGGCGGCGGGGCCGGCGGGGCGGGCGGCCCGGGCCCTGGGGGTCTGCAGCCGGGCCAGCGGGTCCTCTACAAGCAGTCGATCGCCCAGCGCGCGCGGACCATGGCGCTGTACAACCCCATCCCGGTCAAGCAGAACTGCTTCACCGTCAACCGCTCGCTCTTCGTTTTCAGCGAGGACAACGTCGTCCGCAAATACGCCAAGCGCATCACCGAGTGGCCATATCCTGCCGGGGGCCGGGCGGGGACCGGGGGCCGCCCGAGGTCGCGGGGACGGCCACGGGTGCGGCGTCGGGCGTCCGCGCCTCGCCGGGTCTGGGAGGGGCGGCCTGGGCGGGGGGCCGGGGCGGGGGCCGGTCGCGTGCGGCACCCAGTGGCCATCTTTCCCGGGGCTGGAGGAGGGTGCGCCCTGGGGAGAGGTGCATCGGGTCGGCTCGGCGAGGAGGGGGCGGGGCGGATTCCGGGCCCCCTCCGCGCGCAGCGTGTGCGTGCGTGTTTGTGTGTTTCTGTGTGTGTGTGTGTGTGTGTGTGTGTGTGTGTGTGTGTGTGGTCGTGGTGGCAGCGGCCGCGGGAGCGGGGTGGACGCTGGGCGGAGCCCCCTGCCCCTGGGCTCGTCCCTTCGCTTCCACGGTCTGGGCGCAGAGCGCGCGGCCAGCCTGGAGGGCACCCGAGGGCGAATCGGTGTCTGTGTAGGTGTGAGCACCCGGGGGACGCGAGCCCGTGCGCGCGCCTGGCTGCAGGTGCCTGCGTGTGTGCGGGCATAGCATGAACCCGGTGCTGCGCGTGCGTGCGTTCGGGACTCTCGGTACATGTATGCTCACGTGCCTGTGTAGGTACATGTGGCTGCGTGTGTCTTTAGGTGGGAGTGTGCGCCTGCGCGGGGTCCTTCCTCCAGCCGCGCGCTGGGGGCCCACAGCCCCCTCCCTCGGGGCGCGGGAGCCGGGCGGAGCCGCGGCGGAGGCGCTGTCCGCGGTGCTGACGGCCGCGGGGACGTGCTGAGGGGCTGGTGGCCGCGACTGCGGAGGCGTCCCTCGCGGCAGCCCCGAGGATGAGGGCGGGAAGGGCGGGGTGGACTCCGGACCCGGTCATTCTCAGCCCCTCCGGAGGCGGCCTGGCCCCGGCTGCTGCACTGCGCGCTGTCGGCCTTGGTCTCCTCGCCTCTCCTCTTTGGCGCCTCCTGGCCAGTCCTTAACCCACGCACTCCGTTTGAGTACATGATTCTGGCCACCATCATCGCCAACTGTATCGTGCTGGCACTGGAGCAGCACCTCCCCGACGGAGACAAGACGCCCATGTCTGAGCGGCTGGTGAGTGCGGTGGCGGCCGGCCTGAGGGCGGGGCGTGGGGTGGCGGCAGCTTGTCTGATTCCACGACCCTTTAAGGATCCGTGATCGGGCACAGCTTCCTCGGGCAGGGTAGTCTGGGCAGCTGCCCCTCCTTCAGTGGAGGAAAAGGATAGAACCCGGGAAGCTAGCACTTCCCTGAAGGGCCAGGAGAGTGGGATAGCCAGCTCAGCCCCTGCTGGGGAAGGGTGGCTTGAGAGGGGCCATTTTAGCCGGCAGCTGCTCTGCCCAGTGCCACTAGCCACCCCTACACCTGTCCAGTCCACACGGACTAAGAAACTAAGAGCTAAAGCTGGGGTGTGGGAAGGGCGTTCATAATGGCCCAGGTTGAGGAGGGTCGGGCTCCGTGAGTGGGGGTGGGGCTAGCTGCCCACCCTTCCCTGCAGGGCTGTGATAGTCTTCGGCCCCCGAGGTGCAGCCCTTGGTCTCAGGACTGTCAGCCTCTCCTTCAGAGCTGTCTTCCCTGGCTCTGCTTGGAGTTCCTTCCCTGTGGGCCCGCCGCTTCCCGTGGGAAGCACTCCTTCCCAGGCTTTCTTCCCAAACGTCCCGAATATCGCTTCCACCACTCTTGCCTGGAGCTCCCCAGACCCCTATGTTTTCCCGTGTTGGAGTACAGAACCCACAGGAGTCAGGATGCCAGGTCAAGGTGTCTGGAGGTGCTGGGGCAGGGGGAAGGGTGCTGCTTGAGGAGATGAGCCCCATTTCAAGGGTGAGGTTATGTCCCCTAGCCCCAGCCACCCCTGCTGCCCTGGCCCCTTTGCCTGGGCTTGGTGTGGGCTCCCAGGGGCCTGAGAGACCGAGCTTCAGAGCAGAGAGAAGGAAGAGCAGGTGCGGGGATTGGAGAGGGAGCCTGGGGCCTGGCTGGAGAGCTGCTGGAGGTCCTGAGGTCCCCGAGGAGGAGACACTTCTGGGGGCACCGGGCAGCCAGAGGCTGATCCCTCTTTTCCACACCCTGGCAAGTGACCGGTTCTGTCCAAGCTCCTTCCCTAACTTCAGTGGAGAAAAGCGTTGATGAAACAGGGCCTGTTCAGTGCTCTGCTCAGGCCTTGAACTCCAGGCCAAGGAGTGGGGAAGGGGAGACAGAGTAAGGCTGCCCTGGGGGTGCTCTCAGTTGGGTGGGCACCACGAGAAGGCAAGGAAGTGACAGCCTGGGTGGTCAGCCAGGAGATGGGGGATCACGGGGCAGTCGTTTCTCCAGGAGCAAGGACGGCCAGGAGGGGCTTCTGCTGTGGGGCTCGGGGGGAGGAGGAGTGTGAAAGACAGCACAGTCGGGCAGAGTGGGGTGTGGTCCCTGCGTGACTCTTGCCCAGGTGTGGAGCCGAACAGGGTCGCTCGCCTTCTTTGGGCCCCAGGTTCCTGCTGGTGTTGTGGGCCCCATGCCTGCCACATGCTTGGTGGTGGGGGTCCACTCTGGAGGCCGGAGAAGAGGGTGAAAGTGAGAGGGAACTGGGGTTTCCGGCAGGGAGCCTTGAACGCCAGGCCACAGGGCGTGGTCACATCTCTAAGGAAGTCCAACAGGGGTGGGGCCAGAGGGATACAGGCCGGGGTGGGGCGGGGGGCGGGGAGGCCAGTGTGCAAGCAGCCAGGCTCCGGCAGCAGGCTTGAGTAGGCCAGCCGTGTGTCCAGCCACGTCTGAGCTCCTGCCTCACAGGTGAGGGCGGGTTTGCTTTGTGGTGATGGGGGTCGGTATGCTTGTAGGAGGTGGGGGCTGAGCTGTGGGGAGAATAAGCAGAACGTGCCCCCCTGGAGGCCTGGAGGCCCCTGAGATGGATGGGAGTCCGGACGCAGCGGCCTGGGCGGGGGCCGTGTGGCACAGGGGCAGCCTGGCCTGGGGGGGGGCGCTCCACAGCTCCCTGTCTCTGGGGGCTCCGCTTCCCACACACCCATCAACTTCCTGAGTGGCCTTCAGCTGGAGCCCTGGGCTTGCAGTCTCACCCCTGCCCTGAGCCAGCCCTCAGCCAAGTGTGATCAAGGGTGGGGCTGGGGGAAGAGCTGTGAGGGAAGGTCTGGGGAGGGGTCTGGGGAGGGGTCTGGGGAGGGGTCTGGGGAGGGGTCTGGGGAGGGGCCCCGCCCCGTCTCCTGGCGCTGGCTTGCTCTTCTTCTGTGAACATCTGTTTGCTGGGGCCCAGCTGTTAACCCAGGGCAGGTGGTCAGCGGCCTCTTCTCTCGGGGAGAGGGGACCCTCCAACTAAACCAGACCAGAAGCCTCCGGGGAATGATCCTTCGTGAGTCAGCATCAGGGTGGTAGGACAGGAGAACCGGGCCACGGTGGACGCCAGGCTGGGGGTTCACCAGGTCAGGTGGGAGAGCCCTGGAGGGCCAGGCTTCTCTGGGGAGGAAGGCTCAGGCTGCTGGTCCTGAGTGGGAACTGGCAACACCCACAGGGAACCAGTCCGGCCCTCCCCTCCCCTGCAGCCCCTGGAGGCTGGGCCCTGAGGCCAGAACCCTCCCTGGCAGAGCAGCCTTCGGAGGACAAGTCCCCCCGTGGCTCCCATAGTCCTGAGGGCAGGACCTTCCCGCTGCCCCCTTGCCCACTTCTGTGTCCGTGGTCTGCACTCAGGCTGTTTGCCATGCTGACCCGCCCCCTGTGTCCCCTTGGTCCAGCTTGCGGGTCACCTGCACCGAGGCTCTGTCTGCCACCCTTCCCAAGTGCGTGACGCCCCTGGTCACTCTCCACCCCGTCTGTGTGTCTTCTCCCTGAGTGCACGCAGCTCGTCCCCACTGTGCTCGCCACCAGGGTCCCGGCCCGTGTCGGCCCTGCCCTCTCCTGTCCCCATTCTTTTGCTCACACTGTTCCCTCCGCCCGGAATTCCTTTCCTTTTCGCCCAGCTGGATGCCTCGCCCTCCAGAGGCTCCCTGAGGCCCGGCCATGCTTGCTCCCCCCAAGATGTGCATGTTTTGCTTCTCCAGAAGGTGTGTGCTGAAGGGATGCGTGGGTCCTGGGCTGTCCTCTCGGGAGTTGGGCCGTTGTCCCCGTAGCGGTTCGAGCCCAGGATCAGACCCAGGTCACCTCTGGGTTAGGATTTGTCTCTGCCTCTAGCAAGCTGTGAGTCTCCGGCCCAGTTCCTGACCTCTCTGTGCCTCAGTTTCCTCTAGGATGGGGATGAGAATAGTGCTGAATGCATGTGAGGTGTTATCATGAGGATTGTCCTAGTGATTGTGGGAAACCCCCCCCCAATTTTGTCATTGTTGTTATTGCTTCCCCTGCTGCAGGGCTTCTGGGGGTGGGAGCCCCTTCCTACTGTGATCGGGTGTCGCTGGCTGCGGGGACAGGGCCACCTGCCCTGTTAGGGGAACTCGGCAGAGATCAAACAGGCCCGTGATGGAAGAGACGAGTCTGTGGGTGGTGGGGGGTTTCCTCGCCTGCCACACCCCGGGCGGTGGTGACCTTGCTCTGCGCTTCTCCTCAGGACGACACGGAGCCGTACTTCATCGGCATCTTCTGCTTCGAGGCCGGGATCAAGATCATCGCGCTGGGCTTCGTCCTGCACAAGGGCTCCTACCTGCGGAATGGCTGGAACGTCATGGACTTCGTGGTGGTCCTCACGGGGTGGGTGCTGGGCCCGGGGTGCCCTCTGCGAGGGGCGGGGTCGGGCACGCTGGAGGCCCCGGCTTCGTGATGGTCCTCACGGGGTGGGTGCTGGTGGGACGGGCATTGTTTCTCCCCAGGAGGTGCCTGGGCTGTGATCTTGGCTGAGGGGCCGTCGACGGTGCTCTGTCCTCGGGCGAGGCTTGCTTACAGAGCTGCTGGTGCCGTGGGCAGGTCACCAGGGCAGGGGAGGGCTCTGGGCCTTATTCTGTAAATCCTGGGCTCCAACCTTGCCTCTGTCGCCCCGTGACCTGGGGGGCACGTTTGTGTGTTTGGGTCTCCTGCCTGAAGGGTTCTCGGGCACGTCTTCCTGGAGCTGTGCTTGGATGAGCCCGTGCTGGTGTGTCGTCACAGTTTCTGGTTCCAGGAAGGCGCTTAATCAGTGTGTCCTGCCACCCACTGTCCTCCTCGGGTGGCCCTAACAATTGCCAGCTCGTGGTTTCCGAACAACCCAGGAGATCCAGAAAGTCAGCTTGGGCTGGGCCGCATTGGAGGGCGGGTAGAATGCCCTGCTCTTCATCATGGAGGCCCCAGCCTTCAGGGCCATAGTGTTTCCATCTGCCTGATGGGTGTTCAGGGCCTCTGCCCTGTTCCTCTGGCCAGTAGGCTGAGGCTGGGGCTGGGCTGGGGTTGGGGGTGAGCGGCTAGGTGTTTGCTCCACAGAGCCTGTTTGCACAGCCCAGGTCCCAGAGGCCCCGCCCTGGCGGACTGCAGCCGCTGCTTCTGGGACCTTGTGGTCCCAGGGAGGCTCGGAGCCCCACTGTGGCCCAGAACACTCCTTCCAAGGGACAGGAGGCTGCGGCCAGGTCTCTGTCCTGTGCCGCATGTGAGGACAAACAGACTTGGCTAAATGGCCTCTGGGCTCCCGAATGAGGCCCCCCTCACCCGCCCCATCCTGGGGGGCCTGCCCCGCTGTCTGCTCGAACTGCCGGTGGCTTGGCCCCAGAGGTGCCGGCAGCATGCCTGGCATGGGCCAGAGTTGAGGTGGCCTCGCCTTCAGAGGGTCTCTCCCTGGAGGTGACGGAGGGGCTGGTGGGCCTTGTGCCTCAGCTTCCCTTTCTGTCTTTGCACCTGTGGCACCAGCCTGTCACCGGCTGTGACGGGACGGGTGCCGCTGAAATCGGATATAATAGGCTTTCCGGGCATCTTGCTGTTTTCCTTTCATTTTTCCTAATGACTGAGAAGGGAAGGGAGCGGGGAGCCGCGCGGTCCTGCGGTGCGGTGTGCGCCGCCCACACCCGCCTGCTGCCCTCGGTGGCGGTGGCAGCGGGGGCTTTTACAGAAAGCCCTCTGAGGTCCCACCGATGTTGCTGGTGGGGGTCTGGAGGTGGGCGTGGCCCCTCGGAGGGCAGGGTGCTCCCACAGTCCAGTGGGCACTGCGCGGGCTGGCGAGGCGCGTCGCTGGCTGTTTACATCTCTCTCTCCCTCTAGATGTGAGTCCCTGAGGATAAGAATGGCGTCTTATTTTTCTGGGTGTCCCCAGAGCCTAGCTCTGGGAGGGCCCCCAGGAGGGTCAGGGAGCATCTGCTGAAGTAATGGGCTATTGAAGCTAGGGTGCTCTGTGCTTGGGCCAGCTGGGAGCTGGGCGGGATGGTGGGACCCCGCCTCTGGGGATGCTCTCCATGGTGCTGAGTGTTTGGACTGCTGGGAGCAAGGCGGGGAGGCAGGAGCCCTCACCGACCCCTTGGCAGGACCCCTGGGTCTTCCAACAAACATGTCCTGATTCCAGGTCCAGGGAGCCCCGTCCCCCTGTGAGGGCTAGGAGAGACCTCCAAGGGTGGCTGTTCTCTCTTGCCATTGACGACACTCTCCGGGGCACAAGAGAGAAGAGGATGGGCTCACTTTCCTGGGAGCCCCAGCAGGGGGATCCCAAGGGTCCCGAGACCTTAACTCTGCCCCCAGCCCAGACTTGGAGATCCTGACCTCGGTCCATCTGTTTCTCCATCTCCTCTTTCCTACCTCTCCTCGCTTCTGTCTCTTCTTCTCGTGGGCCTCTCTCCTACCCCGCCAACCCTGTTTCTGTCTCTCTTTCCCTCCGTCCCTGTCTCCTTGTCTTACTCTCTTGGTCTTTGTCTCCCCATTTCTAATCTTCTCTGCCTCACTGACCCTTTATCTCTTCTTTGCCTTCTCGGTATTTATTTGCCTCTCGACGTCTCTGTTTCTCTGTGTCTTTTTGCTTTTTCTCTCTCATTCTTTCTCTGTCTCTTTTTCTTTCTGCCTGTTCTGTGTCTCTCATCTGGGTCCTGGAGTCTCTGCTCTCGCTGTGAGTTGGCACCAATGGTTTCCAGGCCCCCTCTCTCTGCACCTTGTCCCCAGGGGTGGCGCTGGGTTGGGAGGGGAGCCCCCAGATGGGGAGGGTGATCTATGTCCCAGAGTCACGTGCGGGAGCTGCTCTGTTGCTCCTGCTTGCAGCACCCAGGGACTCGTGACCTGTGTGTGTACTCATGTATGCGTGCGCATGTGCGTCTGTGCACGTGTGTGCACCTGTATGTGTGTGTGCCTGTATGTATGTGCATGTGTGCACGTGTGTGTGTGTGTGGTGCGTGATGGAGGGAGGCCCTGGTCCATTTTGGGGTGAGTGCTTGCCCCAGGGAACCCAGGGAAGAACGCCTAACTCTAAGCCCTCCTGAGCTGAGGTCCCTGTGGGTAGCCATGGCGGGGGGGGGGACGTTATTTCTCCTTCCCTTTTTAAAAAATTAATTAATTTATTTATTTTTGGCTGCGTTGGGTCTTTGTTGCTGCACGCGGGCTTCCTCTAGTTGCGGCGAGCAGGGGCTACTCTTCCTTGCAGTGCGCGGGCTTCTCATTGCGGTAGCTTCTCTTGTTGCGGAGCACGGGCTCTAGGCGCCCGGGCTTCAGTAGTTGTGGCTCGCGGGCTCTAGAGCGCAGGCTCAGTAGTTGTGGCGCACGGGCTTAGTTGCTCCGCGGCATGTGGGATCTTCCTGGACCAGGGTTCGAACCCGGGTCCCCTGCATTGGCAGGCAGATTCTTAGCCACTGCGCCACCAGGGAAGTTCCCTACTTTGTTGTTTTTAATTAGGGTTGACTTAATTGGTGCTCAGAGGGCCGGAGGCCCATGGTGGGGAGGGGAAGGGCTCTGGCCGGGGAGGCCCTGGTGCTGACTTGTCCCCAGAGACCAGCTGGGCTCCCTTCTACTTCTGAGGCTGGCACGCAGGTTGTGGGAGGGCCCTGATGGAACGAGGGCCGCTCCCTGCATCAGGGAAGCCTCTTAACCTCATGTCCTCACCTGTAAACTGCGCCTGGGTGCACGCTTGGCGTTGCAGGGGGCACAGCATCTAGTCCTGGCCACGGAGCCAGGTGAGGGGCTGCCCTGCCTGCCGCCCTCTGTCCTGCGTCCTGTCCACGCGTTTCCAGCTCCTCGAGCTGCCCCGCCCGGCACTGCCCCGCCCACTCACCGTCCCTTGATCACTCATTTATTCAGATTCAGTGAGCCTTTGCCTGGTGCTGAGGACACAGCAGTGAACAAGACCCCCAGGCGCCTGCCCCGTGGGCTGCGTTCTTGGGGGGCCCCGTCTCCCTGCCCCGCGCTGTGTCCTCTCTGTGCGCAGAGGCTCGGCAAGGGCAGGTCACGGCCGCATCACGGCGCCTGGGGGCAGGTGTGCCCTGGAGACCGCTCCTTCTGTGACGGTAGCGTGCTTCGTCTTCCCATGTAGGAAGGGGCTCAAGGAGAACGCGGTGTGGACTGGGGGGCTGTTGCTTGGTGTCGGTGGTCAGAGGAGACTCACTAGTGAGGTGACTTTTGAGGGATGTGAGGGGATGAGCCATCTAGATACTTGGGGAGAGGGCTTGGCTGGCGGTGTCAATACCAGGACACAGGTGTATCTGTGGCCTTGAGAGCCTGAGACCGGACAGGATCCCCAGGGAGTGGGGAGTTTGGAGGAGAAGCTGCCCACGACTGAACCCCGGGACCCCAGAGCTGATACGTTGGTGAGGTGGCTGGGGACGGTGCCGAGGAGGCAGGAGCGAGAGGAGGATGGGCGGCTGAGCGCGGCGTTGGGCACCGTGCGGCTGATGGGGTCTCCCAAGAGCTTGCAGGGGAAGGTCCCGCGGGAATGGGAAGGGTGCGTGGTGAGCACCTGGGGCAGCTCTTCCACCTTTGAGGGAGTTTTACAGCAAAGCCGGCAGAGGACTGGGCGGTGGCAGTGGGGAGGGGAGGGGCGGAGGGTTTAATTAGGTGGGGGCCGGAGCCTGTGTGCAGACGGGCCAGGTCCGGGAGGCAGGGAGTAGCGGCGACGCAGCCAGAGCGCTGGAGTCGTGTCCTGGGTGGACGAGGGGAGCCAGGGTCTTGCCACGCGGGGCGGTGGAGCAGGAGGCCGGGGCGGGGTGCGGTGAAGTTCCCCTTCACGGGGTCAGGGAAGGTCCCTAAGAAGGACCTTAAGCAGAGGTGTCCGGAGCCCGGGAGGGGGCGGAGGGTGAGGATGCAGGGAGGCCGCGGGGCCTGCTGGGGGGGCTCCGGGTGCAGGGGCCGGTCCTGGGCTGGGAGCAGTGCCCCAGGGAGGCGAGGGGGCTTGGACTGGGGTGGAGCTGCAGGAAGCACTGGTCTGGTTGATTGTCCTCAGGAAACCCGCTGGCACCCCCGAGTGTGGCACCCGCGTCCCCAGCCTGTCTGTAGCTGGTGTGTCCCCACGTCACCACCTCCTCCCTCCCCATCCCGTCGGCAGCCCCCAGCCCACCCTGCGGTCCTGACAGGTTGATGGCAGCTGGGAGTAGGGGCAGCAACAGGGTCCCCTCAGAGCCCGGGGACCTCTTTGTGCTGGCAGAGGACCCCGAGGCCATGGGTGTCCCTGCCCCCGTCACAGCCCCAGCCCCAGCCTGGAGCCTTCCTCGGAGACAGCAGAGAAACGTGTCCCAGCTCAGACAGGTGACTCCCGAAGGGGACATTTCCAACCACAGCCTCTCATTTCACTCCAAATTAAGCCGGGATTTCTCTCCAGGACCTGTAATTAGAGCTCAGGGTCCTCCCTCCCTGGCCTGGGCGTCCTGTGGCGCCGCTAGGGAGAGGCATTTGCACTGGGCATGGAGGCGAAGTTGGTCAGAGGGCGCGGGAGAGCGCTGTGGGGAGGCCGGGCCGCGGAGGACATTGCCCTGGGTGAGGAGGGGCCAGCAGGTACGGGCCGAGGTGCACGGTGACCCTGTGTCCACGTGTGGCAGCCAGGGACGCTGTGCCTCGCCGTGGGGGACGCTGTGCCCAGGTTTGAGGTGACTAGGGACACCGTGTCTGAGTGACCAGCGGCAGTGGGTTTGGACGTGGGCCGGCCCCAGGGCGTGTCCGAGCGCGGGCACTAGAGCTCGCATTCAGGGCTGGAGCCGCCGCCCGTGGGCTCCTCCTGCGTCCTGTGACTGTGGTCCTGCAGGCGGGGTCTGTGATGCCTGGTCAGGTTGGGGGTTTGCCGGACTTTCTCTCCCGTCCCCACCTGAGGCTGGAAGCGGTCGGGACAGAGGAGGGGCCTGAGGTCTGACAAGTGGCCCCTGGAGCGGCAGAAGGGAGCTGTCCGGCCCCCATTATTACGCTCCAGGCAGCGTCCCCGAGGCTTCACTGACGATTCAGAGCAGGCCCGGCCCCGGGCTCTGCAGGCCTCCTGTGCTGTGTGGCCGGGTCGGAGTTGGGGGGAGGCACCCTGTGCCCGGCCCCCAGGTGCCTGCCTCCTGCCAGTGGCCTCCCACGGGGCCTGTCAGTCCCTGGGGACAGGCCCGGAGCCCCGTGCTGGGCTGTGTGACCCCCGAGGCGGGCGGGTCGGGGGGGATCCCAGCCTCCCTCCTCGCGCTCGCCGCTGGGTGTTTACGGAGGAGCAGCTTACTCCCCTGCTTGTGTCTCTGCCCCCCGCCCCGTTCCTCCTCCCCCGTCTTCCTCTGATTTAGGGTTCTTGTCACTCTTCTGGGGGGTGTGGGGAGCCAGAGCCAGGCCCCTCCTGGCCGCTGCCTGCAGACCCCGCCCCATGTGTTGAGGGAGAGGCCCCACCGCCCAGCTCCAAGGGCCTGGGGGTCCTGGCAGGACAGGGAATGCAGGCTGCCCGGCCTCAGACCTGGAGCTCAGCCGCGCTGTGCCGCGCTGCCGGCTCTCGTCCCGGGTGCTGGGCCCCCTGGGGCTGCCGCCGCCTGGTGCCCACAGGATGCCAAGCCCCGAGTGCCTCTGAGAGGTGGCCCGGGGCAACTGCTCACCTATCCATGTATCCTGTGCCTGGTGCACCTGCAGAGGTCACAGGAGGTCAAGTTCATGCCTGGGGAGGGCGGGAGCATTTGCCCATGGGTGGTGGGTACACCTGCAGCTGTTTGGGTGGGTGGGGCAGTTGGGCCTTGGGCTCTGTCTTCCCGCTCAGCTCCAGGCGGCTCCCCTCACCCCCACTTCACACCGCTGAGCCCAGAGCTGCAGATTCACCTGGAGGTGAGAATGGTGGCTAATGTCTTCTTGGGTTACTAGGCCTGGAGCCAAAGCCGGTCCCTGGCCTGGGGAAGGGGACGGGAGAGCAAGTCCTTCTAGGGATGGGCAGGCCAGGCCTCATCTCCACCCAGGGCCTCCCCACCGCCTGCAGCCCATCTGCACTCACACGGACCTGGAACTCGCAGATCCCGCAGGTCACCTGTCACAGGCGCCTGGGTGTCCTGTTGCTCACGCAGCCAGCCGCCTCGCTGCTGCCCCACTGTGCCCCTCTTTCTCTGGGTCTCAGCCTCCCCCCGGGGGGCCACTCTCAAAGAGTCCCCGACACTACAGCCCCTCCTGGAGAGAAAGAGCCCGTGCGCACGGCTGGGCCCCCTGCTTCCTGTGGGATGGGCTGTGCGTCTGTCTTCTCTCAGCTCACCACCCACCCCCGTCCCCACCTGGCGGGCCTCTCTGCCCTTTCCTCGCCCCAAGGGGCTTCCCTACCGGCTGGCTCCGTGACAGCCCCTCCCTGCTGACGGACGTTCCCCCTGAGAGCTGTGTTAGTTCAGGCGCTGTAACAGAGGCCACAGACGGGGGTCAGGGGCTGAGACAGCAGACGTTCACCGTCTCACCGTCTGGACGCTGGACGCCCGAGATCAAGGTGCCCGCAGGGTTGCTTTAGGCGAGGCCCTCTTCCTGCCTGCAGGCGGTGGCCTTCCCACTGTGTCTTCACGGGACTGCTTCTCCGTGTGTGCAGAGGTCTCTGGGTTCTCTTCGTGTTCGGTTAGATTCATCCTATTAAATTAAAGCCCATCCTTTTGACCTTGTTTAAGCATTTACCTCCTAAGAGCCTCGTCTCCAAATACAGTCCCTCTGGGGGTTAGAGCTTCACACAGGAATTTGGGGGGGGGGACACAGTTTAGTCCATAATAGGCTGTGCTCAGACCCCAGGCTCCTCTGATGAGCGTCCGTTGGCCCCACTGCCTCGGTGCCCCGGTTCCCAGTGTGCAGCAAATACTGTGGGATTGGAATCCAGCTGGGAGAGCAGGGAGCCTGCCCCGGCCCCGATGGGCACAGGGTGCCATGTGACTGACCCCGGGCGATCGTGTGGCTCCAGGCCCGGCTGTGCTGTGGTTGCCATGTTGTGGGCCCGGGTGAGGCGGCTGTAGGGCCAGCGTCTTCCTCCCCACCTCACCTTCCGCTGGCCGTGGGCCCTTTCTCACTCCTCCAGGTCTGTTGTCAGCCTCCCGGGCCTGACAACACACCGCAGCACCAGGCACTGAGGACGGGCTGAAGGCAGGGCTGCCCGCCCACCCTAGGACCCTCTCCAGCCTGGACCGGGGCAGGGGTCGGGGGGCGCTGCTGAGCCCGGGGGAGGTCCGGGGGTGTCCTGGGCGTGGTGAAGCCTCCAGTCTGAGGGTGGGAATCCCTGAGGGAGCCGCCAGCCCTGCCACCCCCTGTGCCTGCGGGCCCTGCACCTGCGATCTCGGGTCTGGGTTCTGAGAATGCAGTGATGGGGAGGGGACGGGCGTGAAGCAAGAGCTCCCTTCTTCCCGTCACCGAATCAATTCTGGGGCACAGTGTTTCCACTGGGGTACAGTCCAAGACCGACCAGCCCTGCAACACACACTGATGCAAGGACACAGCAGAGGCACGTGCAAGACCCCTCCAGCCCTGTCCCTGCCCGCATGGCCTGGACTCAGTCTCCATGAGGGGCTCTTTCCAGGGCGTAAGACCCCTGGGGTGGTGCACTTACTTGTGCTTCTCTGGGTCCCCAGCCTGGGAGGTGGGCAGTGGGGGTGCAGAGCCCTCTGGTGAAAGCACCAGAGCAGGTGGGCAGAGGGAGGTGGGCAGCGTGAGCTCCTGAGACATGGAAGGGAGAACAAAAGGTACAAGCTGACTCTTCCATGAAGTTTCCTGCATGCTGGCTGGTCTGTTAATGTAATCATCCTACAACCATCCTGGGCTAGATGCTGTTATTAACATCCCCTTTTAAAAAACTAAATATCTTATTTTGAGCTAATTGTAGATGCACAATATGCAGAGAGGGTTCTGAGGGTAATGTCCTGTGAAGCTGTAGCACAATTTCACAACCAAGATGTCGACAATGGCACAGTCAAGACACAGAAACTCCATCCCCACCGGGACCCCTCCTGTTGCCCTTTTGTATCTGCTCCCACTTTCCTCTGACCTCACTGCTTCTCAGTCCCTGACAGCCACAATCCAGTCTCCATGTCCATCATTTTGTCACTTTAAGAACATTATGCAAATGGAATGGTGCCTTTTGGGATTGGCTTTGTTCACTCAGGATGACTCTCTGAGGATGATTGAATCACGCTGTTGCATGTGTCTATACTTTGTTTCTCTTTACTGTCCATTGTCTCTTTAACTATTCACCTGTTGAAGGACATGTGGGTTGTTTCCAGTTTTTGAAATACCACCCACAAGGCTGCTCTGCACATCCATGCACAGGTTTTGTGTGAACATAAGTTTCCATTCCTCTGGGATGAACGCCCAGGAGTGCAATTACGGGGCTGTATTGCAGTTGCATATTTAGTTTTTTAACAAATTACCAAACTGTTATCCAGAGTGGCAGTACCATTTTACAGTTTTTTAAATTCCCACCAGGAATGTATGAGTGATCTAGTTTCTCCATATCCTCACAAGAGTTTGGTGTTGTCACTATTTTTTATTTTAGCTATTTTGATAGGTATGCAGTGATACATCATGGTGGTTTTGATTTGAATTTCCTTAATGGCCAATGATGTTGGACATCTTTTCATGGACTTATTTGCCATCTGTATCTCCATTTTGGGGAAGTGTCAGTTCATATATTCTGCTCAGGTTCTAATTGGATTGTTAGTTACTAGTCAGTTTTCTCCCAATCTGTAGCTTATTTTTTCATCCTCATAACAGGGACTTTTGCAGAGCAAAAGTTTTGAATCTTAATGAAGTCCAGTTTATCAGTTTTTCCTTTTATGGATAGGGCTTGTGGTTTTGAGTCTAAGAACTCTTTTCAGCCCTAGGTCATGATGATTTTCTCCTATTTTTCTTTTTTTCTGAAAGTTTTATCATTCTATATTTTATGTGTAAGTCTGGGATCCATTTTGAGTTAGTTTTGTATCAGGAGTGAGGCTTAAGTTGAGATTCTTTTTTGTTTGTTTTCTTCCTGTGCGTGGCTATCCAGTTGCTCCAGCACTTGCTGGAAAGGCTATACGGTGTATTTCCTCCACTGAAGTGTTTTGTGTCTCTGTCAGAAGTCGGCTGGGCATGTTTGTGTGGGTCTACTGCTGTTCCGTAGATCCGTGTGTCCATCCCTCTACCAGTTTCACGCTGTATTGATTACTGTAACTATTTAAGTCTCAAAATTGGGCAGACTCATTCCTCCCACTTTATTCTTTTTTTAAGAAAAGTGTTTAAGAGTAAATTTAAAAAAAAAAACTGTTTTAGCTATTCTAATTTCTTTGCTTCCATATAAATTTTGGAATAATCTTGTCAATGTATATGCAGAATCTTCACAGGAATTGTATAAAACCTGTGTGTTAATTTGCAGAGAATTGTTATCTTTACTATGTTGAGTCTTCCAATCTGTGGACATGGTACGTCTCTCCATTTATGTAGACCTTATTTGATTTCTTTTTTTTTTTGAATTTTATTTATTTATTTTTTATACAGCAGGTTCTTATTAGTCATCAATTTTATACACATCAGTGTATACATGTCAATCCCAATCTCCCAATTCATCCCACCCCCACCCCCACCCCCCTCCGCTTCCCCCCTTGGTGTCCATACGTTTGTTCTCTACATCTGTGTCTCTATTTCTGCCCTGAAAACCGGTTCATCTGTACCATTTTTCTAAGTTCCACATCTATGTGTTAATATACGATATTTGTTTTTCTCTTTCTGACTTACTTCACTCTGTATGACAGTCTCTAAGTCCATCTACGTCTCTACAAATGGCCCAGTTTCATTCCTTTTTATGGCTGAGTAATATTCCATTGTATATATGTGCCGCATCTTCTTTATCCGTTCGTCTGTCGATGGACATTTAGGTTGCTTCCATGTCCTGGCTATTGTAAATAGTGCTGCAGTGAACATTGGGGTGCATGTGTCTTTTTGAGTTATGGTTTTCTCTGGGTCTATGCCCAGTAGTGGGATTGCTGGGTCATATGGTAATTCTATTTTTAGTTTTTTAAGGAACCTCCATACTGTTCTCCATAGTGGCTGTATCAATTTACATTCCTACCAACAGTGCAAGAGGGTTCCCTTTTCTCCACACCCTCTCCAGCATTTGTTGCCTGTAGATTTTCTGATGATGCCCATTCTAATCGGTGTGAGGTGATACCTCATTGTCGTTTTGATTTGCATTTCTTTAATAATTAGTGATGTTCAGCAGCTTTTCATGTGCCTCTTGGCCATCTGTATGTCTTCTTTGGAGAAATGTCTATTTAGATCTTCTGCCCATTTTTTGATTGGGTTGTTTGTTTTTTTAATATTGAGCTGCATGAGCCGTTTATATATTTGGAGATTAATCCTTTGTCCATTGATTCGTTTGCAAATATTTTCTCCCATTCTGAGGGTTGTCTTTTCATCTTGTTTACAGTTTCCTTCGCTGTGCAAAAGCTTTTAAGTTTCATTAGGTCCCATTTGTTTATTTTTGTTTTTATTTCCATTACTCTAGGAGGTGGGTCAAAAAAGATCTTGCTGTGATTTATGTCAAAGAGTGTTCTTCCTATGTTTTCCTCTAAGAGTTTTACAGTATCTTGTTTGACTTATTTCATCAGTATTTTATAGTTTTCAGGATTCAAGAGCTATGCATGTTTTGTTAGATTTACATCTAAGTTTTTCTTTTATTTTTGCATGAGTACAAATGGTATTATATTTAAAATTTCAGTGTCCACATGTCCACTGCTAGTATATAGAAAAACAGTACATTTTTGTATATTTATCTCTAATCCTGCAACCTTGCTGAATGCACTTATTAGTTCCAGGAGATTTTTCTTTTTTTTTTAAGATTCTTTGGAATTGTCTATGTTGACAAGTATGTCATTTGCAAATAGGGACAGTTTTATCTCTTTCTTTCCAATCTGTCTCCCTTCTCATTCCTTTTCTTGTCTTATTACACTGACCAGGACTTCTAGTACTAAGTTGAATGAGAGTGGACACCTTTGCCTTGTTCCCAGTTTTAGGAGGAAAACATTCAGACTCTCCCCATTAAGTATAACGTTTGCTGTAGGTTTTTGTAGATGCTTTTTATTAAATTGAGGCAATTCCCCTCTATTTTTTTTCTGAGACTTTTTGTCATGAATCAGATTTCTTCTTGTCAGTGTCAGATTTCATCCAATGCTCTTTCTGCATTGGTATGATCATGTGACTCTTTCTTCCTTTGCATGTTAATATGGTGGATTACAATGATTGATTTTTGAGTATTGAACCAGACTTACTTCCTGGAACAAACATGGTCATGGTATATAATTCCTTTTTATATATTGCTGAATTGTATTTGCTAATATTTTGTTAAGGATTTTTGCATCTGTATTCATGAGGGCTATTGGTCTGTCATTTGTTTGCTTTGTTTTGTTTTGTTTTTGTTTTTTTTTTGGTACTGTCTTTGTATGGTTTTGATATCAGGATAATACAAGCTTCCAAAAATGGATTTGGAAGTGTTCCCTTCTCTGTTCTATTTTCTGGAAGCCATTGTGTAAAAATGTTGTGAATTCTTCTTTAAATATTTGGTAGAATTCTGCAGTGAATCCAACTGGGCCAGGAGATTTCTTTTTAGGGAATTTTAAACTTATGGATTCAATTTCCTTAATAGTTTTAGGGATCTTCAAATTATCTATTTCCTGTTGAGTGAGTTGTGGTAGTATGTGTTTTTTGAGGACGTAGTCCATTTAGTCTAAATTGTCAAATTTATGTGTGTAGAGTTGTTCACAGTAGTCGCTCATTATCCTTTTGATGTCTGCAGGGTCTGTAGTGATAGCCCTTGTCTCATTTCTTATATTGGTAATTTGTGTCTTCTCTCTTGATCTCTCTCTTTTGGGAGGTTTAGGTTAGTCTTGCTAGAAGTTTGTCAATTTTATTGATCTTTTCAAAGAACCAGCTCTTAGTTTCAATGATTTTTTTCTTTCTTTTTTTTCAGTTTTACTTATTTCTGCCCTTATTTTTATTATTTTCTGCATTCTGTTTGCTTTGGGTGTATTTTACTCTTTTTTTTCTCAGTTCTTGTGGTGAGAGCTTAGATGCATGATTTGAGACGTTTCTTCTTTTCTAGTGTATGCACATGGCATATTAAATTTGCCTCTCAGTACACTTTAGCTGTGTCTCACACATTTTAGTATGCTGTATTTGCAGTTTAATTCAGTTCCATGTGTTCTTAAATTTTCCTCTAGACTTTTCTTTGATCTGTAGATTGTTTAGAAATGTGCTGTTTAGTTTCCAAATGTTTGGAGATGTTCCAGTATCTTTCTGTTATTAATTTCTAGCTTGATTCCATGTGGTCAGAGAACACACTGTATGATTTTTGGTTATTTTAAATTTGGTAAGGTTTATTTTAAGCTCAAGATATGGCCTATCTTTGTTTATGTTTCATGGGCACTTGGCAAGAATATGTACACTGCTGTTTTTGTGTGGCAAGTTCTATAAATGTGGATTAGATCCTGTTTGTTGAAGGTGTTAATAAGTCTTCTGAATCCTTGCTGATTTTCTGTCTGGTTGTTCTGTCAGTTGTCAAGGTGGGTGCTGAGGTCTCCATTTATAGTTGTGCATTTGTCTATTTTTCCTTACAGCTCTATTGGTTTTTGCTTCACATATTTCGTGGCTCTGTTGTTGAGTACATACAGGCACACCTCATTTATTGAGCTCCACTTTATTGTAGATAATGCGTTTTTTCACAAATCGAAGGCTTGTGGCAACCCTGCATAGAGCAGATCTGTTGGCGCCATTTTTTCCAAAAGCATTGGGTCACTTTTTGTCTCTGTGTCACATTTCGTTAATTCTTGGAATATTTCAAACACTCCTAAAAGATTATGACTTGTTGAAGGCTCAGATGATGGTTAGCATATTTTAGCAGTAAAATATTTTAAAATTAAGGTATGTACATTTTTTTAGACATAATGCTATTATAGCACAATTAGTTGACTACAGTATAGTATAAACATAGCTTTTGTATGCACTGGGAAACCAGAATATTCATGTGACTTCCTTTATTGTGATACTCATTTTATTGTGGGGGTATGGAACGAAACCCAAAATATATCCCAGGTGTGCCTGTGCATGTTTAGTGTTGCTGTGTCTTCTGGGTAGACTTTATTATTATATGTTGCTCTGTGTCTCTAGTAGTTTTATTTGCTATGAAGTCTACTTTATCGATGTTACTGTAGTCACTCCAGCTTTTGTTTGATTAATATGTGCATGAAGTAACTTTTTTTATCTTTTTACTTTCAACTTGCCTGCATCATCATATTAGAAGTGAGTTTCTTATAGACAGCATATAGTTGGATCATATTTGTTAATCCGTTATACCAATTCTGTCTTTTATTTGGTTTATTTAGACCATTTCCGTGTAATATAATTATTGCTCTGTTAGGGCTTAAGTCCACTATTTTAATTTTTGTTTCTGTTTGAGCTCTCTGTTTTTTATTTCTTTGATTTCTTTTTCCTGCCTTCCTGTGGGTTATTTGAATGTACTTTAGAACTCCGTTTTGATTTATCTATAGTATTTTTAAGTGTATCCTTGTAGAGGATTTTTAGTGGTTGCTCTGGGTATTGCATTATATATACATAATTTATCCCAGTCTATTGGTGTAGTTTTACCAGTTTGAGTGAAGTATAGAAATTTTATGCAACTTATGTCCCATTATCCTCTCCAATGTATAGTGTGATTATCTTAAATATTTCCTCTACATGTATTTATTTATTTTTAAAATTTATTTATTTCATTTATTTTATATTTTTGGCTGCACTGGGTTTTCATTGTTGTGTGCGGGCTTTCTCTAGTTGCAGCGAGCAGGGACTACTCTTCGTTGCGGTGTGTGGGCTTCTCATTGCGGTGGCTTCTCTTGTTGTGGAGCACGGGCTCTAGGCGCACGGGCTTCAGTAGTTGTGGCACGCAGGCTCAGTAGTTGTGGCTCGCAGGCTCTAGAGCGCAAGCTGAGAAGTTGTGGCGCGTGGGCTTAGTTGCTCCGTGGCATGTGGGATCTTCCCGGACCAGGGCTCGAACCCGTGTCCCCTGCATTGGCAGGCAGATTCTTAACCACTGTGCCACCGGGGAATCCCCTCTACATGTATTTAGAACTGCATCAGAGAGTGCTATAATTTTTGTTTCAACCACAAGCATAGTTTAGAAAACATAATTTAGGAAACTGTATTGTATTGATATTTACCCTTATTTTTATTCTTTCCATTCTTCTTCCTTCCTTATGGTCAATGATTCCTTTTTTTTGATCATATTCTTTTTATTTAGAGAACTTTTTAAAGTCACTCTTTGAAAATAGGTTTGCTGGTGACAAATTCTCTTAGTATTTCTTCATCTGAGAATATCCTGATTTCTCCTTCATTCCCGCAAGATATTTTTGCTGGGTACTGGTGTCTAGGTTCACACTTCTTTTCTTTCAGCATTTGAAAATATTGTGCTACTTCCTTCTGATCTCCATGATTTATGATGAGAAATTCACTGTCCTTTGAATTATTTTCCCTTATAGGGATGTGTTTCTCTGGCTCTTCTGAATATATATATATTCATATATATATATCCACTTCTATTATGAAAGTTTTCAGAGGATAGTTGGGTAGTACAATGAACAACGTATATGCTCCACCTAAATTCAATAAATTTTAATTTTGCAATCTTTTTCCTTCCTGTATTATATATTTTGCTGTGCCATTTAAAAGTTGTAGGTATTATGAAGTATCATCCCTAGTGTTCTAAGAATAAGGGCACTGGCCTATGTAGCTATAATAACATTATCATTCCTAAGAAAATAATTCCATTATCACCTAATTTATTCCATTTTAAAATTTCTAATTGTCACAATTAAGATTTTTTCTTTGTTTTTAGTTTTCAGAAGTTTGACTATGATATATTTTGTGGATATCTTTGAGTTTATTTTGTTTGGGAGTCACTCAATAGGTCCTTGAGGCTCCCTCCTCCCCCCCTTCTGTTCTTCTACTTCCCCTCCCCCCACTGCTCCTCCTCCATCTTGCAGCCTAATTTCTCTCTGTCATTCACATTCATACTGTACTGTTGTTATTCAGTTCATTGACTCTTTCCTCTGTTCCCTCTCTTCTGCTGTCAAGCCCATCCTCTTAGCTTTTTATATTGGTTATTGCAGCTTTCAGTTATAAAATTTTCATTTGATTCTTCTTTACATCGTTCATGATACTTTCTGTTTTTTTGGTTTGTTTCAAATATGTTTGCAGTTGTTTGTGGTAGCACTTTTATCATCACTGCTGCAAAATCTTTGTCAGATAATTTTAATATCTCTGTTATCTTAGTGTTGGAATCTACTGATTGTCTTTTTTCGTTCAGTTTGAGATCTTCCTGGCTTTTTGATGAATGAGTTTTGATTGAAACCTGGACATTTCCACATGTTTTTCTGAGACTCTGGATCTTATTTAACCCTGTGTTAGCTGAGTCTCTGATCCTGACCCATAAGAGGCAGGGGTCTTCTGCCTTGTGACTTCTACATGGGGTAGAAGTCCCAGTTCCCTACTCGACCTTCATTGGCAGGACCCCTCATTACTGCAGGGAGTGGGTAACGCTCCCACTTTACAGACTGGAGACTGAGGAAGCTCAGAAATTTGTTCTGCAGGAACCAGTAAGGATTCCAGCTAGACTGAGCCGAAGTCCAAGCTCCTAACCACTAGCTACCCTGACCCTCAGGATATTCAGGAGGAGTAAAATTTACCCTAAAAAGAGGGGTCTGATGGCAGTGACCTGGAGGCATCTCCTCCTGGGGTTTCCATGGCTGCGGCGAGTGAGTGTCCTGGGTCACAGTGACCTCACTGGTTGGAGCTTTGCTGCACTTGACCAAAGTAGTAGGCCTCTTTCAAGCTGGACAGAGCACTTCAGGCAGTCTAAGGGCACAATGTCCACCTGGGGGCCATCTTTTCCCAGCACAGATTGGGGGTGGTGATGGTCAGGGAGGGTCTGTAGAGCATCCCTACGATGGTCACCCACTGTGCCCCAAAGAAGCTGGTGGCCTGGAACCCTTTCTGTCCACTCTGTGTGGTCCCCACCTGTCTTGTAGCCCTATTTAGGCTGGGGAGGGTGATCACATGTGGCTGGACTTTCCTGTGCTTTGGGCAGTGACTACGACAACGTCTGTTGCGTGTGAGGCTGACCTCAGCGTGGGTCAGTGTGTGTCACTGTGTGTAACCATGTGGGGCACGAGGCACTGGGCCATGTCCCAGCTCCACCTCTTCTTGGGTTGTGAGCCTGGACACTTGGATGTGCTCTCTGAACCTCAGTCTCTTCCTCTGTATGATGGGGCTAATGGTGCTGACCTCCGAGAGTCCCTGGCACGTGGTAGACAGCCCATGATGTTTTTATTTGAATGAGATGTGAATGTCATGTTCTCTGGCATGACGGCCCGCACATGCCAGGCCTGGCCCTTCTTCAGCCCTGCCTGGTGTCTCTGGGTGTCTTTGGAGCAGGCTCTGGGCCTCTAGTGCAGGGGGCCTGCACTTCATGCTCAGCCCAGGGTGGGGGGTGGGGTGAGGAGGGTGTAGGAGGCTGAGACCCACAGGCTGTCTCCATGGCAACAGCCAGCAGCCTCCTGGGCAAGAGCCAGCACCTGGAAAGTCAGTGACAAAGCAGTTCCTGGAGATGGTGCTTCCCCTGCCACGCGTCTGCCCTCAGCTCCCGTGTCTCCCTGGGCCGTGGGTGGGTGCTGTGGGCACCCGCCCCCCGGGCCTGACCTGGGGACTCGGCACCTGCCCAGCGGGAACCGGGACTGGGGCGAGCAGGTGCTCCTGGCTTCCCCTGGAGCCCGCCCCACCCCCTCCCTGATGACGGTAGTAACGGCCCCAAGGACGCTGGTGCCGCTGCCCCTGAGTGCTGGTGGGTCCCAATGCTGCCGGGCACATCTTCTGAGTGTCATCTCGTAGCAGCGTCACCATAGCCACGGGACCCTCACGCTGTCACCTCCATGTCTCAGGTGAGGGACCGGACAGGCTGTGCCTTCCCTGTGACCAGGAAGACCCAGGCTTGGACTTGAACCCCGGCCACATGCTCCAGGGTCCTGGGTCTGGTGTCCCAGGGCTGAGGTCCTCCCAGGCAAGCCCTGCGGAGCCCGGGGTGCTCACCTCTGGGTGGAGAGGACATGGCACCCCAGCCCCCTGCTCGGCAGGGCCTGAGCTCCCTGAAAGGGGCTGAGCGGCACCGCTGAAATGCGTCCCGCCTGGGGCCCTAGCAGGGTCAGGGCCCTGCTCAGCTCGGCCGACTTGGAGCCAAAGCCACCACTGCTGGGGTCACAGCATCTCAAGGGGTCGGGTGGCCCCTGCACCCCAGGTCCTTCTTGCTGATTCGTTGCCCAAACTGAGGTGTTTTTGAGAGTCAGAGGGACACCAGTAGCAATTGTGCGGGCTCAGCAGTCCAGACTAAGGCTGTCCTGGGCGCCTCTGCTCCCTTTGCTGACTTGGTGGGTTGGGAGCCTCAGGGGGAGCCCCCAGCCTGGGGAAGGGCAGAGGACGACCCCCCATCGTGAAACAGAGGTTGAAAGGCAGCGTGACCTTCTAGCCAGTATGTTCCATATGCAGCTACAAAGAGCCAGCCGAGACCCCAGACTCTGGGCGGGTGGGGGGTGCCCGGGTCAGGGTCAGGGCCCCAGGCCAGCACTGCAGCGGGTGTTGCCACCTCTCTCCACCCCACGTGGCCGGGAGCACCCCCCAAGCTCAGGTGCCCGTGCGGGTGGGACTCCACACAGGACTGGCTGATGTGTGTGTGCCGTGTGGGCCTGGTATCTGTGGGCCTGGCATCTGTGGTCCAGGCAGTGTGTCCGTGGCTCCTGCTGTCCACCCTGGGCGCCTGGGTACCCATGGGGCTGTGTGTCTGAGCACGTGCCACGCGCCTGTGTGCCCCCAAGTCCCGGCCACGTCTTTACGCCCTGTTGCTCCATGTGCTGGGGTGACCTGGGCCTGGGGGTTGGGCTACAGTAGTCACTAGCTGGCCCCAGAGTGTGTGCTCTGGGGCCTGAGCCCCTGCATATTTTATGTAGTTGTTATCACAATTTGCATAAAACTTGCATTTTACCCTTTTTTATATAACAGCGTATTGAGGTAAAATTCACATACCATAATATTCATCCTTTTATAGAGTACAATTCAGTGATTTTTAGTATGTTCTCAGAGTTGTGCAACCATCACTACAACCTAATTTTAGAGCATTTCCATCTCCCCGAGAAAGAAACGCCTTCCCATTCGTAGTCACGCCCCGATGCCCCTCCCCGCCGGCCCCAGTGGTCACTCATCTCCTGTTTGTCCCTGTAAACGCGTCTGTCTGGACACTGAATGTGATGCCATCATGCGATGAGTGGCCCTTTGTGTCTGGCTCCTTTCACTTAGGACAGTGTTTCTAAGGTTCATCCATGAATCAGTTCATCTGTTTCTTTTAATGTTATTTCACAAACACGTTAGGTCCGATGCGATGTGTTATTATTTGTAATGAGCCCCCAGGGTTCCACTGTCGTTGCACGCCAAGATGGTTCTACATGAGTTTTTTTTCTTTTTTTAAATGTATTTATTTATTCATTCATTCATTTACTTATTTTTGGCTGTGTTGGGTCTTCGTTGCTGCACGCAGGCTTTCTCTAGTTGTGGCGAGCGGGGGCTACTCCGTTGCAGTGCACGGGCTTCTCATTGCAGTGGCTTCTCTTGTTGCGGAGCACGGGCTCTAGGCGTGTGGGCTTCAGTAGCTGTGGCATGCGGGCTCAGTAGTTGTGGCTCGCGGGCTTAGTTGCTCCGCGGCATGTGGGATCCTCCAGGACCAAGGCTCGAACCAATGTCCCCTGCACTGGCAGGCGGATTCTTAACCACTGCGCCACCAGGGAAGTCCCTCTACATGGGGTTTTAACCTCAATAGTGTGATGTCTATCTTTGTAACTTTGGTTTCTGAATTTTTCATTATTTTGATGGGACAGATTCCTAGAGCAGACTAATTGAAAGTGTTTAAGCGTTTTATGGCATTTTATTTTGCCAAGTTATTTTACAAGTGGGATGCATTAGTTTACATTCCCACTAGTTCTATTTAAATCATTAGTTCAATATCAACTTCACCACCACTGGGGGTTACATTTCTAAAGCTCTTGATAATGTATCGGGTGTAAGGCCACTCCTTGTTGCTGTTTTATCTTTCGTTTCCGTGACTGATGCTTTGGACATGTTTGCACATTACTGAATTGTGTTTACTTTTATGAGTTATGTGTGTGGATTCTTTGCTGTTTAGTTTTGGAAACGTCAGGGCTTCTTCACTAACATTTATTGAGCATGTACTTCCTACCAGGAGCCTTGCTGGGTGTGGGCTGAGAAGGAAGGCCCCCAGCCCCAAGCCAGCCCTGCCCCCCCCTGCAAGGACCTCCTGCCTTGCTTTCCAGGATTTCCTAGAGCCTAAGACTTTGGGAATAGTAGTCACCAAAGTCTTAGGCTCTAGGAAATAGTAGGATGTAGTAGGATGTATGCTAGTAGGATGTATGCTGTAATTACCCTTTTGTTATTGTTGTTAATATAACATCTTTTTTTTTTTTATTCAATGACTTTCTATATTTAGTCATCACTTTTCATTGCTAAACTCACTTCATATCTCATTTGCATCACAGTTCTTCATCCTGGATTGTGAAGTCAACAGGCCAGGGCGAACCTGTTAGTTATGATTTACAATGACTGGCATGGCGTCACAATCAAAGAGCTCTGGGTAAATGCTTGTGGTGAAAGAGGATGAGGATGGAGATGAGGGTCCTGAGGAAGGGTCCAGACAGGCTGCCCAACCCATGGAACCTGAGGCCTGAATAAGGCCTGGGGTCTGCTTTCCCCTCTGCCCTGAAGGGTCCATCTATGGGCAATTCTAAGGCACAGTGGTGAAGGACATGATTGGCCCACCAAGCGCGGTCCTCTGGTCTAGTGGCAGCCCCTTGCCTAGAACACAGTGCAACAAGCATTCCATTTAGAAGATCTTCCTGAACACATGCAAGCAGCATTCGCTAATGGAAATGGAGAAAAGGTCTTTCTTGGAAGAGAGTGTCCCAGAAGACACTCTGCCCCAAGACCAACCAGGTCCCTTTTAAGGTCCCTGAGAACAGCAGCCTGGGAGCAACCAAGTCTTTCAAAGGCTGACAAGGCACAGAGTGGATGAATGAAAAGATAATAATACATGGAAAACAACAACAACAACTTTGGCTTATAAAACCTCCAACTCGAGGCAGGGACATCAGTGTCCACCAACATGCAAAACCAGGTATGATCGTAGCAGATGGTTATCAGAAATGCTTTAGCATTTCCCACACCGCCCACATCCCTGCCCCTCAGCCCCCGGGCCCCACACACACACACACACACACAATATCTGCAGAATAAGTCAGAGGTTGGCATCCAGAGCCTGATGTCAGGATAGAACTCTTGGCACTCTGCACTAAATCACCGTGATTAGTCCTATCTAGACAGCAAAAGTAACACTGGCCTAAGCTTGGATGGCAGGGTCTGTCCAGTGAGGAGTTAGGCTGCACCCAAGACTGCCAGGTCTGGAAAGTCTTTCACTTCTCCTACTTCGCTGAAAGGCTGTCCACCCTGGTTGAATGTCAGCTTATACCGTAACCGATGGGCTCTTTGTGTGGACTGTCAAGCAACAGCACCTGAGAGGTCACTGCTGGAGGCATCGAAGGACTGAAAGCAGGAAGCTTGGAGCTGGACGCTGGCTGTAGTTTCATTCTCACTGACTTTGGCACAGCTACTTGAAACATGATGTCCCAGACAGGCTGGGTGGCCGTGCTCATCATGGTCAACAGTAGCACCTGAACCTCTGGGTGGCCAGGGGCCCCAGTCTGGGAAAAGTGGAGTAGAATTCTGAATCCATTCCGGTCATACACGATAAGAGGAGGCAGGTTGCTGGGCTTAACAGACTCCAAAGGGACAAACACTTGAGCCAGAGGTGTATTCTGGGAAGACGGAGAAGAAGCCAATAGGCCAGCCTCCCAGGACCAACCTGGAGAGGACTTAGTACCTGGTGGCACTTCCTTGGGGATACTTTTCTGCGGAATATAATTCAGAGGTCCCGGAGACAACTGTGGGGAGAGGAGATCCAGCAAGTTCCTCTCCGCAGAAGGGCTCTGAACACCACCACCCGGCAGCGTGCTGGTGGTAGGGTTCCTCTTTTCCTGACCGCAATTCTGACTCGCAACCTTTTTGGTAACTGGGCCATCACTGATCCCTAAGGCTGCCAGGTCCTGATGCAGTATAGATGGCGCCACAGTCCCAGCCTGCTCGGGCCCACTGTCCACCTCCAAGTCAATCAGGGGGCAGTTCTTCATGCAGCCTGCTGGATTCTGAAACACTCTGGAGACAGGTATGTCTCCCAAAGAGCTGACCACTGTGTTCCCAAAGGTGACACGGCCCTCCATCACCTGTTTGTACAGCAGAACTCCCTGGGTGAGGAGGTCATTTGCCTGGAGAACCTCCGCGAGTGCATCGTCGTCATCGGTGGTATCGCTTGCCAGCCGGAACGGGGTGGGCCGCAGCTTCTCACACCTCTCTTACACGACCTTCAGGGCTGCCTGGTCTGGCGGGGCCTGCCCTGGCCTGCGGTACGTGCTCAGCCTTTCCTGCGGCACCTTCACGTGGCTCCGTACCTCCTCCACAGCACTGACTCTCTTGGACACCTTTTCTGATTTTTCTTGTTCCTCCTTGACCAAATTCTTGATCAGCCGGTTTGCAGCCTGAAGATCATCAGGATGGCTGCTCTTCAGAAGCCTTGTCAGAAGCTTTGACTTTTCTTCATCGGCCTCAAAGATGGAGCTCTTGGGCCAGGGAGAAGGTGGGGGCAAGATTTTATCCACTGGTAGTTTAGGGTCTTGCTTTATGATTCCTTGCTTCTTCAGCATCTGGTAAGCATCTCGGATCTTGATGTCTTCTGGAAACCAGACCGTCCAACTGAAGAGTATTTCAATGACTCTTCCTTTAACTTTCTCTGTGGTCCAGGAGCCTAGGTGCTTTGGGGACAACACTTTGATGAGCTCGTTCAGGAAGCGGAACTTGGCCACCTCATTGTGGAACTTCTCCCCACAGTGGTTCACACACACCTCCAGCGCCGTTAAGGCATAAAGAGCTTCTTTCTCTTGTGGAGACTGGATCTTGTGGGCCAGTAGCCAAGGTGCATGGGTTGAGCCATTGGGATCAGTGTTCACTTGGTCACAGAAATTCTGGATAGCTGACCAATCCTGTTCTGACATGCTTGGGTCTGTGGCTTTATTGAGCCACAGCTCCAGCGCCGCCGCCGGCCCCGGGGGCCCCTCGGCCGACTCGGCCCCCGCCGCGGCCCCGGCCCCCGCCCCCGCCGCCACCGCCATCGCCATCGCCGCCATTGGCCCAGCCCCGCATATAACATCTTTAATTAAAGTACCTCCAAGTTATTTTATTATTTTTAAAAATTTCAGCGGAAGGTACACATTTTCCTTTTCTGTATAAATAAAAAATATTGATTTTCTCACTTTAAAATGCTCATATTGGAAAGAGTAAAAACAATGACCCACATTCCCACCATCCTGAGATAACCACTATTAATATTTTGAGCTATTTCCTTCCGAGCCTTTTCTATGTGTAAGTTTTTAAAATACACAGTTGGCATCATACTCCAGGGGCGTAGCGGCAGGCTGCCTCGTCAGCTGGGCAGGGTTGCGCAAGATGCCATGCGAGGGTCCCCGGGGGCCGCTGCACACAGGGGCCTGGTGTCTGCGCATCCTGCACAGCTGCGCACGCGCTGAAGACACGGTTCTTCTGCCGTGTGGACTGACCCCGGTCACCCCCTTATTGTTGAGCATTTAAGTTATTTCCAATTTTGCTTTTATAGAAAAGACCAAAAACCATACATCCATCTGTGCCACACCTCCGATTATGTCCTTGGGACAAATGCCTAGAAGTTGGATGACAGTAAGTCCTATTAAAGAACTCTTCGCTCTCCCGTCATTTGGTTGTGCTTCCTTTATCACATATTTGTGTGTGACAGGCGCTGCCTCTGCTTTGATTTGAACCCGTCTGGCCTGTGGTCTAGCTGTTGAGCTCAAAGTAGCATTTCAGTATCTCATGAAACAAAACCTTCTCTCTTTGCTCTTCTTTTCTGAATATTTCTTTATTTTTTTTTTGCCTATTTAGTTTTCCAGATAACTCTGAAATCATGTTGCTGTAGTCCAAAGAATTCCTTTTGGGAGATTGTGTCAATTATTGAGAATCTCTAAGTCAATTTGTGGAGAATCAGGTTTTAAAAATCCATGTTTTGGGCTTCCCTGGTGGCGCAGTGGTTGAGAATCTGCCTGCCAATGCAGGGGACACGGGTTCGAGCCCTGGTCTGGGAAGATCCCACGTGCCGCGGAGCAGCTGGGTCCGTGAGCCACAATTACTGAGCCTGCGTGTCTGGAGCTTGTGCTCTGCAACAAGAGAGGCCGCGACAGTGAGAAGCCCATGCACCGCGATGAAGAGTGGCCCCCACTTGCCACAACTACAGAAAGCCCTCGCACAGAAACGAAGACCCAACACAGCCATAAATAAATAAATAAATACTTTAAAAAAAATCTATTAAAAAAAAAAATCCATGTTTTTCTCCCCATCCAGGAGTAGCATGTATCTTAACATGTGTTTGACGCTCCCCTCCCAGTAAAGTCTTGTAGTTTTCTTGGTGTAGGTCACTCACATTTTTAAAAAAAAATTATTTATTTATTTATTTATTTATTGGCTGTGTTGGGTCTTTTTTTCTTTTTTTTTAAAATTTATTTATTTATTTATATTTATTTTTGGCTGTGTTGGGTCTTCATTTCTGTGCAAGGGCTTTCTCCAGCTACGGCAAGTGGGGGCCACTCTTCATCGCGGTGCGCGGGCCTCTCATCATCGCAGCCTCTCTTGTTGCAGAGCACAGGCTCCAGATGCGCAGGCTCAGTAGTTGTGGCTCACGGGCTTAGTCACTCCGCGGCATGTGGATCTTCCCAGACCAGGGCTCGAACCCGTGTGCCCTGCATCGGCAGGCAGATTCTTAACCACTGTGCCACCAGGGAAGCCCCTGCGTTGGGTCTTTGTTGCTGCGTGTGGGGTTTCTCTAGTTGTGGCGAGCGGGAGCCTACTCTTCGTTGCGGTGCGCAGGCTTTGGGCGGGGGCTACTCGGCTTCTCGTTGCAGTGGCTTCTCTTGTTGCAGAACATGGGCTGTAGGCGTGCGGGCTTCAGTAGTTGTGGCATGCAGGCTCAGTATTTGTGGCTCGCGGGCTTAGTTGCTCCACGGCATGTGGGATCCTTCTGGACCAGGGCTCGAACCCGTGTCCCCTGCATTGGCAGGTGGATTCTTAACCACTGTGCCACCAGGGAAGTCCCGGTCACTCACATGCTAGTTATTCCTCAGTGGTTTGTGTGTGAGGCCATTGCGATTGAGGAGTTTTGTTTCATTAGATTTCCGACTGGCCACGTTTGGTCCCACTCCGGCTTTGGGGAATCTGTGCTCTTGTCGTGCTCCCGGGCTTGGCCCCTGCAGGCCACTCTGAGGGGACTTGCTCTGGTCTCTGTTTGCTGATTGATGGTGAGCTTGTAGCCAAGTTTTGTTTTTTTTTCCAGCCCAGATTTCTCAGCACTGTGATGACAATATCTAAAGGTTGCTTTTCCATGCCTGTTGTTGCTTTTCTATAATTGCTCTTGTGCTGTACTTTTCTCTTAAGGCTTTGTTCTACTTTCTGTCCTCTGTGGAAGTCGGGAGTGGAGGGTGAGACTTGCAAACCTGCAGGAAGGGGTTCAAGGTGATGTTCCTGACCAGCGGCCCGCACAACTTGAGTGGGTGTCAGAATCACCTGCAGGGGTTCCCTCAATCCTGGTGCTGGGCCCACCCTCCGAGGGCCGGTGGGTGGGGCCCAGAGTTCACACCTGCTGCCGGTCCTGGGATGGTGCTTTGAGAAACTCTACTCTCGACCAAGTTCCTGGGAGTTTTATCATTGTCTTCCAGAAATAGTTATTTTATCTATTCCTTCCCTTATGTCTTATTCACATTCTGTTATGTTAGCCAGAACTCTTGAAGGAAGATTAAATGAGATTTATGGTAGTAATTCTTATTTTATTATCTGATTTAAAAGGAAATCCTTCATGATACATGTGGGTTTGTTGGTACTCTTGAGAGTGGATTTTGTGCGTAGAAAATTTTTAATTTCTAAAAATCATCATTCAGTTTATTAACGTGACAAATCCAAAAATATAATTCTTTTAAAGAAATTTTAGATTCAATTTGTGACAACATAGATGGATCTTGAAGGCATTATGCTAAGTGAAATGAGTCAGACAGAGATAGACAAATACTGTACTTATATGTGGAATCTAAAAGAAACACATCCCACCAAACTCATAGGAAAGGAGGTCAGATTTGTGGTTCCCAGAGTGGGGATAGAGGGTGGGGGAGGAGGAACTGGAGGAAAATGGTCAGAAGGTACAAACATACAATTACGAGATACATAAGCCCTGGGGATGTGATGTGTGGCATGGTGACCGTAGCTCACACTGGATATGATCTACAAGAAAGCTGCGGAGACCGTAGATCCTAGGAGTTCTCATCACAAGGAGGAATTTTTTTTCTTTTTTTTCATTGTATCTACATGAGATAATGGATGTTAACTAAGCCTATTGCGGTAATAATTTCACAATATATGTAAATCAAACCACCGTGCTGTATGCCTTAAACTTTTTTTTTTTAATAATGTGAGTTTTATTTTTGTTTTTGTTTTTTTAAATTATTATTTATTTATTTTTGGCTGTGTTGGGTCTTCGTTTCTGTGCGAGGGCTTTCTCTAGTTGCAGCAAGCGGGGGCCACTCTTCATCGCGGTGCGCGGGCCTCTCACTATCGCGGCCTCTCTTGTTGCGGAGCACAGGCTCCAGACGCGCAGGCTCAGTAGTTGTGGCTCACGGGCCTAGTTGCTCTGCGGCATGTGGGATCCTCCCAGACCAGGGCTCGAACCCGCGTCCTCTGCATCGGCAGGCAGATTCTCAACCACTGCGCCACCAGGGAAGCCCGCCTTAAACTTTTATAGTGACGTATGTCAGTTATTTCTCAATAAAACTGGAAAAAATATTAACTTTTTTTAGATTCAGCTTATGAAAAATTATATTTATACATTTTGCAATTTTTAACAATCACTTTCAAGGAGACTCTAAGCAGGGTTTTTATTCCATTTCATAAGCTTAATGTAAAACATTTAATATTTCATTTATACATTTATTGTAACTGGACTTTCCTAAGTACTTAAGTTCTGTATATCCAGCTAATTAGAGTGTAAATATGGTGATTCATACGTTTGCTTAAATGTTCCAATACTTTTTACAAACTTATGAAGTTTTCAACTTAAAATCGCACGTCTAAATCAATTTTTCCATTACATTTAAAAATTAGAATCACAGGGCTAATGTGATGCTAAACGCAGGCCTGGTTAGCGTGTTAATGTGTTCTGATAAATTCTTTTAATCCTAACACCGTAATATTAACACAGAAGGTTTGATTTTCATAAACATTTCTGTATTTAATTATGATTCTTCCTAGGAGTTTAATATTGCTGATCCACTAAGGAAACTGTCATCTCAGAACAAATGAAACTGAATTTCCTTTATATTGATTTTTCATGTGGTGGATTACATTAATAATTATTCTACTATTGAATTATTCTTACATTCCTATGAGAACTCAGTTGGCCATTATAAACTCTTAAAATATGTACCTTTGAATTTGATTTACTCTAAATTTTATTTAAAATTTGTGTTCATAATTGAGATGTGTATAAATTTTTCTTGCCCTTTTCCAGTCTTTTAAAAATTTTTTATTATTTTTTAAATTGAGGTATAATTGATTTACAATGTTGTGTTAGTTTCAGGTGTACAGCAAAGTGATTCAGTTATACATACATATATATCTATTTTTATCAGAATCTTTTCCCTTATAGGTTATTGCAAAATATTGAGTATAGTTCCCTGTGCTAAACCATAGGTCTTTGTTGGCTGTTTTATATATAGTAGTGCGTATATGTTAATCCCAAACTTCTAATTTATCCTTCCCCTACCTTTCCCCTTTGGTAACCATAGGTTTGTTTTCTATGTCTGTGGGCCTATTTCTGTTTTGTATATAAGTTCATTTGTATCATTTTTTTAGATTCCACATATAAGCAATATCATATGATATTTGTATTTCTCTGGTTTACTTCACTTAGTATGATAATCTCTAGGTCCATCCATGTTGCTGCAAATGGAATTATTTCATTCTTTTTTTATAGCTGAGTAATATTCCATTGTATAAATATACCACATCTTCTTTATCCACTCATCTGTCCATGGACTCTTAGGTTGCCTTCATGTCTTGGCTATTGTAAATAATGCTGCTGTGAACACTGGGGTGTATGTATCTTTGAATTATGGTTCTAGTCTTTTTTTTTTTTTTTTTAACATCTTTATTGGATGGTTCCAGTCTTGATATCAAGATTATACCAGCATCATAAAATGAGTTGGGAGCTTTTCTTGTATTTTTATTCTCTGAAACAGTTTGTATAACATAGAATTTTCTGTTCTCTGAATGTTTGTAAGAACACACTTGTAAAATTGTCTGGATCTGATATTCTGGCAGAGGAAAACTGAATCCAAATTAATTCTTGTAAATGGTCCAAGATTCTGGTCCCCTGCCTGCCCACCTGCACAGTCATCTCCCCTTGCGTGCAGGCAGATCTTGTGGGTATGACGAGATATCACTCCTGTGGTTAGTCTATGAATCAGTTGACTCTGAGTTAACCAAAAGGGAGATTATTTGGGTGGAACTGACCTTATCAGGTGACCCCTTTAAAGGGACTGGGCTCTTCCTATAGTCAGAGAGTTTAGAAATGTGAGAGGGACTGTTGAGGGCCCAGGTGGCAAGGATCTGAGAGTGGCCTCCAGGGGCTAAGAGAAGTCCCCGGCTGACAGCAAGGCAAGGGGACTCCATTCCTACTGCAAGGAAGTGAGCTCTGCAGACAACCTGAAGGGGCTGGAAAGCATCGCTTTCCCTAGCTTAGCTTCCAGACGAGGATGCAGCTGGCTGTTCCCTTGATTTCAGCCTTGTGAGGCCTGCAGCAGAGAATTTAGCCACGATGTGCCCTGACTTCTGGCCTACAGAACTGTGAGCGAATAAATGGGTGCTATTTCAAGTCACTAAATTTGTGGTAAGTTTCTACAGAATAGAAAACTAATACAATTGTTCATGGTTTATTCAGGTTTTCTACTTCTTCTGTCACTTTGGGTAATTTGCTTTTCAAGAGGATATATCCATTTCCTCAAAGTTTTAGCATCTATTGGCATAAAACTGTTAGTAATATTCTCTTGTGATGCTAAGCACCTCTCCTGTCTGTAGTCGTGTCCCCTGTACTTTTATACATTCCTGTGCATGCGTGTACACATGTATGCACACACAAATGTATGAGTGTACATGTGTGCATGCATGCATATACCATGTGTATTTGTATATGTATCTTTTGTATGCATGTGTACATTCTCTTTTTCTTGATTATTCTTGCCAGAAGCTAGTTCATTTGATTAAACTTTCAAAGATTCAGCTTTTTATTATTTCTCTGTTTTCTATTTTCACCATGTCTACTCTTTATTATTTCCATTTTTCTACTTTCTCTAAATTTACCCTGCTATTCTTTTATAAGATCCTTGAGACATAGCAATACTTGGTTTATTTATTTTTAATCTTTAAAAAAATAAAATCAGTTAAGTTTATAAATTTCCCCTAAGGCATCACTTTGACTGAACCTCACACATATGATATGTAGTATTTTTGTTGCTGATGAGTTCTAAATATTTGGTAATGTCTTTAATTAATGAGTTATTTAGTTGTGCATTTTGAAGGTTTCTATAATGCAAGTTTTTTAAAATGTGTTTTTATAGTAGTATTCTTATTTAATTGGAGAAGTACAATAATATATGTTACTAAGTTTTTGAAATTTGCTGAGGCTTCTTTTGTGATGTAGGATATTTTCAAAGCTATTCCCATGTACTCCTAAAAATATATATTTTCTATTTGTTAGGAACACATTTTGTTAGAAAAATAGACAGATTATAGATGATAGATAGATGATAGGTAGGTAGATAAAGGTAATATATGAAAGATATAGAAGATTAGAACAATAAAATGGATCAAGGTGCTAATTCTGTTTTAATCTTTTTCAGCCTTACTAAATTTTGGTGTTTAGTCTTTCAGGTTCTGATGGGAGCTTTGTTAGGATCTTCCACTATGTTGGAGGAGTTCTCATTCTTTATCTGTTTTGAGTTTATGAGGTTGGGTGCATAAAAATTAATGATGATCATATTCCTTGGTGTAAGTTTGCTTTCAATATTATGCATTATATCTCTCTTTAGCCTTAGGATTGTGTTTTGCTTTAAATTATATTTTGTCTTTAGTATTATATACCAACTTCCTTTTCTGTAGCATTTACTTAGTATATTCTTTTTAAAAATCTGTTTATTTTCAACATCTCTGTATTTTTTTCAGGTATGTCTTTTGTAGGTAGCAACTTTTTGAAAGCTGGACTTTCAGAAGCTCCAATCTAATCATGTATGATTTAATAGGAAATTAAAATTCATTTATATTTCTTATTATTACTTGTGTGTTTGGACTTAAGCCTAATATCTTATTTTGTTTTTTCTCTTTATATTCTTTCTTTGTTTTGGGGGAGTCTTTTTCTGACTTTTGTAGTGTGACAAAATATTCTCTATTACCTGTTTCCTACATACCTTTTTCACCTCTGATGGTTTTGAAATAGACTGTATTTCTATCCATTTACTGGATATCCTTAACATTTTAAACATATATTCGTAACTATACATTTGTCTAACACAGAGGACAGAAAATTATAGCCCATCTGTCTGGCAACCTGTGCTTATAAATAAAGTTTTATTGGAACACAGCCTTGTCCATTCATTTACATATTATCTGCTTTTATGCTACAATGATAGAGTTGAGTGGTTGTGACAGAGGTTCTATGACTCACAAAGCCTAAATATTTACTAATGGCCCTTCTCAGAAAATGTTTGCCAACCTCTGGCCTAATACAATGAAGAGTAATTTAGCCTCTGTAACATAATTTGATGCAACTACACATGGAACAACCCCTTCTGTAAATATTTTTATTATTGCCTAGGTTGTTAGTTTTGCATGTAGAAAATAATGAAAAATTGGACATCATAATTTTAAAAATCAATGATTAATTAAATTTAACTATTTAAAAAATTTCTGTGCCTACCTTTGCTCTTGTATACTGTGCTTTCCCTTTAGGTTCAGTTCCCATGTTTTACTGAAGATCTGGGGTGATGACTTATTTTATCTCTGAAAATATGTTTATTTTGCCCTCACTCTTCATTAACAGTTTAGCTGGATATAAAGTTCTAAGATGTCAATTATTTTCCTGCTGCTTTTTTGGAGGTATTACTTAATTGTCTTCTAGCATATTTTTTTTTTTTTTGCTGAGGTGAAGTTTTCTCTCCTTTTAATTATCCTTTTTTCCCCTAGATATTTCATCTTTTCTTTTTGGTAGCCTTTAATACTTTCTTTTTATCCTTGATATTCTGCAGTTCCTCACACCATTTCTAGTTGGATGTATTTTATTTATGTGATTGGTACCTTGTAATGCACTTTAAATTTGAGAAAGCAAGTCTTTAATTCTGGAAATTTCTCATCTGTTATCTCTTCAAATGTTGCTTCTTCACCATGTTCCCTCTATTCTCTTTTTCTGGAACCTACATTTGATGTGTGTTAGATATATGATCTAACCTCCATATCGCTTAATTTGTCTTTCATTTTTTTCTTTGTCTTTCCAATGTCTGTGAGTGATTCCTTAGTACTATTTCCTAAACCATTAATACACTCCAACTCTGTCTCCAGCCTAGAGTATGATTATTATTATTGATATTATTTTAATAACTATTTGTTTATTTCCAAAACTTCTAGCTAGTTTTTAGAATATCTACCTGTTTCTGCCTATTTTTGTTTCATAATTTGTTGATTTCATCTGAACAAAATTAATCTTCCAATAGTTGATTTTAGTAGTTGAATATCACTCTTAGTATTGGATTTTCTAATGTGCTATGGAATTTTGGTTTGTATAGATTTTCTTGTTGCCCTTCTTTTCTTCTCCCCTGACCATTTTATCTTATTTTTTACCCCAGCTGCATCTCAAATTTTATTCCTTGCTGCTCTGTGTTTAGAGTAGGGGGACAACAATCCTTTTTCACCAAGCATCCAGGATCCATTTTAAAGGTAGAGCCAACAGGATTGTTAGTGAATTGGATGTGGAGTGTAAGAGAGAGAGGAGTCAGGTATGAAGCCTTGGTTTTGGCTTATGAAACACTTGACTAGTGCTATTCACAGAGAGGGGGGAATACTGGGGAAGGAGCAAGATTGGGAGAAAGAATAAAAAGTTCTTTAGTCACCGTCGTGTAACAACTCTGAACTTAAAAAATACATGTTTTAATATTTACATTAAAGTTTTAAAAAGAATTCTTTAGTTTTATTAATGTTTGATATGCTTTTTTTGCTATCCAAGTGAAAATGTTAAAAAAGGCAGTTGGATGGATATATGAGCCCAAAGTTCCAGACTTGAGTTAAAGATATAAATTGGGAGTAGTAAGCATACGGTGGTATTCAAAGCTATTGTGCAGATCCTATATGGTGTGAGCCTTGAGGCCTCCAATTTTTCAGTCTGTTAGAGGAGGCAAAGCTTGCAAAGAAGACCTAGAAGGGACTCCCAGGATGTTAAGAGGAAAATGAGAGAATTGACCAATGGGCAAGAGAAGAAACCATTTATAGAAGGAGACTTAACCATTGCAACTGGCAAGAAGCCTTGACAAAACATTTCAGTGGAATGGTGCGGGTGAGAACATAGTTGGACAAAGCTAAAGAGAGGCGGAAAGGTAAGGCAGTGGGGAGACCAAGGATTGACACTTTCAATGAGCTTTGGAGCGAAGGGAGCAGAGAAATGTGCTGGGGTTGGAGGCAGATATGGAATTTTCTGTTTTGTTTTAAGGTGGGAGACATTGGGCTATGTTCTTATGCTAACGGAGTCCTCTGAACCCTCTATTCACTTTCCCCACTGTTCGTTCCCGTGTTCTCCTGTGGTAAAGTGAGGGATAGGCCATGTGGCATCTGTTCAGAAGTCCCTCAAGTTCCATTCTACTCCTGCTCCTGCTATCACCACCTCTCATGAGGCAGCTTGGAGTGCAGCTGGGGTTGCTTGGGGACATGGTTCAGGCTTGGACTCAATTCAAGGACAGATTCAAGGCCAGGCCAGGGACCAGAGACCAAGTGTCCTCTCGGGGTGACGCCTGGAGGGATGGTTATGCCGGTAAAAGCCATTCCTAACATTGCTGGCGAGGACGTCTGAATTCAGTTCCTGGCCTCCCCTGCCTAGTACGTCCCCCATCCTGTACCAGCCCTGTGCTTGGACAGCGGGGGACACAGGCACGAAGGTGTCACTGCTCTTGGAAGACAGGACATGGGTGGTGGGAGGGGCGTGCCCTCTTCTCAACTCCATGCGGAAGCCCTTACTTCCCCCTTGTCTTTGTTCCTGCCAGGATCCTCGCCACAGCTGGCACTGACTTTGACCTGCGAACCCTGCGGGCTGTGCGTGTGCTGAGGCCCCTGAAGCTGGTGTCTGGGATTCCAAGTGAGTCTGGCAAAAGCAATCAGGCCCAGCCTACCTGGACACTGACCTGTCTCCCAACCCCTGTCATGGCCAGTTAGGCCCTAACAGTGGGCCCTTTGGTGACTCTGAGCTTGCTGCCCTTGACCCCGGGGAACCAGGCACGAAGAAGGGAGGAGCGGCCCTTCTCTAGTCTCTCCCAACTCCGTGAAAACCCAGAGGGTAACTTGGCTTCCCTACGTGGAAGCTTTGATCCTCCTCCTCTGCTGTATTTCCAGCTCTTTGCTTCTTTTTCTGGGGTTAAAGGGCAGGTGAGAGATCGACCAAGGCGGTGGGGCAGGATGCCTGAGAACATATTCAGAGGCTGCAAAGGGCCACCTGTCTTGGCTCAGGCTGGGCAGGGCTGTTGGGGCCTGTGGCCTGGTTAAGGCGTGCTCCGGGACTGGGCTGCTCAAGAGGCCACGCGAGGGCAGGGGGTGGCCAGGCTGCCTTGAGAGCCGGTGACCGCCTGTGCCCGTGTTCCTCCAAGCCAGTGGAAGTTTGGGTTTCCCTCAGGGCCTGGGTGGCAGGGCCCTGAGGCTGTGTCGCCCGAGCCCACTGCAGGGAAGACCCCTGGTTGGCTCCGTGTTCTGCCCTAAGAGCCTGCCAGGCAAAGGCTCAGGCCTGTACCCAGGAGCTGGGGTGAAGCTGGAAGTGGGGATAGTGGGGTTCAGCCTCTTCTGCCCAGTTCCTCTGGTCTGGACATACTCATGCCCTGCGGTCAGTGGTAAAACACTCCCTAGGAGTAGGCCCCCTGCTTTACTTTCCCTGAGGGGTGGGTCTGTCAGGAACCCCTGCTCTTAGTTCCCAGGATCCCCTGTTTAGTTCCCAGGATCCCTTGCTTGTCCCTCCCAGGATCTCCTGCTCATCCCTCCCAGGATCCCCTGCTCTTCCCTCCCAGTATCCCCTGCTCTTAGTTCCCAGGATTCTCTGCTTTTCCCTCCCAGGATCCCTTGCTTTTCCCTCCCAGGATCCCCTGCACTTTGTTGCCAGGAACTCCTGCTTTTCCCTCCCAGGATCCCCTGTTCTTCCCTCCCAGGATCTCCTGGTCTTAGTTCCCAGGATTTCCTGTTCTTCTCTCCCAGCACCCCCGGCTTAGTTCCCAGCATTCCCTGTTCTTCCCTCCCTTGATCCCCCGCTCTTAGTTCCCAGGATCCCTTGCTTTTCTCTCCCAGAATCCCTTGCTTTTCTCTGTCAGGATCCCCTGCTCTTCCCTCCCAGCATCCCCTGCTCTTAGTTCCCAGGATCCCCTGCTTTCCCCTCCCATGATCCCCTGCTCTCAGCTCCCAGGATTCCCTCATCTTTCCTCTCAGGACTCTCTGCTGTTGCTCCACCCTGAGCCCTCCATGGACTCAGAGATCTCACCAGAACTTCATACTGACACCCCCACACGCTCCTCCTCCCTTGAACTGGGACGGTGCTCAGTCCACTCCCCCCTGCCCCGAGACCCTATGCTTTGTCCTCCTCCCCAAGGACTCTCAGCTCTGCCCCATGCAGGCACTCCCTGCTCTGTCCTCCGTCCCTCAAGACTTCTTGCTTCCCCACCACTCCCTGCTCTGTCCCCCACTTTGAGGGCCCAGCTCTGTCCTTTGGCCTCATGAGTACTCATTGCTCGACACCTTGCCCAGCACTCAGCCCTGCCCGCCCAGGCTCTTGCTGTTCTGTCCACGCCCCCAGCCCACTGCCCGCTCTGCCCACTGTGCTCTCTGACCTGCCTGCTTTGCCTGCTCTGGCCCCAGGTCTGCAGGTGGTGCTCAAGTCCATCATGAAGGCCATGGTTCCGCTCCTACAGATTGGGCTGCTTCTCTTCTTCGCCATCCTCATGTTTGCCATCATTGGCCTCGAGTTCTACATGGGCAAATTCCACAAGGCCTGTTTCCCCAACAGTACAGGTGAGGCCTGGCAGCGCTCCTCAGACCCAGATGAGGACCACAGACTCATTCATCCTGGAGAGATGCAGTGTTCTGGGCCCTGGCGGGGGGGTGCCCTCTAGATGCCAGACAAAGGAGGTGGACCCAGACAAGATAAACACAAACACATAAAATAATTACAGATTGTAGTAACTTCTAGGAGGGAAACAAGAAAGGTATTTGCAGTAGAGTAATTTGGGGGCCTGCTCCACAGAGAGTGGCCCGGGGAGGCCTCTCTGCCAAGGTGACAACTGGACAGCGATCTGAGTGCCGTGAGAGGGGGCCTGTGTGGTCGCCTGCCAGAAGCTCCAGTTACGAGGAACAGTAAGAGTGAAAGGCTGGAGTGGGAAGCAGTGGGTGCAGAGGGGGTCCTGTGGGTTCAGGCCGTGCTAGGACTCTGAGTCCAGGAGAGATGGTGGCTGGGGCCAGGCTGTTTGGCAGTTAGAACGGGTCAGGTTCTGGGTCTATTTTGCATTGAGGCCTGCTGAGCCAACTGGGTTTTCTGCGCAATTGTATGTGGAGTAAGAGAAAGGGAAGAGTTAAGGGTGACACTAAGGTTTGTGTCTTTTTTTTTTTTTTTTTTGGCCGCGTTGGGTCTTCGTTGCTGTGCGTGGGCTTTCTCTAGATGCAGCAAGCAGGGGCTACTCTTCGTTGCGGTGCGGGGGCTTCTCATTGCGGTGGCTTCTCTTGTTGTGGAGCATGGGCTCTAGGCGTGCGGGCTTCATTAGTTGCAGCATGCAGGCTCCGTAGTTGTGGCTCACAGGCTGTAGAGCACAGGCTCAGTAGTTGTGGTGCACGGGCTTAGTTGCTCTGTGGCATGTGGGATCTTCCTGGACCAGGGCTCAAACCCGTGTCCCCTGAATTGGCAGGTGGATTCTTCACCACTGCGCCACCAGGGAAGTCCAGGGTTTGTGTCTTGAGCTACAAACACGTTAAAGGAGAAAATCTGTATGATCATCTCAATAAATGCAGAAAAAGTTTTTATTAAAGTTTAAATCATGCATAATTTAAAAAACCTCTTATCAAACTGGAAATAAGGGGAATTTTCTTAAACTCCCTAAAATTCCCTGCAAACATCATACTTTGTCATAGGTTTTGTGAGCTTTCCCTTTAAGGTCAAGAACACGATAAAGGCACACATGGTCACTTCTGGTCCATGTAGCCTTGGTGGTCGTGGCCAGTAACGTGAGGCAAGAAAAAGAACTCTATCAAGAATGTGAAAGGAGGAAATAAAACTGTCATTATTTACAGAGAATATGATTATCTACAAATAGAAAAGCAATGACTTCCTAGTCTTCTTTATGAGCATTTATTAAGATATTTTAAGATGAATGAGGCCTCAGCATGTTTACATAGTGATGGGCAGGTTCTAGTGGGGAAGGAGAGGTCGACCAGCAGTTCCTGAGAGGGTGGGTCTGAGGGTGGGTGGGGGCAGACCGTAGGCACGGGGACAGAGCCGGCGCAGGCGCAGGAGCGGCAGGAAGCGGAGTTTCCCTCGGTGCCTGACTCCTGTCCCACTGTGGTGAGGTCTCTGGGGCCCACAGTCCCAGCAGTGGGCGGAGAACTTGGTGTCTCTGAGCTCAGCCTCGCTCCCTTCTTCTCCTCGCAGACGCAGAGCCGGTGGGCGACTTCCCCTGTGGCAAGGAGGCCCCAGCCCGGCTGTGCGAGGGTGACACCGAGTGCCGGGAGTACTGGCCGGGACCCAACTTCGGCATCACCAACTTCGACAACATCCTGTTCGCCGTCCTGACGGTGTTCCAGTGCATCACTATGGAGGGCTGGACCGACATCCTCTACAACGTGAGTTCTGTCTTGGCCCTAAAGCTGCTGGGGCCCCGCTGACGCGGAGCTTCTGTTCGGCCCCAGGCTCCCTCCTCGCCCCACAGGATGGAACACAGGCTCCTTCAGGCGGCTCCGCCTCGGGGCCACTGACCTGGGTCCTGGGGTCTCCGGGACAGCTTTTCTTGTGAACGTAAAGCTGAGGGCCAGGAGGTCAGAAAAGAAAGTTCCAGAGAAGGTGCTCTTGCTGCCGCTGCTGACGACGGCCCACTGCGTGAAGAGCTCTGCCCCTGTGAACTCGTGGACGTGTCTCGAGAGCCCCGCGTGCAGACGATGGGAGTGAGGCCTGGAGAAGCTGGGCAGCTGGCCCTTGGCCCGAGGCAGCAGGTGGCTGCCTGGTGAACAGGGGAGGCGCAGGGCTGAGCGCAGGGAGGCGTCCCTGATTGCGCCAGGGTCCTGGGGGCGGGAACGGGCGTCGTGTACCTTTGTGTCCTTCCCACTAAGTCTACCTGGTTCTCTTTCCTCCAGTGTTCCCTGTCGTTAGGATCCAGCCCGTCCCAGCAGTGCAGGGCAGTCTGGGGGTTGGTGCCTGTGACAGAAGTTGGGTATAAGGCCCTCGGGGGCTTCCTGGTGACCCGTCTCACTCCCGCCTCCCCTCCACCTGCGGCTCTTCTTGGGGGACCTGCCATCGACTCCTGGGCGGACCTCTCTCTCTTTTTTTATGTGATGACCCCCTCACCCCTACAGAGCTTCCTTCTACCCCCTAGAGTCCTGTGAGCTGTGGGCATGAAAGCAATTAAGTTAGTGGAAGTGGAGAAAGAAGGTGCACTTGAAACAGGAATTGGGGAGGCCTGGCTGTCGGACTGCCGTGTTTTGGTAGCTAGGGGGTGTGTTGTGCTCGGGAGCTGTGGAGGGGGTGTCCTAGAGTGTGAGGTACTTCACCTTGAACCTGTCACTTGTGCACTGAGGGTGGGGCTCGGGCCACCAGCCCCTGGAGCAGCCACATGCTTCTGGCATGAAGGTGGGCAGGAGGAAGGGGACAGCCTGGGGCCCTCTGCTCTGCGCCCCTGTGGGTCTCAGGGCTGGGAATCCAGCAGGCGCTCGGTAAGTGCTGGCTGAGCAGGCAGATGGCAGAGGGCGAGTTAAGGAAAAGCCAGCCTGAGGTCCACTGAGCCAGAGCCCTCCTTGGAGCGGGAGTTGTGTCTGGTGACAGTCTCGGTTTGATCGAGGAAAAGAGGAATGGAGACAAGGGCGGTGATGAGGAGCTTGGCTGTTCTCTCCCTACAGCCGATCCAGGAACAATTTCCACAAAGACGAACCCTAAAAATAGCTGGAGCTGGCCACGTCCCTGCCAGTGCCACCCGAGCGGGGCACCGCGTGAGCAGCTCTCCACAGCCCTTCGTGCCATGGGGCTTGGCCAGGTGACTCAGCCTGGTGGGCCTGTGCCCCCAGGGGAGGGGTGGGCAGGAGCCAGACCTCGGGGCAGGAGGTGCCGGTCAGGAAGGGCCACAGAGGCTCACCCGACACATATTTCCAGGGGACCCACTGGGTGCAGATGCCGCAGGCACAGTGGTGGCAGGAGGCCTTCAGTAAATAAGGGCCTGGTAATGGCAAGCTGCTGTGAAGAAAACAAAGGAGGATGAGGGGCAGGGGCGACAAGTCAGGGGGCGCTGGGAAAGCAAGACCTGGTGGGGTCTGGAAGCCAGACGGGCAGACGCAATGGGACGGTGCCGCGGAGTCTGGCGGCGGGGCACCGGGACGCGGTGACGGGCAACGCAGTGACGGGCGTGGGTCGTGAGGCTGGTGCCCAGAGCCGCTGGCCAAGAACTGTTGGATCCGTCCTCCACACTGAGGGATAACAGGGTCGGTTGCGGGAGATCAGACAGGACTTTGGAAGAGGATTCTTTGGAGGGCGAGCCTGCCACTCCCCCAGCCCAGTGAGAGGGGCGTTCGTGGTCCCCAGACATATGCTCCTTGATGGAGCCCGAGCGACGTGCCTTCAAGGGCCGGAGCCATAGGCCTGCCGCAGCGGGGCTGATGGGGGGCGGTGAGCCCCTCTGCAGTCTGGGGAGAAGCCAGGGCCCTTTTAAATCCTGGCTGGAGGGAATGAGTGGGGTCTGGAGAGAGACCCAGAGACCGACTGCTAAAACACTGGCAGTGGTGGGCGGGTGGGTCCTCAGCCTGGAGGAGAGATGGTCTGCCTGGGTTTTGAAAAGTGTGGTCAGATGGGGTCCTGGAAGAGCACACAGCAGTGCCGCCAGGTCTGGGAGGTGGGTTATCTTGGGACAGTGAGCCCCGTGTGAGGAAGGGCTTGCCCCTCCCCCCGCCCCTGGCTTCGATAGCGCTGGGGTCAGTGACCCAGGAAGGAGGAAGGGTGTGCGGCGTTGGGAGCAGAGAGGGGCCACACCGTCCTCTCCCCTTGAGAACAGCCAGCTGTGCGGGCCAGCTGAGGAGAGAAGATCTTCTCAGTGTGAAGCACGTCAGCGGGGACGGGACACTTAATTGTGTTTTATACTTGAGGTGGTTGTAGAATTTTCTATTGCCCAGAGTTATCAGAACAGTCACAGGACTTATCCACATTTTCGTCCCGGGCTATGTCTACGTTCAGAGTGTCGACTTAAAAAAACGCACAATGTGAGAGTTGCGAGTGAAGTTTATTTGGGGCAAAATGAGGACTGCAGCCCGGGAGATAGCGTCCCAGATCGCTCTGAGAAACCGCTCCACAGAGGCGGGGGGGAGGTCAGTATAGATGTGATTTGGGTGAAGGGGGAGTACATGCAATCACGCACACATTTTTTACAGAAGGTTTCTGCTAGTCTCGTTCAGGTCACTACCAGTCATGCGGAGCAGGCGTCGCCATGAAGGATTTTAGTGCTTGTCTAGATATGAGGAGATACAAGAATTGGGCTCATAAAATTGTCTCCTGAAAATATCCATCTATCGGAAGACCTGTTCTGCCAGTTTTACCCAGAGCCCAGAGGGCCTCAGTTCAGCTCTCCACCTGAACTCCTTTCAGGGGGTGTTGAAAGTCAACAGCTGCAGCAGCACATGACTGAATCCTTGTACAGGTAGATGGCAAGTGCCAATGGTGAGTGCCAATTTGTACTTGACAAGAGGAACCGTAGGAGGTAAATAATGTGGGTTTATGGTCACATACATGTGGTTCTGCATCTGTTCATTGCACTAGTTTCGTAAAGATCTGAGGAAGGCGCGTTCAGATACGTAGGTGCAAAGGCTCCATTTTGAAGTTAGTGCAGACACAACCTGCTCGTTGGTTGGATGTGATATTTAATGTGAAAGAAAGAAGAATCAAAGATCGTGTGACTGGAGCCGTTGGGAAAGGCGGTGCCTTTTATTGAGAAGGGGAGAATGGGGAGCAGGGTAGCTGGATTTTTGTTTTAGCGGAGCGTCATGGTGGAAACTGAGAACTCTGCTTTGGCCCTGGAAAGCTGTAGACAACTGTTTCATCCAAGTGGAGATGCTGAGAATACAGTTGGGTGTATGAGAGGGGGTTCGGGGGGCCAGCAGGGCCGAGGGCGCAAGTTTGAAGTCATGGATGATGCTCAAAGTTATGGGAGAGGATGAGATCGCTGGGGTGTGGATGTGTGGCTGGAGAAGCAAAGAAGGCTACAGACGGAGCCTTGTCTGAACCTTTGGCTGTCACGAGAATTCCAACATTCAGAAACCAAGTAGGAAAGAAGGAGGCAGCAAAAGAGAGCGAGGCGGGGACTTGCGGGGAGTAGGAACAGCAGAGCAAAGAGACTTTCCAGAAAGCGATCGACCAGATCAGCTGTTGCTGAGAGGTCACAGGAGCTGTTGGTAAACTTGACAAGAGCGTTTCGGCAGTGGGGATAGAACCTTGGAATGTATAGGTTAAAGGGAGGAGGTATGGAAGCGAGGACGGCAAGTATAGTCAACTCGTTCAAGGGTTTTCCCTGTGAAGTGGAGCAGGGCAAGAGGAGGTAAGTGCAGGGAGATGTGGGAATTGGCTTTTTTTTTAAATGAAACTTTCTTTTGAGGTAACTGTAGGTTCACATGCAGTTGTAAGAAATAATGCAGAGAGAGCCCTTGTATGCGTTGCCCTTTTCCTGTAACGGTAACGACCTGCAGAACTAGTAGCTACCGGAACCAGGGCAGTGACACTGCTACAGTCGAGGCACAGGACGTTCCATCACAAGGGACGTTGTGCTGCTCTTTTACAGCCACGCCCACTTCTCTCCTGCCTTCACCCCTGGTAGCCACCGGTCTTTTTGCCGCATTGATAATTTTACCATTTCAAGAGTGTTATACAGATGAAACCGTACCCTATGTGACTTTTGGGTATTGGCTATTTTTCACTCAGCATAATACTCTGGAGATGCATCCAGATTGTTCTGTGTGTCAGCAGTTTCTTCCTTTTTGTTGCTGAGTGGTGCTCCAGGTGTGGGTGGACCACAATGTTTAATACTCACCTGTTAATGGACATCTGTCTCATCTCTGTTCAGGGTTATCAGGAATAAAGTTGCTCTCCACACTTGTGGGCAGGTTTTTGTGCAAATGTAAGTTTTCATTTCTCTGGGTTAAATGCTCAAGAGTGCAATTTCTGGGTTCTATAGCCGTTGCGTGTTTAGTTCTTTAAGAAATTAATGCTTTTCCAGAGGCCTGTATTCTTTTGCATCCCCACCAGCAGTGTATGAATAATCTAGTTTTTCTGCATCCTCACTGGTATTTGGTGTTTTTAACTTCAGCCATTCTGACAGTGTGTAGAGATGTATCTCAGTGCACTTCCTAATGGCTGATGATGTTAAGCATCTTTTCACACGTATTTGCCGTTTGTGTATCTTCTTCAGTGAAATATCTCTTCATATCTTTTGCTCATGGTCTGGATTGTTCTTTCACTATAGAGTTTTTATATATTCTAGATATATTCTAGTTCTTTCTCAGATGTGTGGTTTGCAAATGTTTTCTCCTAGTCAGTAGCTTGTCTTTTCATACTCCTCACCTGGTCTGTGAAAGAACCAGCGATTTTAATGTTGATAACATCCAGTTTATCAATTGTTCCTTTTGTGGACTGGGCTTTTGGCATCAAATCTAAGAACTCTTTGCCTAGTCCTAAATCTTAAATATTTTCTCCTATATTTTTTTCTAAAAGTTTTATTATTTTATATGTAAGTCTGTGATCCATCTTGAGTTAATTTTTGTATAAAGTGTGAAGTTTAGGTTGAGGTACGTGTGCTCTCTCTCCCCCGTCCCTCCCTCCCCTTCCCCTCCCCCCTTCCTCCCTTCCTCCCTCCCTCCCTCCCTCTCCTTTTTCTTTCTTTCTTTCTTTCTTTCTTTCTTTCTTTCTTTCTTTCTTTCTTTCTTTCTTTCTTTCTTTCTTTCTTTCTTTTTCTTTCTTTCTTTCTTTCCTTCTTTCTTTCTTTCTTTCTTTCTTTCTTTCTTTCTTTCTTTCTTTTTTTCTTTCTTTTTACTATCTTTGCCTGGTTTTGTTATCAGGGTAACACAAGCTTTATAAAATGAATTGAGAAGTAATTACTCCTCTTCTATTTTTCTAGAAGAGATTGTGCATAAGTGGCGTTAATTATTTTTTAAATGTTTGGTAGAATTCTATAATCTGGGCCTAGAGATTTCTTTTATTTTTATGTTTTCATATAACATTTTTACTTTTATTCACCTACCATGAAATTCACAAAGTGGTGAATGGCTCAGTGCTTTTTGTATGTGCACAGGACTGTGCAACCATTACCATTACTCATTTTTGAAGATTTTCATCAATCAAAAAAGAAACCCTGTACCCATTAGTAGTCACCTCCCATTCCTCCATTCCCAGCCTCTGGCAACCACTAATATATTTCTATCTCTTTATATTCGTCTATTCTAGACATTTCATACAAATGGACTCATAGAATATGTGGGATTTTGTGTTTTTAAGGTCCATCCATGTTGTAGCAAGTATCAGTATTTCATTGCTGTTATTATCAAATATGATTCCATTGTGTGGATATACCATCTTCTGTTTGTATTTCATCGGTTGATGGACGTTTGGGTTGTTTCCATTTTTTTACATTATGAATAATCCTGCTATAAACATTTGTGTACAAATTTTTGTGTGGAATATGTTTTCATTTCTCTTAGGTGTACACCTAGGAGTGGAATTTCTGGGTCATATGGTAACTCCATATTTAACCTTTTGAAGAACTGCCAAACTGGTTTCCAAAGTGGTTGCAACATTTTACATCCCCACCAGGAATGCACAAGTGTTCCAAATTGTCCACATCCTCACCAACACTTGTTGTCTATCTTTTTAATTTTAATCATCCTAGTAAAATTACAATTTAATTTTAATTTTAACCAACCAACCATGGACTGAAGTGGTATTTAATTTTATCTTTGATTTGCATTTCCCTAATGACTTATGATGTAGAGCATCTTTTATATGCTTATTACACCATTTATAGATCTTCTTTGGAGAAATATGTATTCATATCCTTTGCCCATTTAAAAATTGGGTTATTTGTCATTTTATTATTGACCTATAAGATTTCTTTATATATTATGGACACTAGACCCTTACCAGATATTTCAGATGATTTGCAAATATTTTCTCACATTCTGTGTGTTATCATTTCACTTTCCTGATGGTATCATTTGAAGTAAAAAAGATTTTAATTTTGATGAAGTCCATTTTTTTCTGTTTTTCTTTTCACTTTGTACTTTTGGTGTAGTATCTAAGAGTCCATTACCTAATCAAAGTCATGAAAATTTACTCCCATGTTTTCTAGTTTTGGCTGTTATATTTAGGTCTATGATCCATTTTGATTTAATTTTTGTATATGGTGTGAGGTAGGGATCCAATTTCATTCTTTGGCCTGTGGATATCCACTTGTCCCAGCACCATTTGTTGAAAAGACTATCCTTTCCCCATTGAATTGTCTTGGCACCCTTGTTAAAAAAAATCAACTCATCATAAATGTAAGGGTGTATTTCTAGATCATCAATTCTATTTCATTGATCAATGTGTCTATCCTTTTGTAGGGGAAGTTTTAAAATCACAATATCACTTTCCTTAATAGTTATTGGACATTTATCTATTTTGTATTGGGTGAGTTGTAGTAGTTTGTGTTTTTGGAGAAATAGATCCATTTCATCCATGTTGTCAAATGTATAGAGAGTTGTTTGTAGTATTCCTTCATTATCCTTTTGATGTTTGTTGGTTCTGTAGTGAAATCCCCTGTTTCATTATTGATATTGATAAGTGGTGTCTTCTCTCTTTTTTTCTTAGTCAGTATTGCCAGAGGTATGTCAATTTAACTTTTTTCAAAGAACAAACTTTTTCAAAAATTGATTTTTTCTATTGTTTGCATTTTCAACTTTGTTGATTTCTGCTTTTATCTTTACTGTTTACTTTCTTCTACTTGATTTGGGTTTGTTTTGCTCTTCCTTTGCTTGTGGTGGAAGTTTAGATTATTGATTTGAGACTTTCCCTCTTTTGTAATGTATGTATTTAGTGCTATAAATTTCCTTCTTAAAACTACGTTAGCTGTGTCTTTCAAATTTGATATCTTGTATTTTCATTTTCATTCAGTTCAATGTATTTTTTAATTTCCCTTGAGACTTCCTCTTTGATCCATGGATTATTTAGAATTGTTTGTTTACTTTGTTTGGAGAGTTTTCTATTATATTGCTGTTATTTGTCTCTGCTTTGATTCTATTATGGTTAGAGAATACACTAAATTTGAAAAAAATTCAGTTCTTTTAAATTTATTGAGACTTATTTTATGGCTCAGGATATGGTCTATTTTCATATATGTCTTGTGGACACTTGACAAGAATGTGTATATAATGTGTTGTTGTGTAGTATGTGTATAAATGTCAATTATACATCCTGTTGGTTGATGGTGAGCTCTTTTATATCCTTGCTGATTTTCTGTCTAGTTGTCGTATCAATTTTTGAGAGAGAGGTGTTGAAGTTTCCAACTATAATTATGCATTTGTCTGTTTCTCCTTTCAGTTCTGTCAGTTTTTGCTTCACATATGTTATAGCTCATTTGTTAGGCATGTACACATTTAGAATTGCTATGTCTTCTTGATGAATTTACCCTTTTATCATTGTAATGTATCCCCCACTTTTCAAAAGTTCTCTTAATGCCACTTCACTTTTATGAAAGACCTACATTAATACCTATTTCCAGTAACCAAAAGAAATCCATGGAAGATTTATGCTTTTATGAAAAAAGGTGAAAAGAGAAAATAGTGTTCAACATTTGCTTTACAGTGAGCCATTATAAAGGCAGTGAGCACCCCAAGCAGCAAGAGTGGCACTGCCAAGCTCCTTCCCTGGGAACTACACTCAGCATCTCAGCATCATATCGCCATAGCTCTATTGTATTTGTGAGCATCTGTGTTTTATCTTATTTTCTGTATGTGTTAGCTGATGTGTCCTATGGTGACTGTTTCTTTGCTTTATGCCTTTGTGGCTTAGGAAAGGTTTCATAGGAATGCACTGCTTTCAAATAGTGGGGGAAACCTGTATATGTTCCTCTGTGTCTCTAGTGAAATTTTTTTTGTTCTGATGTCTACTTTGTCTGATATTTATTTTCTGATATTAATATAGCCACTACAGTTTTCATTTGATTAATGTTTATATGATACTTCTTTTTCCATATTTCACTTTCAACCTACCTAAACTGTTATATTTGAAGTGAATTTCTTATAGACAAAACATAGGTGGGTCATGTTTTTAAAGTCACTAGCCAATCTTTGTCTTTTAATTGGTGTATTCAGACCATTTACATCTAATGTAATTATTGATATGTTAGAGCTCACATCTGCCATTTTATTTATTTATTTTTTGTTTACTATTTGTTCTGGTTTTTTGTTTCTTTGTTTTCTTTTTCCTACCTTCTTATGTGTTACTTGAACTTTTAAAAAAATTCCATTTTGATTTATCTAGTTGTTTTTGAGTATATCTCTGCTTGGTCTTTTAGTGGTTGCTCTATATCTTATTCCAGTCTACTGGTGTCATAATTGTACCAGCTCAAGTGAAGTATATACACCTTACCTTCTTTATATCTCTTTACCCTCCCCCATTTATAATACAATTATCTTAAACATTTCCTCTACATATGTTTATAACCACATCATAGCGTGTTATAATTTTTGCTTCCACTGTCAAACATAATTTAGGAAACTCAAAAGGACAAATAAAATCTATTTACCCCTATTTTTACTCTTTTCATTGTTCTTTCTTCCTTCCTAATGGTTAACAATTCCTTTTTTAATCATTTCCTTTCTGCTTAGAGACTTTCGTTAGTCATTCTCTTAGGGTAGATCTGCTGGTGACAAATTCTCCCAGTTTCCCTGGTTTTTATTATGAGAATGTCTTGATGTTCCCTTCATCCCTGAAGGATATTTTTGATGGGTGTAGGTGTCTGTTGACAGTTTTTTTTTTCTCTCAGCACCTGAAAAGTATTGTGCCACTTCATTCTGGCCTCCATACTTTATGATGAGAAATCTTTTGAATTGTCTCCCTTTGTAAGTAAGGTGCCCTTTTTCTCTTGCCACTTTCAAGATTTTTAATTTATCTTTAGTTTCCCTTGGTTTGACAATGAAATGTCTTGTGGATTTCATTGAGTTTATTCTGTATGGTATTCACTCAGCTTCTTGAATCTGTAGGTTTATGTCTCTTGCCAAATTTGGGAATTTTTCAGCTATCATTTCTTTGAATACTGTTCAGCCTTCTCTTCTTTCTCCTGTACTCTGCTCCTCTGAAAAATGAATGTCAAATATTTTGTCATAGTTCCCTAGGTTCTTGAGACTCTGCTCTGTTTTTTCTTACTTGTTTGATTTTTGTTTTTTAAGTCTATTTTCTCTCTCTTTTTTAGATTGGATAATTTCTATTATTCTTTTTCACCACTTACTGATTCTTTCCTTCGTTGTCTTTATTCTATTGTTGGGCCCTTCCATTGAGATTTTACTTTTGATTATTGTATTTTTCAGTTCTAAATTTTCCATTTTGTTCTTCTTTGTATCTTTTATTTATTTGATGATACTATTTCTTTGTTGAGACTTTCTATTTTTTCATGTGTTTCAAGTGTGTATACAATTACCCTCTGAAACATTTTTATGGTGGCTGCTTTAAAATCTTTGTCAGATACTTCTATCATCTCTGTCATCTTAGTGTTGGCAATCTATATCAGGCAGGGTTCTCCAGAGAAATAAAACCAATAGGATGTGTGTGTGATGTGTGTGTGTGTGTGAGACAGAGAGAGATTAAGAAAAAAGAGATTTATTATTAGGAATTGACTCCTGTGATTATGGAGGCTGGCAAGTGCAAATCTGCAGTAAATTTAGGCTGGCAGGCTCAAGACCCAGGAGATGCTATGGTGCAGTTTCAGTCTGAAAGCCAGTAGTTGGAGACCCAGTAGTGCCAACGGTACAGATGAAGTCTGAATTCTCTTATAGAGAATTTTCTCTTACTTGGAAGAGGGTCAGTTTGTTGTTCTATTCAGGCCTTCAACTGATTGTACGAGGTCTACCACATTATGGAGGGCAATCTGCTTTACTTTATCAATTAAAATGTTAATTTCATCCAAAAACACACTTGCAGAACCACCCAGAATAATGTTTGGCTAAATATCTGGGCGCCCCATGGCCCAGTCAAGTTGACACATAAAATTAACCATCACAGCATCTATCAATTGTCTTTTTTTGTTCAGTTTGTGCTCCTCCTGGTTCTTGGTATGGCAAATGAATATCAGTTGAAAACTGGACATTTTTGGCATTATGTCCTGGGACCCTGGATCTTATTTAAGCCCTCTGTTCTAGCTGGCTTCCTCTGACCATTCTGTCACTGGAAGCAGGGGTTGCTTCCTTGCTACTGCAAGGTGGGAGTAGAAGGCTGGAAAGTTTCCCCACCTGGCCTCTGTTGACACACTGTGGGAGTCTTTTCCATACTGCTGAGTGGGATGGTAGTTCTGGCTCCCTCTTGCCTCTAGGATACTTACCTGGTTGGGAAGGTTTTGTGTGCCTCGTTTCTGCTCTCCACGTGGTCTCTGCCCACTATGGGGGTGGGGGGTGTGTGGCCTCATTACTGGGTGGTGGTGAAAGCCTGACTTTCTGGCAGCACCTCAGTGGGGAGGGGGTGGCGTGTCTCATTACTGTCACGTGGGGGTGGAAGTCCAGGCTCCCCGTGTGTCTCCACTGATACCACAGAGGTGGGGTGGGATGGGGGCCTCGTCAACCATCTGTCGAGGAGGACGTCCCACCTCCCTGCTTGTCGTTCTCTGACATCTCTGTGGTTTGGGGGTGTGGGGAGGTTGGTTACCTCATTACAGTCTGGGGAGGGTGGTCGCCTAGGCTCCCTCCTGGGTCTTTGCTGGCAGGGATGGAAGTTTCACCACAGTTTTTTCTGCCCTGTTTGGCTGGAGTAGTGCAGTTATTGTCTGCCTTGCAGGGTGGCCCCCTTCCTGGCCCTTTGGTTAGAGAGAGAGTGCTGGCTTTTGTTGGTGTGTTTTTTGTCTGTGTCTCTTGGCATTTCCAGGTTGTAGGCTTTAAAAGCCCCAGGTCTGGGATATATGAGGCAAAAACAAAACAAAAACACAGGGAACTCACCATGGGTCCAGAGGTCCCAGCTGATCTTCTTTCTTTTCTCCACTTTTCAGAGTCTTCTGTGAAATATATATTTGTTCTAGATGTAATGTCCAGGGTGTTAATTGTACTCAGTGGGAGAAATAGGGAAGAGTATGTCCACTCCATCTTCCCAGAAGTGCAAGTCCTTGTTTGTTTTGTCTTGTTTTTTAAGAAGAGAATAGGGTGCTTTGGCTACTGATGGGAACGGTCCATCAGAGGGAAACTGCAGGAGCCAAGTCCTCGAGTAGGTGAGAGGAGCTGAGGCCACGGCAGCACGTCTCTCCTTTTTCCCAGAAGGAGGCAGGTTTTGAGGGTGCCCTTTGGGGAGATTGGCGGCTTTGGTGGTCATCATAGCCCGTAGGTCGGAGTTGCATGTGGGGCTGGCAGAGGTGTGGTCTGGGAACACCGGCAGCATGTAGAGCTGGGGGTCTGAGTGTCTATTCTGGTCAAGGCCCGGGGGTCTCAGCGGCCAGCCTGGAATCAGTGTCCCGGAATCAGAAGCCACAAGCGGCAGGCAGTCCAGGGGGACTCAGGACTTGCAGGGGTAGAGTCCGCAAATCTGCCGAGGCCAGCAGACGCTGGAGGGCAGGAATTCCGACAGCAGCACCTGGAGGTCAGCCCCAGCCTCAGGGCAGTGCCAGGCCGTCTTCCTGCCTCTGTCCTGCTCAGGGCCCTGGCCCTTGGCTTGTGAGCCGCCTCTGAAGAGAGGAGCAGAGGGGCCAGGTGGTCACCTGCCCACAACACCCACCCCTCTTGGTTCACTTCTAGCACCAGACTCGTGGGGAGAAAGAGGCTCTCCACCCCTCTCAGCTGGGTCTACGGGGGGCCCCTGAAAACAGAACAACAGTGGAAATGAATTGGATTCAGAGGGCCTCACCCTTTTGTGGGCTGTGCTCTAAAAATCAAAAGGTCTGGGAAGAACTTTTGCGTTTGGTTATTTAGACCAGGCCCTGGTGCCGGGGTCTGTCTTAGGCCCAGCTGTTCCCTGGGGACTTGTGGGCTTGCCGTTGACGGGGGAATGCGGCACAGGGCTTACTGCTCTGAGCTGTGGAAACTGCAGGAGACAAAAAGAAGATCAGACTTGGGCCTTGGGGTCCGTGGGCTTCACAAAGGAGGAATGTCTTTGGAGCTGCCTGGTGTGTCCAGCAGCCTGGGAAGCAGAGGGAACGTGTCCAGGCGGGGTACCTGGGGCAGCCCTTGGCCCCCTGGGACTACTCCTGGGCTTTTCAGTGTTGCTGGCAGTGGCCAGGAGCAGGAAGCTCCTTGGTCCTTCGGGGGCCCCAGCCCCAGAGGGGGCTCTGTGGGGCAAGGGCAGGCAGGTGTGATGGTGGGTCCTGCCTGGATTACCTGTCTGGACCCGCCTGCACTTGGACTCTACCGGTGTGTGAGAAGGGCCGGGGAGCTTCCGTGGCCAGGGCTCTGTCCTGCCCACCGTCCTGCACATCTCCTCTTGCTTCCAGACCAATGATGCGGCCGGCAACACCTGGAACTGGCTCTACTTCCTGCCCCTCATCATCATCGGCTCCTTCTTCATGCTCAACCTGGTGCTGGGCGTGCTCTCGGGGTAAGAGGCCATGCGCTTGTGTGCCACCTTTGTGTTCGCAGCCTGCGGAGGGGGCTGATGGGGCTGGACACGGCCCGTGTGGTGGGGGAGGCTCGGCTCGGCCTGGCCTCGGGACGGTCACTTCCAGCGTCCTGAGCTCCAGCCAGCCTGTCCTTGGTGCTACCATTCTGACCTCTCCCTTGGTGGTCCCTGGCCTCCTTACCCCTAGCTCTTGGCCTCCACCCCGGCCTCTGAGTCAGGGGAGGGGCTGCTGCTGCCTCTTATCTGGGCTCGTGGCGGGGTTTCTGAGCAGCCCTGGGGACAAGAGAGCCCTTCTGTGTGACACTGGAGAAGGAATGGAGCGGCCCTGGGTCTCCACCCCAGCCCTGACCCCTGGCTCGCCTCGCCTCTCTGGTCACCTGTCCCTGCTGACCTCCAGGAGAAGACAAGGGAGGATGCAGGGCTGGGGTCCCTCCTGGGGAAAGGTGCTTCTTACCCTCATTGGTAGTGAGGTGTAGCACACCTGTGGCCCACCTGTGGTCCTGCATGGGGCCGAGGACCAAGGAAGTGCTGTTGGCTTCAGGGAACAACCGGGGCTGGTATCTGGGGCTCCTGCCCTTGTCCGGGGCCGAGGAAGCTGTGTAGACAGAGGGAGAGGGCGTTGGGCTGGCCTGCCTCCCTGCCCCCACCTGAGCATCAGATTCCCTGTGAGGCTGGAGGGTAATGTTTCCATTCCACCCGCTCTGAAGATTCCTGCTCAGGCCCAAGGCTCCTGAGGTCGTGACCCAGGGGCAGCTCTCATATTGGTCTGGAAAGGAACAGCCACAGCGAGGACAGCGGCTGGGCCCACGGGCTCTGTGCTGTGGCTCTGGCGCGCGTTCCTGCCTTGGCCCCCTCCTGTAAGACTCTGTTAGTAGTGTGTCTTTCTAAGCACCTCCGCCGGGAGCAGGCAGGCCCACAGCACAGGGGACCGATGAGAACTCCTAGTCCGGGGGGGAGCTGTGGTCTGAGCTGGGATGGGGAAGCCAAGGGAGGCCTGGGGCTCAGAGAAGGCTCCTGGGGAAGGGGCAGCTCAGCTGAGGCCCAGAGGGGACCGGGAATGAGCTTGGCAAAGGAGAGGGGAGCGTCTCCCAGGCAGAGAATTGTTGGGGCGGAGGCACGGAGGGTGTGGTGTCTGCGATGTGCAGAGCTGGGGCTGCCAGCTGTGGGGGCTTGGCCAGGGGCCAGGCTCGTGAGGCAGGCGGGCCCCGTGCTGGGCGGCGTGGCGGGGAGACTGGCGGGACACGAGTGGGTCCTGCTCAAGCTTACTCTGGAGAACGTGAGAAAGAAGCAGGGGTAGCAGCGGAGACTGGGTGAGGGGCCCCGAACTTTGTGTTTCCCAGCCCTGCCCCCACCTGCGGGCATCCTTGCCTCTGGGGACCAGGCGATACAGGCTGATTTTCCTAATGAGTCTCAGCTGAGCCCTCCCTCTGGCCTCCAGCTCCAGCAGCGGGGGCCCCCCCAGGGTTCTCTGCCAGCCCCGGGGAGGCTGGAGACTGCACAGCCCCTCAGGCCAGTGGTCAGCACACAACGTGTGGCTCTGCCACATCTGGAGGAGGGCTGCCGGACGGGCCAGCCTGGAGCTGGTTCAGCCTTGCTCCCCGCCACGCCCCAGGCTCTCACCCTCCCAGTGCCCAGACAAGCAGAATTGGTGGTTCCTCTCGCAGCCCTTCCTGCCAGTGGGGCCAAAGCCTGGGGAGGGCAGGCCACAGCCAGCCGCCTCCTGAGCAGTGGCTGCCCGGCGGCCAGGCCTTGGTCACCGCAGCGAGTTTCTGCTGGCGGCTCTCAGGCCAACCGGGCAGTATGGTCACGCCCCACTCCACCCCCAGGCCCTCCTGCCCTCCGGTGTGGTTGATGGCGCTGGCCTGGTGGGGAGACCACGAGGGGCCCTGCGTTCCTGCAGATTCAGGACTTGGTGAGAGGTCCCGGTGGGAGCCGTCTCCTCTCATCGCCAGGGTTGCAGCAGCTCAGGCCCTGGTGGACACCAGTCTCAGGCTTGGGGTCCATCCTGGTCGGAGCCAAGCTCTCCCTCTCACAGTGGCTGCGTGACAGGAGCCAGGCCTGCCGGGCCCGCCCCCTCTGCCAAGCCCAGAAGCTGCTTCTCCTGGGGGAGAGACAGCCGCTCGCTCGGCAGAGAACAGGCATTGCTGTTTTACCCTGAGGGTGTGCCTGCCTGCCCTCTGGGGACCTGAGCTAAGGTGTGTGCGCGTGTGCGTGTGTCTGTGCGCGCACACGCGCTCTTGTGCCTGTGTGTGTGAATGGCTTCCTTCTGGCCTTTTGAGCCTCTTGGCTTCTAAGCTTGGCTGGGAGACTGGGGCGGTGGTGCTGAGGGCCCAGGAGGGCAGAAGAGCCTCAGTGGTTTGGCTGAGGAGCTGGGTGACTCTAGAGTGTCTCCCTGTCATCTCTGGCCGCCCTCAGCCGATCCAGTGCCTGCCCGTCTCTCCTCCTTCTAGCAATGGCTCTGGGTCTGAACCAGCAGAAGAAACAAAGTGGAAGTTCTCCTCTGGGGGATTGTTGTCCAGAAGCTCTCTGTAGCGTCTCTGTCCAGATGACAGGGCCCGGCCCTCGGAGGGTGCATGCCCAGGCCTGCTCTAGGCCAGGGGGAGGTGGAATTGTCCCTGCCATCTGGAGCCCCCTCTCTGGGCACTGAGGTGCTGTCCCTACGAGCTGCAGGAGCCTGAGGAGGGAGGGCTCACCTGGGCCTGCTAAGTGCTCGGGGTGGGGCGGAGAAGAGGCCAGGTGATGGGAGGCACCGGAAGGGGTGGCCCGTGGCCTGCTTCCCCTGTCCTGGCCTCTTCCTGAGTCCCTGTGCCTCTGGCCGCACACGGTGGGCCTGTGGGTGTGCTCACACCCGCCTGATCTGCTTCCCGCTCCGGCCTTGCCCATCACAGAGAGTTCGCCAAGGAGCGCGAGCGGGTGGAGAACCGCCGGGCCTTCCTGAAGCTCCGCCGGCAGCAGCAGATCGAGCGGGAGCTCAACGGGTACCTGGAGTGGATCTTCAAGGCCGGTGAGGACAGGGCTGTGTGGTGCTCCTGGCCTGGCCTCTGCCGGCTCCTTCTCCCCGGCACCCTCCCAGGCTTGAGCTCACCTGGGGGGGGGTCTGCTCTCGGGAGGGCGATTTGTGAGGGGAGCAAGCCAGGCCCTCGTCACAGGGCACCGTCTGTGGGACCCATCAAGGGGTGTGTCTCGGTAGGAAAAGCTCAGCCATGGGCCCTGCCGGCTTCTGGAAGCGTGAGGGCCGAGAGGGCAGGGTCTCACCTCCTTCCTGCTGTGTTCCTGGGGGACGAGCCCTGCTCAGGGGTGGGCACAGGAGGGCTCTGGCCTGAGGCTGTGTCTCACTCACAGAGGAAGTCATGCTGGCCGAGGAGGACAAGAACGCAGAGGAGAAGTCCCCTCTGGATGGTAGGTGACCGCTGTCAGCACTCCTTGCCTGGCCACAGGGCTTTGGTGGCTGGGTGGGCGGTGACACGCGTGCACGCTTGCATGCGACGCGTGATGCCCTCTGCTCAGCCAGGTGCCTGCGCGTTGGTCACTTAACACGGTCCTGGGCGGGGCCTTCCTGGAGGCAGGCCCTGGGAGGGTCAGCTGCACGCTCGTGCGGAGCTGCGTGCCATGCACCAGAGTGGGCGTAGCCAGCGGTGGGCTCAGCCTGGGGGTCGCAGGAGCCTGTGCTGAGGGCTGTGTTTTCCGGCATGGCAGCTGACAGCTGACACGTGACTGTGTGAGCTTGCAGGTGCGTAAGTTACAATGAAACGAAAGTGAAAATCCAGATCCTCAGTCTCGGCACGTTTCAAGTCGTCATAGAAAGTTGTGTTGGACAGCGCCGCTTCTAGAAGCTTGAGAACTGCTGGTTTAATCCAAGCTGTATCTGTCCCCAGGGCTCAGGGAGATGCCCCCAGATTGCTGTAGAAAGACCCCTAGCACAGCCTGGGACCACGGGGGCAGGGACGGGGGCCAGCACAGCCCCGGTGGCAGGAAGGCTGCTCTCTCTTCACACCTGCTGCTCAGGACAGGGCCAGACGGCATGGCCACGCGTGTTGCGGTCTCGCCTGGGCCCACACCTGGGGCCTTGAGCAGTCTGTGCTGGCCGCTCTGCAGCCTTGACCTGATTTCTCTGGTCTCCGCTGGCCTTGGCGTGTGGGCCGTTGGGCAGCCGGCTGCAGCGCTGGCCCCATCATCCCACGTGCAGGTTTCCCGGTCTCCACGGGAGCCAGGCCTTCCCCATGGACGTCATCGTGGAGAGAAGGACAAGCAGGGCCCAACCTCAAAATCCCTTGTCCCTTTTGCTCTGAAGACCGAGAGGGGCCCATGGGGGCCAGGCATCGTCCTGCCTTCCCTCAGCTTCAGCTTCAGGAGAGATCTGGAAAGGCTGCCGGTTCCTGGCACGGCCCACAGTGGCACCGCCCAGCCCTGAGGCAGGTCATCTGGAGGCCCGGACTCATGCTGCCTCCTCCCACCCTTTGTTTAAAGCAGTGTTGAAGAGAGCAGCCACCAAGAAGAGCCGAAACGACCTGATCCACGCGGAGGAGGGGGAGGACCGTTTTGCAGACCTCTGTGCTGTGGGTGAGTCTCTGTGGGCCTGTGGCTGCAGGCGGAGTGTGCACCCCGCTCCCTCCCTGTCACCTCGGCTTCCCTCCTTCCCTACCGCCCACACCGCCCAAGTAAGCCCGTCCCGTGTGTCCCCCCGACAGTGAGGAGTGCAGCACCCTGGTACTGGGGTTTCTGCCTGGGGCCAGCCCGTGGGGTGGGCTGCACGCACAGCTCCTGGGAGTTCCTTTTTGCTCAGGCCTCGCACGCATTCATTTCAGTACACTGCTGGCTGCTGGCTGTTCTTGGCTCTGCCGTCCTGTGTGGACGTGGAGCCCTTGGGCATATCCCCAGGCCGGAGGCTGCGTGTGTCACTGACTCTGTAGGGACCGAAAGTTTCTTGCCATCTCTCTTCTAAGCCCTGTGTATCTCCCACGTTCCTTGGGTCCTGCTGCCTCTCAGGGCTTGGCTTCATCCCCTGCTTCTCAGACAGTAAAAGGGGAACCTGGTTCTTTTATCTTTCATCGTTTTAGCGCCTCCTCTCAGCCTGGTACCGGAAGTCTAGCACCAGAAGTGCCCAGGCCTTTTTGCACTAAATGCCCTGTCATTGTGCATTCTGCGGCAAAGGAGGGCTCAGCCCTGGGTCTCCACCTTCGGCAGTGTGGGAGGGGGGCCAGCGCTTGGCAATGACAGCTTTTCATGACAAGGTTCCAAGTCACATCCAAGGCAGACCTCCTTGCTCTCCAGCGATCCTGAGTGGACTCGAGTTGGAAGAGCTGCTTCCCATTATATTGTTATGTTTATATACAGACCTCTCTAATAAGTCATTTGTGTATTTGTTTATCTGTTTGTTTCCACTTTCCCCTTCTTTGTCCCCAGTAAACGCATGTTAATAGCTTGGGGTTTATCCTTCCTTGTTTCTCGATAACACTCATACACTCACGCGCACACACACGAACATATACACGTTGTAGAGTTTTGGGGTCTTTTCATGTTACAGAAAAAGTTTCATACAAATTTTTTTCATCAGTGCCTCTTGGAAACCCCTCCCCATTAGTTGGTCTGATTTGAATTCGCTCTTGTAAGTAGCTGTGTGGTGTTCCGTGGTGTGGATTCACTGTCAGGTAATCGGCTGCCCCCCAAATCCTATAAACATCTGTCCTTCCTCACCAGTGCTTTATGTCCCTCGTGGGATGGGTTCCCAGGAGCAGGGCTGCTGAGGTGAGGGGTGTGTTGGCACCTTCAGGGCTGCCGCCACACTGCTCTCCAGAAGGGCTGTGAATTCACATCCATCAACAGGGCAGGAAGACATCTGCCCTCGTCCTGCTTGGATGTTGCAGCTACTTTTGACTGTTACCAGTTTGAGGGCAATTGAATGATTACAAAGTGATATTTCAAGGGGACTTTACTTCTCATTTCACTCACTACTAGTGATTTTGAAGCTCTTTTTAAATGTTTGTTTCCCATTAAAATTTAGGTGTTGGTGACTCTTCGTATACTCTGTACATTCTTCTGTCGGGTTGTTTGTGTTTGTTCCTAAGAGATCAATGTATGTTGTGGATCTGAATTTTGTTAAATTTTTTTTCAAGTTTATCTTGTGAGTGTTATATTTCAATAGTTCCCTCTGTTCCTATTTTACCTAGAGTTTTTATTCTGATTTTGTAAAATGAATTGGAGAGTTAAAAAAATCTTTTTCTATAGCTTGGAATAATTTAAATAACACCTAAATTTTCTATTCTTTAAAGGTGAGATAAAAATGTGAACCCATCTAGTTAAAAAATGAAAATAACTTGGACCAGTTTTATAAATTATATTTTGTTAGGAAATCTTCCATTTTGTGGCCTTTTCTAACTTGTTTCTATAGAGCTGCATGTAGAGTTCTCTTATATTCTTTTCATCTCTTCTGTATTCAGTCATTTGCTGGTCCATTCACTCAACAGATATTTACTAAGTGCCCAGATGTGCTGGGAAGTGCCTGAGGCACTGGGCTATGGCACTAAGCAAGGTGCAGAAGCCTTTCATTTTTTGGAGTTTCCATTCCGGTGCTAGGTGTGAAAAAGAAAAAAAGTAGAGGAGGGGGCTTGAAGGGTCTGGGGGGTGTTGGAATTTTAAACAGAGTGGCCGCAGATGGCCTCGGGAAAGGTCGCCTTTGAGTAAAAAGCTGAAAGAAGTGAGCAAGCCAGCTCACCTGGAGACAGAGCATCCCCACGACAGGTGAGAGGACCCTGAGGCAGGAGAGTCCGGGAGGCCGGTGTGGCTGGAGCCAAGTGGAGGGGGCTGGGCGTGGGGGGGGGGGCGCGGGGGCAGCAGGAGAGGAAATGACCGGGTCAGGGGACTCTGGCTGCCAGGGTGGTCTTCAGAGGGGAGGCAGCATCTGGCTCCTGCGGGGCGCTGAGGACAGACTGACGTGCAGAGAGGGCAGGAGCAGGACCAGGTCGGAGACCGCTATGAAGACCCCGCGGCTGGTGGCAGCCATGGGGGTGGTAAGTGGTTGGATTCTAGATCTATTTTGAGGACAAGCCCACAGGATTTGCTGACCAGTTGGACGTGGGTGTGAGAGAAAGAGAGAGACATCAAGCACAGCTCTGCAGGAAGTGTCCAGAGTAGCCCTCCCTGGGAGGAGGGGATCTGGGACATGTGCGTTCTGGGGGACGACGTCCGGAATTCGGTTCAGAGGTGCTGAGTTTGAGACGCATGTTGGAGATGCAGTGGGGTGTCAGGTGGGCGCTTTATGTGTTGGGCTCTGGCATTCAGGCTGCAGAGGCTATTTAAAGCTCTGAGACTGACTAGAGTGTGTTGAGTTTGGTTTTGCTTTTTTCCAGTTGTTAGTATGTTTACCTTTGCTTTCTATTTTCTGAATTAGGATCATATGAGGTTAGTCTGTATTAATGATCATTTAAAATAACCAGATTGTAGATTTCCTTTCTTCTACTTTTTGTTTTCAATTTTATTATTGTTATTTTTAATCTTTATTAGGTTTATCTTTTTACATTATTTTTATTTATTTTATTATTATTTTTCTAACTTCTGAAAATGTGTAACTTGTTCTTTTTTCTTCTTTAACAGCAAAAGCAGTTAAGGCTGCATATTTTCCTCTGCACAAAGCTTTGCTGTGAAGTCCCCCTCTGTACTGGTTTCCAGATAACAATTTCTTTACTTTCCTCTTGAGGCAAAGGTTATCTGCAAGTGTGCTTCTTAATTTATAAGTAGCAAGATAACTTTGATCATGTTTTTATTATATCTAATTTTATCAGATGATGGTTGGGAAATGTGGCCAGTAAATCTCTAAGTTTAGAAATTTTCAAACTCTAAGTTCATGACTGATTTTAAAAAGTTTCACTGACGGAAAGTGTATGCTCTGTTTTGGAGAGTTGTCAGGTTGTATGGGTATCTCTTAAAATCAAGTTCATTGATTGTGTTCTCCAGTTCTTTAGGCCTTTGTGTTTTATCACTAGATCTGTTCAGTTCTGAAAGACGTGTTTTGAACATTGCCACTTCATTTTATTTTTTTATTAGTCAGTTTCTGTTGTATTTTTTTTCTTAAAATTGTGTGTGTGTGCGGTAGGAACACATCATGAGATCCATCCTCTCCAATTCCAAGTGTACAGTGGATCACCGTTGACGGCGGGTGCTGTGCTGCTGGGCAGCAGGTCTTCAGGGCTTGTTCATCCTGCTTAACTGAAACTCTGGGCCTGTTCATCACAGCTCGCCATCCCCGCCCAGCAGCCCCTGGTCACCACCGTCCCGGTCTTTGGTTTTATGAATTTCATTATTTTAGATACCTCATGCGCGTGTAATCAGTCATGAAGTATTTGTCTTTCTGAAGGTAGCTTGTTTCACTTAGCATGATATCCTCAAGGTCCATCCGTGCTGGTGCATGTTGCAGAATTTCCTTCTTTTTTAAGGCTGAGTAGTATTCTGTGGTACGTATAGACCACATTTTCTCTATCCATTCATCTGTCAGTGGACGCTTAGGTTGTTTCCACATCTTATCCATTGTGAATAGTGCTGCAGAGAACATGGAGAACTCAGATCTCGTCAAGATTCTGGTTTCAATTATTTTGGAGATCTCTCTCTCTCTCTCTTTCCAGTAGTAGGATTGCTGGATCATCAGGTAGTTTTATTTTTAACTTTTTTGAGGACCCTCCATACTGTTCTCCACAGCGGCTACACGAGTTTGCATTCCCACCAACAGTGCACGAGGGTTCCGATTTCTCCACATCCTCGCCAACATTTGTGTTTTGTCTTTTTTGGAAATAGCCATCCTGACAAGTGTGAGGTGATAAATCATTATGGTTTTGATTTGCATTTCCTTGATGCTTCCTCCTGTATTTCTCATGGCTTTTGTTTATGTATTTAACCACTATATGCTTTGGTAGATGTGGAGTTTATGACTGTTACATCTTCTTTGTAAATTATGCTTTTCATCATCACACAATACCTTCTTTATCCGTTTAGTTCCTCCACTGGACAGTTCCTTGTCTGACAGCAAATGTCATACTTTCTGTTACTACCATTGGTTTTGGTGTTTAGCTTGCATTGCTTGGTATCTTTGCTTTCCCTTTCATTTTCAACCTTCTTTATCATTTTAAGCATTTTAAGTGTTCTTCTTACATGCAGTATTTAGCTGGGTTTTGCTTTTTTTTTTTTTTTTTTTTTTAACCCAGTCTTACGGTCTCTGTCCCTAATGGAGGGATCCAGTCTGTCTCTGTTCAGTGTAAGGGCTGACATCCGTGACTTCTTCCTTCCTCATTCCTTCACATTTGGTATCGATATTTCATACGGTGGTCTGTTTTTCCCAGCTTTGCTGCTTTGATCAGGTTACTGTTTATTACCCTCTCCTCCTTTGCTGATTTCCGGTCCACAAATGGTTACCTTCCCTGCTCCCAGAATTAGAAACATTTTCTTTACTATTTTAGCGTATTCCTCTACCCTCTTTACCACCAAGATGCATTATTTCCATAACCAAATCGCCCTATTTCCCATCTCTCCGCCCTTAGCCCCAACCCAATAAGATGAGGCCTTTGCAGTATTTCCCCTCCTCGCTCCCCACTCCTGGTTTGAGTTGTTTGTGGGATTTAGTTCCTGGCTGTTGTTAGTCCCTGTGTTTGCCCGGGCGCAGAAATCCTGACTTAGCCTTTCCATCACACACGTGGTCACGTAGAGGTTCTCACCTTGCAGTCGCTGCGCACCACACAGCGGTTTGCTTTGTCTCAGCTCTGCTCTGTCATTCCTTATTGTCCCCCTTAGATGGGTGTGTAGGTGGGGGACTGGCTTCCGGTCATACTCAGGTGTCCTCCGTGGTTCTCAGGATGAGAAAACTTTTGCTGCTGTGGTCATTGTCTCTTGTTCTGTGGGTGTCACTGCCCTGTCCTCTCGTTTCCTGGCTGCAGACAAGGTCTCCCCTGTAACTCCCTTTGCCTGGGGTCAGGAACCCAGTGGGCCTCAGCCTGCAGGCTCAGGTCTTCCTACATGAGGGATGTTTTCTCCCATTTGTTCAGTTACTCAATCTCCTTTCCTTGTTCCTTTTAGTCCTGGAGTCCCTGTTACTTCATGTGTATCTTACTTTGTTCCTTTGTGTCTCTCGTCCTTTTCCTCATGATTTCTTCCTCCTTACGTTTCCTGTGTTTGTTTAAGATTGCTTTGCTGCATTTTTGAGGCTACTAGTTTGGGGTTTTTAAGAGGGAACTTCTTTCCTTTCAGGTGCTGAATGATTTTGGGAGGGAATTTTATTTTCTCTCTCAGTTTTATTTTGATTGGTTTGGTGCTGTGCCAGATCCTGGGACCCTGTAGACTTTCCCCCGTGGCCCCGGCAGAGCCCAGGCGTCTCCTTGCACTCGGGGGCCCTCAGGCTTGGCAGCTGTTGGTTCCCACGGGTCTGGACATGGGGCCTGGCATCTCCTGGGTTCTCCCCCTCCCCGCCCCCTGCTGGCTGCTGGTTGGGGCCCGGTGGGCTGGCCTGCATGGTTTCCTTTAACCCCGAGACCCTGTGAGGCACGTGTGACCCTGGACCTGTTTCCAGTAGGGACTCTCTAGCCGCGAGGGTGTACCAGCCACGTGCCTGGTGGGCAGACGGGGTTCACGTCCACGTGCCTGGCGTTCAGCCCACGTCACTTCCGCTCCCCAGGCCCACAGAGGCAGCCACTAAGCCGGAAGGGAACTTGCACTTCCTGCCTGTCACCTGTGATCTGTGACCTGTGACCTGTGACCTGGCAGGTCGTGGCCACCCTGTGTTTCTGTGCCCTGCTCAGGGCGGTTCTTGAAGGGTGGGCGCTAAGCAGGACTGGCGTGGGCGTTATACTGACTAACGAGCCCCTGTCTGGGCACAGCGCGAAGACACCCAAGTGTTGTGGGCACCCGCCTCGTCCTAACCAGTGCCCAATTCTGTTGTCATTCAGAGTCCATTCCATTCTCCATTGCCCCCTAGCTTGAAGATATGTATTTTTCTTGAAATAAGCCTTTTCATCATAAAGAATATATGCCGATTAAGTTAAACCTGAAAACTGTACAAAGCCAAAAAGAAGTCCCGATGTCTCATGTTTTCCCCACCCAAAGCTATGATTCTGGATGTGACATATTTTCACTTTTACTGTGAACTGGCTTGAGCACAGTAAAAGAGAGCTGACGTGAGCACACAGGAGCTGCTTGCTGGGACCCAGGCCCGGAACGCCCTGGGGCCCCAAGGCCCTGGCGGACGTGGCCAGGCACCAATGCGAGGGCAGCAGCCCTGAGACCCTTCTCGTGGCCGGGCTTGGCTGGCCTCACAGGGCTTGTCCAGCAGGGATCTCTGTGGAGAATGTGCTTCTTGTCTCCCCGGCCATGGGTATGCACAAAGTGGTTTGCTTGAGTCAAGTGTTCTCTTGACCTCCCTTCCCAGAGCGGGCCTGTGTGTGTTCACAGGTGTGTGCCTGTGTGAAACCGAGTGTGTCTCTGGGGGGTTTGGTCAGCGTCCGGGTATGCTGTGTAGCACGTGTGTGTGACTCTGTTTCTCAATGGCTGTGTCTGGGGTTTCTGAGCATGGGGGTTCACAGGGTGGGTCCGTGATGGCTCTGCCTGTGTGGGGGTTTCTCCTCGTCTTGTCGGTACTGGGTGCCTGTCTTCCTTCTGTGCCCCATGGCTGCCTTTGAGGAGGGAGCAGGTGTGTCTGGCTGTGGCCTTGGCATTTTGCAACCCTTGGCAAGGCTGGCCAAGAGGTTTCGTTGAATGAGCCAGCCCTGAATAATCGGCATTGGCTGCTGTCTGGCCGTGGATTGGGAGGCTGTGTCCCGGCGTAGCCAGAGGCTGTGATGGAGCAGTGTCTTCCGTGGGTGTGGGTGGGGTGTGGCATCTAGAGTGCCAGGAACTCCGCGTTAGGGCCCTGCACGCCCCGCCCACCACAAGGGCTGACTGACGGGTGCTCCTCGGGACGGCTCCTCCTGTGTCTGGGGCACAGCGTCTCCCTGCCCGATGCAGCTGCTCAGCTTGTGGACAGGTCTCTCCAGAGGCCTCGGCCCGTCTTCATATAGTGACTCCAAGAAAACACCAGCCTGATAATGCTCTTGTTGTGCTGTTGAGAGTCTGGGTGTGGACACGCACACAAACCTGTGCAAAGGCGCCCACCATCACGGAACACACACTCACACGCTTCTTCCCCAGGGACTGACGGCCAGGCCAGGTGTTCAGAGCCAGCTGGGTTTGAACACTCGGAGGCACTCAGACCTTCCAAGCACCCACAAAGTCTGCTCGCTCGTTTGTCAAGTGGCGCGAGGGGTTGGGTGGTGCAGAGGGTGGCCCTGTCCCCCCAGAGCTCAGTGTGGCCTGGGGGTTGGGCACGGAACAGGCCGACAGGCCGACACAGTGCAGCTGTATAAGGGTGCGATTGTTGGGGGGCTGGAGACCTGTTAGCTGGAGCCTAAAGAAGGGCGGTATTGACGCCGGGACGTGGAGCTGAGAAGGAGCCAGTGAGGGAAGCACTTCTCGGTGGGGGCAGAGCAGAGGTGCCGCAGGCATGGAAATGAGGGAAGGCAGTGGGTTTGGCGGGTGAGTCGGGGCAGAGGAGCAGCTTCCTTGGCAAACTTTCTGGAGACTGAGTTTTGGGGGCTCTGTGGACCACCCTTAGCTCTGCAGATGGGCCAGCTGCAAAAGAGCTTGGCTGTGTTCCAGTAAAACTCCTTGAAAAGCAGGTGGTCAGTGGCTGCTGACCCCTGAGCTACAGAGGGAGCGAGGGCCAGAAGCAGCAGGACTCCCCAGGCCGCACGGAGGAGTTGGAATGGCCTGGGAGCATCGGGGCTGCCCTCCTGGAAGGTGGCCGGGGGCGCTGGGGACCAGAGGCCGGTTCCAATCCCGGACTCGCAGCCAGAGCCCAGCAGCCATGGAGACCGCCGAGGCTCTGGGTTCCCTCATTTGTGAAGCGGGGGTGGGCTCAGGACCCACTGCAGGGGACACAGGTCATTAGCACAATGTCGGTAGCGGGTCTGACACACTTGGTGCCTGTGATGGAATCTGGGGCCTCGAGCTGGGCCAGGGCTGGGGGCAAGCGTCCTTGTGGGGTGGGGGAAGCATGTCCTCGAGGACGCATCCGCGGGGCTCACAGCGGCGGAGGGCGAGCGTGTCCTGGGGCCCACCTGTCCCCCACGTCCTCAGTGAGCCCCTGTTCCCGCAGGGTCCCCCTTTGCCCGAGCCAGCCTCAAGAGCGGGAAGACGGAGAGCTCGTCGTACTTCCGCAGGAAGGAGAAGATGTTCCGGTTCTTCATCCGGCGTCTGGTGAAGGCGCAGAGCTTCTACTGGGTGGTGCTGTGCGTGGTGGCCCTGAACACGCTGTGCGTGGCCATGGTGCATTACAACCAGCCCCAGCGGCTCACCACGGCGCTGTGTACGTAGCCGGGCCCGGCCCCGCCCCTGCCCCCGCCCCGCCCCCGGACCCGCCCCTGCCCCCGCCCCCCCCCCCCCCGCCCCGCCTCCGCCAACCTCTTCTGAACCGCTTCCGGTCCACAACCTGTTGCTTTGGGATGCCCTGGGCAGGACCCCTGCGCTGACTGAAGTGCTCCAGGGGCCTCTGCTGGGGGCGTGGCTGTGCCCCAGGCCTGGGCTCCCCATCCCAGGGCCCCCCAACAACCTGGGCCCGGCTTCCAGGGGGCCCGGCTGATCTGGTTAGACCCCCATCCATCAGGGTAGTGGGAAATGAGTGAGGGGTCTGGGGCACCGGGGTCATGTGTCCTCCCCCATAAGGGCTTTAGACCCAGGGAATGAGGGACCCATCTGCCCTGGATTCCTGAGGAGAAAGAGTCCTGGCTCCCAGGGATCTCGCAGGGCTCTCCTGGTTGTTTGTGTTTTTCTTCTTGGTTGGTTGAATTTGGGTGTGTCCATGACCAGGGATGCCCTGCGAGCCTGTGTCCGTGAGCCTCAGGCCAGGCCAGGGGCTCTGGGTCATGACCTGTCCGGCCCTGGCTACAGTTCCAAGGAGGCAAAGAGCTGAGGTCCCTCCCCAGGGACCAGGCTGACCCTTCGCACCCAAGGGCCCTGCAGGGCACATGCAACTGAAGGTCTTGCTTTGTTGTCTTGCCTCACAAGAGCTCCAAAGACACTGCATGAATGACTTCTGTCCTGCGGTCAGTGCTCCCTCCTTCCCCTTCCCCAGGGTCAGCCGCCTTCACCCTGCTCGTGTCTGTGGCTGATCTGGAAACAGCCTGTTCTGGGTTCCCACAAGCGCCTCCCTCTCTGCTCGGAACCCTGCGCGCCTGCAGTCACCTAGGTGGCCAAGAGAGCCATTCTCCAGAGAAGAACCCTCCTGGCTCCCAGTTCTGGCCCCTGACGGGCCAGCCACACTGAGCCTGGGCAGCTCCAACTGGGAGCCTGGGAAGCTGCTGAAGGGTTCTTGTGGGCCGTGGACAGACGGCTCCATAGGCCACTTGGAAGTGGGGGTGGGGAGGCCTGTGTTGGGGGTGGGACTCCAGGCTACTGTTTCCCAAACTTCGATTGAAATCTTTGCTGGTGTAATGGGAAAGGGCACAGAGAAAGGAGAAGCAAGAGGGGCCCAGGGAGCTTCTAGCAGACAGGCTGGCTTCCCGGGAGAGGGCGGGTTACGGAACAGAGTGTGCACGTTGAACTGGTGCCCTGGCCCCTGAATCATGTGTCCTGGGCCCGTGGTTTGGGACCGAATTCAGTGTCTGCCTTGAGTCCTCAGGCTGCAGTCTCCGCGCCCTTGGGGGCTGGGTAGGGCGCGGGGAGACAGGGCTTCCTCCTAGCTCGGCCAATGGCGTGGCTGTTCCCTGGGGCGTCCTAACCAGGCCTTTTCTTCCCTCGGAAGAAGCCGGTGGTGCCCAGTCAGTCCTGTGGTTACTCCCTGTTTCCCGGGGGTTTGCCAGCTGAGTGGGCTGGGGGTGAGCCGCATGGCCTGGTCGCTTGTCTGACGTGCAGGAGCGCGAGGCTGGAAGTGTCCGGGTGCTGGGCCAGGCCGCAGGTATCCCTGCGGGGAATCTGCCCCCTTACTGCCTTGCCTCCTCTGTGGTTTCCTGGAAACGCCTGAGTTCATCAGCATTCCCCGGGGAAAATGGCTGGAGGGAGGGGTGGGTCTATGCTGGCTCTGGATACCTCTGCTCAGTGCCCGTGACAGCTGGGCTGGAGCTGAGACAGGCTGACCCAGCAAGGGAGGGCAGGCCTTGCAGGAGGCAGACACAGAGGTGGGGACTCCCCTTCCGGACCAGCTTCATCAGAGCTCGCCATGGGACTCTGGCCTGAGGCTGGCCGCCCTGCAGAGAGCGGGTACTGTGCACCTCACTGTCTGCCCACCAAGCACACCGCTCCCAATGCACTCAGGACCCCGAGACTGAGGCTTGGATGGTGAAGCAGGGATGGGAGTGGATGCTGTCACCCCGTGAACCCCCAGGCCTCACGGGACAGACCTGGCCACCCTCCCCTCTGTCCCTCTGTTCCCACGGTATGCTGTCCTCCTGTTATAACGCAAACACCGTTTAACTTACCTGCTCTGCTCCCCTAGCCTGTGAGCTCCTGGGGAGAGGGGTCAGCTGTCTCCCGGGCCAGCTCAGAGGAGCGCCGGTGCCTGCTAGTTGAATGAATGCGTGAACACCCTTTCTTGGCCTCTGAGGGGAGGCTGAGCACGTGAAGCTGAGGGTCTCCTCCTTGGGAGAGAGAAGGAGCCGGCAGGGCACTGGGGGCTCTGCTCCAGGTGTCCCCTTTCTCCGAAAGCTTCCCCTTCGGCAGCTCCTGTGCTCGTTCATGCAAAGGGCTCCCGCTTTGGTCTCCTGGGGAGCAACATGGACACCCAGGCAGTGTCAGCTGCAAGGTCTGCCCTGTGGGTGGCTGGGGTGCCCATCTCCGTGGTCTCTCCTCCCAGGACCTGAGCTCCTCTCGTGGGGTCCTGAGGGGCAGCGGCCACGGGGCTTGTGTTCCGACTGGGCTCAGGCACAGCCTTCCTGCGTCTCCGGGAGGGCTGCTTTGCCGTCTCATCACTCGTCCCGTGCTCGGCTCGGGTGCCCTGCTGTGTTTTGACTGGTTTCAGAGGCCAGGCAGGAGCTGGCTGTCCACGTACTCTGGTCCCCTACCCGAGACCTTCCAGGGCCGTATGGACCGTCACGTGTGTGTCTGTGAGGCACGGAGCCCAGCGGGCAGTGGAACTGATGTCTCTGCTCGTTCAGGGTCTCGGCTGCCGCAGACCTGCCCAGTGAGGCCGCTGCGTCTGTGCGGCACTTGGTGGAGAGCCGTGGGGGGAGTAGCTTTCGGGGTGCACAGGGAGGGCAGGAGGTGTGTGGCCCCCTCTTCTACCACCTGTTTTAGCATGAGCTGCTTGAGGTCCAGTCTCCCAACCAGCCTGGATGCCAGAGGCCCTGGGGAGGCTGCGTGGGCAACTGCCTGGTGACTGGACCCCTCGGTCCCTGGCCCTGCGTGGCGGGCTCTGCCCTTGGTGCTGAGCTGCTTCCCTGGCTCCTGTGCCCTGGGCTCACTGTCTGAAATGATGGGTGGATTCCAGCTTTGGGAGGGGATCAGAGACGGTGGCCTTGCTCTGACGTCCGGGATGCCCGGTCTGGCAGCCGTCAGCGGCTGGGCTCGGCTGCGTCTCCTGCGGTCTGTGGCCTCGCACAGCTTTTGCGCTGTTTCTTCTTGCTCTGACCCTGTCTTCTGCTCAGGCTGGGTTAGGGGTAGCGTCTGTGTGCGCTGAGTTCGCAGCAGGCCCAGTGCAGCCTCCCTTAGTCCTGCCAGCCAGGTCAGCACTGCCGTGGCGGGGTCCCTGGGCTGAGGCAGGCCCTGCTCACCACTGCTGCCTGCCCGGCCCAGCCTGCGGGAAGCTGAAGGCACCCCGCCCACAGGGCTCTCTGTATGACTCCCCAAGGCCCCCAGCAAGCATGGGTGCCTCCTGGGAGACTCGTACTGCGGGGGCCTGGGGGTGTCAGGTGGTAGGGACACTCGCCTTTAGTGGGGCGAGCCTGCAAGCACGGTGCTGCTGTGAGCCCAAGGGGCTCAGGAGGTCCTCGCAGAGGGACGGGGGTCCTGGCCGGGCGGCTGAGGGATTCCAGCCGCCGTCAGTGCGGAGCGCGGAATGAGACTGAAGGCAGGACAGGCTCAAGGCCGTCCAGCTTTTCCACGGGGCGTGGGCGCCCTCTGCCTGACGCCTAGGTCCTCCTGGGGGGATTTGGGCCCTTGACCCAGAACTCCCTCTTGAGCCCATTCCCGGGAGGCTGCCGCTGTGTCCCACGGCACCGGGCGCTCAGCTTTCAAGCTGGGAGGAGCACTGCTCTGCGACACCCCCTGTCTGGTCGCGGGCTGTTCTGTCCTGGGCTGAGGTTGGAGCTCAGGGGCCACCGACCGGGCCTGGAAGCCCCACCCTGGGTCGGCCCGGAGGCCTGGTGTCCTCCTGTCTGGGCTGGAGCCGGGTGGGAGGAGGACGCGAGCTAATCCCCCTCTTCTCCGGCTTCTCCTAGACTTTGCAGAGTTTGTTTTCCTGGGTCTCTTCCTCACAGAGATGTCCCTGAAGATGTACGGCCTGGGGCCCAGGAGCTACTTCCGGTCCTCCTTCAACTGCTTCGATTTTGGGGTGAGTGAGCCGCCTCGTCAGGGACGCCTGCTGGGGGTCCAGACGGGTCCGCGGTGTCCTGGCCGGAGAGCGATGCCGTACCCGGTGTGAGCTGGGCCTGTGGAGCAGAGCCGGGCGGCTGGGGCACTGTATCCCCTGTGGGTCAGAAAGGCTGCTGGCAGGCCGGGGAGGCCTGTCCCGGTCAGGCCCTGACTGGTGCGGGTGCTGGCCGTGGGCAGCCTCCTTCCCTCCCCGGCCCTGTCTGTAGAGTCTCAAGACCAGCTCAAGGCTCTGTGGCCTCCTCCGCGCCTGGTATGCGATCTTCTCAATGTCTGCTGTCCCGTGGAGGCTCAAGGGGGCTGTGGTCCTGACCCCCATCTTTCCTGCGGGTCCTGGGCACACGCAGCAGTGCTTCCTGGGGAGGCCAGAGGGGATCAGTGGGCCTGGGTCCCTTCACCAGCCCCTGCAGGTGAGGGAGGCCTGGAAGGCAGGTGTTTCTGAGGCTCACCGTGGACGAGCACGGGGCCGGGGCAGCGAAGAGTCCCCTTCCCTGGGCCCCGCAGGCCATGCAGGATGCCTCCCTGTGTTGAGCCCGGAGCCTGGGGATGGGGCGCTGTTGGCACCTGCCCAGAGGCTGAGTTCTGACCTGGTGGAGGCTCTGAGTGAGAAGCGGCCGGGCCACAGCCCGAGGAGGCCTTGCACCTCTGCAGACTTCTCAGTACCAGGGAGGAGGCTGGACCTAGGTCGAAGGAAAGCTTCGACTTGGGATGCAGTTTAACTTTACCTTTTCCTCTCTGCGCTGCGGTGCAGCTGACAGACAGTGTCTACGACTTTGTCAGATCTTCACGACGACTCACTTCATACATGAATAACTGGAGACGTCGTGTGATGGGCCCAGGACTGCGCGGCTAGCGTGCGGGGAGTCAGCGCTGGAGCCCGGGGCGGGCGTCGCACACCCGCCATGCTGCCTGAGCTCTGGGCGGGGGAAGGCAGTGGCTGCCCAGGTGCTCTCTGGGGCACGTGGGCACCTGCGGTTTTCACAGATGGTTGGGGGGAAGCCAACGCTTCTGCCCCTTTGCCTTCCCGGTTACGAAGAAAGCTGTGGTGCACATAGGCAGAGGGGACCCACAGCGGAGGAGACTTCAGAGTGGCGGTGTCTGGGAACCAGCTAGGCCCCAGGGCAGGGGAATAATTTGCACACAAGCCAACAAATTTTTCCAAAACTTAGCAGCTTAAAACAAGCATCTGTTATCTCACAGATTCTAAGGGTCAGGAATCTAGGCGTGGCTTTACAGGGTACCAGTGGCCCGGGATCTCTCACGCGTTTACAGCGCAGCCGAGGCAGGGACGCAGTCATGCCAAGGCTTGATTAGGACAGCAGGGTTCCTCAGGGTTGTTCAGGCTCGTCACAGGCTGTTGACAGGACTCGCTCATGGTTGGTGACCGGCCTCGCTTCCCGGTCCCGTGGCCTCTCCACAGGCTGCTTGCGTGTCCTCACTGTGTGGCAGCTCGTGATGCGAGTACCTGAGAGGCTGCAGAAACCAGTCTCAGGAGAGACAGCGGTCAGCCTTGCTATTGTATTAACATTTGTCAGGAGGGAGTTGCCGGGCCCACCTGCTTTTCATGGGGAGAATGTTACCCAGGGATGCAAACACCAGGAGGCAGGGGTCCTTCGGGGCCATCCGGAGGCTGACTAGCACAGTCCCCTGTGATCCAGATTCTTCCCAGTGTAAGATACACTCACCTCCACTCCCAGTTCCCAGACGCACCCCATCACAGCATCAGCTCAGCGCCCCGAATCTCGTCATCCAAATCGGACCCAGGTCTGGCTGAGGCTCCTACAGTTTCTTTCAATCTTAGAGCCGTGAACTGAGAGAGACAAGCTATCCACCCCCACACCCCGCACACAGCAGTGGGACGGGCAGGGGTAGCTGCTTCAGACCTTCCCGTTCAAAACAGGGCCAGTGGGATGCACAGGAGGGCCGGCTGGAGTCCAGCTGGCCAGCAGGCAAGTGTTGGGAAAGCCCTGATTCGTTCTGGGGCCTGGGAGCCCTCGGGCTCTTGGTTTTACCCCGAGTCCCCTTTCCTTTTCGTGAAAAGTAGTAAACGTTTTCAGCTGAGGTTTTCTTGGCCTGCTTCCTACTTAGTAGAATTTTGGGAATCCAAAGGCCTCATTTTGGTTTTTGCATTTCAACCCAAGCTGGTGGTATTTTTGTGCATGTAAGCCTTTTAAGAGCATTGTGGGTGTGTTGTGAGTCTTCCCAGAGTTCACTCCATCGGACGGAAGCCGTGCCCACAGCTGTCTTAGAGGTGAGCCCTTCTCGGACTGAGCTGCTGCTGAGATGACCAAGGTCAACACCCTTCCACGTCCTGGAGGACTTACTGCTTCGTGAGGCCCATTTGCAAGGCTCACCCTACATCCCTTGAAGGGCCGGAAAGCGGCTGAATATGCTCTGAGGCCCCGCCTTTGATCTTTTGGGATCTTCCATACCAGCCCCAGTCGTGCCCTTGGCTTCATTTTTAGGCCATGCCGTTTCTTAACGTTGGCCTCATTTGGTCTCTGGAGAGGCTGAGCATTTCCCAAGCTAGCGAGTTGGGGCTTCTCTTTACTTAGCAGCGCTTTGCTCAGTTCCCGCTCTCCTCTCGCCTCTGACCGCGAGTGGCAGGAGGCCGCAGGCAGCTGCACTGCTCTCTGCTTGGACGGCGTCCCCTCCGCCAGAGCTCCCGCTCAGGAGGCACGTCTCCCGCTCTCCCTGCGGCTGCCCGGTGGCTCTCTGCCCGCTCCCTTCCTTAGTCTCCTACGACTCCTCACTCTCCTGCAGACCTTTCGGGCGGCATCTTCAGAGTCCAGGATCCCCGGAAGAGTGGGTTCAGGGCGCATCAGGCCTTCACGGATGTGCTGCTTGGTGCCGCTCCCTGACTCCAAAAGCGCCCCCACACCTGGGGCTCTTAGTTCAGCAGCACGGCACTCCTGCTTCCGGAGTCGGTATTGGTGTTTTCTTTCTGGGTAACAAGTTACTCCAGGACTTAGTGGCTTAAAGCAGCAAATGTTCGTCCTCTCATTCCGGTGGGGGCGCCGTCAGGCTGTGACTCAGCGGGTCCCTCACGAGGTTCAGTCCTCGCAGGCTCCGCTGGGCTGGAGAGCTCCCTTCCAAGCTTGTGCTCGTGGCTGTTGACAGACCTCAGAAAGTCATCCTCCAGCCTCACTCCGGGGGCTGCTGGCAGCCTCGGGCCTGGTCACGTGGGCCTCTGCACAGGCTGCCCCAGCGTCCTCACAACCCGGCAGCCGTGGCCCAGGAGAGGGCCGAGAGCACAAAGGCCAAAGCCTCAGTCTTCTTGTGACTGTTCTCAGAGGTGCCAGCCCATCACGTTTGTTGTGTTCTGTTTGCTACAAGTGGGTCACTAGGTCCAGCCCCCCCATCCAGGGGACAGGGGTGTACAAGGGGGTGAACCCGAAGCAGTGGGGATCGTGGGGGCCGTCTTGAGAGGCCACCTACGTTGTGACCCAATGTGAGCAAATTTTGAGGATTAATGGAGAATAGGAGACATGTTGGAAGAGTGACAGTGAGAAGAAAGTAGACTTAGAAAACAATAGTCTTCAGCCCTGGGTACGATCTGGGTGCTGTGTGATGCTGAGACAAATTGGTGGTGATTGTCGGGGGACCAAGGACAGACGCGACAAGCTCGTCCCATTTGCTGCCCTGCTAGGGTCGTGGTGGGTGCAGCAGCTGTGGGCAGGTCTGAACTCCTCTGAACGATGTGCTTGCGTCCAGGGCGGGGAAACGTGCAGTGGAAGGTTGTGCGTTTGGGGCGATGCGGAGCTGGTGCAGCCAGCAGAGCAGACACGCAGGGTCGTGGACCAGTGCTAACCCGCAGGGGCCGCTGCCCTGGCACAGTCACCGTTTGTCAGCTTGGTGAGGATGTTGGTGTCGAGCTGATCATGTTTACAGTTGGTACGAAAAGGCGGGAAGTGACCGAAACCTTGGGTGATGTGTGAGCCAAGCGAAGCCAAAGGGAATTTAAGAGATTGATGTTCGGCAGTGGAGTTCTCCGCGCCAGCTGCAGAAGCCCGCTTAGAAGGAGTGGGCATCAGCCACACGCACGAAGAGCACACGAGCGCCGACCGCAAGCCCGCGTGTGCCCTGTGAGGCGCAGTGGCCAGGGAGGGAGTCCTGTCGGGGTGCTGTGGGGTGAGGCGTCCGCTGTGCCTCAGCCCTGCTGCCCTGGCCTTTCTGAGTCCCTCACGCGAGACACTGACGCTGAGGAGTGGCTGGAAGGAGGGGCAGGCCTCTTGCCCGCGAGTCCTGGTCCACCAACGTGGACGGCGCCCGGGATGACTGTTGGTGAAGCGAGGGGTGGGCTTGCCCCCATCTGTCCTTGGTGGTACTTGCTGGCTCCCGCTATTCAGAAGAAGACAAGATGCAGTTATGAACTGGAACATCTCAGAGGTGGCAGGATCAGAAAGGGGATGTTACAAGGTCTGTGTGAGAGCAGCCTAACAGTCAAAGCTGTCGAGGCGGTTTGCCGGCCCCAGAGGGGTCACCGGGCTGTGAGGAAGCACAGAGGAGGCATCAGACGAGGAGGCTTTAAGATCTGCCAGGAAAGCTGCAGGCCCAACTCGCTCGTGTTCTGTGTCCTCCTGGTGTGTCTGGCTGGGGGAAGGACGGACACCGTCTGCAGCTCCAGGGGGCTGCAGGGGCTCAGTGTGAGGCCTGGGCCTCATGTTGCCTTCTGTGGCTTGAGCTGCGGACGGGGTGGGCGGGGCAGATGCTGATGGAGAGAAGCAGCTGCGCACGCGCCCCAGGCTGACCCCATCTCCGTTGCAGGTCATCGTGGGGAGCATCTTCGAAGTGGTCTGGGCGGCCATCAAGCCAGGAACCTCCTTTGGGATCAGTGTGCTGCGGGCACTCCGGCTGCTGAGAATCTTCAAAGTCACGAAGTATGTCATCCGTGCGCTTTGGGGGGTGGGGGCGCAGGCAGTGTGGGAGCCAAGCCAACACAGGTGCCGCTCCTGGGGATGTGTGGCATGGGTCTTGCCCTCAGCTGCCTGGAATCTCTTTCTGTGGGTTATAACTGGTTAAAAACAGAAGACAGTCACAAAGCAGCCCATGCAAGCGAGGGCCGCAGCCCAGCAGGACTTCGCGTCGGCCCTGGGAGCCCATCTACCTGCAGCGCCATTTGCAGCCTCAGCGCTGCCCCAGCACTTCTGGTTCTCTCGTTAGCTCGTTCCCCACAGTTTCACCCTGTGTCCTCTCTTGAAATCAGCAAGCCCACCTTTCAACCTCAGAGGATGACTCTGCTCCAGAGTTAATGGAGAAAACACAGGTTATCAGATGGATGTTTCCCCATCGTCCCGCCCCTAAGTCTGCTCACCTACCCCGCAGCCCTGCTCCCGTCCTGGTCCCGACGGGACCCTGACCTTCTGACCTGATCTCCCAGGCCTGCCTTTTCCACTCGGGGCCGACGCTGCCTGGCCTGTCCTCGGTGACAGGATGGGGCCCTGACCGTGTGTTCAGTTTCATCCCACTTGGCTCTTCACAGCCCTGGAAGCAGGTCTCTCCCTTTTGCCCACAAGGAGGCTGAGGCCCAGGCCAGAATGCGACGCAGGCCAGACCTCCCCGCTCTCTGCCAGAGCGGCAGCGCCGGGAAGGGGGGCCGCCCTCGTCCGCAGCTGTCTCGGCAGCGGCAGAGCTGCCCGCACCCCAACGGCCATGGCCGTAGGACTCCACAGCGGTACCCGAGCCTCCCCGAGGCTCTGAGGCGCCCACCCCACGAGCGGCTGGAGCGCGTGGCCACACGTGCCTGGCACCGGCCCCCGCGCAGCGTCCCTGGTGGCCCGCGTCACGACGGCCGTGGGATGGTCCAGACCGAGCCTGCGCAGGTGGCTTGGGCTCCAGGCCCCCGCTGCAGTGACCTCCCCAGCCTCCTGGTCTTTTCTGTTCTGTTTTAAATCCAACCCTGAGGCCATTCGAGGTCACGACAGTTTAACCGTGGAGGAGCTTTGGACAGGAGTTCGGTTGGCTTGGCCCACAGAGGCTGCCGGGTGCCCTGCGCCTCCTGCCCTCCATCCTCTGCTGGTTCTGCGGGAGAAGGGGCTTCAGGAGGTGACGGCCGGCGCTGCCCTCACCTTGGTCGTGGGCCTGGCATCTTAGCAGCTCCATTTCCTCCTGGAAAGCGGGTGGCCCCTGTCCTGACATGGGCTGACCTACACCCCGCCCATCCTAGGAGAAGGCTGTTTGGAGTCTTCCAGCCCATCTCCCGTTAACTCTCACCTACCTAGTCAGAGAGCCCAAGGAGGATGGTGGGCCTCTGTGAAGCAGCATTAGGGACAAGGGCCCAGGGATGCCCCAGGCAGATGCCCTAGGCCAGGGCAGGGGACAGCAAGTGCAAAGGCACAGAGGCACGTGGTACGTCCGCCTGGGCTCTCCTGGGGGTCGCAGCTGGAGGGGACTCATCACCCAGCGGGCCGGCAGCAGCTAGGCCGTGGGCAGACCTCAGGGGGCCTGTGAGCCCGGGGGGGTCCAGCTGAATGAGAGGGACAGAGTCTCGGACCCCCAGGAGCGTTGGAGGGGTGGGGTGGGAGGGAGTCGAGGCTGGAGGGCTGCTCCGCGCTGCGTGGCCCTGGCCCTCCGGGAGGGACCGCTGGGGTCAGCGTCTGCACCCCGTGCCCGGCCTGCTCAGCGGAGGCTCTTTGCGCGGGACCCGCGTGCTGAGGGTGGCGATGCTGATGGATGCTCCAGTGCGGCCCCTTCTCCTGCGTGGCCGTGGCCCGAGGGGGGTGAGGGGCGAAGGCGGGCGTGGTCGTGGGGGAGGGAGGCTGGGGAGGAGGTGTAGGAGGCGATTGTGAGCTCAGCGCTGGACCCTCGGCGTCTGCTGTCCCCGTGGGCGGGGGGCGGGCGCGGTCCAGCAGGTGGTCTGGACCCCTGGAGAAAGCACTCTCCGCGCACCGAGTGTGGGGCCCTCAGGCCAGAAGGCGCCGGCAGCCGCAGGCGCGTGCCGTCCGTGTCCGGGCGTGCCGGCGCGCTCGGACCAGGCCGCTCCCTGCAGGTACTGGAGCTCCCTGCGGAACCTGGTGGTGTCCCTGCTCAACTCCATGAAGTCCATCATCAGCCTGCTCTTCCTGCTCTTCCTCTTCATCGTGGTCTTCGCTCTGCTCGGCATGCAGCTCTTCGGGGGGCAGTAAGCGAGGCCGGGCCCCCGGGACGCAGGGCTCAGAGGGGGCGGTGCCGCCCCGGGCTCCCCCTCCGCGCCCCTCCCTGAGGGTCCCGAGGCGGGGCCGCTGACACCAGACGCAGCCCGGCCAGGTGCCGGTCCTCCTGGTCCCGAGGGGGCTGCCTCTGTCCAAGACCCTTGTTCCTCTCAGGTTCAACTTTCAGGACGAGACTCCGACGACCAACTTTGACACCTTCCCCGCTGCCATCCTCACTGTCTTCCAGGTAAGGCTCCCGGCTCCCGGCTCACTTCTGGCGTGTGGGGCCCTCCCTGCCGGGTGTGAGGGTGCGCAGCCTTCCTCCCCCGTCAGCCCCTCCCCAGCGCCCGTGAGGGGACAGGCACAGCAGGTCTCTGACGTGCGGCGCCCCCGCTGGGGCCGGGTCGGGAGGGAGCTGCCCGAGGAACAGGTGGACACCTTGGGAGGCCCCAGCTTCAGGTCGCCACTTACCGCTCTGCCCCCGAGACCTGGAACCGATCACAGCCGTCGTTGTCCGTTGAGAGTTGAGTGGAAAGCACTCCCCAGGCTTCTCCCTCCAATGGCTTGGCCCCAGCGGCCCCTCAGTTTCCCTTTGTGTCTGGAAACACGCCGCCCGCAGCCCCTGGGGACGCTGAGCCTTGGTTCCCGCTTGAGGACTCCCCGGTTCAGCGCTGTCCCCCTCACAGAGCCGCGGCCCCTGGGGCCCCACAACTGGCCTCACCAACGTGATGAAGCCCGCTGCCCCACGAGCATCCTCCGCCACGTCTGAGGCCGAGCAGGACTGGCGGCGGCGGGGGGGGCGGCCCGCGATGGCACCTAGGGAAGCCCGCAGGCTGCAGGCGCTCTGGCCAGGGCCCTGCCTGCTCCTGGCCTCCGGGGCCGCTGGCGCTGCCCCCCAGCCAACGCTGGAGCCACAGTGAGTGTAGGAGAGGGGACCTTTGGGGCTCCTCTCTCAAAGGAGGGCGTCTTTCCAGCCGACTGTTAGAACCACACTAGACGCTTGCTGACAGGGTGACTCAGTCTAGTGATCTCGCCCGCAAGCCCCCCTCCCGACCTGGGTGGAGCAGAGCAGCTCTTTTCCCAGAGGCTCGTCTGCTCCCGGCCTGGCAGGACTCCAGACCTCGGGCTGTCATCGTTCTGCTTCCTGTCTGACCCCACTTTCGAGTCCTGTGGCTTCACCGTCCTCTGAGCTTTAAGGATTGGGCTGCCCATCAGCGTACTACCCTTCGCACCTTCTCCATCAGAAGCATCGCCAATGGCTTGACTGACTCAGAGCTGGGGAAGCGTCCAGCCCTTTAAGGAGGCTGAGAGAGTGGTTGGTTGAGGCTGGAGGAGGCTGAGAAGGTCGCCAGGACCGACCGTTGGCCCAGCCGGGCCTGTAACGCCCGCAGGATGACACTGGGCCGAGGGCCTGAGACCCAGGCTGGAGCCCCTGCTTCTGAATGGGGTTGGAGAGGGCACAGGGAGGCATGTGACCAGGGGGAGAACAGCTTGAACTCTGCTCCTGGTGAAGCTGCCCGACCACGCCCACAGGTGGGGGGTGAGCCGCTCCTAAGAAGCGGCAGCAGCGTGCTAATGCAGGCGCCTTTAACCCTCAGAGGGCACGAGGGAGAGCTCAGCGCAAAAGTAGGAAAGCGTGCTAATGCAGGCGCCTTTAACCCTCAGAGGGCAGAAGGAAGAGCTCAGCGCAAAAGTACAGAAGAAGGGCACCTGGAACTGAGGATCTCTGGTTAATGCGAAAGATAACTACGTAACAATCCTAGAAGTAGAAGACACAGCTGTTTAAATAAAAAGTGGAGGCTGAACGTACGCTGACGTGATCCTCTCAAGAACGCGGAGGACCTGAGCCAGCTGCGGCTCAGAGGCGGAGAGAGAGGGTGCCAGCGATGTTCCAGAAAGAGCTGAGACCTGGACACAGCCTGATACAGAGAAAATCTTAAAATCTGTTCTAGAAAGACAGATCTCCTGCAAAAGAATGCCAGTCTGATGGCAGGCCTCTCGTGGCAATGATGCCAGAAGGTCTGGGAAAAGCAACTTTAAAATATTGGAGGACGGTCCCTGTTGGCCTGGAATTCCCACTCAGAGAGCCGCAATCCGAGGTGGAAGAAAGACACATCCAGACACAGATTCTGAGAGTCACACCCAACTGCTGAAAGCACTGCAGACACGGATACGGATACGTTTAGGAAAGCGAATAAATGGGGGGAAAAGTGCATTAACCCAAGGAGAAGCAGAAAACCTGGGCTATTTCAGAAATTGAATAATTTCTGAATAATAATTGAATACTTGAAAAGTCTACCTGCCCTGGAGACCACGCTGACAGTTTTACAAGTGAATTCTGTTGAATATTTAAGAAAGGTTACTCCAATTTTATACAGACGACTCCAGAGAAGTTAAAAAGGAAACACCCACCCTTTTATGAGACTGGAATAACCTTGATATGAAAACACTAGACAAGGGCAATATAAGAGAAGGAAAATATAGATTACTATCACACACAGAGAGACAAAACATCCTGAGGGAAATAAGAACTAATCCAATCTGGATGTACTTAAAGATCATCTTTATGATCAACTTGAATTTATTCTAGAAATGCAAGATGATTTAACATTAGAAGGTCTATTAATGTAATTCATCATCTTAACAGATTAAAGAAGGAAAAAAACCATGTATGATCAGAAAAAACATTTGAACTCTAGCAAAAGCCCAGCCAAGCACCAGAGAGAGAGGCAGATGAAACAAGACTGGCAAATTGTGTTGATTGTTGAAGCTGGGTGATGAGTACGTAGGGGTACATTACACTCTCCACTTTGTATGTTTGAAACTGTCCATCATGAATTTTTTTTTCTAAAAGAAAATCCCATGATAAAACCCAACACTCCTTGCAAATAAAAACCCTTAGCAGATTATGCTAGTATCAGTGGTCTTAGTGCAGTAGAATAAGAAAAAAATGAAATAAAATTTCTCAGGATTGCCAAGGAAGAAAGAAAAATGTCATTATTTACAGAAGAAATAGTTGTATACACAGAACACTCATGTTGTCACTGCAGATGGAGTGGGACAGTTTGGTTATCCATAGACAAAAACGTGGAGTTGGATTTCTACCTTGTAGCAGATTTGAATATCAGTTCAGATGAATTAAGACGTAAATGTGAAGAGCAACTCTGAAATTTTAGAACATACAGGAGAGTAATGTTACTGACTGAAGGCAGGGAAAGCCTTCTTAAGGAAGATGTAAAAAAGCACAGATCATAAAGGAAAGCTTTGACAAATTTGGCTATTGAAATACAAATTTCTGTGCATCAAAAGACACCATAAAAAGGTCAAACAAACACGTCATAGGCTGGGAGTAGATGTTTCCACAGCATTGGCTAATAACCAACAGCCAGAATAAATAACCAATAACCAGAATAAATCGAAAACTTCCACAAATCAAAAAGGAAAGACAAATAATGCAGCAGGAAAGGGCAAAGTGTATAAGCAAGGAACTCGGGACAGGAAATTGGGCTGATGAGTAGACCTGTAAAAACCATCATCTGTTTACTCGTAGTCAGGAAATGCAAAGTAAACCCACCTGTCAGTTTAGTTGAAATTAAGAAATCTAACAGTCTCAAGTTTTAGAGAAGATGTGGAGGAATGGGGATTCCTTTATGCTGTTGGTGGGTTGGTAGAACCACTTTGGAAAGTAATGTCACTGTATCTAACCCACCGGAACTCACACAACAGCAGTTCCTGTTGTGGGTACATGCTCCGGAAGGTCCCTGGCCGGATGCACAGAGACCTGCGAGACCATCGCAGCAGCATCGTGTGTGACAGCAAGACACTGGAAACCTCTTGATTGTTCATCGTCAGGGGAATGGATAAGGAGAGGGTGTTCTATCAGTGCAGCAGGGCCGTGAATGACCTAGAATTAACTCTATTAACATGGGTCGCAAGCAATGTTAAGCTAAAAAAAAACAAAGCAAGACTTGGAATAATACAAAGCATATGATACTACTTATTTAACTAATTTTTTAAATTGAAGTATAGTTGATTTACAATGTTGTATTAATTTCTGCTGTACAACAAAGTGATTCAGTTATACATATATATACATTCTTTTTTCCATTCTTTTCCATTATGGTTTAGCATATGATACTAAATATTTAATAAGGATGAAAACATCTTGTTTCAAAACATATTGCATAACAATATTGTTTATGGTATATATGGAAGTAAAGGTGTAAAAGATTTCTATTCAGGGAACTTCAGCTACATTTTAAAGTTTTATTTCTTAAGCTGGGTAATGGGTACACAGAGCTTTAAATATTATTCATTGTACCTTTCTGAATGTTTGAAATATTACATAATTTAAAATTAAATGGGTACAAAAAGATAAACTAAGTAGACCTTAACCAAAAGGAAGCTGGTGTAATGTTAACATCAGCCAAAATAGAAGTGAAAAAGAAGGTGAAAAAAAGCTTTAGTAAAAATAAGGAAGTATATTACGTAACAATAAAAGGAAGATGCAGCCTAACAGCACGGCTCAAAAAACATACCAAGCAAAAGCCGACAGAATCACAAGGAGAAATCAACAGTCCACCCTCTTTTAAGAGATTTATATTTCTATCAGACTGAAGGATGAAGCTGATAAGGGTTAGACAGGATGTAAAAGAACTCATGAGCACGACCGTCACAACTCGGCTGATGCATACAGAACTCGCCAATTGATAGCGAATAAAATAGTCATTATCTGGGGCACAGGAACATTTACAGAAACTGATCACGTGTTAAGTCACTCAGGAAATTTCTACAAGCATTAAAGAATCGTGCTCCTACAGCGCACATTCTTTTTTTAAAAATTTTATTTATTTTGTTTATTTTTCTTTGGCTGCGTTGGGTCTTTGTTGCTGTGCGCGGGCTTTTCTCTAGTTGCAGCGAGCAGGGGCTACTCTTCGTTGAGGTGCGCAGGCTTCTCATTGCGGGGGTTTCTCATTGCGGAGCACAGGCTCTAGGCACGTGGGCTTCAGTAGTTGTGGCTCGCAGGCTCTAGAGCGCAGGCTCAGTAATTGTGGCACACGGGCTTAGTTGCTCCGTGGCATGTGGGATCTTCTGGGACCAGGGATCGAACCCGTGTCCCCTGCATTGGCAGGCAGACTCTTAACCACTGCACCACCAGGGAAGTCCAGCACATTCTTGATATTACTTAAATAAATAGAAAGCACTAGTAAACAGTCACTTAAGATCTTCCCCATATTTGAAAGCTGAGGGTTTGAGTTAAAGAAGACAGCACAGTGGACACTACAGAATATTTAGAACTGAACAATAATTAGCAAAACTCATAGGATGAGTCTGAAGCAATACTTAGAGGAAAATTTAGAGTCTTAAAAGCAATTATCAAAATAAGAGAATGACTAAAAATAAATAAGTTAAGTACTTATCTTAAAAATCTAGAAAAAAGAAAGAGTAAACCAAAGAGAAATTGAAAGCAGGAAAAAAATGATGCTAAGAGCAGACATTAATGAAACATAAAACTAAAATACCAAGATAACAAAATCCTAAAAAGCTCATTCTCAATAAGGCTAATAAAGTAGATAACTTTATAGCAAGACTGATCAAGAAAAAAAGCACAAATAAAAAGTATAGCCCAATGCAACAAACTAGTGAATATAATGAAAAAGAAGCAGACTCACAGATAAAGAGAATAAAAGAGTGGTTACCAGTGGGGAAAGGGGAGAGGGGAGGGGCAATATAGGGGTAAGAGGTACAAACTATTATGTATAAAATAAGCTACAAGGATATATTGTACAATATAGGGAATATAGCCATATTTTATAATAACTATAAATGACATATAACCTTTAAAAATTGTGAATCACTGTATTGTACACCTGTAACTTACATAATATTGTACATCAACTATACTTCAATAAAAAAAAATTTTTTTAAAAAGTATAGCCCAAAAGGGAGGTATAACTACAGAAAAGGGAGAAATTTTTAAAATCCCAAAAGAATATTATGGCAACTTTATGCCAATAGGTTTGAAAACTTAGATGAAATGTGCACTTCTATAGGAAAACATCAGTTACTTAAATTAGCTCAAGAAGAAAAAAGAACTAGATAATTTTATAACCACTAAAGAAATGGAATCCCTAGTCAAAGCTCTCTTCCTGCCTTCCTGCCTCCTGCCCAGGGCTCGGGGAGTTATAAGGTGAGCTTTGCCACGCCTTTAAGGAACAGATGATAATGGACTCAGACGCTTCCAGAGAAGGGGAGAAACCATTTCATGGGGCTAGGACAACCTTGACCCCACAGCCCGGCCAAGACAATGTAAAGACAGCAAAATGCAGACAGAGTGTGAGCTCTGTCAACCAAAAAAGCTGCAGGAGGCTGCAAATAAGAAGTGTTTTGGGATCTTAAGAACTGCAATTCAAGAGACACAGATTTGGCTAAAATAAAAAGAGTGTCCTGGGGAAGGGAAAGAGTCGGGGGCTTGTAAGACAAAAGCCACGAGGCTGTGCTCTGACACAAGAAGGGAAATGTGTGTCCTTCAGGGATGGCTGTCACCAGGCGTTTTAGGGTAGGTGTCTGATAAGTGTCTTGAGTTTCTGACAGATGTTCTGGAGGCCTGCATTAGGACAGTAAGTGGTCAAAAGGTCAGATTCCATCCAGGCCTCCTGGCTCCATTTCAGAGAGCTCTCTGCTTCCACAGATCTGTGAGGCAGGGGCTTTGTTTTGTCTACTGAGGATCTCAAGTGCCTGAAGATTGCCTGACACACAGCAGGCAGGCACTCTTAAGTGTTCACTCAGTGAAGGTAGATGCAAATAGCCTGAAATAGAATATTCAAAAATCAAATCCAACTGTGTGTAAAATAGAACCTCATGGCTAAACTGTGCTTATCTCAGTAATACAATAATTTGTCAATGTAATTTCCTGATCTCTACAGTTTAAAAGAGAAAAATAAGCATATCAATAGATTTAGAAAGATAGAATATTGATATTATGATGAAAAACATGTTATACAAAGAACTTAAAATACTAAGGACTCAAAAAAAAAAAAAAAAACCCAAAACAAACCCACAGCTAGTTGGGTGATAGCTAATATGGATGGGTTTCTTTTTTTGAAGAGATGGAAATAAAATTCTAAATTCAGAATTCTAAATTCTGAATTTAGAATTCAGTTCTAAAATTGTGGTAATTGTTGCACATATTTGTGAATATACTAAAAACCATTGAATTATACACTTTAAATGACTGAATTATATGGTATGTTAATTATATCTCAATAAAGCTATTGTTTTACAAAGACTGTAGCAAACATCACAGATAAAAGATTGTTGATGGTTAATTTTACGTCAACTTGACTGGACCATGGGGTGCCTAGATTAAGCATTATTTCTGGGTGTGTCTATGAAGGTGTTTCTGGATGAGATGAGCATTTGAATTTGTGGACTGAGAAAGCAGATGTGGAAGCCTCACCTAGTCCGCCGAAGGCCTGAGTAGAATAAAAGGGCTGAGTTAAGGGAGAGTCCACTCTCGCTGCCCGACCATCTTTGAGCTGGGACATCCGTCTTCTCTTGTCTTTGGACTCAGAGTTGGGCTGAAACTTACACCATTGTCTCTCCTTGTCAGCTGTGGGTCTTGGGACTTATTCTCCATGACCACAAGATATACCCAGACATCTCCTCTTGGTTCTGTTTCTCTGGAGAACCCAGACTAATACAGATTGAAAGCATAACCAAGGATATCTAGTATTCAGGCAGTTGAAGTCAATGTAATAAGAAAAAGAAAGAGGTAGAAGGACTGGAAAGGAATAGACAAAATAGTTATTATTTACAAATGGTGTGATTATTTACATAGAAAATTCAAGAGAATCAATTAGAAATAATAAGAGAATTCATTGTTGCTGAACACAAGATCAACATAGGAAAAATAAAGCTTTTCTATATAACAGTATCATTCAATTAGAATAGTCAATTAAAATGAAAGATTTCATTTACAGTAGTAACAAAAGCTATGTTATCCAGAAATAAATCCACAAAAAGCATACAAGACTTTTACAGGTGAAATTATAAATTGTTATTAAAAGACCGAAAGAACGGAATACCTATGTTTATAAATGGGACGCCTTACTGTGGTAAAGGGATCAGTTCTCCCTAATTTAATTTGTGATCCAAATCCCAACAGAACTGCTCTTGGAATTCAGCATATTGATTCTGTGGAAGAGTAAATGGCCAAGAATGGCCAGGACAGTTCAAGAAGGAGTGATGTGCCCTTCCATATATCAAGACTTATTATAAAGCTACAGTAATGAAGATTGTGAGGTATAAAGACAAAGTATCAAAGAACAGACCAGAAAGCCCAGAAACATGCCCAAGCCTATGTAAGAAGTTGGTCATATGAAAAAGATGGCATTTTAAATCAATGGGAGGGGGATGGGATGGTCAAAAAATGAGCCTTCTGTGTGGGAGAAAAGTAGGTCTTCATCCTCAGGTGTGCACAGAACAGTAACCACAAGCTCTAGTTGGATTAGAGACCTAAAAGCCGAACTTTAAAATGATTTGAAGAAAATATAGGAAAATTCTTTATGACCTTGGGATGGAGAGAGATTTCTTAAGGGGCAAAAAGCAGAAACCATAAAGGAAAAGACTGATACATTTGATTTCATTAAACTTCTTTATAATACAAAAAAATTAGTTAAAAGCAAAAAGGAGACCAGCAGAAGATTTTTCCAGTAGACATTGCAGATAGAGGACTAGTATATACAAAAATACATAAGGAAGTCTGTAAGAAAAGGTGAGTTATCAGCAATACAAGCCAAAGAGTTGAAAAGGCCACAGAAAGGAGATCTGAGCAGCCACTGGATACAAGAGAAGATGTCCCACCTGAATGGCTCTTCCGTTCACCCCGCCGGCCGGGAGCTATCAAAGGGTGTGACTGTGCTCAGTTTGGGACGAGGGTGTGAGGAAAACACAGCCTGCGTTGCTGGTGGGACTGTAATTTGGGATAAGCACTTTGAAAATGTCTAGTGAAGTCAAAGGTGTGCAGAACCTACGATCCAGCAGAACCAGTTCTAGACAAACTTCATGTTCACAATGGGACACACCGGCAAAAACCTTGGAAGTGCCTGTTGAGGAAGATGGGTGAGTACATGGAAGGAATCTATGCAGCACCTTCCACGACAGTGGGTTTTTATGTGTCCACACGGGTAAACTTCAAAGATAAAAGAGTGAATGAACGGAATGATGAGGTAGTCTGACACCTGCCCATGCATGTTTAAAACACGCGTGATGTATTTCGTTTATAGGTGTGTGTGTGTTGTGTGGTGTAGGACCACAAAGACGGGAGGCCCCCCCAGGTTCATGGTTGGGGTTGCCCGTCGAGGGTGATCGTGGGCAGTGGGACCTGATGCGAATATGACAAAATGTTAGCAATTTCCATTCTGAGTGGCAGACACACGAATGTCTGTTACCTTATCCCCTTGTACTTTCCCCAAAATACAAGTGAAAAAGAGGCACGTGTTTCCCGATGGGGCAAGGACGGCATTTAGCCGCCCTCGTGGCCTGGACCCCCTGGGCGAGGGGAGACAGGGACCCGGAGGGTCAGAGGCCCTGCAGCTGTTGTCTGGCCGTGAGCAGCTTGCGCCCCTCTCTGAGCCTCAGTTTCCTCACCGGTGCGGCAGTGACCAGGCGGCTCTGGGACGTGGAAAGCTCTGCCACGGTCTCCTTGCCTTTGCTCACCTTTCTCTCCTGCTGGGAGCTCCCTTTCCATTCTTGGCAGAAACCCAGAGCCTATTCATCTTATAAGGCCTGACCCAGCCCAGCAGCCATGTCCTTCTGGAAGTTTCTCTGGAGGCTCCTGGGCTGCCTTGACCATCATCCAAGGACCTGTGTGTGCACACTCGTGTGCCCATGGGCTCGTGGGTGCGGGCGTGCGTGTGGACGCGGGTGGCTGTGGGGACATGCCCCGGCTGCTCTCCCTCCCTCTGCAGATCCTGACCGGGGAGGACTGGAACGCGGTGATGTATCATGGGATCGAGTCGCAAGGTGGAGTCAGCAAAGGCATGTTCTCGTCGGTTTACTTCATTGTCCTGACGCTGTTTGGAAACTGTATCCTTCTGCCATCTGAGCGAGGGGATCGGTGCTTCCTGGGCCTGCTCTCCCCTCCCTCCCCAGGAGGACGGAGCCAGTGGGGTGGTCGGCAGGAACGTGAGGGTGGCTTTCCCATGGAGGGTGGACCGTGACGCGCCCCTGCCCAGGAGCAGCTTGAGTTAAAGATGCAGCCTGAGGTCGGGCCGGAGGCCGAGGAAGCGTGAGCAGCACGTGGGGTGTCCCGAGGCAGGCAGCAAGGTCGGAGGCGGGAAGACGTGGGCTTTGAGCCTGAGGGCAGCCATCTATTTTGTTTTCACTTTAATTGAATTCAATAATTAAGTTGTGGCACTGGGCTTTTAAAAAAACCTTCGCCCATGGAAATGTTTCACCTGCAGAGAAGCGCAAAGGAAGGCCTTGTGCGGAGGGCGCTCCTCGGCCTTGTGTTGCAGGGTCTGGCGTGCGGGACTCTGCGGCATCAGGGCAAGCCCGGCCAGGGGGGCTCTGCCTCAGGCCCCCCGACCGTGCTACCCAGCTGGAGTCTGTCCCTGTGGCTGGGCCCCAAGGGGCATGGCCTTCGTCCTGCTCTCGGCGTGGCGAGCCCTCTAAGGGTGCCCACAGCTGTGCTCAGTGCCAGGGGGCAGCAGCCGACCTTGGTGTCCTGTCCCGTGGGCCCCACTGGGGCCCTGAGCAGGCCTGTCTGAGGCACTGCCCTGGGATGTGGGTGCCCCCTGAGTCCCAGGGCACCTCCTTGCCAGACAGGGGGCCTGACCCACAGGGGTCACCCAGAGCCAATGGCTGCTTGAGCCTGGCACTGGCCCAGAGCCCCTGGGATAACATGGGGCACAGGGCTGTCCCTGGGTGTCTGCCCCAGGACCAGCAGAGTCTGAGACGGCTCGGCTGTCACAGCTGAGGGGAGGGGGCTGCTGGCATTGAGCGGGCGGAGGACACCCCATGGCAAAGGACTGCCTGCCCGTCGGCAGTGTGCAGGGCACTAGGTGACCGGGAGGGCACCCGCCCGCGGGGGCCAGGGGTGGGCCTGGGTGTGCGGGGGCAGTACAGGGGTGAGGCACCGAGGGCTGGGGACGGGGCGGGGGGCGGGGGGCAGCGCAGGGAGGACGGTGCTGCCTGGCGCTGAGGTGGGGAGAGGTGGCTCCCGCGACAGGCAAACTGAAGGGATTCAGGTCAGCGGCAGCACGAGGGCCTGAGCCTGCAGAGTTCAGATGGGCAGGGCAGGGCCGGGGCAGGGCTGGGGCAGGGCCGTTGGGGCCCCTGACCCTGGGACCCGGGGGAGTTACCTACCCTCTGTGGCCTTTGTTTCCTCATTGCTGACTGGGGGTCACAGGAGCGCCTTGTCACGGCTCCCAGGGGGCACAGCGGGAGGGGGCTTTGGAGGCGGCGGCCGCCTGCCGGGCACTCCCGTGGCATCTGCCATCAGCGTGCTGCTGCTGCTTCTCTGGACGAGGGGCACCTCGAGGGAGGGGTCCCAGGACTCGGCTTTGGTAAAGGAAGCTGGGAACGAAGCCAGGCACGTGTCCGTGAGCCTTGCCGGAAGGTGGTCCATCGGTGGTCTCTGCTCACGGGACCCAACGGTGCTGGGGCCCACATGCAGCCTGGGTGCTTGTTGGGAGAAGTGGGGGCAGAGTGGGCAGCCCTTGTGCCCTCCTAGGAGGCAAAGGCAGGTTAATCCAACACAGCGTGAGCTTCCGGCCTGGAGTGTCGGCCCTGAAGAGGTGGCGGGGGGAAGGGGTGGTGTGGGCTTTCGAGGAGGCCGGGCGTTGTGAGATTGCATGAAGGAGGCTGGGTGGAGGCCAGGGGGCCGCAGGGAGCACCTGTGTTGTCAGAGGAAGCCGTGGTCTGACCCTGGGAGAGTCTGTGGGTCAGAAGGCTTCCCTTCCTTAGCTGGAGCCAACCAGACACCCTGCTGAACGTCTTCCTGGCCATCGCTGTGGACAACCTTGCCAACGCGCAGGAACTGACCAAGGTGTGTAGGTAGGGACCCACCTGCAGCCTAGGTATGGGTGGGGTGGGGGGTCAATCTGTGTCACTCTGGATGAGGCTGCAGAGCCATGAGGAGGGCCAGGACCTGGGTTAAGGACCATGTGACTGCTGTCCAGGGGTGTCTCCTCCAGGCCCTGGACAGGCAGGGCTGTGGGGGAATGGCACCGAGGAGGTAGGGAGAAAGAGCATGCCGGGAAGGCAGATGACCATGAGGGCAGCTCCCAGGAAGCAAGACCTGGGAAGAATGACCAGAAAGGCAGGAGGAGGTGTGGGAGCAGGTGGTGGATGGCAGAGAGGGGCCTGGAAGATGGGGCCCAGGCTGCCCTGGTCTCAGGAGTGAGGGGCACGTGACTGTGCGGAGTGGGGGACGTGTCCTCTCAGGAGTGAGACGGACCAGGAGGGGGGCCCGAGGGGACATCCAGTCTGAAGACCCGAAAGGGCAGTAGGGACCCCTGCGGTCATCGCCCGGAGGTGAGGGGACCCCTGCGGTCATCCCCGGGAGGTGAGGGGACCCCTGTGGTCATCGCCCGGAGGTGAGGCCACCCCTGTGGTCATGGCCCGGAGGTGAGGGCACCCCTGTGGTCATGGCCCGGAGGTGAGGGGACCCCTGTGGTCATCGCCCGGAGGTGAGGGGACCCCTGCGGTCATCCCCGGGAGGTGAGGGGACCCCTGTGGTCATCGCCCGGAGGTGAGGGGACCCCTGCGGTCATCCCCGGGCGGTGAGGGGACCCCTGTGGCCATTGCCCGGAGGTGAGGGGACCCCTGTGGTCATCGCCCAGAGGTGAGGGCACCCCTGTGGTCAGTCTCTGGTGTGGATGGTTGAGCTCAGGCTGTCACTGGGCAGTGCTGTCCTCAGAGTCTGGGCCAGGCTGGTGCTGAAGGAGCAGTCTGTGCCTGTTCTCAGCAAGTCCGTGCCCCAGCAGGACAGCTTTCTTTCCAGGCTGTACCCAGTGGGAGTCGTCTAATAGTCATCTCTCATCCTTGAGCCTGGTGGGGGATGTGATTACACATGTCTCCCCTGTGGTTTCCCTCCAGATGACACAGCCCCCTGCCTGGTTACCGTCACCCTCTCTGCCCTGGACCGTGCAGGCGGCCCGCTGTTTCAGCCTCAGGCTGGCGCTTCGACAAGCCCGGCTCCCGGTGCAGAGGGCGCTCCTGCTGGTCAGGGCGTCTGAGAAGGCGCTGCTCCCTGCAGGCAGGCGCGTACTTGCTCTGTACGCCGGGCCTATGCCTGTGCGCGGACCTGTGTGTGTGGGTGTCCGTGCGCTCGCGCCCGCCGTGCCTGACAGCCTCCCACTTGTGTTGCACCCACTCCAGTCTAGCACATGCTAAGACTCTTAACACTGTCCCCGTTCTGGGGCGTGACTCGGGCCTTCCCTGAGGAAGGCAGGCGACAGAGATGCAGGTGTGCCACGGTACTCCTGACAGCGCGCGCTCTACAGGCGCCCTGCTGCCGCGCCCGGCTCCCTGGGAGGAGTGCTCCCCGGGGGCGGCCCGTGCAGCGCCTCCCCTGCTTCTCCTCAGCCCTCCTCCCCCCCCCCCCCCTAGCTGGGCTGGGGCAGTGCCTGTGGGTGTGGACTCCTCCCTTCTTCTGGGCGCTGGCTTCTGAGGATTGGGAATCCCACTGGCGTGCCCATTTCTGTTGTCAGCCAGTTCCTAGACTGAACCTCGCCACTCAGGAGGGGCTGGAGAATGGCCCAAGCCCCTGGCTGGGGAGACCGTGCAACCACAGAGCACTTCTTGGGGTCAGGATTTACAGGCCCACGTGAGCATGGGGTGCCCAGCAGCATCGCTGGTCTGGCACCAGCTATCCTGGGCTGGGTGAGCTTGAGTTCAGAGCTCTCACTGCCCCTTCGGGGTTGTCAGTGGGTGAGGACACACTGACAGACCATGTCCTTGGGGCCCTGTATCCATGCACAGACCATGGGTGGTGGCCCCTTTGGGCAAACCGCCCTAATTCAGGAATTTCCTTGCTTTGGGAGTTGGGGCAGGTGGACGCCTGTCTGTGTCAGGCTATGGGGCATTCCTGGGCTGGCCAAGAGACCAAAGGGCGGACACTCCCTCCTTTACCGTCCCACAAATATATGGTAGCATCATTTATTTTGAAGTGGAAATAAACTCACATCGAGTTTGTTTGTAGAACACCAATTGGAGTCATTTGAGGGCTGTAAACCAGGATGGAGCCCATAGCTGGAGGAATGACGTCTCTAGGGTGCTCCGTGGTGGGTCTAGCTCTGCCTCCCCTCTGGGGCCTGAAGTTTGAATGTCTCTTCTCTATGGTGGAAAATCTTCAGACAGCTAATAGGGGGCTTAGTTGCCATTACCATGCCTCTAAAAGCAGATTCAAGGACATTTGGGACATGTTGGGAATGCCAGCTCCCAGGGGAGCCAGGTGGGCCCGGGATTGGGGTAATGGGGGATATAAGGGTGGTCCCAGCGATCTAGCTGGACGACACAGAGACTAGTTTCCCTCCCAGGGCCTGTAGACTCAGCCTAGAGCTGTTTATCTAGATCTGAGGAGCAGATCATGTTGGTTTTGCCTAGTGACACGGGGCCAGGGCTGGAGGGTCTGTCTGGATGTCCACTCCCTTCCCGTGGAGAGGGCAGGGGCAGGGAGGGGTGTCTGCGCAGGTGCGCACACATGAGCACACGCTATCCCGGGTGGCAGAGAGCCGTGGGGCTCCTCTCCAGGAACTCAGCGGGGAAGGGAACACAGGGCCGGGGAAGGGAACACTGGGCCAGTCATGGTCACAGCCGGGGAACACAGGGCCAGGCATGGTCACAGGTAGACAGATGTGACCCGATGGGTCCAGGTGGAAAAGCGCAAAGGCTGCAAGGTGGCCCTGCTAGACACGTTCCTGGTGACGGCTCCTGTGGGTGGTGCGGGGCGGGGACCCAGGCTCAGGGTGGGGAGCCTGCCCCTCGCCCTGGGGCAGCTCTCTGGGGCGGAGGCTGACTTCGTTCCAGTGTGACAAGTGCTCTGGGGGGCGGGGGGTGGGGGGCGGGATGGGGGAGCAGGTGGGAATAAAGGAGGGGTGGGTTTGCATTTTGACGGAATAAGACTGACACGCAGAAATGGGTCCCTGGGGCTGGAGCTCTGGAGTGGGGTTGTCAGCTGTGAGCGCCCTGGGAGGGGGTGCTGACACAGAAACCCTGGGGACTGTTGCCTGCAGAGGTGGGCGTAGCAGGGGGGTCTGGAGCATGGGTGGGTCGTGCTAAGGCAGGAGCTGGCTTCCTGGCCCCGCTGGCTCAGGGGGCAGGAAGGACTCAGAGGCTCCAGGCTGAAGAGCTGGTGGCATCGGAGTGGACACAGCACTCTCAGGCTAGCTACACATTTCTGTCTGTCCAAACAGGACGAAGAGGAGATGGAAGAAGCAGCCAACCAGAAGCTTGCTCTGCAAAAGGCCAAAGAAGTGGCTGAAGTCAGCCCCATGTCTGCCGCCAACATCTCCATCGCCGCGTAAGGCTCTCGGAGTGGGTTGTGGGCGGTGGCGGGAGCAGAGTCCAGCTCCCCCGGGGCCTCCACAGGGGCCCTCGCCTTGGCTGGAGCTGTTAGGACACAGCCCCTCCCCAGGAGCTGAGATGCGGGGGAATGGCTCTCCCCACTGCGGGGGCCTTTGAGCAAAGAGACCACCAGGTAAAGCCTCCCCGCTTCTCCCTGCCGGGGTGAGAGCGCGGTGTGGCAACGCCGTGGGTGGGAGTGACCGCGGAAGGCGGCCCCCTGGATGGTCTTGGGCAGCGCCAGCGATTCGGTATGTCTGACTTACACACCGCCTTTCGGAAGTGTGTTTTGTGAGCCGGAAGATTCAAGGGGTTACTTCAGCAGCCCAAGAGACTTAACGCGGTTTCCAGTAGTATCGAGTTCTGGTGTTGGGACAGGGGTCGAGAGGAGGCGTCGCTGATGAGCAGAGGTGCAGGCGGGGCCGGGCCTTCCGTCGGGGACTCTGGTCACCCCGGGCCAGCCGAGAGCGCTGCTGGGGCCGTTATGGACTTCCGAGTTGGGACAGAACGCCCCAGCGCAGGGCCGAAAGCCAAGGAGGAAGGGAAGGAGGCAGGAAAGTCTGGCCCAGTCCCGGTCCCTGGGTGGCCGTGAGAGAGCACAGAGGGGCTCGGGGCCAGACTGAGCCGGCCCCGGAGCTGCTGCCCCTGCCTTCCGCCCCGCTCAGCAGCCCCCGCCACGGCTCCCACTCGCCACGCTGCTCCACGGGCCCAGCTCTGCAGCTGCTTCCCTCTGCTGTGCACACTGTGCTGCGCGGTCGCACCACCTCAGGCCCGTCTGTGGCGACACAGGCGTTGGCGCTGAGAGCGCGCTGGCACGCGGGTGCGTTTGTGGGAGCGGGAGGGTGTACACGCACCGGCGAGGGTGCACCTTAGCAGCCCCGCTCTCGCCTGGGAGTCACAGGGCCATGGCCTGTTTTCTAGGAGGATGTTTGCAGAGGACCTGTCTCTAAGGTGAGCAGAAAGTGCTGGCCTTTGGGGGAGAAGAAGCAAAGGGAGGTCCCAGGCCCTGGGAGTCCAGGCAGGGGTGCAGGGGGCCTGCAAGGAGCCAGGCAGGACACAGCCGCCATCATTCCAACAGCTGCTGGCGGCTCAGTGCCCAGTTGTTCTGGAGTTTTGTTGTCTGGCCAGTGCACCTGCTCCGTCTGCTGGGTCCCGGGCTTGCTGTGACCCGGTTACTTCCTGAGCTGCGTAAGCTGCTGGCGGTCTGCGTAGAGGGCGTGGCTGGTGACTCAGCCATTTATTCACATGGGCCCTGTGGAGTTTCTGTGTAACTTGCCTTCCTGCTGTTCTGGAGGGGAGTGTGGTGTCCTGTGTCCCCTGCTGCCGCCCAGGGCTGCCCATTCCTTGGGGATGTGCGGCAGGGTGTCCACTCCCACCTGGGCTGAGACCTCAGGGGGAGGGGCCCTCAGCACAGCCACGGGGAGCTTGTCAGGACACCAGAAAGGGAAGTCTGGATGTTCTTCCTCTCCCTCCGCCCCCGTCCCCGTTTGGGACACTGCTGCGCAGGAACCAGGCTGTAGACCTGCATCCCCGGCTCCTGGGGGACACTTGGTGCTCTCCCTCACAGCAGGCCCTGAGCTCGGTGCCGGCCCTTCCCTGTCACGGCCAACTGGGGTATGTCCAGGCATTGGCCCTTGCGTCCCCCTCTTGGGCCAGCTGTGGGTCCTGCAGCCTCCCCCGGGACGCGGCTTTGGGCCTTGTCCTCACCCCATCTCTGCTGCACGCACAGTGGGTCTGATGTGACTCCTGGAGATCCCACTCCCAGGTGTGGAGGGTGGTGGGTGTGAGGACCACCGTGCGTGGTTGTTTGCTTTCCTCCACTGAGCTGAGACATCTGAGGGCAGAGCTGTCTGCGCCTGTCTGTCCTGTCTGCCCCGACGGTTCCCTGCTCTGCTGGCAGCACCAGCCTCTCCGTGTTCACGTCTCTGCCCGAGCCTCTGAGGCGGTGGGAGAGGCTGTGTGTGACCCCGCCCTGACCTGCTCCCGCAGCGGTGCTGTGTGCTCTGTGAGACGGGGGCCTGGCCGAGATGGGCTCTGTGAGCCTCTGATGCCCAGGGCGCCGTTAGTGTCCGTGGTGTTTGAGCGGCTCCACTGGCCGTGCCCGAGCGGACGGAGGCTTCGTGACGGACCCTCCTCAGAGGGGCGCCCGAGTCCCCTAGAGCCGCTGGGGCTCCAGTGTCCTTGGCCTCAGGGGACAGTCCCCTCAGCCTCCTGGGAGGGAGGGACACTCAGGCTGATGCGGCCCTGCTGGCTCTCGGCTGTGTCGGCCTCGACACCACTGGACTCATGAGTGCCGGTGCCCATGGCCCCTCCTGCATGCGGGTTCACACTCACACACGCTTGCTCTGACCCTTGTTCTCTGAATGTTCACAGTCTCAGTCACGCTCACACCAGCTCACATGCTCATTCACAAGCTCGCACACTCAGTCATGCACACCGCTTTGCTCACTCTCTTGTATACACATGCCCGTTTGCACGCAGGGCGGGCAGGCAGGTGAGCTGCTTTGAGCTCCTCACAAATGCTTGTGGACTCAGCCTTGAGAAGGCAGCGCTGGGGACCCGCCTGGTCCTCCCCTGGGAGGGAAATGACTGTAAAGAGATCTATGGTTTCTCTCTATTGATTTTGGAAAAGCTTCCAGAAAGACACTTCCAGAAGGACACTCAAGGGAAGATGGGCTGGTGGTAGGACCTGTTTGCCCCTGGGGAGGGCGGTGGTGAGCTGGTGGCACTGCCTTAGAGCCTGGGGAGCTGAGGGGCCAGGGTGGCTTGGGGGCTGAGCACGGCGGTCAGGAAGCAGGGCCCAGGTGAGGCCGGAGGCAGGCAAGGCCCCTGTGTCAGCCGGCTCTGCTCCGCCTCGAAGGCCAGGGGACCACAGGGGTGAGCCCTCCCTGGCGCCAGGGGAGTGGGGCGCCAGGTCCGGCGGGGGCAGGGGGGCTGATCAGAATGGCGGACGAGTGGTGCCCGCTCTTTCCAACCCCACTGCCCGTCCGGGGGCAGTGTGCGCAGAGCCGCGCTGGACGGCCTGAGCTGACCCTCTTGCCCTCCAGCCGTGGGGGTCGCTGCTCTGTGGTGCTCTTTCTCTCTCAGCTTCTCTTTTACCCCGAGGTCTCGGCTGGCCTCGTTCTGATGGAGGCATCCCTGGCCTCGTGCCTGGACGCACACCGCAGCCCGTGCCCCGACCCGACGCGGCTCACACCGTTCCGGCGTCTCTTAGAACTCTCTCTGGTGTTCTCACTTCTGTTTTGTTTTGTTTTTTGCATGTGCAGTTTTGTAAAGCAAACTCGAGGTACTGTATCTCGCAGCTCATCTGTCTCCAGCGTAACCTCACCGTGAGTCTCTCTGCTACAATTTCCATCTATGGCTTCGTGATAACTACACGCCAACGCCTTCTCTCCGCCCCTAACTCTGCTTCCCACTTCAAGTCATTCGCTTCAGGGGCAGCTCCAGGCCCACATCCCGCAGCCTTGCCGGGGACGGCGGGCACACTTCCTGATGCCCTCACGTCCTGCTCGCGGGGTCAGGCTCTCTGGGCTCAGCCCCTCCTCCTCTCCCTCCTGGTCTCTGTCCTCCTGCCTGTCTGTCCCTGTGCTGTCACTCTGGTGTCTTGAGCAGATCTGCTTCTCCTGAGGTGACCCCCACTGGGTGCCACTGGGGCTGTCTGCTTGTGGCTCCCAGGAGGTAGAGGCTTGCTTAGGGGCTCAGGACATCCGTGGGGTCCTCCTGTTTCACCCTGCCTGGCTGGGGAGGGGGTGCCTCTGTGACCCTTAGGAAGTCTTGTTCTCGCGAGAGCAGAGCTTCTGCCTGCTCGTGAGGCTTCCGGAGGCCAGCCAAAGACTAAGGTAGAGCCATAGAAACCCCAGGGTGGCCCTGCTGGGGGTGACACCAGTCTGACTGTCCCAGGAGCTTCTTCGTGCAGGTGAGAAGTCCCTGGAGATGGCCAGGTGCCCTCTCCGTGTCCTGGTGGTGACGGGCGCTCCTGCCGTCCCTGAACCCCTGCCCCCCGTTACTTGGCCAGCACAGAGCTGGGCTCGGTGCTCTCACGAGCACGTGGACCTGCTGGCTGTTGGGCCCCCGACGTCCATGGGGTAAGAAGGCTGGATCCTGAACGACTGATTCCCAGGGTGGCATAAGATGCGGGCGTAGGTACCAACGGTGTTGCACCCGGGCTGCTTCACATTGTCACAGCTGGGGGTGACTGAGGGATGGCCGGCTTTCTCGGCACGGAGACCTCACAGCAGGGCCACGCCACAGAGGCTCCTTCTGAGTCCTGTCGGCACGTCTGGGTCAGGGCGGCTGAGCAGGGCTCTGCCTGCGAGCCGGGCTGGACGCGGTGGGGGGGGGGCCCTTCCCTGTGCCCCCTTCGGGAGTGCTTTTAGACGAGGCCTTCGCCTGGGTCGGAGCCGTCCGCCACTCTGCACTGTAGGTCAGAGCGCGGCCCGCCCCCCACATTCTTGAGCCGCTTGCGAGCTCGGTGGAGACACACAGGGTGAGAGGCCAGCGCCGGCCACGCTGCGCCACATGCCAGGCAGAGCGGGGACAGAGCAGCAAGCAGGTGGGCGCAGGCTGCCGCCCCCCAGCGAGGCTCAGAGGCAGAGACACGTCCAGAGAGGCAGCCCAGCAGGAGCGGGGCTGGTGGAGCCGCCCTGGGAAGCTGTGAGGGGAGCCTGCCAGCCCCACGCAGCCTGTAGCCCAGCAGGCACCCCGCCTCTCCACGGACTTGAGCTGGTTCCTGGGCGAGACAGAGCCGCGTCTGAGGGTAAGGCTGAGGGCAGAGCTACCGGCTACCACGTGTCCCCCTCGTCTTTACTGCCTGCCTGTTTCTGTTCTGACGGGCGGGTCCCCAGGGCTCACGGCTGTGTCTGAGGAGGCCACCACCTGCCGCCCGATGGCTCCGCGTCCAGCCCCATCTCGGCCTGCTGGGCTGACGGGGAAGCCTCACCAGTGGCCGGCTGTCAGCCCTCACGGGTTCCTGCACCGCTGGGGAACGCCCCTGGTGGCTGTTGTCCACTTCACAGGGCTCGGCATAGTTCAGCGTTGGGCCCTTTGTTTTGGTGTCAGCTGGCGATGGGTAGGTCCCCAGTGGCTCTGGGTTGAAGCCAAGGAAAGAGAAGGTGGGTCTGTTGCCAGGTGACCTTGGGAACGGGGCAGCAGGTCGGGGCCTGGGGTGGCAGCCGAAGGTGTGGGTCAGCAGATGGTCAGAGAGGCTGACAGCTGTCCCCCACACGTTGCCCTCCCTGCCCCCCGTCTGGGCCCCCAGGGACAGGCATCAGGCTCTTCTGCTCTCATACTTTCAAGGTGCTTCCCTGGAAATGGCTCCCCACCCTGGGGGCAGGACTCAGTGTGGTGCTCAGTGGCTGGGGCTCAGAGCGGGGGGTGGAGACCTGCCCAGCCTGGGCCCCCAAGGCCCTCAGGTTGTGGCTCTAGGCTGTGCGGTCAGTGCAGCTGGAGTCTGGCGGAGGCCTCGCGTCTCCTTTAGACACTTTTTTCCTCTTGCCCTTGCATGCGTCCGATCCTGGCTCCGTCAGTGACTCGCTGTGGACCCTCTGTGAGTCACGTCCTCTGTGCTCAGTGTGACATGGGGACAAGAGCAGCACCGAATTCCTGACGGGGTTGTGAGGGCTGGAGGAGGTGGCCGCTGATCCAGGTGTCACAGCCATCCTCATTCTCGTGCTGCCACTGCTGCCCCCACAGTGGTCCCAAAACCTGCAGAGGCTGCAGGACGAGACTGGCCTCTGAGGAGGTTTCCACTTGGCCGAGGTGGTGCCAGCTCGCCAACTTTGGGGTCTTGTTCAGCAAATATCCCAGAATGCAAAGGGCTTCCACGCACCCTGGGCTGTGGACCCCACCTGTGACCGTGTGGGTGAGCTTGGGGGGCGGTCAAGGCCTTTAGAAGCCTGTCTAGTGAGGGCTGAGCCTGCACCACAGGCCACTCCTGGCGCTGGAGAGCTCTCAGCCCCCGTGGAGCCAGGAGAGAGGAGGGCACTGCTGACCACAGGACGTAGTGTCCGGCCGCAGACCTGCCTGCTGCGCTCCTGGGCATTCAGCAAATGGTCACTGAGCTGAGTGGCAGCTGCCCAGATGGGGCTGACCACCGCAGGGAGAGTCCCTGCCTGACTCCTGCGAGGGCCAGCCGCCCCCGGGGCCCCTCGCTTCCTGGGTAACTGTCCCCTCCGCTCCTGACGACCCGCCTCTTCTCGGGTTCCCTCTCAGACACCCTGTCTTCCTCTGGCCAGTGGCTCCCCTCCTGGAGGTGGAGGTGGAGCAGCCCCTCCTTGGGCAGCCTGCTTCCTACCTCCTCAGTCCTGCTCCATTGGGACGTTGCCCCCCTCCTCGCCCCATTCTGGCCTTCCTGGCGGGCAGCCCACCTGCCCGGGAAGCCTGTCTGCCACCTCATGCTGGTGCCTATCATTCCCACTGCTCTGCACCCCCGGCCCCCCGGCCTTGAGCCCCCACCCCCAGGTCAGGCTCTCACCATCTGCGGGCGCCCCCCCGGGGGGCAGGGATGAGGTCTGTTTCCCTGGGTATCGGCCGCCAACTCTGCCCCTCGACTCTGCTGGGGTTGCCAGGGCTCCTGCCGCCCCCCCGCCCCCCCACTGCGCCCTCTGCCATCTCTCCATCGCTGTGTGTCCATCCGTGGCTTCCCCTGCGAGGCAGAGAGGTGGGGGGCGGCTTGGGGGCGCGGCTCACGCGGGTCTCCCCACAGCAGGCATCAGAACTCGGCCAAGGCGCGCTCGGTGTGGGAGCAGCGGGCCAGCCAACTGCGGCTGCAGAACCTGCGGGCCAGCTGCGAGGCGCTGTACAGCGAGATGGACGCCGAGGAGCGGCTGCGCTTCGCCACCTCCCGCCACCTGCGGCCCGACATGAAGACGCACCTGGACCGGCCGCTCGTGGTGGAGCCGGGCCGGGACGGCGCGCGGGGGCCCGCGGGGGGCAAGGCCCGGCCCGAGGGCGCGGAGGCTGCGGAGGGCGCGGACCCGCCGCGCAGGCATCACCGGCACCGCGACAGAGACAGGGACAAGGCCGCGGCCCCGGCCCCGGCGCCGGCGGGGGAGCAGGACCCGGCGGACGCCCCGAAGGCGGAGGGCGCGGAGCCGGGGGCCCGGGAGGAGCGGGCGCGGCCGCGCCGCAGCCGCAGCAAGGAGGCCGCGGGCCCCCGGGAGGCCCGGAGCGAGCGTGGCCGCGGCCCGGGACCCGACGGCGGCCGGCGCCACCACCGGCGCGGTTCCCCGGAGGAGGCGGCAGAGCGGGAGCCCCGGCGCCACCGCGCGCACCGGCACGTGCCCGAGCCGGGCAGGGAGGGCGCGGCGCCCGGGGCTAAGGGCGAGCGGCGAGCGCGGCACCGCGGCGGCCCCCGGGCCGGCCCCCGGGAGGCGGAGAGCGGAGAGGAGCCGGCGCGGAGGCACCGCGCGCGGCACAAGGCGCCGTCCACGCACGAGGAGGCGGAGAAGGAGGCCGCCGCGGAGAAGGAGGGCGAGGCGGAGGATCGGGGAAAGGACAAGGAGCTCCGCAACCACCAGCCCAGGCGAGTCAGCGCGGGGGGCGTGTGGGGAGTGGCGACTGGGCAGGACGTGCGAACCAGCCCGTGAGCGGCAGGCTGGGCGGGTTACGCAGGTCAGGGGTGCGGACCTGGCCGGGCTGCCCAGCCCGCTGTCTCAGCCCCTTTCTGGAGTGGTGACAGTCCTTGCCTTGTTGGGGCGGCGTGTGAGATGTTTACACCTGCGTGGTGGGGAGCGTTGCTCCAAGGCGCCCGGGAGGAAGGGAGGCTTAGGGTGAAAGTGCTGGGACTGGTTTGGAACACAGAGACTTGGAAAAGGTGCCCCAGGGAGAAGAGAAAAACGTGTAACCCCATGAAGGAAGGCGAGTCAGGAGAGCCTGAGGGAAGCCTGAGGAGGCCACAGGACTAAATGGTGGAATGGGAGGGGGCTGGGCTATGCGGCCATGATGGAAAGGACCCCCATCCCAGGCCAGCCCAGCCTGGTCCCTGGCTGGGACAGGATCTGACGGTGACTCTGTGAGAACCCAGGGGTAACAGGAGCTGTTAGGCTGAGGCCAGCAGTCTCCATGCTTGCCAGCGACCACCCAGAACTCATGCAGCCAGAGGCCACAGCTCAGGATCAGCCCGACCTGGGCACTGTCTTTGTGTGCAGAGCTCTGTGCTGAGCCTTTGCCCTGGTGGGGCCCCAGGTGGGGTGGCTTAGGGTAACATCCTCTTCCAGGCTTCTTCGTTCTGCAAACAGTTCTGTTATATACGCATAACGTGATATCTGCCATGCCTGGCCTTGTGCCAGGGACAAACAGGTGAGTCAGCCCTGTCCCTACTTTTCAGACCTAAAAACAGGAATGTATAGGGTGATAAAGACCATGACAGAGGAGGTGATCAGGGATTTATTTGATCTGGATAGGGGTTTAAGAAGCTGGGTTTTGCAGACTGAATAGGAGTTTGGCTCTTCATCAGAATCTGATGTGCATTCTTGGTTGCAGGGAGTTGCACTGTGACCTGGAGGCCAGTGGGGTAATGGGTGTGGGCCCTGTGCATGCCCTGCCCAGCACCTGTCTAGAGAAGGTGGAAGAACAGCCAGAGGATGCAGATAATCAGCGGAACGTTACTCGAATGGGCAGTCAACCCTCGGATCTGAGCACCACTGTGCATATCCCAGTGATGCTGACTGGCCTTCCTGGGGAGACCACGGTTGTTCCCAGTGAGTATCTCCCCAGAACATCAGGGCAGGGCCCACCTTGTGCAGGCTCGGTTTGCTCTCCCCCCTTCCCTCCTGCTCCACGGCAGCCACCTGGGGACGGAGCTCGCCTCTGTGAATTGTTCCCCAACTGGAAAGTCTTTGCTGTCAGCATCTGTGCCTCGATATCCCTTTGCTTTCCAGTGCCCTGGAGGAGCACTATTGCTATTACATGTCACTTAAGTTCTAGTCTGCTTCCTTGCAACGATATTTGCAAGTTACCAGGTAAGTGCCAGGCATGGTGTTAGAGTGCAGGGGGCACGGCAGGAGGGGGTGGGACTGGGCTGCCCTCGTGGGGCTCAGAGCCTCGTCGGGAAGACAGACCACAGCATGGTCACGGCTCTTCATGGTCGCACAAACGCTGCTAAGGACTGTGGCCACAGACCTGACTGAGGTCGGGAGCTAGTGGGTGAGAGGAGGAGGGTCTCAGGGTGGTGGTCTTCCACCCACTTACTTATGGTCCTGGCTCTGCAGTTCCTCCCAGGCCTTTGCCTGAGCTTCCCTTTTTCTTCCCCTCCCCTCCCCCCTCATACCGTGTGTGAGGTCATGATGGAGCAGCCACTCTACAACTGACTGTGTGCGGGCACTGAGGGCACAGTGTAAATAACATGCCAACCTGCAGGTGACAAAGACAGGCCCCTCACATCGTGCGCAGGTGCGCGGGCGTTTTGTGAACACCAAGGATAGAAGAAAACATTCCCAGGGGCAGAGGTGACTTGGAATTCCAGACGAAGATTCAGCCTTAGGCAGACCCAGGTGCTGCCACACGCTTGCCTGTCTGCAGACGTGTCCACACACAGACACGTGCACGCGCCCGTTCCCTCTCACTCAGGTACTCTCGCCTGGGGCCGGTGTACAGTGCACAGCGCCAGGTGTAGCAGTGGGGGTGGCTGGCCCTGCCCGCTGAGCCTCCCCTTCCTCGTTGCTTCCTTGGAAGAAGGCTTTCCTGGTCCATTCTGTCGTTTCACCTCCCATGGCGATAGTGTGTCTGTCTTCCCAGACTCCCGAAACCAGCCCCCGGGTCTGATTCTTTCTGGATTAGCTTGAGGGTCCCCACATGGTTTTTGTCCCCGGGAGTCGAGGTGTGGCCCCTCCTCCCCAACCCTGGCAACCACTGATCTTTTTACTCTCTCTGTAGCTTGCCTTTTCCAGAATGTCTTATAGTTGGAATCACCTAGTACGTAGCCTCTTTAGATTGTCTTCTTTCACTTACCCATGTGCATTTAAGGTTCCTTCGTGTCTTTTCATGGTTTGATAGCTCATTTCTTTTTAGTGCTGAATAATATTCCGTTGTCTGGATGGACCATGCTTTATTTATCCATCCACCTATTGAAGGACACCTTTGTTGCTTACAAATTTTGTCAATTATGAATAAAGCTATTATAAGCATTCGTGTTCAGGTTTTTGTGTAGACATACATTTCCAACTCATTTGGGTAAATACCTAAGAGCATGGTTTTTGGATTGTGTGGTAAAACTACTTTTAGCTTTGTAAGAAACTGCTCTAACAAACTGGCTATATCATTTTTACATTCCCACCTGCAATAAATGAGAATTCCTGTTGCTTCACATCCTCTCCAGCATTTGGTATTGTCAGTGTTTTGGATTTTCGCCTTTCTAATAAGTGTGTATTGATTTCTCATTGTTTTAATTTGCAATTCCTTAATGATATATGATCTTGAGCTTCTTTTAATATGCTGATTTGACCTCTGTATATCTTCTTTGGTGAGGTGCCTGTTCATATCTTTTGCCCACTTTTAAATTTTTTTATTTGAAAAAAATTTTAGAGACAAATTTTTAAAGAGCAGTTTAAGGTTCAAAACAAGATTGAGAGGAAGGTAGAGAGATTTCCATATACTCTGCCCGCACACATGCATAGCCTTCCCTATTATCAGCATCACTCATTAGAATGATGCTTTTTTTTTTTTTTTAAACCAAGGAAAAAACTACATTGACACATCATAATCACCCAAAGTTCACAGGGTACATTAGAGTTCACTCTTGATGTTGTACATTCTGTGGGTTTGGACAAATGTATAATGGCATATATCCATCATTGTAACATGACACACAATATTTTCATTGCCCTAAAAATTCTCTGTACTCTGCCTATTCATCCCTCCTCACCTCCCATCAACGTCTGGCAACCACTGATCTTTTCATTGTCTTTGTTCTTTTGCCTTTTCCAGAATGTCATATAGTTGGAATCATACAGTGTGTAGCCTCTTCAAATTGGCTTCTTTCACTCACCAATATGCATTTAAGGTTCCTCCATGTTTTTTCATGGCTTAATAGCTCATTTGTTTTTAGTGCTGAATAATATTCCACTGTCTGGATGTACCTTCGTTTATTTACACATTCAACTACTGGAGAACATCTTGGTTGCCTCCAAATTTTGGCAATTATGAATAAAGCTGCTATAAACATTTGTGTGCATGTTTTTGTGTGGACATAAGTTTTCAACTCCTTTGGCTAAATCCTAAAGAGAGTGATGGTTGGATCATATGGCAAGAATATGTTTAGTTTTGTAAGAAACCGCCAAACTGGCTGTACCATTTTATGTTCCCACCAGCAATAAATGAGAATTGCTGTTGCTGCACATCTTTGCCAGCATTTGGTGTTGTCACTGTTCCAGATTTTGGCCATTCTAATAGGTGTGTCATGGTATCAAATTGTTTCAGTTTGCATTTCCCTGATGACATTCGCTGTGAAACATCTTCATATGCTTATTTACCCTCTGTATATCTTCTTTGGTGAGATGTCTGTTAAGGTCTTTTGCCGATGTTTTAATCAGGTTGTTGTTTTTATTTTTGAGTTTTGAGAGTTCTTTGTATATTTTGGATAACAGTCTTTTATCAGATGTGTCTTTTGCAAACATTTTCTCCCAGTTTGTTGCTTGTGTTATCATTCTCTTGATGTCTTTCACAGAGCAAAAGTTGTTCATTATCTCCTAGGAGTGTTATAGTTTCGCATTTCACATTTAGGCCTATGAGCCATTTTAGGTTAATTTTTGTGAAGGGTGTAAAGTCTCTCCAGATTAATTTTTTTGGCATGTGGATGTCGAGTTGTTCCAACACCATTTGTTGAAGAGACTATCTTTGTTCCACTGTATTGCCTTTGCTCTCGTGTCAAAGATCAGTTGACTGTTATTTGTGGGGGTCTGTTTCTGGACTCTCTATTCTGTTCTGTTGATCTATTTGTTCATTCTTTCCCCAATACCACACTGTCTTGATTACCGTAGCTATATAGTCAGTCTTGAAGTTGGGTAGTGCCAATCCTGTAACTTCGGTCTTCTTTAATATTGAAGTTTTGGCTATTCTTAGTCTTTTACATCTCCATATAAACTTTAGAATCATTTTGCTGATATCTGTAAAATAAATTGCTGGGATTTTGATTGAGACTGCATTGAATCTATAGATCAAGTTGGGAAGAACTGACAACTCGACAATGTTGAGTCCTCCCATCTGTGAACATGGAACATCTCTCCATTTATTTAGTTCCTTTATTTCAGTCATCAGAGTTTGTAGTTTTCCTCATAGGGATCTTGTACATATTTTGTTAGATTTATGCTTAAGTATTTCATTTTGGTGGGGTGCTAATGTAAATAGTGTTGTGTTTTAATTTTAAATTTCACTTGTTCATTGTTGCTATATAGGAAAACAGTTGACTTTTGTGTGTTAACCCTGTATCCTGCAACCTTGCTAAAATCAGTTATTAGTTCCAGGAGTTTTTTTGTTGATTCTTTCAGATTTTCTATATAGGTGATCAAGTCATCTGCAAACAAATACAATTTTTTAGTCTTACTTCCCAATCTGTATAGTTTTGTTGTTGTTGTTGTTGTTGTTTTTTGCCTTATTGCATTAGCAAGGACTTCCAGTATGGTGTTGAAAAAGATGGTGAGAGGGGCATCTTTTCCTTGTACGTGATCTTAGTAGGAAAGCTTTGAGTTTCTCACCATTAAGTATGATGTTAGCTGTAGGTTTTTTTGGTACATATTCTTTATAAAGTTGAGGAAATTCCCTCTATTCCAATTTACTGAGAGTTTTTATGGTGAATGGGTGTTGGATTTGTCAAATGCTTTTTCTGCACCTGTTGATATGATCATATGATTTTTCTTTTTTAGTTTGTTGATGTTATTATGGATTACATTAATTGATTTTTAAAAATAATTTTATTTATTTATTTATTTATTTTTTAATTTAATTGATTTATTTGTCTGTGTTGGGTCTTCATTGCTGCGCGCGGGCTTTCTCTAGTTGCAGTGAGCGGGGGGCTACTCTTTGTTGCGGTGCGCAGACTTCTTATTGTGGTGGCTTCTCTTGTTGCAGAGCACGGGCTCTAGGCGCACGGGCTTCAGTAGTTGTGGCATGTGGCCTCCGTAGTTGTGGCGCACAGGCTCTAGAGCACAGGCTCAGTAGTTGTGGTGCACGGACTTAGTTGCTCTGCGGCATGTGGGATCTTCCTGGACCAGGGATCGAACCCGTGTCCCCTGCATTGGCAGATGGATTCTTAACCACTGCACCACCAGGGAAGTCCTGCATTAATTGATGTTTGAATGTTGGACCAGCCTCACATGCCTGGGATTAATCCCACTTGGTTGTGGTATATAGTTCTTTTTATACTTTTTTTGGTTTGATTTGCTAATGTTTTGTTGAGAATTTTTATATCTGTATTCATGGGAGATATTGGTCTATAGTTTTCTTGTGATGGCTTGTTTGGTTTTAGTGTCAGGGTAATGCTGGCCTCCTAGAATTAGTTTGAAGTATTCCCTTTGCTTCTATCTTCTGAAAGAGATTGTAGAGAATGGGTATGATTTCTTTCTTAAATATATGGTAGCATTCACCAGTGAACCCATCTGGGCCTGGTGTTTTCTGACTTAGAAGGTAGTTGATTATTGATTCAATCTCTTTAATAGACATAAACCTATTTAGAAGAAATAGATATAAACCTATTTAGATTATCTGTTTCTTCTTGAATATTGGCAGATTGTGTCCTTCCAAGGAATTGGTCCATTTCAAGTAGTTTATCAAATTTGTGGGCATAGAGTTGTTCATAGTATTAATTTATTATCCTTTTAATGTCCATGGGATCAGTAGTGATGTCTCCTTTTTTATTTCTGATATTAGGAATCTGTGTTTCCCCTCATTTATCTTAGCTAGCCTGGCTAGAGGCTTATCAATTTTACTGATCTTTTCAAGGAACCAACTTTTGGTTTCATTGATCTTCTCTGTTGATTTGCTGTTTTCAGTTTCATTGATTTCTGCTTTAATTCTCATGATTTCTTTTCTTCTGCTTACTTTGGATTTAAGTTGCTCTTTTTTCTCTTTCTAAGGTGGAAGCTTAGATTATTGATTTTGGGTCTTTCTTCTTTTCTAATTTATGCATTCAATGCTATAAATTTCCTTCTAAGCGTTGCTTTTGCTGCATCCAACAAACTTTGATAAGTTGTGTTTTCATTTTCATTTAGTTAAAAATATTTTAGAATTTCTCTTGAAATTTCTTCTTTGACCCGTATGTTATCTAGAAGTGTGTTGTTTGAGCTTTACATATTTTGAGATTTATCTTTCTGTTATTGATTTCTAGTTTGTTTCATTGTGGTCTGAAAAACAGACATTTTGCCCACTTTTAAATTGGGTTGTTGTTTTCTAATTGTTGAATTTTTAGAGTTCTTTGTATAATTTTGATAAAGACTTTTATCAGATATGTGATTTGCAAATATTTTCTCCCAGTTGGTGGCTTGTCTTTTCATTTTCTTAATGTCTGGTGTTTTTGATTGTTACTGGTGGGAGGGTTAATTTGGTCCCTGGTATTACTTCTGCTAGGAGCAGAAATCTAGGCTATTGACTTTTATATGTTAATTTTGTATCCTACTACTTTTCTGTATCTTCAAATTGTTCATTAGTTTTAGCATTGATTCTCTTTGGTTTTTCTCAAGTATATTATGCAAAATTTTGCAAATACAGTTGTAACTATTCCTTTCCAAATATTAGGTCTTCCTTCCTTCCTTCCTTCCTTCCTTCCTTCCTTCCCTCCCTCCCTCCCTCCTTCCTTCCTTCCTTCCTCTCTCTCTCCTTCCTTCCTTCCTTCCCTCCTTCCTTCCTTCTTTCCTCCTTTCTTCCTTTCTTTCTTTCTTTTGCCTGATTTCACCAGCTAATATACTAACATTGGAGTTACTAGGTACCCTTACCTTGCTTCTGCCTACACTAAGTAAGATTCTGGTTTTGGGCTTGAGAGGTGTGTGTCTGTGTGTGTATAAGATCATGTTATAGTGTTCATTAATTTCTTTTTCAGTAAGTATTTTTTTATCTGGAATAGATGTTGAATTTTGTTGAAGGTCTTTTCGGCATCCATAGAGATCATATATTTTCCCCTTAAATATGGGGATTTATACTAATAAGTTTTCAGATCTTGAACTATCTTTGCAATCTTAGAATAAACCCCACTAGGTTATCATATTTATTTTTTAATGTGATGCTGGATTCTATTTGATAATATTGATACTTTATGGAGGATTTTTGGATTGAGATGTATTTTAGGATATTGAGATGTGTTCTGTAGCTTTCCTATATTATGTTCAAATGTCATAAGGTTTAGGTATTAATGCTATATAGTTATCTCTTCCTTAACTTCATTAATCCATTTCTGAAAATCACATGTTGTAATGGGAGTCCCATTTCCCATTATTTTAGATGGAAAAAATTGTAATGCACTATAAAAATTATAATGTATTATAATTAGTTGTACTCAAAATCCCCAACCAATTTCTTAAAACAGAACTAAAGCACAGTTAATCACAGAAAACACTTAATACATTGTTTCCTGATCACCACAGTTAAAATAGCTGTTAACAAGCAATTGCTTTGGGCACCTCCTTCAGTGAAACTTGCACTTTTCAAAAACATCCACACATGATTCTGATAGCTAACTAACTGACTTTGGAATCTTGCCTGACAGTTTTCAGTGTTTTGAGTTTTGGGGATGTATACATTTTTCCTGCATAAACAACAGTCAAGGAAGCCTCAACAATGTTGTAATGAGAGATACATATATTCTCCTGAGGTGTGAGTATTGTAAAAACTAAGAGGTGCTCTGTTGAGAAATTTTACCTGAGGAGATGTTCTGTAGGATGTACCTATTATTGATCCATAAAAAGAATTAGAACGTTTGCTTCTTTTCCTTTTCTGGGGTAGTGTAAGTAGCATTAGGATTACTTGGTCTTTAAAGATTTGGTACAATTCCTTTGTGAAATCATCTGGGTTTGGTTTTTGTTGTTGTTGTTAGGATAATTCTTTGATAATTTATCTGTTTCTGTATGGATATTGGTCTGTTTAAACTTTCTTATCTCCTAAGATCAGTTTGGTAAACTGTAATGATCCATTTGATCTAGGTTTTCCAACTTATGTACCTAGAGCTATGCAAAGAAGTGGCTTAAGTTTTTAAAACAATTTGCTCTGGCTCACTGTTTTTTTTCCCCCTTCTTATTTTTTATCCTGTATATTTTGTGTTTCCCCCTTATGTTCTTGATTAAATTAGTTAGAAGTTTATACATTTTGTGGATTTTTATAAAAAGAACCAGCATCTTTGTTAGTTCTACTATGGTTTTCTTTAAAAATCATTTTTTTTCCAATTTTATTTTCATTATTTCCCTCCTTCTGCCTTGTTTTACTTTGTCATTCCTTTTCTAGCTTCTTTAGTTGGAGACTTAAGTTTATTTTAGTCTTTAGTTTTTATTATATGATTATTTAAGGCTCTGAATTTTCCTGTGGTTACTAATTTAATTGTAGCCTATAGATTCTGATATTTGGTGTTTTCATTTTCACCAGATTTTAAAGGAATTACGCAATTTTGGTTTGTATTTCCCCTCAGTGTTTGTAGATTCCTTGGGATTTAGTATATAGAGAATCAAGTACTCTGCAAATGAACAGTTTTATTTTTTACTTTCTGATATGTATGCCTTTTATTTCCCTTCTTCCCTTGTGGCGCTGTGACTTCCAGTACAGTGTCGGATAGCAGTGGTGAGAACTGACATTCTTCCCTTGTTCCCATCTTGTGGGAGGAGGAAGCACTCAGTCTTTCACCATTAAGTATGATGTTAGCTGTTGTTTTGGGGTTTTTTTTTTTTTTTTTTTTTAAGATGTTCTTTATCAAGTTGAGGAAATTCCCCTCTGTCGCTTTTTTTTCTAAATTTTTATATTAAATGAGTGTTGAATTTTATCAAATTTTCTGCGTCAATTGATATGATCATGTGGTTTTTCTTCTGTAACATGGTAGTTTACACATTGATTGATTTTCAAATATTGACCTGCCTTGCATCCCTGGGATAAACTCTGCTGGTCACTGTGTATAATTATCTTTATATATTGCTGAATTCTGTTTGATAATATTTTGTTAGAGGGTTTTGCCTCTGGATTCATGAGGGATATTGCGCTACAGTTTTCTTTTTCGTACTCTTTGTCTGGTTTTGGTATCAGAATAATAACTAAATTCATAAAATGAATTGGATAGTGTTTCTTATTATGTTTTTTGGAGGAGACTGTGTAGAATTGGTGTTAATTCTTTAAATCTTGGATAGAATTTGCCAATGAAACATTTCTTTTTTGGAATTTAAAAATTACCCTTAATAGGGCTATGTTATGTAATCATACTGGGTGAGTTGCATTAGTTTGTGCTTTTGAAGGAATTGGCCCATTTCCCTTAAGTTGTCAAATTTATGTGTGTATAGTTGTTTGTAGTATTCCCTTATTATCTTTCGATGTCTTCATGATCTGTAGTGACTGCCCCTGTCTCATTCTTGATATTGGTGCTTTGTGTCTTGTCTCTTTTTTGTCCGTCTTACTAGAAATTTGTTACTCTCATTGACCTTTTCAAAGAAACGCATTCTTGTTTCATTGATTTTCTCTATTTTTCTGTTTCCATTTGCATTTGATTTCTGCTCTTTATTATTTTCTTCTTTCTGTTTGCTTCGGGTTTATGTTGCTCTTTTTTAGTTTCCTGAGATGGGAGCTTAGATTAAGTCTTTTCCTCTTTTCTAATGTAAACATTTAGTGCTATAAATTTTCTTCTTAGTACTGCTTTAGCTGTGTTCCACAGATTTTGATATGTTATCTTTTCATTTTCTTTCAGTTCTGTTTTAAAAATTTCTCTTGAGACTTGCTCTTTGACTCGTGGTTTATTTAGAAATGTGTTATTTAGTTTCCAAGTGTTTGGAGATTTTCCTGTTATCTTTCTGTTTGGTGTCTAGTTTGATTATTTTGTGGTCAGTGAACACACTCTGTATGATTTCAGTTCTTTTAAATTTGTTAAGGTTTGTTTAATAGCCCAGGAGATGGCATTTCTTGGTATGTGTTCTGGGTGTGCTTGAAAGGAATATGTATACTGCTGTTGCTGGGTGGAGTATTCTGTAAGTATAAGTTAGATCCTGTTGGGTCCTGTGGAGTTCTGTGTGCATGCTGATTTTCTGTCTAGATCTATCAATTGTCGAGAAAGAGATGTTCCAGTATCCAACTATAAATGTGCTTCTTAAACCCCTATCCAGATCAAGTGTCTATTTCTTTCAGTTTTGTCTATTTTTGCTTTACATATTTTTCAGCTGTGTTGCTGAGTACATACACATTTAGAATTCTGTCTTCTTGAAAGATTGACCCTTTTATCATTGTGTAGTGTGTCCCTTATACCTGATAAATTTCTTTGCTTTGATGTCTACTTTATCTGATATAAATATACCCACCCTTGTTTTTTTAAATTAATATTTGCCTATAAGATGTATATCTTTTTCATCTTTTTACTTTTAAACTAGCTATATAGGTATATTTTAAGTTAGTTTCTTGTAGACAGCATATCGTTGGGTCATGTTTTTCGTCCACTCTGTCAGTTCTTTTTTTTTTTTTTGCATATTTAGACAATTTATGTTTAATGTAATTATATATTATGGCTTACATCTGCTGTTTTATTTTTCCTATTGTTTATTTTTTCTATTTTTTATTTTTTATTTTTTGGCTGCACCACACAGCATATGGGATCTTAGTTCCCCAGCCAGGGATCAGACCCACGCCCCCTGCATTGGAAGCGTGGAGTCTTAACCACTGGACTGCCAGGGAAGTCCCCCTATTCTTTCTGTTTTTTATTTTTCTGGTTTCTTTTTCCTGCATTCCTGTGGGTTACTTGTTTATATTTTAGAATTCCACTTTGATTTATCTATAGTATTTTTGAGTGTATCTCTTTGTATTTTTTTTTAATGCCTCCTCTAAGTATTACATATATATAACTTGTCTCAGTCTACTAGGGTTGTCATTTACCAGTTGGAGTAAAGTATAGAAACTTTACCTCTCTTTTTCCTCTGCATGTATAAAATAATTAAATGTTTCCTCTACATATATTTAGAAGCACATCATTGTGTGTTATAATTTTTGCTTCAACTGTAAAACGTAATTCAGAAAACTCAAGAGGAGAAGGAAAGTGTGTTGTATTTTTACTCTTTCTATTGTTCTTTGTTTCTTCCTTCCTGATATTCTAATATTTCTTCTTTTATAACTTTCTGTTTGGAGGACCTTCCTTAGCCATTCTTTTAGGGTAGGTCTGAAGGTGACAAATTCTCTTAGTTTTCCTTCATCTGAGAATGTCTTGATTTTCCTTTCATTCCTGAAGGATATTTTCACTGGGTATAGAATTCTGGGTTGACAGTTCTTTTTTTTTCAGCACTTGAAAAAACGTGTGCCTCATCCTTCTGACCTCCATGGTTTCTGATGAGAAATCCACTGTCATTCGAATTGTTTTCTTCCTATAGGTAAGATGTTGTTTCTCTCTCGCTGCTTTCGAGATTTTTTCTTTGTCTTTGTATTTCAGAAGTTTGATTATGATGTATTTTGGCATGAGTTTCTTTAGGTTTATCCTGTTTGGGGTTCACTCAGCTTCTTGAATTTGTAGGTTTATGTCTTTCTGCCAATTTTGGAAAATTTTCATCCATTATGTCTTTGACTGCGTCTTCAGCTCTGCCCTCTTTCTCTTTTCTTTCCAGGACTCTGTTGACGTGAATGGTAGATCTTTTGTTATAGTCCAGAAGGTCCCTGAGGCTCTGTTTACTTTTTTCAGTCTATTTTCTCTCTGTTGTTCAGATCGAGTAATTTCTATTGTTCTGTCTTCCAGTTCACTAATTCTTTCCTCTGTGCCCTCCATTCTGCTGTTGAGCCCATCTATTAAGTTTTTAATTTCAGTTAGTGTATTTTTCAGTTCTAAAATTTATGTTTGGTTCTTTATATCTTCTTTTTCTTTGCTGAGATTTTTTTCTCATTTGTTTCAAATGTGTTTTTAATCATCTGTTGAAGCATTTTTATGATGGGTGCTTTAAAATCATTGTCAGATAATTCTAACATCTGTATTATCTTGGTGTCTTTTCTCATTCAAATTGAGTTTTTCCTGGTTCTTGGTATGACAAGTGATTTTTGATTGAAACCTAAACATTTTGATATTATGTTATGAGCCTCTGAGTCTTATTTAAGTCTTCTGTTTTTGCTGGTCTGCTGTGACAACACACCAACAGGGGGAGGCTTGGGGAGCTGCCTCATTATTGACAAATTGGGGTGAAATACAGGTTCCTCACTTGCCCTTCATTGACACCCAGTGGGAGTGGGTTCCTTGTCCCAGCTGGGTTGAGCTGGGAATTCTAGCTCCCCGCTGGGCCTCCACTGATACCGTCTTGTCTGGGAGAGAGGGGAAGCCTTGTTACTGTTCCCTACATGGCCTGCATTGACACAGTAAGGGTTGACCTCATTACCTCTGGGTGGTGGTAAAAGTCCCGACTTTCCACTAAGATTCACTCTAGCAGATAAAGGGAAGGGGATGCCTCCTTACCTCTGGGTAAGAATCGAAGTCCAGGCTACCCATGTAATCTTTTCTGATACTGCATGCGTTGGGAGTCTTATTATTACCACAGGGTGGGTATGAAAGTTCCTGCACTCACTTGGCTCTCTGTGATACCACCTCAGTAGGGGCTTTGGATACCTCATTACAGACTGGTGAGGGTGGAGGTCTAGGCTCCCCACTTGGCCTCTGCTCATATGAGTGGAAGTAGGGCTGTGGTTTTTTTCTGTGGTGTTAGTAGAGTGGTTATTGGCTATAAATTTCCCACCTGGTTAGGCTCTACCTTTCCTGGTCCTGTCACTAGGGAGAGCTGGCCTTTAAAAATCTTTCCTGTTGGCATTCTGGGTTGCTGGTGGCTTCTCCAGCACCAAGGGTATATGAGGCATAAAAAAAAAAACCCAGAAAAAAAACCTGTTGTTGTGTTGTTCCTCAGTTTCCAAGATACCAGCAAATCTGCCTTCTTTTCTCCACCTTTCAGAATCTTCTTAGGTTGGCCTTACATATGATGTCGAGGGTTTTTAGTTGTGCTTAGAAGGATGAATGGAAGAAAGTACCTCTATTCCATCTTTTCAGAAGCTGAAGTCTTGAGTTAATTTTTATATATGGCATGAGGTAAGGGTTGAGGTTCTCATTATCCACTCCCCCACCACCACTGATGTCCATTTGTTCCATTACTGTTTGTTGAAAACGCTGTCTTTTTCCATGGAATACTTTGGTACTTTTGTCAAAAATCAATTGATAGGTGTTATTTCATTTCAGGAAAAATTTGTGGGATTACAGTTTTAAATGTTAGTTCTATTACATTGTTTTATTTTTGTTTTTCAGACATTCCAGTTATACAGATGTTAAATCTCCTTTGCCTATCTTCTGTATGGATTTCTCTCTTACCCTTCTGAAAACTCATTCTTCATTTCACTCCTAAATTCTTTTTCCCTTGCTATAATTTCAGTCATATCTATTTTCCCTTGGACTTATCTGTTGTCTCCTTGTGATTTCCAAGACAATTTTTTCTCTTTAACTTTATTTCTCAGATATTTTTGTCTTTTTTTTCAATTTCTCTCCTGTTTGGTCAGCTCTCATCTCATATCACCTAGTTGTCCATACATTTTTATTTTGAGCTTTTGAATCTGATTTGTGGTGTTTTTTCCTTATCAACAACTGTTTGTTTAATTGTATTTAATTCATGTTGGAAAGTTGTGTAACAGTTTTCCTCTGCTTTGCAGTTGTTTTTTTGCTGAGTATTTTTATTACCTGAAAGGTTTTCATCCTTACTTTCTATGTTCTTATGTAGAAGCTTTGTATGGTTGTTGGGTTCATTTTTCTGATAATGAGGAAGTATGTTACAGTCTCCTGGACCAAAAATTACACGTGATTTTGTGAAGAGTAGGGGAGGGGTTTGGGCAGCTTACTTGATTTCTAGTTCAAGAACACCTTCTTATTTAGTACAGTGAAACCCAGTTTCTTTTTCAGTGGTGCCTAGTGGGGAGTGTTTGTCTAGTTCTAATTCTGTGATAAAATCCTATCTCTGGAGGACCCTGGACCTCAGACACTTGTTTCTTCTTTCCCTACATCACTGAGCCACTGAAGTCGCGTCTCTCACCGTCTTCTCCAGGTTGCCATCTCCAGTGCCTTGTACTTTCCAAGCCCCTCCTTCCAAGTCCCCAGAAGCAACACCCTGACCTGGCAGGTCTCAAACCTGTTCTCAGTATTTCCCTGCTTGACGGGGGGTGGCGAGGGGTGGGGGGCTTCTCTCCTGTGGATGAATGAGTTGATGTTGTCTGTGTTCCAGCATTACTAGGACCCTCCTCACTCTCCCTTCTCCATACAATCCCTGTCTGATTCTGCAGGTCTGGGGTTTGTTTTCCCACTTACATGTAAATTCAAGTTTGTAGTTTTCTTATTTCCCATATGCTGTAGGCATGGACTGTGGATGATTTTATCACCTCTCCTTATCAACCACATGGGTTATGGAGCACGTAGGGAGAAATCTGAGTGTGGGTGACTGCTGTTGTCTATGGGAGCCAGCCTCTTATCTTTTTAGTTTCCGCTGGATTTGTAGTTATGGCCACATTACATTTTTAATTTCCTTCCTTCCTTCTCTTCTTCTTTCCGTCCTTCCCTCCCTCCCTTCTTCCTTCCCTTGATAAACCCTTTTTTTCCCCCTAAAGTTCTGTCCATTTTAATAGGCTACTGAAGTCTCAACTTTGGCCTTCCTGAGCTTCTCTATCATATCTTTTTCTGTTTCATTAGTTCTTTTATTTTTTGGCTGCGTTGGGTCTTCAATGCTGCAGACGGGCTTTCTCTAGTTGCAGCAAGTGGGGGCTACTCTTTGTTGTGGTGTGTGGGCTTCCCATTGCGGTGGCTTCTCTTGTTGCGGAGCATGGGCTCTGGGTGCACGGGCTTCAGTAGTTGCAGCACACTGGCTCAGTAGTTGCAGCACGTGGGTTCAGTAGTTTTGGTGCGCGGGCTCTAGGGCGAGTGGGCTTCAGTAGTTGTGGCACGCAGGCACAGTAGTTGTGGCTCAAGGGCTCTAGAGTGCAGGCTCAGTAGTTGTGGTGCACGGGCTTAGTTGCTCTGTGGCATATGGGATCTTCCCAGACCAGGGATCAAACCCGTGTCCCCTGCGTTGGCAGGCAGATTCTTAACCACTGTGCCACCAGGGAAGTCCTTATGTTCTTATTTATTGTTTCTTTTCTTCTGCTTTCTTTTTTTTTTTTTAATTAATTTATTTATTTATAGCTGTGTTGGGTCTTCGTTTCTGTGCAAGGGCTTTCTCTAGTTGTGGCGAGCGGGGGCCACTCTTCATCACGGTGCGCGGGCCTCTCACTATCGCGGCCTCTCTTTGTTGCGGAGCACAGGCTCCAGACGCGCAGGCTCAGTAGTTGTGGCTCACGGGCCCAATCACTCCGCGGCATGTGGGATCTTCCCAGACCAGGGCTCGAACCCGTGTCCCCTGCATTGGCAGGCAGATTCTCAACCACTGTGCCACCAGGGAAGCCCCCTCTTCTGCTTTCTTATTGTAATCTCTTTCCCCATTTATTAGTTGAATACTCAGCTCTGACACAAGCCTTTCTACTTTGCTAGGGTGCTTAAGGCTTTAACGTTGACTCTAAGAATTATTTTAGTTTTATGTTACAAGTTATGAAATGTCATATTTTTTAGTTCTAAATCTTTTTCCAGGTTTCATTATGATTTATTATTTGATCCATTAGTTATTCATAAGTACAATTTTGAAGTTCCAAATGGCAAAGGTTTCTTTATTGGTTTAAAAATTTTTTTCCTGTTGATTTCATTTTTTTTTTTCTTGTATTTTATCACCCCTTGTATTTCAGATCATCCATTTGGCTTTTTTTTCCTTCTGCATGAAGAACATCTTTTCTAATTTATTTTAGTGAGGTTTGATGGTGGTAAATTCTCTCAATTTGCCTGAAAAATCTTTTTGCCATTGTTTGTGACAGTAGTTTCAATTTGTATGGAATTCTAGTTGGTTCCTTATTTCCTCTCTGTGTTTTGAGACTATTCCACTGTCTTCTGCCTCCTGCTGTTTCTGTAGAGAAGCTAATCATTAGTCCAAATGCTTCCATTGTGTGGCTCTCTCTTCTCTCTATGGCTGCTTACATAAAAACCTTTTTATTATGGAAAATCGAAACAGTGTAAGTAGAGACACAAGTATAATGAACCCCTATTTGCTGCCATTCACCCTCAAAGCAATTATCCACATTTTGCCAATCATGTTTCACTTTTTTTTTCCTTTTAATCACTTTAGGTATAACTGTGTCTGTAAGCATCTCTAACAATTAAGGATTTAACAACCACAATAGCATTATTACACCTAGCAAAGTTGATAATAATTTCTTAGTATTATCTAATACCTATCCCAAGTTCAAATTTTACCAGTTATCTCAAAAATAACTTTTTACTATTGATCTGTTTGAATCAGGATCCAAACAAGGTTTGCTCATTTGACTTAGCTTAATCTGTTTACATCTGTTTTACTCTGTGACTGTTTTCTGCATGCCATTTATTTGTTGAAGAAACTGTAAACCGTTCTGGATTGGGTTGATTGCATCATGGTGTCATTTAACACATTTCTCTGTCCTCAGTATCTCCTGTTAACAGATATTTAGATCCTAAAACAGGCCGTCTGAACCTTGGCGCTATTGAAATTTTGTTGGTGGTGGCTGTCTTGTGCGTTTTAAGATGTTTAGCGGCATCCCTGACCTTTCCCCTCTAGATGCCAGTAGTACCCTGTAGTTGTGACAACCAAAAAAAAAAAAAAAAAAAAAGTCTCCAGACGTTGGCCAGGTATCCCTAGGAGGCAAAATCACCCTTGTTTGTGAACCGCAGATCTCGACTGTGATCAGGTTAAAACTCTTTGGGGAAGCTTCCTAGGCAGCTGGCTGTGTGCTTCATCTCACGTTCCATCCGGAGCCACATACCATCTAGTGTTTTCCTTTGGGCAGTGTTAAGATTGCTCAGTGGGTAGAGCCCTATCCGTCCACTGTAAAGTTCTCCACCAACCTTTCCCCTAGTGATCTAGTAGGCACTGATGATGGTCACCCAGATCTGTGATTTTATTTGGCATTGCACAGTTGTGAATTTATAATTCTATCATGCTCTCTGCATTAATTATTCTGACATTTTCTATAAGGAAGAACTTCCCTCATCAACTCTTTGGTTACCCTGAAATACAGTTTGTATTTGTATTAGCAAGATACACGCTTAATTCCGTCCCTTTACATATGAGTTTTCAAAATAGCGAGTTGGTACACTAGGAACTCCAAATACAGTCATCGAGAGCTTTAACAAAATTATTGTTATGAATCTTTGGATTTTAACGTGTTTGGTGTGTTTCAGTCCTTTGGACTCACTCTTAGTTCTGATGCTCAAATTGTCCTGTCTCTGGATAGTGGGAGCCCCTTAAAGTTGGCTTTTTTACCTTCTCAAAGCCTGTTGTCTTTGACAGCTTTCTGCTTTCATCTGTGACAAAACGTTCCAGGATCATTGTGTACCTTTCCTGCCCAGACCTGGAATCGGCCATTTCTCCAAGGAGACCTGTGTCCTGGACACCTGCTGTTTTTCCAGATCTCCCTTCCCTTCCTTCAGGGTCCTTTTGCCTCCAGTGGCCTCACCTTCAGCTCCTCTTTGGAGGGCTGCCCTTGACCACTAGAGGTGCTTCCCAACACGTGGGGGATGGAAGGTGGAAGTCCCTGAGGGTTGACGCCCCCAGGTGGCCCTCACCAGGCACAGGAGTGCGGGAGGTGAAAGCCCAGCCCTCTGGCTTCAGGTCTGACAACTCTGAGGCTTGGGTCAGACCCCAGGGTCCCCCGAAGGAGCAGCTGACGCTGTCGCAGGACTTTATCTGAAGCCGCCCCCTCTTTTGTCCCCCTTCTCTGCCCTGGTCTGCCTTCTTGCTCCCTTCCAGTTCCTTCTGGGAGTCCGTCCTTAGTCAGCCACTTGCACATGGACCCTCATCTCATGGTCTGTTTCTGTAGAACCTGATCTGAGAGGCTGTGGTTCCTTTGGTGAGAAATGGTATTATTTACCAATATGGTCATTGCTACTAGATTTTTACTGCTTTCAGGCTTTTTAGGACTTTTTTTTTCTTTTTAAAAAAGAAGAATATACCATGTATTCTTTTGGCATTTATAATTCAAATGTAAGATTATAGGATTTTTACCTAACTACTTAGATTTTATATTTGTATCTCTTTTCTGTTACCCTGAAAAATTTGTATTTTTGTCTTTTTTTTTTTTAGAGCAGTTTTAGTTTCAAAGTAAAATTAAATGGAAAGCACAGAGACTTGCTGTACACTCCCTGCCCCTGCACCGTCAGCCTCCCCCACCCAGTGGTACATTTGTTACGGTCAGTGAGCCTCCATGAACCGCCGTTGTCGCCCAAAGTCCAAGGTTTACAGTAGGGCTCACTCTTGCTGTTGTACCTTTTAAGGGTTTGGACAAATGTATAATGACCTGTGTCATTATAGTATCATACAGAGTAGTTTCACTGCCCCAAATTCCTTCTTTTGTCTTTTTACTTATTCTGTTTTTTAAATAGTATTGTTTAAAAAAATTGTATTTAAAAATTTTTTGCCCCTACCATGTAGAAATGCAAGCAATTTTTGTCCTTCAGTTTTGTGTCCAGCCAGAGTTGCCAAACAGACTCTCTTACTCTAAATAATTTTTCTGCTGTTTTCTATGTAGACACATTTATACTGCCTATGATATATAATTTTTGACCCATTAACTATTTAACGTCTGTTTTTCAATTTCCAATTGTAAAATTTAAATCTTAATTAATCTTTTGGTTTCTGATTATTGCCTTAAATTGCAACTTAATTGTACTGTGATTAGAGGACATGACCGGCTTGAGGGTCTTCTTCGAGACGAGAGATTTACGACTGCTTTATGGCTTAGCATATGGTCAACTTTTGTAAATGTTTTATGTATGCTTAAGAGGACTATGTTTTCTCTAATTTGGGGAACACTCGGCTTCTTACATTTGTCTGCTAAATCAAGTTTGTTAGTTGTGTTGCTGAATATTCTATATATTCACTAATATTTTGCCACACTGACCCATCGATAATTAAGAGAGGTGCATTGAAATCTCTTTCTGTAGATCTGTCAGCTCTTGCTTTGTGTGTGTGTGTGTGTGTGTGTGTGTGTGTGTGTGTGTATGTTTTTTTTTTAAGTTTCTATATTTAATGCAGTTATTTTGAATAGTTTGAAACATGCAGTTCAGTATAGGAAACATTCTAACAGATGACCAAGTACTATTGTGTATGTTTCTAAAATAGTAACTATGTGTTTCTGATTCTCTTTTGTTAGGCTTTTTCTTTTATTTATTCTTTTTTTCAAAAAAAAGCTTATGTTAAAATATATGTGTTTGCTTTCTATGTTTTAAGCCACTTTATGTATATTTAAAATTGCTGTGTCTTAGTGGAGCTGAACTTTTTGTCATCTTCTGCTGACCCGCTTTAACTCTAATAATGATTTTTTCTTATATTGTAATTTTCTGATGTGAATATATACCTGAGTTTTGTTTTATTTTGTTTTTTTAATGAACATTTGCCAAGTGTATCTTTTCCCATCTTTTGACTTCCAGCCTTGATGTGGCCTCGATTTTAGGCTTGTCTCTTGGAAACTAACAGTTATATGTATAACGGTATTTTAAAAAATTCCATCTGGGTGATCTGTGTCAGTCAGTAACCAGGTTCCGTCTGCTTGTATGTATTGTGATTATTAGTTTACTTGGACTTGTGACATTTGTTCCATTTTTCCTATTTTTTTCCTCCTTTCCTTCCTTTTTAGTATTGAATAATTGGTTGTTTATTTGCTTTCGTGTCACATTTTCCCCTCTATATTAGTTTATAAACTATGAATTATTTTTGTTTTTTTTAAAGTGGTTATCCTTATAATTCTATCATGCATGCATAACAAAATCTATAGTTATTTTATTAAGTTCTAAGACCTTAGAACAGCAGCTGCGATCACATTTCCCCCAACTTCCTTGTTAGCATCCAGCATTTTAGTCCTTTTCTCCCCCACAAAATAGATATTACTATTGTTCTGACTTTGTAGGCGTTCAGGATGAACCCTCCCCAGAATGTGTCACTTTTGCGTGAGGATTATTTTGAGCTAAGGGCAGTCGAGTCCCTGTGGGTTCAAGAGAAGCAACTGCCCCTCCCTTAAACTACCTAGAAAAATTTAAATTGGGGATTTTTCCCAGGAAAGAGTTATTACCAGAGATAAGTGTTATGTAAGTGGCCCCCATCTGTTTGGCAGGGCAAGCATCTAATTACCAAAAACCTGCCCTTTTTTATATTGTCCTATGAATGACGCTCCTGTCCTTGGAAGCCCCAGGCTCCTATCCCATTCCTTAGCTTAAGGTGGTGTATATACCTCATTTTACCCTTCTGTCTGAACCTCTCACGTATGTGTGGTTCCGGTATGTACGAAGTTAAATTTGATTTTCTCCTGTTAATCTCACGTCAGTTTAATTCTTAGACCAGTCAGAAGAACGTAGGAATGTAGAGGAAAAGCTTCTTCCTTCCTAACAACTTTATAGAGACTGTGTTTATTTACTGATAGATTTACCAATTTCTTACATTGCAGACCTTCCTTTAATATCATTTTCTATCTTCCTGAAGTACAGACCTTCCTGCTATAACATTATGTATGCATTTCTGAAAATGCGATGCATTGAAAATAATAGGCCTTGTAGAAAAAGTATGGTTAAGAGCGAATTATTCAAGATATGCAACTCTTTAACCAGAACACTAACAAAAACAAGAACAATCCGAGTGCAAAATGATAACGAAGTTAAATCTCTGTTTGCATTTGCACCCAGTATCAAGTTCTTCAGCCCCGCATCCTCCTCGAGGCCCTTTGCTTCTGGCAGAGACCAGCCTTGCCTTGCTCTTGTGCAGCAGTGACTGGAGGGGAATTAATCGGGACCAACAGAGGGACTCACTTCTATGCCCTTCTCTCCTCTCTGGGATTTTGCCCCTCATTCCCAGACACTGTGTCATCCTCAAGCTCCAGTCTTTTACTCCTCCTCCCAGTAGGCGTGTTGCTTTCTGCTTCTAAAAATGGGAAAATGGCCCCATGTGCACAGGGGTCGCCTCGTGCCTCCTTTCTCCCAAGGATTGTAGCTTCTCAGGTTCTGTCCGTGTCAGCTGGTTCCCTGTGCCTTTAAACAGTTATGTATTTTTTTCAGCTTTTATAGTTGTTTTTAGTAGGAGGGTGAGTCCTTTTTAAGCCTCTCTGTCATAGGCCATGGAAATGCTGGGTCAATTTTATAGACTTCTATTGCTTGTTCATTTTTTAAAGACTCATTTTTTTTTTAAATTTCTTTCCATATTTATGTTTAGTTCTTTTATAGTCCTCATCTAAAGGTACTTATATCTGAAGTCCATTGGGGGTTATATATATATATTACTTGTTTCTGCTGTCTTTCACCCACCTTGTATGGGGGTGATGTTTGTTTTCTGGTCCTTGTATGTTTGCTGATGTTTTTTGTTTTGGGTTCATATATGACTGACCGTAATCCACCCTTTCTGAAGTGGGCTTTGTTTGATAATCAAGCCCTACAGAAAAAGAATTGTTTGGTTGCTTTTTCAGTTCTCCCAAGGATGGTACCTAGCTATAGGAGAGAAATTCTTTGTACATGGTGGATGCCTTGGGACATTAGGCTTAAGTTCTCTTCAAGTTGGAAATGACTGCCTTGGCCGGTGGGGATTCTGTGGGCCAGATGAGGGCCGTTCTTGTCCGAGGACTCAGCTGTGCTTCCCTGGAAGCCCCGCGCACCGCCCGCCTGCTCTCCCTTCAGTCCCCTGGAGGGAGCAGCTCAATGTGGTGCCTCACCCCAGCTTTGGTCGGTAATGTCCCCACAGTGTAATTCCTCTGTTCAGCCTCAGTTTCTTAATCTGCAAACTGGAGGTAATAATACGTGCCAGTAAGTGCCGCTGTGAGAATAAAGCACCTGGACCAGGCCGGCACATGTTGTTTTCAGTGAAGTTCTGTTCCTTTCTTTATCCACCCCCCTCCCCCATATCTGGCCATCTGGCTTGATTGTCTTCTGTTTCAATGAATTAATTTTTGTTACTGTCTAGTCTTTTTTTATTTTTATTTTTAAACAGCTTCCAACAGGATATTTTCTTAGTCTGTTGTAGTTCTCGTTTTGATCCTCTCCCTCTATTCCTGGTCTGTTTTGACTTAATTGATGATTTCTGCTGTTGTTGTAGTAGTAAATCTATTTCAGGAGAAATATTTCCATCCAGGCTCTGGCATCTTTGTTCCACTTCTTTTGAGCAGAAAAATTCTTCATTCAGTGTATATTGGTTCCTTTTTCCCAGTTTACTTGTCCTTGGGTTTGCTTAATTGTTATTGTGGAAGAGTCTGAAAAGCTGTGGTTTTAAAATAATAAATGTTTCTAAATCTAAAAGTTACACATGCTCATCACAGAAAAAAAAATTTTAGTGTTAAAAGTATAGTGAAGAGAATTAAGATTATTATCAGAAAGCCTTTCGGAGATCACCACAGTTACTGTTATTTTGGTGTTATTTCACTCCCTGTATATGTTATTTTTCATAGTTGAGCCCATCTGGGATATACAAGTGTGTAGCCTGTCTTTTTTTTTTTTTTTTTTTAACTTACCTTATCATAAACTTCTTCTTTAAAGCTTATGATAAGTCATTTAAACTATTTGTATACATTTTTTAAAAATTATTATTTATTTATTTATTTTTATTTATTTATTTGGCTGTGTTGGGTCTTCGTTTCTGTGCAAGGGCTTCCTCTAGTTGCGGCAAGCAGGGGCCACTCTTCATTGCGGTGTGCGGGCCTCTCACTATCGTGGCCTCGCTTGTTGCGGAGCACAGGCTCCAGACGCGCAGGCTCAGTAGTTGTGGCACACGGGCCTAGTTGCTCCGCGGCATGTGGGATCTTCCCAGACCAGGGCTCGAACCCGTGTCCCCTGCATTAGCAGGCAAATTCTCAACCACTGCACCACCAGGGAAGCCCTGTATGCATTTTTAGTATTCATAGTATGATGCTTCCTGTAAGTATTGCACACTTAGTCGATCTCCTATGGTTATACTTTTCATAGATTTTGTTATTGTAAAAGAACTTATATAAAAAACACCTTTGTGAATACAGATGTTTGTGTGCATACTTGATTTCCTTAGGAGATAATTTTGTACAAATTAAATCAATAGACAGAATTTTTTACTTTAAATAAGTTTGCCCATTTGCTTTCTTAGAAGATGCTATAGTTTATGCCTTCAGCCGGGAATTGAATGGTGCCGGGTGGTGGCAGCTGACAGTCTAGGAAGCATCGTAGCTGCTGTGGCTCAGGCTGGTTTCACGGTCAGGTCAAGGCTGTTTTCTCTGGCCCGGCTGTTCCCTGCAGGACTTCAGAGTGGCCAGCAGCCAGGGGAGAAGCTTAGAGCCTTCGTCTTCACACATGCTGGAGGGAACCTCCCTCATTTCTGCCTTTATGCTTCTTCCAAGAAGTAAAAGTGAGGTGGACAGTGGGCATTGGCTCCAAGTCACTGCACTGTCCTCCCTGGCGTCCCTGGGGTCTCAGGAACTGTTACCGGCAAGAACGGAAACGTACATTAGGATAGTTAAAAATGAAACACTGTTGTGAGAAACATACTATGCAGAACAGCAAAATCTACTTAAAAACAGTGGTCACAGCCATGTTAACCTGGGGACTTTGATTTGTGGGTGCCGAGTGGAGGAGGGGGTGCTGATAGCGCAGAGGATGGGCCTTAGGGAAGGGGGGGGATGAAGAGCGAGGGACAAGGGCCAAGCGGGTGTGTGGGCGACGGCAGTGCCCGCGTCCGCCCTGGGCCAGTGTCCTCTGCGGGCCCTGTGCGCGGGTCAGGCCTGACCAGCAGGTTCAGGAGAGCGGCTTCAGGCCAGGCCGGCCCCTCTCCTCGCTGCCCTGTTGGCCCTGCCCCCAACCCCTGCAGCGACCGCGGGAGCTCTCACCAGGCAGCCCAGGATGCGTTCTCTCGAGGGGTGAGCCCTGAACTGGGGTGGGGGAACCTACTGGCCTTGGTCTCTGGGGCTGAAGGCGGCTTTGGTGTTCTTAGAACATCTAGATTTGTGGCCCCTAGGGAAGCAGAGAAGTCCACAGCCAGGGACGCCCGCCAGGCTTGGCGCTGCTCCCCCAGCGACCCTGGTGAAGGGAGAGGTGAGGAAGGGTCTCGGGATCTCTGCGGCAGACGGCCCAGATCCTCAGCGCCGGCACGGCCCTGCCACTGTTCGCCTCAGTGGCGGCCTGACGGTGATCGGAGGGGTCTCATGCGAAGCTGTGTTCTTAGCCGCACGCCCTTCCCCGGGTGGGTCCACGAAGACCTGTGGGGTTGGAGCTGGGAGAGTGCCTGTCGCCCCGGGGCGAGACCTGCGTGATGTGGGTTTATGAGCCACACCCCTGACTTGGTGGCCTCGTGTCCTTGCAGGTGGTAACGTGGACCTGGAAGGCCAAGCAGAAGGGAAGAAGGAGGTGGAAGCTGATGATGTGATGAGGAGCGGCCCCCGGCCCATCGTGCCTTACAGCTCCATGTTCTGCTTAAGCCCCACCAACCTGTGAGTCTTGTCACCAGCCCGTGCCCTGTGCTGTCCTCTTGTCCGTGGCCCATGATCCACGTGTACACGCCACCAGCGTGTGCTAGACGCGACCTGCCCCTTTACGTGTGTTAATATCCTGATTGATCACCACAGCATCCCACAAAGCACACACTACTGTCACCTCACTTTGCAGATGAAGACACGAAGCCACAGGGAAGGCCGGTGTCCAGACACACAGCCCGTCCATCTCGGTGGCGGAGCTGGGATTTGAACCCAGACCGTTGGTCCCAGGGCCTTGTTCTTAACCCGCACTGCAGCCTTAGTTCACCTCTGCACACACACACCCAGTTTACATCCATCGTGCATATGTGCTGCCCTCCGCCCACCTTCCATCAGGTGGTGCGTCACAGTCACCCATGTGTCTGTCCACGTTTTCTCCCCTCTGTTTACGCCACCATGAGTCTCATCCACTCATCAGTCCACCTGCCTTCATTAGCTCAACCAATATTCATGTACCAGGCAGCGTTCTAGGTGCTGGGAATACGCGGTCATGAGCAGAACGGACAAGGGCCCCGTCTGTTCTTAAGCTTACAAGCGAGTGGAGAGGCAGACAGCAGACAGGACGTTAGGGAGGGGACATGAGATGGTTCATGGAGGGAAGGGCTAAGAAGAAGCACAAAGCGGGGACTGGAGATGTGGACGGTGGGGGCTGCTGACATGAAGTGGGATTGGAACCGAGACGTGACGGGGGTCGTGGGAGCCCACCAGGCAGAGACGCAGGTAGAGCAAAGGCGGAACCACACCACCCAGGGGGGCAGCGCAGCAGGGTCTGAGGAGCTCGTGCTCCGTCCTTTACCCACGTGTCCAGCCAGCCCTTCTGCCCTGGGCATCCAGCAGTCTTTCCACCAGTCCCCGTCGTCCATCCTCCCCATGTTCCTCCTTTCAGCATACGTCTGTGGGGAGCTTGCTCTGCTAGGGGCTTGGAGTAAGATGGCGGTAGAGACGGATAAGGCCTCGGCCTCCAGCACCGACCGGGTGGTGTCCGTCAAATGAGTACAACGTGGACGGTAAAGCAGGGAGGTCTGGTGTCTTGGAGCAGGTGGGGAGAGTCAGGGGAGCCTTCCTGGAGGAGGTGAGAGATCTCAGGTGAAACCTGAAGGGTAAAGAGTTAAGATGAAGAGGGAGGAACCAGTATTCTTGGAGGGCGGAGAGAACTTAGAGTGGTCCAGAAGTGAAAGACATCAGGCTCAGAATAGCCAACAACAGTTGGATGGAAAAGCGCAGAGGTAGACAGCGCTGTTGTGTGTTCTGTGGAGAAGTAGAAGTGACACCGAGAGCCCTAAGAAGCTTGAGAGGTTGTAAACAGTTGGGGGTGAGTGGTGACTTGGTTAGACTGCACTTCAGCAGAGCCCTTTGGTGGGAAGACTGGAGACGAGACAGGGAGACCGTTTAGTAGGTGGCCGCGGTTTTCAGGTGGTGATTTGATGAGGATAGTCAGAGTGGAGAGGTTTGGGAGTGAAATGCTTGGGGAGAAATTTTGGAGGCAGAATCTGCAGGATTTGATGGCAAATTAGATGTGGAAGCGGATGGAAATGTGAAGGATGACAGCCAGGGTTTCTGCTTGACGGCTGTGGGCCCGGCCAGGCTGGGGGGTGGTGAGCACAGACCCTGTGGAGCCCGGGGCAGCTGGCAGGTGGCACATGGCCGGGGGACTTGGGGGTCTGAGCGAGGGTGGAAACTCAGCCACAAGATGGACCGGCAGCTGTTGATCAGAAGGAAGGGGGCTGGGATGGAAGAGGGCCCGAGATGGAGCGTCGTGGAAGTGGAAGGAAAAGCGTCTCAATTAGGAGGGAGAAGTGCCAGCAGGTCTCTCGGGGGCCTGGGAAGGGCAGCTCCGGGGAGTGTGTGGGCTGGAGCTGGACACTGGTGGTTGGGATGAGGAGGAAACAGGCATAAAGTCCAGTCCCTTCCAGGGACAGAGAGACGTGGGTGTCCTTGGGAACACTCTGCGTTGGCGAGAGGAGCAGGTTGGACGGGCTGGGGGGCAGCGGTTGGGCCAGCAGAGGCAGGAGGGGGGCCTCGTCCCTCGAGGTGGCAGGAGCGACGTCTGCCTCGTGCGCTCGTCCCCCAGGATCGGCTTCACTCTCCGCCTGCGGGGCCTTTGCTGGCCTCCTGGTCACTGTCTCCTGCTGAGTCGTAGTGTGTGTCAACACCTGAGCATCTCCTGTTGCTTTACGTTTACTGGTGTCTCGTTCGCCACTGTGTCCCAGCCCAGCATGTGCCTGAACAGAGCAGAATAGTGGTGAGTGGAGGCGGGCAGGGGCACACACGCAGCTCTGGTGGCTCCGACGGGGGCACCGCGCCCAGCACTGGGGCTCGAGAGGCGCCTGCTCTCCACGGGACTGTTGGTGCTCGGCCTCTTCCCCCGCCACAGCAGAGCCGGAAGCCCGTCCAGGGCACGGCAGCCCCACAGCAGGTAGACGAGCAGGCCTGGCTGGGCCCCAGTGGAACTTTATGTAGCGAACGGGCCAGACCAACTAGGCCTGCAAGCCGTGGCGGGCTGGCCCTGCCCAGGGTTTATGCAGCCTTTCCGCCACCTACCCTCCCAGGAATCTGGTGCCCACCAGTCACCTGGCCGCTCTCTCCCGACCACAGGGACACTTCCCAGAACTCAGCCCTTCCTACGGGGAGGGGCCAGCCCAGCCCTCCGTGGGCCTTCGGTGACCCGTGCTTTGCCTTCCAGGCTCCGCCGCTTCTGCCATTACATCGTGACCATGCGGTACTTCGAGATGGTCATTCTCGTGGTCATCGCCCTGAGCAGCATTGCCCTGGCCGCTGAGGATCCCGTGCAGACAGACTCGCCCAGGAACAACGTGAGTGCTGCCACTGGGCTGTGGAGGCTCTGGGGACACAGAAGAGTGGCGACGTGCCCGGGACGGGAGGGAGGGCTGCCGCTGCAGGGGTGCGCTCCCACAGGGACGCTGGCCTCCCCTCCCCTCCCCAGACCCTGCCCACAGGCCCCAGGCCAACGGGTGGTCTGTTCAGGCTCCTGCCCCCGCTCGAGCTTCTGGCCTCGCCTTTGAGAAAAGCCTTTCCTTTTGGTTCCAGGTGCTGAAGTACATGGACTACATCTTCACAGGCGTCTTCACCTTTGAGATGGTGATAAAGGTGAGATGTGTGGTTGCCCTGGTGACCACAGGGCTTTGCTCATCCCCCTCGTGACTGAGATGAAGGCACGTGGCAAGTGTGCCCGGGGCGTGCACACACGTGTGGTGACATGAGGGCACATGAGCCCTCAGGTAGAGGTTGTGTCTTGTGGAGACACAAGGCCACGTTTGTTAAGGATTCGCCACAGCATCACGTCAGCCTTCGGAGAGCTCGCAAGCGCTGGCCCTGGTCCCCACTACCTGCTCATGGAGACCCTTCTCGCTGAGGGGACAGGCTTTCCTTACTGTGCGGTGTGAGCCCAGCCCATGCAGGGTGGTCTCAGCAGAGGGGGGAGGCCGGGACCTCGGCTGGAGGAAGGAGAGCAGGGACAGGGCGGTGGCCTCAAGGGCCGAAGATCACGGCAGGTGGGTGTAGAGGACTCACTAGTGTTTGATCCTAGATGGAGAATGACCGTGTTGTTGTGACCTTTGTTCCTTCTCTAGGTGTTGCCAAGTGGCCTGTGCTTTCCACACAAGTGCGCGGGCAGCGCAGCTGGTGGGGGTGGGGGGTGCCCACGTGCTGACTCAGGGTGGCTTCTGTGTACACAAGCACTCGCTTCAATTCTCTCCCAAATTCCTGGGGGAGGTGTTACCATTTCATTTTATGAACGAGGACACGGAGGCCCAGAGACATTAAGGTGCCGCTGCAGGAGGTGCAGAATCCAGCAGCTCTTCCTCTCGCCGCACGGGGCTGGCACTCCGAGGGTCTGGCAGGCGGCGTGCTCCGGGCAGCGTGTGCCTGCAGCCCAGCGATGGAGGAGAGACTCACTCAGGCTCCACAGGAGCTGGGGGCCGGGCAGGATCTCGGCCAGTCATGACCATGCAGGGTCGTGGGGTCAAAGGCATGGAGATCCAAACACCCCTTGAGGCTCTAAGAGGCCATTACCTGAGCTGTGTCCGCTCCCCTGACAGGGCGTGACCTGAGCCGTGACCCCTCCCCTGACAGGGCGTGACCTGAGCTGTGACCCCTCCCCTGACAGGGCGTGACCTGAGCTGTGACCCCTCCCCTGGCAGGATGTGACCTGAGCTGTGACCCCTCCCCTGACAGGACTTGACCTGAGCCGTGACCCCTTCCCTGACAGGATGTGACCTGAGCCGTGTCCCCTTTCACAATAGGCATGATCAGGGCTGTGTCCCCTCCCCTGATGGGACGTGACATGAAGAGGCACCCTTCCCATAACCACGTCTCTGGGCTCTGGCTCTGCCTTTCTTTTCTGAAATGTTCTGCTCATTAAAGTGTGTTGTTCCCCTAAAGATGATCGATTTGGGACTGCTGCTGCACCCTGGCGCATACTTCCGGGACCTCTGGAATATTCTGGACTTCATTGTGGTCAGTGGGGCCCTGGTGGCGTTTGCCTTCTCGTAAGTACCCAGGTCTGCTCTGACTCTTGCTGGACTGCAGTCCCCAGAGCCGTGATGAGTGTGGGGGGTGAAGGAGGAAGGGGCCCAGTGGCCTCCATGGCGGTCTGTCGTCGGTCCCTCTGTGCCTGGGGCTGGGCTGTGGGGCTGGGAGGACCTCAAGGCTCGTTTGTCCCTGACACACCCCATGGTTCTGAAGTTGGATAGGCAGGCCTCTGCTTGTGGTGTCTGCCTCTCGGGTCCTTCAGGAAACTTTTCGTGCCCTGACGCAGCTGCCCTGCTTGGTCAGCCAGTGTGGGCGGGCGCAGCTGGGGGTCTCTGCCATTTTCTGTGGCTCCCTGGTGAGCGGCGCTCAGCCCTGTTGTGGCTGGGCCTGGATTGGCTCCCTCAGACCCTATGCGGTGGCGGGCGTGAGGGCAGGCGTTGGGTGCTCGGGTGCAGCAGGGGGGAGATCTGGGGCAGGTGGTGGGGGGAGATCCAGAGATAAGTAAGACCCTCGATGGACGCGGATACGGAGGGACGGGGTCACCTCTGAGCCCACGGGGAGGCCTCCTCTCTGACTCTCTTCTCTTTGTCTCCTGTTGCTGGCCTCTCGGTAGGAGCTTCATGGGGTAATGCCTTCCCTCTGTCCCCACATCACAGCGCGCCGCGACCCCTCGTGGGCCGTTTCATCACCACGCCTCACCTCCGCTCATTCCCCTCCACCCTCTGGGCTGCATGCTGCCCGGAGCCACGTCCCCAGGGCCACATGTCCCCGCCTCACCTCGGGGGGCCGGGTTGGGGGCTGGAGCTGGGCGTGGCCCCCCCTTTGGTGAGCAGGGAATGCTGACTGAGTGCTGGAGGCTGGGCGCCTGGGCCCGGAGGGCAGTGCCCGCTCTGGGTGGGAGCTGCGTGACCGTGGCTGCCAGGATGTTGGCTCTCTGAGGCACTTTCCCGCGTGTCTCCTCTGGAAACAGGGCTTTTTTGCTCTTTCCTTTCCACAACGCCTCCCTGAAATGCCCAGCATCTCCGACCCTCTATTGTCATAAAACAAAATTCAACTGAGTAAATCTGAAGGTCTAATTGGGTTTATTCAGTGATTCATGAAACAGGCAGTATCCCGTCTAGTAAGTAGAAAGGCTGTACGCGATGGAAGCTGTACAAAATTGAAGGCCTTTATAGAAAGGGAGCCAGGGAAGGTTATTAACAAAAGAAAAGAAAGGATTGTTTCAGGCAAGGTTACCTCACTGGTGCTGACCAGGGAGGTCCAGAAATTCCGTTCCTGGGAAAGGCTGAAACTGCAATTCAGTCCTGGTTCGCTGTCCTGGGGGCGAGTGGCTCCACTCTGGACCTGTTGTTTCTTTTTATTTTTCCTTCTTCTCCTTTTTCTTCCTTTTCCTCTTTCTCCTCTCCCTCCCTCTCCCCCTCCTCTTTTTTTTTTTTTTTTTTTTTTAACAATTCTCCCCTTCTGATCAAACTGTCAGCCCAACTGAGAGATGTGATCAAAATTTTAGGTGTGTCGACTAAAAAAACATTCACAACCTAGAAGTTGAGAGTTTCGTTTTATTTGGCGGACAAAACTGAGGACTTAAGCCCGGGACGCAGCGTCTCAGACAACTCTGAGGGCGGCCCCAAAGAGGCGGGGGGGGGGGGGGGGGGCGGGGGGCGGGATGTACAGGAGTTTTCGCAACAGAGCCCAGGTAGTCGTAATGTCAAGAGATTACTGTTAACTAAAGAAAACCAGGCATCTCAAGGTAAGGGATTTAGTGCTTTTCTTTATATGGGACATGCAAGAGTCTGGGCTCATTGAATCATTCCTTTGATATGTACGTCAGCTGTCTGGGCCAGTATCCTGTGCTTCTCACCCTGAGTCTCCTGAGGTGCCCCGTGGGAAGGGGGGTAGCTGACAGCTGGATGGGGGGGGCATCCTGCCTGCATCCTGAGCTCCCTCAGGGCTCACCATCCGGTGGCTGGAATGTGATGGCTTGATGGCTGCAACATCCTTTGTTTACTGATACGGCAGGCAATATTTTTTATTCACAGGCATTAGCACCACTCTTAGCTCCTGCTGTGTAGTTTTTGCAGCTTTGATCTTTGATGTGGTATCCATAGATCATGATGTGTTTGCTTAATGCCTATGACATTCACGGATCACAGTTCCAGGTTCATAATCCTTACGTTGGTCATTTTCTTTGCTTCTTTTCTGACATTCCAGTCAGAATGGAGACCGTTTACTTAGTGGTTATCAGCTACAAACGTGTATTTAAAGGTTTTGAGAGAATACAACAAACACAAACACATCAGGGGCATGATGAGCAGGATAATTCCTAATGTTTGAAGTGTACTTTGGAGCCATGGTCCCCAAGACCCAAACCAATCAAAGAAAAACCCCATGAAGAAGTCACACATTTGAGCCAAGTAGCTGGCTCAGTGATCTTACGAAACTGATTTTCACCTTCCCCGGAAGTGTCAATCCAGGTACTGTAGGTAGTGTTGGCCACAGCATAGACAACTCCTTGCTCAGTTGAAGATAACCAAGGGCTGTCCTATTATTAGGACCAACTTTGGCCAGAGAGTCTAAGGATATTTGCAGGGGAATCTGCAATGTCTTCAAGAGTTAAGGAGAGGTTTCTGATCATATCTTGTGCATATTTACTCCTAACCTAACTCCTTGTGCGTATTTACTTGAAACCAAGTGATGGATTTATTCACAGCGTTTGCTATGTTTACCCATTTAAGCCAGGGGTCAGTCAGGTTTTTAGTGTATGTGGGAGTAGAATCTCCTTCCCTGAAATAAAGAGCCTTCCTAAATGCCTTGCAAAGATGGGTGCTGCTGGTGGGGTCTCCTGGTGAGTGGAGACAAGTCTGATCTAGATAGTCGGGATAGGTCGGAATCTTTGGTGACGAATCCAGCAGTCTGAAAAGCTAACCCCATTAGTAATGGTCTGGGAGATAAAGATGAGGGTGTGATCTTTCCGTGCCAGCGCGGGAGTAATGGACAGGAAAAGGAGAGTTTCACAATTGAAGTGTAAAGTCATGATCTGTCATCTTGGGCCGAAGCAGTCTACGTCCACGTCAGCTACTTTTCTTCCTCTCAATTCGATTCGGAGGTCTCCAGCATTTGTACACGATGAGATGGGGGTTTTTGGTTTTGTTTTGAAGGATGACTGAGGCTCTGGGTTCCCACAGAGGGAGGGGGAGGGGAAAGGCAGGCGGGGAGGTGGCCTCATCCCTGAGGGAGGCTCGGAAATGGATTTTCTCTGTGACATGTGGGTGGCAGGTGAGGTGAGGTGAGTGGGGGCAGCACGGAGGGAGCTGGTCCTCGCCTCAGCCAGCCTGGCCGTGCAGAGTACCCGGGCTGGGCAGCAGGGCTGAGGCGGCCCCAGCTTCACCGCGCTGGGGACCTGGGAGCTGTCCAGCATGGAGCCTGCTGAAGCCAGCAGGGGCTTGGCCTGCAGGAGGCTCTGCCAGGGGCCCTCTGGGGCCCGCTGCCCCTCTCTGCTCCAGGGCTTGAGAGACCAGTGTAGGGGATCAGACCAGAGAAGGGAATGCTGGGGCTTCTTCAGCTGCAAAATGTTTATCCAAGGTTCAAGTCCCTGAAGTTTACTGCCATCTGGGTAGTGAGAAGGACCTGGTGCAGTCCCTTCCAGGGAGATTTCAGGGCAATCGTTGTTCTGATTGATTTCAAATCAGAGAGGTGGGAGAAAATTGGAAACATTAGTTTGGTAAGTCATAGCCAGATACTTGAGGAAACTGGAAGAATTCAGGGTCCAGCCTGTTTACAGGTATATAACAAAACCTTAAAGATAATTATTAGGATTAGAATCTAATATCTCTAAAGGGACAAACATATTTTTTTCTCTCTACAATACCCCCACTTTTTTACCAAAGATAATCACAGTAAAACTAATTTGTTTGTATTAAACTTGGCCTGATTATTTGTATAAGTGCAGCGAGAAGAGTGACTGATCATTTAAGTTCTTTTTAAGGCTGCTATGTTACAAATTTTCCTAAGGAGTCTCAGACTGAACTCTCAAAAGCCTTCAAAGCCAGGAAACCAAACCAAGGACATGGCCATCAGATTTGACCTGCAATACCTTTTCAGTCAAAGCCCAGCCCCGGCTGGGGCTGCAGTCCTGGCGCGGCCTCCCCGCTTTATTCCCACTGGGGGTCTCAGCATGGTGTCTGGAGGAAGCTGGTGTCGGGGTGGGTGGGAGTGCTGAACGACATGGCCCGGTGGGGAGGGGCTCTTCCCATCCAGAAGCTCAGCTCTCCTTGGACACCAGGTGCTGCTGACCTGGCCGCGGCCCTTGTCCACTCTGAGGAGGCCTTGGCAGGCAGCCCGTAGGGGTAGATGCACTGGCTTGTGGTGCCTGCAGGGCCGAGGCTGCACTGTCCCCGGGTCCTCTGGGCACAGGTGTGTACCCTGCCTGTCTACATGGGTGGCTTCTCCCTTCTAGAGGCTCCAAAGGGAAAGACATCAACACCATCAAGTCCCTGAGGGTCCTGCGTGTGCTGCGGCCGCTCAAGACCATCAAGCGGCTGCCCAAGCTCAAGGTGCGAGTCTGGAGTGGGGCCTTGGGGGGGGCGGTGTGTGTGCTCATGTGTGCGTGTGGGCACACGTGCACATGTAGATTGTGCGTGTGTGTGCCTGCATGTGCACACGGGTACATGTAGGTGTGTGTTGTGGGGTGCACATGTGTAACTGGCCTGGTCCCCTGCAGCTTGCTGCGTGGGGTGGGGATGAGCGGAGCTGAGGGGAGGCCCCACACTCGGGAGGCCCTGTGTCGCGTGCGTGGGGCGGGCTCTCAGCTCTGCGACCCTCCCCAAGGGGGCTCATTCTCCGCAGTGTCCTGTAAGGCTCCTCTTCCTCAACCCAGGGGCGCCCGATGGGACAGCGGGTTTCATCAGCAGCTGTAGTGCAGGGGGAAGGGCTGCGGAGAGAGGTGGGCTCACAGGGAGATGCGGGGAGGGCAGGGGTTCCCTGAAGCGTGGGTGTGGCTTTAGAATTGTGCTACAATCTAATTGTTGCTGAGCTTGTACTAAACTCACTCAACCCTCCAAGACCGTGTGCAGTAGTGTTAGGGGCAGCTTGGACACGCGGGCCGTGGAGACACTGAGCCATGTGGGATTACGGCAGGCAGTTTGCTTAGAGCCGCGTGTGAAGGGGCGGCTCCGGGGGTGATGGCGGCTCCAAGGGTGGATGGGCAGGGTCTGCGCTGCCAAGGCAGCTGCTTGTGTCTGGAGTGTGCCAGGTGGGGTCTCGGGAGATGGTTGTGGATCTGCCATTGTGCAGAGCCAGCAGGAACCAGGGCCAGGGCGGCAGGGAAAGGTTCACTGGAGAACAGTGAGAGCCCCTGAGAGGAGGCCCGGGCAGTGGTAACAGACGGGAGTCACCTCTGGTTCGTGGACATACCCCACATCCCTGTCCTGAGCTGGCCTCCGCATCACCGCTCCCGCATCCCACTTCCCACCGATGGGCAAGGGCCAGGCATGGTCCTCGGCCCAGCCCCGCCCCTCCCCTCCACGTCAGCTCATGGCCCGGCAGAGTGGCCTAACCCCGGCCCCAGCGGCAGGTCCCCCTCGGCATCTGGCCCCCCCGCCTGTGCTGCCTTCTCCAGCCCCTCCTGCCCGCCGCATCCAGTCCAGGGTCACCCTTCTAGAGGAGGACGGCGCAGGCAGCTCCCACACACGGCAGCGGGCCCGGTCCAGACCCTTGCGGGGGCCACGGGCCTGGACCCCGCCCCTCATGGCTCCACCCTCCCCCAGGCGGTGTTTGACTGTGTGGTGAACTCCCTGAAGAACGTCCTCAACATCCTGATTGTCTACATGCTCTTCATGTTCATATTTGCGGTCATTGCGGTGCAGCTCTTCAAGGGGAAGTTTTTCTACTGCACTGACGAGTCCAAGGAGCTGGAGCGGGACTGCAGGTACTCTGGGCAGGGCGGCCCCGCTGTCCCCAGCGCCACACCTCCTGGGCAGGACAGGCCCTTCCTGCCCACACACCCAGGGAGCTCAGCGTGGCCACTGCCGGGCGCGCTGTCAGCCCGCGAGATCCAGGCTGGGCCCGAATGTCAGAGGGCCGCCCCGGGGTTGGAGCCACTTCCCCGTGCCCCTGAGGCCTTGGGCCTCAGCAGAGCAGACAGGAGAGGCGCCCTCAGGGAGGAGCGAGGGGGAGGGTGGTGCCGTGTGGATGCCGTCCTGGACACTGCACGTAAACGGAATCATGTGATCTGGGGTCTTGTGTGCCCCGCTTCTACCACTAGTGCTGTGGCGGTGCCTCCTGCTGTGGCCCGTGCAGTGCTTCGTCCCCTTTAATGGTCAGACGTTATTCCTTCTGAAGTTACACCTCACTGTACTGATCCATTTCATTCATCTGTTGGTGGACATTTTGGTTGTTTCCACATTTTGGCTGTTGTGGTTACTGCTGCTTTGAACATGTGTACAACTTTTTCTGTGGATAGGTGTTTTCATTTCTCTCGAGTATAAACGTAGAAGTGAGATTGCTGGGTCACATGGTGATTCTCTTTATCAGTTTCAGGAGCTGCCAGACTGTTTTCCAAAGTGGCTGAACCATTTTGTATTCCCACCAGCAGTGTCTGGGAGTTCCGATTTCTCCACATCCTTGCCAATACTTGTTATTTTCCTTTTTAAAAATGTAATTATAGCCGTGCTAGTGGGTATAAAGTGGTATCTCATTGTGGTTTGATTTGCATTTCCCTGATGATTCACGATGTGGAGCCTCTTTTCATGTGCATATTGACCATTTGTATGTCTTCTTTGCAAAAATGTCTATTCAGATCTTTTACCCATTTTTTAAAATTAGGTTGTTCATCCTTTTTATAACCGATTGTAATTGTTCTTAATATAGCCCTGATACAAGTCCCTTATCAGATAGATGATTTTCAATATTTTGTCCCATTCTGTGGGTTGATGATGTCCTTTGAAGCACAAAAAAAACTTTCAATTTTGATGAAGTCCAATTTATCTGTTCTTTTCTGAGGCCCCCTGTGTTTTCTTCTAAGAGTCTTATAGTGTTAGCTCTTACATTTAGGTCTTTGATCCATTTTGAGCTAATTTGTATACATGGAGTGAGGTGGGGCCCACATTCATTTTCTTACCTATAGATACCCAGTGGTTTCAGCACCATCTGTTGAAAAGACTGTTCCTTCTCCACTGAATGGATGACCCTTTTCAAAATTCAGTTGACCGCAGACACAGGGGTTTATCTGGATCCTTTGTCTTTAACCTCTGACTTCCTCTGTGCTCCCACCCCCAGGGGCCAGTATTTGGATTATGAGAAGGAGGAGGTGGAAGCTCAGCCGCGGCAGTGGAAGAAATACGACTTCCACTACGACAACGTGCTCTGGGCCCTGCTGACGCTGTTCACGGTGTCCACGGGGGAAGGGTGGCCCATGTGAGTGCCCCCTGGCTGGTCAGGCTAGAGCAGAGGGGCAGCCAGAGTGGGGAGCTCAGGCTCTGCGTCCGTCACTAAGCAAATACCCGCCAGGCTCTTGTACTTACCGGCTGAGCCATGGCCCTGCCCTTCAAGAGCGGGCAGCCTGGGGAGCAGGAGGGGATTAAGCCAAGAGCACAGCATTGTGACCTCCTGAAAATCCTTGTTTAGTGGCTGGAGGCTGGGGGGAAGATGGGCCCTTTGGCGTCTCCCTGTGCTGGCCTCTGGCCGCAGTTAAGGGGAGCCCAAGGGGTGCATGTGTTCAGTGCCACACTGGATGGCAGGGGCTTCCTTTGGGGCTGAGAAGACCACCCTTCAGAAGGTAGGATCGATGCTCTGCCAGGATAACCTGCTCAGCCCAAGGCTTTCTGGCAACAGGTGAAGCTGGGTGTGGGCAGGTTACCTGGCGTGAGGTGGGAGAGAGCCGGGCAGCGCAGGACTGCTGGACCTCTCCCACCTCTCCTCCGGGGGATAGGACCTCAGGCACACTGAGGCATCCTCTAGGAGGTCCCCCCAGTAGCCCTGAGTATAAGCCCTACTGGTGGGACAGGCCCCGCCGGCAGCCACGCCATTCTGAGGAGCAGGCCTGGCCGCACATGGCACCGTCTCCGGGCTCAGCCGCAGAAGCCTCAGCTGTGACATGGGCCTCGTCTTTCCCGGGGCCGTGTCCTCCTGGGCTCCCCTGATGCCTGGCGTTGGTTCTTGGCCCAGGGTGCTGAAACACTCGGTGGACGCCACGTATGAGGAGCAGGGCCCGAGCCCTGGGTACCGCATGGAGCTGTCCATCTTCTACGTGGTCTACTTCGTGGTCTTCCCCTTCTTTTTCGTCAACATCTTTGTGGCCTTGATCATCATCACCTTCCAGGAGCAGGGGGACAAGGTCATGTCTGAATGCAGCCTGGAGAAGAACGAGGTAGGCGCCTCCCCTCCCACTCCATCTCCTCGCGGGCTCTCCAGTGGGCAGTGTAGGCAGGGGCCCTGGGCGCCCCTTCTGCGTGGGAACCACTGGCCAGCACAGGGCAGGGAGGGCTGCCCGGAGGAGGCCTTCTGGACGAGGGCGGGGGGTGTGCAGGGGCTCCGCAGGGTCCAAGCTCCCCCTGCTGCTTCCTTCCTATGCAGAGGGCTTGCATCGACTTCGCCATCAGTGCCAAACCCCTGACGCGGTACATGCCCCAGAACAAGCAGTCGTTCCAGTACAAGACGTGGACGTTCGTGGTCTCGCCGCCCTTCGAGTACTTCATCATGGCTATGATAGCCCTGAACACTGTGGTGCTGATGATGAAGGTGCGCGGGGCCCGCGTGGTGGGTCCCGGCGCCCGTGGGGCGGGAGCCCGACTCCAGCCTGGCGGAGGGCGGGCCTCCTCCTGGGGTACGCGCGGGAGTGGGCGTCGCCCCGAGTGCTGGTCAGCTCAGGGTGCCTGCGCAACCCTGGGCCCCCAGTCGTCCGCGGGCTGAGATCGTGAGAAGGTTCTGGGAGACGAGGGGAACCGGGAGGGGGTCCCCGTGCAGCAGGCATGTGTGACAGGAGGTCGTCGTGGGCCCCGTGGGGTGTCGCAGGGCAGCCAGGCCTGGGGCCAACGGTGCCTCTTCCCCGGGCAGTTCTATGACGCGCCCTACGAGTACGAGCTGATGTTGAAGTGTCTGAACATCGTGTTCACGTCCATGTTCTCCATGGAGTGCGTGCTCAAGATCATCGCCTTCGGGGTGCTGGTACGTGCCTTGGCCCCTCCTGGCCTTCAGGTGTCTGCATTCTGGCTCCGCCTCTTCAGGGGACCTTCGGGGGCCCACCGTTTGGAGCTGGGGATTCCCTGAACCCCCAGAACACATGTGACCCCGGAGGGGCCCCAGGGAGGGGGCTGCCGGGGTCTGCCCGCACCTCTGCGCCCGCCCTGCTCCTGGAAGCGGGTGGGGCCGGGCTCCTTCCCTCTGGATGCGAGACCTTGTGCTCTCCCACCTGAGGCGGCGCGTCTGTCCACTCGCCGCCTTCTTGACTAGAGGCCATCTCCTGCAGCTCCTTGTCCGGCAGAGCCCTCACCGGCCCCAGCACTAACTGCCCTTCTTTCTCTCCAGAACTATTTCAGAGACGCCTGGAACGTCTTTGACTTTGTCACTGTGTTGGGAAGTATTACTGATATTTTAGTAACAGAGATTGCGGTAAGTAGCATCTCCTGCCCCCGCAGGGCCCCAAGTGGTTTCCTTCCAGAGGTGTTCCCTCACTGAGCCTCCAGGCCCTGATGGTGTTAGCTCCTCCTCCGGAGCAGAATTCCCCACGAGCTCTGGAGATGGAAGCTCCTCTCCAGAGGCGAGTGTGGGGATGAGTTTGGGGGGGTGGGTATCCTCTCGGCAAATGCTTTTTCTTGGATAAGAAATTGGTTCCCAGGAGGTCTTCCAGGCTGGTGGCCTGAGAATCACCTGGGAGCTCCATGGTAACAAGTGACCAGGAAGATAAGGATCTTCTAAATTTGTGGGTATCTAATGCGTACGCTTCTAACAACTGGTGCCAACAAGATACAAACTAAAACCAGTAAGAGTTTAGAATATTTTAAAGTATTAGGTTTGTTTTACATATACGTGGGGTGTGTGTGTGTGTGTGTGTGTGTGTGTGTGTGTGTACACATGCTGGAGATTCTTATTCTTACTAAAATACATGGATTATATCTAAAAACGGACTGAGGGCTGGAACATGAACTTGTCTCAACAAATTTGAAAGAATCTGAGTCATAAAGCGGTATTCTTTAAGCACAACACGTTAGGTTAGAATTAAATGGCAAAAACCACATTTATTTTTCTTAGGTTGAATTCTCTAGGAACAGACACCAAGGTGAGGATTCTTGTAAAAGTTATGTCTTAGGACGTGTTCTGAGGCAGAACCCGTGGAGAGAGGTTTGGGGAGGTGGATGGGGAGAGAAGGACCAGAGGTGCCGGTGAATCGGGTCATCCCCCAGGGGCTCTGGAGACAGGGCGGGTCACACCTCAGAGCTGCAGAGTTCTTGCCTCTGTGCACACCAGTCCTCGGCTAAAGGCTGTGCCCGGGGCGTCGATTGCCAGACACCCGAGTGCCCCGAGGGCAGGCGAAGCAAGCTCTGGCCGCCTGCGCTGCTGCGGGTGAAGGGCCACGTGCAGGGTGGGGGCATCTGCTCGCGGCCCTGGCTCAACCTGGCTCTGCCCACACCTCACGTCGGGTCCCGTTGCTGTCTTCAGGGTGGTGCTAGTCACGACTTCTGGGAGGAGAGGGTTGATAGGAGGAGCGGGGCACCTGCTGCTGTGCTGGGGATTTGCGTCATCGCCGGCGTCCCCTCACCTCTGGCCAGCCCTCTGCTGCTCTGGTCGCTGGTCTTGCCAGGTGACCCAGCCCTCTGTGCTGTGCGGACCGGGCCCTGCTTGCCATACCCCGTGTGGCTCTGGCTGCTGTGATGGTCCAGGCACAGTTCAGACTGGTCCCAGGAACCTCTAGAAAGGCCCCGGGGGCCGCTGATTTCCAGACAGACCTCCCTGCCCCTGTGCAGGGGCAGCTCTGCCCTTCACACCCTGGCCAGCGTGGAAACTCTGGGGAACCCAGAGCGACAGGAGCCACCACGGCCTTCCTGTGTCGCACAGTGGAAGTGGTCTCCGGCCTCTTTGAGTCAGGACCCCGAGATGCGCCTAGCCTGAATTTGTGGGGATGGTGACACAAAGTCCCAGCGGGCTGCTGGAGTCATGGTGACGGGGGCCACCTCCGCTTTGGCCCCTTGCTTCCTGGATCCATGCGGTTTACAGGTCGGGCACCCAGTATGTCTGTTGGCCGTCAGTTCATTTTGAAGTGCAGCACCCCAAACCCCCTGAGGTGCCCCACCAGGCCAGCTCTTTTCTGTGCCTGTAAGAGGCCATCTCAGCATTTTATCAGAGCGACACCTCCTGAGTGATGTGGAGTGTGACATGCCGGTGGGTCCTGGGTCTCCTGCTCCTTTGCCCCGCCTCCGCTTGCTCTGAGTTGATGGCATGTGGCATCCCCTGTTGGTAAATCTCTGACGCTAGTGCATCAGCAGAGGCAGGCCCGCACCCAAGATATGAGTGATCCCCGTTGAGACAAATCACTGTTGTTTCCGGGTGAAAGGTTCTCAGGTAGGCAACGTACCACCAAGTGGCTGAGTGACAGCTCCAGGCGTGGTTCCCTGTAGAGGCCTAAAGGTGGTCTCTGCTCACAACGAGCTGGTGCTCAGTAGCGGCCGTGGCTGGATCAGCCTTGCCAGGCACAGCCTTCGTCCCAGCCGTCACGGTCACTGCCTTTGTGGGTCTGCCGTGTGAGCGGGGGCTGGGAGGACGGCGGCTTGCTGGCACCTGTTGTCCGCACAGCCTAAGGCGCATGGGGTTTTCATGTCCCTACGGCTGTAGGTGTCCGGGGTGGACGTTAACATGTGATGCCTAGACCTGCGCATGGTGCCCATTCCCACATCCAGAGGTGGCCTCTGCCACAAACCTTGTTCCCTCCAGAGGCCTGACCAAGCTGTAGTCTTTGCCTAGGACCCTGTGGTCCTTACCACCAGCAACTTCACGCACATACCCACACGCACACACACGCACTGTGGCGGCTTGGGCACATCACCAGAGCTCTGCCTCACCACTGTCTTTCAGGCCGACGCTGCCTGGGGCTCTGGTGAGGCCTGCACCAGTATATTAAGCCAGTCCCTCCATAACCAGGTTGGAGTTTTTCCTCGACTTTTAGTGACCATCCCGTGATGTGCTGGGGAGGGGTGAGCTGAGGAAGAGACAGTGGTGCCACAGAGGCGAGCGGTGTGGGGGCCAGGCCAGCCGTCGTGTGACGGTGCCCTCTAGGCTTGCCCAGGTGTGGCCCCGGATGTAGCACTTCCACGGTGCACTGGGTTGTTGCTGGGCTGGTGGCACACGGCCCATGAAGACGAGCCATCTATGGATGAAATCCAGAATAATCTAAAACAAATTAAATGTGAGATTGCTCAAGTAAGTTTGCTGCGTTTCATTACGGCGCCAGCAGTCCTGACAAACCTAACAAGGTACGCGTGCAGGACCTCTTTGTGGAAAATTACTAAACTTTATTGGAAGATGCTAAACAAGACTTGAATAGATGGAGTTATACATTATGTTAATTAATAAGTAGTGTCAGTGTCATAGAGATGACAGTTTCTCCCAATTGATCTGTAGATTCAATGCAATTTCAATAAAAACACCAATGATTTTGTTTTTCTTTTTGTTTGTTTGTCTCTTTGTTTTGGAATTTGACAAGCTGCTTCTAAAATTTATAAGGAAGAGCAAAGGCTCCCAAATAGCCAAGATACTTAATAGTAAGAAGGTGCTTCTGGGGTGCTGTGCCAGGGAGGCGACTTCCTGCAAAGCTGTAGCAGTTTAGACCGTGTGGAGTAGCCCAAGAGCCTGGAATCAAACCCACTCGCGTTTGGAAACTCGGTGTGTGACCGTCTGTGGGCGTAACTGATGATTAGTACAGGGAAAAAGAGGAATTGGATCTTGGTTCGCACCATTCACAAAAATACTGCAAATGGATGAAAAGACTTAAATATAAGAGACAAAAACTTTAAAACTCGTAGAAGAAAATACAAGAGATTATTTTTAAGACCTTGAGATAAGTAGTGATTTGTTAAGCAAAATATATATAAAGCACCAGCCATAACTGGAAAAAAATTGTATAACATAAAGTTTCTGTGTATCAAAAGGAGGAAGGCCAATCCATGAACAGGGGAAGGATATTTGTATCACATTCCTTCATTTATACACGTTAAAATATTTATGCAGTGCCTATCATGTGCTAAGCACTGTTCTAAGTGCTGGGACAAAAGATGAAAATCCCCGCTCATGCTAATGGGAAAGACACATGGTGTCAGACAGTGACCAGGGAGAAGGCAAAGCAGAGGGGGTGTGAGACACTGGGGAGCCGTGATTGTGTGTCACTGAGACGGCGACCCCAGGTCAGGAAGTCTGGGCTTGCAAGGAATCCGAGCAGGTGACAGCTGGGGGGCAGCGAGTGCAGAGACCCCCCAGGGGTGAAGGAAGGGTGGCGCTGTGGCTGCACACTGAACACCTTGCAGTCGGTAAACCTTGGCTTTTCTTTTGAGTGAGATGGGAGGGTTTGGAGGGTTCTGTGGGGAGGAGTGACACGATCTGGCGTTTAAGACCACAGCCCTGGCAGCTTTGTTGAGAACATTGTGCAGGGCACAGGCAGAGGCAGCGAGACCAGTCAGGGCTGTCTTAGCCGGGTTCCCCCAGAAACAGACCCTGAGACAAGAATGTGGTGCAAGTCGTTCATCTGGAAGCGAGCGGAGAGGCAGGCAGCCCGGGAAAGGCGCTATCAAGTCAGCTACCGTTATTACTACCCCGGGGCTCTCCCAGCAGCCGCTGTCTGCCGTGGGTTGAAGGCTGCTGGGGAGAGGGGGCCAGAGAATTATTTTTTCAGCAGTTCACCCTTCATTAATGTTAGGGCCTGGGTATTGTGTCCTGGCCTGGGAAAGCTCTCAGAAACAAAGATGTGAGTGCTGACAACTGGGTAGTGGGCCTTGGAGGATGTGTGTGCGGCCGAGCGTTACTGCTGTGAGCCGGGAGAGGAGCTGGGAGCTGGGATGCGGTCAGACATGGTCAAGTTCTGGGTGTAATTACAAGGCAGAGCTGCAGATGGGTCGGACGTGGGTGTGAAAGATGAGGCAAGGATGGCATCAAACATTGTCGTCTGAGCACTTGGAGAAGTGGATTGTCATTCACTGAAAAGGGAGGGAATTGTGAGGGACAGGATTGCTGAGGACGGTCCAGCTGCACTTTGTCCGTGTTAGAGTTCAGTCCTGCTCTCCTCCCAGGAGTCGTCCAGCGGGCAGCCGGAGGAGACGCGGGCCAGTGACGTAAGGCTAGGAATCGTGAGCCTGTAAGATGAGACGGGATGAGATGCATGGGGGAGAAGAGCGTGAGGCCAGCAGGTAGTGAGCAAGGCTGGAGGGCGGAGGCCTTCCCGGCTCGCCGTGGAGGTCAGTGTCCAGAACGTGCCAGGCTCCTCCGGGAGCAGGAGGTACGGTGGGGCATCTTGCGAAACGGAAGACACAGATGGCCACAGAAAGATACTCAACCTTACCTGTAATCAACGAAATACACAGTGAAACGGCACTGAGATGCCGTTCCACACCCAGCGTTCGTCAAACAGAAACCCTGAGGTTGCCGGCTGTAGGCGAGGGTGTCGGTCGGCGCGGCCTCTCTGGAGGGGCGGGCGTGTGTGCTCCGGCACCCTCCCAGGTGCAGATGCCCAGGGTGCCTGGCAAAGGAACCTGGAGACGTTTTCACACTGATGTTCATGGCAGCGTTGTTCGCAGCAGCAGAAGTGGTCTATTGACACAGTGAATGGCACCCTTATCAAGAGGATGCTTCTGAAAATCGGGGTTTGCTCAGAGTCAGAGCACAAGTTTGCCTGAGCCCGAGAGGGCTGCGTACAGTCTAATCCCGTCACAGAGTTAAGGACAGGCAAGTGTAAACGCATTTTAAGAGTTTGAGGTAAAACAGTGAAGAAAAGCAATTACTGACAAGAATTAAGGTTAGTTACTACATCTGGGGAAGAGAGAGACGGGAAGGGCTTCCAAAGCGATGGTGACATTCTGTTTTTTAAGCTGGGTGATGAATATATGGATATTTTATTACCTTCATTTAAAATACGTGTGTGTACATATACTTGCACGTATTCTTTTGTTTATGTGAGATGTTTCATGGTTTTGAAAAGTCAGTGATCTGAATAATCCAGGCAAAAAGCTGAAAGCTGCTATTTTAACAAAAAAGCAAGGTTATTTGTTCCACCGGCTGCTGGCCTTGCAGCACTGCCCGGGCGCTGTCCCTTTGCTGTGCACCTCTTCTCACCAAGAAATAGTTCCCCAGTGTGGTTTCTGCCAGGCGCTCCACCTCCTTGGGCACAGGAGTCTTTATGCCCCAGATAAAGGCATCCAGACACTGGGCTCCCAACTGCAAGGACACAGCCCTGGGGGTCGGCAGAGGGGTGACGGCTGGGAGGGCACCCACAGGAGGGGCAGGCCGGGGTGCCCGGCTGATGTCGCAGACGTGCTGTCTCCCAGGGGCACCTCCCCACAGAGAGGCCCCTCAGCTGCTGGAAACTCGAGGGAGGGCGGCTTGCAGATGTTCGAGAACTTAATCCCAGCAAGACCTCCAGGGTAGCCACCACCAATCCTGGGCGCCCAGCAGGGCTGGCGGGAGGGCTGAGAAGCTGCTTGGTCTGAAAGCTCAGCTGCCCCGGCCACTAGTGATTTCAGAGGGCAGTCTTCACCCTGTCCTGCGTGGAGGAGGAAAGGTGAAAGGAAGCCGTCTTGTGGATTTCGGTGTCTTTTTTTCTTTCTCCATTGTAGTCACTTCATATGTTACTTTGTGGATGCACTTTTTTTTTCCGTAGGCAAAAATATGAGTGTCAGTTCCCACCTCCGACTTAAAAATCACCATAGAGCAACAGTCTTAACCAGGGTCACGTAGAGAACACATTCTAAGCAAGCATAAAACTGACATTGATTTCTTTGCCTGGAAATAAAAAAATAAGTGTCTGTGAGTCATCTTTGGATTTGCATTACAAACAGAAATGCAAATGATGCCCCTGTCTGCATAACCTACAGATTTCAAAAGTGTGTTTTGATTTGGTACATTTTAAGCAAAATATGCAAAGTTTACCAAAATCCTAAAAATTTCCAGTGAAGTATTCAGAGTTTGAGTTTTGCTTGTGTTGGTGACTCATTTTCTCTTTTGTTTTCTGTTTCTGTTCTTGATTTACCCTCACCTACCTGCTGACTCACATCACGCAACCAACATACAACGCGAAAACCATGTCTACCCTCACCTACCTGCTGACTCACGTCACGCAACCAACATACAACGCGAAAACCATGTCTCCGTCTGCATGTTGTGCGCCTGCTGTTCAAACATCCCAATTTGTCAATAATACGCAAATATCCATCCATGAAAACATCACATGTAGGAAACGGTTGGTTTCATGACTTTAAATGGTTCTTAAAGCTCCTCGCTTTGCTTGCTCTGGTCCCCCTCTCTCCTGCTTCCTGTGGTCCCCCTCTCTCCTGCTTCCTGTCACCCCTCGCCACTGCCCTCCTGTGCTCAGAGCCCAGCTGCACCCGCCCCTCTGGCCTCTCACGCACTCTCCCGGCTCCTGGGGTCCAGCAGGGGCTTATGAGGGCCCCCCAGGGACCATCTGACCACAGGAACTGGCCTTGGGCTGAGAGAGGAGGTAGGGGCTTCTGAGTGAGAGGCAGGTAAGTGATGAGACGGGCTCAGAATTGGGGAGGTTTTGCAGGATGTGAGTTTGGACCTGATCCCCGAAAAGTCCATGGTTTCTGCTGCACAGTTGTCTCCCCTCTGCTCTGTCTCCACTGGCAGACCCAGTGGCCTCGGCTCTGCCCAGTGGCCTCGGACAAGGTCTCCTGTAGGGTCCTTCCTGGACGTATCTTCCGTGGGGGCCTGGCTGGGGGGCACCAGGCTGGGGGGTTGGCCTGAGTAGAAAGAGGGGCTCTGCCCCAGGAGGGAACAGAGGGCTGGGCCTTTATCCAGCGTCGCTGATTCTCGTGTGCCCTGGTCAGCGAGCTTGTGTGGAACCCGTGCAGGTGGTGTGGACGGAGCCTCCTTCCGGGTGAGGGGGCAGAGAAGATGCGGGGAGCGGAGTGAGCTGAGGCCGTGACTGCAAGTTCATGCAAAGTAGCAGATTCCGAGATTTCTGCTACAGAAAGTGAATGCTTGTGATAAAGCGTTTCACAATCGGAGCAGAAAAGCTTGAGTTTTGAGAAAAGGCTGTTCGATGCTGCAGAAATACCAGGCCACATCTTTCGCACAGGCTCTGCTCATGGCACCAGGCCCCTGCTCAGCCCTTCCCGTCCACCCGCTCTGTGCCCTCCTCTGCCTTCGTGTCAGCGGCCAGGATACTGTGCGTGTGTGGGCTTTCTCCACAGGCTTTCTCTCCTTTCTCTCTGTCTCTCCCCCGTCGTCGGTCCCCTTGAGAACGAAGCTGAGTAGGAGAGCAGCTCGTTCCACGCTCTGCTGCACCTCATCCCTGGCACGTGTGTGGTCCCCCGACACGTGCACAGTGTGAGGGGGGGGGCGCCTCATTGTGCTGTGACTCTGACCAGAGGCAGTGATGTGCTTGGATGCAGGAGACGTGGGCCTCGGCCTGGGCTCCGTTTGCCTCTGTGGTGGCGTTTCAGTGCTCAGTGCACCGTAAGTTCCTTTTCTCAGGGGTTCCTCGCCCCCGGGCATGATGTCCTAACGCCTCCATCGTGTGGCGGTGGAAGCTGGCGCTCAGTGGAGCTGGGGACCAGTGTCCCCTCAGCGTAAATCAGCTCCGTGTTGAGGGCTGTGAAGCTGACCTTTCCTGGCTCAGAGGCAGGGGCCATAAGGAGGGGCCTGGCTTGGAAGTAGGTGGGGTTGCTCGTGGATGCAGCAGAAACCATGGACTCTGGGGGGTCGGGGCAGGTTGCATCCGCCTCCAGGGGGTTGGCTGAGGCCAGGGGTGACGGTGCTCAGCCAGGGGGAGGCCGCTGTGTGCTTGCTGCCCCTGCCGTCCCGCATGCAGTCTGCATGGTGGTGTGTGGCGGCTCGCGCCCGGCTGCAGCCGTGGTGCACTCAGCCTGTCACCCTGTGCTTGCGGCATCTGTGGCCGCCGTCACCTCTGCCCTCACGGCTCTCTAGGGCTGTCCGTCTGTTGGCACCTGCACCCTCTCCTACGTGCCCGTGGAGCCCCGAGAGAGAAGCTGGGGAGGTGGGGTGGGACCTGGTTCTCAACAAAGTAAGAAGGGGCTGCGTTCACGCATCCAGTAACTGGAACGAACAGCGCCTTCCGCTGCCCGCTGTGGCATCCGTCTCTTCCTTCTTACCCAGAAGCTTATATTTCCCCCCAGTATTTTCAGGAAATCTTGTCTGTCCCAACGGTCTGAGCAAATTGCTTTGGTCTTGGCCCCTCCAGACCCACCTGCGCAGGTGGTTTGAAAGCAGACACCCCTGAGGTGGCAGCTCCTCCCTTGCTGTGCTTTACTGTCTTGTACAAAGGGTCCCCTGGCACTGTAGGCAGTCCCCCCTTCCATCCCTGTGCCCGTCCTCCTGAGGCGACTGGCTCACCTGAGAGTCCTCAGGGCCCGCGGGGCTCAGGTAGAGAATGTGGGTATGTCTCATCCGTCCTGTCTACCCCTGAGGTTCTCTTGCCCCAGCACGAGCCGGTGAGGGAGCTGCAGGGAAACGAGTACACCCTCCAGGGTCACACCCCGAGGTCCACTTCTGCCTTCTTGCTGATCTGGACCACAGTCGCCCCTCCTCGTGCCTGCCAACTGCCCCCTCTCCCTGTGGCACTGTCCAAAACCTGGGAGCCGTCCCCCAGGGTAGCTGTAAGTCCCTCGCCAGCAGAGAGAGTCCAGAGTCCCTGGTGGGAAGCAAAGAAGCCAGCCCCTGAGACAGGCAGTGGAGGGGCGGAGTGAGGCCCGTCTCTCCACCAACGCCTCGTCCCAGCCAAGGCCAGATGGGCAGCCCTGGAGGGAGGACGCGGCTCTGCCCAGGCCCTGCCGCCTCCTGCGTGAGCTCTGCCGCTGCACCTGTGCTCTCTTTTCTCTGTATTTGACCACTGCATCTGGCAACACAATGTGTCTAGCCTGAGCTGCTTGCATATTTTAAAGCAGCCAAGTGTGGGGAACCTGCCCTCAGGCTGCGTGTGGGCACCTGGTCTCCAAGCAGACGGGCAGGAAGCCGCCCAGGCCCGCGAGCACCCCTACCTACTCACGGACGCCGAGCAGGGCCGTGCCCCCGAAAGGGATGCCAGGAATTCAGGCGCCCCTGGGCCAGGGTGGAAGCCTCGCTCCCAGGTCATCCGCGCAGTCCAGAGACGGTTGGGTTAGTTTGTGCCTGATTTCGACCCTTTGGATGAGGGAGCCGTGCGAGATGGCTTGGGTTCTCTGGGGTAGACACCGGGTAGTGGGTTGCAGAGGTGGCTTCCCTGGCGTGAGCAGCAGGGCCGACGCCACCTGCGCCTCCTGCGGTGACCTGTGTGCGGGCACCTGCCCAGGCCCGGAGGAAGGGTCTGCCTCTCGGCTGGGCCCCAGGCAGGCCGGGGCCTTGCTGGCTGTGTGGTAGCCCTGCCCCTGGGCGGCTCGGCCTTGCCCTGTGAGAGGCCGTCGGTGTTGGAGGCCTGGCCTCAGGCAACCTGCCCTTCCACCTGGCAGCGGGGGCTGCTTCATGGGACTTTTCTCTGTCCCTCCCTGTGGAGGACGTTTCTCTGATTTGCTGCATGAGAAGCGGTTTGCAAAGACAAGCTTCACTTTTGGAAGGTTTCCTGGTGGCTGATTGCTGCTTAGACTGTGAAGCGGTGACTTTTGTTCCGTTCTCTCTCTTCACCCGCTTTTCTTTGGGGCACAGTGACCTGGGGAGGTGGGGTGGGGAGTGGCCGCCCTGCGCCCGTGGGAGGCTGGTCTCTGAAAGTCAGAGCACAACCTCTCTTCCCTGCAGAACAACTTCATCAACCTCAGCTTCCTCCGCCTCTTCCGTGCTGCCCGACTCATCAAGCTGCTCCGCCAAGGCTACACCATCCGCATCCTGCTCTGGACCTTCGTCCAGTCCTTCAAGGTGAGGCTGGGCATGGCCAGGCGCGGCCTGACCCCTCCCTTGTCGTGCAGGCTGGGGGGCTTCTGCCGCCACCGCCCGAGTGCCCTCCTCGGGAAGGCCGGGGCGGGTGCCCACACCTCCCGTGGTCCCCGTTGTCCCGTGATGGTTTGTAAGGACACTTTCAGTTTTACGGAGAGTATCTTGTTTATGCTCACAAAGGGCTGACGTGGCTTTTATGACTTGATTTGTAGATGAAGAAGTTGACAGTAGCTTGGTGGTCAGTGGGGTGGGTCTGCAGTCAGCTGAGGCCAGTGTGGCCCCAGAGACCCGGCCACCATCCGCTCTCCAGACGAGGCTCAGGCAAGGGGGCAGGCGGCTCTGCCGGAGCTGACCCGTCCCCCCTGTGTCTCTGCAGGCCCTGCCCTACGTGTGCCTGCTCATCGCCATGCTGTTCTTCATCTACGCCATCATCGGCATGCAGGTGGGTGTGCACGGGGCCGTCGCACGGTAACGATGCAGGTTCGCACTTGGCAACGTTTCTATGAGCCAGGTGCCGTTCTAAGCGCTTTATGAACTTAATCCTCAGAAAGACTCTTCTGTGGCTGAAGCCAGGCAGTGCCACCCGTTGTGGGCAGATGCCCGGCCCTGCTCTCTAGTGGAATCCTGCTGGGCTGTGCTAGGGCGCCGGTGGGCACGATTGCTTGGGTGCTGGGCCCCCACGGTGGTGGAGTGTTTGAGCACATCTGCAAGACGCCGAGCGGCCTGCGGCGCAGCAGCTGGTCACTCTTTTGGCCCAGAAGCACTTCTGAAGGACAAGCGTCCCGATCCTGTACAGGAGATTATATACTGTTGAAGGAAAAAGTCAGCAGGATCATACCAGGTCACTGTCCTGGTCAAAGTTAGCTGGCATAATTTATCTTTATTTTGTCAAAGAACGCTCTGTCAGCTATTTGGGAAAATGTTTAAAATACACAAAGCAGCGTCCCAGTTGATACCTTTGGCATCTGGCCACTTTCCAATAGTAGGGATGGGAGATGGACTCAAATGTTAATTTGTAGTGGAAGGAGACAGTGTCTAAAGGTTAGCTGAAAACTGATTTTTAAACTCTATTTTCAGGGGTTGAAAAGTTGTCTTGCTTAAAATTTGCTGAGATCTGATGCTGCTTAAAACAAATATATATTTTTTTCTTGCTTTGGTCTGTGGGCATACAAAGACATATGTCACTGATCTTTATTTTTGATGTATATATGATGATTCATAAATTTTCATCTGGATTCCAGATTTTAAGCTACTTAGAGTTAGGGACTCATTTGCATTTCTAACCTTGAAAGAAAGAAATTAAAATGGATAGAAAGCCCATTGTGATGTTTGCACAGAAGTGTAAAGAGAAACGTTCAAGTGACGTATCGGAACATCAGTATAATTACTGGTTTGGAGTCATTGACGACAGAGTGAATTTTAAAACGCTTCCCTTCTTCTGTCTGGCAGAGCCCACCAAAACTTAGCTCTGGGTCCCCCTTTTACTAGTCACGCTGGCAGATCCCTGGACAGGCTCAGAGCCGGAGCCAGCGCACGCTGGGCCGTGGGACAGGGATACATTTGCCTCTCCAGAGGTTTTCTCTACCCTGGAAATGCACAGACGCTGCTGAAGCTGGAAGCCACCAGCCCCGGCAGCAGTGGTGGCGGCGGCTTCTGTCAGGGTTCTCTGGCTAAGGGCAGCGTCCTGTCCCGTGTGGGCGCACACGTGCACACACACCATCTCCTGCCCGGCTGCAGCTCCTGAAGACCCAGCAGCAGTGGTCTGCAGCCTTCTTCTCCACTTCAGGTGTTTGGAAACATCGCCCTGGACGACGACACCAGCATCAACCGGCACAACAACTTCCGGACGTTTCTACAAGCCTTGATGCTGCTGTTCAGGTGCGCTGTGGGGAGGTGGGTCCAGGCTCAGTGGCTTCTTCACTCAGGGTGGGACCGCCCCGCAACCCTGGTCACACTGGCTTCTCCGCAGTGGACCTTTCCAGTTTCTCCTCTTTTTCTGCTTGTTCTTCCCTAAGGGCTCCTGGGCCTCAAGACAGCCTGAAGGGAAGGCCATGAGGAGGTCAGCCTGCGAGCGCCAGGCCGGGCCCGCCTCCTCCACCTGTCTCTGCTCCCCGGCGGCAGCCGCAGGGCCTCCAGTGGGGCTGCAGCCCGAGAGGTCTGGGAGGACAGAAGGTGTCCAAAGGGCTTTTCTTGGTGTGCCAGCCCCAAGCTTCCCGTCTGCTCACCTTAGTGATTCCGGGGGTCTGTGCTGTCAGGAGAAGCAGGGCAGTGGAGAGCTGCTGTCAGCAGCGTGTACCCACTCAGTGGCCCAGGGAACCCAACCGGCCAGAAGTGCCGTGCTGATGGGAGCTGCAGTTCCTGAGGCTCGGGGGTGCAGCCAAGGGGAGCACCGGGGGGTGCCTGGAGGAGCACAGGCTTGTGTTAGCTCAGAGGCCTTCCTGCGAAGATGTGTGTGGGACGGCTCCCCAGCCATTGCTGTCAGGCGTGGACACCCGTGGACTGGGGCTGTCCACCCCCGTGGCTTGAGAATGCACTTGTGGGCGGAGGCCAGAGAGTTGAATGTGTCTCCCTCCTTCACCATGACCCTAGGAGGGGAGAAAAGAGCTCTTTGTAGTGATTTATGGTGGAGGGGTCCTGACAGCACACCCTGCCTTGGGCCCTTTCCTGAGGTTTCACCATCTGTGTTCACTTACGTAAATGCATCGGGCGGGCTGCTGCCAGGCCCACCCTTGGGGACCCGCAGCACATCTGGCCCAATGCAGATGCGTTTTGGGCACCGTGGGAGTTCTTCTTTATATGGAGGGTGAGCTCAGATCAGGCCTGCTTCACTGAGCTGCCTGGAGAGAGTTTTTGACTTGTTCTTTGCAGCAGATGAACAAGCATCCTTAGGCTTACACTTTCCCCAGATAGTGTCGTTTCTCTGGACTTTAGCTATTGCATTAACTTTATTTCTTTGTTGATTAATAGCCTGCCTTGTGCCACAAAAGATATGAAGTGAGCCTTGGTTTTAAGCCTTTGATCTCAGAGATCTCTCTTCCTTCCTCATCTTGGTGTCACAGGTGGGCACCCTCATCATTCAGGCCTGGCACGGGCTGAACCAGCCGTTGTCAGTAGGGAGTGGGCCCAGCTTCTGCCCAGGGCTGACCACATAGGGGCACAGGGGGGACCCAGGCCTCTGGCCCACCTGCAGGTCTGGTGCACATCTGGCCCCTGGTGCTGGCCTCACGCGCAGAAGCAAAAGTCCACACAGGAGGGGCCTCTGTAGCAGCTGCTCAGGGCGGGGGTGTTCTTGATGTGTTCGAGAAGCAGTAGAAGCTGGGGTGGCTGGTAGGGAGTGAGTGGGGACCATGGCAGGGGGTGAGGCCAGGGAAAGGGCAGGCTGTGGGCAGTCTTGTGGACTGTAACTTTTGCAGGGAGTGAGGGGTCATTGAGGGGTCATTGATCTTATCCCTGGGCTGCTGGTGGGGAGCGAGCACCAATTAAGAAGCTGTTGCAGCAGCCCAGGGAGGTGGGGCTAGTACGTGTCTGGCTGGTTTGAAGGCCGATGAGCTGATGATCAAGACGTGGTGGGCGAGGTGGCGAGGGTGACTCCCGCGTATTTGGCCTGAGCAGTGGGAAGGATGGAGTCGCTGTGTCCTGAATCCAGGAAGACTGGGTGGCGTTCTGGGGAGATCAGAGCCCACAGAGGGGAGCTCGCCATGGTGCTGACTTCTGGTGCGGTGGATTCTTTCCCGTAACTAGGGCTTTCCCAATTATGATCAGCTTGAAAAGCTAATGCCAGAGGTTTCTTTTTAAGAAGCAACATCTGATACCCAGACCTCACACATGTGCAGGATCCCTGTGGGAAGGAACCCAGCTCTCCTGAACTCCCAGGCTCCCTCCCAGGGCCGGTCCTGGGCCGTCCTTCCTGGGCCTCACGCTCTGCCCTCTTCTCAGGAGCGCCACTGGGGAGGCCTGGCACGAGATCATGCTGTCCTGCCTCAGCAGCCGGGCCTGCGACGAGCTCGCCAATGCCACTGAGTGTGGGAGCGACTTCGCCTACTTCTACTTTGTCTCCTTCATCTTCCTCTGCTCCTTTCTGGTGAGCCCTGGGCATTGTGCCCATCCCATCGCCTGCATCTGCCTGTCTCAGACCACCTTGGGTCCCCCTAGTCTCTTGCTGGTCCCTGATTTTGATCCGTGTCACATGAAAGCTGATTCCATGTTGATGGTCCTCGTTTCCCCAGAGATGAGGACCTCATTAATCCTGAAAGGACCCCCTGGGTAATGAGCTCCTGTGGGCCTGCCTTTACTTCTGTGGAAGGGGTTTTCAGTTTCTGTAGGGCATTTGTCCCTCAGTTCTCAGCTTCTAGAAGGACTTGCACCGTGGTGATAAGATACGAAGCAGCAGAATTCCAGCCAGCCTGCCTGTGGCCCATGAGCTACGGAAGCTTGTGGGGTCAGGTTGGAGGTGTCAGCGGGCCAGGTCCCAGGGTGCGGATGTTATTACAAGTCAGCAGAAGGCTCTGGGACACTGTGAGCAGTGACGTCATCTGCTTGACATTAAAACCTCACTCTGGCTTCTGGCTTCTGGTCAGGAGGGGCTGTAAGTGAGCAGGAGGTAATCGGAAGTGACAGTTGGAGAAGGTGGGTGTGAAAGAAGTTGTGTGGACTTGGGCTGCATTGTAAAGGTAGAGCTGACACAATTGATGATTGAACATGAGCATGAGAGCAAAAGAGGGAAAAACGCTGCCTTCTGGGGTTTGCTGGGGTGATGGAGTGAGTGGTTCTTCCCCCGAGGTGGAAAGGTTGGGGAGCCGTGGGCATGAGGATAAGGAGGGAGGGGGTAGAGACACGTGGGGGGCCTCTGGGCTGGAGATGTGAATTCGTTGTCATTAGTATTTGGTGTATCCATCAGGCTTGATGATACCCTCTAGGTCCCTGTGTGGTTCAGAGACCCACGGCTTAAACATCGCCTGAGCACTGGTTAGAAATGCAGATTCCTGGGTCCCTTCCAAGACTTGCTGTATCAGGATCTCTGGGAGAGGGACCCAGGAATCAGTTTTAACAAGCTCCCCGGGTGATTCTGTGTGTGCTAAATTCGAGGAGCACTGACCTATGGAGAGTGTGAGTGCTGAAGACTCAGCCCTGGGGGCATTTAGGAGACAGAAGGGAGCATGGGATCCAGAAGTTGGTAAGGAGCAGTGAGGCAGGTGAGAGCCAGGAGAGGGCAGTCCCCTAAAAACCAAGGGAAGACAGTGTCCCTAGTGGGAGGGAATCATCAACCACGTGAAATATTGTTGGGAGGTAAAGTAAAATGATGACTGAGAATTGTTCATGGGGTGTGGAAAGGTAGAAGCCATGGGCGCCCTTCACAGGAACAATTTCTTTGGAGTGTTAGGATCAAAGCCTTACTGCAGCAGGTTCAAGAGATAATAAGAAGCAAAGAGCATAGCAAGAGTGGACAGCTCCTTTCCACAGTGGGCAGTGCTGAGCAGACACTTCAGATTTACAGTCATAACTTTCACGCAGGACCAGCCAGCACAGTTTGTGCTTTTCTCGGGCCATATTCTCTACTTGGCACCATGGGTAGCAAAGTGCATTATTCAGATTTGGGATTTACCAGACAAGGGTAAGGAGGGAGAAAACGATGTGTGTAAAAGTATCATTTTAGTGCTGGATGTGGGATCAGGCCTGGGGACAGGAGGGAGGGGAGGGGCGGGGCCACTGGATCAGAGGCCCCCATGGGACACAAGTATTAGATGTAGTGAGCCAGAAGCATAGGAAATGTGGGCAGAGAGCGAGACACCTGTGGTTAAGACTTTGGAGGTGGTAACGGTAATGTTCATTGGTAGTCACTGGTAATGAGTTGTTTTGCACAGCCATACGAGTAAGGGGCTGAGATGATGGCGGGAGGCTGGGGGGAGGTCAAGGATCAGAGAGGCCAGGCAATAGTTGACCCATCTCTGTGGATATTAGCAGCAACAAGAGTTAAGAGTAGATGTGGGGACAAATACAGCAAGTCAGGTGCACATTTCCCAGGAAGCAGGGGGAGGTTGGTAGACCATGAGCCTTAAACGGCACGCTTTTTTCTTAAGAGGATGGAGGGGGATATCAGTGTTTCACCTAGAGCAATGGGAAATGAAGAACATTCAGGTAAGGTGAGGATAAAAGAATTTCTGTTGATGGTGAACTGTGAGTTTTGGAAGGTACAGTAGAAGGTTGGGGTAGTTGGGAAAGGTGTGCATTTGAGACATATGAGCTTGCATATTGATAGAAAAATACAGAAAAATCTATGAAACTAGTGTTTCACTAGTTGCCAGAAACCAAGGAGAGGATTTGCATGTTGGGGTCATTCCCTGATACCTCAGAAGACCCACTGTGGGCAGTGGGGAAGGAAGGCTTTCTGGAGAGTCACCCATCTTGTAGGTAGTGGGGACATTGGTCTCTATGAAGTTCAAAGACATCTGGTGCTGCAAGAGCCAGCCAATCCATGGGCGCAAGGTTGAGCCCACCAGGTTGGCTTCACTGTGCTCTGGCTGCAGAAATAATGTTCCATAGAAAGCCACATTCATGATGCCACACCATCCACAGGACCAACACTCCCTGGACATGTCAAGGGTGAGTCGAGGCATGACATTGTTCTATTGATTCCATTCATCCAGCAATTCCACTTCTGAGTATATATCCAAAAGAAATGAAAACAGGGTATTGAAGCAATATCTACACTCCCATATTCATTGCAGCATTATTCACAATAGCAAACATAGGAAACAACCTAAGTGTCCATCAACAGACGAATGAATATAGAGGATGTGATACACACACACACACACACACACACACACACACACACACACACAATTGAATAGTATTCAGCCATGAGAAGGAAATCCTGCAGTTTGTGACAACATGGATGGACCTTGAGGGCATTATGCTAAATGAAATAAGCCAGACAGAGAAAGACAAATAGTGCATAGTATCACTTATATGTGGAATCTTTTTTTTAAGAAGTCAAAATCATAGAAACAGAGCAGAAAAGTTGTTGCCAGGGCCTGGGGATTGGGGAAATAAGGAGAGGTTGATAAAAGGGTACAAACTTTCAGCTATATAAACAAAGTCTGAGTATCTGATGTAAAACATGGTGAGTATAGTTTTTAAGACTGTATTATATAATTGAAATTTGCTAAGAGAGTAGAACTTAAATGTTCTATCACAAAAAGATAAACGTGAGGTGATAGATGTGTTAGTTAATAGATGGCGGGAATCCTTTCACAATGTATATGTATATCAAATCACCACAATGTACACTTTAAGAATCTTACAATTTTGTCAATTCCACCTTAATAAAGCCTGGGGGTGGGGGACAATGTGGTGCTGGCATAAGGATAAATATATAGAGCAATGGAATAGGATTGAGAGTCTAGAAGTAAACCCAAACATCTATGGCCAATTGATTTTTGACAAGGATGCCAAGACCTTTCAACATGGAAAGAACAGTTTCTCTAACAAATGGGGAGGAGCTAACTGGTTATCCACATGCAAAAAAATGAAGTTGGACCCTTACCTCACTCCATGTAAAAAAATTAACTCAAAATTGATCAAAGACCTAAGTGTGAGAACTAAAACTGTAAAACTTTTAGAAGAAAACATAGGGAACCAATCTTCATGACCTCAGATTTGGCAAAGGATTCTTAGATTTGACATCATAATCACAAGCAAGAAAAGAAAAAAAATAGATAAATTGAACTACTCAAAATTTAATACTTTTGTGCATTAAAGGATATTATAAAAATATGAAAATACAATAGAAGGAATGGGAGAAAATATTTTATAAGGGGTTAATATGCAAAATATATAAAGAACTCCTACAACTCAACAACAAAAAGAGAAACAACCATATAAAAATGGACAAAGAATCAGAATAGTCATTTTTCCAAAGAAGATATTCAACTGGCCAGCCAACAAGCACATAAAGACATTCAACATCCTTGGTCATTAAGGAAATGCAAATAAAAACCACAATGAGATACCATTTTGCACTCACGAGGATGGCTAGAATAATTTTTTTCTTTTTTTTAAACAGAAGATACCAGGTGTTGGTGAGGACATGGAGAAATAGGAACTTTTGTACATTGCTGATGGAAATGTAAAAAACAATAGCTTCTGTGGAAAACAGTTTGGAAGTTCCTCAAAAAATTAATCATAAAATTACCATATGACCCAGAAATCCCATTCCTAGGTATGTACACAAGAGAAATGAAATTATATGTCTACACAGAAATTTGTCCATGAATATTTATAGCAGCATTAACCATAACAGCCAAAGGTGGAAACAACCCAAATGTCCATCAGTGGATGAATGGATAAACAAATTGTAGTACATACCTACAAAGGAATATTATTCAGCCATAAACAGGAAGGAAGTTCAGACAAACGCTGCAACATGGATGAACTCTGAAAACATCACACTAAGTGAAAGAAGCCAGACACAAAAGGTCATACATTGTATGGATCTTTTTATTCGAAGTATCCAAAATAGACAAATCTACAGGTACAGAAAGGAGATTGGTGGTTTCTAGGGAATGGGAGGATGGAGGAATAAGGAGTGATTACTTAGGAGTGCAAGATATTCTTTAGGAGTGATGAAAAAAATTTGAAACTAGGGAAGTGGTGGTTGCACAGTATTGTGCGTACACTAAATGCCACTGAATTGTAGACTTAAGTGTATGTTAAGTGAATTTCAACTCAATTAAAGAAAAGAAAACAAAATACCTGAGCTGTAGTTCTCTAGAGCCCAAACTATTAAGTCCAAAGTTGCTACTTTCCTTGAAGGTTTACCTGAGAAGGGGAGAGGGTGGGGACCACACAGTGGAGAAGATTAACCTAGACGGCAGGACAGATCATGGACAGGAGATGCTGGGCCTGAATGAGAATGGGGTGGGAGAAGTAGAGAACAGAAGCCTTCAGAGGACAAATACTGGGTTGGGGTTAGCCTGTGGGACCTAGAACTGGGGAAGGATGCTGCTGGTGGTGGTGGCAGTGTACAGGGGGCCTGGGAAGCCCTCTGCAAGGCTGTGGAGGGAGCAGGTTGGGCAGGCGCTGCCTGAGTCAGTGACGTGTGCTGCCCTATCCGCCTCACACGGAGACTTTGGCTGCAGGTGGAGAGGTGGGGGAGGGGGCAGGCTGAGGTCTCTGGATGTCACCTCTTTTCCTTCCTGTCCTGCAGATGTTGAACCTCTTTGTGGCGGTGATCATGGACAATTTTGAGTACCTTACGCGGGACTCTTCCATCCTAGGGCCTCACCACCTGGACGAGTTCATCCGGGTCTGGGCTGAGTACGACCCGGCTGCGTGGTGAGTGAGCCCCCATGCTGCGTGGTCCTCGGGGGTGGTCCCTGCCACCCACGGATGTCGGCACCGGGCTGGTGGCTGCAGACATGTTTCAAGTGAGCGTTCCCCCTTTGGGTTTTGCTTGGGAGTTAGGGTTCCATCCTGCTCCCCGTGGGGTGCTGCTGAGCCCCCTCCCAGGGGGTGCGCTCATTCTCACTCTCGGTGTTCTTGTATACAGCTCCCTGCGCTGAGAAATGCTCTTCTCAGACCCTCAGTCCAGCCCTTTGGAGGTTATCTGGGGGTCATGGAAGGTTTTCAGGGGGTTGTGAGACTCAGGGTTCCTACTGAACGGGAGCTCACTGTCTTCTCACATCTGGGGTCGTGGAGAGCGTGTGGAAACAGAGAAGGACCTTCTCTCAGGGCCTCGCCATGCTTGTGAAGCTCTGAGGCCTCTGTGGGCAGAAGTAATGTGGGGCTTAGGACATTCTCCTCTGTGGACTCAGGGCTCTCCCTCCCTGCCACCTCCTTGACGTCAAGAGCCAAGTGCACCTCTGTGTCACCAGCCCAGGCTGCGAATAGAGGGTTCTTGGTAAAGTTTTATTGAAATCAGATGAGCTGCCAGCAAGGGTCTAGTGTGATTGAGGCCCTTTGGTCTTGGTAAAAAAGGGTTACTGTGCTGCTGTTGCGTGAGTGAGGGGCGATTCGCTTCCAGACAGAGCAAGGGTGTCCTGTAGGGAGTGGCTTGGGGTCAGGAGGCGGTGGAGACTGTGTTTCGTCGGAGAGTCTTGCGCACCTGTGACGTTTCGTCCTCGGGGTCAGCACGGCAGCGCGGGCCCACCATCTGCCCATTTGTCTGTTCCTTCATCGCTCACTCATTCCCTTGCTCATTTATTCATTCACCCTCTCGATCCGTGACTTGAGGAGTTACTAAGGGTGTACTCTGCAGCAAAACACAGGACGCAGAGGGCCCGAGAGATCTGGCCGTTGGTCAGACCCAGGCCTGCTCTGCGCGCCACTCACAGTGAGCCCGGGAGTGAAGTGTGCGCCAGGGCGGGGGCTCCAGGGGGACGAGAAGACCATGGGGCTGGGGTGCAGCCGCTTGCCGCCTCCTCTCCCTCCGGCTCCCCGGCCTGCCCGTGTCCCTGCGGCGCAGCTCTGTGTTTGGTCACCCTTTGTGTGGTAGAGGCCTGCAGGAGACGGGCAGTGTCCTCGTGGGAGGATCCTGCTGCCCACAGAGCAGCTGGGACTCTGAGTCCAAGTTCAGCGGGGGGAACGCTCTGGAGCTTTCCGACCCTCCAGGCCCCGAAAGCCTGGGAGCTTGGCTGGGCTCCCGTACCCACTTCTTATGCGGTCCCCATGGATCCCCCATCCCATCACAGTGAGGGTCCGGAAGGTGCTATGTGAGGCCCTTTCCAGTCCGGGCAGCACCAGGGCCTTGGGGCTCTTCCAGGCCCAGAGCATCTCTGAGTGTGTTCCAGTGTAGTGAAAAATTTCCAGTTTTCACACAGTGTAGAACAAGCCTGGCTGTTATTTGTGGTTTGTGCTGTATGTGATTTTTCACGGTCTTGGAGAGTCCTGTCATTTTTCTGATGCGTCAGCACATTTGCCCACAGCACATGCTGGAGTCCACTGGCTCGGGGTATTCCTGGGTTCTCTGGTCAGGAAGGCCCAGCCAGATCGGAGGGGAGACTGGCCACACCCAAGGCCTGGCCCTTTCAGGCAGAGGGCGGGAGAGAGTCCAGCTGAGGCAGGACTGAGGCTCATTCCAGGAGGGCCGTCCTGACCGTGGTCTAAGGAGATGCTGCTGCGTCTGGGCATAGTTTTTTCTAGAGGAGAAAACAGAGGTGGTTGTGCAGAGCGTGGCTTGGCCTAACAGGCAAAGGCAAGTCAGCGCAGGCCCGCGAGAGGGGGTAGAGGAGAAAACAGAGGTGGTGTGCAGAGCGTGGCTTGGCCTAACAGGCAAAGGCAAGTCAGCGCAGGCCTGCGAGAGGGGGTAGAGGAGAAAACAGAGGTGTTGTACAGAGCGTGGCTTGGCCTAACAGGCAAAGGCAAGTCAGCGCAGGCCCGCGAGAGGGGGTGGAGGAGAAAACAGAGGTGGTGTGCCGAGCGTGGCTTGGACTAACAGGCAAAGGCAGGTCAGCGCAGGCCCGCGAGAGGGGGTGGAGGAGAAAACAGAGGTGGTGTGCAGGGCGTGGCTTGGACTAACAGGCAAAGGCAAGTCAGCGCAGGCCCGCGAGAGGGGGTAGAGGAGAAAACAGAGGTGGTGTGCAGAGCGTGGCTTGGCCTAACAGGCAAAGGCAGGTCAGCGCAGGCCTGCGAGAGGGGGTAGAGGAGAAAACAGAGGTGTTGTACAGAGCGTGGCTTGGCCTAACAGGCAAAGGCAGGTCAGCGCAGGCCCGCGAGAGGGGGTGGAGGAGAAAACAGAGGTGGTGTGCCGAGCGTGGCTTGGACTAACAGGCAAAGGCAAGTCAGCGCAGGCCCGCGAGAGGGGGTAGAGGAGAAAACAGAGGTGTTGTACAGAGCGTGGCTTGGACTAACAGGCAAAGGCAAGTCAGTGCAGGCCTGCGAGAGGGGGATCTTTATGGACTGTAGACCCAGCTCCTCCCCGGTCAGCCCCAGGTGGAGCAGAATTAAGACATACAAGAAGTGGACTTGGGTCAGACTGCAGCTGTGTGATTGTGCATAGAGACGGCTGTTTCCCAAATCCAGGGTTCTAGAACTGGGGCCTCTGGAAGGCATAGGCATTCAGGAATATGGTGAAGTGCTTATGGAAGAGTAGATAGCAAAATGTAAGCCTCGCCCCAGAGCAAGATACCATGCAAGATAACACAAGACCCCCAGTCCGGAAGTCGCACAGACATGACCTGCAACTGACACTCAGACTTGCTTCTCCCACGAGCGGCTGGGGCAGCAGAAGGCTCGGCTGAGGCCGCTGAGCAGGCTGGGTCTGTGCCCCACGACTGGGCAGGACAGAGCGTGCTTTGAGCCTTCAACTAGCCTCTGTGACAGAGGCAGGGCCGTGACCATCTTTATTTCCCAGGGACCATCTGCTGTCTCCTCATTCTTGGGGAGGCTGAAACAAAAACAAACTTTGTGAAATTTCTTGAGCTTTTGTGTGTATGTGTGTGTATTATGTGAGTGTGCACAAGCATGTACATGTGTGTGCTGTCTGTGCACAGGTCTGTGTACACCTGAGTGCATGTGAGTGTGTTTACGTGCAGGCAGGCACATATGTGTGTATGCACGTGTTTTTGCATGTGCAGCACGTGTGATTGTGTGCATGTGTGTATGTGACTGCAGTGCATCTTTGCGTGTGTGTGTGTGTACACGTGTGTGAATGCAGGTATGCATGGGCGTGTACGTGCACATGTGTGTGTACACATGCATGCTGTGGGGGGAAGAGGAAGGCATGGAGTTGTTGCTTTCTGGTGCCGCCTTCCCCCACCCTCCCTTTTGTTGTTGCCTCAGCACTTTGTGGCGAAGTGTAGAGACTCAAAAGGAGGATCACGACCCCCTACCGTGAGTGACCTGTCTGCTCATCCTCATGTCATCCGTCTGTCCAGTAAACATCCCTGAGCCTGTGCCATGTGCCGGGCCTGGGGTCCACAGTGAAGCAGGCGTGTGCTCTTAGCTCTGCTCAGCCCAGCCGGGCGTGGGGCAGAGGAGCTGCAGGCCGGGTGTATCTGAGGAGGCAGAGATTACATCTGGCTGGTGAGCCAGAGGAGGCGGCAGCTGAGCTGAACCGAAGGAGCAGGGGGGACGGAGCGCGCTCCAGAGGCGCGGTGGGGGCAGAGGGAAGCGGGAGGGGCTGGCTGCCTGGCGAGAGGGGAGGGCGCGTCGCAGGGGGGCTGGAGGGTGGCTGAGCAGCTGGCTTTGACTATGTTTTATGGACGGAGAGAACAGTTTTGGAATCAGAGTGACAGGATCAGGCCCACACTTTTCCTCTGGTGGCGGCTGAGGGGTTTGATGGCAGAGGAGAGTTGATGAGCCGAGTGGGAACAGGGGTGACTGTAGGGGCTGTGCCTCCGCCAGGCTTCCAGCCTCCTTGTGGTGGTCCCTCGGGCCCACAAGGTTAGCAAGCACCTTGCGTGAGGCCAGAATGGGGCTTCCTCTTCATTCCCTCTTTCCCAGAAGTAAATGCAACACAGTTTGGAGTTGGTTAGACTGAGGGGGCCATCTTGCAGGAAAGGCAAGCGTCAGCGTTGGCCGGGGTGCCCACCCGGGGACAAGGGGGACCCTTAGCCAGACCCGCAGACCCCAGGGAAGGACACGGTGCGCTCAGAGAGGCAGGGATAGTCAGGAGAGCCAGGTGTGCAGAGAAGGCTCGGCCACGGGGGCCCTGGGGGCTCAGGCACTCAGGGAGTGAGGGGAGGGGTGGCCAGACAGCCGTGATCGAGGCCCAGGGGTCGACAGACCAACGGTCGTGCTGTGTGCAGGGTGGACACACAGGGCCCGACGCTGTTCTGTACGGAATGTCTCCTGCCTGCAGCGGGCTCTGGAAACTGTCTGCGGGTTGCCGCGCCTCCTGGGGCTCTCCGGCCCAGGCCCCAGCCGGGAGCTGCATGTCCAGCCTCCCCCGGCCCCGCCTCCGGACTGCGCAAGCCTGGGCGGGCGGGACGGGCTCCTGGTGCCTCGGTTGCCATAACCTGTAACATTTCCTTTCCAGTTGCCGGATTCATTATAAGGATATGTACAGTTTGTTGCGTTGTATTGCGCCCCCCGTTGGCTTAGGGAAGAACTGCCCTCGTAGGTTGGCCTACAGGGTTTGCCACTTCCGAGCCTCCGTGTGACATACTCTTCCCTGCCCGACGTGCAAACACAGCACACACTCCCTGCCTGGCTGGGAAGGATGACACCTCACCTCTCGCTGCTCCTGCCCTGCCCGCGCTCCAACCTCCTGGACGCTTTGGTTCCCCATCTAACTCCCGACCCCTCCAGCTGGCTGGGGACAGGCAGCCTCATGAGACAGTGCACACAAAGCTTTCTGGCCGGGCCATGAGGATGGGGGCCAGGCCCCACCTGTGCCAAGGAAGCAGGCATCTCACCCGGGTTTGCCTCTGGGCTCTTGAAGGTGGACTGAAGGTCAGACAGTCCAGAGGCCAAGGGCCCCAGAGGAGGCGGGTGTGGGCTCAGGTAGACCAGGAGCAGCTGCCCCTCTGGTCAGGAGAGTCCAACAACCCAGGGGTTTCTGGTTCCTGGGGGGAGGAGAGGGCAGAGGCAGTGGGGGCCCAAAGACAGGTCCTGCTTCACCTCTGGATGGATCCACTCAGCTGAGCCCAGGAGCCCTGGGAGGAGGGCCAGACCCTGGGGTGGATCCACCTGCCACGAGAAGGATGTCCCCCTTCTCTCTTCGGTGGCCTGAACCCACCTGTGTCTCTGGGAGCCCAAGCAGGTCCCGTAGGCAGCCATTCCAGGGGTGGAGGTGAGACTTCAGGACTGGTGGCCCGTCTGCCTCAGAGGAGACACAGTCAACAACCCCTGGACACCTCGCTGAGTCTGGAGCCTTATCCCTTATGTTGGTCCCAGCCCTTCCTGGCGTGCTGTCAGGAGGGTACAAGAGTGGCACCAAGCCACATCTCACCCCAGCTGCCCCCCCCCACCCCGCCAGCAGTCTCCCGTTTCCCACCCAGCCCTGACCCAGCAGCAGCCCTGCCCCGGGCTGGCCTCGGGTGTCTCTGGGCCTGGAGCTGGCCTTGCCCCCGTGGACTTCGTCTCTGGAGCCTCGGGGCCTCTGCCGAGCAGCGTGGCTCTCGCTCTAGTTTTCTGGCCTGCTGTAGACTTCTCTCCACTTTCTAAGCCTCTTGGCTAACTTGGAAGCAAATTGAGCATGAAGGCAAGCTGATGTTTCTGCTGTGGATCTCCAGCCGGCCTTGTTGGTCACTTAACTTGACCAGCTGCCCTGGCATGGTGAAACAGCTCTTTTCCAATTTGGCATTATCCGTGGCTTCTGAAAGTATAAAATCAGAGTTGACAACCCAAAGCCGCCCCGATGCAGCCTGTCATTCCCTCCATGTTCATTAGCTCAGATGCCCCCCTGCCTGCTCCCTGCGTGGGACCAGAGTGCGGAGGTGAGGCTGGGGGCAAGGAGGGGATCGAGCCCAGCAGAGAAATCCCTCATTTTACCTGTTTTGACTTTTGGCATTTAATCCGACGCTGGTTAACTGGGTCTGTTTTCTTGTCTGCTTCCTCCCCCTTCCCTCCTGCTGCACCCCTCCCGTGGACCCCACTCTGCCTCTGTTCTGTGGGCCGGGCCTCCAGTGGGCGCATCAGTTACAATGATATGTTTGAGATGCTGAAACACATGTCCCCGCCCCTGGGGCTGGGGAAGAAATGCCCTGCTCGAGTTGCATACAAGGTAGACCCCACGCCCACACCCCGCAGGCTGTCTGTGCTGGGGCCGGGCTCCCGTGTCTCTTCTGGGGCTTGTCCATCTGTTTGTCTGCTGCTGTGCTGTCTCACTGTTTCTTTCTTTTCTCTGCCCCGACCATCTCTGCTTCCTTCCCAAACAGAGGGAAGCAGACACCACAAGGTGTCTCTGTACTGGCTCCTTGTCCCCCAGGGCTGCCCCTCTGAGAGTCCCCGGGGGGGCTCAGGAAGATGGAGCTGGAGCCCACCATCTGCCCTTTCTCCTTCCCTTCTCTTCCCTAGAAAGGAGGGGACAGACCAGCTTTTTTGACGGAGCCTGTTTTTGTTCTGAGCTCAGGACCACCCTCTGCTCCTCTGTCCCCTAAGCCCCTGATGTGGGTGGAGTTGTCTAGCCCTGAGAGTCTGACCCTGGGGGAGCAGCGGCCTGCAAGGCCTCTGCAGGGTGTACCTGAGGAGCCCACCCCCAGCTCCGCATGTGCAGAACTTCCCGGGCTGGGGAGGGAGTGTTGTCTCTAGGGCTTCGTGGGTTCATGGAGCCTTAAGAAGGAAGGGTGCTGGAGAGAGGCATCCTGCCTTCATTCCTGGGGCTCTAGAGGGCCCTGCGGGGTGAGAACAGCCTCTGGGGCCTGGGTGGTCCCATGTCCCTCCCACCCTGCTGCTGAGGGCCCAGCGGGCTGAGCTGCAAGGAGCGGGGTAAACTGAGGACACCGCCAGGCCTCCCTCCCGGGTGGGCAAGCAGGCCACATGGCCCCACCCCCAAGCCTGCTCCCACCTGCCCCTGCATCCTCCATCACCCCCTTGGTGAGTAGGCACCTTCCATCCCTCCAGCGCTCCACGCTCTCAAGAGCCCTCCTGCAGCCCTCAGTTCTCCCGAGACTCAGCCAGCGTGTGCCTGGGGCCTGACTGCTGTCTCCCTCTCTGAGCAGGCTTCCCACCAGAGCTTCCATCTTTCTGATTCTGTCCACGCTGTCTGTCTCTGTGCTCCGATTCTGGGCTTGCATCTATCCCCTGGCTCAGCACAGCCTCTGGGAGCTAAGTGGCTCCTCCAGGCCATATGCAGACGCCTCTAGTGTCTTCCTCGGTCGTCCCCTGCCCGGCATGCGAGTCAAGCCTGCCTGGAGGTCCTGCATGAAAGGCTGTGGCTTTGTCCCCAAGAAGGAGAGCTGTGTCCACACTGACACCTGGGGCCAGGGTGGGCAGCCAGGGCCGTGACGGGGTAGCCTTTGGAGTTCTTCCCCAGGTGTGCTGGCCAACTCCAAGGTTCTGGCAGTGAAGAGACCAGGTGAGGCCTCGTGGTGGGTGGGAGTGGATGGGCTTGGTGAGCTGGGGAGGGTCCAGGAGATGCAGAGAGTGCCATGTCCAAGAGGGTCTAGGCCCAGGCAGAGACTCCTGTCTGTTTGCCCTGGTCTTGCCCCTCTGCTGCTCCCTGAGATTCCTGGCTCTCCGGGGCCTGGGCAGGCAGAAGGGGCTCTGGTAAAGGTGCCCCGGACGGAGCTCTCCTCTCTTGGAAAACACCTGCTTGCCCCTCCTTCCCGCTGGCCCCTGACTCCCTGACTCCCCTGGCGTGGAACCCCTCTGCCTCTCCCACTGCCATCGGTGCTGGTCTGCAGGGACACCGTGCTCTGGGAAGCCGTGTGTGTCACACAGGTGACCAGCAAGGTCCTAGGACCATGATTGGAGGTGCCAAGTGGGGCTTTGCCAGCATTAGGGGATGGAGTCTGGGCTCGTGTCTCTAGCCACCTACCCTCCATCAGGCTGAAGACTGGATTTGGTGCCAGGATGCTGGGGGCGGGCCTGGGGGCAGAGACGGGACAGAGAGGCTGCCCTGTCACAGGGTGCAGGCTTGGCAGAGGGCAGGCAGACCCCAGGGAGGGGCCCTGTGCCCCCACCTCTAGCTCCCATACTGGATGGGAGAGGACAGGGGGCTCACGGTGCCCTGAGGGCTCTACTTGGCAGGCGAGGTGGCCCCCCGATGCTCAGGACGTTCCAGACACACCTGAGACCCTTTTCCTCCTGGAGATCGCATAAGTTCTCAGAGCCTCAGGGACACACCTGTCTCTAGCTCTTCTGTCCTGGAAAATGGAAGAGAGGAAAGGGGGCTGTTCAACTGATGGGGAAACAGGGAGCAAGCTTGCAGGGCCCCCAGTCTGGTCTGAGCACTTGTCTTCCTGTGGGATGGCCCTGGGTCCCCATGCAGCTGGCTGAGCCCGAGGCCCTGTGCAGTCACATCTGTTTGGGTCCTTGCCCCTGGAAGGAGCTGGTCTCTAAGGCTTCCCTTGCTGCCTTGGGCTGGGGGTATCAAGCATCTGTTCCTGGCCCCCTAGCTGGGTGGTGAGAGGCAGAGGCCTTCCTGGGGCTGCGGGTCTCCTCACTGGGAACTGACCTCCGAGCCTGTGGTCTTGGCTGCCCCACCCCTCGTCCAATGCGCCTGTCTGTGGGCTGCCTCAGGGGTCCTGCAGCCCAGACCCCTCTTTAGCCTACGCCACACACTTGTTCTATCATGGGCAGTGGACAAGTGCCCCTCTGGCTGAGACATGCCTGTTTTTTCAGAGGGATCCAGGCTTATGGCCTGGCCCCATTGTACAAGATGTACGTGGACCTCTACTTTTCTGTAGCCCAGGGAACCCTCAGCTCAGATGAGGGTGGGGGTCCAGGGGTAGTGTGAATGCTGGCAAAACTCCCATCCAGCCAGCCTCTCTTGGTCCTGGGCACCTGCAGGGAACACCTCTGGGAGGCCAAGCCCAGCCTCCAGGGCCCTCGAGCACTGTGTAGCCCTGTGGCGGGGGGACCCTGGGAGGCCTGGCGCTGACCTGTCCCTCCTGTCCCCAGCGCCTGGTTCGTATGAACATGCCCATCTCCAACGAGGACATGACCGTCCACTTCACGTCCACGCTGATGGCCCTCATCCGGACTGCACTGGAGATCAAGCTGGCTCCAGGTGAGCAAGCCAGCCTTGAGGGAGGGCACGAAGCCAGGGCTGTGTGACCGCCCCCGAGAGCCACCCCAGGCAGCTGTGCAGGGGCGGGAGGAGGGGCCTGTCTGGACTGGATGGAGAACGACTGCCTCTGGCACCTCTGTCAGACTGACCTCGTCCCCTGAAGCCATCCTGCACGTTAGTGCTGCAATGATCCCATTTTCACGTGAGGAGCTGGGGTGGAGTGAAATTGAATGACTCCAGATTTCCCAGAGTTCTGCAGTGTTGGAGCCAGCGTCACATGAGCCAGTACCCCTTATGGGGTGAATAGTCTGCCCCTTCCCCATAGTGAGCCCACTTCCCCCATCAGGCCCTCTCCGGAGTTACTGATAGAACTACACAGCCTGAGCCAAATCAAGGAGGAAATGAACCTCCCGCTTGTCCTCCCCTCCACACTGCGTGTGATGACAGCTTCTCCTTCACAGAGAAAATGAGTCACCAGAGGGGCCCTCCCTCCACATCGCCTTCCTCCCTGCGTCCGTGCCCTTGAGCTTCGCCCTTTCTTGTGTAACGGATAAGCAGAGGCCAGTCCTCCCGCTTGCACACTCTGCCCTGTTTTCATCATCTACCCAAGGATGTCATGACAGAAATTCTGTATTCTATTTCTTGCCCTGTGAACTTTCTCTCTCTGCTGGATTATTTCTATCAATATGTAAATGTGCTGTTATTTTTCCTATTTTTAGAAAGTTTTTCTCTTCCCCCTCCATCGACTTCTCTCTTTTTCTTTTTTCCTTCTTAGCAACAGGAGACACAGGTCTGCATTGCCTCTGATTTCTCCTTTCCTAGTCTGCAGTCCATCTTTCACAGTGCAAAGCTTTGCTGGAACTGCTCTTGTCAAGCTCCGCAGGGACCTCCCATTCTCAGCCCTTGCATTATGGACCTGTCCACAGCCTTTCCGCAGTTTTCACTCCCTTCTGTGTGAAACCCCTTGTGTCTCTTTTTCTGGCTTCTCCCAACCTCTGAAGGTCACTGTGTGCCTCAGGCATACATTCTCACCTTTTCCCATGGCTTTCAATGTTGTGAATTCCAATTTTGTATTTTTACTCCAGGCCTGCTCCTACACCCCAGGCTTATATACCCCACAAATTATTCACCGTCTGTACTTGGAGGCCCATTGAGCATCCAGAGTTCACGTGCTGACTCTTGAGTTCCAGATACTCCCCAGATTCCTCCCTGTCTCCCATCAGTGGAAACTGCTGTTAGAGTTGCTCAAACCAAAACTTTTGCAGTCATTTTTATCTCCTACTTTTTTTTCTTACCCTACTTCTGATCCATATCTGAACCCTTATAATATCTTCTGACTCCACCTTCAAAATACACTCAGAATATGATCACTTGTCTAACCTTTCCTACTGCCACCTCCTGGTCCAAGTCACTCCTGTTCTTCTTGACTGGATTGTTGCGGTAACCTTCTAACTGGTCTGCTTCTGCCCTTGCCTCTTTCAGTCTACCTTCAACACAACAGCCAAAATGATCATGTTAAAAATCAAACCAGTAAAATTATTAAACCTCTAGCTAGCCTGATCACGAAAAATAGATAAAAATAACCAATATAAGGAACAAAAGAGGGAATGTCACTGTAGATCCTGCTGACGTTAAATGGATAACAAGGAAATTTTATAAACAACTTTATGTCAATAACTTCAGTAACTTAAATGAAATGGAAAAATTCCTTGACACAAACTATGAGGCTCATTCAAAAATAGGTAACCTGAAAAAAAAAGGAAATAGATAACCTTAGTAATACTGTATATATTAAATAAATTAAATTCATAGTTAAAAATCTTCCAACAAAGAAAATCGTGGGCCAAATTTGTTTCACTGATGAAGTCAACCAAACGTTTAAGGAGGAAATAATTCTATACAAAGTCCTCTAGACAGTAGAAAAAGAGAAGGTATTTCCCAATTTCTTTTACGAGGCCAGCATTACTCTGATACCAAAACTAAACAGAGACATTACAAGCAAAAAAATTACAGACCAACATTCCTCATGAATACAAACAATAAAATTTTCAACACAACTTTAGCAAACTGAACATGGTGATTAAAGTAGGGTTTATCCCAGGAATGAAAAATGCCAGGTGGGTTCAAGTTTAAAAATCAATCAATATAATGTAATATATCAAGGAGGAAAAACTATATGATTATCTCAATGGTTGCAGAAAAAGCTTTGACAAAATTCAACATCCATTTATGATACATAAATTCTATATAAACTAGAAATTAAAGCAAACTTCCTCAATCTGATCAAGGATATCTATGATAAACCTACAGCTAATGACATGCTTAACAAAGAAAGCCTGGCTCCTTTCCCCCTAAGATCAGTAACAAGGCAAGGATGTCTCCTGTCACCATTTTTGTTCAATATCATACTTGAGGTTCTAGCCATTGTAACAAGTCAAGAAAAAGAAATGAGGTATACCAATTAGAAAGAAATAAATAAAATTGTCTCTATTCATGAGTGACATGATTATCTATACAGAAAATCTTAAAGAATCAAATAAAAAGTTAATAAAACCAAAGCATCTACAAGCCTAGGAATACCAAGGATTGCTGGGAACCACCAGAAGCTAGGAAGAGACAAGAAGCGTTCTTCATTAGAGCCTTTCAAGGGATCACAGCCTTGTCGATACCTTGATTTTGAACTTCTGGCCTCCAGAACTGAGACAATATATTTCTGTTGTTTAAAGCTGCAAGAAGAAGTTACTAAAACTAATACCTGAGTATAGCAAGGTCAGTATATGAAAAGCAAATGTATTTCTATAGATTAGCAATTAATAATTGAAATTGAAAAAGTTCCATTAAAATTGCACCAAAAACATCAAATAACTGGCTAACTCTAAAAATATATATGCTAGAGTGTATGCTGCAAATTTCAGAATATTGACCAAAGGAATCTTTAATAACTAAACCAAGCACTATATCATGTTCATGCATTGGAAGACTCAATATTGTTAGTTCTCCTCATATTGATCAATAGAATCAGTGTTACGCCAATCAAAATCCCAACAGGCTTTCTGGGTTGAAATTTATAAACTGATTCTAAAATATACGTAGAAAAGCACACAAACTTGAGTAACAGAAACAATTTTGCAAAAAGAATAAAGTATTTTAGCCATTTGAAAAATGACAATATTTAAGTACTGATGAGAATGCAGAAAACTCGAATTCTCGTGTTCCTAGTGTGGATACAGTGGTACAGCCGCTTTGGAAAACAGTTTCACCGTTCTTTATCGTGTGGCCCAGGCATCCCACTCCTAAGGGAGATGACATGAAAGTATACTCGCACACAAAAACCTATATGCTAAAGTCTGTGGCTTTATTCATAATCGCGCCAAACGGTAAACAACTCAACCATCAGCCAAATGGTGACGGATAATCAAACTGTGGTGTGTCTGTGCAGTGAGACGGTTCTCACTCAGCAGCAGAGAAACAGGCCGCCCGTATGCTTGACGTGGGTGGGGCTCAGATGCATCGCGCTGGGTGAAAAGTCAGACTCGGCAGCATGTTGTGTGAAGCCATTTGTATGACATTCTGAGAAGCTGAAACAGTTGAGACAGAAAACACATCGTTGATGCCAGGGCCCTGGGAGAGGGCGAAGGGGTGGACCACAAAGGGTACGGCGGGAGCTTGGCAGGGGTGCCGTGCTCCTGCCTGGATTGTGATGGTGGATCCATGGTCATATGCATTTACCAAAGTTCACAGAGTGGGAGAAGTAACAAGGTGAATGTTTATGTACGTAAATCACACTTTAATAAACATGATGTTTAAAAAGAGATGGATCAGAGTACTTTATTCCTCTGCTTGGCCCCTCTGCTGCTTCCTGTCTCAGCGGCCCCCACCTGCATGTCCTCTCCCTCTGCTCCAGCCTCGCCCTCCTGGCTCCCTGGCCCCCTTCAGGGTCCCGTGAGCCCTTTCCCGACCGTTCTGTCCAAACTGCAGCCCTCCTCATAGTTCCTGTCCCTCCCCTCTTGGGTTTTCCTGTATCCAACGTACTGGACTTCTAACTTACTGCTACTTCATTGTAGATTAAAATCATGTAACTCCACAAGGGCAGTTTCTTTTGATTTTGTTCCATCACCTAGAACAACACCTGGTGTTCGGTGGGCGCTCAGTAACTTTTATGGAATGATTGATGAATGGCTGGAACACCGCGGTGTGCCTTCCGAATCCCATCGCCACCCACGCCTACACGCCCTCGCACCCTCGCCACTGGGCGGCTCAGCTCCCACACCTCTTTAGACAGGTTCTGGCGGGAGCTCTCTGACCAGCCTCCAAGGCAGTGTTTCTCCCCCCTGCACCTTTCCTCCAGCATGGGGTCTCTCCCCGCCCACCCCAGCTCTGCCTGTTCCCCCAAGGGGGCTGTGGGATGGCTCCTAACATCTCTCCTCCCTTCCCACCCTTATCCTGCCCCAGCTGGCACAAAGCAGCATCAGTGTGACGCAGAGTTGAGGAAGGAGATTTCCTCTGTGTGGGCCAATCTGCCCCAGAAGACCCTGGATTTACTGGTGCCACCCCATAAACGTAAGTAGGGTGAGAAACTCCCCCTGCCCACCCCTCTTTTGTTGCACCCAGAGGCAGAGCAGGGAGTCCTGGGTGAGGGCAGTTGTTGAGTCACCTTGGAGAGGAGGGCTCACGTCCTTGATAGCCCAGAGCACTAGTCTCCAAGGTGGGAGCCAGGGACTGTGGGAGGAGATGTCTGGGCCGTATTCCGTTGGGCAGAGTCACCCACACTCCTAGTGTGGGGAATTCCCTTCAGAAAATCCAGAGAAAAGGTAGGGAGACGCCTACAGTTGGAGCTGGCAGAAGGATGAAGTGTCTGGGGTTAGACTGAGCTGTGCTGTGTTGGGTGGAGCACAGCGGGGCCTGGGGGAGAGTCAGTGCAGCTCCAGACGGGCCAAGCCCCACGGTCCCGCCCGCGGGTCCAGGAGTCCTCGTGGTGGGTGCTGGCTCCTCACCCCAGCCCACCCCACATGTCCCCTTTCTCTTGTGTTCCCTCCTTTGCCTGCCGTGCTCTCCAGCCGATGAGATGACAGTGGGGAAAGTGTACGCAGCTCTGATGATATTCGACTTCTACAAACAGAACAAAACCACCAGAGACCAGATTCACCAAGCTCCTGGAGGCCTGTCCCAGGTACCAGGTTCCAGGAGTTCCAGGAAGTAATCCCGAGACTCTGCCACCTTCTATTGTTTGGTAGCAGAGGGGACCCAGCCCCTTCTTGAAGAAAGTGCAGCGGGAAAAGGAAGATGAGAGTTTCTTGCGGCCGCCTCTCTGGCCCACAGAGTCAGAAACCCCATATAGCCTGTGCTTCCGTTAGCGGGAGGTGCACACAGGCGGGGCCCAAAGAGGTTCAGACCGACTGCGCAGGGTCATGTTGTGTCCCACTCATGCCTCTGGCTGGGATAGTTTGGAGGACTTTCTTCCAGAGGTCATCCTTCAAAGATGACGACTTCACCACACAGCCAAAACCTTTGGTGACCGTGTGTAGACTCTCATCTATAAAGTTGTCCTGTGTCCAGCACTCAGGACGTTCACCCCCAGGGTGCGAAGTGTCTGGTGCCCACACCCCAGCCCTGAAATCTCCTCGAATTCTGCTCTACCTGGGACTCTGGCAGCCTCTACTGGTCAATCCAAGTTGATGACGAGATGAAATCTTTTTGCCATTTGTAATCAGATCCAGTCCCCAAATTGTGTAGGAAGGGAAACTGAGGCTCCAGGAAATGAAATGACTGTCCTGAAGTCACTTACAGGCCAGATTGGGAATGGGCTTCTGATGGGCGAAGGACAGGCCCAGGGATCCCCATCCTGCCCTGGGGGTTCCGGATAGGTGTCCGAGCACCTCGGTGCCTGGGGTCCATGGGGCATCCCCGGCCTCAGAGACCCTCCTCCTGGCGCCCCTTCTGCAGATGGGCCCCGTGTCCCTGTTCCACCCTCTGAAGGCCACGCTGGAGCAGACGCAGCCGGCCGTGCTCCGCGGAGCCCGGGTTTTCCTTCGGCAGAAGAGCTCGGCCTCCCTCAGCAATGGCGGGGCAGTGTGAGTACCACTGGGCAGGGCGTGGGACCTTGGCGGGAGGAGGGCAGGGGTCCCCCTGGAGCTCCCGTGGGCAGTGCTCCAGGACAGGGAGCCCTCGTGTCTCACCGCCACCCAGCCACACCCACCTCCACCCAGATGCTTCGCTGTGGGTCCAGCTGGTCCAGTCTGCCGCCGGAGCTGGTTCTGTGGTGCATCTGAGGCTGATTCCTCTAACAGTAGACAGGTGCTCTGACGGCACTGGGGTCACCTGATTTAGACAGTCTGTTATTCCAGCCCACGCCTCCCACTGTGGGAGCCTGTTTCTCTCTCCGGTGAGGGCTCCCCTCTGCTTCCTCGCTGGCCTTCGGTGCCTGCAGACCATTAAGAAGGTATCTGTTTCCACCTCAGCTTCTCACCGCTTTTTGTTAACGGCCTGTTAGTGTTCTCATCTTCCTTTAAGATACTTTCCCTCTCAGATCTCCATTTTGATATTGATGTCTGTTTTGTAGACAAATTGGCAAGGTCTTTCCATATCACGTAACTCTTGGTAACGACCCCAAAACCAAGTGATCCAGAATAGCAATCACTGTGGCACTCTGAGGGGTGGTAGCTGGTACCAGGCTGAGCTGCACTGGAGGGCAGGACCCTCTCAGCCACCGCCCCCAGTCAGAGGGGGGTGCCCCACATCCGCTAACATCCCGTTGGCCAAAGCAACTCATTGGTTGAGCCCAAAGCAGGAATGTGCGCTCCGTCTCACCGGCAGGGGCTGAGGGTGGGCCTCACGCCTACTTGCCGTCCTGGAGAACCACAAGGCCAGGCAGCAAGCATGGCTAGGGCTCCTGGTTTGTTCCTCTCCTGTGCATGTTTTGGACACTCTTTTTGAAGCCTGATTTTGGGTCATGGGCTGTGAATCAGGTAGCTTTTGCTGAGTAACAAACTGCCATACTTAGGGAGCCAGCCCTAAGTGCTTTGGCAGTGCTTTGGGCCTGGGCCCCGGCCAGCTCCGGTGGGGCCGGTGGGCCCAGGACAGCATATTGTCACCTCCTGTGTCTGGGCTTATCAGTGTGGAGAGGCCGGAGAACAGCCCGAGGGGAAGGCCAGGGTGCAGGTGTTCAGGCCTCTCCTTGTGCCCCATTGGCCAAAGCAAGTCACCTCCCTAGCCCGAGCTCATGGGACAGGGGTTGACACTGCGGCGGCACAAGTCCAGAGGTGGAGAGGCCACAGGACACTGGGAGAATCTAAGCCACAACTGATAACGCTCCCGTGCGAAAACCGCACTCTTGAGTGCGTGCAGGCCTCCCAGCCCCTGGGAGCCCCCGTGTTCCCACACTCTCCTTTCTCCATGCTGGCTACGATCCCATTTGTGCATTTAAAGTTAAACAGTGGATTCTGAGTGTCCATGTGTGTGTCGGAGGGGATGGGGTGGGGGTGTGTCTTTGTGGACTGATCTGAGCTGGGCTTTCGGTTCCGGAAAATGAACGCCACTTATTTCCGTGGTTATAATCTCTACACAAATCAGTTACCACCCCTTTTTGTTGCATGTGAGAGAGGGCCCAATCTACCGGGGCCAGGCAGTGGGGGCATTTACTGAGCCTTCTGATGGCTGGTGTAAGTGCCCACCCGGCCTCGGCATGGTGTGACCTCAGAGGTGACCAGGCCTTGGGGCCAGCGTCCATCCTCCTGGCCATGCTTCCTCTCAGGGTCAGCCTTTCCTGAGGCTAGAGCAGCTCCAACAGCACAGTGCAGGGGAGACGCTTGCAACTTGAGAAGATGAAGGATGTTCTCAGAAAGCCCAGTGCTGGTGGGTCTGGTCATCAGTGTGGCCAGCTTAGGCCATCAGGCTTCACCTCTGAGCTCAGAGTGTGATTGTTGCCACTCAACCTGGGTGACGGGGAATGTATGTGATACCTCATTGTACAGGAGAACGAGCAGAAACCCAGGCAGATGCTGGGCTGTTTTGGTGCCACTTGGGAGACACGATAAGAAAGACAGACACTGACAGGGAGAGGGCAGGCAGTTAGGTTGCGTGTGGTGGGGAAGGCCTCCAAAAGTGGTCTCACCAAAGGGGACACTTGTGCCTAGACCTCAGGGCAGGAAGGCCTCGGTGGCTGGGGTCAGGGGAGTCGCGAGGAGCCGTGGGCCATCAGGGCTGACTGAGCGGCCTCGCAGGCTGGATGCCTCGGCCGTGTGCGTGTGTGTGGCCTCGTCCCACCACACGTGTGAGCCCCTGTCTAGGCCAGATGTCCCCAGACTAGGGTCCCCTCTCTGCCCATCAACTCTGAGCGCGCACGACCATTGCTGTCCCTGCACTGGAGGGTGGCCACACTCAAGGGACCTCCTTCCTCTGGGCTCCTTCTAGCCCAGAACAGGGTCAGGGTGGAGGTTTCTGGCAGGTGGGAGCCAGGTTCTGTGGCCCATGAACCTCCAGGCCCACAGGACAATCCTCTCTTCTCCACAGACATACCCAAGAGGGTGGCATCAAGGAGTCAGTCTCCTGGGGCACTCAGAGGACCCAGGAGGTGCCCTGCGAGGTGAGGACACCCCTGGAGCGTGGCCACTCCACGGAGATCCCGGTGGTGCAGACAGGAAAACCGGTGAGGGCTCCCAGGGCTGGGGGGCCGAGTTAGGGATCGGGTGAGAGTGGGAGGGTGAGGGTGAGAGCAGGATGGGGGGGAGGCTGGGATGGGGGAGAAAGTGAGAGTGGGATGGGGGTGGGTGTGACTGGGGGGCTGCTGTCCCCCCAGGCTGTGGATGTCCAGATGCAGAGCATGGCCCTGAGAGGCCCTGACGCGGAGCCCCAACCCGGGCTGGAGAGCCAGGGCCGAGCTGCCTCCATGCCCCGCCTGGCAGCGGAGACTCAGGTGGGTGGTCTGGGAGGGTTGGGGTCATGGGAGGGGGGTTGGGGGTGAGGAGACTTGGCATGGAGGAGCTTGTGTCCCACACGTGGGCTTTGCTGGGGTGGAACCTCCCTGAAGGCACTGTAGCCTGGGCACCACCAGTCCTGTTTGGAACCCTCAGAACACGATGCTGGCCTCGAGAGGTGTGGCCAGGCCAGCAAGCGTCCCCACTGCCCACTGTGCTCAGCCGCCTGTCGGGGCACCAGGGCCTCCACCCCACGGCCGCGTGTCACCGACCCAGCCCTTCCCTGTCTCTGGGACACGCCTCTCCCACTCCAGCTCTTCACTCCCCCAGAAATCACACACAGGGCCTCCTCAAGCCACCCTTTTCCCTCATGTCCTCTCGGAGACCCTGGGGGTGACCCTGTTCTCTCTCTGGACACTGGAGGTTCTTTCTCTGGGACTCGCTTGACCACCTGGCAGGAAGCCCCTGGCCAAGGGGCTGCGGCACTGTTTCCCGGGCTGAGCCCTTGGGTTCAGCATTCCTCTTCCAACCCCTCACTCCCTTGTCTCTGCCCACTGCGCCTGGTGCCCTCCTGGCCTGGCCACCTCCCTTCGGCGCCATGCTGGCGCCTCTTCTCCCTCCTTGATGCTTGAGCCCGAGCAGTGGCTCTGGGTGAGCCCATTTCCATGGGTTGTGCTTTCAGCCCTGGGGGACCTCACGGTGCTGGATGGACGGAAGGGCTGGCACAGTGGCCTCACCGTGGCCACCGAGGCAGCTGTGGGCCCCACCCGGGATCCTTCCAGCCAGGCCCATGGCCTCCCTCTTCCTGGCACCCTCCCTGTCCTGTAGGGACGCTGAGGCCAAGAGGCCTCCTGGGCCCCGCCCGGCCTGGGAGAGACAGGCACACAAACACCATTTTGTGCAAAGAGTGCTTCTGAGGAAGCGGTGGGTCTCGTGTGGGCAAGAGCAGTCCAGGGAGAGGGAAGGGCTTGGTGGTCCCGGAACCCCAGCCCCTCAGTGGGCCTCCCCAGGGACCCTGCCAGACGGCAGGCCAGGCCCTCCGTGGCGCCATGCTCCCCCCCTACCCCCAGCCCCCTGGGGCACAGCCTGCCTTGTCTGGGGAGATGCCCCAACTTCAGGGATAGAGTCCCAGGCCCATTCCTCCCGATGGGACGTGTCCTGTGGTCTGCCCAGCCCCCGTGTCATGGCGGCTTCCCCGCCGCCCTGGGCCTCCCTGGACCCCACTCTCAGGCCGTGCGCCCACCCGTGTCCCCGCCCGCAGCCGGCCCCAGACGCCAGCCCCATGAAGCGCTCCATCTCCACTCTGGCGCCCCAGCGCCCCCCCGTGGCTCGTCTCTGCAACGCCGCCCTGGACCGCGCTCCGGCCAGCCAGGCCGCCCCCCACCATCACCACCGCTGCCATCGCCGCAGGGACAGGAAGCCGAGGTCCCTGGAGAAGGGGCCCAGCCTGTCCGCAGACACAGATGGCGGTGCGTGCGAGGGGTCTCTCGAGGGGCGGTGGCTCGAGTTGGGGGTTCAAGAGCACACGGGAACCCTCTTCCTTTCTGCACCCCACAACCCCACAGCCAGCCCTGAGCCTGAGACCAGGCAGGAGCGCCCCCCAGCTCTTCCCTGGGGCCCTCTGCTGGCCCTGGGGGGCCAGGCCGGGGTGGGGTCTGTCTCGCCGCCGGTTTGGCTGTGCTGACTTCTCTTCTCCCCCCGCCAGCACCCAACAGCGCCGCGGGGCCGGGGCCGGGGCCGGGGCCGCCCCCGGGGGAGGGGCCAGCAGGCTGCCGGCGGGAGCGCAGGCAGGAGCGGGGCCGGTCGCAGGAGCGGAGGCAGCCCTCCTCTTCCTCCTCTGAGAAGCAGCGCTTCTACTCCTGCGACCGCTTCGGGGGCCGTGAGCCGCCCCAGCCCCAGCCCCCCCTCAGCAGTCACCCCGCGTCGCCAACCTCTGGGCAGGAGCCAGGACCCCCGAGACAGGTACGTGGGCCTCAGGACCCTGCCTCGTCCCCGCTCCCTGGGGTCCGGGAGGGAGCCCCTTCCCGGCCTGGTTCCTAGGCCCAAGCCTGCGCTCCTCGCTTCCTGGCCCTGTTCGTCCCGCCGAGCGGAGCCCTGGCCCTCCCGCTGTCCAGTCCCTTCTTCGTTTTCCTTCTGACTGAGGTGGGCTGGGCTGTGGTCTCCTGTTCCCTGGCCCTGTGCCTATCCCTTTCTGTCACCACCATCCGCAGACCGCCATCCCACCCTCCTGGGGCCGCCCCGGGTCCATCCCAGCTGCCCCCCGGCCGCCCCCCGCCGTGCCTCTCCCCTGTGCTGTGCTCTGTTCGCCCTGTCCTTTGATTGGGGTTTGCCGTGTTCCCGTTTCCTGCAGGGTAGTGGTTCAGTGAACGGGAGCCCCCTGCTGCCAACATCTGGTGCTAGCACCCCTGGCCGCGGCGGGCGGAGGCAGCTGCCCCAGACCCCGCTGACCCCCCGTCCCAGCATCACCTATAAGACGGCCAACTCCTCGCCCGTCCACTTTGCTGGGGCTCAGACCAGCGTCCCTGCCTTCTCCCCCGGCCGGCTTAGCCGTGGCCTTTCAGAACACAACGCCCTGCTCCAGAGAGACCCCCTCAGCCAGCCCCTGGCCCCCAGCTCTCGGATCGGCTCTGACCCGTACCTGGGGCAGCGTCTGGACAGCGCGCCTGCTGCCCGCACGCAGCCTGAGGACACGCTCACCTTCGAGGAGGCCGTGGCCACCAACTCGGGCCGCTCCTCCCGGACTTCCTACGTGTCCTCCCTGACCTCCCAGTCCCACCCCCTCCGCCGGGTGCCCAACGGCTACCACTGCACTCTGGGGCTCAGCTCCGGCGGGGGCGGCCGGGGGCGGCACAGCTACCACCACCCCGACCAAGACCACTGGTGCTAGCCGCACCGCGACCGGCGGGCGCGTCCCAGGTGATGAGTTCTATCATCCGCGCTGGGCTCCGGGGCGCTCGGGCGCTGAGGCGGGGGCAGCAGCCCTGGGAGGAGAGCCTCGGCCCTGTGTCTCCTGCTTCACGCTGGGTGGAGCGGTTTGTAGAGGGATGTGGCTCCCTCTGTACCCCTCCCGCGCTGCCTCCCTGGGTGTCACAGCTCAGAGCCTCCACAGGACGCGGCTGCGTGTGCTGAGCGGGACTGGGTGAAGGCCCCAGCGTCCGGGCTGTGTGCTGGGAACGTTTTGCAGGAGGTCTGCATCTTGTGCGGATCGTCCTTTATCCAAACGTGTGGTGCAGAGGAGCAGGCGAGACCTCAGAACAGAGTCGATGGTGAACCGAGCAGGTCTCGTCAGCCTCCTCACACCAACGGTCCGGTGGCGCCCTTCGTACCTAAAATGGGAAATAGGCACTAGAAACGCACGCAGATGCTCTGTCCTCTCCCAGACACAGTCAGCCCTGACAGGGACCAAATCTGGACCACGTTCTTGCTGTTGGTTTTGATTTTTAGTCACGACACCCTTCACTCGTTTGTTGACTCTATATACTTGATCAAAAAATAAAAATAAAAAACCAGAATAACGGGGAAGGGAATGTTAACATGACTGTAACACCTCAAACCTATAGGAGAATCTCAGCGTTTCAGGATGTGCGTTGTTGGCTTGCTCGAGGAGATGCTCTGTGTCCAGTCCAGGCGGCCAACCAGACCCCCCCCACCCCGGCTCCCGCTGTTCTCGACCAAGTGCCTGACCTCCCAGCGCCTCGCGCAGGCTCCCGGGGGCGGGACGGGAGGCCTGTGTGAACTGCGAGTGGGCTTTGTGGAAACTATTCCAAACAGCAACTGAGTAGAAAGTGGATGTAATGGAGAACATGCAGAAAACATCCAGTAGGTCCGTCGTTGTTGGAATGAAGCGGCCGTTTGCCCCTTTTCCTCGAACCAGTAGAGGCCGCAGGGCATGTGTAGCATGGCCCGCGTGGGCCGGTCAGTCTTTCTACACCCGATTCTCAGGGACAGGGTGCCTGACAGGCAGGGCGCAATCTCTGTAGTTGTGCAAATTTCTTTTCACAGAAGACTCATCGGGGAGAGGCTGGTGGGAAGTGGGGGAGGTTGGATGGGGTGGGGGCAGGAGGAGCGCCCGCATCTGAGCAGATGAGGGCAGCTGGGAACCAAACTGAAATGAGGCCGGAACTCGGAGGAAGGAGCAGCTCAGCTGCAGCTGCTGAGCTGGGTACCTGAGCCCACACTCTTTCTGGCACAAGAGGTGGGAAAGCAGGCAGCGGAACGAAGTCCAGCTTCAGGGCCACGTTCAAAAGAGAAAGACCACTGTTAGGATGTGGTGCATAAAACACTGGGAGACCCTTTGTTTTGTGAACAAAAGGAGCATTTAGATGAGTAGGTTCTGGTGTGTCCTCCATAGTTTGAAATGTGAGATGATCTCTTTGCTGGATCATTTGAGTGTTCCCATTGGCTTTTACCCCATGATTCTCCTAAAGAAACTTGGAGTGTGATGTGTGTGTGCGTGTCTGTGTGTCCCCGTGAGCGGATGCCATTAACCCATAGGGCTATGCAACAAAAGACACACGTTTAATATTAGAAATAAAACACACAAGACCGCCACCTGTTCTAGGGTTTGAGCATGATTGTGACCAAACCATTTTATAGAATTTCCTTACTCGAAGGCACAACACTCTGAAACTTTAAAATAACAGAGTATTTTACTCAAATAGGATATAATTAAAATCGGAACCTCGGACTGTGCATGTCATCACTGGCTCCTGTTGCAAAGCAGAAGGATGGTACTTTGGTACTGATGTTTTGTCTCTGGTCCCCCAGCCCATATTATTTTGAATGTATTCATTCTGTGCAGAACCACAGCTGCTTCCCCAGGCCATGTTGGGCAGAGAATCCACTTTTCCAGACCCATACAGCCATGCTGGCTTGTCTGGATTCTTCTAGACACTGGAATTGGTGAAAATTACAGAGAGCGGGGGATATACTGTCTTGTTTTCCCGACTCTGCGTTTTGTTTCTGTACTGTCTCTTCTCAGCTGTCACGTTTTCCCCAAAATCTCATAGTTGCCAAATTTGAAGTGCATCAACCAGTTGTCTGCATCTGGAACCAGTCAAGCAGTGGCTGTAGTTTGAATAAGTTATGTGTGCATGTAAAATATATACATATATACATATATTCAAGTATGTGCATGAAATGTATATCTTCGTACTTTTTGATAAAATGTATTCATTTGTTAATTTTTAATTATATTTGATATAAATCAAGGGTTTGTTGCAAAACTTTATATTTAAGAACAGTGTTTAAAAAAAACAAAAACCAAAAGAGAAGTCCCAACCATGCAACACAACTGGGACTTGCTTTAAAAAAAAATTCTGTGATTGACTAGTTTGCTGCCTGAGTAATATTTATCAGCCAAACTTTGGATTCTGCTATTGTTTCTACAATGACATTTTGTATGAAGCAAAGTCCTTGGATTAAAATAAAACTTAGCAAAAAATCAAAAACAAAACCCCACCATGCTGCTGGGTGATATATGCAAGGGGTGCGGAGCCAGGCGGCTGAGCCATCTCTGTGGGTGCGGGGCTCGGGGGCGGAGTGCACAGGGCTCAGAAGAAGATGAGACCCTCTTCAACTTGCTCTGGGCCTGATAGGATGCAAGGGTGGATTGGGCCCAGCTTTATGGTGAGGATCAGGGTAGGCTTGTGGCTGGAGGAGCCTGGATGAGGACTCACAGGGGATGTGGTTATGTTTTAGGGTTAGGAATATAGTTTGGGGTTGAGCAGGCATTGGCTGAGGTTTGGGGTGGCTGTGTTGGGTGGGTTAGTGGTTAGAGGTTAGAGTTAGGTTTGGGGTTGAGGTTGGGGTGTAAGTTAGAGACAGGGTTAGGAATTAGAGGTTAGGGTTAGGTATAGGCAAAGGGTTTGTCTATATAACCACTAACAGTGTAGGGTTGTGTGGGTGTAAGAATTAAGGTTTTGTTCAGTTTACATTAGAGTTCATTTACAAAAGGCATAATTGAACAGGCTTAGGTTTCAGACAAAAATGAAAATTATGGTTCTGATTACACTGGGAAAAGGGATTGGAGTAGGGTTCAAATGTTTAGTCTGTTCTGATATGGGCCTATATTTGGATTAGGGTTAAGGGTGGTGTAGGATCATGGTCAGGCTCAGAGGTTAGGATTAGGGAGTAGAGTAAGGTTCAGAGTTAGAGGGTCAGGAGTAAGGACAGAAATTCAGGCTCAGGGCTCAGGGTTAGAGGCTCAGGGACAGAATTAGAGGGTACATTAAGAGGATGAGGGGCTTCCCTGGTGGCGCAGCGGATAGGACTCCGTGCTTCCAGTGCAGGGGGCCTGGGTCCGATCCCTGGTCTGGGCCCTAGATCCCACATTCATGCCGCAACTAAGAGTTCACATGCCACAACTAGGGAGCCCGCATGCCACAACTAAGGAATTGGCAAGCTGCAACTAAGGAACCCACGAGCCACGACTAAGGAGCCCTGGAGCCACAACTTAGGAGCCTGCCTGCTGCAACTAAGACCAGGTGCAACCAAATTAAAAAAAAAAAAAAAAGAGGATGAGGTTTTGCGGGATTAGAGTTAAAGGATGCAGGCTAGAGGGTCAGGGTTAGAGGGTTAGGTTAGATGGTCTGAGTCAGGGTCAGGGTAAGGGTTAGGAGTTTACAGGTCAAGGTCGAGTATCTAGGGGCTGGGGGTTAGGAGTATTAGGGTTTAGGTTTAGAGATTAGGAGGTTAGGGTTAGGGAGTTAACGGTAGAGATTTGGGCGTTAGGGTTAGTGGGTTAGTGTTAAGCATAAGTGGCCCATGACCCCCCTAACCCCACACCTCTGAGTCCTCTAGGATGGACAGGACTTGCCCTGGGTCACTCATGAGTGTGGGGTTCACCTGGACCACTGGTTTTCTACCCCCCGTCCTGGAACCTGATAGTAGAAGAATGAAATGTCTGCTCTGGTCACTGACTGTTTCAAATCCAACTCAACCTCAGTCAACGGTTGTTAGGGCCTCAGAAGTACACAGGGTTTCCTCCTACCATCTGAACTGGAAAGAATAGTGCTGGCCCCACTTGGCCTGGGCAGCCCCGGTCCAGCACAGGCCTGGCCGAGGTCACTCCATGGTCATGTTATGAATTTATACAGAACTTGGTGCAGCGACCTACAAGCCCCCAGGTGCTGCCTCCTGAGGGCTGGTGGGGCCCTCCTGGGACTGCAGGCATCCTTTGTCCCATCTGAGTGGGCATCAATAGACATCAAGTCTCAGGACAGCCCTTGACCTCTGACCATCCAGGCAGTCATCTGTGGTCCTCCAGCTCAGGCCAGTCTGGTCCCTGTCAAGCCTCTGTGGCCAATTACTGAGCTGACCATGCTGCTGGGCAATTGAACAGCTACCTGGGCAGCACAGCAGCCCTTCGGGATGTTTCAGTTACTAACATCCATGTGGTTGAGAAAAGGGCCTCCCCCTCACAGGCTCATAGCCTGCCAAGAGAGGTAATAACTGTCTAAACATTTGAGTGTGTCCCTGACACAACAACCATACAGCAGACCATGGCCTTGCAATCCTCTGGGCTTCCAGCTGTAACAAACTTTTGATATTCATACTCATTAAGAGTCAAAGATACGGCGGGAGCAACTGGGCCACCCAATGGACAGTTTCACACTGAGGCTGCATGGTGTTGGAGAGCCACGTGCACCCATGTGGGCTCTGAAAGCTGCCAATTATGGATTCCATGATACGGAATAATCCTTGAGCCTCCCACTGCTTCACTGAGCAAGAATTTCCTAACCACCATAACATTTAGTCTCTGCTCTTTGTAAAGGAGGGAGGAGACTGGATACATGAGCAATACTGTTCTTGGGGGATGGGTGAGTAATGTGGCTGGGGGGCAGGTGTGACTCCTGGGCTCCCACCACCAGGGACATCAATGAGGGCTGTGCCTTTTGCAAGAGGAAGAGCTTCTTGCTGTCGTGGGAGGACAGCAAGGGCACTGGATGGGTGGCTGCAGCCCTGACCCTAAATCAACCCCCTCCTTCCTTGGCCTTCAGACCCCAGAGCTGGGCAGTGGGCTGTCAGAGACGTGGAATATGCTGCATTCCCCGAGCCAGCCTCTGTTCTCATGCCAAAGTCCAGAACCTCAGCTTTCCTTTGGGAACTTCTTACCTGTTTCCAGTCCAAACAGTTCCAGAGGGCTGACACTACGTTCCACCCACCTTGAAGATAGGCGTATGGCCCACATCTAGCCAATCCTGTGTTCCATCCTATGGGTGCTCTGATGGGTTCAAGGACGATGCTGTGACCCAAACCAGGCCAATGGCGTTTATTTTATTTTATTTTTTGGCCACGCTGTGTACGCGGGATTTTAGTTCCCCAACCAAGGATCAAACCTGTGCGCCCTACATTGGGAGCACGGAGTCTTAACCACTGGACCACCAGGGAAGTCCCATCCCCTCATTTTCAAAACTGCTATGGATTTAAAGCACACAAGATGATTGTGATATGAGTGGCCTTTTCAGTATGACTTGTTTGACTTAGAATGTTTTCCATGTTTATCCGTGTTGTAACATGTATCATCAGTGCTTCATTCATTTATTTTTTATTGTGGTTAAAAATACATAACATGGGGATGGGGGGCAACTGGAGGGAATGGCCCAGATGCACATCATCCACGGACCCTCTGGACTGGAGGGACTCGTGAGAGCCGGAGCCCAGAAATCCGGGGATGGATAAGACACAGCGTCCCCTCCAATTCCTGTAAGCACCCCTTGCTCCATCCTGCGCCCAAATACCTCAGCTAGGCCCTCTCCACAGTCTTTACACTGCAAACTCAGCCGGGACAGACCTCTGCAGCAGCCGCTCCCCACCCTGCAGGAGAAGCTCAGAGGTCCTGTCCCCCTTTCCTCTGAGGGACTCTTTTTGGTGACCACAAAAGGATTTGATCGCTCAGGACAAAGCTGGTAGAGGACAGCGGGATGGCTGCGCTGGGCGCGCCGCGCTTGCTCCTGACCTTCGACTTTGACGAGACTATCGTGGACGAAAACGGTGACGACTCCGTCGTGCGCGCGCCGCGGCGGCCCAGCGGCTGCCTGAGAACCTGCGTGCCACCTAGCGCGAGGGCTTCTAGAACGAGTACATGCAGCGCGTCTTGCAGTACCTGGGCGAGTAGGGCGTGCGGCCGCGGTACCTGCGCGCCATCCACGAGGCCATCCCCCTGCATGGGCGAGCTGCTGCAGTTTGTGGCCAAGCAGGGCGCCTGCTTTGAGGTTATTCTCATCTCAGACGCCAACACCTTTGGCGTGGAGAGTGCGCTGCGCGCCGCCGGCCACCACGGCCTGTTCCGCCGAATCTTCAGCAACCCGTCGGGGTCCGACCCCTGGGGGCTGCTGGCGCTGCGGCCCTTCCACGCGCACAGCTGCGCTCGCTGCCCCGCCAGCATGTGCAAGCACCAGGTGCTCAGCGACTACCTGCGCGAGCGGGCCCACGACGGCGTGCACTTGGAGCGCCTTTTCTACGTGAGCGACGGCGCCAACGACTTCTTTCCCATGGGGCTGCTGGCAGGCGGCGACGTGGCCTTCCCGCGCCGCCGCTACCCCATGCACCGCCTTATGCAGGAGGCGCAGAAGGCCGAGCCCAGCTCCTTCCATGCCAGGGTGGTGCCCTGGGAAACCTCCACCGAAGTGCGCCTCCACCTGCAACAGGTGCTGAGGACGTGCTGAGGACGTGGCCTACAGGGGGCACCCGGGCGGGGAGGGGGTGGGGCGGTGGGGGTCGGGAAAGAGAAAGCTAGTTTTATTACTCCCTTTCCCTTTCGTTTTGGTATATCCCTCCGGGATTTCCCGGAATCCCAGGTTGGTCCATTTGGGGAGTGGAGGAGGGAGTTGGGAGCTGTCCCCGTCTGTGCAGTTAACCCAGCTCGGCTGCCTCCCCCAGTTCCACGGCAAGCGAATTCCGGAGTCTGGCCCCACCCAGGTGGCGCGCATATCTGAGCAGGCAGCCGTGTTTGCAAAAACCTTGACCTCCCAGCTGGGAGGACGGGGTTCCCTGTCAGGGTAGAGAAGGAACATCTCCCGCCGCGTTGCGGTTAACTGTTGCCTTGGGCTTCATGACCTCTTTCCCCTAGTCTTCTGTCCAGGGGACCCAGGCCCCGAAATATCCCCCCTCCCCACCTCCCCCGCACCGGACTCCCCGCGGAGAGAGGTGGCGCTCTCTGCCGACGTCCCAGGCCTAGATCTTGCTTTACCTGCTGTGACCCTACACTGCACTCCTTGCCTCCCTCCCCCCCACCCAGCCTGTCAGCATCCCCACAGGAAAAAAAGCTAGAGGGAACAGACACCTCCTGGTGGTGGAATGAGGTAGCACACTGTCCCGGGGCTCGGGTCTGGCCAGCCAGGGACCTCACAGAGCCCGAAGATGTCTCCTCGCACCCCAGCCTCGTCTATGCAGCAAGAAACCAGGGACTTAACCAAAGTCGCCCCACTGACTGGGCCCTCTGAGTCCCCCTTCTCCCGTATGGAACAGAAAGCCATGATGTTTTAAAGCAGAGCCAGTGGAAACCCAAGGCCCACCTCCCTCTTTTGGTGTTTCAGAGCTGTGAAGGAGGTGAAGGGGCAGAGGTGAGTGAGATCTCTCACTCTGCAGTCTGAGGGATGAGGGTGAGGTGATCTCTGCTCTCAGAGAGCCCCACTTAAGTGAGGGAGCTGGTCCCCACTCTGGGAGGAGCGCGCAGCTTGGGGAACCAAGAGTGAATACATACCAAAGCAGGCAAGAGGCAGAAGAGCAGAGTGCAGCCCATCTTCACAGAGGGGCACAGGGGTCTAGTGTGGAGGGCTCAATGAGCACCGAGGAGATGGGAGATCCTGCTGCTTAGGGCAGGCAGAGGAGGCTCAGTTAGCGGGAGCCTTACAAGTGGGTTGCCTTTCAGTCCCTCGGCCCGGTAGCCCTGCAGGGCAAACATCAGGAGGTCATCAGAGTTTTATTCAAAGTTGGCACTTGCAGCTGGAGACCCCGTCTTGCATGGCGTAAGGGTCCCCTGTGGATAAGGTCACCAAACTCCTTGGCTTCCAGTTCTTTCCTGTCTCCAGCAGGCCTCTTGGTACCTCCTCTGTCTTTACCAGGACCCCTTCCCACTGCAGTGGGGGGAAGGAACAGACACGGCTCACAGCCCAGGAGGCATGCAGGACTGGTCCAGTCTTGATTGGAGCTGGCATTGGTGTGGGACTCAAGAGGCTCACTCAAGGCGGTGCTTGGGTCAGCATCCCAGAGAGCCCAGGCTGTCAGCAGCTGGGCTGCACATAGTTCCTGGGGAAGAATCCAGACCCCTCTAAGCCGATGCCCTCACACCAGCCATCGGAGTAGTGGCAGGATGCAGATAATGGTGCCCTCAGAGAAGGAGAGTTCGTTGTCCTTCTGGCGGGTGTATGGGTACAGCGTCACTACTGCAGGGCGGGAGGAGAGGCGTGCCATGAGATGTGCCTCCTGCCCCGCCACAGGGATGCTTGTGCCCACATACTGGACTCTAGGGGGCAATGTGGGGGGAGTGGGGCAGGAGATGCCTTCTTCAAAGCCCCAGGACTCCTCCCCAGCTGAACTAATATTCAGTATCAGGCCAGCTGCTTCCCTCCTCTGTGGGGGTGGGGTGGGGTGGGGTGGAATAAAAGGCTCCACAAGTGTGACACAGGCTACCCCCTCCACTCCAAGAAACTTCAGTGTTTGAGAGCAGGGCCTCAGGATCTACCCATTTTTTGTAATCTGCTTTCAGGCCCCGTTCATCCTGGTCCTCCCACAATGTCTCTAGCAGGTGCTGGAGGTATTGCTCAGTAGGTGCTCTAGTAGGTGCTCAGTAAATACAGTAACATTGAACAGTGTAGACTTGGCCGCGTGAGCCTTGGGCAAGTCACTTAGTTTAAACTCTCAGGCTCAGCTTCATCTGCTAAATGGCAGTGTGAAGATCCTAGGAGGTTAAGTAAAAGTGAGAAAATGGATGAGAAGCTTTGACTCTGAGGTCTGGTATAAAGCAGGGGCTAAATTATGTTAAAAAAAACCCCCACATAACATAACATTTACCATTTAAATCATTTTGAGCATACAGTTCTCTGGCATTAACTACATTCACGTTGTTGTACAAATATTCTCAGTATCCGCCTCCAGAACTTATTCATTTTCCCTATGGGAAATTCTGTATCAATTTCTCTAAATTTTTGCCTACATTTGTTATTTTTAGTTTTCTTGATTTTAGGACTTCTAGTGTTTGGAGGGGTATGGCATTATGGTATTAACTTGCATTTCATCATGACTAATGATGATTAACATCTCTTCATGTGCTTGTTGACCATTTGTATGTCTTATCTGGAGAAGGGTCTTTTCAAGTCCCTTTTCCATTTAAAACATTGGGTTGTTTGCCGAGTCCCGCCAAGCGCTCCTGCTGGCGGCGTTGGTGTCGGTGAGGCCAGCCTGGAGCGGTCTCCGCGCCGCAGGGGCCCGCGCGCCGGGGTATCGCTAGCGGCCTCTCAAGGGCGCCGCTTCCTCTCTCGAGCTCGCAGGAGACACCCGACCCCAGGCGCCCGCGCCCGGAGTGCCGAGATCGTGCTGTGCCGCGCGGACGCGGCGCCGGCGGGGCGGGTCTTGCTCGGCATTGGCTGCGGCTCACCTGAGCGCGCCGGCGGTCTGCGCGCCTCTCCCGGAAGTGGGCGTCCCGGCCAGAGCGCACCTGGCGCGGGGCGTCCTCGGGGCTCCTCGCCGTCGGCGCCGCGCGAGCCGGCACGGGTCCAGGGAGCCAGCGCGCAGCGGCTGGGAACGACCCGTCCCGTGGGTCCCTGGCACCCCAGCGGCATCCGAGCGCGGAGCGGAGGGCCACGGACCGCAGGTAAGGGGACAGGGGTTGGTGGTGGTGGGTGGAGGAAGGAACGACGAATTACACCAGAGCTGTTTGGTACAGTCGCGGAGCTCCGTAAGCTGGCGGCAGCAGGAAGGGCTCGCCTTTGGATTAAAGGCTTTGAGGACGAGCCCGAGCCTACCCACTCCCGTTTTACAGAACATCTGCAGGTGTAAAGCTCACTCGTGCGCGGTTTTTCTAAGCAGCCAAGTGCCCCTCCCCCGCAATGTCTGCAAGCAGAACCTGAGAGGGGCCGGGTGCCTTGAGAGACTCGCCCTTGGCCCATGGGAAGTCCAAGGGATTTATCCTGCATGATGATTTCACCTGCTGGGACCCCCCCCCGCCCCCCCCGCCCCCCCCACCGCCAACCCCCACTCTGGCCAGGTGGCTCAGCCCTGGTTACTGCACTTCTCCAGCCCCGGCCGGCCCTTGGCCACCTGCTGGGATGGGAAAGGGAAGGGTGTCAGAATTGCACCTTAGAAACTTGCCAGGGGGCGTGGATTTAAACACATAGTGGTCACCCTGGCAGAAGAGAAGGGAGGAGGGCACCTTGTTGCCCTTTCGTTGTGGAATCGGTGGTGCTCCCGGTGAGAGGGACCTCTGCAGTGTTTGGTGTATTGGAACTGAATAATTAGAACTTGTACAATTTTCAAATTATGTGGTATTTGAATTTAAAAGCAAAACCCCTAGAACCTCTAAGTGTTTTATAAATTGAGGTCTAAAAATTGAAGGTCTGTTTTGCTTCCACTATGACATTATGTTAAGAAATGTGCGTTTATTGAGAAGAGAGTCAGAAAAGGGAATCAAACAGAAAACTCAGAGGTACCACTGCAGAGGCCATGGGAGTTAATTTGTAAATGCTGCTGGCTTTCAGTAGCCTGCAGCCATTTTCTTCCTGTAGCTGATGGGATACAAAACTCTACTGGGTTGTTCTTTGCACGGGATACTCGTGTTTTGTAGAAATTCAGCTCAGAGCCATCTCTTGATGTATAAGAATTTCCCAGATTCGGTCCCCAGGCAGATCCTGGAGGGCCAGGGGGATTCCTTCCTTCATTATACCTGTCTGTTGGAGTGGAAAATAGCAATGACATAGTTTTCTTTAAAACTGGTTTTTGGTCTATCATCCGGAGCTTAGAGTACATTTTTCCCCTCTCCCTCAATAGGCTTGTGTTCCTGGAATGAATTAGAGTCAGATGCCCTTGTTTTTACAGGTGAGGGTGAGGGTGAGGGTGAGGGTGAGGGGTTAGGGTGAGGGTGAGGGGTTAGGGTGAGGGTGAGGGTGAGGGGTTAGGGTGAGGGTGAGGGTGAGGGTGAGGGTTTAGGGTGAGGGTCAGGGTGAGGGTTAGGGTGAGGGTGAGGGTGAGGGTTAGGGTGAGGGTTAGGGTTAGGGTTAGGGTTTAGGGTTAGGGTGAGGGTTAGGGTTAGGGCTAGGGTTAGGGATTAGGGATTAGGGTTAGGGATTAGGGATTAGGGTTAGGGATTAGGGCTAGGGTTAGGGTGAGGGTTAGGGTTAGGGTTAGGGTTTAGGGTTAGGGGTTAGGGGTTAGGGTCAGGGTCAGGGTCAGGGTCAGGGTCAGGGTTTAGGGTCAGGGTTTAGGGTTTAGGGTCAGGGTCAGGGTTTAGGGTGTAGGGTCAGGGTCAGGGTCAGAGTCAGGGTCAGGGTTTAGGGTTTAGGGTTTAGGGTCGGGGTCAGGGATTAGGGTTAGGGTCAGGGTCAGGGTCAGGGTCAGGGTTTAGGGTTTAGGGTTTAGGGTCGGGGTCAGGGATTAGGGTTAGGGTCAGGGTCAGGGTCAGGGTCAGGGTCAGGGTTTAGGATTAGGGTTAGGGTTAGTGTTGGGTTAGGGTTAGGGTTAAGGTAGGGTTAGGGTTGGGTTAGGGTTAGGGTTAGGGTTAGGGTTTAGGGTTTAGGGTTAGGGTGTCCAGCCTTACGTCCCATTCAGCTGTGAGTGTAGATGAGGTCAGTCCAGTTGCATCACAGCCCCTGATTGAATTTTGTAAGAATTCCTCTCTCTCTCACTGTCTTTTTTTTTTTATAATTAATTTTTATAATGGGGTGTAGCTGATTTGCAATTTTGTGTTTCTTGGTGCTGTATATCCACTTGAGTCACTTACACAGAGACATCAATAAATTCTTTTCTAGTTTCTAGTAGTCAGATATATGTTTTTTCTGTGAATAGAGTGTGCTGAGTCCAGTGCCTTGAACAATGAGTATGTCTTGGCGATTACATTATTGGCGTATGGAACGGTATCTGTGCCAATTTCAACCTCCTGGTTTATGCATCACCGCACCACACTTTTCCCCTTAAGCAGCCGTAAGTGTGTTTTGTAAATGTGTGATGGTGTTCTGTTTGTAATTCAGTTCATGGTTGGCAATTTTTAGATTCCCTTTATAAGTGATATCTTATGATAAGTTTCTCTTGCTGTCTAACTTATTTCACTCTCAATGACCATACATAAGTCCCCCTGAGTTGCTGCAACTGGCCTCATTTCATTGATTTCAGGGCTGAGTAATATTCCGTTGTGCTTAAGTAGCAAATGTTCTTTCACCGTTTTTTCCTTCCAAGGACAATTAAGTTGTACCCAAGTCGAGGCTGTTGTAAACATAGCAGCAGTAAACGGGGTGCCTGCGTCCTGTGGATTTTTGGTTTTGCCAACATATAGGCCCATGAGTGGAAGCGCCCTATGCTTTGTAGCTCTGTTTTTTAGATGTTTCAGGAAACACAGCACACTTCTCCAGAGTGGCCGTTGGCCATTTACATTGCCCCCTTCAGCGTAACAAGGCTCCCTTTTCTCCCCTCCTTGTCCTGCATATCTGGTTTTTACCCTTTGTGAGGATGGTCCTTTTTTCTGATTCGAAGTGATACCTCTTTGTAGTGTTGATTTGCATTGCCCGCTTCTTTGGTTGGGCAAAAAGGGCGTATGCGTTTTTCCTGAATATATTCTGGAAGTTAAATTTGAGAGACAGCTTTTTGTTTTTTTAATTGATTAATTAATTAATTAATTTTTGGCTGTGTTGGGTGTTCGTTTCTGTGCGAAGGCTTTCTCTAGTTGTGGCGAGCGGGGGCCACTCTTCATCGCGGTGCGCGGGCTTCTCACTATCGCGGCCTCTCTTGTTGCGGAGCACAGGCTCCAGACGCGCAGGCTCAGGAGTTGTGGTTCACGGGCCCAGTTGCTCCGCGGCATGTGGGATCTTCCCAGACCAGTGCTTGAACCCGTGCACCCTGCATTGGCAGGCAGATTCTCAACCACTGCGCCACCAGGGAAGCCCCTTGAATAGTTTTGTATTTAAAGTTTGTCTGTGGGGACTTCCCTGGTGACGCAGTGGTTAAGAGTCCGCCTGCCAATGCAGGGGACACGGGCTCGAGCCCTGGTCCGGGAAGCTCCCACATGCCGCAGAGCAACCAAGCCTGCGCGGCACAACTACTGAAGCCTGCGCGCCTAGAGCCCGTGCTCGCCCACAAGAGAAGCCACCGCAATGAGAAGCCCGTGCACCACAACGAAGAGTAGCCCCGCTCGACGCAACTAGAGAAAGCCCGCATGCAGCAACGAAGACCCAACGCAGCCAAACATAAATTATAAACTAAACTAAAATTTGCCTCTGAATAACTTTGAGTGAATTTGGTATAAGTTGTAAAGTTTGCATCTACATTCACTTCATTCCAAATGGTTTCCAATTAATTGTTCCTTAACTACTTTTAGAAAACTTTTGGGATAGAGACTCCATTTTCGTTTGAATTTCCAGTTTAATGGATTCAGCAGTCCTGTCAGTAGGGCACGCTGCCTCCAGTGACCTGTGAGGGAGGCGCGGCCTGCACTTCCTGCACTGACCACAGGGTGGCGCCGAGTTCGCCTCTCTGACCCACAGCGCATGCTCGTTCCATGGAACTCGATTGTGAGGGCAGCTGAGAGGAGTTGAGCCGCCTCAGGCGCGGGGGCGGGGGCGGGGGCCTTCGGGTAGGACGCCCGGCTCAGCGTCTCTGCTGAGAGGAGCTCGGTCTCCGTCTCCTTAGGACTCGCTGGGGTTTCGGCTTCAGGACAAAGTGGGGCTGCGTCCACGCTGACTAGGGAACTAGGTTTCCTGAGGACCCAGGTGATGCCTGAGGAAAAGGTGAAGAGACGGTGACGAAAAGTGGGGAGAAGCTTCCTGTGGGCGACTGACCGTTGAGGGGGTCCCTCTTCGTGTGAGCGAGGGAGGGCTTGGCGTGGAAAGCTGGGTGTTTGGTCAGGTTTGTGTGCAGGGTAGCCAGCGTGAGTTATGGGGCGTCCAGTTTTCCCAGCACCATTTATCGTGGGGCGTGTCGTGCTCCTTGGTGTGTCCTTGGTCCCTGTGTCATAAATTCACCGACCCCGTCCGTGTGGGTTGAATTCTGGTCTCTCTGTCCTGTTCCTCTGGTCCCTGTGCCCGTTTTGAGCCAGTTCCACACTGTTTTGGTGACTGTAGCTTCTCAGCAGAGTGTGACGTCAGGGAGGGAGATGCCTCCAGCCCGTTCTCTTTTTTCAGGGTTTCTTTGGCTATTTGGGGTCCTTTGTGGTTCCCCACAGATATTAGGAGGATTTGCTCTATTTTGGGGGAAAATACCGTGGAATTTTGGGAGGGATTGCATTCACTGTGTCCACTGCTTTGGGTAGCATGGATATTTTAACAATATTAATTGTTCCATTCCATGAGAACAGGATATCTTTCCATTTATTGGTGTGTTTTTCAGTGTCTTCATCAATGTCTTCAAGTTTTCAGTGTGCAGGTCTTTCACCTCCTTGGTTGACTTTATTCCCAGGTATTTTGTTCTTTTTGATGCAGTTGTAAATAGGGTTGCTTTCTTTCTCTTTCTGATGGTTCATTATTAGTGTTTAGAAAGGCAACTGATTTCTGTGTATTGATTTTGCAACTTTACTGAATTTATTTATTAGTTCTAATAGTGTTTTTGTGGAATGAAGTGGAAAATTGGAGTTCAAAAATCCCACTGTTTCTACCATATCCAGGTCGTCCACAACACGGAGGACAGCGGCTCCTAATATAACCTTCCCACAGTGCCTCTAAATGACGTGTGGACTTTGGGTGAACTGGATCTGGGTAAGGCTTGGCTTCTATATGGAAGTTTGATGTTTTCTCTGCTTTTCTGGCATGCTGTTGACATACATGATGTTTTGAAAAGTAATTGACTTTCCAGTAATTTCAAACATACAACTTTACATACATAAAAACAAGTCTTGTACCTTGATTAAACATACTCCTAAATATTGATGTTGACATTATTAAAAATGGAACTGTTCTCATAAATTCTTTTTCAGATTATTTTTTGCCAGCGTATGCATATAAGATAGATTTTCATGAATTGATATTTTGTTCTATAACTTTGCTTATTAATTAGTTGATTAGCTCAAATAATTTCTTTGCTGATTATAGGTAGTTTTATATATAAGATGATGTGACCTATGTTCTGTGAAGAGACACGGTTTTAATTTTTCCATTCACCCACGGATGCCTTTTATTTCTTTCCTCAAGATTCTGGGTAGAACTTCCAGTACACTATTGAGTAACGGTGATGAAGGCCAGCTTCCTGGCCCTGTTCCTGATTTCAGGAGTAAATCTTTCAGTCTTTAACGTTGAGCATGATGTTTGCTGTGGCTTTTTGTACTACTCTTTTCCATATTGAGCAAATTTCCTTTTATTCCTGCTTTCTTGAGTGTTTGTCATGAAATAACACTGGATTTTCATTGTAGATGTTTTGCATTAATTGATATGATTATGTGTTTTTACTTCACACCATTATTGTGGTTGAATACATTGCTTACTTTTCATATGTTGAGCAACCTGAAATTCCTGGTGTAGAGATACTTGCTTATGGCATTATCCATTTAAAGTTCTGTTGGTTTCATGTTGCTATTATTGTGTGATAGATTTTTACATTCCTATTTATAAGTTGTACTGGGGTAGTTTTCTTGTTTTTTTCCTTTATTTTTAAAATCTTTTTTAAAATAGTGGTTTTATTTCATTTTAATTATTTATTTATTTTGGCCACATCCCATGGCTTGTGGGATCTTAGTTCCCCAGTCAGGGATCGAACCTGAGCCCTTGGCAGTGAAAGCACAGAGTCCTACCCACTGGGCCACCAGAGAATTCCCCAGTTTTCTTTTTCAAGATGTAGTTGTATAATCTGATTAGACTGGGCTTGGTGTAAGTGGTTTGGAGGGTTAGCATTAGGGCTGGGGCCGGTGTGAGGGTTGGGGCTGTGTATGGTTTATGGTTGCTGTTATGGTTTAAGTTTTATGGTTAATGAGTTATTTATGGGTATGGTTAATGAATATATTTTATGGTTTGGTTATGGTTATGGTTTTGCTTATTGGTTAAGGTTTATGGTTTTGGTCTCAGGGTGTTAGGGTTCTGTGTTAGAGTGGGTGTTAGGGTATGGGTGAGAATTGGGGTACAGGTAGGATGCGGGTAGAGCATGGGTTAGGGTAAGGTACAGGTTTAGGGTACGGGTTAGGCTAAGGTTAGGTCAGGGCTTAGGGTCAGGATCAGAGTTTAGGGTTAGGGTCCATGTCAGGATTAGCGTCAAGGTTGAGCGAGGCCATTGTTTTCTGCTCCTCCAGTGCTGGATTCTCATTGATAGATGAATGAAATGTCTGCTCTGGTCACCCACTGTTTCAAATTGAGCTCAGCCTTAGTCAAGGGTTCTTAGGGCCTCAGAGGTCATGCAGGGTTTCCCTCCACCCTCCCTCCTGGGAAGGGTGATGCAGGCCCCACTCTGTCTGGGCAGCCCCAGGTCCAGCATGGCCCTGACATGCAGGATACTAAGTAGACGTGATGTAAGACTCGGTGCCTCAGTCTGCCAGCCCCCAGGTGCTGCCTTTTTTTTTTTTTCTTAATTAATTAATTAATTAATTTTGGGCTGTGTTGGGTCTGCATTGCTGCACGGAGGCTTTCTCTAGTTGCGGCGAGCGGGGGCTTCTCATTGCGGTGGCTTCTCTTGTTGCAGAGCACAGGCTCTAAGCGCGTGGGCTTCAGCAGTTGGGGCTCGCGGGTTCTAGAGCGCAGGCTCAGTAGTTGTGGTGCACGGGCTTAGTTGCTCCACAGCATGTGGGATCTTCCCGGACCAGGGCTCAAACCCGTGTCCCCTGCATTGGCAGGTGGATTCTTAACCACTGCGCCACCAGGGAAGTCTGGTGTTGCGTTCGTGAGGGCTGGTGGGGCCCTCTTGGGACTGGACGGATCCTTTGTTCCATCTGCACGGGTGTCCAAGCAGGTCTCGGAACAGCCCTTGGCCTCTGAGCGTCCAGGCAGGCACCCACGTTCCTCCAGCTCAGGTTAGCCTTGGCCCCTCCAGCCCCCGTGGCCAATTACTGAGCTGATTGTGTCTTTACTCTTTAAAATTAAATCACTCTCTCCAGGTGGGCGAGAAGTTTACTTGTGAACTTAGTTCCCTCTTCTCCATTCTTTGGCCACTGAATTAAGCCTGTGCTCTGTCGGTCTCAGCTTTGGTTTCGTTATTCACCTATTTGAACCAGAATGGAAAAAGGAAACGTTCCCTGTCGAGACAGTGATCCTCAGCCAGGCTAGGGCCCGAGTATGGTTCATATGACTTGATTTGGTAACAGTGTGTAAGGGAACGGTGGTCTCCGCCCGTGGCTGGTGGAGGGCACACCTATAGCCACAACACTGGTTCCGTGGACAGCATGGTCCCCTGTGGGCCTGGACCGTGTGCTCTCGTCCCCCCATGCCCGACACCACCTGACGGTCATGACGTGGTGACATTGGCTGCTGGGCGTCCAATCAGGAGGGACCCAGAGGCAGCTCCTGGTGCCAGACCAGACGTGTCTTTTCACGGGCCATGGACATACTGGGTCTGAGGACTTTGCTTTGTGTCTAGAGAACAAACTGAGCCGCTAGCAGCTTATCTGTGCTGTGGATTTGAAACTCATGGGCAGGGCAAGAGCTCCCACTGGACACTGGCTCGGAAGCTTCCGCACGGGTGATGACCACACCAGTGCTTCCTGCCTGAGCCCTCCAGGCTTCCCGCCTTCCTCCTGGGGCCCCAGATACTGGGCTGATAGGGCTCAGTGGCTGCTGGGACTTGAGGTCCAGATGCTCCCAGGTGTGGGGTAAACATGCCACTACCCACTGGAGTCTCCCTTCTCTGAGGTTCAGGAAACAGGAGGACCCACCAAACTGAGCCCATCCCTGGGCTCTGCTGCAAGTCTGCTCAGATTTGCTCTCCTGATCCTGAAGACAGACCTGCGGGAAACAGGGACTGCGATTCCCATACTGATGGTGTTCTGTGGAATTTCCATGGGACCCCTTTCTACCCTGTTCTGAGCAAATTACTAGTCAATCCATGCTACTGTCACCCGATGAACAGACTGGGAAGTTGAGACTCCAAGAAGCCAAGTAACCTACGCAGAAGCACAGATGTGGGAGCAGGAAGTGGGGTCCATGCCCATCTCCCGCCCAGGGTGAATGAGTGCTCCCAGCAGGTTCCATGTCCCCCCTCTGCGGGGACTGGCTCACAGGGCCTCCTCTTAGGCGGATTCACTTTGCAAGCCTTCCCTTCAGCAAGATTCCTGTTACAAAACCTTCCTTTTCTGGGATTCATCTCACAATCCTGTTTTTGGGGTCACCCGGGAAGTTTATATCACCCTGAAGCGTGTTCAGCCTCACGTCACCAGAGCAGCTTTCCTGGGTGATACTCACCACCTGCCCGTCCACTCCCAGCTGAGACCCAGAGATGCCCCCTTGGGCCCCAAGCCCCACGGCTCTGCCTAGGTGCCCACTCCCCTCCTGCCTGGTCCGTCCCTCTCACGTCCCCTTGCAGGGTCACCAGGAGCTCCCACTCATCCTGTGCAGGCTGTCCGCTCTGTCCTGGGGCGGCCTCCGTGGTGTCAGGTAGAAGAAACAAGAGGTACTGGTGGGGCCTCCCTCACGCAGCACAGCAGCCAGCAACCGCCTACTGACCTCGTCACTGTGGCTGGACCTAGATGGGGGTTCAGGGGGCCCGCAATAGCTCCTGGTTCTCATCTCACCCCAGCACCGCCCGCAGGGAAGTCACTAAGCAACTCTGTGCTGGCTGCATAGAGAGGACGCTCATTCACGTGCTCCTCCCAGCAGCCCCCGGGGCTCTCGTGGGCAGACCCCTCCCAGGGTATGGAGCTCACCTGGGCAGGCACCCAGCAGCCCCCGGGGCTCTCGTGGGCAGACCCCTCCCAGGGTATGGAGCTCACCTGGGCAGGCACCCAGCAGCCCCCGGGGGCTCTCGTGGTCAGGCCCCTCCCAGGATATGGAGCTCACCTGGGCAGGCACCCGGCAGGGCTGGGCACACAGGAACCGTGCACGTGGCCCTCGTTGCAGAGCACCCCAGCCCACCTGTTGGTCAGAGCTGACCCTGAGCACCTCAGAGCAGGACCTGAACTAACAAACAGCAGCTCCGACAGGTCTGTGACCCTGGGCTTCACTCTGTGCGGCCTCCCTCCGCCTGGTCTTCCGGGGGCTTCCACTGCAGCCCGGCACCAGGCCTCTGTCTCCACCCACCACCCCTCCTCTTCCTGACTCCTGGGTTCCTCTCGTGTGGAGAGGGTCTTCTTGAAGTTGTTTCCTACTCATGAGCCAGTTAAAATGATTAGAAAATCAGCCAGAGTTGTAGCCCCATGTCAATCCTGACCCTCAGGACCCCACACCTGTTCCTTGGGCCTGGCCGGCACAACAAGGCCCGTTTTCTGCAATTATGAGCCCCTGAGGGGCGAGGATTGGCTGACCTGGGCAGCCTGACCCTGCCGGCCAGCCCTCCCCAGGTGTGCCTGGGCTGAGGTCAATATAAACACCCCTCCCGGCAGCAAGAGCCCCTGCAGCTGTGCCTGACGCCATATTCTCTGCCCCGTCAGCAGTCTCAGGGCTAGGCTGGTGGGAGGGAGGGAGGGGCCACGGCCTTGAGGGTGGCCCGGTCTGAGTGGGGCTCTGCTGGAAGTTGTCCCCGGGCAGAGGTGAGGAAGCGAGAAAAAGGCAGTGGGGCCAGGACAGGAGGGGTAACTCGGGTAGGGGAATGGAAAGCTTCCAGAAGAGCAGCCGGGGCCAGGACCGTCCTGTGTGATGTGCAGGAGCCCACGTAGCACGTGTGCTGTCACTGGGGTGGCTCCAAGCCCTTTCCTCCAGCCTGTGAGGTCCTTGCACATAGTCAGGCGGCTTTCCTGGGAAGGGTGGATAAAGTTCAGGAGCAGCTGGCTTGGAGGTCAGCTAACGTTCACAAAGAGACGCCTCCGCACAGTCCAAGCAGCTTTCCAATGAGGATGGTCCTTGTGGGGGGCTGCTGGCAGCATGTGAGAAAACGCCCTGCCTCTGACCAACTTCAGAAATTTTCATCAGTGTAGCAAGTATCTTGATAGGGTTTTCCTCTAACTAGTGGGTTCTTAATTAGCAGCATGAATGGTGACATTAAATGTCCTCAGTCAGGATTGAAATACCCCCAACATGTACCGGTGTAAGAAGCTCGGGAGGCCGTGTGCAACCCGCACCTTTAGGGATGGGCTTCCTACTTGACCCCTCAACATTGTGGTGTCCAGCCACTGATTTAGGGTTTCTGGGGGCCCAATGCTGACTCTAAGGCTGAGTGGTGGTCTCAGCATGAGCTGGGGTTTGAGAAAAGTGTGATGAAGTTAAGTCTGACTTTCTGTGACAGCTGGGGAGGGGTCTGTAAAGCACCTTGGCTTTTAGGGCAAAGGTTTGTTACTGGAACCAAGTGTCCCCCCCAAAATGGGCTGAAGCTCAAGATGTCTCTGTCCCTTTCATGTGAGAGTCCAGGGAAGGTGGGTGGCAGGGCCCAGACTCTGTCCACCTTGTTTCTCCTCCCTGCTTCCAGGTGAGGGCTCCAACCAGCAGGGTGGGGTGACCAGGTGGGCATCATGCCCTCCATCCTAGGATGCAGTCTGGCCAAGGCCCTCACCACCTCCACCTCTCCCCCTTGGTAACACGAGACACTGTGCCCCAGCTGTAAGGGGTGGGAAGGCTGGGAGGTGCAGGGTAGCTGTGAACAGGAAAAAGGGAAATGGGATCAGGTGGGCAGCTGCGCGGCTCTGCTGTGAGGGTCACCTGGACGGTAGCGCACAGACTCTGGGTCCTGTGAAGGTTCGATGCTTTGTGGTTCTGGAAATCCTATAGGAGACGGTCCACAGCAGGTGAAGCTAATGCTCTCAGTGGAGGTGGTGAAGCCAAAGATCTGCAGTTCAGACTGAAGGTGCCGATGTGGGCGTACATACAGGACAAACCCATCTCGTGTGAATGGATTTCAGGCACGTTTAACACGAATGCAGTCGTGTTAATGCCTGGCATCTTCTATCTTGTGCCTCTCCTCAGGGACCCCCTCCTCAGTTCCTGAGGATCCTGTAACTCCCGTACAGGGGGATGGAGAGTGAGCTCTGTCCAGTCTGAGCCCTGAGTTACCCTGCGTGTGAGTCTGCTCAGGACCGCCGTAACAAATACCACAGACTGGGCAGCTTGAATAACAGACCTATCATCTCCCAGTCCTGGATGCTGTCTGAGATCAAGGTGTGTGCAGGCTGGCTTCTCCTGAGGCCTCTCTCCTTGGTGCTTAGAGAGCCATCTTCTCCCCAGGTCCTCACGTGGTCTCCCCCTGTGCCTATCTGTGTCCTAATCTCTTCTTGTAGGACATCAATCCTATTGGATTAGGATCCACCCTAGTGACCTCATTTTTACCTTGATCGCCTCTTTAAAAATCCCATCTCCAAATACAGCCACATCCTGGGGTCCTGGGGGTTAGGGATTCAGCATGTGAATTTGGGGGGATGTGACTGAGCCTATCCCATCCTCCTTAGGAACCAAGTGTGCCTCGGTCCTTCCTTCCCTCAAGTCACACGAGGTGATGTAGTGGCTCACGGAGAGGCCACTCGTGCAGAGTCTGTGTCCCAGCTGGGGAGCCCTTCTCTGCTCTCTCTGATCAGGCCGTGGCCGTTGCAGTCCCCTCCTGAGGTGAGCGGTCTGGGGTTTCCTGCCATGTTGCCTGGCCGGCTGAGGTGCTCATTGTCAGGGAACCCAGGAGCCAGCAGCCTCGTGGGGATGCCGGAGACTCTCAGGGCCTTGGCAGATGTCTCTCCCAGCAGATACCCTAGCGAAAGTGGGGAAACATTTGGGGGATTACAGGTGGGAGAGAGTCACAGTCTTGTTTATGCTTCAGAAAGACCACATTGGTGTGGGATATGAGGTACACCATGCGGGCAGGGAGTTTTGTCAGGGCCTGATGGAGGAACCAGGCACAAGATCGGGCTTGGGCCAGGGCTGTGGGTGTAGAGGGGAATTAGTGTGGGAACTGGCCACAGACTGTTGTCGAAATCTCGGCTTCCCTGTGCACTGAGGCCGAACAGAAATACGGAGACAGGGATTTTGGAGGAAGAGAGAGATGGCTTTATTCTTCTGCCAGGCAGAAGGGAAGACACAGCCGGCTAGCGCCTCAAGAACTGGGCACCCCTCCTTGAGAATCAGGGAAGGTTTTATATGTGGGGCTCTCGCTGTCCGGGGTATAGGATGAGGATCAAAGTAGTGAAGGTCTTGTGTTCCTCCTTTTCTTTGCATTATTTCAAAACAGTCATAGCTGGCATCAGGCCGCCCGGTAATTGGGGTCCGGCAGTCTGGTAATTGCGTCCGTTTGCCTCTGGTTTATCGGCCGGTGACCTTGTTTCTGAAATGCAAAGACTATAGGGGGTGATTTGTTATGAGGGGCATATAGAATGTAAGTGCTGGACATAATAAGGTTAGGGAGTGAGAGGCAGGGGATGTAACTCACACAGAGTTAGGGGTGATGGGTGCCAGAGGTAAATTACATAGTGTCAGGGAGTGAGGTTAGCTGTGTAAAGTACAAATCTAGTTACTACAAATTAGTGACAAAGTAAAACGAGTGATTAACTCTTTCAGGCCAGATTATGTTTCTTCTCTAGCCTATTCACTGTTCCCTTTGTTTTCCTTGTTCTCAGGGGAGGGAGAACTTCATTTCTATTTTTGCTGCAACAAGACTCTGGAGGAGCAGATGACAGTCAGTGGGGCACAAAGAGAGTGGGAGCCTGGGAGACCCCAGTGTTACCGAACAAAACTTGGGTCCGCTTGCCTGAGTGCAGTAAAGCCAGTCTACTGACACTGGGTGTGGTGAAGGGAAGTGCAGCTTTAATTGTAAAAGTGCCAATACAAGGAGAACAGGCGGCTTGTGCTCTAAATCCCCGAACTCCCTGAAGGATTTCAGCACAGCAATTTTAAAGGCCAGTTGAAGGAGGGGGGTCGCAGGGTATGAGATCAGCTGGTGCACAATTCTCTGGTTGATGGTGAGGTAACAGGCGGTTAACACTCTAAATTCTTAGGCCCCAGAAGTTCCGGGGCTACCTGTTCAAGATCATCAGGTAGTTAATTTCTTCCGTTTGGTGGTGGTTTCAGCATCTGTAAAACAACTCAGGAAGCGTGCATCAGATGCTGTTATCCGGGTACTTCAGAGAGGAGCTACAGCAGAGGATGTGGGGGAGGGCTCTGTCCTGGGAAGGCCCCGTAGGGTCCTGCTCGGTTACACCCTGTGCCTGGGCTCAGCAACCTGGGAAGGTGGGGCTGCTCCTGGGTGTGGGGAGCTGCAGGATCCCGGTCCCCTGAGGGCCCTGTTAGCCCCCAAGGTGAGATGGGGGTGCAGTGACTGGACAGAGGCGTCTGGCCTGGGAGAGGGGTCCAGGCTGGAAATGTCACAGGACTCATCGCAGGGAGGGAGAGGAAAGGCCAATGGGGGCAGGTAGGTCACAGCAGACTACGTGCAGGTGACTGCGGTCCTGTTGGAAGCAACTCAGAGCCAGAAAGGAGTGGCCGTCAGGGGCTCAGCTCCATTCTCGTGTTCCTTTGTAAAACCGCTGTGTCAGAGTTTGAGTCACTGCCAGGAGATGTCTGGGGCCAGTGCTGCCATGGCTTCATCAGAGGGGTCCAGGGGGAGCACAGAACCACTGCAGACCCCGCCCATGTCCACACTGGGAATGAATCCCATCGGGGCTCCTGGGCTCACAGACTTGAGGGAACCTCTGTCCTCAGGACTGGTCTTCCTCCTTCCTCTCACCTGCTGGTCAGAGGCCCAGGAACCCCCATCCTGGCTCCACCCCCAGGGCCTGGATTCTGGGACAGCTTAGGGGAAAGCAAGAGCCTCATGCTCCTTTATCTGCCTGGGCGTGAGAATGTCTTAAACGCTGCAATTGACTGACGATGGAGGGCTGAGTGTTTCCAGCAGGTATGGGTGGAAAGATGGGGCGTGAAGTTCCTGTGTCTACAGGGTCTTCCCAGCGTGAAGATCTGTGTGTTTCCCCCGGCCAGTCAACATCCTCCCAGGAAGCCCAGATCCAGGATTACGAGGGCAGTGGCTCTCCCCTTGCTTATCTGTAACTTCCCACTCCCACAGCAAGGAGCCTGGCTCCCACCATCTGCCAGTTATGTATGCATTGCTCCTTTCCAGGTTACACGTGCAGAGGTTTCAGAATTGTTAGCTACTACACCCTGGAAAGAACTTTGTAAAATGAAGCCCACTGTATATGTACGGTCCAGTTTGCCTTTAGTCTACAGATTCCATTCATTTCCAAAGGTAACTTAGGTCAGCACCTTTTATCCCATCCCCTACAGTGAGTTGTTTCCATATATTTCTAATACAGTTAGACTCTGTCACATTATGTATTCCATCCTGCCACACTCCTACATCCTAAGTAACTAAATTTGAATAGATTATGATTGGCCCCTTGGGCTACACACATCTGAGGGCTTAGACAAATGCACAGTGACAGGTATCCATCCTAGAGTGTCACATGGAACGCTTCACACCCCCACCCCATGATCTGCTTATCATCTGTGTAGCTTTGCCTTTCCCAGAGTGTCACCAATGGGGTCATACTGTGTGCAGCCTCCTCAGCCTGGATGCTTTCACGTAGCAGTACATACTGAGGATTTATCCATGTCTTTCCATGGGCTGATGGTGCATTCCTTCCTGCTGAGTAGTACTCCACTGCACGTGTATGGGCGGAAAGACAATTTTCCCTCTACTTTTCTAGGTTCTTGGTTGAGGCCCCCCTGCCCCTGAAATAAAAGACAGATTACCAGGAGAAAAGCAGAAATTTAATAACATGTATACCTTCTGAATACAGGGGGGATACCACGGAAAACTGAGTCACTGCCTGAAATGACCAAAACCATCCCCTTAAATACCGTCTTCAGCTAAAAACAGAAGAAAGATGCTGGGGAAGGGGGGGAAGGCCAGTTTTGGCAGGTTATCCTGCAAAGCACAGTAAACAAGGGTATGAGTGTTTGCACATTTAAGTCAGGACTTCTCCATTGAAAAGAGTTAAGATTTAATTATCCTTCTATTTTTGGTGCACAGAGGGACATACCCTTATAAATGGAGACTTCTCTATTGTAAATGTCCTTCATAAAACGGCAATCTCAGTTTTCTGAGATTTTTTTTTTGAATAAATTTATTATTTTATTTTTGGCTGCATTGGGTCTTCGTTGCTGCATGCAGGCTTTTCTCTGGTTGTGGCGAGCAGGGGCTACTCTTCATTGCGGTGCGCAGGCTTCTCATTGTGGTGGCCTTTCTTGTCATGGAGCACAGGCTCTAGGTGTGCAGGCTTCAGTAGCTGTGGCACACGGGCTTCATTGCTCCGTGGCATGTGGGATCTTCCCGGACCAGGGCTTGAACCCGTGTTCCCTGCATTGGCAGGTGGACTCTTAACCACTGAGCCGCCAGGGAGGCCCTTTTTTTTTTTTTTTTTTTTTAAAGCAGACCAATAATCCTTATGCCAGAGAGACATATTTTGGGGTGGCATATTCTACTCGCCTTGACATGGATGTACCCCAATTTGCTTATGCATTCATCTTTTGAAGGATATCCTGATTTCTTCAAGTTTTTAGCCATTATGAAAGTGCTGTTGTGCATAATTGCATCCTCGTTTGCATTTGGACATAGATTTTCAAAGCAGTTGCCTAAATGCTGGAAGCGTGATTGTTGGATCCCAACGTGAGACTTGTTTAGCTCTGGAAAAAACTGCCAAATTGTCTTACAGAGTGGCTGCACATGCATCCCCCAAGCTATGAGGGAGAGCTCCTTTTGTTCCTCACCCTCTAGCCATTGGTATTGTCATATTTTTGGAGCTTAGCAGTGCTAATAGGTGTGCTGTGATATCTCACGATTTTAATTTGTAATTCCCTAATGGTATATGATGTTGAGCTTGTTTCTGTATGACTTTTACTCTCTGTATATCTTTTTTGGTGGGATGTCTGTTCAGATCATGCTGTTCACGTTCACGCTGAGAGGAGCCCTGTCTCCTCAGGACCCGCTGGGGCTTTGGCTTCTGGGACACGCGGGTTGCGTCCACGCTGATGGCCAGGCTTCAGGACAACCCGGGGTCGAGTCCACACTAACGGAAGCCGGGTCTCCTCAGGACCCCCTGGGGCTTCAGCTTTGGGACACTGTGGGGTCCAGTTCATGCTGAGAGGAGCCTAGTCTCCTCAGGACCTGCCGGGAGGTGATGCCGCTGAGGGAGAAGGTGAGGAAAAGTGGGCAGAAGCTTCCTGTACGTGGCTGACCGCTGAGGGTGTCTGTCTTCAGAGGAGGGGCTTGATGTGGAAAACTGGGTTTTTGGCCCCTTTTGTGTGTGGTGTAGACAGAGTGCAGTGTTGTTCTTTGGCGTGTGGCGTCTGGTTTTCCCAGCACCGTTTATTGAGGGGACTGTCCTTTCCCTGGTGTATGTTCTTGGTTCCTTTCTTGTGAATTAACTGATCACATACCTGTAGGTTGATTCCTGGGCTCTCTGCTCTGTTCCTCTGGTCTGTGTGCCTGTTTTTGTGCCAATTCCACACTTTTTTGGGACTGTAGCTTCGTAATGAAGTGTGAAGTCAGGGAGCGAGATGCCTCCAGCCCGTTCTCCTTCCTCAGGGTCGCTTTAGCTCTTCTGGGTCCTTTGTGGTTCCACACACATCTTAAGATTGTTTGTTCTGTTTCTATGGAAAATGTCATTGCACTTTTGGTAGGGATTGCATTGAATGTGTACATTAATTTGACTAGGATGCATATTTTTTTTAAATTAAAAAAAAATTTTGGGCCACACCGTGTGGCATGCAGGATGCGGGATCTTAGTTCCCCAACCAGGGATCGAACCTGTGCCCCCTGCAGTGGGAGCACAGAGTCCCAACCCCAGGACGGCCAGGGAAGTCCCACCTTACAATGCATATTTTCACACTATTCTTTTTACCCATGAGCACGGGGTATCTTTCCATTTATTTTTGTCTGTTCAGTTTCCTTTATCAGTGTCTTCCAGTTTTCAGTGTGCAGGTCCTTCACGTCCTTGGTTAAATTTACTCCTGGTTATCTTTTTGGATGCAATTGTAAGTGGGATTTTTTTTAAAAAATTCTTTTTCTGATGGTTCATTATCAGTGTATAGAATCACAAATGATTTTTGTGCATTGCTTTTTCTTTTTTTGTATCCTGCAGCTTTACTGAATTCATTTTTTAGTTGTAACAGTTTTTTGGTGGTTGAATGTGGAAAACTAGAATTCAGAAATCCCACTGTTTCAGCTACATCCACGTCACCCACAGCACCCAAGACATAGTGGCTCCCAATGTAATCTTCCCACGGTGCCTCTCGTAGTATGTGGACTCCTACGAGGGTGATTGGCGTCCCCACTGCGGGTGAGCTGGATCTGGGTAGGGCTTGGCCTCTATAACAGAGTTTGATGTCTGTATTTCTGGCGTGGTACGACATGGTTGTTTGATAAGTACTTTATTTTCTAGTAAATTTCCAGTGTATAAAAAACTTTAAATAGCAGTATCAAGTTTTCCACATTCACAGAATACTCCAGTTTGTTTTACCCTGTGAGAGTGGGAGGGCCACTCTCCCAGGGAACCAGCACATAACCCCAAAGTGAGGAATAATTATGGTTTCCACATTATAATCCTATCCACAGACCTGCTTCAACTTTCACCAGCTGCCCCAGCTTTGTGGAAATGTATTTTCCCATTCGAATCCAGTTTTCTTTTCCTGGAACCATCACTGGGGCTTTTCCTCACTTTAAAAACCTTGCTGGATTTAAAGTGTACAAGATGAGCATGATCTGGGTGGTTTTTCTGTATGGCTTCTTTCACTTAGGAAGTTTTCAGTGTTTATCCACATTGTAACATTGATCATTATTTCATTCATTTTTTCCATCGTGATTAAAAACACATAACATTTACCATTTAAACCATTTTTTTAAAGCTTTTTTAAAAAATTTATTTTATTTTTTATTTTTTGGCTGTGTCGGGTCTTTGTTGCTGTGTGCAGGCTTTCTCTAGTTGCGGCGAGAGGGGGCTACTCTTCGTTGCCGTGTGCAGGCTTCTCATTGCAGTGGCTTCTCTTGTTGTGGAGCACGGGCTGTAGGCGCATGGGCTTCAGTAGTTGTGGCACGAGGGCTCAGTAGCTGTGGCTCGTGGGCTTAGTTGCTCTGCGGCATGCGGGATCTTCCAGGACCAGCGCTTGAACCCATGTCCCCTGCATTGGCAGGCAGATTCTTAACCACTGTGCCATGAGGGAAGCCCCATTTAAACCATTTTTAAATATACAGTTCTGTGGCATTAACTACATTCACATTGTTGTAAAAATATCCTCACCATCCATCTCCAGAACTTTATTTTCCCCATGTGAAACCGTAGCCATTAAACACTAACTCACCTCAACCCCTGGCAACCTTATTCTACTTTGTCTTTGAATTTGACTTATCTGGATACCTCATACTAGTGGAATCATAGAACGTTTGTCCTTTTTGTGTCTGGCTTGTTTCACTTAGCATAATGACGTCAAGGTGCATCCACATTGTAGCATGTGTGAGAATTACCTTAGTTTTAAAGGTTGAATCATATCCCATTGTGGATATAGTACACTGTACTTATCCATTCATCTGTTGAAGGATGTGTTGTGTTGCTTCCACCTTTTGGCTATTGTGAATAATGTTGCTATGAATACGGGGTACAAATATCTGTTCCAGTCCTTGCTTTCTAATATTTTGGGTGTACACCTTGGAGTGGAATCAAGGGCTCATACATTTTCCATGTTTTTGAGGAGCCACCATAGAGTTTTCCATAGCGACTGTATAATTTTACTTTATTCCTTTATATGACAGAATAATGCAGCTTATGGATCTACCTTATTTTGCTTATCCATTTACCTGCTGATGGACATTTAAAACTTTTCTACCTTGAGCTGTTGTGAACAGTGCTGCTATGAATAATTGGTGTACAAGTTTTTGTTTGAACACCTGTTTTCCATCTTTTGGGTATATATCTAGGAGTGGAGTTGTTGAACCACATGGTAATTATATTTTATATTTTTGAGTAAATGCTGAAGTTTTGTACACATAGACTGCACCATTGTACATCTCCACAAGTAACTTTTAAGGGTTTCAATTTCTCTACACTGTTGCCAACATTTGTTATTTTTATTTATATATTTTAAAATTTATTTTAAAATTTATTTTTATTCTAGTGTGTGTGAAGGGGCATCACACTGTGGCTTTAATTTGCATTTTCATCATGACTACTGATGTTTGACATCTTTTCATGTCCTTGTTGACCATTTGTATGTCTTGCCTGGAGAGCAGTCCATGCAAGCCATTTGTCTGTTTCATAAATTTTATTGTTTGTCTTTTTGTTGATGAGTTGTAAAAGCCCTGGGTATATTCTAGGTAAAGAGTCTTATCAGATATATAATGTGCCAATATTGTCTTCCATTCTGTGGGCTGTCTTTTTACTTTCTGGATAACCTCTTTTGATGCACAAAGGTTTGTAATTTTGAGGAAATCCAATTTATCTATTTTTTTTCTTTCATTTCTTATGCTTTACTGTCAAATCTAAGAAACCATTGCTAAATTCATGGTCAGGAAGATTTAATTCCTTGGTTTATTTGAGAGTTCATACAGTCATCCCTCGGTACCCACTAGGCCAGGCTTTAGGCCTGGGGTTGAGTCAGTGTGAGGGTTCAGGGGTCACAGTTTAGGGTTATGGGTCATTGTTGGAGAGTCATGGTTCGAGAGTTATGGTAGAGGGTTGTGGTTAAAGGGTCAGGGGCGAGGGTCTGGGGCTAGGGTTGTTAGGGGGTTAAGGTTAGAGGTTAGGGTTCTTAGGGTAAAGGTTAGAGTTAGGTTTAAGCACAGTTGACCCTCATTGCCTTCCCCTCTCCTTCTCTCTGAAGCCTCCAGAATGGATAGGACTTGCCCAGGGTCAAACAGGAGTCAGGGAGCTGAGGTCAGTAGCTGTTTTTCTGGCCTCCCTTCCCCCAGTCCTGGGCTCTGAGAGAAGAATGAAATGTCTGTTCTTGTCTCGGACTGTTTCTCATCCAACTCAACCTCTGTCAAGGATTAGGGAGGGTGTCAGAAGTCATGCATGGTTTCCTTCTGCCCTCCCACCTGGGAAGGGTGATGCTGGCCCTACTCTGCCTGGGCAGCCCCAGGTTCCAGCACAGCCCAGACAGGAGGGCACTCAGTGGACATGTGTGGATTTATACAGGACTGGGTGCAGTGACCTGCCAGCCCCCAGATGCTGCCTTCTTAAGGGCTGGTGGGGCCCTCCTGGCACTGGAGGCATCCTTTGTCCCATCTGAGTGGGCATGAATAGATGATCAGTTCTCAGGCAGGACAGCCCTTGACCTCTGACTATCCAGGCAGACATCTGTGGTCCTCTAGCTCAGTCCAGCCTGGGCATCGTCAGGCCCTCACGTACAGTTACGGAGCTGACCAGGATGCTGGGCAATTCAAGAACTGCCTGGTCAGTGTAGACATTCCTTTGAGAAGTTTCAACTACCAACATGCATGTGGTTGAGAAAAAGGCCTCCTGCCCACAGCCTCATAGGCTGCCAAGAGAAGTAATAATCCTCTAAACATCGGAGTGTGTCCCTGACACAACAACCATACAGCAGACCATGGCCCTGCAATCCTTTGTCCTTTCAGTCGTTAGAAACTTTTGACATTCATAGTCATTAAGAATCAAAGATATGGGGGCAACTGGACCTCCCAGTGGAAGGTTCACAGTGACACTGCATTGTCTTGGAGAGCCATATGCATCCATGTGGCCTCTGGAAAGCCTGCCAATTATGGGTGCCATGGCTTGGAATAATTCTTGAGCCTCCCATTACATCATTGCACAAGAGTTTCCTTACCACCCTAGCATTTGGTTTCTTCCTCTTAGTAAAGGAGAGAGAAGAAACTGGAAAAGGAGCAGTATTGTTTTTCAGGGATGGGCAATTAATATGGCCATGGAGATGGCATAACTCAAGGGCTCCCGCCTCTCGGGCAGGAATGAGGTCTGTGTGTCTTCTGAGGGCACATGGGCTGTTCTGGGCCAGCCTCTGAGATGTGAGGACCTGATGCCCAAGGAAAGAGACTTGAGTTTACCACCACCAACGATCCTGACTTTTCAGTAAGTGAAAGAACTTCTTGCAGTCTTGGGAGGACAGTAAGAGCACTGGATGAGTAGCTGCAGCCCCTGAACCTGAGTGAACCCCTTTCTTCCTTTTGTGTCAGATTCTGTGCTGTGCAGTGAGCTGTCGTTGACTTAGAATCTGTTGCTTTCTGCCAGCCAGCATCTGTTCTCAGGCCCAAGTGCCTCAGTTTTCCTTTGGGAATTACATCTCACCTGCTTCCAGTCCAAACAGTTGCAGAAGGATAAGCCCATGTTCCACCCAGCTCGAAGATGGGTTTACAGCCCACATCTAGCCAGTCCCATTTTCCATCTTCTGGTGATGGGCCAAGGATGAGAATGCAACCCAAGCCAGATCAAAGGCATTTAAAACCATGACTTTCTTGGAATCCAAGAAAAGGAGAAACTCTTTCTCGGAAAATGGATGGTGAGTGGTTGTCAGCCTAGAATTGCTGTTGGCCCAAGGGCAGTGAGAGAGCCTGTGCCTGTGAATGGGGTCCCTCAAAGGCACTGAGCAGGACAAAGTTTTGGAGAGAAGCAAGGTCACACTGAGACAGTGTGAGCCACTGGACCTGCCAGGTCCAAACCCATTCTTCAACTTGCCACTTGCAAGTATTAATTTATTTCTACCCTTACAATAAATACTAATTTATTTTACTTCAGTAAGTGTGTCCAGTCGCTGGGAAAAGAAAAAGTCCTGGTTGATACATCTGAAACAATAATCCCTGATCCTTCCTCAGGTGTCCTCACTGGGTAGGCGTGGCTGGGGGAGATGAAGACACTGGGTGGGGTCAGATACTAGGGGAGCTACCAAACATCTCTGTCCCTGTTCCTTCCCTGTCCCAGGAGAAACCCTGGAACAGTGATAGGAAAACCAGTATGGGGAAGAGGTTCCTCAGTGATTAATTGGTCTTTTTGTATTTTCCTTAATTTAGGGTGCATTTTGGTAATGTGTTTTTACAAAGAAATCCCCCTTTTCCTCTAGATTTCCAGTTTGTAACAGTAGGTTTCTCTTATTTGACTTTTAATCTTTCCTGTCTAATTTTCTACAGAATCATGACAAATAATGAACAAATATTGATACTTTATTATTAAGTGAAGTCCCTGTTCATGTTCCCTTTGTTATACCTTTCCTTGTTCCAGGATCTCAAAGGACATGGGGCCATCATGTCTGTTTAGTCTCTTCTGGGCTTTGACAGTTGCTTAGACTCTCCTTGTTTCCATGACCTTGCCAGTGTGGAGGAGGACTGGTCAGGTATTTTATAGACTGCGGGGCACTGGGATTTGCTTGGTGGTTTTGTCATGGTCAGACTTGGCTTTGAAAAAGCAGACCACAGAGGTGAAGTGCTTCCTCTTCACTATATATCAAGAGGACAGGCTCTTAAGGAAACTTCTCACTTATATTCTTAACTTTGGTCACCTAGCTGAAGTAGTGTGTGTCAAGTGTTCCCACAGTGAGGTTAATTTTTTTCCCATGTCCATCCTGTGTGTCTTATTTAGGAGGAAGTCATAATGCAGAACCCACACTTGAGGAGAGAGGGGTTAGTTTCACATCCTTGATGGATAGCTGAGTGGCTATATACATTGTTTAGAAGCTTTCTGCATAGGAGATTTCTATTTAACACCATTCATCAAAAACTATGTAATTTATTTTTACCAGTTTGGACACGTGAATAATTACTGTAAACTTTTGGTTATAATCCAGCACTACATTATTAGACTGCTTACTTAATTCTTGCTTTGGCTGTTGAGCGCTTTTTCCATTTGCTCCTGTTTTCATTTTACATAATTTTCCTTCTGTGGGTTTTTAAAGCTTTTGGTACTTCTTTACTTTCTGATATTTTAAGATTATCCTGCTTTATATATTTACTGTCTCAGTCCTAGCATCAGCCCTTTCTTCAAAGAGCCCTTGTTCCTTTTATTAGAGAATGGTATTAAAAACTTACACGTGGGAGCTAAATATGCTCAGCTGACAGTGCATGGAAATATGTGCATGTATCCCAGCCTATGCATATACCCATAGTTATAAAGATTTCCATGTGGAACTGTGTGTATCTCTATTAGGCTAAAGATAGTTTATACTGATGTCTCCAACTGGATCTGTTATGACATGGATATTGTAACCTTCTCCCTTTGTTTGACTGTAACATCCCACTCCAGTGGTAAGAAACCTGGCTTCCACCATTTGTCATTTATTAAATTCAGTGCTTGTTCCATTCGATTACTGATATAGTAGTTTCGGTACTGTTAGCTACTACCCCTCATGGAAAGAACATAGAGTCCACTGTGTATGTATGGCACATTTTGTCTTTGGCCTACAGATTCTGTACATTTCCAAAGTTAACTTAGGTCAGCCCATTTGTCCCACTACCAACAGTGAGTTTTTTTCATACATTTCTGAATCAGTTAGATTCTTTGTTACGTTCTGTATTCCAGTCTTTGACACTCCCATATCCTAAAGTAGCTAAGTTTGAATAGATTGTAAATTACTTGTTGGGTTGTAAAAATCTGTGGGTGTAGACAAATGCATAGTGACAGGTATTCACCACTAAAGTATCATATGGACTATTTCAACCACATATCCTGTAAACTGTTTACCATTGTCAGTTTTGCCTTTTCTAGAATGTCATATAAATTAGGTCATACAGTGTGTAGCACTTCAGACTGGATTCTTTCACTTAGCAATGCAAGTGTTAGATGCATCTATTTTTTTTTTTGTTTTTGCACGGGTTGATGGTCCATTCCTTTATATCTCTGAATACTATTGCATTGCATGTATATGAGAGGAAAAATAGTTTTCCCTCTACACTTCTTTGTTCTTTATTGAGATCTCCCTTGTAATGAAAAAGAGACAAACTGGAGAAAACAATCAGAAGTTTAATATATACCATGCGTACCTCCTGTATACTTGAAAGATACCCAGGAAAACTGAGTCACTCCCTGAAATGGCCCAAGCCATTACCTTAAATGCTATCTTCTGCTGAGAACAAAAGAAAGATGTTAGGGAATGGAGGAAGCGATTTAAGGGATGTTATTAGTCAAAGCCCAGTAAACAAGGGTATGGTTGTTACACAGATTTACATCCAGGCCTATTTCATTGACAAGCTTTTTTTTTTTTTTAAACATTTATTTATTTGGCTGTGCCGGGTCTCAGTTGCGGCCTGTGGAATCTTTAGTTGTGGCATGCGGGCTCTTAATTGCAGCATGCGGGATCTAGTTCCCTGACCAGGGATTGAACCCTGGTCCCCTGCATTGGGAGCATGGAGTCTTAACCACTGGACCAGCAGGGAAGTCGCAACAAGCTTTTCTTGATATTTAGTCATCATTCAATTCCTGGTCCAGAGAGGGACATACCCTTACAAATGGAGAGATCCTTAATAAATGTAAATTTACCTCCTAAAAGGGCATTTTCTACTTGGTTTTGAAAGATTCTCCTGGGTCTGCTGTTTCTTAAATTAATCAGTCCAAAATAATCCTTTTGTCAAATCGGCATATTTTGGGGTGGTGTATTCGTCTCCCCTTGACATGTATGTGCCCTAATTTGCTTATGAATTCATCTACAGAAGGACATCCTGATATCTTTAAGCTTTTAGCCATTATGAATAGAGCTGCTGTGCATTACTTGATGCTAGTTTTGGTTTGAACACAGTTTTTCAAAGCAGTTGTCTAAATACAAGAGGTACACTTCTTGGATCCTAAGGTGAGACTTTTTAGATTTGGAAAAAACTGCCAAACTGTCTTCCAAAGTTGGTTGTACGTGCATTCCACCAGCATCTTGAGTATATTCTTGTGTGCTTATTTACTGCCTGTTTATCTTCTTGGGCCAGGTGTGTGTTTCAATCTTTACCAAATTTTAATGGCACTGTTGGCATAATTTGAGTACAAATCTTTTATCAGATATGTGTTTTGGAAATAGTTTCTTGCAGTTTGTGGTTTGTCTTCTGGTTTTCTGAATAAGGTCACCAGACCCAAAGTCATGTAGATTATCTCTTTTTTTCTAGGACTTTTATAGTTTGGTAATTTAAATTTGTCTATGGGCAATTTTGAGTGAATTTTGGTTTAAGTTGTAAAGTTTGTGTCTACATTCATTTCATTATATATGGTTTGTAATTAATTGCTCCTTAACCATCTTTTGAGAAGATACAGTGAGATACTTGGCTCCATTTCAGCTTGGATTTCCAAACTTAGTATATACAGCAGAACTGCCTTCCGGATGAGGCCTCTGGGTTTGTGAGTGCGGCGCTCCCGGCTCTTCTCTGACGTCCCACAGGGGGCGCCGAACCCACCTGTCTGACCCTGGGGGCACAGGTGCACCCTGCCCACAGACTTTGCTCTGTGACAAGCAGACAGGAGCTTTGTCTCCTGTCAGGGCTGAGGCTTCTGGACCATGAGGCATTGTCCACACTGACAGCAGCTGGGTTTTCTCATGAGCCAATGGTGAGGAGACTCCACAAGAGGAAAAAATGAGCAAGTGTGGAGAATCTTCCTGTGCAGCTGACTGCTGGGTGGGTGGGGCGCATCTTCAGGGGCCTCAGGAGAGAAAGGGTTTAATGTGGAATACTGTGCACTTTAGTTAGTTTTATGTGCAGTGTAGATGGTGACCAGTGTCGTTCTTCGGAGTCTGGTGTCTAGTTTTCCTGGCACTGTTTGTTGATGGCTTTGGGTAGAATAAACATTTTAATAATAGTAATTTTTCTGATGCATGAGCATGGAATATTGTTTTCTATTGTGTGTTCAGTTTCTTTATCAATGCTTTATAGTTTTCTGAGTATAGGTCTTTCATGTCCTTGGTTAAATTTATTGCTACATAGTTTGTTCTTTTCGATGGAATTGTAAATGGGATTGTTTTCTTAATTTTTCTTGCTGGTGGTTCATTATTAGTGTATAGAAACAAAACTGATTTGTGTATATTGATTCCATATTTTGCAACTTTACTGAATTTATTTTTTAACATATTTTTTGAAGTAATGTGAAAAATTGCAATACTAAAATCTCAGTGTCTACTGCACCCCAGGTAATCCACAGGACCCAAGACATGGTAGCTACTAATATACTCTTCCCACGGTGCCTCTTAATACCATGCGGACTCCTACAAGGGAAATAAGTGTCACAACTTTGGTTGAACTTGGTCTGGGTGAGTCTTGGCCTCTATAACAAAATTTGATGTCTGTCTTATCTGATTTTCTGGCATGATACTGACATGGTTGTCTAGAAAAGTAATTTACTTTCCAGTAATTTAAAATGTACAGAAAAGTTGCAATAATGGCAAAAAGTACTCACATTTGCCACTTCACACAAAATGCTCAGTGTGTTTCACCCAAGGAACCAGCACATAACCCCTAAATGAGGAAATCCTGATGTCCACATTATAATTTAATACTCAGCCCCACTTCAACTTTCACCTGCTGTCCCAACTGTATGAAAATGTCTTTTTCCATCCTGATCCAGTTTTCTTTTTCTGGAACCATTACTGAGTTTCCCCCTCATTTGGACAACCTTGATGGATTTGAAGCAGACAAGATGAGTATGGGATCTAGGTGGCCTTTTCTGTATGGCTTTTTTCACTAAGAATGTTTTTAATGTTCATTTTTGTAACAAATATCAGCGCTACACTTTTTTTTCTTTGTCATTAAAAATGCAAAACATGACTTTAGCATTTAATTCACTTTACGTATACAGGTTTGTGGTATTAACTACCTTCATATAGTTGCACAAACAAGTTAACTAACATGTGTACCTCCTGTGTGCATGGCAGATACCCAGGAAATTGAGTAACACCCTGAAATGACCCAAGACATCACCTTAAATACCGTCTTTATCTAAAAGGAAAAAAAGGAAGGCTATAGTTGTTTCTGTCTGCATTCATTTGATTGTATATGGTTTCCAATTGATGTTGTATAACTAGTTGTGGAGAAGTCATGGGATAGGTGGCTTCATTTCAGTTTGAATTTCCAAATTTAGTGGATTCTGCAGGCTGGATACAAGGTATACAAACTTCATATTGGATCAGGACATCCCATGGTGTAACTGATATTCATGGTTTGTTCAACAATTAAAGTTCTGTATGATATGAGTTCATCCCGGAGTAATCCAGGTTAGTTTCTGTTATACATTTGTCCCAGGATGAAAGGACAAGAGAAATAAGGCCTGATTTATAAAAGTGCCTTCAAACTAATTGATACTGAAGTATAGTTGACCTACAATGTGGTGTTAATTTCTACTGTACAGCAAAGTGATTCATATATACATACATACATATATACATATTTTTCATATTCTTTTCCATTATGGTCTATTACAGGGTATTGAATACAGTTCCCTGTGCTGTACAGTAAGACCTTGTTTATCCATCCTATATATAATAATTTGCATCTACTAATCCCAAACTCCCAATCCATCCCTCTCCCCTGTCTTCCCCTTGACAACCACAAGTCTGTTTTCTATATTTGAGAGTCTGTTTTTGTTCTGTAGATAGGTTCATTTGGGTCTCATTTTATAATCCACATATAAGTGATATCATACGGTATTTGTCGTTCTCTGTCTGACTTACTTCACTTTGTATGATAATCTCTAGGTCCATCCATGTAGCTGCAGATGGCATTATTTCATTCTGTTTTATGGCTGAGTAATATTCCATTGTATATATGTATCACATCTTCTATATCCATTCATCTGTTGAGGGACACTCAGGTTGCTTCCATGTCTTGGCTATTGTGAATAGTGCTGCTGTGAATGCTGGGGTGCATGTATCTTTTCAAATTATAGTTTTGTCTGGATGTGTGCCCAGTAGTGGGATTGCTGGTTCATACGGTAATTCTAGTTTTAGTTTTTGAGGAACCTCCATACTGTTTTCCATAGTGGCTGCATCAATTTACATTCCCACCAGTAGTGTAGGAGGGTTCCCTTTTCTCCACACCCCCTCGAGCATTTATTTCTAGACACTTTAATGATGGCCATTCTGACCACTATGAGGTGATAACTCACTGTAGTTTTGATTTGCATTCTCTAATAATTAGCGATGTGGAGCATCTTTTCATGTGCCTATTGGCCATCTGTATGTCTTTGCAGAAATGTCTATTTAGACCTTCTGCCTGTTTTTTGATTTTTTTTCTTTTTTGAGTTGTATGAGCTGTTTGTATATTTTAGAATGAGGCCCTTGTTGGTTGCATCATTTGCGCGTATTTTCTCCCAAACAGTTAGCACAGGTTCTGGAACGACTGGATACCCACATGCAGAAGAATAAACTTGGACCCTTACCTCCCCTCACCCCGTATACAAAAATCAACGCAAAATGGACCAAAGGCCTAGATGCAAGAACCAAAATTATAAAACTCATAGAAGAAAACGTGAGAGTAAATCTTCATGACCTTGGATTTAGTCATGATTTCTTAGATCTGCTACCAAAAGCACAAGCAACAAAAGACAAAATAGATGAATTGGACTTCCTCAAAATGAAAAACAGTTGTGTATAAAAGGAGCAAGGAATAAGATAATCCACCATCCAAAATGGCACAAGATGTTTGCAAACCATGTATGTGATAAAGGACTGTAGCCCACCAGCCAAGCCCCCGGTGGTCCAGTGGAGTGTCTGTGCGGCCCCTCCCGTCCTCGGTGATCAGGGGATCTCAGGCCCCACAGCACCCGAGGGGTGGACACTGGTCATCTTCTGCACCCTCAAGGAGTGAGCGCTGGATGGTCTTGAGCCCAGATGCACTCCCATTACTGCCCTCAAAGGCTGACGGCTTCAGCATGCCTCCAGAAGGACACAGAGTATTTGCAAGTCTTTGAGAACCAAGAGAACCATCTTCACTTTTCTGAAAAGGGCATCTTATTATTTCACAGCATGACCATTTTCAACCTGGCTCTCAGGGGTGCCCTCCCACCTTCTTTATTTCTCTGAGAGTGGCCATGGTGGTTTGGCTGTCCCCAATCCCCACACCAGGTGACAAGGCCGGTGGGGCCAGCTCCTGGTGGTCCTTAGCTTCATTGGAGACTAACCCAGACTCTCAGCATCCTGCTTCTCCCCATCACCAATCCTCATCTCCTCCCCTCTCTCTTTTCCTCTTGCTTTTCAGTCTCAGATTTACCTGATGGTCACCACTCACAGTTCCCGCAGAGCCCAGAGATTTCTCCTTGAAGGAAAGGTTCTGGAAGATCAGAGGGATAAATAAAGAATGCAGCTGATTCCCGCCTTGTGCTGACGCCCAAGAGGGTGAGGAGAGTGAGTGTTTTCTCATTAGAATTTTAAATCCTCCAAGTAATAGATCATTTTGTGGGGGGGCATCCGATATCTTCCTGCTCATTCTAATAATGTCATTCCTGTATTTTAATGTGGTAAATAATTTAAATCATAAATATGCTGAGGGGGAGATCCATTTAAAAAATGTTAGAGGTAACTCCAAGGGATTTACAACAAACAAGGACACAGAACCCTGTGTCCAGACACTGGCTGAGAGATTCCTACCCTGAGCCGCAGTCCCCTGGAGGGCGGAGTGGCCATGACTCTCCTCCCGCAGGTGAGCCTACACAGGCACATCCCACGTGGGACCACTGCATCACAGAATCTTAGAGTGGCCAATGGCAGGCAGCTGACTAGAGATGCGGACAAGAGAAAACTGCCCAGCAGCCTGGGACAACCCCAGGGTGAGGCCTTAGGAAGGGCCAGTGTCAGAGCGTCAGAGATAACTTGAAGAGAGTTCAGGCTGTTAGGGACATCATCAGAGATGTACTTAGGGACATATTCAGGGCCTTAGTTATGGACAGGATCAGGGCATTATTTAGTGACAGCTTAGACTATAAGGGACAGCGTCAGGGCCTAAGTTAGGGACAGTGTCAGTGCTTCAGTTAGAGATAACGTGAGAGCCTTAGTTAGACACAGTTCAGGCTGTTACTTAGGGATATCTTCAGGGCCTTCGAGCCAGCATCATGGCCATAATTAGAACCAGTGTCAGGGTGTTAGTCAGGGCCAAAACTAGGGTGTTAGTTAGGGAAAGAGTCAGGTCATTAGTTACAGACAGTGTCAGGGTTTTAGGTAGGGACAGCGGCAAGTCCTTAGTTAAGAAGAGTGTCGGGGCCTCACTTAGGGGCAACGTCAGGATGTCAGTTAGGGAGAGTCGGGACATTTGAATGTCAGGTTCTGAGATAGAGGCAGCATCAGGGCCTTAGTTAGGGACAGCGTCAGAGACTTACCTAGGGACATATTCAGGGCCTTAGTTATGGACAGGATCAAGGTGATACAGAGGAATACCTAAGGGTATTAGGGACATCTTCAGGGCCTCAATTAGGGATAGCATCAGGGTGTTAGTTAGGGAAAGAGTCAGGCCATTATTATAGATAGTGTCAGTGCCTTAGGTAGAGAGCATCAGGGCTTTAGTTAAGGACAACGTCAGAGACGTACTTAGGCACATATTCAGGACCTTAGTAATGGACAGGATCAGGACCACAGTGAGGGACATCTAAGTCTATTAGGGACATCGTCAGGGCCTTAGATAGGTTCAGCATCAGGGCCGTAGTTAGGACCAGTGTCAGGGTGTTATTTAGGGGCAAAATTAGGATGTTAGTTAAGGAAAAAGTCAGGAAATCAGTTACAGACAGTGTCAGCTTCTCAGGTAGAGACTTCAGGGTCTTAGAGCATCAGCATCTCAGGTAGGAACTGCATCTGGCCATTACGTAAAGACAGTGTCAAGGCCTTAATTAGGGAGAGTGTCAGGGCCTCAGAGAAAACTTGAGGACCTTAGTAAGAGACACTTCAGGCTGTTCATTAGGGACATCATCAGGGCGTTAGTTATGGACAGGGTCAGGGTATTAGTGAAAGACAGCTCAGGCAATTAGGCACACCGTCAGGGCCTTGGTTAGGGGCAGCGTCAGGGAGTAGTTGGGGAAAGAGTGAGGCCGTTAGGTAAAGACAGACTCAGGGACTTAGAGACAGTGTCAAGTTCTTTGTTAGGGACACTGTCATGGCCTCAGTTAAAGATAACTTGAGGGTCTTAGTTAGAGATAGTGTCAGGGACTTAGTTATGGACATCTTTAGGGCCTCAGAGGTAATTTGAGGGCCTTAGTAAGAGACATTTTGGGTCATTAGTGACATTGTCTGGACCTTAGCGCCGTCTTCAGTACATCATTTATGGGCCGCATCAGGGCATTAATGAGGGACAGCTCATGTTATTAGGGACCGTGTCAGGGCCTTAGTTAGGGACTGTGTCAGGGCCTTTGTTAGGGAAAGAATGAGGCCATTAGTTAAAGACAGACTCAGAGCCTTAGATAGAGACAGCCTCAATCCTTAGTGAGGGAGAGTGTCAGGGCCTCAGTTAAAGATAAGTTGAGGGCCTTTGTTAAGGACAGCCTCCAGGCCTCAGTTAGGGACAGCGTCAGGGCTTACTTAGGGATAGTTTCAGGACCTTGGTAAGAGATGGGTCCGGAAATTAACTCAGGATAGTGTCAGGACATTAGATATTGACGGCAGCAGGGCCTTAGTTAGGGACAGTGTCAAGGCCTTAGTTAGTACTAGCATCTGGGCCTCTGTTAGGTACAGTGTCAGGGCCTGAGTTAGGAGTAGTGTTAGGGCCTTAGTTAGGGACAGTGTCACGGCCTTGGGACTAAATTCAGGGCCTGAGGTAGTCACAGCATAAGGGCTTTAGTTAGCATAAGAGGCAGGACATTTGCTAGGGACAGGGTTAGGGTAAAGTTTAGGGATCGTGTCAGGAAATGACCTAGGGATAGTGTCAAGAGCTTAGTTACAGTATCAGGGCCTTATTTAGGACCAGTGTCAGGGCTTCAGGTAGGGACAGCGTCAGTGCCTGACTCTGGGAGAGCGACAGGGCCTGAGTGAGGCCTAGTGTCAGGCCCTTAGCTGGGGACACTGTCAGGGCATGATGTAGGAGCAGCATCAGGGCCTTTGTTGCATCAGCATTAGGGTCTTAGTTACAGAGATGATCAGGGCCTGAGTTAGTCACAGCATCAAGGCCTCAGTTAGGCATAGCTTCAGGGTCTGAGTTAGGCACAGCCTCAGGTCTTCACTTAGGGACAGCAACAGGGCTTTCTTAGGGACAGTGTCAGGACCTTGGTTAGAAATGGGTCAGGATATTAGCTCAGGATAGTGTCCGGATTTTAGTTATTGCCGGCAGCAGGGCCTATATTAGGGACAGATTCCGGGCCTTAGTTAGAGACAGTGTCAGGGCCTTAGTTAGGACTAGTCTGGGCCTTAGTTAGGGAGAGCATTAGGGCTTCAGTGAGGATAAGGGGCAGGACATTAGCTCGGGACAGAGTCAGATTCCAGGCCAGTGGTAGTGTCAGGATATGAGCTAGGGATAGCGTGAAGACCTTAGTTATTGAGAGCATCAGGGCCTTAGTTAGGACCAGCGTCAGGGCCTTCATCAGGACCAGTGTCAAGGTTTTATGTAGGGACAGCGTCAGAGCCTAACTAAGGTAAGGCAACAGGGCCTAAGTGAGGCCTATCTTTAGGGCCTGAGTGAGTGACAGTGTCAGGGCATGACCTAAGAGCAGCATAAGGGCCTCTGTAGGATCAGCCTTAGGGTCTTTGTTAAAGACATTATCAGGGCCTCTGTTAGGGACAGCCTCAGGGTCTCACTTAGGGACAGCGCCAGGGGCTTAGTTTGGGACAGTTTCAGGACCTTGGTAAGATCAGGGTCAGGATATTAGCTCAGGATAATGTCAGGACTTAAATATTGATGGCAGCAGGGCCTTAGTTAGAGACAGTGTCAGGGCCTGAGTTAGGATTTGCATCAGAGCCTTTGTTAGGTACAGTGTCAGGGACTGAGTTAGGAGTAGTGTAAGGGCCTTAGTTAGGCTTGAGACTCCCTTGAGACCTTCCCTGAGTTCCAAAGGGCAGATTCGAATAGTTGCTAATCAGGGAAGGGAGGGGATGCAGAGACAAGGGAGGAAGAGTCAAGAAACAATAGTGCAGCCTTGGGGCAGGATCCTGGTTTTGCCTCAAGGGATACACTTAAGAGTATCTTTGGGCGCTTTACCAACCTAAAACCCCCACAAAATAGAAGATTTTCGTGTTCTTCATTCCAGAGAAGCTCATCAAGAGACCATCTGAGGCCAGATTAAAGTGAATTAAGGCCCTGTGCACACACTAATCCTTAGGATCAACTGTGTCCTTAAACCATTTCTGTAAAACTCCTCACCAGATCCTCCTGCATTGGGACGCACGGTTTTTGAGGGAACGAGTTTTCTGTGTCCCCCTTTGGCTGCCAAAGCAGTAAAGCTATTCTTTTCTACTTCCTCCAAACCTCTCTCTCTGAGATTCGATTTGGCACTGGTGCACAGAGGCCGAGTTTTCGACATCAAATTTAGTACCCAGTGTGGGACTGACTTGAGGATGGCCCCTGTGGGTCCCCTGACTTGATTGGACACTGAGATTTTCTCCACGCCAGCCTCTTTCGAGAGAGTATAGGGTTGGAGAATTCCTTTAGAGGCCAGACCACGTGGGACCCTTGCCTGGAAAGGCCGAGCCCCAGTCATCCCAGCAGTTAGAACTGTGGGGCAGGAGTCGATGGTGGAAGAGGGACCACCCTAGCAGCTGCCGAGGCTGTCTTCGCCTTGAGGACATTCCTCTCTTCCTCCTGCCTGGACTGCCCCGAATGTCCTACTCCAAGGGATTATTTTGGGGAACCAGAAAAATAGCATTTGGGATGTTGCAACACCTCAGCCAGCATGTGGTAACTCCCCTGGCAGGCACTCTGAGGTCCTTTTAGCCCTGTACATTTGGGGGAACCTTGGTTCCCATTTGGGTGACTTTTCATTCCAGGAAATCTCATTTGGAAGGTGCACCACTTGGACAGAGGTCACAGGCTAAGTTGAGACTTGGAAGCTGATTTGAGTCTTGTGCTGTTTGGTTTTTGGTTTCTGTTTGGTTTCTGGTTCCTTTGGTTTGAGGCTTCCATTGGTGGTTAGGGTTTTGTTTTGTTCTTAGCCCGCATTTGAGTGTTCTATGGTTCAGACATAAGAAGTGCTTCTTCTTCAGTTCCATCTGATAGCCAATGGGCAAACTCCTGGCAGACTGGTCAACCTATAGTTGTAAACCTAAGACTAAGAAAAGAATGAAATTCTGTTGTAATTTTGTCTGGCCAGTGTATGGATACATTCTTGAAAAATGTGGAAAGGTGGTCTTTGAATGGTAGCCTAAATGACTATACTATCCTTCAACTAGTTATTTTGTCACAGGAAGAGAAAGACAGAAGAAGTTCTGTATGTTCAAGCATTTATGAAGCTACGTAATAAAGAAAGTGAGCAGCTAGGTAACAGGCTGATGGTACAAAGAGAAAAGAAAGTCACTTTGTACTAGAGCTGGTTGTGTCTGAATGTGGAAAAAAATAAGGGGCAACATAAGATGGATACAGAAGTGATGAACATTTGTGAAAAGGGAACACTGAGGAAAGAGTTGTGCATGACCGGGATTTTCTAAGATGGATTTTGTTGGAAGTGGGTTAGGGCAAGCCTGGATTTGGTTTCTCCCTCCAAAGTTTTCTTGGAATGCTGTTTTTGATTGTGGACAGCTTGTGAGTTTCTTTGCCTGTGTCTGTGATCTGTATTTTTGTTTGAAATCTCTTTACTTTGGTTCAGTGAATGAGTGTTGTTTGGCCAATTCTAACAGTTCTTTTGATCTCCGGCTAACTTGGAGATGCTTTAGAAGGCCCTTGAGCCATCTCAGAGAGAAATGTTTGATTAGTATGTTAAATTACATGGAATTCCTAAAAATCTAGTATGTCCTGGTAAAATTTTATCAGTCATAATTCTAGTTATTTTTAAATGTTGTATGTCACAGCAATAATGGTTTCTTTTGTCATTTACATTGTGATCAAATGTTTAACCATGACCTTTTAAGTCTTTATGTGATTTATAGATAGTTACTGTTGTGCTCTAACACTTTGCAAAACTGCTCCATCTTCAAGAAGATCTATGTGAAGGACCTTTTGGCAAGCACAGGTCTCTGATAAATTTCATATCATAATGCCAAACTGGGTAAGAAATGAAAAATCTTAATGGAGAATTGGATGGCTTCATAAAAAGTTAACAAAAGGATTGGTTACTGAGTGAACTGGTGAATATGGTTATAATGTTTTTGGTTTTTTGTTACTGGCTTTGATCTGTGTTTCCCAGACACAGGGAAGTCCTTCACCTGAAGCTACTTAGGACTTGGAGCAATTGGGTAAATGACACCTCTGTACTGAAGTGTGTATTTATGAAAGTTACTGTGTTGGCTTCATTTTGCCCTGATGTTTAAGAGGAAAGGAAAATTACCTAGTGAAGTTATCAGAATGTAATTACTCATGATGTATCACTGTTTGCTTTAGGTCTACTGCTAAAAACACATGTACAATGCTTGTGTGACAATGGGTATGAATAATAAAATGTATGGCCTATATAAAGTGTTTTCTCATTAACATACCTCTGAGCATGTTCACGATACCTGATCAGTATTCCCCCAATGTGGATTAACTAGGCAAATATAAAGGAGGCCTAGCTCTGAGGGCCATGATCTACACCTGGGCCAAACAGCTGAATCATTCTGGCACTGACGGATTGACATTTTGATCATCAGTGCTTTCTATTGAAAGACTTGTAATCAAAAGGGAAAAAAACTCTTCACGTATTGAGGTGTGAGGAAGTCACTCTGGCTTCTACATGGTTTAACTTAAATTTTACTGACCAAAGTGGCCTGTTTTTTGGCCTTTTGGATATGAATTGTACATCTGCTTTGGCATTGAGGAGGGGAATGCATTTGACAGTCAAAAAGTAACTATGGTTCAGACATCCAAGATAAACCTAAGTGACCATTGTAGATGTGATTTAGATGCATTCCTGTATTTTTTTTTTAAGTTTTTTTTTTTTTTTTGGATGTGGACCATTTTTTAAGTCTATTGAATTTGTTACAGTATTGTTTCTGTTTCATGTTTTGGTTTTTAGGCCACGAGGCATGTGGGATCTTAGCTTCCTGCCCAGGGATCAAACCAGCACCCCCTGCGTTGGAAGGCAAAGTCTTAACCACTGAACCACCAGGTAAGTCCCCGCGTTCCTGTATTGTTGAAATTGAATTTCTGAGCTATATCAGACTCAGGATGCCACTAGCCATTCTCAAAACAATGTCTGCTGGTAGCTGCAACCGTACGTTTTCAAGAACTCCTCTTAACGATTAAATTTCAAACAATGACGTTAGATCAGATACTAATAGAAAGATGAGACATATGTGTAGTGGTCAATAGCTCCTGTTATGGATACATCAGTACTACATCAGAAGTTAAAACCTACTTAGGTAGAATTAGACAACTGGCTGCGAAGCCTCTCTGAAGTGCCAGTTCCAGACCAGGTTTCAGACTTATTCTCCTGAATTCCTAAGGGAATGAGATCTATTTTTACTATTAAAATTTCAGTTGTTACCCCTCCTATTTTAACTGGATTGGTTGCACCAAAATGGGGGACCAAGGGACTGAGATCTTAATCATACGAGTCTCAGGTACAGGACTTGGAACTCAAATATTTCTAACTTGGTATCCATTCCCCTAGATTTAGGCAGGACTGCGCCCCATTTAAGCGAGAAGTAGCCAGAGCGGTCATCACCCTGTTCCGTGAAGGATGTGGGGAAAGATAAAAGTGAAGTGGGGATTAAAACCGAGTCCCCTTAAAACCGAGTTCCTGTGCCAAGTTTATGATTAATGTCTCAATCTGAAATGATTATTCCTTTTCTTGTCAAAAATCTGTTCTCCTCAAGATTGAGGAGTATCCAGAAGAGGAGGAGTGAAACTGAGAGGGACTCTGTGGCCTCCTGGGCACAGAAGCCTCTCTGTGTGCCTCCTAACTTGTTTGTAGGGAATAGACTAGAGACTCCAGGACCTTCCCTGAGTTCCAAAGGGCAAATTCGAACAGTTGCTAATCAGGGAAGTGAGGGGATGCAGAGACAGGGAGGAAGAGTCAAGAAACAATAGTGCAGCCTTGTGGCAGGATCCTGGTTCTGCCTCAAGGGATACACATAACAATATCTTTGAGCTCCTTAAAGAACTAAAACCCCCCAACAAGTGGAAGATGTTAGCATTCTTCATTCCAGAGGAGCTCATCAAGAAACTATCTGAGACCAGATTAAAGGAGTGCAGGCCCTGCATACACACTGATCCTTATGAGCAACCACACCCTTGAACCATCACTCTAAAACACCAAATCCTCCCGCATTGGGACACACAGCTGTTGAGGGCACGAGCCTGCTGTGTCCTCCATTGGCTGGCAGAGTGATAAAACTAATCTTTTCTATTTTTCCAAAACACTGTTCTCAAGATTTGATTCAGAACCGGTGCAGAGAGGCTGATTATTCAGTATCAGTTAGGTCCAGAGTCAGGCAGTTAGTTAGAAACAGTGTCAGGTCTATAGTTATGGAAAGCCTCAGGGAATTAGGGAGGGAGAGACCAAGATATAACAGACAGCATCAGATCCTGAGCTGGGGAGAGTGTCAGGGCATGACGTAGGACCAGCATCAGGACTGTAGTTAGGATCAGCATCACGGTCTTAGTTAAAGTTATTGCCAGGACCTGAGTTAGGCAAAGTGTCAGGGCCTGAGTTAGGGACAGCTTCAGGGCCTGAGTTAGGCAAAGTGTCAGGACCTGAGTTAGGGACAATGTCAGGGACTGAGTGAGGCCTAGCGTCAGGATCTTAGCTAGGATCAGCATCAGGGCCTTAGTTAAAGACATTATCAGGGCCTGAGTTAGGTACAGCAACAGGGCTTCAAAGGGACAGCCTCAGGGCCACACTTTGGGACGGCATCAGGACTTTAGTAGGGACAGTGTCAGGACCATGGTAAGAGATGGATCAAGATACTAGCTCAGGATAGTGTCAGCACATTGGTTATTGACAGCAGCAAGGCTGACGTTAGGGACAGCTTCAGGGCCTTAGTTAGGGACAGCGTCAGAACCTGAGTTAGACCAAACATCAGGGCCTAAGGTAAGACTAGGGTCAGGGCCTTTGTTAGGGACAATGTCAGGGCCAGGGTTAGGCCTAGCATGAGGGCCTGAGTTAGGCTGGGCGTCAGGGCCTTAGTTAGGGACAGCCTCAGGGCCTCACTTAGGGACAGTGTCAGGGCTTACTTAGGGACAGTGTCAGTACATTGGTAAGGGATAGGTCAGGATATTAGCTCAGGATAGAGTCAGGACTTTAGTTATCGACAGCAGCAGGGCCTTAGTTAGGGACAGTGTCAGGAGCTTAGTTAGGACTAGCATCAGAGCCTTTGCTAGGTACAGTGTGAGGGACTGAGTTAGGAGTAGTGTCAGGGCCTTAGTTAGGGACAGTGTGAGGGCCTGAGTTAGGACAAGCATCCAGGCCATAGTTAGGGACAGTGTCAGGGCCTTGGGACTAATTTCAGGGCCTTAGTTAGGGAGAGCATCAGGACTTTAGTTAGCATAAGAGGCAAGACATTAGCTAGGGACAGGGTTAGGTTAAGGTCTAGGAATAGTGTCAGGAAATGAGCTAGGGATAGTGTCAAGACCTTACTTACAGAGAGTATCAGGGCCTTACTTAGGGCTAGTGTCAGGGCTTCAGGTAGGGACAGCGTCAGAGCCTGACTTAGGGAGAGCGACGGAGCCTGAGTAAGACCTAGCGTCAGGGCCTTAGCTAGGGACAGTGTCAGGGCGTGACTTAGGAAGAGCATCAGGGTCTCAAAGACATTTTGAGGGTCTGAGTTAGGTACTGCGTCTGGGCCTGAGTTAGGGACAGACTCAGGGCTTCACTTAGGGACAGTATCAGGGCTTACATAGGGACAGTGTCAGTACCTTGGTGAGAGATGGGTCAGGATATTAGCTCAGGATAGTGTCAGGCCTTTAGTTATTGCCGGCCGCAGGGTCTGTATTAGGGACAGCTTCCGGGCCTTAGTTAGAGACAGTGTCATGGCCTTAGTTAGGACTAGTCAGGGCCTTAGTTAGGCAGAGCAATAGGGCTTCAGTTAGGATGGGAGGCAGGACATTAGCTAGGGACAGGATGAGGTTAAGGTCTAGGGATAGTGTCAAGACCTTACTGACAGTATCAGGGCCTTATTTAGGACCAACGTCAGGGCTTCGGGTAGGGGCAATGTCAGAGCCTGACTTAGGGAGAGCAGCAGGGCCTGAGTGAGGCCGAGCGTCAGGGACTTAGCTAGGGACAGTATCGGCATGACTTACAAGTAGCATCAGGGCCTTCGTAGGATCAGCGTTAGGTTCTTAGTTAGGATAAGAGGCAGGACATTAGCTAGGGACAGAGCCAAGTTACGGGCTAGGGATAGTGTGAAGACCTTAGTTACTGAGAGCATCAGGGCCTTATATAGGAACAGCGTCATGGCCTTATTCAGGACCAGTGTCAGGGCTTGATGTAGGGACAGCTTCAGAGACTGACTAAGGTACAGCGACAGGGAATACCTGAGGGCTCTCTCAGCACCTGAGTTAGGGACTGTGTCAGGGCAGGACTTAGGAGGAGCATAACGGCCTCGTTAGGATCAGCATCAGGGTCTTTGTTAAAGACATTATTAGGGCTTCTGTTAGAGACAACCTCAGGGCTTCACTTAGGGAGAGCGTCAGGGCTTATTTAGGGACAATTTCAGGAACTTGGTAAGAGATGGGTGCAGAAATTAGCTCAGGATAGTGTCAGGACTTTAGATATTGACAGCAGCAGGGCCTTAGTTAGGGACAGTGTCAGGAGCTTAGTTAGGACTAGCATCAGAGCCTTTGCTAGGTACAGTGTGAGGGACTGAGTTAGGAGTAGTGTCAGGGCCTTAGTTAGGGACAGTGTCAGGGTCTGAGTTAGGAGTAGTGTCAGGGCGTTAGTTAGGGACAGTGTCAGGGCCTTAGTTAGGACTAGTCAGGGCCTTAGTTAGGGAGAGCATTAGGGATTCAGGGAGGATAAGGGGCAGGACATTCGCTCGGGACAGAGTTAGGTTCCAGGCCAGGGATAGTGTCAGGAAATGAGCTAGGGATTGCGTGAAGACCTTAGTTATTGAGAGCATCAGGGACATAGTTAGAACCAGCGTCAGGGGCTTAATCAGGACCAGTGTCAAGGCTAGATGTAGGGATAGCATCAGAGCCTAACTAAGGTACAGCAACAGGGCCTAAGTGAGGCCTATCTTTAGGGCCTGAGTTAGGGACAGCCTCAGGGCCTCACTTAGGGACAGCGTCAAGGCTCACTTAGGGACAGTTTCAGGACCTTAGTACGAGATGGGTCAGGATATAAGCTCAGGATAGTGTCAGGACTTTAGATATTGACGGCAGCAGGGCCTTTGTTAGGGACAGTGTCAGGACCTGAGCTAGGTGGAGTGTCACGGCTTTAGTTAGGGACAGTGTCACGGCCTTAGTTAGGGCTAGCGTCAGAGCCTTTGTTAGGTATCATGTCAGGGCCTGAGTTAGGAGTAATGTCAAGAACTTAGTTCGGGACAGTGTCAGGGCCTTAGTTACGCCTAGCATCAGAGCCTTCGTTAGGTATCCTGTCAGTGCCTGGGATAGGAGTAGTGTCAGGGCCTGAGTTAGGGCCAGTGTCAGGGCCTGAGTTAGGAGTAATGTCAGGGCCTTAGTTAGGGCCAGTGTCAGGGCCTGAGTTAGGTGTAGTGTCAAGGCCTTAGTTATGACAGTGTCAGGGCGATAGTTAGAACTAGCATCACAGCCTTTGTTATATATTGTATCACGGCCTGAGTTAGGAGTAGTGTCAGAGCCTTAGTAAGGAACAGTGTCAGGGCCTTAGTTAGGACCAGCATCAGAGTCTATGTCAGGAATCGTGTCAGAGCCTCAGTTAGGAGTAGTGTCAGGGCCTTAGTTAGGGACAGTGTCGGGGCCTGAGTTAGGTGTAGTGTCAGGGCCTTTATTAGGGACAGTGTCAGTGCCTGAGCTAGGTGGAGTGCCAGGGCCTTAGTTAGGGACAGTGTCAGGGCCTTGGGTAGGACTAGCATCAGAGCCTTTGTTAGGAACAGTGTTAGGGTCTTAGTTAGGATTAGTGTCAGGTCCTTCTGTTAGGTACAGTGTCAGGTCCTGAGTTAGGAATAGGGGTAGGGCCATAGTTAGGGACAGTATCAGGCACTGACTTAGGACGAGCATCTAGACCTTAGTTAGAGACAGTATCATGTCCTTGGGACTAAATTCAGGGCCTGAGTTAGGCACAGCATAAAGGCTTTAGTTAGCATAAGAGGCAGGAGGTTAGCTAGGGACAGGGTCAGGTTAACATGTAGGAATACTGTCAGGGAATAACCTAGGGATAGTGTCAAGACTTCAGTTACTGAGAGGATCAGGGCCTTCTTTAGAACCAGTGTCAGGGCTTCAGGTAGGGACAGCGTCAGAGGCTGACTTAGGGAGAGCGACAGGGCCTGAGTGAAGCCTAACGTCAGGGCATTAGCTAGGGACATTTTCAGGGCATGACTTAGGAGCAGCATCAGAGCCTTTGTAGGATCAGCATTAGGGTCTTAGTTAAAGACATGACCAGGACCTGAGTTAGGAGTAGTTTCAGGGCCTTAGTTAAGGACAGTGTCAGGGCCTTAGTTAGGACTAGCATCAGAACCTTTGTTAGCTATTGTGTCAGGGACTGAGTTAGGGACAGGTTCGTGGCCTTTGTTAGGACTACGTTTAGGGTTAGAGTTAGAGTTAGGGTTTTAGGGTTGGGGCTAGGGTTAGGGTTAAGGGTTAGGGGTTAGGGTTTAGGGTTTAGGGTTTAAGGTTAAGGTTAAGGGGAGGGTGAGGGTTAGTGTTAGAGGGTTAGGGTTACATTTCCAGAGCACTCGAACAGCATCAAGACCACATTTCTAGACAGTCCAACATGCCATAGAAGTCTTCGTCATGGCCCTCGTCTGAGGTGACATGAGAAAACACTCTGCTTAGGATTCTTCAATGACTGCATACCTGAAGCCACCTTACTCAAGGAGAAAGTCAGCATCCTACCATGTTCTGTCGCTCACGGGAAACCCAACGTGAGCAATTGCCTTCAGGTAAGGCCCTGAATTGCCATGCAGAAGTGGAGGCATGCAGCAGTTTCCATGAGGCCGTAGCCGATGCTCTGCATTATTTTAACGTCAGTAAGCTTTGCAGGACATCTAGGAGCCTCACGTGGGCACCCTATTCCCTGCAAGAACACGGAGTACCCCCAGGTCCCCATGGGCCCGCTAAGCCACATCCAGGCCCGTAGCCCTTCGGAGCCACTCTGTGTTTGCCGAGTGTAGGGCAACACACTGCACTGTTTCTTGGGACAGCTTGATTTCCCCAGCACTCCCACAGGTCCACGAACAGCGTTCTAGCAGGTCCAACGTGCCGTGCAAGTCTGACTCATTGCCCTAGTCTGAGCTGCACTGAGAAAAACCCTCGGCTTCGCATTCCATCTAAGACCCCCTGCCTGAACTCACCCTGCCTCCAGGAGAATGTCGGCTTGCGTTCCGACTGCAACTAAAGCCCAGTTCCTCGAGTAACACTGCAGGCTTTTGAAGAGCCACGCCCCGGAGGCTTAACTGGGGCGTTCCTTGGTTGAGGCAGTTCGCTATTTGCAGAACACCCTGCTTCGAGGAGTTGATTCAGGGAAGGAACCACTGGGTAACCTGTGTCTCTTTGGACTTATTAGAAAGCACAGGGATGTATGCTGCGTGTGCCCGTGGAAATGGGGGCCTGATGGAAGTAGCCTTGCTTTCCCATTTTGAAAGCTCCATTCATGCTGCCTTGAAGCTACTTGAAATTGACTGCTGTTGACAGGCCACTAGCCACTGTAGGCATGGCTCTGGGAAGACAATGAGTTTTCTGTAGCTAAGCCGGGTGCTTCGACGGCCGGGGTGGAGCTCATCCTGCCACGCTCTAGAGCTAAAGGGAAACTCAATGTGAGTACTGCCCTCGAGGTAAGTCCCTGAGTAGAGGCGCAGAAAGGGAGGCATGCAGCTCTTTCCATGAGGTCTCAGTCGCTGTTCTGCTTTATTTTATTTTTTTTGGTTTTTATTGTTTTTTTAAGATTTATTTATTGATTGATTGATTGCTATGTTGGGTCTTCGTTTCTGTGCTAGGGCTCTCTCCAGTTTCGGTAAGAGGGGGCCACTGTTCATCGCGGTGCGTAGGCCTCTCACTATCGCGGCATCTCTTGTTGCGGAGCACAGGCTCCAGAGGCGCATGCTCAGTAGTTGTGGCTCACGGGCCCAGTTGCTCCACGGCATGTGGGATCCTCCCAGACCAGGGCTCGAACGCGTGTACCCTGCACTGGCAGGCAGATTCTCAACCACTGCGCCACCAGGGAAGCCCCTGTTCTGCTTTATTTTAAAGGAAGTACCCTTTTCAGGACTCCTAGGCCCCTCGGGTGTGCATCATTTTCCCTCCAGGATCCCTGAGTGCCTCCAGACCCCTGTGGGCCTGCTGAGCAACATCGAGGCCCAAAGGTCGGTCCCTCGGAGGCCGTCTGTGTATGCCGAGTGATGGGCAACACACTGCTCGTTCCTTCAGGAGAGCTACATTTCCAGAGCACTGGAACAGCCTCAGGACCACATTTCTAGCCAGTGCGACGTGCCATGGAAGTGTTCGTCATGGCCCCCGTCTGAGCTGCCATGAGAAAACAGTCCGCTTAGAATTCTTCGAGGACCTCGTACCTGAAGTCACTCTGCTCGAGGAGAAAGTCAGCATCCTACCGTGCTGTGTCGCTAACGGGACACTCAGCGAGAGCACGTGCCTCAAGGTCAGGCCCTGAATTGCCATGCAGGAGCGGAGGCGTGCAGCATTTTCCATGAGGTCGTAGCCGCTGCTCTGCATTGTTTTAACGTCAGTACGCTTTGCAGGACATCTAGGAACCCCGCGTGGGCACCCTATTCCCTGCAAGAACACTGAGTACCCTCAGGCCCCCATGGACCTGCTAAGCCACATCCAGGCCCGTAGCCCTTCAGAGCCACTCTGAGTATGCCGAGCGTAGGGCAACAGACTGCACTCTTTCTTGGGACAGCTTGATTTCCTCAACACTCCTACAGGTCGACGATCACCTTTCTAGCAGGTCCAACATACCGTGCAAGTCTGACTCATTGCCCTAGTCTGAGCTGCACTGAGAATAACCCTCGGCTTCGCATTCCATCTGGGACCCCCTGCCTGAAGTCACCCTGCCTCCAGGAGAATGTCGGCTTGCGTGCCGACTGCAACTAAAGCCCAGTTCCTCGTGTAACACTGCAGGCTTTTGAAGAGCCACGGGCACGGAGGCTTAGCTGGGGCGTTCTTTGGTTGAGGCAGTTCGCTATTTGCAGAACACCCTGCTTCAAGGAGTTGATTCAGGGAAGGAGCCACTGGGTAACCTGTGTCTCCTTGGACTTATTAGAAAGCACAGGGATGTATGCTGCGTGTGACCGTGGAAATGGGGGCCTGATGGAAGTAGCCTTGCTTTCCCATTTTGAAAGCTCTATTCATGCTGCCTTGAAGCTACTTGAAGTTGACTGCTCTTGACAGGCCACTAGCCACTGTAGGCATGGCTCTGGGAAGAAAATGAGTTTTCTGTAGCTAAGCCGGGTGCTTCGACGGCCGGGGTGGAGCTCATCCTGCCACGCTCTAGAGCTAAAGGGAAACTCAACGTGAGTACTGGCCTCGAGGTAAGTCCCTGAGTAGCCGCGCAGAAAGGGAGGCATGCAGCTCTTTCCATGAGGTCTTAGTCGCTGTTCTGCTTTATTTTATTTTATTTATTTTATTTTTTATTGTTTTTTTAAGATTTATTTATTGATTGATTGATTGCTATGTTGGGTCTTCGTTTCTGTGCTAGGGCTCTCTCCAGTTGCGGTAAGTGGGGGCCACTGTTCATTGCGGTGCGTAGGCCTCTCACTATCGCGGCCTCTCTTGTTGCGGAGCACAGGCTCCAGAGGCGGAGGCTCAGTAGTTGTGGCTCACGGGCCCAGTTGCTCCACGGCATGTGGGATCCTCCCAGACCAGGGCTCGAACCCGTGTACCCTGCACTGGCAGGCAGATTCTCAACCACTGCGCCACCAGGGAAGCCCCTGTTCTGCTTTATTTTAAAGGAAGTACCCTTTTCAGGACTCCTAGGCCCCTCGGGTGTGCATCATTTTCCCTCCAGGATCCCTGAGTGCCTCCAGACCCCTGTGGGCCTGCTGAGCAACATCGAGGCCCAAACGTCGGTCCCTCGGTGGCCGTGTGTTTATGCCGAGTGATGAGCACACCCTGCACGTTCCTTAAGGAGAGCTACATTTCCAGAGCACTGGAGCAGCCTCAGGACCACATTTCTAGCCCGTGTGACGTGCCATGGAAGTTTTCGTCACGGCCCCCGTCTGAGCTGCCATGAGAAAACACTCTGCTTAGGATTCTTCGAGGACCTCGTACCTGAAGTCACTCTGCTCGAGGAGAAAGTCAGCATCCTACCGTGCTGTGGCGCTAACGGGACACTCAGCATGAGCACTTGCCTCGAGGTAAGGCTCTGAATTGCCGTGCAGAAGCGGAGGCGTGCTGCAGTTTTCAGGAGGCCATAGCCGCTGCTCAGCGTTAGTTTATTTATTTATTCATTTGTTTATCTATCTGTCATTCTATATATTTATTTATTTATTTAGTTAATTTATAATTTTTTTTTTTACTGTGTTGGGTTTTCGTTGCTGCATGTGAGCTTTCTCTAGTTGGAGCGAGCGGGGGCTACTCTTCGTTGCGGTGCGCGGGCTTCTCATTGTGGTGGCTCCTCTTGTTGTGGAGCAGAGGCTCTAGGCACGTGGACTTTAGTAGTTGTGGCATGCGGGCTCAGTAGTTGTGGCTCTCGGACTCTAGAGCGCAGGCTCAGTCGTTGTGGAGCACGGGCTTAGTTGCTCCACAGCATGTGAGATCTTGGTGGACCAGGGCTCGAACCCATGTCCCCTGCATCGGCAGGTGGATTCCCAACCACTGCACCACAAGCGAAGCGCCTGCTCTGCATTACTTTAACGTCAGTACGCTTTGCAGGACATTTAGGAGCCTCACGTGGGCACCCTATTCCCTGCAAGAACACTGAGTACCCTCAGGCCCCCATGGGCCCGCTAAGCCACATCCAGGCCCGTAGCCCTTCAGAGCCACTCTGTGTATGCCGAGTGTAGGGCAATACACTGCACTCTTTCTTGGGACAGCTTGATTTCCTCAACACTCCCACAGGTCGACGAACACCTTTCTAGGAGGTCCAACATATCGTACAAGTCTGACTCATTGCCCTAGTGTGAGCTGCACTGAGAATAAGCCTCGGCTTCGCATTCCATCTGGGACCCCCTGCCTGAAGTCACCCTGCCTCCAGGAGAATGTCAGCTTGCATTCCGACTGCAACTAAAGTCCAGTTCCTCGTGTAACACTGCAGGCTTTTGAAGAGCCACAGGCCCGGAGGCTTAGCTGGGGCGTTCCTTGGTTGAGGCAGTTCGCTATTTGCAGAACACCCTGCTTCGAGGAGTTGATTCAGGGAAGGAACCACTGAGTAGCCTGTGTCTCTTTGGACTTATTAGAAAGCCCAGCGATATATGCTGCGTGTGACCATGGAAGTGGGGGCCTGATGGAACTAGCCTTGCTTTCCCATTTTGAAAGCTCCATTCATGCTGCCTTGAAGCTACTTGAAATTGACTGCTGTTGACAGGCCACTAGCCACTGCAGGCATGGCTCTGGGAAGAAAATGAGTTTTCTCTAGCTAAGCCGGGTGCTTCGACGGCCGGGGTGGAGCTCATCCTGCCACGCTCTGGAGCTAAAGGGAAGCTCAACGTGAGTACTGGCCTCGAGGTAAGTCCCTGAGTAGCCGCGCAGAAAGGGAGGCATGCAGCTCTTTCCATGAGGTCTTAGTCGCTGTTCTGCTTTATTTTATTTTATTTATTTTATTTTTTATTGTTTTTGAAGATTGATTGATTGATTGATTGATTGCTATGTTGGGTCTTCGCTTCTGTGCTAGGGCTCTCTCCTGTTGCGATAAGTGGGGGCCACTCTTGATCGCGGTGCGTAGGCCTCTCACTATCGCGGCCTCTCTTGTTGCGGAGCACAGGCTCCAGAGGCGGAGGCTCAGTAGTTGTGGCTCACGGGCCCAGTTGCTCCGCGGCATGTGGGATCCTCCCAGACCAGGGCTTGAACCCGTGTACCCTGCACTGGCAGGCAGATTCTCAACCACTGCGCCACCAGGGAAGCCCCTGTTCTGCTTTATTTTAAAGGAAGTACCCTTTTCAGGACTCGTAGGCCCCTCGGGTGTGCATCATTTTCCCTCCAAGATCAGTGAGTACCTCCAGACGCCTGTGGGTCTGCTGAGCAACATCGAGGCCCAAAGGTCGGTCCCTCGGAGGCCGTCTGTGTATGCCGAGTGATGGGCAACACCCTGCACGTTTCTTAAAGAGAGCTACATTTCCAGAGCACTGGAACAGCCTCAGGACCACATTTCTAGCCAGTGCGACGTGCCATGGAAGTGTTCGTCATGGCCCCCGTCTGAGCTGCCATGAGAAAACAGTCCGCTTAGGATTCTTCGAGGACCTCGTACCTGAAGTCACTCTGCTCGAGGAGAAAGTCAGCATCCTACCGTGCTGTGTCGCCAAGGGGACACTCAGCGTGAGCAGTTGTCTCGAGGTAAGGCCCTGAATTGCCATGCAGAAGCGGAGGCATGCTGCAGTTTCCAGGAGGCCGTAGCCGTTTCTCTGCATTATTTTAACGTCAGTACGCTTTGCAGGACATCAAGGAGCCTCGCTTGGGCACCCTATTCCCTGCAAGAACACTGAGTACCCGCAGGCCCCCGTGGGCCAGCCAAGCCACATGCAGGCCCGTAGCCCTTCGGAGCCACTCTGTGTATGCCGAGTGTAGGGCAACAGACTGCACTCTTTCTTGGGACAGCTTAATATCCTCAACACTCCCACAGGTCGACGAACACCTTTCTAGCAGGTCCAACATTCCGTGCAAGTCTAACTCATTGCCCTAGTGTGAGCTGCACTGAGAATAACCCTCGGCTTCGCATTCCATCTGGGACCCCCTGCCTGAAGTCACCCTGCCTCCAGGAGAATGTCGGCTTGCGTTCCGACTGCAACTAAAGGCCAGTTCCTCGTGTAACACTGCAGGCTTTTGAAGAGCCACGGGCCCGGAGGCTTAGCTGGGGCGTTCCTTGGTTGAGGCAGTTCGCTATTTGCAGAACACCCTGCTTCGAGGAGTTGATTCAGGGAAGGAAACACTGGGTAACCTGTGTCTGTTTGGACTTGTTAGAAAGCACAGGGATGTATGCTGCGTGTGCCCGTGGAAATGGGGGCCAGATGGAAGTAGCCTTGCTTTCCCATTTTGAAAGCTCCATTCATGCTGCCTTGAAGCTACTTGAAATTGACTGCTGTTGACAGGCCACTAGCCACTGTAGGCATGGCTCTGGGGAGAAAATGAGTTTTCTCGAGGTAAGCCGGGTGCTTCGATGGCCGGGGTGGAGCTCATCCTGCCACGCTCTGGAGCTAAAGGGAAACTCAACGTGAGTACTGGCCTCGAGGTAAGTCCCTGAGTAGCCGCGCAGAAAGGGAGGCATGCAGCTCTTTCCATGAGGTCTTAGTCGCTGTTCTGCTTTATTTTATTTTATTTATTTTATTCTTTATTGTTTTTTGAAGATTTATTTATTGATGGATTGATTGCTATGTTGGGTCTTCGTTTCTGTGCTAGGGCTCTCTCCAGTTGCGGTAAGAGGGGGCCACTGTTCATCGCGGTGCGTAGGCCTCTCACTATCGCGGCGTCTCTTGTCGCGGAGCACAGGCTCCAGAGGCGCATGCTCAGTAGTTGTGGCTCACGGGCCCAGTTGCTCCGCGGCATGTGGGATCCTCCCAGACCAGGGCTCGAACCCGTGTCCCCTGCATTGGCAGGCAGATTCTCAACCACTGCGCCACCAGGGAAGCCCCTGTTCTGCTTTATTTTAAAGGAAGTACCCTTTTCAGGACTCGTAGGCCCCTCGGGTGTGCATCATTTTCCCTCCAAGATCAGTGAGTACCTCCAGACCCCTGTGGGCCTGCTGAGCAACATCGAGGCCCAAAGGTCGGTCCCTCGGAGGCCATCTGTGTATGCCGAGTGATGGGCAACACACTGCTCGTTCCTTAAGGAGAGCTACATTTCCAGAGCACTGGAACAGCCTCAGGACCACATTTCTAGCCAGTGCGACGTGCCATGGAAGTGTTCGTCGTGGCCCCTGTCTGAGCTGCCATGAGAAAACACTCTGCTTAGGATTCTTCGAGGACCTCGTACCTGAAGTCACTCTGCTCGAGGAGAAAGTCAGCATCCTACCGTGCTGTGTCGCCAAGGGGACACTCAGCGTGAGCAGTTGTCTCGAGGTAAGACCCTGAATTGCCATGCAGAAGCCGAGGCGTGCAGCAGTTTCCAGGAGGCCGTAGCCGTTGCTCTGCATTATTTTAACGTCAGTACGCTTTGCAGGACATCAAGGAGCCTCGCTTGGGCACCCTATTCCCTGCAAGAACACTGAGTACCCTCAGGCCCCCATGGGCCTGCCAAGCCACATCCAGGCCCGTAGCCCTTCGGAGCCACTCTGTGTATGCCGAGTGTAGGGCAACAGACTGCACTCTTTCTTGGGACAGCTTGATTTCCTCAACACTCCCACAGGTCGACGAACACCTTTCTAGCAGGTCCAACATTCCGTGCAAGTCTGACTCATTGCCCTAGTCTGAGCTGCCCTGAGAATAACCCTCGGCTTCGCATTCCATCTGGGACCCCCTGCCTGAAGTCACCCTGCCTCCAGGAGAATGTCGGCTTGCGTTCCGACTGCAACCAAAGGCCAGTTCCTCGTGTAACACTGCAGGCTTTTGAAGAGCCACGGGCCCAGAGGCTTAGCTGGGGCGTTCCTTGGTTGAGGCAGTTCGCTATTTGCAGAACACCCTGCTTCGAGGAGTTGATTCAGGGAAGTAACCACTGGGTAACCTGTGTCTCTTTGGACTTATTAGTAAGCACAGGGATGTATGCTGCGTGTGCCCGTGGACATGGGGGCCTGATGGAAGTAGCCTTGCTTTCCCATTTTGAAAGCTCCATTCATGCTGCCTTGAAGCTACTTGAAATTGACTGCTGTTGACAGGCCACTAGCCACTGTAGGCATGGCTCTGGGAGGAAAATGAGTTTTCTCGAGGTAAGCCGGGTGCTTCGATGGCCGGGGTGGAGCTCATCCTGCCACGCTCTGGAGCTAAAGGGAAACTCAACGTGAGTACTGGCCTCGAGGTAAGTCCCTGAGTAGCCGCGCAGAAAGGGAGGCATGCAGCTCTTTCCATGAGGTCTTAGTCGCTGTTCTGCTTTATTTTATTTTACTTATTTTATTTTTTATTGTTTTTTGAAGATTTATTGATTGATTGATTGATTGCTATGTTGGGTCTTCGTTTCTGTGCTAGGGCTCTCTCCAGTTGCGGTAAGTGGGGGCCACTCTTGATCGCGGTGCGTAGGCCTCTCACTATCGCGGCGTCTCTTGTCGCGGAGCACAGGCTCCAGAGACGCATGCTCAGTAGTTGTGGCTCACGGGCCCAGTTGCTCCGCGGCATGTGGGATCCTCCCAGACCAGGGCTCGAACCCGTGTCCCCTGCATTGGCAGGCAGATTCTCAACCACTGCGCCACCAGGGAAGCCCCTGTTCTGCTTTATTTGAAAGGAAGTACCCTTTTCAGGACTCGTAGGCCCCTCGGGTGTGCATCATTTTCCCTCCAGGATCCCTGAGTGCCTCCAGACCCCTGTGGGCCTACTGAGCAACATCGAGGCCCAAAGGTCGGTCCCTCGGAGGCCGTCTGTGTATGCCGAGTGATGGGCAACACACTGCTCGTTCCTTAAGGAGAGCTACATTTCCAGAGCACTGGAACAGCCTCAGGACCACATTTCTAGCCAGTGCGACGTGCCATGGAAGTGTTCGTCATGGCCCCCGTCTGAGCTGCCATGAGAAAACAGTCCGCTTAGAATTCTTCGAGGACCTCGTACCTGAAGTCACTCTGCTCGAGGAGAAAGTCAGCATCCTACCGTGCTGTGTCGCTAACGGGACACTCAGCGAGAGCATGTGCCTCAAGGTCAGGCCCTGAATTGCCATGCAGGAGCGGAGGCGTGCAGCATTTTCCATGAGGTCGTAGCCGCTGCTCTGCATTGTTTTAACGTCAGTACGCTTTGCAGGACATCTAGGAACCCCGCGTGGGCACCCTATTCCCTGCAAGAACACTGAGTACCCTCAGGCCCCCATGGACCTGCTAAGCCACATCCAGGCCCGTAGCCCTTCAGAGCCACTCTGTGTATGCCGAGCGTAGGGCAACAGACTGCACTCTTTCTTGGGACAGCTTGATTTCCTCAACACTCCTACAGGTCGACGATCACCTTTCTAGCAGGTCCAACATACCGTGCAAGTCTGACTCATTGCCCTAGTCTGAGCTGCACTGAGAATAACCCTCGGCTTCGCATTCCATCTGGGACCCCCTGCCTGAAGTCACCCTGCCTCCAGGAGAATGTCGGCTTGCGTGCCGACTGCAACTAAAGCCCAGTTCCTCGTGTAACACTGCAGGCTTTTGAAGAGCCACGGGCACGGAGGCTTAGCTGGGGCGTTCTTTGGTTGAGGCAGTTCGCTATTTGCAGAACACCCTGCTTCAAGGAGTTGATTCAGGGAAGGAGCCACTGGGTAACCTGTGTCTCCTTGGACTTATTAGAAAGCACAGGGATGTATGCTGCGTGTGACCGTGGAAATGGGGGCCTGATGGAACTAGCCTTGCTTTCCCATTTTGAAAGCTCCATTCATGCTGCCTTGAAGCTACTTGAAGTTGACTGCTCTTGACAGGCCACTAGCCACTGTAGGCATGGCTCTGGGAAGAAAATGAGTTTTCTGTAGCTAAGCCGGGTGCTTCGACGGCCGGGGTGGAGCTCATCCTGCCACGCTCTGGAGCTAAAGGGAAACTCAACGTGAGTACTGGCCTCGAGGTAAGTCCCTGAGTAGCCGCGCAGAAAGGGAGGCATGCAGCTCTTTCCATGAGGTCTTAGTCGCTGTTCTGCTTTATTTTATTTTATTTATTTTATTTTTTATTGTTTTTTGAAGATTTATTTATTGATGGATTGATTGCTATGTTGGGTCTTCGTTTCTGTGCTAGGGCTCTCTCCAGTTGCGGTAAGTGGGGGCCACTCTTGATCGCGGTGCGTAGGCCTCTCACTATCGCGGCATCTCTTGTCGCGGAGCACAGGCTCCAGAGACGCATGCTCAGTAGTTGTGGCTCACGGGCCCAGTTGCTCCGCGGCATGTGGGATCCTCCCAGACCAGGGCTCGAACCCGTGTCCCCTGCATTGGCAGGCAGATTCTCAACCACTGCGCCACCAGGGAAGCCCCTGTTCTGCTTTATTTTAAAGGAAGTACCCTTTTCAGGACTCGTAGGCCCCTCGGGTGTGCATCATTTTCCCTCCAAGATCAGTGAGTACCTCCAGACCCCTGTGGGCCTGCTGAGCAACATCGAGGCCCAAAGGTCGGTCCCTCGGAGGCCGTCTGTGTATGCCGAGTGATGGGCAACACACTGCTCGTTCCTTCAGGAGAGCTACATTTCCAGAGCACTGGAACAGCCTCAGGACCACATTTCTAGCCAGTGCGACGTGCCATGGAAGTGTTCGTCGTGGCCCCCGTCTGAGCTGCCATGAGAAAACACTCTGCTTAGGATTCTTCGAGGACCTCGTACCTGAAGTCACTCTGCTCGAGGAGAAAGTCAGCATCCTACCATGCTGTGTCGTCAAGGGGACACTCAGCGTGAGCAGTTGTCTCGAGGTAAGACCCTGAATTGCCATGCAGAAGCGGAGGCGTGCAGCAGTTTCCAGGAGGCCGTAGCCGTTGCTCTGCATTATTTTAACGTCAGTACGCTTTGCAGGACATCAAGGAGCCTCGCTTGGGCACCCTATTCCCTGCAAGAACACTGAGTACCCTCAGGCCCCCATGGGCCTGCCAAGCCACATCCAGGCCCGTAGCCCTTCGGAGCCACTCTGTGTATGCCGAGTGTAGGGCAACAGACTGCACTCTTTCTTGGGACAGCTTGATTTCCTCAACACTCCCACAGGTCGACGAACACCTTTCTAGCAGGTCCAACATTCCGTGCAAGTCTGACTCATTGCCCTAGTCTGAGCTGCACTGAGAATAACCCTCGGCTTCGCATTCCATCTGGGACCCCCTGCCTGAAGTCACCCTGCCTCCAGGAGAATGTCGGCTTGCGTTCCGACTGCAACCAAAGGCCAGTTCCTCGTGTAACACTGCAGGCTTTTGAAGAGCCACGGGCCCGGAGGCTTAGCTTGGGCGTTCCTTGCTTGAGGCAGTTTGCTATTTGCAGAACACCCTGCTTCGAGGAGTTGATTCAGGGAAGTAACCACTGGGTAACCTGTGTCTCTTTGGACTTATTAGAAAGCACAGGGATGTATGCTGCATGTGCCCGTGGACATGGGGGCCTGATGGAAGTAGCCTTGCTTTCCCATTTTGAAAGCTCCATTCATGCTGCCTTGAAGCTACTTGAAATTGACTGCTGTTGACAGGCCACTAGCCACTGCAGGCATGGCTCTGGGAAGAAAATGAGTTTTCTCTAGCTAAGCCGGGTGCTTCGACGGCCGGGGTGGAGCTCATCCTGCCACGCTCTGGAGCTAAAGGGAAGCTCAACGTGAGTACTGGCCTCGAGGTAAGTCCCTGAGTAGCCGCGCAGAAAGGGAGGCATGCAGCTCTTTACATGAGGTCTTAGTCGCTGTTCTGCTTTATTTTATTTTATTTATTTTATTTTTTATTGTTTTTGAAGATTGATTGATTGATTGATTGATTGCTATGTTGGGTCTTCGCTTCTGTGCTAGGGCTCTCTCCTGTTGCGATAAGTGGGGGCCACTCTTGATCGCGGTGCGTAGGCCTCTCACTATCGCGGCCTCTCTTGTTGCGGAGCACAGGCTCCAGAGGCGGAGGCTCAGTAGTTGTGGCTCACGGGCCCAGTTGCTCCGCGGCATGTGGGATCCTCCCAGACCAGGGCTTGAACCCGTGTACCCTGCACTGGCAGGCAGATTCTCAACCACTGCGCCACCAGGGAAGCCCCTGTTCTGCTTTATTTTAAAGGAAGTACCCTTTTCAGGACTCCTAGGCCCCTCGGATGTGCATCATTTTCCCTCCAAGATCAGTGAGTACCTCCAGACGCCTGTGGGTCTGCTGAGCAACATCGAGGCCCAAAGGTCGGTCCCTCGGAGGCCGTCTGTGTATGCTGAGTGATGGGCAACACCCTGCACGTTTCTTAAAGAGAGCTACATTTCCAGAGCACTGGAACAGCCTCAGGACCACATTTCTAGCCAGTGCGACGTGCCATGGAAGTTTTCGTCATGGCCCCCGTCTGAGCTGCCATGAGAAAACAGTCCGCTTAGGATTCTTCGAGGACCTCGTACCTGAAGTCACTCTGCTCGAGGAGAAAGTCAGCATCCTACCGTGCTGTGTCGCCAAGGGGACACTCAGCGTGAGCAGTTGTCTCGAGGTAAGGCCCTGAATTGCCATGCAGAAGCGGAGGCGTGCTGCAGTTTCCAGGAGGCCGTAGCCGTTTCTCTGCATTATTTTAACGTCAGTACGCTTTGCAGGACATCTAGGAGCCTCGCTTGGGCACCCTATTCCCTGCAAGAACACTGAGTACCCGCAGGCCCCCGTGGGCCAGCCAAGCCACATGCAGGCCCGTAGCCCTTCGGAGCCACTCTGTGTATGCCGAGTGTAGGGCAACAGACTGCACTCTTTCTTGGGACAGCTTAATTTCCTCAACACTCCCACAGGTCGACGAACACCTTTGTAGCAGGTCCAACATTCCGTGCAAGTCTAACTCATTGCCCTAGTCTGAGCTGCACTGAGAATAACCCTCGGCTTCGCATTCCATCTGGGACCCCCTGCCTGAAGTCACCCTGCCTCCAGGAGAATGTCGGCTTGCGTTCCGACTGCAACTAAAGGCCAGTTCCTCGTGTAACACTGCAGGCTTTTGAAGAGCCACGGGCCCGGAGGCTTAGCTGGGGCGTTCCTTGGTTGAGGCAGTTCGCTATTTGCAGAACACCCTGCTTCGAGGAGTTGATTCAGGGAAGGAAACACTGGGTAACCTGTGTCTGTTTGGACTTGTTAGAAAGCACAGGGATGTATGCTGCATGTGTCCGTGGACATGGGGGCCAGATGGAAGTAGCCTTGCTTTCCCATTTTGAAAGCTCCATTCATGCTGCCTTGAAGCTACTTGAAATTGACTGCTGTTGACAGGCCAGTAGCCACTGTAGGCATGGCTCTGGGGAGAAAATGAGTTTTCTCCAGGTAAGCCGGGTGCTTCGATGGCCGGGGTGGAGCTCATCCTGCCACGCTCTGGAGCTAAAGGGAAACTCAACGTGAGTACTGGCCTCGAGGTAAGTCCCTGAGTAGCCGCGCAGAAAGGGAGGCATGCAGCTCTTTCCATGAGGTCTTAGTCGCTGTTCTGCTTTATTTTATTTTATTTATTTTATTCTTTATTGTTTTTTGAAGATTTATTTATTGATGGATTGATTGCTATGTTGGGTCTTCGTTTCTGTGCTAGGGCTCTCTCCAGTTGCGGTAAGTGGGGGCCACTCTTGATCGCGGTGCATAGGCCTCTCACTATTGCGGCGTCTCTTGTCGCGGAGCACAGGCTCCAGAGGCGCATGCTCAGTAGTTGTGGCTCACGGGCCCAGTTGCTCCGCGGCATGTGGGATCCTCCCAGACCAGGGCTCGAACCCGTGTCCCCTGCATTGGCAGGCAGATTCTCAACCACTGCGCCACCAGGGAAGCCCCTGTTCTGCTTTATTTTAAAGGAAGTACCCTTTTCAGGACTCGTAGGCCCCTCGGGTGTGCATCATTTTCCCTCCAAGATCAGTGAGTACCTCCAGACCCCTGTGGGCCTGCTGAGCAACATCGAGTCCCAAAGGTCGGTCCCTCGGAGGCCGTCTGTGTATGCCGAGTGATGGGCAACACACTGCTCGTTCCTTCAGGAGAGCTACATTTCCAGAGCACTGGAACAGCCTCAGGACCACATTTCTAGCCAGTGCGACATGCCATGGAAGTGTTCGTCATGGCCCCCGTCTGAGCTGCCATGAGAAAACACTCTGCTTAGGATTCTTCGAGGACCTCGTACCTGAAGTCACTCTGCTCGAGGAGAAAGTCAGCATCCTCCCGTGCTGTGTCGCCAAGGGGACACTCAGCGTGAGCAGTTGTCTCGAGGTAAGGCCCTGAATTGCCATGCAGAAGCGGAGGCGTGCAGCAGTTTCCAGGAGGCCGTAGCCGTTGCTCTGCATTATTTTAAAGTCAGTACGCTTTGCAGGACATCAAGGAGCCTCGCTTGGGCACCCTATTCCCTGCAAGAACACTGAGTACCCTCAGGCCCCCATGGGCCTGCCAAGCCACATCCAGGCCCGTAGCCCTTCGGAGCCACTCTGTGTATGCCGAGTGTAGGGCAACAGACTGCACTCTTTCTTGGGACAGCTTGATTTCCTCAACACTCCCACAGGTCGACGAACACCTTTCTAGCAGGTCCAACATTCCGTGCAAGTCTGACTCATTGCCCTAGTCTGAGCTGCACTGAGAATAACCCTCGGCTTCGCATTCCATCTGGGACCCCCTGCCTGAAGTCACCGTGCCTCCAGGAGAATGTCGGCTTGCGTTCCGACTGCAACTAAAGGCCAGTTCCTCGTGTAACACTGCAGGCTTTTGAAGAGCCACGGGCCCGGAGGCTTAGCTGGGGCGTTCCTTGGTTGAGGCAGTTTGCTATTTGCAGAACACCCTGCTTCGAGGAGTTGATTCAGGGAAGGAACCACCGGGTAACCTGTGTCTGTTTGGACTTGTTAGAAAGCACAGGGATGTATGCTGCGTGTGCCCGTGGAAATGGGGGCCAGATGGAACTAGCCTTGCTTTCCCATTTTGAAAGCTCCATTCATGCTGCCTTGAAGCTACTTGAAATTGACTGCTGTTGACAGGCCACTAGCCACTGTAGGCATGGCTCTGGGGAGAAAATGAGTTTTCTCGAGGTAAGCCGGGTGCTTCGATGGCCGGGTTGGAGCTCATCCTGCCACGCTCTGGAGCTAAAGGGAAACTCAACGTGAGTACTGGCCTCGAGGTAAGTCCCTGAGTAGCCGCGCAGAAAGGGAGGCATGCAGCTCTTTCCATGAGGTCTTAGTCGCTGTTCTGCTTTATTTTATTTTATTTATTTTATTCTTTATTGTTTTTTGAAGATTTATTTATTGATGGATTGATTGCTATGTTGGGTCTTCGTTTCTGTGCTAGGGCTCTCTCCAGTTGCTGTAAGTGGGGGCCACTCTTGATCGCGGTGCATAGGCCTCTCACTATCGCGGCGTCTCTTGTCGCGGAGCACAGGCTCCAGAGGCGCATGCTCAGTAGTTGTGGCTCACGGGCCCAGTTGCTCCGCGGCATGTGGGATCCTCCCAGACCAGGGCTCGAACCCGTGTCCCCTGCATTGGCAGGCAGATTCTCAACCACTGCGCCACCAGGGAAGCCCCTGTTCTGCTTTATTTGAAAGGAAGTACCCTTTTCAGGACTCGTAGGCCCCTCGGGTGTGCATCATTTTCCCTCCAAGATCAGTGAGTACCTCCAGACCCCTGTGGGCCTGCTGAGCAACATCGAGGCCCAAAGGTCGGTCCCTCGGAGGCCGTCTGTGTATGCCGAGTGATGGGCAACACACTGCTCGTTCCTTCAGGAGAGCTACATTTCCAGAGCACTGGAACAGCCTCAGGACCACATTTCTAGCGAGTGCGACATGCCATGGAAGTGTTCGTCATGGCCCCCGTCTGAGCTGCCATGAGAAAACACTCTGCTTAGGATTCTTCGAGGACGTCGTACCTGAAGTCACTCTGCTCGAGGAGAAAGTCAGCATCCTACCGTGCTGTGTCGCCAAGGGGACACTCAGCGTGAGCAGTTGTCTCGAGGTAAGGCCCTGAATTGCCATGCAGAAGCGGAGGCGTGCAGCAGTTTCCAGGAGGCCGTAGCCGTTGCTCTGCATTATGTTAACGTCAGTACGCTTTGCAGGACATCAAGGAGCCTCGCTTGGGCACCCTATTCCCTGCAAGAACACTGAGTACCCTCAGGCCCCCATGGGCCTGCCAAGCCACATCCAGGCCCGTAGCCCTTCGGAGCCACTCTGTGTATGCCGAGTGTAGGGCAACAGACTGCACTCTTTCTTGGGACAGCTTGATTTCCTCAACACTCCCACAGGTCGACGAACACCTTTCTAGCAGGTCCAACATTCCGTGCAAGTCTGACTCATTGCCCTAGTCTGAGCTGCACTGAGAATAACCCTCGGCTTCGCATTCCATCTGGGACCCCCTGCCTGAAGTCACCGTGCCTCCAGGAGAATGTCGGCTTGCGTTCCGACTGCAACTAAAGGCCAGTTCCTCGTGTAACACTGCAGGCTTTTGAAGAGCCACGGGCCCGGAGGCTTAGCTGGGGCGTTCCTTGGTTGAGGCAGTTCGCTATTTGTAGAACACCCTGCTTCGAGGAGTTGATTCAGGGAAGGAACCACCGGGTAACCTGTGTCTGTTTGGACTTGTTAGAAAGCACAGGGATGTATGCTGCGTGTGCCCGTGGAAATGGGGGCCAGATGGAACTAGCCTTGCTTTCCCATTTTGAAAGCTCCATTCATGCTGCCTTGAAGCTACTTGAAATTGACTGCTGTTGACAGGCCACTAGCCACTGTAGGCATGGCTCTGGGAGGAAAATGAGTTTTCTCGAGGTAAGCCGGGTGCTTCGATGGCCGGGGTGGAGCTCATCCTGCCACGCTCTGGAGCTAAAGGGAAACTCAACGTGAGTACTGGCCTCGAGGTAAGTCCCTGAGTAGCCGCGCAGAAAGGGAGGCATGCAGCTCTTTCCATGAGGTCTTAGTCACTGTTCTGCTTTATTTTATTTTACTTATTTTATTTTTTATTGTTTTTTGAAGATTTATTTATTGATTGATTGATTGCTATGTTGGGTCTTCGTTTCTGTGCTAGGGCTCTCTCCAGTTGCGGTAAGTGGGGGCCACTCTTGATCGCGGTGCGTAGGCCTCTCACTATCGCGGCGTCTCTTGTCGCGGAGCACAGGCTCCAGAGGCGCATGCTCAGTAGTTGTGGCTCACGGGCCCAGTTGCTCCGCGGCATGTGGGATCCTCCCAGACCAGGGCTCGAACCCGTGTCCCCTGCATTGGCAGGCAGATTCTCAACCACTGCGCCACCAGGGAAGCCCCTGTTCTGCTTTATTTGAAAGGAAGTACCCTTTTCAGGACTCGTAGGCCCCTCGGGTGTGCATCATTTTCCCTCCAAGATCAGTGAGTACCTCCAGACCCCTGTGGGCCTGCTGAGCAACATCGAGGCCCAAAGGTCGGTCCCTCGGAGGCCGTCTGTGTATGCCGAGTGATGGGCAACACACTGCTCGTTCCTTAAGGAGAGCTACATTTCCAGAGCACTGGAACAGCCTCAGGACCACATTTCTAGCCAGTGTGACGTGCCATGGAAGTGTTCGTCGTGGCCCCCGTCTGAGCTGCCATGAGAAAACACTCTGCTTAGGATTCTTCGAGGACCTCGTACCTGAAGTCACTCTGCTCGAGGAGAAACTCAGCATCCTACCGTGCTGTGTCACCAAGGGGACACTCAGCGTGAGCAGTTGTCTCGAGGTAAGACCCTGAATTGCCATGCAGAAGCGGAGGCGTGCAGCAGTTTCCAGGAGGCCGTAGCCGTTGCTCTGCATTATTTTAACGTCAGTACGCTTTGCAGGACATCAAGGAACCTCGCTTGGGCACCCTATTCCCTGCAAGAACACTGAGTACCCTCAGGCCCCCATGGGCCTGCCAAGCCACATCCAGGCCCGTAGCCCTTCGGAGCCACTCTGTGTATGCCGAGTGTAGGGCAACAGACTGCACTCTTTCTTGGGACAGCTTGATTTCCTCAACACTCCCACAGGTCGACGAACACCTTTCTAGCAGGTCCAACATTCCGTGCAAGTCTGACTCATTGCCCTAGTCTGAGCTGCACTGAGAATAACCCTCGGCTTCGCATTCCATCTGGGACCCCCTGCCTGAAGTCACCCTGCCTCCAGGAGAATGTCGGCTTGCGTTCCGACTGCAACCAAAGGCCAGTTCCTCGTGTAACACTGCAGGCTTTTGAAGAGCCACGGGCCCAGAGGCTTAGCTGGGGCGTTCCTTGGTTGAGGCAGTTCGCTATTTGCAGAACACCCTGCTTCGAGGAGTTGATTCAGGGAAGTAACCACTGGGTAACCTGTGTCTCTTTGGACTTATTAGAAAGCACAGGGATGTATGCTGCGTGTGCCCGTGGACATGGGGGCCTGATGGAAGTAGCCTTGCTTTCCCATTTTGAAAGCTCCATTCATGCTGCCTTGAAGCTACTTGAAATTGACTGCTGTTGACAGGCCACTAGCCACTGTAGGCATGGCTCTGCGAGGAAAATGAGTTTTCTCGAGGTAAGCCGGGTGCTTCGACGGCCGGGGTGGAGCTCATCCTGCCACGCTCTGGAGCTAAAGGGAAACTCAACGTGAGTACTGGCCTCGAGGTAAGTCCCTGAGTAGCCGCGCAGAAAGGGAGGCATGCAGCTCTTTCCATGAGGTCTTAGTCGCTGTTCTGCTTTATTTTATTTTAGTTATTTTATTTTTTATTTTTTTTTCAAGATTTATTGATTGATTGATTGATTGCTATGTTGGGTCTTCGTTTCTGTGCTAGGGCTCTGTCCAGTTTCGGTAAGAGGGGGCCAATGTTCATCGCGGTGCGTAGGCCTCTCACTATCGCAGCGTCTCTTGTTGCGGAGCACAGGCTCCAGAGGCGCATGCTCAGTAGTTGTGGCTCACGGGCCCAGTTGCTCCGCGGCATGTGGGATCCTCCCAGACCAGGGCTCGAACCCGTGTACCCTGCACTGGCAGGCAGATTCTAAACCACTGCGCCACCAGGGAAGCCCCTGTTCTGCTTTATTTTAAAGGAAGTACCCTTTTCAGGACTCGTAGGCCCCTCGGGTGTGCATCATTTTCCCTCCAGGATCCCTGAGTGCCTCCAGACCCCTGTGGGCCTGCTGAGCAACATCGAGGCCCAAAGGTCGGTCCCTCGGAGGCCGTCTGTGTATGCCGAGTGATGGGCAACACACTGCTCGTTCCTTAAGGAGAGCTACATTTCCAGAGCACTGGAACAGCCTCAGGACCACATTTCTAGCCAGTGCGACGTGCCATGGAAGTGTTCGTCATGGCCCCCGTCTGAGCTGCCATGAGAAAACAGTCCGCTTAGAATTCTTCGAGGACCTCGTTCCTGAAGTCACTCTGCTCGAGGAGAAAGTCAGCATCCTACCGTGCTGTGTCGCTAACGGGACACTCAGCGAGAGCACGTGCCTCAAGGTCAGGCCCTGAATTGCCATGCAGGAGCGGAGGCGTGCAGCATTTTCCATGAGGTCGTAGCCGCTGCTCTGCATTGTTTTAACGTCAGTACGCTTTGCAGGACATCTAGGAACCCCGCGTGGGCACCCTATTCCCTGCAAGAACACTGAGTACCCTCAGGCCCCCATGGACCTGCTAAGCCACATCCAGTCCCGTAGCCCTTCAGAGCCACTCTGTGTTTGCCGAGCGTAGGGCAACAGACTGCACTCTTTCTTGGGACAGCTTGATTTCCTCAACACTCCTACAGGTCGACGATCACCTTTCTAGCAGGTCCAACATACCGTGCAAGTCTGACTCATTGCCCTAGTCTGAGCTGCACTGAGAATAACCCTCGGCTTCGCATTCCATCTGGGACCCCCTGCCTGAAGTCACCCTGCCTCCAGGAGAATGTCGGCTTGCGTGCCGACTGCAACTAAAGCCCAGTTCCTCGTGTAACACTGCAGGCTTTTGAAGAGCCACGGGCACGGAGGCTTAGCTGGGGCGTTCTTTGGTTGAGGCAGTTCGCTATTTGCAGAACACCCTGCTTCAAGGAGTTGATTCAGGGAAGGAGCCACTGGGTAACCTGTGTCTCCTTGGACTTATTAGAAAGCACAGGGATGTATGCTGCGTGTGACCGTGGAAATGGGGGCCTGATGGAACTAGCCTTGCTTTCCCATTTTGAAAGCTCCATTCATGCTGCCTTGAAGCTACTTGAAGTTGACTGCTCTTGACAGGCCACTAGCCACTGTAGGCATGGCTCTGGGAAGAAAATGAGTTTTCTGTAGCTAAGCCGGGTGCTTCGATGGCCGGGGTGGAGCTCATCCTGCCACGCTCTAGAGCTAAAGGGAAACTCAACGTGAGTACTGGCCTCGAGGTAAGTCCCTGAGTAGCCGCGCAGAAAGGGAGGCATGCAGCTCTTTCCATGAGGTCTTAGTCGCTGTTCTGCTTTATTTTATTTTATTTATTTTATTTTTTATTGTTTTTTTAAGATTTATTTATTGATTGATTGATTGCTATGTTGGGTCTTCGTTTCTGTGCTAGGGCTCTCTCCAGTTGCGGTAAGTGGGGGCCACTGTTCATTGCGGTGCGTAGGCCTCTCACTATCGCGGCCTCTCTTGTTGCGGAGCACAGGCTCCATAGGCGGAGGCTCAGTAGTTGTGGCTCACGGGCCCAGTTGCTCCACGGCATGTGGGATCCTCCCAGACCAGGTCTCGAACCCGTGTACCCTGCACTGGCAGGCAGATTCTCAACCACTGCTCCACCAGGGAAGCCCCTGTTCTGCTTTATTTTAAAGGAAGTACCCTTTTCAGGACTCCTAGGCCCCTCGGGTGTGCATCATTTTCCCTCCAGGATCCCTGAGTGCCTCCAGACCCCTGTGGGCCTGCTGAGCAACATCGAGGCCCAAACGTCGGTCCCTCGGTGGCCGTGTGTTTATGCCGAGTGATGAGCACACCCTGCACGTTCCTTAAGGAGAGCTACATTTCCAGAGCACTGGAGCAGCCTCAGGACCACATTTCTAGCCCGTGTGACGTGCCATGGAAGTTTTCGTCACGGCCCCCGTCTGAGCTGCCATGAGAAAACACTCTGCTTAGGATTCTTCGAGGACCTCGTACCTGAAGTCACTCTGCTCGAGGAGAAAGTCAGCATCCTACCGTGCTGTGGCGCTAACGGGACACTCAGCGTGAGCACTTGCCTCGAGGTAAGGCTCTGAATTGCCATGCAGAAGCGGAGGCGTGCTGCAGTTTTCAGGAGGCCGTAGCCGCTGCTCAGCGTTAGTTTATTTATTTATTCATTTGTTTATCTATCTGTCATTCTATATATTTATTTATTTATTTAGTTAATTTATAATTTTTTTTTTACTGTGTTGGGTTTTCGTTGCTGCATGTGAGCTTTCTCTAGTTGGAGCGAGCGGGGGCTACTCTTCGTTGCGGTGCGCGGGCTTCTCATTGTGGTGGCTCCTCTTGTTGTGGAGCAGAGGCTCTAGGCACGTGGACTTTAGTAGTTGTGGCATGCGGGCTCAGTAGTTGTGGCTCTCGGACTCTAGAGCGCAGGCTCAGTCGTTGTGGAGCACGGGCTTAGTTGCTCCACAGCATGTGAGATCTTGGTGGACCAGGGCTCGAACCCATGTCCCCTGCATCGGCAGGTGGATTCCCAACCACTGCACCACAAGCGAAGCGACTGCTCTGCATTACTTTAACGTCAGTATGCTTTGCAGGACATCTAGGAGCCTCACGTGGGCACCCTATTCCCTGCAAGAACACTGAGTACCCTCAGGCCCCCATGGGCCCGCTAAGCCACATCCAGGCCCGTAGCCCTTCAGAGCCACTCTGTGTATGCCGAGTGTAGGGCAATACACTGCACTCTTTCTTGGGACAGCTTGATTTCCTCAACACTCCCACAGGTCGACGAACACCTTTCTAGGAGGTCCAACATATCGTACAAGTCTGACTCATTGCCCTAGTGTGAGCTGCACTGAGAATAAGCCTCGGCTTCGCATTCCATCTGGGACCCCCTGCCTGAAGTCACCCTGCCTCCAGGAGAATGTCAGCTTGCATTCCGACTGCAACTAAAGTCCAGTTCCTCGTGTAACACTGCAGGCTTTTGAAGAGCCACAGGCCCGGAGGCTTAGCTGGGGCGTTCCTTGGTTGAGGCAGTTCGCTATTTGCAGAACACCCTGCTTCGAGGAGTTGATTCAGGGAAGGAACCACTGAGTAGCCTGTGTCTCTTTGGACTTATTAGAAAGCCCAGCGATATATGCTGCGTGTGACCATGGAAGTGGGGGCCTGATGGAACTAGCCTTGCTTTCCCATTTTGAAAGCTCCATTCATGCTGCCTTGAAGCTACTTGAAATTGACTGCGGTTGACAGGCCACTAGCCACTGTAGGCATGGCTCTGGGAAGAAAATGAGTTTTCTCTAGCTAAGCCGGGTGCTTCGACGGCCGGGGTGGAGCTCATCCTGCCACGCTCTGGAGCTAAAGGGAAGCTCAACGTGAGTACTGGCCTCGAGGTAAGTCCCTGAGTAGCCGCGCAGAAAGGGAGGCATGCAGCTCTTTCCATGAGGTCTTAGTCGCTGTTCTGCTTTATTTTATTTTATTTATTTTATTTTTTATTGTTTTTGAAGATTGAGTGATTGATTGATTGATTGCTATGTTGGGTCTTCGCTTCTGTGCTAGGGCTCTCTCCTGTTGCGATAAGTGGGGGCCACTCTTGATCGCGGTGCGTAGACCTCTCACTGTCGCGGCCTCTCTTGTTGCGGAGCACAGGCTCCAGAGGCGGAGGCTCAGTAGTTGTGGCTCACGGGCCCAGTTGCTCCGCGGCATGTGGGATCCTCCCAGACCAGGGCTCGAACCCGTGTACCCTGCACTGGCAGGCAGATTCTCAACCACTGCGCCACCAGGGAAGCCCCTGTTCTGCTTTATTTGAAAGGAAGTACCCTTTTCAGGACTCGTAGGCCCCTCGGGTGTGCATCAATTTCCGTCCAAGATCAGTGAGTACCTCCAGACCCCTGTGGGCCTGCTGAGCAACATCGAGGCCCAAAGGTCGGTCCCTCGGAGGCCGTCTGTGTATGCCGAGTGATGGGCAACACCCTGCTCGTTCCTTAAAGAGAGCTACATTTCCAGAGCACTGGAACAGCCTCAGGACCACATTTCTAGCCAGTGCGACGTGCCATGGAAGTGTTCGTCATGGCCCCCGTCTGAGCTGCCATGAGAAAACAGTCCGCTTAGGATTCTTCGAGGACCTCGTACCTGAAGTCACTCTGCTCGAGGAGAAAGTCAGCATCCTACCGTGCTGTGTCGCCAAGGGGACACTCAGCGTGAGCAGTTGTCTCGAGGTAAGGCCCTGAATTGCCATGCAGAAGCGGAGGCGTGCAGCAGTTTCCAGGAGGCCGTAGCCGTTGCTCTGCATTATTTTAACGTCAGTACGCTTTGCAGGACATCAAGGAGCCTCGCTTGGGCACCCTATTCCCTGCAAGAACACTGAGTACCCTCAGGCCCCCATGGGCCTGCCAAGCCACATCCAGGCCCGTAGCCCTTCGGAGCCACTCTGTGTATGCCGAGTGTAGGGCAACAGACTGCACTCTTTCTTGGGACAGCTTGATTTCCTCAACACTCCCACAGGTCGACGAACACCTTTCTAGCAGGTCCAACATTCCGTGCAAGTCTGACTCATTGCCCTAGTCTGAGCTGCACTGAGAATAACCCTCGGCTTCGCATTCCATCTGGGACCCCCTGCCTGAAGTCACCGTGCCTCCAGGAGAATGTCGGCTTGCGTTCCGACTGCAACTAAAGGCCAGTTCCTCGTGTAACACTGCAGGCTTTTGAAGAGCCACGGGCCCGGAGGCTTAGCTGGGGCGTTCCTTGGTTGAGGCAGTTCGCTATTTGCAGAACACCCTGCTTCGAGGAGTTGATTCAGGGAAGGAACCACCGGGTAACCTGTGTCTGTTTGGACTTGTTAGAAAGCACAGGGATGTATGCTGCGTGTGCCCGTGGAAATGGGGGCCAGATGGAACTAGCCTTGCTTTCCCATTTTGAAAGCTCCATTCATGCTGCCTTGAAGCTACTTGAAATTGACTGCTGTTGACAGGCCACTAGCCACTGTAGGCATGGCTCTGGGAAGAAAATGAGTTTTCTCGAGGTAAGCCGGGTGCTTCGATGGCCGGGGTGGAGCTCATCCTGCCACGCTCTGGAGCTAAAGGGAAACTCAACGTGAGTACTGGCCTCGAGGTAAGTCCCTGAGTAGCCGCGCAGAAAGGGAGGCATGCAGCTCTTTCCATGAGGTCTTAGTCGCTGTTCTGCTTTATTTTATTTTACTTATTTTATTCTTTATTGTTTTTTGAAGATTTATTGATTGATTGATTGATTGCTATGTTGGGTCTTCGTTTCTGTGCTAGGGCTCTCTCCAGTTGCGGTAAGTGGGGGCCACTCTTGATCGCGGTGCGTAGGCCTCTCACTATCGCGGCATCTCTTGTCGCGGAGCACAGGCTCCTGAGGCGCATGCTCAGTAATTGTGGCTCACGGGCCCAGTTGCTCCGCGGCATGTGGGATCCTCCCAGACCAGGGCTCGAACCCGTGTCCCCTGCATTGGCAGGCAGATTCTCAACCACTGCGCCACCAGGGAAGCCCCTGTTCTGCTTTATTTGAAAGGAAGTACCCTTTTCAGGACTCGTAGGCCCCTCGGGTGTGCATCATTTTCCCTCCAAGATCAGTGTGTACCTCCAGACCCCTGTGGGCCTGCTGAGCAACATCGAGGCCCAAAGGTCGGTCCCTCGGAGGCCGTCTGTGTATGCCGAGTGATGGGCAACACACTGCTCGTTCCTTAAGGAGAGCTACATTTCCAGAGCACTGGAACAGCCTCAGGACCACATTTCTAGCCAGTGCGACGTGCCATGGAAGTGTTCGTCGTGGCCCCCGTCTGAGCTGCCATGAGAAAACACTCTGCTTAGGATTCTTCGAGGACCTCGTACCTGAAGTCACTCTGCTCGAGGAGAAAGTCAGCATCCTACCGTGCTGTGTCGCCAAGGGGACACTCAGCGTGAGCAGTTGTCTCGAGGTAAGGCCCTGAATTGCCATGCAGAAGCGGAGGCATGCAGCAGTTTCCAGGAGGCCGTAGCCGTTGCTCTGCATTATTTTAACGTCAGTACGCTTTGCAGGACATCAAGGAGCCTCGCTTGGGCACCCTATTCCCTGCAAGAACACTGAGTACCCTCAGGCCCCCATGGGCCTGCCAAGCCACATCCAGGCCCGTAGCCCTTCGGAGCCACTCTGTGTATGCCGAGTGTAGGGCAACAGACTGCACTCTTTCTTGGGACAGCTTGATTTCCTCAACACTCCCACAGGTCGACGAACACCTTTCTAGCAGGTCCAACATTCCGTGCAAGTCTGACTCATTGCCCTAGTCTGAGCTGCGCTGAGAATAACCCTCGGCTTTGCATTCCATCTGGGACCCCCTGCCTGAAGTCACCGTGCCTCCAGGAGAATGTCGGCTTGCGTTCCGACTGCAACCAAAGGCCAGTTCCTCGTGTAACACTGCAGGCTTTTGAAGAGCCACGGGCCCGGAGGCTTAGCTGTGTCGTTCCTTGGTTGAGGCAGTTTGCTATTTGCAGAACACCCTGCTTCGAGGAGTTGATTCAGGGAAGTAACCACCGGGTAACCTGTGTCTGTTTGGACTTGTTAGAAAGCACAGGGATGTATGCTGCGTGTGCCCGTGGAAATGGGGGCCTGATGGAAGTAGCCTTGCTTTCCCATTTTGAAAGCTCCATTCATGCTGCCTTGAAGCTACTTGAAATTGACTGCTGTTGACAGGCCACTAGCCACTGTAGGCATGGCTCTGGGAAGAAAATGAGTTTTCTCGAGGTAAGACGGGTGCTTCGATGGCCGGGGTGGAGCTCATCCTGCCACGCTCTGGAGCTAAAGGGAAACTCAACGTGAGTACTGGCCTCGAGGTAAGTCCCTGAGTAGCCGCGCAGAAAGGGAGGCATGCAGCTCTTTCCATGAGGTCTTAGTCACTGTTCTGCTTTATTTTATTTTACTTATTTTATTCTTTATTGTTTTTTGAAGATTTATTGATTGATTGATTGATTGCTATGTTGGGTCTTCGTTTCTGTGCTAGGGCTCTCTCCAGTTGCGGTAAGTGGGGGCCACTCTTGATCGCGGTGCGTAGGCCTCTCACTATCGTGGCGTCTCTTGTCGCGGAGCACAGGCTCCTGAGGCGCATGCTCAGTAATTGTGGCTCACGGGCCCAGTTGCTCCGCGGCATGTTGGATCCTCCCAGACCAGGGCTCGAACCCGTGTCCCCTGCATTGGCAGGCAGATTCTCAACCACTGCGCCACCAGGGAAGCCCCTGTTCTGCTTTATTTGAAAGGAAGTACCCTTTTCAGGACTCGTAGGCCCCTCGGGTGTGCATCATTTTCCCTCCAAGATCAGTGTGTACCTCCAGACCCCTGTGGGCCTGCTGAGCAACATCGAGGCCCAAAGGTCGGTCCCTCGGAGGCCGTCTGTGTATGCCGAGTGATGGGCAACACACTGCTCGTTCCTTCAGGAGAGCTACATTTCCAGAGCACTGGAACAGCCTCAGGACCACATTTCTAGCCAGTGCGACGTGCCATGGAAGTGTTCGTTGTGGCCCCCGTCTGAGCTGCCATGAGAAAATACTCTGCTTAGGATTCTTCGAGGACCTCGTACCTGAAGTCACTCTGCTCGAGGAGAAAGTCAGCATCCTACCGTGCTGTGTCGCCAAGGGGTCACTCAGCGTGAGCAGTTGTCTCGAGGTAAGGCCCTGAATTGCCATGCAGAAGCGGAGGCGTGCAGCAGTTTCCAGGAGGCCGTAGCCGTTGCTCTGCATTATTTTAACGTCAGTACGCTTTGCAGGACATCAAGGAGCCTCGCTTGGGCACCCTATTCCCTGCAAGAACACTGAGTACCCTCAGGCCCCCATGGGCCTGCCAAGCCACATCCAGGCCCGTAGCCCTTCGGAGCCACTCTGTGTATGCCGAGTGTAGGGCAACAGACTGCACTCTTTCTTGGGACAGCTTGATTTCCTCAACACTCCCACAGGTCGACGAACACCTTTCTAGCAGGTCCAACATTCCGTGCAAGTCTGACTCATTGCCCTAGTCTGAGCTGCGCTGAGAATAACCCTCGGATTTGCATTCCATCTGGGACCCCCTGCCTGAAGTCACCGTGCCTCCAGGAGAATGTCGGCTTTCGTTCCGACTGCAACCAAAGGCCTGTTCCTCGTGTAACACTGCAGGCTTTTGAAGAGCCACGGGCCCGGAGGCTTAGCTGTGTCGTTCCTTGGTTGAGGCAGTTTGCTATTTGCAGAACACCCTGCTTCGAGGAGTTGATTCAGGGAAGTAACCACCGGGTAACCTGTGTCTGTTTGGACTTGTTAGAAAGCACAGGGATGTATGCTGCGTGTGCCCGTGGAAATGGGGGCCAGATGGAAGAAGCCTTGCTTTCCCATTTTGAAAGCTCCATTCATGCTGCCTTGAAGCTACTTGAAATTGACTGCTGTTGACAGGCCACTAGCCACTGTAGGCATGGCTCTGGGAAGAAAATGAGTTTTCTCGAGGTAAGCCGGGTGCTTCGATGGCCGGGGTGGAGCTCATCCTGCCACGCTCTGGAGCTAAAGGGAAACTCAACGTGAGTACTGGCCTCGAGGTAAGTCCCTGAGTAGCCGCGCAGAAAGGGAGGCATGCAGCTCTTTCCATGAGGTCTTAGTCGCTGTTCTGCTTTATTTTATTTTACTTATTTTATTTTTTATTGTTTTTTGAAGATTTATTTATTGATTGATTGATTGCTATGTTGGGTCTTCGTTTCTGTGCTAGGGCTCTCTCCAGTTGCGGTAAGTGGGGGCCACTCTTGATCGCGGTGCGTAGGCCTCTCACTATCGCGGCGTCTCTTGTCGCGGAGCACAGGCTCCAGAGACGCATGCTCAGTAGTTGTGGCTCACGGGCCCAGTTGCTCCGCGGCATGTGGGATCCTCCCAGACCAGGGCTCGAACCCGTGTCCCCTGCATTGGCAGGCAGATTCTCAACCACTGCGCCACCAGGGAAGCCCCTGTTCTGCTTTATTTGAAAGGAAGTACCCTTTTCAGGACTCGTAGGCCCCTCGGGTGTGCATCATTTTCCCTCCAAGATCAGTGTGTACCTCCAGACCCCTGTGGGCCTGCTGAGCAACATCGAGGCCCAAAGGTCGGTCCCTCGGAGGCCGTCTGTGTATGCCGAGTGATGGGCAACACACTGCTCGTTCCTTAAGGAGAGCTACATTTCCAGAGCACTGGAACAGCCTCAGGACCACATTTCTAGCCAGTGCGACGTGCCATGGAAGTGTTCATCATGGCCCCCGTCTGAGCTGCCATGAGAAAACACTCTGCTTAGGATTCTTCGAGGACCTCGTACCTGAAGTCACTCTGCTCGAGGAGAAAGTCAGCATCCTACCGTGCTGTGTCGCCAAGGGGACACTCAGCGTGAGCAGTTGTCTCGAGGTAAGGCCCTGAATTGCCATGCAGAAGCGGAGGCGTGCAGCAGTTTCCAGGAGGCCGTAGCCGTTGCTCTGCATTATTTTAACGTCAGTACGCTTTGCAGGACATCAAGGAGCCTCGCTTGGGCACCCTATTCCCTGCAAGAACACTGAGTACCCTCAGGCCCCCATGGGCCTGCCAAGCCACATCCAGGCCCGTAGCCCTTCGGAGCCACTCTGTGTATGCCGAGTGTAGGGCAACAGACTGCACTCTTTCTTGGGACAGCTTGATTTCCTCAACACTCCCACAGGTCGACGAACACCTTTCTAGCAGGTCCAACATTCCGTGCAAGTCTGACTCATTGCCCTAGTCTGAGCTGCACTGAGAATAAGCCTCGGCTTCGCATTCCATCTGGGACCCCCTGCCTGAAGTCACCCTGCCTCCAGGAGAATGTCGGCTTGCGTTCCGACTGCAACCAAAGGCCAGTTCCTCGTGTAACACTGCAGGCTTTTGAAGAGTCACGGGCCCGGAGGCTTAGCTGGGGCGTTCCTTGCTTGAGGCAGTTCGCTATTTGCAGAAAACCCTGCTTCGAGGAGTTGATTCAGGGAAGGAACCACTGGGTAACCTGTGTCTGTTTGGAGTTGTTAGAAAGCACAGGGATGTATGCTGCATGTGCCCGTGGACATGGGGGCCAGATGGAAGTAGCCTTGCTTTCCCATTTTGAAAGCTCCATTCATGCTGCCTTGAAGCTACTTGAAATTGACTGCTGTTGACAGGCCACTAGCCACTGTAGGCATGGCTCTGGGAAGAAAATGAGTTTTCTCGAGGTAAGCCGGGTGCTTCGATGGCCGGGGTGGAGCTCATCCTGCCACGCTCTGGAGCTAAAGGGAAACTCAACGTGAGTACTGGCCTCGAGGTAAGTCCCTGAGTAGCCGCGCAGAAAGGGAGGCATGCAGCTCTTTCCATGAGGTCTTAGTCGCTGTTCTGCTTTATTTTATTTTACTTATTTTATTTTTTATTGTTTTTTGAAGATTTATTTATTGATTGATTGATTGCTATGTTGGGTCTTCGTTTCTGTGCTAGGGCTCTCTCCAGTTGCGGTAAGTGGGGGCCACTCTTGATCGCGGTGTGTAGGCCTCTCACTATCGCGGTGTCTCTTGTCGCGGAGCACAGGCTCCAGAGGCGCATGCTCAGTAGTTGTGGCTCACGGGCCCTGTTGCTCCGCGGCATGTGGGATCCTCCCAGACCAGGGCTCGAACCCGTGTCCCCTGCATTGGCAGGCAGATTCTCAACCACTGCGCCACCAGGGAAGCCCCTGTTCTGCTTTATTTTAAAGGAAGTACCCTTTTCAGGACTCGTAGGCCCCTCGGGTGTGCATCATTTTCCCTCCAAGATCAGTGAGTACCTCCAGACCCCTGTGGGCCTGCTGAGCAACATCGAGGCCCAAAGGTCGGTCCCTCGGAGGCCGTCTGTGTATGCCGAGTGATGGGCAACACACTGCTCGTTCCTTCAGGAGAGCTACATTTCCAGAGCACTGGAACAGCCTCAGGACCACATTTCTAGCCAGTGCGACGTGCCATGGAAGTGTTCGTCGTGGCCCCCGTCTGAGCTGCCATGAGAAAACACTCTACTTAGGATTCTTCGAGGACCTCGTACCTGAAGTCACTCTGCTCGAGGAGAAAGTCAGCATCCTCCCGTGCTGTGTCGCCAAGGGGACACTCAGCGTGAGCAGTTGTCTCGAGGTAAGGCCCTGAATTGCCATGCAGAAGCGGAGGCGTGCAGCAGTTTCCAGGAGGCCGTAGCCGTTGCTCTGGAGTATTTTAACGTCAGTACGCTTTGCAGGACATCAAAGAGCCTCGCTTGGGCACCCTATTCCCTGCAAGAACACTGAGTACCCTCAGGCCCCCATGGGCCTGCCAAGCCACATCCAGGCCCGTAGCCCTTCGGAGCCACTGTGTGTATGCCGAGTGTAGGGCAACAGACTGCACTCTTTCTTGGGACAGCTTGATTTCCTCAACACTCCCACAGGTCGACGAACACCTTTCTAGCAGGTCCAACATTCCGTGCAAGTCTGACTCATTGCCCTAGTCTGAGCTGCACTGAGAATAACCCTCGGCTTCGCATTCCATCTGGGACCCCCTGCCTGAAGTCACCCTGCCTCCAGGAGAATGTCGGCTTGCGTTCCGACTGCAACCAAAGGCCAGTTCCTCGTGTAACACTGCAGGCTTTTGAAGAGCCTCGGGCCCGGAGGCTTAGCTGGGGCGTTCCTTGCTTGAGGCAGTTCGCTATTTGCAGAACACCCTGCTTCGAGGAGTTGATTCAGGGAAGTAACCACTGGGTAACCTGTGTCTCTTTGGACTTATTAGAAAGCACAGGGATGTATGCTGCGTGTGCCCGTGGACATGGGGGCCTGATGGAAGTAGCCTTGCTTTCCCATTTTGAAAGCTCCATTCATGCTGCCTTGAAGCTACTTGAAATTGACTGCTGTTGACAGGCCACTAGCCACTGTAGGCATGGCTCTGGGAGGAAAATGAGTTTTCTCGAGGTAAGCCGGGTGCTTCGATGGCCGGGGTGGAGCTCATCCTGCCACGCTCTGGAGCTAAAGGGAAACTCAACGTGAGTACTGGCCTCGAGGTAAGTCCCTGAGTAGCCGCGCAGAAAGGGAGGCATGCAGCTCTTTCCATGAGGTCTTAGTCGCTGTTCTGCTTTATTTTATTTTACATATTTTTTATTGTTTTTTGAAGATTTATTTACTGATTGATTGATTGCTATGTTGGGTCTTCGTTTCTGTGCTAGGGCTCTCTCCAGTTGCGGTAAGTGGGGGCCACTCTTGATCGCGGTGCGTAGGCCTCTCACTATCGCGGCGTCTCTTGTCGCGGAGCACAGGCTCCAGAGGCGCATGCTCAGTAGTTGTGGCTCACGGGCCCAGTTGCTCCGCGGCATGTGGGATCCTCCCAGACCAGGGCTCGAACCCGTGTCCCCTGCATTGGCAGGCAGATTCTCAACCACTGCGCCACCAGGGAAGCCCCTGTTCTGCTTTATTTGAAAGGAAGTACCCTTTTCAGGACTCGTAGGCCCCTCGGGTGTGCATCATTTTCCCTCCAAGATCAGTGAGTACCTCCAGACCCCTGTGGGCCTGCTGAGCAACATCGAGGCCCAAAGGTCGGTCCCTCGGAGGCCGTCTGTGTATGCCGAGTGATGGGCAACACACTGCTCGTTCCTTCAGGAGAGCTACATTTCCAGAGCACTGGAACAGCCTCAGGACCACATTTCTAGCCAGTGCGACATGCCATGGAAGTGTTCGTCGTGGCCCCCGTCTGAGCTGCCATGAGAAAACACTCTGCTTAGGATTCTTCGAGGACCTCGTACCTGAAGTCACTCTGCTCGAGGAGAAAGTCAGCATCCTACCGTGCTGTGTCGCCAAGGGGACACTCAGCGTGAGCAGTTGTCTCGAGGTAAGGCCCTGAATTGCCATGCAGAAGCGGAGGCGTGCAGCAGTTTCCAGGAGGCCGTAGCCGTTGCTCTGCATTATTTTAACGTCAGTACGCTTTGCAGGACATCAAGGAGCCTCGCTTGGGCACCCTATTCCCTGCAAGAACACTGAGTACCCTCAGGCCCCCATGGGCCTGCCAAGCCACATCCAGGCCCGTAGCCCTTCGGAGCCACTCTGTGTATGCCGAGTGTAGGGCAACAGACTGCACTCTTTCTTGGGACAGCTTGATTTCCTCAACACTCCCACAGGTCGACGAACACCTTTCTAGCAGGTCCAACATTCCGTGCAAGTCTGACTCATTGCCCTAGTCTGAGCTGCACTGAGAATAACCCTCGGCTTCGCATTCCATCTGGGACCCCCTGCCTGAAGTCACCCTGCCTCCAGGAGAATGTCGGCTTGCGTTCCGACTGCAACCAAAGGCCAGTTCCTCGTGTAACACTGCAGGCTTTTGAAGAGCCACGGGCCCGGAGGCTTAGCTGGGGCGTTCCTTGGTTGAGGCAGTTCGCTATTTGCAGAACACCCTGCTTCGAGGAGTTGATTCAGGGAAGTAACCACTGGGTAACCTGTGTCTCTTTGGACTTATTAGAAAGCACAGGGATGTATGCTGCGTGTGCCCGTGGACATGGGGGCCTGATGGAAGTAGCCTTGCTTTCCCATTTTGAAAGCTCCATTCATGCTGCCTTGAAGCTACTTGAAATTGACTGCTGTTGACAGGCCACTAGCCACTGTAGGCATGGCTCTGGGAGGAAAATGAGTTTTCTCGAGGTAAGCCGGGTGCTTCGATGGCCGGGGTGGAGCTCATCCTGCCACGCTCTGGAGCTAAAGGGAAACTCAACGTGAGTACTGGCCTCGAGGTAAGTCCCTGAGTAGCCGCGCAGAAAGGGAGGCATGCAGCTCTTTCCATGAGGTCTTAGTCGCTGTTCTGCTTTATTTTATTTTACATATTTTATTTTTTATTGTTTTTTGAAGATTTATTGATTGATTGATTGATTGCTATGTTGGGTCTTCGTTTCTGTGCTAGGGCTCTCTCCAGTTGCGGTAAGTGGGGGCCACTCTTGATCGCGGTGCGTAGGCCTCTCACTATCGCGGCGTCTTTTGTCGCGGAGCACAGGCTCCAGAGACGCATGCTCAGTAGTTGTGGCTCACGGGCCCAGTTGCTCCGCGGCATGTGGAATTCTCCCAGACCAGGGCTCGAACCCGTGTCCCCTGCATTGGCAGGCAGATTCTCAACCACTGCGCCACCAGGGAAGCCCCTGTTCTGCTTTATTTGAAAGGAAGTACCCTTTTCAGGACTCGTAGGCCCCTCGGGTGTGCATCATTTTCCCTCCAAGATCAGTGAGTACCTCCAGACCCCTGTGGGCCTGCTGAGCAACATCGAGGCCCAAAGGTCGGTCCCTCGGAGGCCGTCTGTGTATGCCGAGTGATGGGCAACACACTGCTCGTTCCTTCAGGAGAGCTACATTTCCAGAGCACTGGAACAGCCTCTTGACCACATTTCTAGCCAGTGCGACGTGCCATGGAAGTTTTCATCATGGCCCCCGTCTGAGTTGCCATGAGAAAACACTCTGCTTAGGATTCTTCGAGGACCTCGTACCTGAAGTCACTCTGCTCGAGGAGAAAGTCAGCATCCTACCGTGCTGTGTCGCCAAGGGGACACTCAGCGTGAGCAGTTGTCTCGAGGTAAGACCCTGAATTGCCATGCAGAAGCGGAGGCGTGCAGCAGTTTCCAGGAGGCCGTAGCCGTTGCTCTGCATTATTTTAACGTCAGTACGCTTTGCAGGACATCAAGGAGCCTCGCTTGGGCACCCTATTCCCTGCAAGAACACTGAGTACCCTCAGGCCCCCATGGGCCTGCCAAGCCACATCCAGGCCCGTAGCCCTTCGGAGCCACTCTGTGTATGCCGAGTGTAGGGCAACAGACTGCACTCTTTCTTGGGACAGCTTGATTTCCTCAACACTCCCACAGGTCGACGAACACCTTTCTAGCAGGTCCAACATTCCGTGCAAGTCTGACTCATTGCCCTAGTCTGAGCTGCACTGAGAATAAGCCTCGGCTTCGCATTCCATCTGGGACCCCCTGCCTGAAGTCACCCTGCCTCCAGGAGAATGTCGGCTTGCGTTCCGACTGCAACCAAAGGCCAGTTCCTCGTGTAACACTGCAGGCTTTTGAAGAGCCACGGGCCCGGAGGCTTAGCTGGGGCGTTCCTTGGTTGAGGCAGTTCGCTATTTGCAGAACACCCTGCTTCGAGGAGTTGATTCAGGGAAGGAACCACTGGGTAACCTGTGTCTGTTTGGACTTGTTAGAAAGCACAGGGATGTGTGCTGCGTGTGCCCGTGGACATGGGGGCCAGATGGAACTAGCCTTGCTTTCCCATTTTGAAAGCTCCATTCATGCTGCCTTGAAGCTACTTGAAATTGACTGCTGTTGACAGGCCACTAGCCACTGTAGGCATGGCTCTGGGAAGAAAATGAGTTTTCTCGAGGTAAGCCGGGTGCTTCGATGGCCGGGGTGGAGCTCATCCTGCCACGCTCTGGAGCTAAAGGGAAACTCAACGTGAGTACTGGCCTCGAGGTAAGTCCCTGAGTAGCCGCGCAGAAAGGGAGGCATGCAGCTCTTTCCATGAGGTCTTAGTCGCTGTTCTGCTTTATTTTATTTTACTTATTTTATTGTTTATTGTTTTTTGAAGATTTATTGATTGATTGATTGATTGCTATGTTGGGTCTTCGTTTCTGTGCTAGGGCTCTCTCCAGTTGCGGTAAGTGGGGGCCACTCTTGATCGCGGTGCGTAGGCCTCTCACTATCGCGGCCTCTTGTCTCGGAGCACAGGCTCCAGAGGCGCATGCTCAGTAGTTGTGGCTCACGGGCCCAGTTGCTCCTCGGCATGTGGGATCCTCCCAGACCAGGGCTCGAACCCGTGTCCCCTGCATTGGCAGGCAGATTCTCAACCACTGCGCCACCAGGGAAGCCCCTGTTCTGCTTTATTTGAAAGGAAGTACCCTTTTCAGGTCTTGTAGGCCCCTCGGGTGTGCATCAATTTCCGTCCAAGATCAGTGAGTACCTCCAGACCCCTGTGGGCCTGCTGAGCAACATCGAGGCCCAAAGGTCGGTCCCTCGGAGGCCGTCTGTGTATGCCGAGTGATGGGCAACACACTGCTCGTTCCTTAAGGAGAGCTACATTTCCAGAGCACTGGAACAGCCTCAGGACCACATGTCTAGCCAGTGCGACGTGCCATGGAAGTGTTCGTCGTGGCCCCCGTCTGAGTTGCCATGAGAAAACACTCTGCTTAGGATTCTTTGAGGACCTCGTACCTGAAGTCACTCTGCTCGAGGAGAAAGTCAGCATCCTACCGTGCTGTGTCGCCAAGGGGACACTCAGCGTGAGCAGTTGTCTCGAGGTAAGACCCTGAATTGCCATGCAGAAGCGGAGGCGTGCAGCAGTTTCCAGGAGGCCGTAGCCGTTGCTCTGCATTATTTTAACGTCAGTACGCTTTGCAGGACATCAAGGAACCTCGCTTGGGCACCCTATTCCCTGCAAGAACACTGAGTACCCTCAGGCCCCCATGGGCCTGCGAAGCCACATCCAGGCTCGTAGCCCTTCGGAGCCACTGTGTGTATGCCGAGTGTAGGGCAACAGACTGCACTCTTTCTTGGGACAGCTTGATTTCCTCAACACTCCCACAGGTCGACGAACACCTTTCTAGCAGGTCCAACATTCCGTGCAAGTCTGACTCATTGCCCTAGTCTGAGCTGCACTGAGAATAACCCTCGGCTTCGCATTCCATCTGGGACCCCCTGCCTGAAGTCACCCTGCCTCCAGGAGAATGTCGGCTTGCGTTCCGACTGCAACCAAAGGCCAGTTCCTCGTGTAACACTGCAGGCTTTTGAAGAGCCTCGGGCCCGGAGGCTTAGCTGGGGCATTCCTTGCTTGAGGCAGTTCGCTATTTGCAGAACACCCTGCTTCGAGGAGTTGATTCAGGGAAGTAACCACTGGGTAACCTGTGTCTCTTTGGACTTATTAGAAAGCACAGGGATGTATGCTGCGTGTGCCCGTGGACATGGGGGCCTGATGGAAGTAGCCTTGCTTTCCCATTTTGAAAGCTCCATTCATGCTGCCTTGAAGCTACTTGAAATTGACTGCTGTTGACAGGCCACTAGCCACTGTAGGCATGGCTCTGGGAGGAAAATGAGTTTTCTCGAGGTAAGCCGGGTGCTTCGATGGCCGGGGTGGAGCTCATCCTGCCACGCTCTGGAGCTAAAGGGAAACTCAACGTGAGTACTGGCCTCGAGGTAAGTCCCTGAGTAGCCGCGCAGAAAGGGAGGCATGCAGCTCTTTCCATGAGGTCTTAGTCGCTGTTCTGCTTTATTTTATTTTACATATTTTTTATTGTTTTTTGAAGATTTATTTACTGATTGATTGATTGCTATGTTGGGTCTTCGTTTCTGTGCTAGGGCTCTCTCCAGTTGCGGTAAGTGGGGGCCACTCTTGATCGCGGTGCGTAGGCCTCTCACTATCGCGGCGTCTCTTGTCGCGGAGCACAGGCTCCAGAGGCGCATGCTCAGTAGTTGTGGCTCACGGGCCCAGTTGCTCCGCGGCATGTGGGATCCTCCCAGACCAGGGCTCGAACCCGTGTCCCCTGCATTGGCAGGCAGATTCTCAACCACTGCGCCACCAGGGAAGCCCCTGTTCTGCTTTATTTGAAAGGAAGTACCCTTTTCAGGACTCGTAGGCCCCTCGGGTGTGCATCATTTTCCCTCCAAGATCAGTGAGTACCTCCAGACCCCTGTGGGCCTGCTGAGCAACATCGAGGCCCAAAGGTCGGTCCCTCGGAGGCCGTCTGTGTATGCCGAGTGATGGGCAACACACTGCTCGTTCCTTCAGGAGAGCTACATTTCCAGAGCACTGGAACAGCCTCAGGACCACATTTCTAGCCAGTGCGACATGCCATGGAAGTGTTCGTCGTGGCCCCCGTCTGAGCTGCCATGAGAAAACACTCTGCTTAGGATTCTTCGAGGACCTCGTACCTGAAGTCACTCTGCTCGAGGAGAAAGTCAGCATCCTACCGTGCTGTGTCGCCAAGGGGACACTCAGCGTGAGCAGTTGTCTCGAGGTAAGGCCCTGAATTGCCATGCAGAAGCGGAGGCGTGCAGCAGTTTCCAGGAGGCCGTAGCCGTTGCTCTGCATTATTTTAACGTCAGTACGCTTTGCAGGACATCAAGGAGCCTCGCTTGGGCACCCTATTCCCTGCAAGAACACTGAGTACCCTCAGGCCCCCATGGGCCTGCCAAGCCACATCCAGGCCCGTAGCCCTTCGGAGCCACTCTGTGTATGCCGAGTGTAGGGCAACAGACTGCACTCTTTCTTGGGACAGCTTGATTTCCTCAACACTCCCACAGGTCGACGAACACCTTTCTAGCAGGTCCAACATTCCGTGCAAGTCTGACTCATTGCCCTAGTCTGAGCTGCACTGAGAATAAGCCTCGGCTTCGCATTCCATCTGGGACCCCCTGCCTGAAGTCACCCTGCCTCCAGGAGAATGTCGGCTTGCGTTCCGACTGCAACCAAAGGCCAGTTCCTCGTGTAACACTGCAGGCTTTTGAAGAGCCACGGGCCCGGAGGCTTAGCTGGGGCGTTCCTTGCTTGAGGCAGTTCGCTATTTGCAGAACACCCTGCTTCGAGGAGTTGATTCAGGGAAGGAACCACTGAGTAACCTGTGTCTGTTTGGACTTGTTAGAAAGCACAGGGATGTATGCTGCATGTGCCCGTGGACATGGGGGCCAGATGGAAGTAGCCTTGCTTTCCCATTTTGAAAGCTCCATTCATGCTGCCTTAAAGCTACTTGAAATTGACTGCTGTTGACAGGCCACTAGCCACTGTAGGCATGGCTCTGGGAAGAAAATGAGTTTTCTCGAGGTAAGCCGGGTGCTTCGATGGCCGGGGTGGAGCTCATCCTGCCACGCTCTGGAGCTAAAGGGAAACTCAACGTGAGTACTGGCCTCGAGGTAAGTCCCTGAGTAGCCGCGCAGAAAGGGAGGCATGCAGCTCTTTCCATGAGGTCTTAGTCGCTGTTCTGCTTTATTTTATTTTACTTATTTTATTCTTTATTGTTTTTTGAAGATTTATTGATTGATTGATTGATTGCTATGTTGGGTCTTCGTTTCTGTGCTAGGGCTCTCTCCAGTTGCGGTAAGTGGGGGCCACTCTTGATCGCGGTGCGTAGGCCTCTCACTATCGCGGCCTCTTGTCTCGGAGCACAGGCTCCAGAGGCGCATGCTCAGTAGTTGTGGCTCACGGGCCCAGTTGCTCCTCGGCATGTGGGATCCTCCCAGACCAGGGCTCGAACCCGTGTCCCCTGCATTGGCAGGCAGATTCTCAACCACTGCGCCACCAGGGAAGCCCCTGTTCTGCTTTATTTTAAAGGAAGTACCCTTTTCAGGTCTTGTAGGCCCCTCGGGTGTGCATCAATTTCCGTCCAAGATCAGTGAGTACCTCCAGACCCCTGTGGGCCTGCTGAGCAACATCGAGGCCCAAAGGTCGGTCCCTCGGAGGCCGTCTGTGTATGCCGAGTGATGGGCAACACACTGCTCGTTCCTTCAGGAGAGCTACATTTCCAGAGCACTGGAACAGCCTCAGGACCACATTTCTAGCCAGTGCGACGTGCCATGGAAGTGTTCGTCGTGGCCCCCGTCTGAGCTGCCATGAGAAAACACTCTGCTTAGGATTCTTCGAGGACCTCGTACCTGAAGTCACTCTGCTCGAGGAGAAAGTCAGCATCCTACCGTGCTGTGTCGCCAAGGGGACACTCAGCGTGAGCAGTTGTCTCGAGGTAAGACCCTGAATTGCCATGCAGAAGCGGAGGCGTGCAGCAGTTTCCAGGAGGCCGTAGCCGTTGCTCTGCATTATTTTAACGTCAGTACGCTTTGCAGGACATCAAGGAACCTCGCTTGGGCACCCTATTCCCTGCAAGAACACTGAGTACCCTCAGGCCCCCATGGGCCTGCCAAGCCACATCCAGGCTCGTAGCCCTTCGGAGCCACTCTGTGTATGCCGAGTGTAGGGCAACAGACTGCACTCTTTCCTGGGACAGCTTGATTTCCTCAACACTCCCACAGGTCGACGAACACCTTTCTAGCAGGTCCAACATTCCGTGCAAGTCTGACTCATTGCCCTAGTCTGAGCTTCACTGAGAATAACCCTCGGCTTCGCATTCCATCTGGGACCCCCTGCCTGAAGTCACCCTGCCTCCAGGAGAATGTCGGCTTGCGTTCCGACTGCAACCAAAGGCCAGTTCCTCGTGTAACACTGCAGGCTTTTGAAGAGCCACGGGCCCGGAGGCTTAGCTGGGGCGTTCCTTGCTTGAGGCAGTTCGCTATTTGCAGAACACCCTGCTTCGAGGAGTTGATTCAGGGAAGTAACCACTGGGTAACCTGTGTCTCTTTGGACTTATTAGAAAGCACAGGGATGTATGCTGCGTGTGCCCGTGGACATGGGGGCCTGATGGAAGTAGCCTTGCTTTCCCATTTTGAAAGCTCCATTCATGCTGCCTTGAAGCTACTTGAAATTGACTGCTGTTGACAGGCCACTAGCCACTGTAGGCATGGCTCTGGGAGGAAAATGAGTTTTCTCGAGGTAAGCCGGGTGCTTCGATGGCCGGGGTGGAGCTCATCCTGCCACGCTCTGGAGCTAAAGGGAAACTCAACGTGAGTACTGGCCTCGAGGTAAGTCCCTGAGTAGCCGCGCAGAAAGGGAGGCATGCAGCTCTTTCCATGAGGTCTTAGTCGCTGTTCTGCTTTATTTTATTTTACATATTTTTTATTGTTTTTTGAAGATTTATTTACTGATTGATTGATTGCTATGTTGGGTCTTCGTTTCTGTGCTAGGGCTCTCTCCAGTTGCGGTAAGTGGGGGCCACTCTTGATCGCGGTGCGTAGACCTCTCACTATCGCGGCCTCTCTTGTCGCGGAGCACAGGCTCCAGAGGCGCATGCTCAGTAGTTGTGGCTCACGGGCCCAGTTGCTCCGCGGCATGTGGAATCCTCCCAGACCAGGGCTCGAACCCGTGTCCCCTGCATTGGCAGGCAGATTCTCAACCACTGCGCCACCAGGGAAGCCCCTGTTCTGCTTTATTTTAAAGGAAGTACCCTTTTCAGGACTCGTAGGCCCCTCGGGTGTGCATCAATTTCCCTCCAAGATCAGTGAGTACCTCCAGACCCCTGTGGGCCTGCTGAGCAACATCGAGGCCCAAAGGTAGGTCCCTCGGAGGCCGTCTGTGTATGCCGAGTGATGGGCAACACACTGCTCGTTCCTTAAGGAGAGCTACATTTCCAGAGCACTGGAACAGCCTCAGGACCACATTTCTAGCCAGTGCGACGTGCCATGGAAGTGTTCGTCATGGCCCCCTTCTGAGCTGCCATGAGAAAATACTCTGCTTAGGATTCTTCGAGGACCTCGTACCTGAAGTCATTCTGCTCGAGGAGAAAGTCAGCATCCTACCGTGCTGTGTCGCCAACGGGACACTCAGCGTGAGCAGTTGTCTCGAGGTAAGGCCCTGAATTGCCATGCAGAAGCGGAGGCGTGCAGTAGTTTCCAGGAGGCCTTAGCCGTTGCTCTGCATTATTTTAACGTCAGTACGCTTTGCAGGACATCAAGGAGCCTCGCTTGGGCACCCTATTCCCTGCAAGAACACTGAGTACCCTCAGCCCCCGTGGGCCTGCCAAGCCACATCCAGGCCCGTAGCCCTTCGGAGCCACTCTGTGTTTGCCGAGTGTAGGGCAACAGACTGCACTCTTTCTTGTGACAGCTTGATTTCCTCAACACTCCCACAGGTCGACGAACACCTTTCTAGCAGGTCCAACATTCCGTGCAAGTCTGACTCATTGCCCTAGTCTGAGCTGCACTGAGAATAACCCTCGGCTTCGCATTCCATCTGGGACCCCCTGCCTGAAGTCACCCTGCCTCCAGGAGAATGTCGGCTTGCGTTTCGACTGCAACTAAAGTCCAGTTCCTCGTGTAACACTGCAGGCTTTTGAAGAGCCCCGGGCCCGGAGGCTTAGCTGGGGTGTTCCTTGGTTGAGGCAGTTCGCTATTTGCAGAACACCATGCTTCGAGGAGTTGATCCATGGAAGTAACCACTGGGTAACCTGTGTCTGTTTGGACTTGTTAGAAAGCACAGGGATGTATGCTGCGTGTACCCGTGGAAATGGGGGCCAGATGGAGCTAGCCTTGCTTTCCCATTTTGAAAGCTCCATTCATGCTGCCTTGAAGCTACTTGAAATTGACTGCTGTTGACAGGCCACTAGCCACTGTAGGCATGGCTCTGGGAAGAAAATGAGTTTTCTCGAGGTAAGCCGGGTGCTTCGATGGCCGGGGTGGAGCTCATCCTGCCACGCTCTGGAGCTAAAGGGAAACTCAACGTGAGTACTGGCCTCGAGGTAAGTCCCTGAGTAGCCGCGCAGAAAGGGAGGCATGCAGCTCTTTCCATGAGGTCTTAGTCGCTGTTCTGCTTTATTTTATTTTACTTATTTTATTCTTTATTGTTTTTTGAAGATTTATTTATTGATTGATTGATTGCTATGTTGGGTCTTCGTTTCTGTGCTAGGGCTCTCTCCAGTTGCGGTAAGTGGGGGCCACTCTTGATCGCGGTGCGTAGGCCTCTCACTATCGCGGCGTCTCTTGTCGCGGAGCACAGGCTCCAGAGACGCATGCTCAGTAGTTGTGGCTCACGGGCCCAGTTGCTCCGCGGCATGTGGGATCCTCCCAGACCAGGGCTCGAACCCGTGTCCCCTGCATTGGCAGGCAGATTCTCAACCACTGCGCCACCAGGGAAGCCCCTGTTCTGCTTTATTTGAAAGGAAGTACCCTTTTCAGGACTCGTAGGCCCCTCGGGTGTGCATCATTTTCCCTCCAAGATCAGTGTGTACCTCCAGACCCCTGTGGGCCTGCTGAGCAACATCGAGGCCCAAAGGTCGGTCCCTCGGAGGCCGTCTGTGTATGCCGAGTGATGGGCAACACACTGCTCGTTCCTTAAGGAGAGCTACATTTCCAGAGCACTGGAACAGCCTCAGGACCACATTTCTAGCCAGTGCGACGTGCCATGGAAGTGTTCATCATGGCCCCCGTCTGAGCTGCCATGAGAAAACACTCTGCTTAGGATTCTTCGAGGACCTCGTACCTGAAGTCACTCTGCTCGAGGAGAAAGTCAGCATCCTACCGTGCTGTGTCGCCAAGGGGACACTCAGCGTGAGCAGTTGTCTCGAGGTAAGGCCCTGAATTGCCATGCAGAAGCGGAGGCGTGCAGCAGTTTCCAGGAGGCCGTAGCCGTTGCTCTGCATTATTTTAACGTCAGTACGCTTTGCAGGACATCAAGGAGCCTCGCTTGGGCACCCTATTCCCTGCAAGAACACTGAGTACCCTCAGGCCCCCATGGGCCTGCCAAGCCACATCCAGGCCCGTAGCCCTTCGGAGCCACTCTGTGTATGCCGAGTGTAGGGCAACAGACTGCACTCTTTCTTGGGACAGCTTGATTTCCTCAACACTCCCACAGGTCGACGAACACCTTTCTAGCAGGTCCAACATTCCGTGCAAGTCTGACTCATTGCCCTAGTCTGAGCTGCACTGAGAATAAGCCTCGGCTTCGCATTCCATCTGGGACCCCCTGCCTGAAGTCACCCTGCCTCCAGGAGAATGTCGGCTTGCGTTCCGACTGCAACCAAAGGCCAGTTCCTCGTGTAACACTGCAGGCTTTTGAAGAGTCACGGGCCCGGAGGCTTAGCTGGGGCGTTCCTTGCTTGAGGCAGTTCGCTATTTGCAGAAAACCCTGCTTCGAGGAGTTGATTCAGGGAAGGAACCACTGGGTAACCTGTGTCTGTTTGGAGTTGTTAGAAAGCACAGGGATGTATGCTGCATGTGCCCGTGGACATGGGGGCCAGATGGAAGTAGCCTTGCTTTCCCATTTTGAAAGCTCCATTCATGCTGCCTTGAAGCTACTTGAAATTGACTGCTGTTGACAGGCCACTAGCCACTGTAGGCATGGCTCTGGGAAGAAAATGAGTTTTCTCGAGGTAAGCCGGGTGCTTCGATGGCCGGGGTGGAGCTCATCCTGCCACGCTCTGGAGCTAAAGGGAAACTCAACGTGAGTACTGGCCTCGAGGTAAGTCCCTGAGTAGCCGCGCAGAAAGGGAGGCATGCAGCTCTTTCCATGAGGTCTTAGTCGCTGTTCTGCTTTATTTTATTTTACTTATTTTATTTTTTATTGTTTTTTGAAGATTTATTTATTGATTGATTGATTGCTATGTTGGGTCTTCGTTTCTGTGCTAGGGCTCTCTCCAGTTGCGGTAAGTGGGGGCCACTCTTGATCGCGGTGTGTAGGCCTCTCACTATCGCGGTGTCTCTTGTCGCGGAGCACAGGCTCCAGAGGCGCATGCTCAGTAGTTGTGGCTCACGGGCCCTGTTGCTCCGCGGCATGTGGGATCCTCCCAGACCAGGGCTCGAACCCGTGTCCCCTGCATTGGCAGGCAGATTCTCAACCACTGCGCCACCAGGGAAGCCCCTGTTCTGCTTTATTTTAAAGGAAGTACCCTTTTCAGGACTCGTAGGCCCCTCGGGTGTGCATCATTTTCCCTCCAAGATCAGTGAGTACCTCCAGACCCCTGTGGGCCTGCTGAGCAACATCGAGGCCCAAAGGTCGGTCCCTCGGAGGCCGTCTGTGTATGCCGAGTGATGGGCAACACACTGCTCGTTCCTTCAGGAGAGCTACATTTCCAGAGCACTGGAACAGCCTCAGGACCACATTTCTAGCCAGTGCGACGTGCCATGGAAGTGTTCGTCGTGGCCCCCGTCTGAGCTGCCATGAGAAAACACTCTACTTAGGATTCTTCGAGGACCTCGTACCTGAAGTCACTCTGCTCGAGGAGAAAGTCAGCATCCTCCCGTGCTGTGTCGCCAAGGGGACACTCAGCGTGAGCAGTTGTCTCGAGGTAAGGCCCTGAATTGCCATGCAGAAGCGGAGGCGTGCAGCAGTTTCCAGGAGGCCGTAGCCGTTGCTCTGGAGTATTTTAACGTCAGTACGCTTTGCAGGACATCAAAGAGCCTCGCTTGGGCACCCTATTCCCTGCAAGAACACTGAGTACCCTCAGGCCCCCATGGGCCTGCCAAGCCACATCCAGGCCCGTAGCCCTTCGGAGCCACTGTGTGTATGCCGAGTGTAGGGCAACAGACTGCACTCTTTCTTGGGACAGCTTGATTTCCTCAACACTCCCACAGGTCGACGAACACCTTTCTAGCAGGTCCAACATTCCGTGCAAGTCTGACTCATTGCCCTAGTCTGAGCTGCACTGAGAATAACCCTCGGCTTCGCATTCCATCTGGGACCCCCTGCCTGAAGTCACCCTGCCTCCAGGAGAATGTCGGCTTGCGTTCCGACTGCAACCAAAGGCCAGTTCCTCGTGTAACACTGCAGGCTTTTGAAGAGCCTCGGGCCCGGAGGCTTAGCTGGGGCGTTCCTTGCTTGAGGCAGTTCGCTATTTGCAGAACACCCTGCTTCGAGGAGTTGATTCAGGGAAGTAACCACTGGGTAACCTGTGTCTCTTTGGACTTATTAGAAAGCACAGGGATGTATGCTGCGTGTGCCCGTGGACATGGGGGCCTGATGGAAGTAGCCTTGCTTTCCCATTTTGAAAGCTCCATTCATGCTGCCTTGAAGCTACTTGAAATTGACTGCTGTTGACAGGCCACTAGCCACTGTAGGCATGGCTCTGGGAGGAAAATGAGTTTTCTCGAGGTAAGCCGGGTGCTTCGATGGCCGGGGTGGAGCTCATCCTGCCACGCTCTGGAGCTAAAGGGAAACTCAACGTGAGTACTGGCCTCGAGGTAAGTCCCTGAGTAGCCGCGCAGAAAGGGAGGCATGCAGCTCTTTCCATGAGGTCTTAGTCGCTGTTCTGCTTTATTTTATTTTACATATTTTTTATTGTTTTTTGAAGATTTATTTACTGATTGATTGATTGCTATGTTGGGTCTTCGTTTCTGTGCTAGGGCTCTCTCCAGTTGCGGTAAGTGGGGGCCACTCTTGATCGCGGTGCGTAGGCCTCTCACTATCGCGGCGTCTCTTGTCGCGGAGCACAGGCTCCAGAGGCGCATGCTCAGTAGTTGTGGCTCACGGGCCCAGTTGCTCCGCGGCATGTGGGATCCTCCCAGACCAGGGCTCGAACCCGTGTCCCCTGCATTGGCAGGCAGATTCTCAACCACTGCGCCACCAGGGAAGCCCCTGTTCTGCTTTATTTGAAAGGAAGTACCCTTTTCAGGACTCGTAGGCCCCTCGGGTGTGCATCATTTTCCCTCCAAGATCAGTGAGTACCTCCAGACCCCTGTGGGCCTGCTGAGCAACATCGAGGCCCAAAGGTCGGTCCCTCGGAGGCCGTCTGTGTATGCCGAGTGATGGGCAACACACTGCTCGTTCCTTCAGGAGAGCTACATTTCCAGAGCACTGGAACAGCCTCAGGACCACATTTCTAGCCAGTGCGACATGCCATGGAAGTGTTCGTCGTGGCCCCCGTCTGAGCTGCCATGAGAAAACACTCTGCTTAGGATTCTTCGAGGACCTCGTACCTGAAGTCACTCTGCTCGAGGAGAAAGTCAGCATCCTACCGTGCTGTGTCGCCAAGGGGACACTCAGCGTGAGCAGTTGTCTCGAGGTAAGGCCCTGAATTGCCATGCAGAAGCGGAGGCGTGCAGCAGTTTCCAGGAGGCCGTAGCCGTTGCTCTGCATTATTTTAACGTCAGTACGCTTTGCAGGACATCAAGGAGCCTCGCTTGGGCACCCTATTCCCTGCAAGAACACTGAGTACCCTCAGGCCCCCATGGGCCTGCCAAGCCACATCCAGGCCCGTAGCCCTTCGGAGCCACTCTGTGTATGCCGAGTGTAGGGCAACAGACTGCACTCTTTCTTGGGACAGCTTGATTTCCTCAACACTCCCACAGGTCGACGAACACCTTTCTAGCAGGTCCAACATTCCGTGCAAGTCTGACTCATTGCCCTAGTCTGAGCTGCACTGAGAATAACCCTCGGCTTCGCATTCCATCTGGGACCCCCTGCCTGAAGTCACCCTGCCTCCAGGAGAATGTCGGCTTGCGTTCCGACTGCAACCAAAGGCCAGTTCCTCGTGTAACACTGCAGGCTTTTGAAGAGCCACGGGCCCGGAGGCTTAGCTGGGGCGTTCCTTGGTTGAGGCAGTTCGCTATTTGCAGAACACCCTGCTTCGAGGAGTTGATTCAGGGAAGTAACCACTGGGTAACCTGTGTCTCTTTGGACTTATTAGAAAGCACAGGGATGTATGCTGCGTGTGCCCGTGGACATGGGGGCCTGATGGAAGTAGCCTTGCTTTCCCATTTTGAAAGCTCCATTCATGCTGCCTTGAAGCTACTTGAAATTGACTGCTGTTGACAGGCCACTAGCCACTGTAGGCATGGCTCTGGGAGGAAAATGAGTTTTCTCGAGGTAAGCCGGGTGCTTCGATGGCCGGGGTGGAGCTCATCCTGCCACGCTCTGGAGCTAAAGGGAAACTCAACGTGAGTACTGGCCTCGAGGTAAGTCCCTGAGTAGCCGCGCAGAAAGGGAGGCATGCAGCTCTTTCCATGAGGTCTTAGTCGCTGTTCTGCTTTATTTTATTTTACATATTTTATTTTTTATTGTTTTTTGAAGATTTATTGATTGATTGATTGATTGCTATGTTGGGTCTTCGTTTCTGTGCTAGGGCTCTCTCCAGTTGCGGTAAGTGGGGGCCACTCTTGATCGCGGTGCGTAGGCCTCTCACTATCGCGGCGTCTTTTGTCGCGGAGCACAGGCTCCAGAGACGCATGCTCAGTAGTTGTGGCTCACGGGCCCAGTTGCTCCGCGGCATGTGGAATTCTCCCAGACCAGGGCTCGAACCCGTGTCCCCTGCATTGGCAGGCAGATTCTCAACCACTGCGCCACCAGGGAAGCCCCTGTTCTGCTTTATTTGAAAGGAAGTACCCTTTTCAGGACTCGTAGGCCCCTCGGGTGTGCATCATTTTCCCTCCAAGATCAGTGAGTACCTCCAGACCCCTGTGGGCCTGCTGAGCAACATCGAGGCCCAAAGGTCGGTCCCTCGGAGGCCGTCTGTGTATGCCGAGTGATGGGCAACACACTGCTCGTTCCTTCAGGAGAGCTACATTTCCAGAGCACTGGAACAGCCTCTTGACCACATTTCTAGCCAGTGCGACGTGCCATGGAAGTTTTCATCATGGCCCCCGTCTGAGTTGCCATGAGAAAACACTCTGCTTAGGATTCTTCGAGGACCTCGTACCTGAAGTCACTCTGCTCGAGGAGAAAGTCAGCATCCTACCGTGCTGTGTCGCCAAGGGGACACTCAGCGTGAGCAGTTGTCTCGAGGTAAGACCCTGAATTGCCATGCAGAAGCGGAGGCGTGCAGCAGTTTCCAGGAGGCCGTAGCCGTTGCTCTGCATTATTTTAACGTCAGTACGCTTTGCAGGACATCAAGGAGCCTCGCTTGGGCACCCTATTCCCTGCAAGAACACTGAGTACCCTCAGGCCCCCATGGGCCTGCCAAGCCACATCCAGGCCCGTAGCCCTTCGGAGCCACTCTGTGTATGCCGAGTGTAGGGCAACAGACTGCACTCTTTCTTGGGACAGCTTGATTTCCTCAACACTCCCACAGGTCGACGAACACCTTTCTAGCAGGTCCAACATTCCGTGCAAGTCTGACTCATTGCCCTAGTCTGAGCTGCACTGAGAATAAGCCTCGGCTTCGCATTCCATCTGGGACCCCCTGCCTGAAGTCACCCTGCCTCCAGGAGAATGTCGGCTTGCGTTCCGACTGCAACCAAAGGCCAGTTCCTCGTGTAACACTGCAGGCTTTTGAAGAGCCACGGGCCCGGAGGCTTAGCTGGGGCGTTCCTTGGTTGAGGCAGTTCGCTATTTGCAGAACACCCTGCTTCGAGGAGTTGATTCAGGGAAGGAACCACTGGGTAACCTGTGTCTGTTTGGACTTGTTAGAAAGCACAGGGATGTGTGCTGCGTGTGCCCGTGGACATGGGGGCCAGATGGAACTAGCCTTGCTTTCCCATTTTGAAAGCTCCATTCATGCTGCCTTGAAGCTACTTGAAATTGACTGCTGTTGACAGGCCACTAGCCACTGTAGGCATGGCTCTGGGAAGAAAATGAGTTTTCTCGAGGTAAGCCGGGTGCTTCGATGGCCGGGGTGGAGCTCATCCTGCCACGCTCTGGAGCTAAAGGGAAACTCAACGTGAGTACTGGCCTCGAGGTAAGTCCCTGAGTAGCCGCGCAGAAAGGGAGGCATGCAGCTCTTTCCATGAGGTCTTAGTCGCTGTTCTGCTTTATTTTATTTTACTTATTTTATTGTTTATTGTTTTTTGAAGATTTATTGATTGATTGATTGATTGCTATGTTGGGTCTTCGTTTCTGTGCTAGGGCTCTCTCCAGTTGCGGTAAGTGGGGGCCACTCTTGATCGCGGTGCGTAGGCCTCTCACTATCGCGGCCTCTTGTCTCGGAGCACAGGCTCCAGAGGCGCATGCTCAGTAGTTGTGGCTCACGGGCCCAGTTGCTCCTCGGCATGTGGGATCCTCCCAGACCAGGGCTCGAACCCGTGTCCCCTGCATTGGCAGGCAGATTCTCAACCACTGCGCCACCAGGGAAGCCCCTGTTCTGCTTTATTTGAAAGGAAGTACCCTTTTCAGGTCTTGTAGGCCCCTCGGGTGTGCATCAATTTCCGTCCAAGATCAGTGAGTACCTCCAGACCCCTGTGGGCCTGCTGAGCAACATCGAGGCCCAAAGGTCGGTCCCTCGGAGGCCGTCTGTGTATGCCGAGTGATGGGCAACACACTGCTCGTTCCTTAAGGAGAGCTACATTTCCAGAGCACTGGAACAGCCTCAGGACCACATGTCTAGCCAGTGCGACGTGCCATGGAAGTGTTCGTCGTGGCCCCCGTCTGAGTTGCCATGAGAAAACACTCTGCTTAGGATTCTTTGAGGACCTCGTACCTGAAGTCACTCTGCTCGAGGAGAAAGTCAGCATCCTACCGTGCTGTGTCGCCAAGGGGACACTCAGCGTGAGCAGTTGTCTCGAGGTAAGACCCTGAATTGCCATGCAGAAGCGGAGGCGTGCAGCAGTTTCCAGGAGGCCGTAGCCGTTGCTCTGCATTATTTTAACGTCAGTACGCTTTGCAGGACATCAAGGAACCTCGCTTGGGCACCCTATTCCCTGCAAGAACACTGAGTACCCTCAGGCCCCCATGGGCCTGCGAAGCCACATCCAGGCTCGTAGCCCTTCGGAGCCACTGTGTGTATGCCGAGTGTAGGGCAACAGACTGCACTCTTTCTTGGGACAGCTTGATTTCCTCAACACTCCCACAGGTCGACGAACACCTTTCTAGCAGGTCCAACATTCCGTGCAAGTCTGACTCATTGCCCTAGTCTGAGCTGCACTGAGAATAACCCTCGGCTTCGCATTCCATCTGGGACCCCCTGCCTGAAGTCACCCTGCCTCCAGGAGAATGTCGGCTTGCGTTCCGACTGCAACCAAAGGCCAGTTCCTCGTGTAACACTGCAGGCTTTTGAAGAGCCTCGGGCCCGGAGGCTTAGCTGGGGCATTCCTTGCTTGAGGCAGTTCGCTATTTGCAGAACACCCTGCTTCGAGGAGTTGATTCAGGGAAGTAACCACTGGGTAACCTGTGTCTCTTTGGACTTATTAGAAAGCACAGGGATGTATGCTGCGTGTGCCCGTGGACATGGGGGCCTGATGGAAGTAGCCTTGCTTTCCCATTTTGAAAGCTCCATTCATGCTGCCTTGAAGCTACTTGAAATTGACTGCTGTTGACAGGCCACTAGCCACTGTAGGCATGGCTCTGGGAGGAAAATGAGTTTTCTCGAGGTAAGCCGGGTGCTTCGATGGCCGGGGTGGAGCTCATCCTGCCACGCTCTGGAGCTAAAGGGAAACTCAACGTGAGTACTGGCCTCGAGGTAAGTCCCTGAGTAGCCGCGCAGAAAGGGAGGCATGCAGCTCTTTCCATGAGGTCTTAGTCGCTGTTCTGCTTTATTTTATTTTACATATTTTTTATTGTTTTTTGAAGATTTATTTACTGATTGATTGATTGCTATGTTGGGTCTTCGTTTCTGTGCTAGGGCTCTCTCCAGTTGCGGTAAGTGGGGGCCACTCTTGATCGCGGTGCGTAGGCCTCTCACTATCGCGGCGTCTCTTGTCGCGGAGCACAGGCTCCAGAGGCGCATGCTCAGTAGTTGTGGCTCACGGGCCCAGTTGCTCCGCGGCATGTGGGATCCTCCCAGACCAGGGCTCGAACCCGTGTCCCCTGCATTGGCAGGCAGATTCTCAACCACTGCGCCACCAGGGAAGCCCCTGTTCTGCTTTATTTGAAAGGAAGTACCCTTTTCAGGACTCGTAGGCCCCTCGGGTGTGCATCATTTTCCCTCCAAGATCAGTGAGTACCTCCAGACCCCTGTGGGCCTGCTGAGCAACATCGAGGCCCAAAGGTCGGTCCCTCGGAGGCCGTCTGTGTATGCCGAGTGATGGGCAACACACTGCTCGTTCCTTCAGGAGAGCTACATTTCCAGAGCACTGGAACAGCCTCAGGACCACATTTCTAGCCAGTGCGACATGCCATGGAAGTGTTCGTCGTGGCCCCCGTCTGAGCTGCCATGAGAAAACACTCTGCTTAGGATTCTTCGAGGACCTCGTACCTGAAGTCACTCTGCTCGAGGAGAAAGTCAGCATCCTACCGTGCTGTGTCGCCAAGGGGACACTCAGCGTGAGCAGTTGTCTCGAGGTAAGGCCCTGAATTGCCATGCAGAAGCGGAGGCGTGCAGCAGTTTCCAGGAGGCCGTAGCCGTTGCTCTGCATTATTTTAACGTCAGTACGCTTTGCAGGACATCAAGGAGCCTCGCTTGGGCACCCTATTCCCTGCAAGAACACTGAGTACCCTCAGGCCCCCATGGGCCTGCCAAGCCACATCCAGGCCCGTAGCCCTTCGGAGCCACTCTGTGTATGCCGAGTGTAGGGCAACAGACTGCACTCTTTCTTGGGACAGCTTGATTTCCTCAACACTCCCACAGGTCGACGAACACCTTTCTAGCAGGTCCAACATTCCGTGCAAGTCTGACTCATTGCCCTAGTCTGAGCTGCACTGAGAATAAGCCTCGGCTTCGCATTCCATCTGGGACCCCCTGCCTGAAGTCACCCTGCCTCCAGGAGAATGTCGGCTTGCGTTCCGACTGCAACCAAAGGCCAGTTCCTCGTGTAACACTGCAGGCTTTTGAAGAGCCACGGGCCCGGAGGCTTAGCTGGGGCGTTCCTTGCTTGAGGCAGTTCGCTATTTGCAGAACACCCTGCTTCGAGGAGTTGATTCAGGGAAGGAACCACTGAGTAACCTGTGTCTGTTTGGACTTGTTAGAAAGCACAGGGATGTATGCTGCATGTGCCCGTGGACATGGGGGCCAGATGGAAGTAGCCTTGCTTTCCCATTTTGAAAGCTCCATTCATGCTGCCTTAAAGCTACTTGAAATTGACTGCTGTTGACAGGCCACTAGCCACTGTAGGCATGGCTCTGGGAAGAAAATGAGTTTTCTCGAGGTAAGCCGGGTGCTTCGATGGCCGGGGTGGAGCTCATCCTGCCACGCTCTGGAGCTAAAGGGAAACTCAACGTGAGTACTGGCCTCGAGGTAAGTCCCTGAGTAGCCGCGCAGAAAGGGAGGCATGCAGCTCTTTCCA